>NC_042616.1:628531238-629900768 GCF_901001135.1 Rhinatrema bivittatum
CCCTCATGGAGACAGTGACCTGTTGCCAGCATGTCTTGCACCCTGCTGCCTGCCCCTTGCTGACTGGGGGAGGGGGGCTGGGCCCAGAAGCCTGGCCTGTGCACAGGCCAGGCTTCTGGGCCCAGCTCACTGAGTCAGTTTGGGCCTGGCCTGTTCACAGGCCAGGCCCTCATGGAGACAGTGACCTGTTGCCAGCATGTCTTGCACCCTGCTGCCTGCCCCTTGCTAACTGGGGGAGGGGGGGCCACTACAGTTCTGCAGAGCACATGGGTAACAGAAACTGAAACCTGGCCTAAACATTGTGTTACGACCGTTCACAGGGGGGGGGGGGGGGGGGAAAGGGCCCCAGAGGGCCCCAGAGGGCAGCTTACCATCTTCGAGGTGGGATGTATCCAGGTGGGGATGCAATCCCTCGAAGACATCTGGTCCCAGACGCTCCATCAGTTGCTGCTCCATGGGTGTGAAGCGGATGGGGCATGGGGACCGTCCGCCTGTGGCCTTCAGGTACTGGTTCCTGTCAGCGATGCGGGTCTTCAGCTGGGCCTTAATGTCACGGTAGCGGTGGGCCACCTGCTCCCCGGTGCGAGGGATGCCGCTCTCCCGCTGTATGTGGCCAGCTATGCTGGCCCAGATCTCGGCCTTTGCTGCCTTGCTGGTCCTCACTGACAGATTGCCAAACAGCCGCGGATAGTGGCGCAGGACACCCTCGATGAGCATGTCATTGTCCTCCTGGCTGAACCTGACAGCACGCTGCCTGACCCTGGCCTGGCTGCCTGGTTGGGGTGCCACTTCCGGAGGGTTTTCCTCCCTGTCCTCTCTCTCCACCCCCCCAGGTTCCCCACTCCCTCCTCCCCCCCCCCTGACCCTGCACTTTCCCACTCCCTTCCCCTCTGGCCCTGCCTGTCTAGCCTACCTCTTCCCGCCATCCTATCCTGCCTTACCCCATCCCCCTCCCCTCCCTCCTATCTCTTCCCTCCTGCCTATCTCTCCCACTACCCCTGGTCCCGGTCCCTGCTCCTACTCCTCAGTCCCCTACGTCCCTCCTCCTCCCCCTCCTCCCTCCCCTCCCCATCCCCTCCCCCTCCCCCCCTCTCAACACCCCTCTCCTCTCCTCTCCTGCCACTCCTCTCACGCTCCATCCTCCTCTCTCCTCCTCCTCACCACCACCACCACCAACACACTCCTCTCTCCTCCACCTCACCACCACCACCACCAACACACTCCTCTCTCTCCTCCTCACCACCACCACCACCAACACACTCCTCTCTCTCCTCTCTCCTCACCACCACCACCACCACCCCACTCCTCCTCCTCCTCCTCCTCCTCCTCCTCCCCCTCCTCCTCCTCCTCCTCCCCCTCCTCCACACAGATGGACAAACAGTTGACTAACAAACTTGCACTCAAACACAGATTACAAAAGACACAAGGTAAAGGGAAACAAAGTATAACAGAAACACAGGACAGCGCACTCAGTATTCAATTCTCTAAACCACTTCTCTATACCACCAACACCTACCTTCACTATCCAACACTCCTTCCAAACCCTCAAAGGAGGAGGGGCAGGAAGTCAGGTTTTATACCAGACACATTATCGCGTGACGCGGTATTTGGTTTCATTTTGTATCGCGTACCGCGGCAACGGCGCGGTACGCGATATTATTTTGACCTTTTCCTCGCGTACTGCGATATTTGTTTCGCCGCACGCGAAACAGCTTCGCCGCACGCGAAACAGCTTCGCCGCACGCGCTGGTAGCGTGTGCGGCGAAACATTCGCGAACCACGAAAAACCACCTATTTGCATGGGCCACGCCCCCGATTTTTATCGCACGCGGTAACAATGCGTTACCACTGCGATAATGGAAAATGAGGCCCTAATATTGGAGCTAAAACAGAATCATTAAACTTTTAACTCTAAGTATTTTACCACAACAACCGGTTCTGGAATGTGATGCCTTCATATAAAGATTATGGGAAGACTTCATAAACACATGAAGCAAATGCTCAAGAATAATTGTGTTTCTCTAGGCCTATACTAGTGAAGTTAAAAGAATACCTACAAGCAAAATTGCTTCCTACTTATTTGAGAAGAAAAAATATTTAATAACAGAGGTGAAAGAAAAATCAGAAATAGTTTCATTCATCCAGACCGTACTTGCCGACTCACAGAGTTCATATGACTCCATATTACTAGAATCAGAGGTACCATCCCCAGATCCACCAGGATTGTGATACCACCAGAGCACTCCACATACCTAAATTTATGCAAAAAATATTGGAAGCAATACCCTTCAGTTTAGAAGAAGATGGAGAAGAAAGTAGCAACTTACAATGAGTCCTAAGATTTATTCAACTACCAAAGTAATATTTTCTAATGAAATTCCAAACAAAGATCTGGATGATGCCTTTCATTGGACCACCATTAGGAAAGAACATCTATCTATATACTTTCCCATGGATACATTTTACATTCCCTGGATACCTGTTGTGTGTGCTGCTGGATGATGATTTTATGTATAATGACTGTGTGCTGTAGGATGCAGGGGATGCTGTGACAGATATGTTTTACTGTCCCTTGGATCCCTACTTTAGAGCTACAGAGAGTTGAAAATCATACATATTTGGGCTTTGTTGTAAGCTGTAATTGATCTAGTATGATTTATGTTTCCTTTATTCTTTATGCTGCTTACTTTAGAGGAGGAAGTTGACAGGTGTAAATGTAATGTTTATTTTATTATCTGATTTGAATGTGAATTTTTTAACCACCTAGAATTGTAAATGGTGTGGGTTAGAACCATTTTAAGTAAATAAATAAAAGTATAATTAACTTTTAGTGCACCAATCAATCCCTGCCACCATGCACATACAAACATGCATTCATGTATCTCCGGCATCTTCAGCTCCACCACCCAGCATCATTGACCCCTAACTTTGACATCTCCAGATCTTACCTCTGGCCAACAATAATTTCCCTAGCTCTAACCCTCTCTTTAATATCCAGGACTCTTCAATGCCCATCCTAAAGTAACCTGGAGAAGGACCATCACTAATTAACAAGACAGTGGATAGGGATGGAATAGAAGAGAATATTATTATTATTTAATTGAATTATTAATATAAATTTAATTGAATTAATTATTATTTAATTATTATTCATTATTATTTATTATTTATTATTATTTATTTATTTATTTATTTATTATTTTATTTATTTTTTATTTATTTAAATAAATAAATAAATAAATAAATAAATATATGGAAAAAGCTAGGAAAACTAAAAGTGAACAAATAAATAAATAAATAAATAAAATAAATAAAATAAAATAGATAAATAAATAAATAAATAAATAAAATAGATAAAATAAAATAAATAAATAAATAAAATAAATAAAAGAAATAAAAGAAATAATTTATTATTTATTTATTTATTTATTTATTATTTATTATTTATTATTATTATTTAATTGAATTATTATTAATTATTATTGTTTAATTGAATTATTAATATAAATTTAATTGAATTATTAATATAAATTGAATTATTTATATTATTATTATTTAATTGAACATTCTCTTCTAACTGAATCAGACACTACAAACCAATCACTACAATGTTTTACTTCTTGTTAAACTTGTTTATCTTTCCTTTAACTCTAATCCCAGTTAGAATAACCCCTGTTTTTATTGTAACTTTCTCTTCCGTGCACTTGTTTATACTCCTGTAATGTATACTCTTATGTTTTAAGTTATGTAGTTATAATGTATTGATCACCCCTTGTTTTATGTAAACCGACATGATACGTACTCCCGTGAATGCCGGTATAGAAAAACACAAATAAATAAATAAATAAATAAATAAATAAATATATGGAAAAAGCTAGGAAAACTAAAAGTGAACAAAGCCATGCGGTGGATGAGGTTCATTCTAGGATATTGAGGGAACTCAGAAATGGCTGATGCGTCTGCTGCACAACCTGTTCAACAGATCCCTGGAAATGGGAGTGGTGCCAAGTGATTGGAGAAGAGCATTGGCGGTCCTGCTTCACAAGAGTGGGAACAGAGTGGAGGCTGGAAATTACAGGCCAGTTGCCTCACCTTGATGGAGGTAAAATTAATGGAAACTCTGCTGAAGGAAAGAATAGTGAACTATATACAGTCAGGAGGACTGTTGGACCTGAGACAGGATGGATTCATCAGGGGAAGGTCTTGCTAGACAAATCTGAGTGATTTTTTTGATTGGGTCACTAGAGAATTGGATTAAGGAAGAGCACTTGATGTGATCTATTTGGATTTCAGCAAAGCTTTTGATACTGTCCCGCGTAGGAGGCTTGTGAATAAAATCAGAAGCTTGGGAGTGAGCACCAAGATGGTGGCGTGGATTACAAACTGGTTAAAGGATAGAAAACAGCAAGTGATGATAAATGGAATCTACTCTAAAGAGAGAACAGTGTTAAAGTGGAGAGCCACAAGGATCGGTGTTAGGACCAGTCCTGTTAAATATCTTTGTGAGCAACATCGAGGAAGGGATAGAAGGTAAAGTTTGTCTTTTTGTAGATGATACTAAGATCTGCAACAGAGTGGACACACCGGAAGGAGTAGAGAGAATGAGACATGATTTAAGGACGCTTGAACAGTGGTTGAAGATATGACAGCTGGGATTCAATGTCAAGAAGTGCATAATCATACATTAGGGGTGTGTAAATCCAAAGGAGCTATATGTGATGGGGGTGAAGGACTGTTGTACATGAAGCAAGAGAGGGACCTTGGGATGATAGTGACTAGCTATCTAAAGATTACAAAGCAATGTGACAAGGCAATAGCTAAAGCCAGAAGAATGCTGGGGTGCATAGAGAGAGTAATAACCAGTAAGAAAAAGGAGGTCCTTGGATAGGCCTTGGTACAGGTCCTTGGTGAGGCCTCACCTGGAGTATTGTGTTCAGTTATGGAGACTCTATTTGAAAAGGGACAGAAATAGGATGGAGGTGGTCCCAGAGAAGGGTGACAAAAATGGTGGGAGGCCTCCATCAAATGACTTATGAAGAGAGGTTGAAGGACCTAAATATGTATACTATGGAGGAGAGGAGGTGCAGGGGAGAAATGATACACATGAAAAGTTTTAATAATGCACAATCAACAAACCTTCTTTGTTGGAAAGAAATCAGTAGAACTAGGGGTCACAAAATGAAACTCCAAGGAGGATGACTCAGAACCAACATCAGGAAATATTTCTTCATGGAGAGGGTGATGGAAGCCTGGATTGCCCTTCCAGGGGAGGTGGTGAACACAAAAATGGTGAAAGATTTCAAAGGGGCATCAGATAAATTCTGTGGATCCTAAAGGCTAGAGGATGGAAATGAGGAAAAGAATGCATCGGGGTAAGTTGCTGGTGTGGCAGTTACTACCCTGAATTAATAAGTCTTCATACTGTTGATACAACTCCATTATTGCTCTCTGATTTAACAGCAGGAGAAAAAGAGGAAAAGGGGAATTAGTTTCAGATAACAACCAACAAGGACATTGAATTTTATAGTCTGGGAAAACAAGCATGGGGAGAACGTGCTGATGTAGCTGTTATTACCCTTAAACAATAAGCCTTATACTTGTGATGCTCCAAATTGCTCTCTGCTTCAACGGCAAGAGGTTACAGGGAATTAGACTCAAGCAACCAATAAGAGCTCTGATTTTGATGGTTTGGGAAACTAAATATGGAGTTGACTTGTATGGCACAGCAGATTCTAACATTATGGGGGAGACCTGTATGGCACGTCTGATGCTACTATAAGCTTTCTGAGTAGACTGGATGGGTTTCTGCCATCATTTCTATGTTTCTATGTAACCAACTTTCCTGCCCCCTATGAATTCTCCCCAAGTCACCCCTTCCTCAAAACAGAGAAGCAGTGACAGAAGAAGTAGAGAGGCCTATTTGCCTCTTGATATTTTGCTGGTCTTCCATTGAATGGCAGAATGCTGCCTTGATCTGTTTGTGAGGATTGTTAGGTGGTAGTTTGATGATTCTGGGAGGTTTATAAGTCGCCATATGGGGCACCAGCCATGATGCCTTCCAGCCCACGTTAACAGGTGCACATCTTTGGGCCTGTTAAAGCAGGCTGCAAGGAAAGACACTTCACGGGCATATTAAAATGGCTGTATTCACTTTAATGCAGTAGCAATACTCATCTCATTAACTTTGTGAATCCTGTGAAAATATATAGTTTAACAAGCACTTTAAAATCAGCAAGTAAGGAGTATTCTCTGCCAAGTTTAATACAGATTTGAAAACAGACCCCTACATTTGTTAATAGGAATGTAATATTTATATTCTATCAAAATGCAGATGAAACTATTATAAATATCATTTGGATTCACTGGATTTTTCTTTACATTTATTTATTTATTTTGGGCTTAGTAGCTTTCTCCTATTCCTTGTGGGCTGTAGTTCAATCAAAGCCTACCCTAACTATAATACAGTGACTTCAACCTTCATTCACAAATACCTAGTTTTCTCATTGTTATTTACTTTTCCTCATTCTTCTGTAGGTCAGCAATCTAGGTAACTGTCCTTGGGCATCATTTATCAGATCACATTCGGGAGTTATTGTGGATGTTAGGGCCCTAACGCCTACGATAATGCCATAATGCATGTGATAAATACCGCATCACAAAATATGTATGCAAATTTGAAATTTTATTCAAGTGGGAGGAGTAAATGGAAATGAGGGCTGGTTAACATTGCATGCAATCATGTAATACACACGATCGCAGATTAACACCAGAAATAACTACACTTTTTTCCTGAGCAATACCTCTGCGTTTTCGAGAGGAAAAGAGAGAGAGAGCCTTTGTGGAGGCCCACTGATTTTTGCACTTGTTATACCACTGTAAAGGGGGCATTATGAACTCAGGGTTAGGATTGTGGGGTGAGTTGGGTTTTAGGGGGCAATTTTAAATGCACATTCATATGTACCAACAGCACAGTTACCATCAGTGAAGATTTAATTTGATTAGGAGGGATGAAAGGTGAAAAAAGAATAGATTTGTACCATGTTCTAGAGGTGTGAATCGTGTGATCGATCGTCTTAACGATCGATTTTGGCTGGGGGGGAGGTGGTTTTATTGTCGTGGGTTTTTTTTTTTTTTTAAATCGTTAAAAATCGTAGATCGGGGGAGGGCGGGAAAACCGGCACACCAAAAAAACCCTAAAACCCTTCCCGAACCTTTAAAACAAATCCCCCACCCTCCCGAACACCCCCAAAATGTTTTAAATTACCTGGGGTCCAGTGGAGGGCGCTGGTGCCATTTTGCTACCTTTGCCCTCACTATGTCATACGGGCGACCGACGCCCATATGACATAGTGAGGGCAAAGGTAGCGCCGGCGCCATTTTGAAGATTGGCAATACGGCCCGCGTGCAGGAGGTTGCTCCTGGACCCCCGCTGGACTTTTGGCAAGTCTTGTGGGGGTCAGGAGGCCCCCCCCAAGCTGGCCAAAAGTCCCTGGGGGTCCAGCGGGGGTCCGGGGGCGATCTCCTGCACGCGTGACGTCGGGAGCCAGGAACCAAAATGGCACAGGCGCTACCTTTGCCCTGTCACATGATAAGGGCAAAGGGCCACCGGCACCATTTCTCAACGCATATGTGGCCAGAGAGAGAGGGAGATTGCGTCGGGACCCCCCCCCCACTGGACCCCAGTTAATTTAAAACATTTTGGGGGGGTTCGGGAGGGTGGGGGATTTGTTTTAAAGGTTTGGGGTGGGTTTTAGGGTTTTTTTGGTGTGCCGGTTTTCTCGCGCCCTATTTAACGATACAATACAAATGCCCCTGACGATAAATCAGGGGAATTTGTACTGTATCGTGCACTTTAACGATTTTGGACGATTTTAAAATTATCTGACGATAATTTTAATTGTTCAAAAACGATTCACATCCCTACCATGTTCTCTCTACCTAGTTTTCACCTTTCATCCCTCCAAATCACATTAAATCTTCACTGATGGTAACTATGCTGTTCATATGTATTATTGTGGTAACTGTGCTGTTCATATGTCCATGTAAAATTACTAGTGGTTCCTCTTGCAGTGGTATAGAAAGTTAACTATTTGTTGAGCCTCTTTCTCTCTCCTCCTCTCTCTCTCTCCCTCTTTCTCTCCCTCTCTCTCTCCCTCTCTCTCTCATGTGCCTGTAGTGGATTAATCAGCATGTGATGTGAAAAATAGCATGGTTGTGATAAATGTGTTATGGAAATTACTGATGCGGTACCATAGAAATTAGCCTAACCATGCCCCTTTTTTTTTTTTTTTTTATCACGGGTGCTATTTCCACTATATCACAAAATGATAAATCTAGGCCCCTGGTAGGGAATGACAGGGCTCCTTTTCTTTGGAACTTGGAATGTTTACACCTTGCATCCCATCTTTTGTCAGCTATCTGGGATTTCCTTCCACCCGAAGCTTTAAATGCTGACTTCTCAAAATCCTCACCTCCCACTGATCCCAGGAGTAGAATTTGATTCTGGGAATTGAAGCTGAGAATCTCATTTGAAGCATGCAGCACTAGTAACTGGACTTTGTAATGGCTCCATGATTCCTGGTTGCAGGTCTATTTATAGCGCACATGATACAGGGAATGCTTTGCTTCAGTAATGAATGCTTTTCAATTAGACAAAGAAAAGAATCAGTCCATATGACACCAGGGTATTTCTAGATCCATGTATCTGGAACAAAGTTGAAAACAAATGGGCTAAAACTCAAAAAATGTTGAGCACCTAAATTAAGGCTCTTAACGTAAGTGCTAAATTTTCAGGTTAAAATTCACATACATTTAGGGACTTAAAATTTAGCTACAAAATTTGAAACTGCTATTCATTTGCCTAGATTTAGACTCCCAAGGGGGTCATTTATCAACTCACGATATGGCGTTTTTGCATGCAAAAATGTCTTAACACATGCGAAAAGCACTATAACACATGATGAGATACTCATTTTAAAAGGGAGGGATTGGGGCGGAGTTGGTAGTTTTGTGAATGTGGGCTGGCTTCGCAAAGCCATAACGCACGATATCACACAGTTTTAATTCCAAAACTAACTACACCTTTTTCATTAGCATTAAATTTGCAATCTTTTTGCAAATTAGAGAGAGAGAGAGACTAGCCGAAAGCCCTACTATTAGTTAGGTATTTATACTTCTATAGGAGGCCCCCCTAGTAACTTGAGATGAGGTTTAAGTAGTAGTATAGGGGGTTAGGGGCCACTTTGACATACAGAGTGACACGTACGAACCGAACAGGACACTCTTGTGAAGACTTGATGTACTTCGGAGTGTTCTCTCAACCTAGCTTGATGTTACCCAGGTAGAGAGTCCATCAAGCTAGGTTGAAAGAACATTGTATAAATCTCATCTTTGTGTGAGTTTCCTCACTCCAAAAGACATCAAATATTCACAAGAGTGTACTATTCTGCTCGTATGTCTCACCCTGAATGTCAAAGTGGCCCTTAACCCCTACACTACTACCTAAACCTCACCTCAAGTTACTAGGTGGGCCTCCTAGAGAGGTATAAATACTGTTTTTTTCACTCTGTTAACTTATAGTTATATGAAAGAAAGTGACACTGAACAAACAGTCAATCATTAAAACTTCTTAATATAATAACATTTTATTTTTACTATTATGGTGCTGTTTAGGCCGCAAGATGGCCTATACAGGAAGCAAAGTATCTAACACATAAATGGCATAAATCATAAAAACACCTTACTATACTCACGTTAATTACAGCACACAGTCAAAGTACAGCTTTGCTTAGCTACTTCTGTTTTTCCAACCGTTTTTATAGGTTTCCTTTCTTGCATTGCAAGCTAAAAGCTATTACTCTAAATCAGCTCATGATTGCTCCATACCTTCATTCCAGGTCACATTTTCCTTATCTTTGCCAACAGTTAACATAGCCTAGTTTCTGTTCCCTTATCAATTCCTATGACGCACGTCCTTGCCTTCGCAGAATTATTTTCGTACTCAGAAGCATAGTCTCACTTTCCTGTTATTCACTTTCCCAATTCAGACTTTGAATTGCTGAAACTGGCAGTTCTTTTTGTGCAACTTGTGCAACTTGGTCACTGAGTTCAGGTCAAGTTCTGAGCCAAGGTTTTTCGGCCATCAGCATATTTACATTTCTGCCATCAGCAAATTCACAACTCCACCCTTTGAGACAGGACTTGTCCCTGTCTCACCTTCTTCATCGTGAGACTACGTTGAGCCGTTCTTCAGTATTCTGCAAACCATTTGCACATCTACTTCCCACTTACCTGCACTCACTTTCCACTTTCCCTCCTATTATCCTATCATTATGTGACATAGAATGACATGCATGAAACAATCTTTAAGCACCTACTACTCTATTGTTGTTTCTACTATTACATTATCATAATTAGTTTCAATAACTGCAGGTACCATTACAGCATAATTGGTTTCAGTATGGCCAGGGGCCATGACAGCATAATGAGAATCGTGATGGGTAATATTGGTGGTTATTCTGTGAGTTATGCATCTTTGAAAGATTTGGATTAAATTTGGAATACATTGCATAAAGCAACACACTGCTATGAGAATTACAATAATTATAATTGCATATTGACACAGGCTCCTTATCCATCCCACTGGGAATATTGACCACAAACTATCCCATATATTTGATCCTGTATCAATGTGAAGACTTGCAGCATAAGTTTTTAACTTCTGTATTTGTTGGTCAATGGCTAATGAATTGTCCGTGAGGTTAAAGCAGCACATATCTGGCATGACTTCACAACCATAACGATGTTGTAGCAATAGAAAATCAATAGCGCCTCGGTTATTTATGATAGCATTACGAAGAGCAGTCTGTTCTTGGTTTAATAATGCAATAGCGTGCGAAGTGGCATTTATAGATTTAGCTAAATTACAAGCTAATTTTGTTACTTGGTTATCAGCATGCATGGCCATTCCAGGTACACCTACTAAAGTAATTGCTAAAGCTATAGTCTCGTGTCTATTTAATAATGACACATTTCCATCACACGAGGGTGTGAGAGAAATCAAATCTCTGATCTTACGAGATTTATACAATCAAACCTATAAAACGGTTGGAAAAACAGAAGTAGCTAAGCAAAGCTGTACTTTGATTGTGTGCTGTAATTAACGTGAGTATAGTAAGGTGTTTTTATGATTTATGCCATTTATGTGTTAGATACTTTGCTTCCTGTATAGGCCATCTTGCGGCCTAAACAGCACCATAATAGTAAAAATAAAATTTTATTATATTAAGAAGTTTTAATGATTGACTGTTTGTTCAGTGTCACTTTCTTTCATATAACTATAAGTTAACAGAGTGAAAAAAACAATACCTAAGTAATAGAGGGGCCTTGTAGCTAGGTTCTCTCTCTCTCTCTCTCTCATAAAATGAGCACATTGTGGTATAAGTGCAAAAAGTTAACCCAATTTGCAGTAATACCTATGCAAAGTGCTAAAATAACACACATTGTGATAGTCTATAACCATAAAACATGCCGTTTTTTATATCGCATGCGATATTTACTGCTTTTTGATAAATCTAGGCCTAAATTAGGTGCCTAGTTCTAAAATCAGTGCTAAATTGCTAACTTTGACCTAGATTGATCAAAATGCTATAAATAAAGTGGAAATAGTGTCCACGATAAAAAAGGGTACATGGCTAGGCTACTTTCCCTGCTCTAACATTGCATAGGTAATTTCCACAACACACAATGCATTTATTGCACCCATGCTATTTTTCACATCGCATGCTGATTAATCCACTGCAGGTGCGTTACTGACCGAACGGGGGAGGGGGGGGAGAGAGAGGCTAATATGTAAATTTACTATTTATAGCACTCTAAGAGGGGACACTTTTAACTTGGGATGAGGTTTTGGGGGTGGGGTAGGTTTTGGGGGACAGTTTTACATATACAGTCAGAGCTATGAACAGCAAAGTTGACATCACTGAAGATTTTCTGTCATTTGTAGCAATAAAAGGTAAAAGAGGAGTTGATTAATGCAAAATGATAAATGACCCAGTTTATCTCCCCATTCTAACTCCTCCCTTGTAGCCATCCACATTTTTGGGTCCTAAATTTAGATTGATAATGAAACTAGTATCTTAAATTTAGGCATTCCACCTTAGTACATTTTCAAAAGGGCCAATTTAGGGATCTAACTCTAAAAGTTGTGAGCCTAAATCTTTTGAAAATTGGTCTCAATGTCAGTCATTTCTGGGAATTATAAAGGTAATACAATTAAAAGACTGAAACACCCCCCCCCCCCTCCCCCCGCAGTCTTTTCTAGAAATCTTCAGGGCCATCTTTCTCTTTCTTTGAAAAGGCAAGGTGATTGCCTTTTGCATAAACTTAATATAATACTGTCTAACCGTCTCAGAACCAGATGAAAACAGATCACATTATAGACAAAAGCATACAGCAATAAAGAGGTACAAAACATCTCTATTTATAGGAATGCTAGAGATAATGTTGAAATCTAGAGTAGACTGACATTTTCATTCCTTGTCAGGGCCAACCAGTCTTAAAATAGAAACATCTCTATGTAAGAAATCTAGGGGTGTTCATCAATAAAACTTTCATTTCATTTTTGTTTTGTTTTGACCCCACCCCCACCTTTTTTGGTTTTTTTTTAGTTTTATTTTCTTTCATTTTTTATACATTTCTCATTATTGTATACTATTTTGATTTAGTGTGTACTAGTTTTGATTGAATGCGCACTATTTGTATTGTAATAATGTGCACTAAATGAAAAATTTAAAAACACGAAATTTCAGTTTAGAAACAATATGAAACGAAATATGCATTGCTGTAAAAAAAAAGCATATGTCTAAAGAAATTTCAACAGCAAATCATATTTCTGTGAAGAGAATCTGCTGATTTATTCCTGGTTTTCCCCAAATTAAAAAGCAGTTACTAATTAAAATGGATGTTCAATATTTTGTTTTAATGCCAGAAAGTACATATCCAGCTTCTAAAAAGGAATTTCTTCTACACTACCCAGTTCTTAAAGGTTCCAGTGGATTAGACTAATGACTAATTGTAGATCTTTAAAAATCATTATAGTATATTGAAGCTAATTGTGCCTTGTGGGCCCATTAGTTTCTTTGCAAGCTGGAAATATTACAGGCTTTAGTGTTTATGCTTTGACACGTACAGTGCAAGTGCTGTTTGGATGCCAAAAAAGGAATGCTAGGCCTGATCATTTAAGAGCATTCTGTGCCCTTTTTGCTTTTATAAACATTTCAAAATATTCTAATTAAGTCATACCAGTAACAGAGCTGTGAACTGTCTGTGACCAGAAATAAAGAAATAAATCATTCAGTCATATATACATTAAGAAATATCCAATTAAATAAGTTAGCCGGATAAGACTTATCTTGATAACTTACATATGATATTCAGAAGCATGGTTATGTGGCTAAATAAGTCACTGATTAGATGGATATGTCTTATCCGGCTAACTTTAGACCTGCTATTGAACAGGTCTAACTTATCTAGTTAACTTAACCAGATAAATATGAATATTTCTAAGGATTTGTCTAAGTTAGTCTGAAAAGTAGCTCCTCCTTGGAACATCCATATAGCACCCACAATTTATCCAGCAAACTGCTTAACTGGATAAGTAGTTATCCAGCTAAGTGGTGGCTGCTGAACCGGACTGGATATTCAGTCACCACAACTTAGCTGAATAAGTCTGAACTTACCCACTAAGTAGCACTGAATATCGGCCTCATTCAGTTCTGATTGAAATAAAAAATCACAAAACAAAAAATTACAGAGAATTCCAGGCTATGTGGAAATGCAGAGCAAAATGTTTCAAAGGTAGGTATCTTTCAAGCCAGAGATCAATATTCTTCTGTCTGTATGATATCAACTAATCATCCATCATATTCTTTCGGTATATATTGTTACAATCATTAGGAATGTACATGGAAAAAAATTTTTCTTTAGTTTGCTCATTTAGTTCATTTGGCTTAATGATTCATTTGCTTCAGTTCAGGGCCAAAAACTATATATTTTTTTGTGTTATTCGGTCATTTATTGTTTTTTAAAGTCAATGGGAGAAATTATGTACCTTATTATTGCTCTAAAATTGGGGTTTTCAATCCAAGTTTAATGAAATTTGCACTCACATCTCAAAAGCAGAGGAAATAACATTCTAAGACATCAAGAGTAGAGCAAAGTGCCACCAAGAATGGCATAAATAGCCCAAGGCACTGTGACAAGAGCAAAGCAGCCAAAAGATCCAAAGGCACTGTGGGAGTAGTAAAGCAACACCAACAGTGGCAAGAAAACACAAAAGTTTCAAAAGAGGGGCAAAGGGCACCAAGAACAGTAGCATGAAGACCCCAAGATACCAAAAGAGGCACAAAAGGTACCAACAAAAATGGCATGAACAGACCAAGGCATAGGAAGAAATGCAAAACAAACAGCATTGGCATGGAGACTTGAAGGCAATAAAAGAGGGGCAGAAGGCATCAACATCAGTGCATAAACAGTCTAAAGCACCAAAAAAACCAGCAAAACAGCACAAACAATGGCATGAACACCTCAAAAGAGTAATAGACAGGGATATGCATTCATTTAAAACAGAAATGCAAAATATTTCAAATAAGGTGAATTAATTTCATTCGGGGGGCCTGAACCGAATTGGGACACACCCCCCCCCCCCAAATGAAACAAACTTTATTCGTTCATTTCATTTTAAACTAATTCATTGGGTGTTGACCTAGACCCAAAGCTGGGGCCTCTCTTAGGGCCTAGGCTGAGGCCCAAAGCAGGGGCCATGGCCTAGGCCAGAGCATGATGCTAGGGCCTCATCCGAAACCCACAAAACTTAAAAAAAAAATATGTACCTGATCAGTCGGGTATCCGACAAAGGCCAGTCCTGATGCCAGGCCATCGGCCTAGATCAGGGCCCAGACCTGGACTCAGGCCGAGATGCCAGGGCCTCAGCCTAGGCCAGAGCCTGATCCTAGGTGAAACATTGAGACCCGACCTGGAGGCCATGTTCTGGCACAGGAGCCTTGGCTTGGACCCAGGCGCAAAACCACAACTCAACCCAGAGGCCCAGTCCTGTTGCCTTGGCCTTGGGAGTCTGAGCACAGGCCAGATGCTGTGACCTGACCTGGAAGCTAGTTCCCGGTGCTGGAGCCTAGGCCTGAACTCAGGCCCAATGCCATGATCTGAGTCAGAGGCTGGGTCTTGATGCCGCGGCAAAGGCCGAGACCCAGCGCTGATGCTGGAGCCATGGCCAGGATGCTGGGTCCCAATGCCTGGGCCTTAGCCAGGAGGTCAGATTCTGATGCCTGGGCCTCAGCCAAGAGGCTGGTTCCCAGCACCTTGTCCTCGACCCAGGGTCAAGTCCAGGCCTCTGAGCTTACGCCTAGAAGCTCCTCTTCAGGTACTCTTCTTTCTTGAGCTCTTCAACGCCAAATGATGACATCTGCTGGTGTCATGCCAGAGTTTATTAACTCCGGCGCATTCACCCCAGCAAATGCCAATATTTTGATGTATGTCAATGCCATACACATTGCCCCGGTGCTGAGACCCAGCCTCAGGTTTGGGTTGTGGCATCAGGCCAGGGTTCAGGCTCTGGCCTATGTCTAAGCCCTGGCCTCAGGTCCTGCCTCTGGGTCAGGTCACAGTGTCAGGCCTGGACCTCAGGCTTGGGCCTAGGCTGAGGCCCTGCTGTCATGATATGGCCTCTGGGTTGGGTTGTGGTGTCGAGCCTGGGTCTGGGCTGAGGTCCTGGCACAGAGACATGTCCTCTGGGTCAGATTGCAGTGTCGGGACCTGGCCTCCGGGTTGGGTCATGGTGTCAGGCCTGGCTCTGGGCCAAGGTCTCAGCATCAGGATCAAGCTTCCGGGTTGTGGTGTTGGGTCTAGATTCTAGCTCCAGCCTAGTCTGAGGCATCAGCCATGTGTAGGCAGAGGCCGCGGTGACCTATTGTGGACTCAGCTTCAGCCTAGTTCTTATTTATTTATTCATTCATTCATTCATTCATTCATCCATTTATTTATTTATTTGTTTATTTATTTATAGTTTTTCTAGTCCGACATTCGTTGGGAACATCATATCGGTTTACAGGTAACATGAATTATAGCGAATTGACTTTACAAAGAACTTCATTTCAACATATCAACAACAGGAAGGAGGTAGATTAAAAAACAGGGGATGAACTGTATAAATAAATCAGTGATAAAGGTACAGTAATAATATACAAGATAGTACAATATAGTAGCAGATACCCACTGGACTGGGTAAGTGGGGGCATGGCAGGATCCTGTCCCCCTCATTTTTCCAGGAGGGTGGGAGGGAGGCTTCACTTTCATTTTTTGGCTTTTTTTTTTTTTTAATTATTTGATTTGTTTTTTCCACACAATGAAATGAATCAAGCTATCCAGAAACCAAAATTTTTTGGAAAAAATAAGTCCTGAAAATGAACCAGATAATAAAATACATTTTTTCCCCTACACATCCCTAGTCATAGAGACTTTATATAGCAGAAGCCATGGCATGAACAGCCTAAGACACCATGAGAGGAATAAAACGGCACCAACAGTGGCAAGAACACCCCAGGATTCCAAAATACGGGCAGAGAGCACCGACAATAGAGGCATGAAAAAGCTCAGTGCACCAAAAGAGGGACAAAATGGCACCAACAACAATGGCATGAAAACTCCAGAGTTCCATGAAAGGAATGTGAGGGCAATTTAGATGTGACTTCTGTCAACCCACTGATCACTAAAGTTGAGTCAACACTAAGCTGGCTGGGTAGGTGGCTGAGTGTCCATGTTCTTCCTCACAGTTCTATGTTTGCCCCTCCCAAAGCTGTATGCTTGTGCAAAGAAGTTGACCTTCCCTGATTAAAGAACTTTACTTCAATCAAAGTTATATAAGTATCTGTTCTTTTCTGCTTCAACCTCCAAAACACCACGAGAGGGGCAAAGCATCATGAACAGTGACATGAAGCCCGATAAAACTCCATTGAAGGTTTGTAGAAGTCTTGATGTACAAATTAGTCCTCAGACCTTTTGTGATTTTATTATGTATGTTCCCAGTGTAAATCACTTAGGTTTTTGAAAGTGATAAACAAATAAATAAACAAACAAATAAGTAAATAAATAAAAGACTAATTAAACCACCTAGAATCTGGAAAATGGTTACCTTACTATTCATGGGTAGGGAGAAGCCAGAGGAAATCACTGCAGGAGTTTCTCTAGACGCGACCCGGGGGCGGTTCCGGAGGGCGCAGCCACGCCCCCGGACTGCCCCGGGCCAAAACCACGCCCACGGGCCCGCCCCCGAAACTCTGCGTCCTGTCCCGAAAACGGTGCGCCGTTTGGCCCCACCCCCGACACGCCCCCGACACGCCCCCCTCGGAAAACCCCGGGACTTATGCGAGTCCCGGGGCTCTGCGCGCGCCGGTAGGCCTATTGAACATAGGCGCACCGGCGAGCAGGGCTCTTAAAATCCGCCCCTTAGTGCGCACTATCCAGAGTTAGCGTGCACTAACCCGAAAATCAGAGCCCCCGAAAAAAAAATCTTCACTAGAGACCACTGTTCTTTCCGTAGGTCTCATGTGGAATGCGAAAGTGGCCCCCAACCCCCGAACGGCAGGAAAAACAAAATTCCTGGGGGGAGGGGGCCCGAAACAAAGCCCAAGACGAAATCCTAACCCGAAGCACATCTCTAGTTTTTAGTGAACACTGACTTTTTAGAGCACATTAAAATATTAGTGACACTAAATCAAAATAGTGCACACTAAACAGATCTCATTTTCCGCATCTATTCTACAGAAGTAAATCCCCCAACAAAGGTGGGGGGGGGGGTTTAGACAGGGCCGGGGGGGTGGGTTAGGTAGAGGAAGGGAGGGGAAGGTGAAGGGAGGGCGTTAGCGAATTCCCTCCGAGGCCGCTCCGATTTCGGAGCTGCCTTGGAGGGAACGGCAGCGGCTCGGCGCGCGCCGGCTACACGGAATAGGCAGCCTTGCGCGCGCCGATCCAGGATTTTAGCGGATACGCGCGGCTACGCGCGTATCTACTAAAATCCCGCGTACTTTTGTTTGCGCCTGGAGCGTCAACAAAAGTACACGAATGCGCCGTTTTTGAAAATCTACCCCTGAGGCGGCAGAGTTAGTGTGCACTATCAGGAGTTAGCATGCACTAATGGGAGTTAGCATGCACTAACTCCTGTTTGTGCTCACTAACCCAAAAATTAATTTTTTCTTAAATTTCAGAAAAAATTAAATCATCATTTTTCAAATCTCCCAAACTATTCTGAATTAGGCAATTTCATTGAACTTGACTAATTTGGGGAAAATGATTGCATATCCCTAGTAAAAACCAAAAATGAAAGAAATTTATGTACATCCCTAAGGCGAGATGCCTCTGGCCTTTTACTTCTTCATCCACCATCAATCACAGCCTCAGCAAACAGTACCCAAGGATCCAGAGAAAGCATCCCAATAGAAATGACAGGTGTAGAGACACAATCTAGTTCTATGTAGGATCATGATTTTGCTGAATGTCTTCACCATTGAAAAGCTATTATTAGGTGAAAGATACTAGGCCATCTTTCAAACAGTGATATGCAGTATCATTTGCAAAAGCAACATCCTTTAATGTTTGTTTCACTGGTATTGATACTAGTTTAAGGAGCTCATCCTCCGCTCAAAGTAGCAGCAGGAAACTTATAGGAAAGAGGAAGTCCATCTCCCAAGCTGATTCCCGTGCCTTTTTGCCAGTGAGGTCACAGTCCAGTAGCAATCTACCATGGAATAGATGGAGTACTGTTCCACATCACTATATTGGAGCATGAGGCACTCAGCATTAAAGGCAATGACACAGGCCAGCAGGAAAATAATTGCCCTGGATTACTAGCCCCTGTAGCTGGTTGTGAATAAGAGATTTAAATGAATGTTGTATCTATTATCCCCAATTAAAAAGTGCCTTCCAGGGCAACTTTAAATAGGTGAGTAATGCTCACCCTGTATACTCAGTGCTGTGCCCTGGTGCAGGTGTAGCTGAACAACACAGAGGGAAGTAGCATCCATTTCACCAGTGACATTTCAACTAACAAACACACTATTATGTCTGTCTATCTCTGATGGCTCACTAATAGCAACTGGATAGGGCAGGGTCAGGCAGCAGGTCTAGCAGAACACCAGCAGAGTACAGGTAGACTGTGGTCCACACTGAGGCCTTGGACCAAAGCCATATCATAGATGCCATTAGGAGAATGTGTTCATGGCATGGTTTATGCTGGTGTGCCCCTTTTAAGGTGCCAGGAGATGTTCATGCTGTTTGTGCTGTTTTGCCTCTCTCATGGTGCTTTACGGTGTTCTTGCAATTGTTCATAAGAAAATAAGAACAGAAGAAATGTCATACTAGGTGAGACCAATGGTCCAGCGAGTCCAGTAGCTGGTCCTGGTTGCCTAGAAGTACCCAGAAAATTCAAATATGAAAATCTGTATCATGTTGTCTCCTCAAGAATTAAGAAGTTGAGAAACAAAGTTTCTCTGGCTAATAATTATTTATGAACTTCTCTTCTGGAAATTTTTATAACCTCTTTTAACCTCAGTTGTACTATTAGCCTTAACCACGTTTTCTCTCACCATAGCTTAACTGTACATTGATTGTAAAAATATGTTATTAAATGTGTTTTAATTGGTGCTGCTTTGCCCTTCTGAAGGTGACTTGTGATGTTGATGCTCATTTTACTGTTGTGAGTGCACTTTGAACCTCTTTTGGTGCCTTCAACTGTTCATGCCAGTTTTTGCTGCTTCATTTATCATATGGTGCCTTGGGGTATTAATGTAACTGCCCAAAAAGCTTTGCCTCATTTACGTTGCCATGGGGTGCTGTTTTGTTCCTCACTCATTGTCTTTGGGTGTTGCTGCCACTGTTCATGCTGTTTTGACTCTATAGCTATGCCTTGAGGTGTTTATGCCACTGTTTTTCCTGTTTTACTCATCTTATGGTTTCTTGAGCCGCTGTTGCCTCTGTTGCTGCTGTCTGCCTGCAAATTTTTATAAAACATGGATGGAAAACCCCAGTGTTGGAGTAGGGAAAAGTATATATTTTTTTCCACATACACTTTAATGGAAATGAAATAAATAAACTAACAAAATGAACAAATAACATAGAAAGGCAATGAAACAAAATATCATCAAAAAACATTTCTTTTCCCATGCATACCCTTAATAGTTGATATATATGTTGGACTCTTCCTAGACTTTACATATGAGAAAGCTTTGGAGAATGATGGGCACTGGGTGGTTGCTTATGAATGAGGAAGCGGGATTAATCTTTTGACCAACAACAGCAGAGAAGGTAATCTGAATCTTTTGTAAAATAGGGAAGTTTAGCAACTGTTACAATGATCATCATGTTTCATTCGGTGCCCTGCAGTGATCAGCTCTCTACTTCCTGCTCCATATAGTCTCTCCCCTCCCAGACAGCAGCCTATAGAGATCAGGATGAGAGTGTGAAAATGGTGCAGACCTAACAAAACAGAGACAAACTACTCTACTCCCTAATCCAGCCCATCCCCTAATGCCATTCCTCAGAGTCTTATATAGGGGAGGGGATGGGGGGGAGGAAAATGGTGCTGGTACTTAGCTTTCAAATACCAGCAGAAAAAAGTCCCATTTTTATTGTAATATTATATTATTGTACTTGTGAGTACTGTAAATTACTTCATCATCTTCATGCATTTTTGGAGAGTCATGAAAGTATAAATAAAAAAATTCAAGAAGGTTGCAAAGAAGCATTGCTAGTTGCAAAGAAGTGAAGGTAAACAAGAGATCATCTCTGTTGTACAGAACTGCAACAAGAAGTAAATTGAGCAGAGTGAATGAATCTGCTATCACATCCTTTGTTTCTATGCTAAAACTAAACAAGGAAATAAAATGCAGTATAAACCCACAATACCTAAATTCAATAGTATTTAGACGAATTCACAATTCTCTCTTCCACACTGTAATAATATTCACTTTGGTCAAGGTACGTTGCCTTGGTTATTTTTTTTCTGCACATTTTAACACTGATGTTTCAATAGTCTAATATTTCTGTGTTGGAAAACTAAGATTTAATTAGGTTTATTTTTAATCGAGGCACATAATCTAGTAGCAATACTCAAAAGTCATCAATTAGCGTGCAATACATTACATGCTTTCTGGATCTCCTGTGATTGCTTCTTTGTATTTCCAGAGAGATAAAAGAGTAGCAAGAAATGTTTTTCTTCTTATAGACATTTGTGTTCAGTACCCAAGATTACAAAAGCTTGGATAAGCAAATCCTATATGGTTTGCTACATTGTTATACAAAATATTGATAAAGAAAAGAAAACAAAGAAGAGGAGAATTCTAGGAGTATTATATGCTGTAATAAATAGTGCAACAAGGGATAAGCCCATATATTGATCCATTGCTTGTATTAGATTTCACAGATTTCATTTTTGAGCCTGAACTATTCATAAATTGTTACTGAAGAGGATATATACACTGAATCTCACAAAGAAATGTACTAAAACAGAACTGAATTAATTGCTATGCTGTCAAAATGCTGGTGTTAGAGTATTACCCTTAAAGAACTACAATACAGTAGGGATGGGCATTCAGGAGAAATGAAGTAGGAAATGAGATGACATTTACTATTCGTTTGGATTGTTTTCAAAATGGAATGATTTAAATTCCTATGAACTTCCATTAGAATCTTGTTTTGAAAATCTATTTATGAAACAAGTTGCTGGTAGGCCTAGGCCTAGACCCAAAGTGTGGACCTTGCCTAGGGAGTAGGGCAAAACCCAAAGCAGAGGACCTGGTCTATGATCGAGTGCAACTCAGGTGCCTCGGCCTAAGCCTAGGCCCGAAGCCTGTGCCTCACCTCAGCATAGGCCACAACACAAGCAAAGGCCCAGGCCCAGGCCCAGGAAATTTCCTGACAACTAAGCCCCTAATAGTTACCAAATCCTAAGCCATGACCCGGCCTGGTACTGTCTCTGGGGCTTCATCCCAGACCCAGACCCTGAATGGGGCCCAGGCTGGAGGATGGCTTCTGATGCCTGTGTGTCATCATAAACCAGGGGCTGGGCCCATGCCCAATACCATGGCCTGGCCCCGAGGCCAGGTCCCAGTGCTGGAGCCTCAGCCCAATACCATGGCCTGGCCCCGAGGCCAGGTCCCAGTGCTGGAGCCTCAGCCCAATACCAGGCCTGATGTTGTGGCCAGGCCCGGAGACAAGGTCCCGATGCTAAGGTCTCAGTATGGATAAAGGGCCCGATGCCAGGGCATGGCCTGGAAGCCTGGTCCTGATGCCTGGGCCTTGGCTTGGACCCAGGCCTGATGCCAGTACCCGGCCATGAGCCCAGGCCTCAGAGTTCCTCTTTGTCGCTTTCTTTCTTTGGCTTTTCTTTGCCGACTGATGCCATCCACTGGGCAGTTGAAATAGCTGACATACATCAAAATGCCACCCTCCACTAGGGAAGATGCACCAAAGTTCATTAACTGGCACAATGATCCCAGTGGATGAAGTCAGTTGGTGAGGAAAAGCCAAAGAAAGAAGATGACAAAGAAGACCTCCAAAACCCAGGATCCGGGCCTGGGCCTGACTTTGGGCCAAGGCCCAGGCATCAGGACCCAGCCTCTGCGCCAGGCCCTGGAATTGGGCCTGGTCCAGGCAGAGGTGCCAGCATGAAGACCCATCCTTCAGGCCAGGCTAGAACATCTGGCCTGGGACCAGGCCTTGGCATAGGCCAAGGCCCAGGATTAAGGACCCAGATGGAAGCATAAGGCCTAGATCCAGGCCAAGTCCATGGTATCAGGACCTCGCCTATAGGCCAGGCCGCTGCATCAGGCCTGGGTCTGAGCCCTGGCCTATGCTGATGCCCAGGTATTGGATCCCAGCCTCCAGGCTGGATGCTGGCATGAAGCCTGAGGCCTCAGCCTCAGGACCAGTCCTTTGGGCCAGGCTGTGGCATTGTGCCTGGGTCCAGACTAAGCCACTGCATCAGGACCCAGACTCTGGACCAGGCTGCAGCATCATCTCTGGACTTGGGACATGATCTAGGCCGAGGCCCAGGTGTCCGGTCCTGGCCTCCAAGTCTGGGCCTTTTATAGGCCCTAGGCTGAGGTCAAAGTAACCTGCTGCAGCCTAGGCCTATAGAAGTACTAGGCTTTGGGACCAACTATGCCCAATGCCTAGCCTCAGGCCAAAGACTCGAACATGTGTAGGCTTAGGCTGTGGAATGTCACTGAACCTCAGCCTAGGACCTATGCAAGGCCCTGGCTTGGGTAAGGGCCTAGGCCTTGTCTGTAGATCTCCTTAGACCAGGTAAATGGGAGCTGTAGGGGTCCTGGTCTTGGCATTTTTCTAGGATGCGTGGGTGGCATAGGAGGTCCTGTTTTTTTTTTTTTTTCTTTGCTCTGGTCCTTACTGAGGAATATATAAGACAGATACCCATGTCAGAAGTGAAATTTAAAAGTGATGATTCAGGGGAACTGAAACAATTCTAATTGAACTTGCTACAATAGGGTAAACTGACAAATGAAAGAGTAGAAAATCACGTGGACCAGATGGTATAAAACCCAAAATGCTGAATGAACTGAAAAATGAAATTGAAGCCCTATAATTAGTAATCTATAAACTATCATTAAAATCAGCTATAGTTCCTGAAGACTGAAGGGTGGTCAACATAACACCAGTTTTTAAAAAGTATTCCAGGGATGATCCAGGAAACTACATACTAGTGATGTTATTGCCAGAATAAATGGTTAACCTATTTTAATGAGCAAAATTATTGAACATATAGATAGTCATAACTTAATGGAACAAAACCAATATGAATTTAGCCAAGGGAAGTATTTCCTCACTAATCTGCTGTATTTTTTAAGGTATGAATAAAAGTGGATAAAGGTGAGCCAGTTGATATAGTATATCTGAATTTTTTGAAAGCATTTGAGAAAGAACCTCATGAGAGATCCTTGAGGAAATGTAAAAGCCATTGGATATGATGCAAAGTTCTATTGTGGACTGAGAACTGGTTAAAAGATAGAAAGCAGAGAGGAGGGCTAAATGGGCTATTTGCTCAAGGAGAAAGCTAAATAGTGGAGTGTCCCAGCCATCTGTACTGGGGCCACTTCTTTTTAAAATATTTATTAATGAATTAGAGATGTGAACAAGTGAGGTGATCAAATTTTCTGCTGAAACAAAATTCTTCAACGCTATTAAATCACAAAACAATTGTGAGAAATAAGAGGACCTTGTGAGACTAGAAGACTGGGCATCCATATGCCAGATGACAATTAGGTGCACAAGTACAAAGTGATGAACATAGGAAAGAGCAACCCAAATTATAGCCACACAATGCAATGTTTCATGTTGAGAGTCACCAGGAAAAGGATCTAGGCTTCATCATGGATAATATGTTGAAATCTTCTGCTCAGTGTGCGGCAGCAGCAGCCAAGAAAGCAAATAGAATGCTAGGAATTATTAGGAAAGGATTGGAGAATAAAACAGAGAATATCATAATGCCTCTATATCTGTCCATGGTGCAACCACACCTTGAGAATTGTATGCAATTCTGGTTACAGTAAATTAAAAATGATATAGCATAATTAGAAAAGGTACAGAGAAGGGTGGCCAAAATGATGAAGGGGATGGAACAATTTCCCTATAAGAAAAGGCTAAAGAAATTAGGGCTCCAGCTTCGATAAGAGACAGCAGAGGGTAAATATAGAGGTCTATAAAATAATGATTGGAGTGGAATAGGTAAGCATGAAATGGTTGTTTACTTTTTCAAAAAGTACAAAGATTAAGGGACATGTAATGAAAGTTACTAAATAATAAATTTAAGATAATTATGAGAAAATATTTTACTACTCAATGCATAATTTAACTCTGGAATTCATTGTTAGAAGATATGGAAAGAGCTGTTAATGTAGCTGGGTTTAAAAAAGATTTGGGCAAGTTTCTGGAAGAAAAGTTCATAAACCATTATTAAGGTAGACTTGAAGAAATTCTCTGCTTATCCCTGGGATAGGCAACATGGAACCTATTGACCTTTTTAGATCTTGCCACTGTTAAGTTACTGAGCTTGATCGACCTTTTTTTCTGACCCAGTATTGCAATTATTATGTTCTTATGTATATTTTTTACCATGTGTGACTCAGTTTAAACTGCAAAATCAATGACCACCTAGCAATGTGTTTACATTGTTATTCAAAAACTTTGTACACAGAGTCGCCAAAAATTAAATAAGAATAGAACTATAATGTAGCCAATTCATAGGTTGTAAAAAATACTAAAAAATATACTCACTTTGCATGCACCCAGCATGTGCATTGCCTTTGAATACACTGAGACCGCTACATATTGGCACAGCAATATGACTGAAGACACAGCATGTGAATAGATGTGAAAAGAAGCATCTAAATTCAAACTTGCAACTTCAACTTACATGACAGCTCGTGTTACCTCTTCACCTTTGGTTATTTGTTTAAAATTGTCCAATGCAGTTATTGCCTGGTTCTTGGACATATAGTAGAGGCAAATCATTCCTATCTTGTTCCTGAAATTGAAAAAGCAGGACTGATTCACCTGCCCCCATGACTTGCAGCCCAGGGGTCACAGTAGGTCACGAGATTTAAACAAAATGCAGAACTATAATATTATTCCTATTATTTTCAATTTAGCTCACACCGTTCCATTGATAGCTCAAGTCAAATTACATTCAGACACATTAAGTATTTCCCTGTCCCTTAGGACTTACAATTTAAGGGTTTCATTTACTAAGCTTTTATCCTATAGGTACAGAATGAAAGAAATACTAGTAAATGAGGCCCTAAGCTTGTGCCAGAGGCAACAGAGGACAAAGTACCCAAGATGACAAGGAACAGCAGTGACATTTGAACCCCGGCTTCCCATGTTTACAGTCTGTTTATCTAACCAAAAGGCTACTCCTTCACTCACCTGTCTGACAAAAAGAAATGTGTAGTTCTAGGCAAATAAGAATGTGGATATTATATGTTTGAAATGAGGTGACCAAGCAACCCTTATGAATCTTGTAGTGATGGTCCCACTGAATGACGGTATACAACAAAATCAATAAATAAATGAAATAATGAAATAATATCACGCATATCCAGCATAGCTCCCTGCTTCAACGGCAGGGGAGAAGATAAACAACCAATAAGGGCTGTATAACATAATCTGGGTAAAAACAAATAAGCATGGGTGTAGCTTGCTTATTGCGGCGGTTACTACCCCTACTACCTCTAACTAATCAAGCTAGATATTTCACTTGGATGCAGCTCCATCACCGCTCTCTACATTAATGGCGGGGGTGGAAGGGAATTAGAACCAAGAGCTAAGAGAAACAGATAAGTATGAGAGAAGAAATGAGGGAAGCTTGCTGGGCAGACTGGATGGGCCATTTGGTCTTCTTCTGCCGTCATTTCTATGTTTCTATGTTTCTATATCCCTTTATTCAGGATATTATACCATCCTTCACTGTCTGGCTCATAAAATTCATTAAAATGTGCTCTTTTTGCACATGCAAAGTTGATCTGCTGATGACAGATGCATTTAGAACAGAGAATAGAAAGTGCAAGGCTCATGCTTAAGCTTTGACATCAGCAAAATATATGGGCAGAGAGCTGTAATGTCTGCCCATACTTTGATCAATATTCAGCTCGTTTAAATATACTCTGAGACATTTACATTGTCTTGTTTCTTTAGAAACAATCCTGAAAAAGACAAAAAGTGAAAATAACCCCACTCTATTAGAAAACTCTTCTCTATGATAGATAAAAGCCAGAAAACTATTCTGCTTTCTAAACTATAGAAATAAAAGTCAATGATATCCTGTGGCTGTACATCACCTGTGGGTCAATGCTTCAATTTGTGCTTCCTCTCCACATACACATTGCTTCTCACCCTCTCTTTCCTCTGCGCTTCCCCTCCAGTCAATAGGGATGTGCATTCATTTAAAACAAAAGTATAAAACATGACGAATATGGCTAATTTGTTTCATTTGAGTGCCCCAAACCAAATGCTTCAGGCCTAGACCTAGGCCCAAAGATGGGGCTTTGCCTAGGGCATAGGCTGAGGCCCAATGCCTGAGCGAGATGGCGACATCTCGCTCTTGGCCCGAAGCTGGGGCATCATCTCAGACTTAGGTTGAGGTCCAAAGCAGGGGTCATAGCCCAATGCCAGGGGTCATAGCCCAATGCCAGGATCTTGGTGGAGACGGGCCAATGCCAGGGCCTTGACTGAGACCCCCGAAAGTTTAAAAAAAAACCATACCTGATCTGTTGTTTATCTGACAAAGGCCGGGTCCCAGTGCCTAGACCTCAACCTAGGTTAAAGCCCAAGCCCAGTCCTGATGCTGCAACCCGACACAGAGGCTAGGTCCTGATGCCAGAGTCTTGGCCTAATGCCACAACCTGACCCTGTGTCTGGGTGCCAACACCAGGACCTAGGCCCAGACCCAGGCCCGATACCAGAGCCTGGGCCAGGAGGCCGGGTCCTGACACTGGGGCCTCGGCCCAGGGTCAGACACAGAGCCCAGGCCTTTGGCATTGAAGAGCCTAAAAAAGAGCATGCGAAGAAGAGCTCCCAGGCCTGTGCTCCAAGACTGGGCCTGACCATGGGCTGAGGCCCCGGCATCAGGACCTGACCTCCTGGCCAATGCCCCAGCATCTGGCCTGGGTCTAGACCAAGGCCGAAGTGCCGGGACCTGGCCTCTGGGTCTTGTATTGGCATCAGGCCTAGGCTCAGGTTCTGGCCCATGCTAAGGCCCTGGAGTCAGGACCCAGCCTCCAGGTTGTGTTGCAGCAATGGAGAGCTCTGACCTAGGCCAAGGCCCAGATGACAGAACTCAGCCTCCAGGTCGTGTCACGGTGTCGGGCCTGACATTAGGACCCAGCCTCCAGGTTGGGTCACGGCATCAGGTCTGAACCTGTGCTGTGGCCTAGGCTGAAGTCTGTGCCTTGCATAGACCAAGGCCAAGGTGAACTACCACAGCCTTGGTCTCTGCAAGGCTGAGGCTTTGGCGAAGTCCTTGCTGGTGGATCCCCACCAGACCAGGTAAGTAGGGGCCAGGAGGGATCTTGGCCCTAGCATTTTTCTGGGAGGGTGGGAGGAAGGCTTCACTTTCGTTTGTTGGCCTTGTTTTGTGGGTGTTATTGCTAAGTCTTTTTTTTTTTTCACATGAATGAAATGAATGAATCAATCCATGAACCAAAATTCATGGGGAAAAAAAAAACTTCCTGAAAATGAACTGAATAACAAAAACAATTATTTGTTTTTACCCTGCACATCCCTACCAGTCACCTCATCCCAGATGACAGGAGGAGAGCGCAGCTTCTCTTACATGAGCTCTCTGCTGCCAGTGCCTTTTTGCCCATGTGGTTCACAGCTCAGATCAGGGGTAATGTCTCCAAATGGGTTAATTTTACATATACCTTAAATGAACCTCATTCTCAAGCCAGAGCCTTCTTCTTAAGCCATAGCAACTGTCTGAATTGTGTGGTGATCTGTAGATTTCTACACCACACTGAGGGTTCAAATGTGGTTCAAATGTCTGTTGCGTAGGCAGGAGAGGCATCTGTGGAAAAAAGAGTGGCCTGCATCCACTGTTTCACTGTCTATACTTTCCTGCTCTCAACAGGAAACGGGAGGAGGCAGAGAAGAGTTAGTGGAAGGTGCCTTTGAATGGAGAGAAGATGTATTGCTAGGTTTCTAAAAGAATCAGGGCCCAGGCTCATAGAACCCCCCTCTACGTACCAAGATAGATCCTGTAAAAAAACACATAATTGGATATTATACTCTTAAGTATTAAACTCTTATACTTTTAAATATGAATATTCTAATTCTGGTATCTTGAGTAAGAGCAACACAGCTGCAAAACACACTCTCAGAACCTGTAGCAACTGACAGAATTCAAACAGCAATAACAGTACTTGTGAAATAGGAGACCTGCATATATTACGCTGGACCCTTGTACACCAATACATCTCTTACTGGAAAAACAGCACGAGCAGCACTGTTATAGATCGCTATTGATAAACCACTCTCTACTTGCAGAATTCCTCACCTCAGTCACACACGCAAAACACAGGCAATCCCTTTCCAAATACTGAATAAAGGACTACTGCTTTGATATTATAGAAAAGGAGTATATTAAAAATAAACGTTTACCTTAACATAAATTAGAAATAGAAATATGCAGATGAAAATAGAACTGGAAACCCCATGAAGCCAGACTGCCACTTTACACTTCAGGCTGGTGCAGCACGGAGGAAGGATGCAAAGAAATCCATCTGGAGTGAGCTCCCAGCTGAGCCTGATATTATTTTAGTCCCTAATTGACTGTTTGGGGTTTAAAAGAAGGAGAGGATTACTGCAGAGCAGCCCATGTTCTATTGCAGCTGACTCTCTTGCCCATCTCTGCCGGCAACGCAAGCATTTTCAAAACTCATGGGCTGACAATTCCTGTATGTTGATCTCATTCATTGAGAGATCAGCACAAAGAAGGGCAGACCCACTAGTTTTGAACATCCCCTTGGTGCTGGCATAGATGGGGACAGGACACAGTGTGCAATGGTAAAGGTTCCCACTGCTCCCCCAGTTCTCCCTTCAGGTCCTATGTGGCAAGAGATGTTGCATGTGCTGCCATGCACTTTATAGCATTTGCACTTCCCCACCTCAGGGTGATGGCAGTGGGCCAGGCCCTCCTCTTCAGTTTGGCCCCTGTTCCCCCTTAACCTTCAGTATACTGTGGATAATTAGAAGGTTAATGTATATCAAAACAGAAATAAGTCCTTTTATTTCTGTGAGTGTAATGTATTTTCTATTTATTGTTTCATAGCTCTTCTGCTCATAAAAGGACAACCTTGGTTGCTCAATAAAAATGAACACTTCCCTCTTACTTAGAAGATGTGATAATCAACCCATCCAATTCTCTGACATCTCAAAACAGTTTTGTATGTAACCCCTGGGAGGGATGGCTCCCATAGACTGAACCCAGGGGCTCTTAGAAAGAGAGTTAGACCCTATCTGTACCCAATTCTCCTTTCACCTCTGAGTTCCAGGGCTCCCTGTGGGGGAAGCATAGCTTCAAGGCCCTTTTACAATAACACAGTACACAGTCCCTCTCCAGTCCATGTAACCAACACTGGTTATATTCACATTTCCACTAACATCCCAGTTCCTTATCAGAACATAAGTCCCAATTCTCAAACCTTTACAAAAGTCTTGTAAAATTCCTTCTGAAAGCACCAAGTGGATAACTCCCTTCTCAAGTACAGCTCACTCAAGTCAGCAGCAAATACAGACAATATCTTCAGCTCCTTCCCTTTCTGCATGGGCAGGGAATCTTTCCTCAACCAGGACTCCTCCAAATTTCAGGTCAGGGCCAGTGGAAGCATTAGGCTGGGTAGGCAGTGGCCTAGTGTGCTGGAAGTGGGTGGGATGGCAGAGTAGCCAGAAAACGCAGACGTTTTGAAAGGACCTATGAGATAAGAAGTGGTGTGAGTGAGGCATGGAGCTGGAGTGCATTTTCCATTTTGGGACATGTATTTCATTGAGAAGCTGGTATTGTTTGTTATGTGCGATCAGAGAAAGAGAGAGAGAGAGATCAAGTGACGACATCACGTGATGACATCACCACGCAACATCACCGCCTAGGGTGGCTGGACACCCTTCCACCAGCACTGTGTCAGGTTCTTCAAGAGTGAAAGATTCCTCTCTCCCAAATGATTGGTAACTGACTCCCTGGTACCAAGGGTACTCAGTTCTAAGGTACAAGAATAGTCTTTGATTCCAAAAAGAGGAACAATCAACAACAAGAGACAGGAAGGGTGGAAAATCTTGCCTCCCAAAGGAGCAGATAGTCACAAAAGACAGGTAATTTAAAGTTGAAACTCCTTTGCATCAGGTCACTGACAGGTCTATCCCCTGGAGGAGTGATAGTACTCTGAAGAATTTTCCCTACCCTTGATTTAACCATATACAAGGACACCCCAATCTTCATTGTTGTGGGACGTGGGTAGCGGACCCATCTCTGATGGTAGAGTGTGCCCCTGGGCCACGATGCAGCTGCAGAGGAGCTCTAGAAAGCGCCGAGGCAGGGGAGAGCCATCCGAGTGTAGGCTGGTGAAGATGGACCTTGACCACCGTCGCACCTGTACACAGCAGAGAGACCCAAACAACGCAATGTTTGGTCTCATGACAGATAACTCAGGGGTATAACCAGTACTGAATTTTTGGGGGGCCCAAAGTTAACATGGGAGGACACTTCAGCCCTTCCCTCCTCACCCTGTTCCCATCTCTTACCCCATGCTATGAGAGACTTCACAGCAATGGCTACAAAACCCTTTTAAGTTTCCAGCAATATTCCATATCCTCTCTTATCACTTTCTCCATGGCCTGTCCCTGCTGGTTCTCTCTCTCCTTCTGTGGTTAAGGTAACTGCTTTATACAAGTGTTTTTCTCTTAGGCTAGTGAAGAGAAACTATGTAAACAGACTTCCACCCAGCCCAGGCATTCTTGAATTTTGAAGGGGCCGAGAGAAGGAAGGAAAATTACCTGCCAAATCTGGGATAGCCTCAAACGTTCTCATGTCTAGCCCAAGGGGAATGGTATTTCCCATTCAAGATGGTTTCCATAACTCACAGGGGATCACAAAAGGGGCAGTGATTCCTGTGCCTCCAGACTCTAACTCATGTAACTTTAAGCAGCTAACTTGAATGGGACACAACCTTGCTGCTAGGGGTGGGGGTCTGAGCCAAAAGTGAGGGGGCACAAGACCCATTTGTGATGACACCTCTGAGATAACTTGACTGAAGTGTTTTTCCAGTACTGAGTTGTTTTCTTTCACACAATGAGCATGATTTATCAAACTTTTCTACATCGAAAAAGAGTGAGAGTACATCTTCCTTATCTTTCACAAAAAGGATTACAATAAATTGTAAAATATTATATATAGATTTATTCAGAGAGAAGTTATATACAAATGTGAACTGAAACTGAATAAGTATTACTCACTGTCAGCATTGCAAATTATGTGTTGAGAGCGTACATTTTCAATAAGATACCTAGCAGCAAGAGTATGTGCATACTTTTCTGCCTTCAAAAAACAAACTTGATAATCAAGCGCAAGCTACCAACATAGATTTGGTTGAAGACTGGGTTGTTATGTGTATTAAAAATAATCTCAAATCATGGTGGAATGCACATTTTGGCTATACACATACATTTTTTGGAATGTTCATGAATGAACGTAGCTCTCCCCCAACCAAGTTTTATCCGTCTCTCCAAAATGCTCTTTTTACTTTGGCTAAAAGTATGTGTCATTCTACATTGTATAATTCTTGTTTCTATCCACATAGATCCTTTGAAAATGTTCCTTTGGTGTAGATAGGAGGGCAAAATGAGATCTTGAATAGGTGCTGGAATCAAGGTATGATTGAATTTCCTTAGCAGCAGCAGTCATGACAGGTACCCTGGAGATATGCGATACTAGTTTATCAGCAGCATCACCAGTAGTACTGTTGTCTCCTTATCATCACTGTAGCACTACTGATCTTTTCATCATCTTAAACTACAAATTCATATCATAACTGAAATATTTTGTGTAAGCTTCCTTAGTATCGACAAGAACTCCTTAACTGGACTGAGCAATTGATGGATTGCTTACCCATGAAGTACTAAGCGATGTACAATTAAAACACATAGAGGCTTGAAACGCTATAAAATATATCATCTAAAAAAACCATATCAAAACAGACACATTTGACAAATACTGGGGCCGATTTTAAAATTTAAGTGTGCGGGGTACATTTGTGCGCGCCCGCGCACAAATGTACACCCGATTTTATAACAAGCTCGCACTCCCACGCGCATGTTATAAAATCCAGGGTCGGCGCGTGCAAGGGGGTGCACACTTGTGCACCTTGCGCGCACCGAGCCCAAGGGGAGCCCCGATGGCTTTCCCCGTTCGGAGCGGCCTTGGAGGGAACTTTTTTTTTACTCCCTCCCCACCTTTCCCTCCCTTCCCCTATCTAACCCACCCCCCAGCCCTACCTAAATCCCCCCCTACCTTATCTCGATGAGTTACGCCTGCCTCTGGCAGGAGTAACGTGCGCGCCAGCAGCCTGCCGGCGCGCAATGCCCCGACACAGGCCACTGTGTCGGAGCACTCGGCCCCGCCCCTGGCCCCACCCAGGACTGCTACCATGCCTCCAGAAATGCCCCAGACCACCCCTTTTTCGAAACCCCGAGACATTTGCGCGTCCCGGGGACTGCATGCGCCGCTGAGCCTATGCAAAATAGGCTCAGCGCGTGCAGGGGTAGGTTTTTGGGGGTTATGCGCATATCTTACGCGTATCTTACCCACATAACCCTTTGAAAATCTACCCCACTATCTAGCAGAAGCCTAAACTAGCTGGATGGAATCAAAAGTAAGCCTCTTTAAAAAGAAATGTTTTCAGCATGGTTTTGAAGGTTTTCATAGAGTCTGCAGCTGCAAAGCCTCAGGTAAAGAGATCCAAAATGTGAAGGCTGCAATGGAGAAGACACAGACACATGATTTAGCAAGGCAAGCATGTTATATAGATGGTATATTTTAAAAGTCCCCACTGACATGATGGGCAGTAAATGCGTAGTAATGCGTTGCATCAAGGAGAATCCATATAATTTATTAGCTTGAAAGCTGTTAAGTCGACCTTATACTGAACATGCTGACTAATTAGGAAGTCAGTGGAGGTGAATGAGAACCTATGAAATATGCTCAGTACACCAACATCCTGAGATCAGACGTATGGCTGAGTTGAGTAATAAATGCAAAGGCTTTAGAGTCAAGGCTGGCTTTAGACTCATCATCAATAGAGCTTTTTATATGAATATCATCCAATTCTTAAGCTGTACAGTCTTCCGCAGAGACCAAATTCAAAGGATGGATAGACACAAACGATTTTGCAGAGCTGACATTAGGGATGTGCAGAGGGACGCCATACGTTGCATTCGGGATACGTATTCGTCGGGGGGCAGATACGTTGCATGAGTCCGTATGGCGTCCCATTACGGTTATACGTCGAATCCTATTCGTTACCCGGCGAAAATTAAATTTACTACAACCCCCACCATCCTGACCACCCCAAGACTTACCAAAACTCCCTGGTGGTCCAGCGGGGGTCCGGGAGCACTCTCACACCCTCGGTACCAGTTCAAAATAGCGCCAATAGCCTTTGCCCTACTATGTCACAGGAGCTACCGGTGCCATTGGTCAGCCCCTGTCACATGGCCATCGGTGCCATCTTGTGCTCCTGCCATGTGACCGGGGCTGACCAATGGCACCTGTAGCTCCTGTGACATAGTAAGGGCAAGGCTATCAGTGCCATTTTGATTCCTGGCACCCGACGGCACGAGTGCAGGAGATCGCTCCCAGACCCCCAGGGACTTTTGGCCAGCTTGGGGGGGGGGCTCCTGGCCCCCACAAGACTTGCCAAAAGTCCAGCGGGGGTCCGGGAGCGACATCCTGCACTCGGGCCGTATTGCCAGTATTCAAAATGGCGCCAGCGCTACCTTTGCCCTCACTATGTCACAGGGGCTGACGGTCGGTGACATAGTGAGGGCAAAGGCTAGCGGCTGCCAGTACTCAAAATGGCGCTGGCACTAGCCTTTGCCCTCTCTATGTCACAGAGCCGACCCTTGGCCCCTGTGACATAGTGAGGGCAAAGGCTAGCGCCAGCGCCATTTTGAATACTGGCAATACGGCCCGAGTGCAGGAGGTCGCTCCCGGACCTCCGCTGGACTTTTGGCAAGTCTTGTGGGGGTCAGGAGGCCCCCCAAGCTGGTCAAAAGTCCCTGGGGGTCCAGCAGGGGTCGGGGAGCGATCTCCTGCACTCGTGCCGTTGGGTGCCAGGAACCAAAATGGCGCCGATAGCCTTGCCCTTACTATGTCACAGGGGCTACCGGTGTCATTGGTCAGCCCCTGTCACATGGCAGGAGCACAAGATGGCGCCGATGGCCATGTGACAGGGGCTGACCAATGGCACCGGTAGCCCCTGTGACATAGTAGGGCAAAGGCTATCGGCGCCATTTTGAACTGGTACCGAGGGTGTAGAGTGCATGGGATGGGCTCCCGGACCCCCCGCTGGACCACCAGGGAGTTTTGGTAAGTCTTGGGGGGGATCAGGAGGGTAGGGGGGTTGTTTAAATTGGCGGCCGAATAATTTGGCGAAAATTCATTGTATCCATGGGGAATCGCGATACGTTTTTCTTCCCCACGAATACAACGAATATTGGCACATCCATTGCGGATTGCCAATACGTAGGAACCGAATGCACACCCCTAGCTGACATTTCTTCATGAGCAACAAGATGCAATTCTGTTCAAATTTATACACTTGTGTGGCAAATCTGACACCACTGTGTTCTGTCTTCTGCAGTGGAGCACAGGTCAGAGTTCTCCAGGGCACATGCCATCATATGGGTTCTCAAACTGTCTTTATACCTTTCTAACTGCCCCATAATTGCTCCCTTTTGCCAGCTGGCCACTTCCAAAAGAAAACTCTTTCTGGAATACAAGTTTTGTTCATATGTACTACATGGCAAGCCTTCAATTTCTGTCATACTACAAATTTCCTCACTGCATGTCATACAACATTTGTGAAGTACCTTGCTTTCAGGAACTCTACCTTTCCATTTGATATTAGCAATTTTGCAGAAGCAGTGCAGATGAAATTGATCAACATGAATACAGTTTCAGGAGATCCCTGATTTGTCACATCTTCTTGCTTCCACCTCTTCCTCCAGATATGACAGAATCATTGTTGCATCGTCTTGCCTACAAGAGGCTCTTGCTAGACTTGATTCTAGGCAGGTTTTGACAATTGTATCTCTTTGTCATTATTTGGGTGTCCCTCCAAAGTTCCTGAAAGAATGGCTAGATGTTGAGGGATAAGAGTGTTTAGTTATTAAAACAAGCCTACATGGTGTTATCTTGACTACAAATGAACTGGAAACGTTTTACTTTCTCTTCATACTGTCGGCTCGATCCAGTAAGGCCGCGGTAAAAACAGTGAGGTAGTGTCAGGCGCACCCTTCCCCCCCGCACGCACAGTTCTCTTCACTAACTCCCCGATACTCTCCTCTAATCGCATGCAAATGCATGCCGCGGCTGTGAAGCGTTAGGGAAGGGTTATGCCCGCGCAACCCATTTTACTGTATAGGCGCTGTAACAGCGCCTATACAGTAACCTGGGTGCGCTGGTACCTGTCATTTCAAATGACATTTGAAATGACAGGCACCAGGAAGTGTAAAAAAGTTTAAAAAGTGTAAAAAAAAAAAAAACCTGTGTGTTATATAAAAAAATAAAACAATTTTAAATACCTGTCGGAGGGCCGTGGGTCCAGGCGGCCGGTGGGCGGCGGGCAGCCATCAGCGGCATCCGGTAGTCCCTTCTCCCTTCCTCCCTCCCTCCCCTGCCTGGATGAGTGCCAAAATCGCACGGGCGGGTCGGCAGCGGGGGGGGGGGGGGGGGCGGCAGCAGGATCCGGGAGCGGCGGGTAGGCAGCAGCGGGGTCCGGGGGGGCAGGGGCAGCGGCAGCGGGGGGGGGGGGGGGGCAGCAGCAGGGGGGCGGCAGCAGGATCCGGGAGCGGCGGGTAGGCAGCAGCGGGGTCCGGGGGTGGCAGCGAGATCCGGGGAGCCAGCAGCGGCAGCATGTTCGATCGCGCAGGCAGGTAGGTGGCAAAGTAAAGATGGCCGCCTGCACGGGAAAATCGTGCAATTGGCCGCTGAAGACGTGACGTCACACCCCGTGACGCCAAACGTCGTGACGTCACGTCTTCAGCGGCCAATTGCACGATTTTCCCGTGCAGGCGGCCATCTTTACTTTGCCACCTACCTGCCTGCGCGATCGAACATGCTGCCGCTGCTGGCTCCCCGGATCTCGCTGCCACCCCCGGACCCCGCTGCTGCCTACCCGCCGCTCCCGGATCCTGCTGCCGCCCCCCCGCTGCCGCCCCCCCCCCCCGCTGCCGCTGCCCCGGACCCCCCGGACCCCGCTGCTGCCTACCCGCCGCTCCCGGATCCTGCTGCCGCCCCCCCCCCCCCCCCCGCTGCCGACCCGCCCGTGCGATTTTGGCGCTCATCCAGGCAGGGGAGGGAGGGAGGAAGGGAGAAGGGACTACCGGATGCCGCTGATGGCTGCCCGCCGCCCACCGGCCGCCTGGACCCACGGCCCTCCGACAGGTATTTAAAATTGTTTTATTTTTTTATATAGCACACAGGTTTTTTGTTTTTTACACTTTTTAAACTTACCATAGCAGGCCCGAGCCTTGCTACTTTTCCGTTTGTTTTTTTTTGCCCTGGTCCCGTCCGGTCTCCTGCAGCCCCGTCCGGTCCGGACGGGGCTGCAGGAGACCGGACGGGACCAGGGCGGGTAAGCAATGTTTTTACCCTACACTACACTACACTAACTCCTACTAGGGGGAGGCGGTAAACTAGCAGGTTAAGGCCGCGGCAGAACAGCGGGTTACGGAGGAGATAATATCAGCGCCCGTTACAGTATCGCAGGGGAATAGCTAATTCCTTCATTATACAGCTTTTTCGTTCATTTACATGCCGGGTGCGGAAAGGGTTATGCGTCTGTTTTCAGAAGCGATACGGACGCGTGAAACTGGACACTGTATCGCCGAACTGCCTTGCGCGCCCGAATTGTGCGCTACGAGCACGTTACAGACGGGCAATCCTCGAGCGGACGATACTGGATCGAGCTATGTGTGAGCAATCTTGGTTTTCTATTTTTGTGAGTTCTGTAACTGACATTATGACTGACATTTTTTGCCTAGGCTCATGTGAGATTGGGAACTTGGCTGTGCAATAGTAGGGACAGATTTGCATTTTTAACCTTTGGCAGTCTAAAAATATTATTATTTCAATGATGATGATTTTAGGAATGGGATGGGCAAAGAGTAATAACCTGCTGTTATATTAGCATTTTTGGAAATGTCAGATAAAACCAGACTCATTTCTTTGTCCTGCAACCTTTTCCAAAAGAGGGTTTTCTTGCTGCTGTCATCCTGGCTCATTTTTCTTCTCTCTTTCTGCTTTACCCATAACATGTTAGAAAGAAAAAAAAAACAATCAAGAAAAATTGCTTTGTGAGATTCGAGACACTTTTCTTGTACAAACACTGCAGCCACATGCCTTGTATAATAATGTTTCATATTAAAGTGCACTGTACTGATTGTTGAAGCTGTCCACTTGCCTTGCTGTTTGACATAGCAGCATTATACCGCTATAATGCAAATTGCATGCAATCACTACTATTTGTCTCTATGGGTCTGAGACCCTCTACCTGTAGGTGCACTGTTGCTGCCTGTGTGATTATCTTACTGCTAGTATTTTCATTGTTAACTTTTTTCTCTTACAACTAATGTCAACAACATCCCTCTATTTATATGAAATATTTTCTAACAGAAAACAAAATTAAAAGTGCAAATCTTATTGGGCTGGAAAAGGAGAATCAGCACCACTAGTAGAGGAATTGCTAGGAGCATCGATTTGAAGAAAATGAGCTGTGTTTTACTATGATGAAACAAAGGGAAATCAGCAGCGATATGCTATCAATTTCTTATCAAAGGGTTCTTGCCAACTCATGTCTCCTTGGTGAGATTCTTTGATATCATAAAACAATTTAACAAGGGTCTCCTGAGAGCCACCTCCAGCTCATTACTGGAAATTGGTGGGCATATTACTTGGAATACAGCACTACCATTGCAATCATCTCTGCCTTGCTGCCTATACAATTACTGAGTCTCTTTTCTGTGTCTGAGTTCTCATAATTATAGTACAATTCTGGCTATCTGAACCCTAGTCACCTGGAACTCCCTCCCTAATGAACTATCATGCCCCCCAGGATTACAAGGTACATATTAAAGTTGTACCAATATTTCCATTTATCCTAGCATTTTAGGTGTCTCCTAGGTATTAAATATAAATGTGATGGTGCTGTTTTGTCAAACTGAATATAAATATTAATCAGCAAAATATTTCTATACTGTCAATTGCACAGCACTTTATGTAGTCAAGGACATTAAGCCTCTATTTTAAAAGTCATCAAAACAAATACTGGAGCAGTTTACTGATCTGTATACAACACAGTTATTTGCATATATATATATTTTTTTTTCTAAATATAACCAGTTACTTATGTAATAAAACAGTACACTTGGGAAATATAAATGCACAGATATCTGAGTTATGTGCAGTTTGGTCAATTTCACAATCATTTATCTTGTTTATTTTTTTAAAATAGAGTTTTCTGTGATTTGAAAAGATTCTCTCCTTCAGAATCTTTTAGCGAATCAAAACTTTGTGGACTAGATTTGATTATGGTACAGTTACTGTTTTTATGTTGAACTGGATGAATGAAGAGAGAGATGAACGTTCAAACATATCCATGTGGCCCTTTATACACATGATTTGATCAAGTATTTTAGAACCTGCATGGAGCCATCTGTACAGGTTTTAAAATATACTTTCCTCCGCGAACCCCCCACCCCCCAAAGTACATATACACTATTTCACGTATACTCTGGGATCTCTAGTACATGCATTACTATTTCAAGCATGTGCACACATTTCCAGTTATGCATGGGCAGGCTCATTCCAAAACGGCCACCTCAGCACAAAAGAAAGACAAACTTTTATGCCAAGGAGAAAGCTAGGCTGGCAACATTAATTGTGGCCAACGAGGACTCACTCTTCTTCATCCAAGGGGTCTGGTGGAACACCAGGCACATGAGCCAGGCCCCTCAGGGCCTGAAACAAGATTTAAATTTGGCATCCCCTACCCCAGGGAGGTACATGCCTAGAGGGAAGTAGGGAGTCAAATAATAATAATAATAATAATAATAAAAAGATGGCAACCATGGCACATATGCAAAATGACATGAACTAGATGGAAGTTCTTGCACTCAATACTCTGTTTTGCATAGAAGCCAGGGAAAACTTTTCAGTTGTTAAGAAGCTTCCTACAAATAGACACACTGGGGCAGTATATAGCCCTATATCCAGAGCTGCAAGGAGCTTCACAGGACAGTATCAATGCCCTTATGGCACTATGAAAACTCCAGGGGTTGTCACTCTGGGCAAAAGGCAGCCAAGGTTACAGCTCATAGCATTAAAGTGTCGTTTGCATTGACAGGCTATGGAAGGATGGAAACATAATAGCTTATATATAGGTCAGAAGGGACAGAGAATACACTCTGTTAGGATGGGTCATCAGTCAGCTGGCTTGAAATGAAGCCTGCTATTCTGGCTGTCATGGTACCTATAATCATAAAACTAAGACCATATCATTCTAACTTCTCATCTGTACAGATTGAAGATCTGAAGAAAAAGGCTTGGATGCTGCGCCATTTGGAGGGGGTATGGCTGGACAGTTGCATATCAGGCAGGAGTAAATATCATCCATAGTTAACTAGGGGGTCAGACAGCCGCTTGCAGAATCCACAGTCCCCACCATCTAGTTTAAATAGTAATATGGAAGGTCCAATAGCCACCCTAAAGATTTATTTCTGGCCAATTTAAATAGTAAAAAGGGGAGACTGATGCCCTCTACCCTTTTGGGATCCCCTCTTTTCCAACCAAAAACTCGAATCAGAATTTAAGGCACTAAAACTGTCTCTCCTCCTACCCACCCCTCCAATAATGATTAAAAACATTTCTGCCCCAGCCCCTTTCTAATACAGCCACCCCTGTATGTTTAAATTAAAGGCCATGGATTGCGGGCCCCACTTTTTCACCCACCTGCAACCCCCCAAAACCTCCAAGCCCAAGTTGGGAGGCGGTAGATTCTTACCATACTCCCAGCAGTGTCCAGAATTGCACTGACTGCAATTTTCATATCATATGCTGTCAGCATTACAAGTACAGAATGCCACCCCAAACGTATTAAGACTCTGATAACAACATTGGTAGTGCACGTTACCAGCATTGCTGTTAGATCAATACTTGACTCCTCCTGCCTCTGATCCCAACCCTCCCAACCCATGCAGAAACTCCACTCCCGCCCTTCCAACCCAACTGCAACTTCCCAATACCCCTAAGCCAATGAGTTGTTGATAAAGCAATACAGGAGAACTCTTACATCAACTCTGTTAATATACACTAACAATCTTGCTGTGAGCAGCACTGCATGCTTATCTGGGAGGACCAAAGCTTTTGACCTTTTAGCTACTTTATGGAAACTTTTCAGGTAAGATTTCATGCACATGGGGTGAGGGAGATCCCGAGAGGGGTGTTACTGATTTTTACTTTGAGTAAGTGGGAAGAAGTGTCAATACCACATAGAAACATAGAAACATAGAAATGACAGCAGAAGAAGACCAAACGGCCCATCCATTCTGCCCAGCAAGCTTTCACACTTATTTTTCTTTCTCATACTTATCTGTTACTCTTGGTCCTTATTTGTAGCTTTTTGGTTCTAGTTACCTTCCACCCCCACCATTGATGTAGAGAGCAGTGCTGGAGCTGCATCTAAGTGAAGTATCTAGCTTAATTGGTTAGGGGTAGTAACTGCCGCAATAAGCAAGCTATTCCCACACTTATTTGTTTACCCACCTATGCAATTCAGTCTGTTGGTTGTTGTCTGAATATAAATCCTCTTTTCTTGATTCCCCCATGCCGGTGAAGCAGAGAGCTATGCTGGATATGCATTGAAAGTGAAGTATCAGTCTTATTTGGTTTGGGGTAGTAAACGCCGCAATAAGCAAGCTACTCCCCGGCTTTTTTGTGAATGCAAATCCTTTTTTTCCACATATGATTGTGATTTCTGGCAGGAGGGAGGAATATGGATGTATCTGGCCCAACGTTCTTAAAGGGGTAACAAGCAAGGGGAAATACTAGGGAGCTGGTGGCTCCCTAGCAAAATGATGGCATAATCCAAAAATGAAAATATCAGAAAAAGTTCAAAAACATTTAGAAATGTTAATGACTTTTCAGATGAGTTAAATTTTCAGTTCCATTGTAATGAACCAAAACACTTTTGTCATGTTTTTCCCATACTTACATATGCACTCTACATAATTTCTATTTTCCATGTCCACTTATCATATTTAAAAACACAATGCACATACCCACGGGACAACAAATTCCCACCAATGTATGAAATTAAAAGCGACATACAATACTGATATACTGCATGTCTACATTGATAAAGATGACTACTGACTACTTATTAGCTAGTGCTCCTATTTTCAGACATTTCTCAATAATATAAGGTAGTGTACACATACATAATTCAAACATGTTCTTCACAAACACTCAGACTAGGTGACAGATGTGGTTGCCAAGTTTGATGGGTCTGGCCATGATACTTATGTATTTAGTCAGAGACTACTGTATGAACATATGTGCCATGATGCTTGGGATAGAGTTCTACTGGGTAGGTAAAGATCATAATGAGTCCTTATATATAGGGTTATGAGAGAAGTATGAACTTAATAATGTAAGTGATTTTCTTTTCTTCTTGGTGAATGTTTATAGGTGAAAAAACCGAATGCATGACAGACCTCCTAAAATCCTGCTTTCATTGTATGAGCCATTGTGTTGGCATTCTCTTCCTAAAGCCTGCCAAAATATTCAATCTGTATGAAACTTTTATTGTTCTTTTCTAACTTCAACATATGTAAAAATTCCCAATCTCTTGTATTCCTCGTTATTTTCTTATAAATGTGGTTTTTTGTGAAATAAATGAAAGATTTCAATTTTTCATGTATTTTTCTTTGTTTCCCCATTGATTCCTTTCACTTGAATTAGATAATAAAGTTGCTGTAGTGTAGACACTTGTTTTTAAATTATTTTTCATAGTATGAGATGATATCACAGTTGGATCATTCTCAGATCAAATTCTCTTTCCAATGCCAGATGTTGATGACAGTCAGAAAGCAACTCTAAGAATCCAATATGGGATAATGATGCTCAAGCATATTGTATTGAAAAAGATAAAGAATAAGGTGATTCAGAGCAGAGCCAGCCTAAAAATCCACGTAAAGTGGATTTATTCAGTTTTTCTGAAATACACGGGCACTTGAGTAATGCTTTTTTAAACAAGGAATTTGAAAATGTTTATTTGCCAAGATCAACAGATATTTTGTGACTATAAATTTTCAGTCATGAATTTCAATGAACCAAGTTGTAAATGATTTCCAAAATGACATCCCATTTTTAAAATGTTTTAATACATGGTATGAACTCTTCATCCAAATATTATATTATGTGTTTTCTCTCTTAGAAAATGCTGTCCACCAAACAAATATAGGGGTAGATTTTAAAAGGGTGTGTGCGGTCGTACACGTGTGAGCGCTACACGGCGCGCACACATGTACACCCAATTTTATAACTTGCGCGTGCAGGCGCGCCCAAGTTATAAGATCAGGGGTCAGCGCGCGCAAGGGGGTGCACAATTGTGCATCTTTCATGCGCCGAGCGATGCTGCCTTCCCCTGATCCCTTCCCCCTACCCTTACCTTCCCACCCCTTCCTCTAACCTCCCCCCCAGTCCTATTCTAACCCCCCCCCCAAAAGTTGTATCATACCTTTTGTGCCTGCTGGCAGCCTGCCAGCATGCAGTCCTTCGACACAGCGGAAATGGCCTATAATGGTTGACCCAATACAGGTATAATAAAAGATTTCAATAAAATAAATAAATACTCAAAGGTAGAAACTATACATCTGTTTTAAAATGTATCTTATTTTTCATAAGAATATCCAAGATACCATTAGAAATTGAGTTAAGAAAAGTTAGTCCTTAAAATGATATAATGCACAGCATAAGATAACATATTGTATCAACGTGTATGAAGAAAACAGTAATTTCTGGACAAATTAACTTGAAAGTAATGGCAGGAATTTTGTGACAGAACTCAAATCACATGAATTCTTTCTATTATTCCGCACATTGAATATAAGTTATTTCTTTAATTAAATTTATACAATTTTTACAATGAAACCAGAAAAACAAATCCTGAAATATGGTAGATTTCTTTGTTGTGGGGTCTTTTATGACTATATGTTTCATCAATGTTGGTGCTTTCTGTGGGGACTTACTTTGGATTATATTACATACTTTTATATTGATTGAATAACCTAACTATGTCTAGTGACTATTTATATGGTTTTACTTGCATTGCTAAAATTGCTAAAATTTCAAAAAAAAGGAATCGTTTTCCCCTAGTTTAATTAGAATATGATTGGATGACTGAGAGGTCCAGATTACCTCTATCTTTGTACAAGAAGTCCAGCACTTTTCCCAGCTTCCTGACACCCTTTCTGTGAACCACTAATCAAAGTTATCACCGTTTACATTTCCTATCTTAGCTGTCTATCTGTTTTTTGTGGAGCTCTATAAGACATCCAAGTTCTGTAAGTTTAATTGTATTAGTGCCAAGATTTAGAACATCAAAGACATTTATACAACTTTCAAAAGACCAGGTCTCATGAGTTTGTCCATTTTTACAGGATACTTTGTCATGTTCCTCATGGCCAGCATCACCAGGGCTAAGGTGGGAGAAAAGGTGGTGTGATCTCCGATTAATCCCACTCCTTCATTCCCGGTTATCACAATACCAGCCAGGAGCAGATTTGTGCAGGTAAAAGTAAAAATAAAGAAAATTACTTGATTGCTATAGAAAGAAATGCCAATAATAATTTATTTGACTAATATGGCAAATGTTTTAGGTTTCTGAACATAAGAACATAAGATATGCCACACTTGGTCACACCAAGGGTCATCAAGTCCAGTATCCTGTTTCTAACAGTGGCCAATCCAAGGCACAAGTACCTGACAAATGCCCAAACATTAAATAAATCACAAGCTACTATTGCTTATTAATTCATAGCAGTTTATGGATTTTTCCTCTAGAAACTAAAATCCAAACCTTTTTTAAACCCAGTTACACTAAATGCTATAACCACATCCTCTGGCAATGAACTCAAGAGCTTAAATATGCACTGAGTGAAAAATAATGTTCTTAGTTTTGTTTTAAATGAGCTACTTGCTAACTTCATGGAGTGCCCCCAGGTTCTTCTATTATCTGAGAGAGTAAAGAACTAATTTATATTAGCTTTTTTTAAGTCCTTTCATTGTTTTGTAGACTTCTATCATATCCCCCCTCAGTTGTCTCTTTTCCAAACTGAACAGCCCTGACTTCTTTAGCCTTTCCTCATAGGGCTGTCATTCTATGCCCCTTATCATTTTGGTCACCCTTCTCTGCACTTTCTCCAATGCAGCTATATCCTTTTTGAGATGTGGTGATCAAAATTGCACACAGTATTCAAGATGCGGTCTCACCATGGAGCGATACAGAAGCATTATGACATCCATCCTTTTATTTGCCATTCTCTTCCTAATAATTCCTAACATTGTGTTTACTTTTTGGATTGCTAAAGCACACTGAGCTGATTATTTCAATGTACTATCCACTATGACACCTAGATCTCTTTCCTGGGTGGTAAATCCTAAGATAAAACCTAACATTGTATAACTAAAGCAAGAGCATAAGTCATTGAAGATTCATTCCTAATTTCAAATGGAATACATTTAAGGGCAGATTTTAAAAGGTATGCGCGCGGTGTACATTTGTGCGTAAAATCCGGCACACACAAATGTACGCCAATTTTATAACATGTGCATGCAGCCATGCGCATGTTATAAGATCAGGGGTCGGCGCACGCAAGGGGGTGCACACTAGTGCACCTTGCACGTGCCGAGCCCTCGGGGACACCAGCTGGCTTTCCCCGTTCCCTCTGAGGCCTCTCCGATCCCCCAGCCCAGGAGCCTTGCAGAGGCCTCTGGCCATGCCCCCGCCCTGCCCTCAGACCTCCCCGCCCTGCCCACGCCCCCGACCACTCATTTTTTTAAAGCCCCAGGACTTACACGCATCCCAGGGCTTTATGCGTGCCACCGGGCTTTTTGAAAATAGGCCCAGCACGCATAACCCCCCTATGTGCGTAAATCCTTGAAAATCTGCCCCTTAGTTTTTATGATGTCAATATTCAGTATGCCACTAGGCAGACAAGTTATGCGGCTCTGGATAGCCAGATAATTGTCCCAGATATTCAGTGGAATAAACTTCCCACAATCGCCTTCATCTGCCCAACTTGTTCATGTCTTTGTCTACCCTTCCTGCTCTGGCTCTTTCCATCCCTTTTCTTCTCCTTTGAATGGATATATGGTTCTGTCTCTTGCCTGGATTCTCAATATGCCTAATCACTGCCTGCCTCTGACCCTTGCTTGGACACTTAATTCTGCCACCTGACTATGACCCCAGTCTGGCCTTGGACTATGACCCTTGTCATCAGCAGATACTCTCGTCTAAATCCTGTTGGCCCTGGCACCCAAAGGCTCAACTCAAGGAGCATGTGGGTCAGTAAAAGTGAAGCTCCAGACCAGTCTCTGCTTTGTCTGGTTCAATCGGCCAGTGGTAAGAACCTGCACAGCTCCTCCCTGCACGTAGAGCCAATCTCACCCCAGACTAAGTGTCCACCGATACAACATGGTACAGCTACAATAATGGATTAGTCTAAGGCAGTGAAACTGAATTAATTATTTATGGACCATCGTGGTGATTTTATATTGCACTCTGTATTGAAGAGTGAGCCGATGAAGGTCCATCAACACTAGAGTTATGTGTGATCTCTGTGTCATCTCCCTGAAATTAGGAACACAGCTGAGTTCTGCAACAACTGCAAAGCCCGTAATGATGAAGCATGAACACAGATGGCTTTACAAATTACAGTAGTCTGTTAAAGACAGAATTGAGGCTTGCAACATAAGACAAAATCAGCATGGCCCAGAAAATGTTGCAAAACACAAAGTACACAAAGTTTGAAAAATCCATAGCTCACAACTGATTTAATGCAATGGTGAAATGTAAGATACTTTATACAAGTGTCTTGTTCCTCTTCTATCTCCTTTAAATGCACTGTGGTTGTGACTCCCCAACTGTCTTTTCTGGGATCAGTTGACCTCAGTTCAGTCCTGACGGCAGAGCCTAAGCACAGCCTGAAGACACCAACTCTTCCTCAGGCAAATTAATTCCCAATAAGGGAAAGAGAATAATGATGAGAACAAAAAAAGCTCTCTTTTTTTTTTCAATGTAAAGAAGAAAATTCTACATCTCCCGTTTTCCAAGTAAGCCAGCTTAGGTACTCCTTTTATTTATTTATTTACAATTACTTATTTACCACCACCAAAAATGATTGGAGTGGTTCTCTTGCCAGCAGTAAGACCCATTACTGTATTTCAGGGCTGCGCCAACCCTCATTAAACATTGGCAGTCCACCTGTCCCCAGAAACACTTACAAGAGTGTAGAAAAAATGGGCTTCTCAAGCTGTCCACAGATCAGTCCTTCTGGACTGCTCCAGCCAATTACCCATATTTTTCTCAGCACTCTCGCCTGGACTGGACTGGTCACTCTCTATGGTCACTTGCACTCCTCTCTTCTGGTTAATCAGCTAACTTCCAGGATTTTGAATACTGGCCTCTGAATATTCACACGGCAGCTCTTCAAATAAATCTCTGCTGCACTACCCTGTGTGCACAGAAAGACATACTGAGGCCAAAATTCTAAAATGGAGAACTTATCCAGATAAGTTAATTGGATAAGTTATCAGTGATATTCAGAAGGATAATGCCCCACTGAATATCTCCAAGAATTGCTATCTGACTATATATAGCTGGATAACTTTGAAAGTTAAATGGCTAACTTTGAATATTGTGAATAATGGAGTGGAAGAGATGAGCGGTATATTAGATGGTGACAAACCAAATAGAAATGGTATAGCACTAAAGGTTCTAGGATCCTTATGAGGGTAACTGAATAAATCAGTCAATGAAGATATTTTCCATGCCCTTGCAGACATTTCTTTATACCCACTACGATGGTGATCTGCCCAAAAATTGCTTTGATGTCACTGCACCATCAGTGCTTTGTGCAGTCTCTTCTGTGCCGGTTCGGGCATCCGCTCCTTCCATCTGTTTGTACACAGTAAATTCCTTTTTCCAGATGGACAATTGCCTCTTGATTTAACTTTCCCTTGTTCCTTGATTACCATTTTTGAAACTCCAGTCACATCTAGCATTTGTCTACATGTGTATGGATCTGACTGATTTGCAACCTGCTAGGACGCAATACAACTAGTTAAGAATTTGGGTTCTGGTCCCTCCCGATGCAGCCCATTTGGTGAAACATGATCCGAGTTGGGGGGGGGGGGCCTAAAACTTTTCCTGTACGCTGTGAATAAAAGTTGGAGATGCTGGAAAAATATCTTCATTGACTGATTTATTCAATCACCCTTATAAATGTGAATATTACCAGCTTGATTTCAAAGTAATCCAGGTATATATACCCGGATATTGGATAATTTTGCCTTTAATTGGCTATCTTCAAAGGATATAGCTGGTTAAGTCCCAAGGCTATGTTAAAAAAAAGAGAGCCTGTATTTCAGGCCTCCTGGCCCAATATTCTCCCTCATCCCACCGCCACCTCAGTTAAATGTATAATGCCTCTTGCAGTCAAGCTGGTCTCCACCCAAAGCCTCCAAAATAAAAGTCTAGGGTAGAGGACTTAGGCCTGAAAATCCAACTTTCTCTCCCCACACCTCCTAAGATTGTAGAATTGTTAATAAAGTAAAGCTATGGACATTATACATTTAACTGGAAAGTGGGCAGGAGAATTGGGGTAGGAGGCCTGTAACGCAACCTTTTACTTTTTTTAAACATCATCCACTCTTAACTGGCCATATCATTTGAATTTAGCTGGTTAAAGTTAAAGAAATCCAAGCACACGTACCTGGTTATTTTTAGACCTGCTCTGAAGCATTTCTGAAGATAGCTGAATATCTTATTTATTTAACTGCAAATATCGGAATTAGCCAGATAAGTTATTTGGCTACCTCATCCCCATCCCAGAACATACCCAACATTTTCCTTTCTTATTTGGCTTTTAGCTGGATAAGCAAGGAGGATATTTAAAACTCCCCATTTAACTGAATAACTTATGAGTTATCTGGCTAAATGTCTTTGAATATTGGTCTTATGGTCTCTTCCTTCTACCTGTTCAATGATAAAACACAGCTGTAAAAGTGCTAATTCTGTAACTCTGAACAGACAGAATATTTACACACATAGTTGTACATTTACACATACAATTGTACTTACTGTGCAACAAGAAGCACAGCAGCAGAGATGGCCTCACTTTTAATTTCTCCTATCTTTCTTTTCTGTTTTCCAACATTTTGATTTGCTCAGAGATTTTAAAAAGACACAACCTTCCTCTGTACTTTTCAGCCTAGAAGTGAATTAAAGTGGTGCCAGCCAAAGTTGCATTTGGTTTCAGGAGGAAGTCACTATGATGCATGCAGATGCCAGTTAAGGTTGCCAAATGGCTCCAGATTTTCGAACAGACTGATCCACCCCACTGCATGCATCGACTTTAAGTCTTGCTTTTCTTAGGGAAATCAAAAGGGACACCAGATCTACAAGTCCATGCAGGTGGTCGAGCCCAACCAGGTCTGGATCAACCTATCCTGATAATCTGGATCCATTTGGCAACCCAGGCAGGATATGCTGGTTAAAAAAATAAATGCTTGTCCTTGATTGATCCTGCTTCTTTTTTGTCCCTTCAAATGTTGGTTCTATTCAGTCTAGATTCAGAGTGACATCACTGGCTTCAGTAACTTGCCTTGAGTAGAAAAAGATACCTTTCAGTTTTGCTTGACTCATAAACTTCAATGGGAATCTGAAAAAAAAATACAAATACAAATTTTCATTATTTTTGGGGTACTGGATCTGCAGTGAAAATGTCCTAATTCAGTTTGGATTCCTTACTTGCTTAAAGTGACTATACGTCCCTAATATACTATTACAGTGAGACACTCTTTAGCATAAACAGGCCAATACAAAACCATGAGCTGGCCACAGCGCACAGCGCACAGCTCAATACGTAAATGGACAAGTGTTTTGAATATGCGTCCATAACCTCCAATGCAAAATGGGGGTTAGCGAATTGAAAATGCCTGCCCAACTGAGTATGTAGCTAATTGCGTTCATCACATGTAACTTCATGTTAATGAGGCTATTAACTATTTCCCTCTGAGGCAAAAAAAATGTGCGCCTGGCATGCACAATTTTTACCCTCATCAATTAATGCCTGTCCCAGAGCAGGCTTTAATTCTTGAGGAACCCAAAAAGTTTACAGAAAAGCAGAAAATACTGCTTTTCTGTAGTTCCACCGACTTAATATCGTGGTAATATTAAGTCAGAGGAACTGAAAAAGGAGAATCCTAAAAAAAGAAAAAAAAGGGTGCTGCAGTTAGGTTAGGAAAAGGGACACTCATAAAATTGAGTGTTCATTTTCCTAACCATCTGACAGCCACATTTCTTGGGTGCCTGATGGTGAGGAGAACATAACATAAGAACATGTCATACTGGGTCAGACCAAGGGTCCATCAAGCCCAGCATCCTGTTTCCAACAGTGGCCAATCCAGACCATAAGAACCTGGCAAGTACCCAAAAAACTAAGTCTATTCCATGTTACCGTAGCTAGTAATAGCAGTGGCTATTTTCTAAGTCAACTTAATTAATAGCAGGTAATGGACATCTCCTCCAAAAACTTATCCAATCCTTCTTTAAACACAGCTATACTAACTGTACTAACCACATCCTCTGGCAACAAATTCCAGAGTTTAATTGTGCGTTGAGTAAAAAAGAACTTTCTCCGATTAATTTTAAATGTGCCACATGCTAACTTCATGGAATGCACACTAGTCTTTCTATTATCTGAAAGAGTAAATAACCGATTCACATCTATCCGTTCTAGACCTCTCATGATTTTAAACACCTCTATCATATCCCCCCTCAGCCATCTCTTCTCCAAGCTGAAAAGTCCTAATCTCCTTAGTCTTTCCTCATAGGGGAGCTGTTTCATTCCCCTTATCATTTTGGTAGCCCTTCTCTGTACCTTCTCCTTCGCAATTATATCTTTTTTGAGATGCGGCGACCAGAATTGTACACAGTATTCAAGGTGCGGTCTTACCATGGAGTGATACAGAGGCATGACATTTTCCGTTTTATTCACCATTCCCTTTCTAATAATTCCCAAACATTCTGTTTGCTTTTTTGACAGCCGCAGCACACTGAACCGACGATTTCAATGTGTTATCCACTATGACGCCTAGATCTCTTTCTTGGGTTGTAGCACCTAATATGGAAACTAACATTGTGTAACTATAGCATGGGTTATTTTTCCTATATGCATCACCTTGCACTTATCCACATTAAATTTCATCTGCCATTTTGATGCCCAATTTTCCAGTCTCACAAGGTCTTCCTGCAATTTATCACAATCTGCTTGTGATTTAACTTCTCTGAACAATTTTGTATAATCTGCAAATTTGATTATCTCACTCATTGTATTTCTTTCCAGATCATTTATAAATATATTTAAAAGTAAGGGTCCCAATACAGATCTCTGAGGCACTCCACTGCCCACTCCCTTCCACTGAGAAAATTGTCCATTTAATCCTACTCTCTGTTTCCTGTCTTTTAGCCAGTTTGCAATGCACGAAAGGACATCGCCAACTATCACATGACTTTTTACTTTTCCTAGAAGCTTCTCATGAGGAACTTTGTCAAACGCCTTCTGAAAATCCAAGTATACTACATCTACCGGTTCACCTTTATCCACATGTTTATTAACTCCTTCAAAAAAGTGAAGCAGATTTGTGAGGCAAGACTTGCCTTGGGTAAAGCCATGCTGACTTTCTTCCATTAAACCATGTCTTTCTATATGTACTGTGATTTTGATGTTTAGAATAATTTCCACTATTTTTCCTGGCACTGAAGTCAGGCTAACCAGTCTGTAGTTTCCTTGATAGCCTCTGGAGCCCTTTTTAAATATTGGGGTTACTTTAGCTATCCTCCAGTCTTCAGGTACAATGGATGATTTTAATGATAGGTTACAAATTTTTACTAATAGGTCTGATATTTCATTTTTTAGTTCCTTCAGAACTCTGGGGTGTATACCATCTGGTCCAGGTGATTTACTACTCTTCAGTTTGTCAATCAGGTCTACCACATCTTCTAGGTTCACTGTGATTTGATTCAGTCCATCTGAACCATTACCCATAAAAACCTTCTCTAGTACCGGTACCTCCCCAACATCCTCTTCAGTAAATACCAAAGCAAAGAAATAATCTAATCTTTCATTGATGGCCTTATCTTCTCTAAGTGCTCCTTTAACCCCTCGATCATCTAATGGTCCAACTGACTCCCTCACAGGCTTTCTACTTCGGATATATTTAAAAAAGTTTTTACTGTGAGTTTTTGCCTCTATGGCCAACTTCTTTTCAAATTCTTTCTTAGCCTGTCTTATCAGTGTCTTACATTTTACTTGCCATTTATGCATTATCCTATTTTATTCTGTTGGATCCTTCTTCCAATTTTTGAATGAAGATCTTATGGCTAAAATAGCTTCTTTCACCTCCCCTTTTAACCATGCCGGTAATCGTTTTGCCTTCTTTCCACCTTTCTTAATGTGTGGAATACATCTGGACTGTGCTTCTAGAATGGTATTTTTTAACAATGAACACACCTCTTGCAACCTTTTTACTTTTGTAGCTGCTCCTTTCAGTTTTTTCCTAACAATTTTTCTCATTTTATCAAAGTCCCTTTTGAAAGTTTAGCATGAGAGCCATGGATTTGCATACTTTTCCTCTTCCAGTCATTAATTCAAATTTGATTATATTATGATCACTATTGCCAAGCAGCCCCACCACCATTACCTCTCTCACCAAATCCTGTGCTCCCCTGAGAATTAGATCTAAAATGGCTCCCTCTCTCATCGGTTTCTGAACCAATTGCTCCATAAAGCTATCCATCCAGGAACGTTATCTCTCTAACATGTCCAAATGATACATTTACCCAGTCAATATTGGGGTAATTGAAGTCTCCCATTATTACCTCCCTACCAATTTGGTTAGCTTCCCTAATTTCTCTTAGTATTCCACTGTCCGTCTCACCATCTTGACCAGGTGGATGGTAGTATACTCCTATCACTATAGTCTTCTCCAACACACAAGGGATTTCTACCTATAAAGATTCAATTTTGCATTTAGTCTCATGCAGGATGTTTATCCTGTTGGACTCTATGCCATCCCGGACATAAAGTGCCACATCGCCTCCCGGGTGCTCCTCTCTGTCATTGTGATATAATTTGTTCCCCGGTATAGCACTGTCCCATTGGTTGTCCTCCTTCCACCATGTCTCTGAGATGCCAATGAAGTCTATGTCATCATTCACTGCTATACATTCTAATTCTCCTATCTTACTTCTTAGGCTTCTGGCATTAGCATACAAACATTTCAAAGTTTGTTTTTTGTTTGTATTTTCATTCTGCTTTTTAATTGATAGGGATAAGTTAGAATTTTTTAGTTCAGGTGAGTTTTTAGTTACAGCACTTGGACTACTTTTCTTATTATTGGAACCTCACTGTCAGGATGCCCTAATTCTAATGCATCATTAGTATCCTTTGAAGATACCTCTCTCCGAACCATGTGCTGCTGAGCAACTGTCGGTTTTCCCCTTTATTCTAGTTTAAAATCTGCTCTCTCCTTTTTAAAGGTTAGCGCCAGCAGTCTGGTTCTACCGTGGTTAAGGTGGAGGCCATCCCTTTGGAAGAGACTCCCCCTTCCCCAAAAGGTTCCCCAGTTCCTAACAAAACTGAATCCCTCTTCCTTGCACCATCGTCTCATCCACGCATTGAGACTCCGGAGCTCTGCCTGCCTCTGGTGACCTGCGCGTGGAACAGGGAGCATTTCAGAGAATGCTACCCTGGAGGTTCTGGATTTAAGCTTTCTACCTAAGAGCCTAAATTTCACTTCCAGAACTTCCCTTCCACATTTTCCTATGTCATTGGTCCCTACATGTACCACGACAGCTGGCTCCTCCCCAGCACTGTCGAAAATCCTATCTAGGTGACGCATGAGGTCTGCCACCTTTGCACCAGGTAGGCATGTTACCAGGCGATCCTCACGCCCACCAGCCATCCAGCTATCTACATTCCTAATAATCAAATCACCAACTATGATGGCCGACCTAACCCTTCCCTCCTGGGTATTAGGCCTTGGGGAGATATCCTCGGTGTGAAAGGACAATGCATCATCTGGAGAGCAGGTCCTTGCTACAGGATCCTTTCCTGCTGCACCCGGTTGATGCCCTCCAATCTTGAGACCTTCTTCCTCCAAGGCAGCACCAGGGCTGCCAGTCTGACGTTGGGACTTGGCTACTATGTCCCTGAAGGGCTCATCTGTATACCTCTCTGTCTGCCTCAGCTCCTCCATGTCTGCCACTCTAGCCTCCAGAGATCGGACTCGTTCTCTGAGAGCCAGGAGCTCTTTGCATCGCATGCACATGTACAACTTCTCACCGGCGGGTAAAAAATCATACATGTGACACTCGATGCAAAAGACTGGGAAGCTCCCCTCTTGCTGCTCGGCTGCTGCCTTCATCTCATCTAGTTATGTTTTAGGTTGCTATGGGAATAGGAATGTGTCTAATTAACGTACTTTAAATGTATTAGTGAATTCACTATATGTCTGGTAGTGGCCTACAAGGGATGATCAAACTCTTAATAAAGTTTTTGTTGGTTTTTTATTTTGAGAAAGTGCCTATAAATTAAAGGATGAGCTATGGGTAGGTGGGCAAGGGGTGGGAGAGTTGGGAAATCAAACAGTCTAACTTAAGTTAGTCAGCCAGAGTGACTCACCGCTCTCTTGATTATCAAATGTTGGTACCTAATCAAACCAAATCACACTACCTCAACACCTTTCCAAGGTGAGTAAATAAACTGAACTTTTCAACCTTTTTACTTAGGTATATACTGCTCCTAGCTTATTTCTAGCTTCTGGCTACTGTTTTTTTTTTTAATACAAAGACTCAGTTCTGCTTACTAGTTGCCTTACAGACTTTTAAACATAAACACACTAACTACTGCTTACTTGCTGCCTTACTGACTCACTATTTAAAAATACAGTCTAACTTGTTTATTTGCTGCCTTACTGATTATTAAAAGCACAAACATACAAGCACACTAAATCATATTCCCAAATAGTTAACTTTGCCCCAATACTTTTGAAAAATACATTGTCACAAGCAAAAACTTACTGATTCCTTTCAGCCACCAGCAAGGTGATCCTCTCCTCTCAGTGCTCCCACTGGAATGTGGATGCACAATTTTCCCTAGTGCCTCCTTTTTACCATGGCAGCCAATTCAAATATTAAATTAGGTGCCCAGGAGAGGTGGATTGGTGTGCTTTAAGAGAGCGGGCTCTCAATCATGTGCACCGTGCTGATACTACATTGGCCTGAATGTAATTTAATAAAGGAAACTTTGAACTCCCTTGGGATCCCCATTCAGGACATCAGTGAGAATTCACTGAGGAAAAGTTTGAGCATGAACTGTAAAAACTGGGACGATTTCTATACTTGCTTCCAGGTTCCAAAATTCCAGACAGCTATTGCCTAAAAAAACTTCTGGTGCCATTGTTCCCCATTTCTGAGGCATGAGACATAAACATTAGGCTTTATTTGTTACGGTCCCGGTCGCATGTGCTGCGACCAGGCCCTTACCCTCATGTTCCTGGTCCCACGTCCGGTTCAGCTGGCGGAGTTTGCTGCTTGTGTGGCGGCGTCCCCGCGGGGGCGACGCCAGTGGGAGATCTTCAGTGAACGCCCTGTCCCTAGGCGCGCGGGCGTGCAAGAAGGACGCTTTTGTAGGCCTGTTCCCACCATTCAAAGCTCCGCCCACTTCCTGACTTCAGATGCCGCGGCCTATGTAAGCTGGCCACGGGCCCTCAGTCTTTTCCTTGCAATGGGGTTACCTTGCGGTTTCCAGTTGCTCCATGCCCCGTAGTGTGTTACTACTTGCCTATAGTTGCTCCGTTCCAGCCTGGTCCTGCTTCAGACTTTGCTTACGTTCCAGCCTGGTTGCTGCTTCAGACTTCACTTACATTCCAGCCTGGTTCCTGCTTCAGACTTTGCTTCAGTTCCTGCCTGGTTCCAGTACCCGTGTCATGCTTCAGTTCCTGCCTAGTTCCAGTACCCGTGTCTTGCTTCAGTTCCTGCCTGGTTCCAGTACTCAAGTCTTGCTCCAGTTCCCTGCCTGGTTCCAGTTCCCAAGCCTGCTTGTTCCTGATCCAGCTACAGTACTCACCTAAGTCCCAGCGGCCGGGCTCCTACGAGCTCCTCCCGGGGGAGCATCGGCTTCCAGGGTGAAGTCTCACCACCGATCACCTAAGTCCCAGCGACTGGGCTCCTACGGGCTCCTCCCGGGGGAGCGCCAGCTTCCAGTGTGAAGTCTCACCACCGATCACCTAAGTCCCAGCAGCTGGGCTCCTACGGGCTCCTCCCGGGGGAGCACCGGCTTCCAGGGTGAAGATCATTATTCGCATCCTGCCTGATATCTGCCTCCTGGCCTGCTTATACACTGAGACTATAGTCCACCTCCCCAGTCTCCTGCAGGCCGGCCCAAGGGTCCACTAAAACCGTTAATCCATAACAGATTGCAAAGCCATGGATTCGGCGGATAGGCTAGGCCCCCCAGACCTCCCGGGGTTGGCCCAGCAATTGCAGTATCAACAGCAGTACCTTGATGTCCTCACTGGTTCGGTGGGGGAACTAACTGCCCACCTGGATGCTAGAACCATGCACCCTCGGCCCGCCGCAGGGCCTGCACCTGAAGGACAAGCTACTTCAGAGATTCAGCTACCTGTACCCTCTCGCTACGCTGGGGATGCAAAGACCTGTCACGGGTTTCTGAACCAATGTTTCATACGGTTCTCCCAGTTGCCCCGACAGTTCCCCACTGACACGGTAAAGGTAGCCTACATCCTGTCCCTGCTTTATGGGAAGGCCTTGGTGTGGGCGTCTCCCCTTTGGGAACATAATGATTCTTCATTAGTGGATTTACAGCAGTTCATCTCAAACTTCCGACAGGCTTTTGATGAGCCGGCCCGATTCGCCACGGCTACGTCCGAACTGCTACAGCTCAAACAGGGGGTTCACTCCTTGGCAGGCTACGCTATGGAGTTCCAGACCCTTGCCCAAGAGGTGGCCTGGAGAGATGGCAGCCTCAAAGCCATCTTTCTGGAGGGACTATCCGGATGTATCAAAGATGAGATTGCCTCCCGTGATCTTCCGGAGGACCTCAACGCTCTTATAGAGATGGCCGCCTGCATTGATTGTCGCTTATAACAAAGGGCCAGGGAGTTGCGGCCGACCAGATGCAGTCCACCTTCTGTTCCTAAAAGACCAGTGTCTTCTCCTAAGACTTCTCACCCAGACGTCCCCATCTGCGAACCCATGCAGCTGGGACGTGTCCCGCTCTCTGCAGAAGAGAGACAACATCATCGCTCGATGGGCCTGTGCCTATATTGTGGGCAGATGGGCCACTACTTGGCACGCTGCCAGGAGCGTGTGGAAAACACCAGAACCTAGGAGGTCGAGAGGAGCTCCTCCAAGGTTGCGCTACAGCTCCTCAATGTACTGTGCCTATTACTCTTGAGTACCCTGGAAGGTCACTAGCATTCTTGGATTCAGGAGCAGGGGGTAATTTTATCCTGCAGGACTTAGTCTCCCAGTTACGGATTCCCACGCAAAGACAGGAGGTTCCGTTATGAATTACCTCCATCCAGGGGATGCTCCTTCCAGGACCTATCATGACGTCCACGGCACCCATCACTGTCCGCACCGGGGTGATCCATTCAGAGGAGATAGCCTTCCTAGTCTTGGAGAAGGCCATCCACCCTGTGGTGCTAGGATTGCTGTGGCTACTAAAGCACTCGCCTACGATCCCATGGGATACTCTACAAATTGCCAAATGGAGCCCGTTCTGTCTTGCTAATTGTATGAAGGTACCCAAGGCTCCAGGACTTCCATTACTGCACTCTGTCCTCAGTCCTCCGGCACTTTATGAGGACTTCAAAGATGACTTCTCCAAAATGAAGGTGGAGATCCTTCCACAGCACCGTCCGTATGACTGTGCCATTCACCTGTTACCTGGAACCATGCCCCCTCGAGGTAGGGTATATCCTTTGTCATTACCTGAAACCCGGGCCATGTCTGAATACATATCTGAGAACTTGGCCGAGGAGTTTATCCACCCGTCCAAATCACCTGCTGGGGCAGGTTTCTTTTTTGTCAGCAAGAAGGACGGCTCGCTGAGGCCATGCATTGACTATCGAGGGCTTAATTCCATTACTAAGCGGGATCGCTATCCACTCCCGCTAATCCCGAAGCTCCTCGTTAGGCTTCAGGGAGCAAAGATTTTTACAAAATTGGACTTACGGTGTGCCTACAACTTGGTCAGAATTCGTCCTGGAGACGAGTGGAAAACCACTTTTAATACCAGAGATGGGCATTACGAGTATCTTGTAATGCCCTTCGGCTTGTGTAATGCCCCGGCGGTTTTTCAGCAGCTGATGTGCTACGGGACCTACTGAACACCTGAGTAATTGTCTATCTCAATGATGTTCTAATCTACTCCCGAGATTTGCCTACACACCGTCAGCATGTCCGTCAGGTGCTCCAGATACTCAGGGAGCATAGCTTGTACGCGAAACTGGAGAAATTGGCTTCGAGAAGTCTTCCCTGCCGTTCCTGGGCTACATTGTCTCAGCAGCTGGCTTTCAAATGGATCCCGAGAAAGTGGCTGAGATTAAGAACTGGCCTCAGCCGAGGGGCCTTAAAGCATTGCAACGCTTCCTCGGCTTCACAAATTTCTACAGGCATTTCATCCCAAATTACTCTCGCATTGTTGCGCCTTTAACTGCACTTACCCAGAAGGGAGCCAATGTGGTGGACTGGCCTGATTCCGCCTGCCAAGCCTTTGAGGACCTTAAGAAGTCCTTTTTGCAAGATACCTGCCTTTGTCATCCTGACCCTAGCCGACCATTCGTGGTGAAAGTTGATGCTTCCAATGTGGTGGTTGGGGCCGTACTTAGTCAGCACTCCGATACAGGACAACTACTACTGTGCTCATACTTCTCAAGAAAGTTCTCACCGGCGGAAAGCAACTATTGTATTGGCGATAAAAAGTTGCTGGCCGTGAAACTCGCCTTGGAAGAATGGAGACAGTGGTTGGAGGGGGCCAACCATCCAGTTACTGTATACACCGACCACAAGAACCTGGCCTTCTTGAGCCAAGCCCAACGCCTGAACCTGAGGCAGGCTCGTTGGTCCCTGTTCTTCAACCATTTTAACTTTATCCTGCGTTATCGCCTGGGCTCTAAGAACATCTGAGCTGATGCCCTGTCACATTCCACCGAAGTCGAGGAAACTCCAGAGACTCCACAATATATCCTGGACCCCACGAAGGTGTGCCTCTCGGCGACTTCTGTGTCCTCCCAAGGGAAAACCATCATCCCTCGCCGCTCTCATAGAGCAGTCCTTGCCTGGGCCCATGACTCCCTCACTGGGGGTCACACCGGCCGCGAAGGAACCCTTGATCTGCTGAACCGGTATTACTGGTGGCCGACGGTGAGACAGGACATTCGTACATTTGTGGGCTCCTGCCCTACTTGCGCCTTACAGAAGCCACTCACCAGGAAGCCTAGGGGCTTATTACAACCATTGTCCATTCCGGTGGAGCCCTGGACGCATATCTCCACAGACTTTGTGGTGGATCTCCCAGCTTCAGAAGGAAACATGGTCATTTGGGTGACCGTACATCGGTTCTCCAAAATGGCACATTTTGTTCCTCTGCCAAAGTTACCCTCAGCACCTGACTTGGCCAGCCTTTTTGCTCAGCACATTTTTAGACTCCATGGCCTCCCACAGGACATAGTGTCAGATCGAGGCCCACAGTTCACCGCTGATATTGGAAGGCACTATGTAAGCGTTTCAACGTGCAAATCAGTCTCTCGTCTGCGTTCCACCCCCAGAGCAATGGGCAGATTGAACGGACCAACTGGACATTAAAGACTTTTCTTCAGTCATTCGTTGACGAACGACAAGACAATTGGGCCAAGTTACTCCCATGGGCGGAATTTTCGTACAATAATCATACGCATGCCGCTACTGGAAGTTCACCTTTCCTCATTGTGTATAGGAAAAAACTTTGCTCGCCTCTGCCCTCGCCAAATCCCAGTGCACTCCCAGCAGTGCAGCTTTCAGCCTGTAATTACTTACTTTATGGACTTCTATCCAGGGGAAGTTGCATAAAGCCGACAGGACCTCCAAGAAATGGGCAGATAAGCATCATCAGCCAGCGCTTATCTTCTTCCCAGGAGACCGTGTCTGGCTTAGTACTAAGAATCTACAGCTACGGATCCCATCTCGAAGACTAGCCCCGAGATTTTGTGGACCGTTTTGTATCTCCGAACGAGTGGGAGCAGTCTCGTATCGGTTACGCCTACCCTCGTCCATGCATATACATAATGTCTTCCACGTGTCATTATTGAAGCCTCTCTTTCCTTCTAGATATCATCCTCGGGCTCCTGACTCTCTGGATCCTTCTGTGCCAGATGACTCCACATACCAAGTCCGGGAAATCCTTGATGTGCGCTTCCATCAACGATGCTGGGAGTACCTCCTCGCTTGGGAGGGTTGTGGTCCCGAGGATAACTCGTGGGAGCCAGCCCGCAACATCCTTGACAAAGAATTACTAAGGCAGTTCCATCAAGACCACCCAGGTAAACCCGGGCCTGCTAAGAGGGGGTGTAAGAGGGGAGGCACTGTTACGGTCCCGGTCGCATGTGCCGCGACCAGGCCCTTACCTCCATGTTCCTGGTCCCACTCCCGGTTCAGCTGGTGGAGTTTGCGGCCTGTGTGGTGGCGTCCCCGCGGGGGCGACGCCGGTGGGAGATCTTCGATGGACGCCCTGTCCCTAGGCGCGCGCGTGCGCAGGAAGGACACTTTTGTAGGCCTGTTCCCACCATTCAAAGCTCCACCCGCTTCCTATCGTCAGACGCCGCGGCCTATGTAAGCCGGCCGCAGACCCTCAGTCTTTGCCTTGCAACGGGGTTACCTTGTGGTTCCCATTTGCTCCGTGCCCCGGAGTGTGTTTCTACTTGCCGGTAGTTGCTCCGTTCCAGCCTGGTTCCTGCTTCAGACTTTGCTTCAGTTCCTGCCTGGTTCCAGTACTCGAGCCTTGCTCCAGTTCCCTGCCTGGTTCCAGTTCCCAAGCCTGCTTGTTCCTGATCCAGCTACAGTACTCACCTAAGTCCCAGTGGCTGGGCTCCTAATGGCTCCTCCCGGGGGAGCGCCAGCTTCCAGGGTGAAGTCTCACCACCGATCACCTAAGTCCCAGCGGCTGGGCTCCTACGGGCTCCTCCCAGGGGAGTACCGTCTTTCAGGGTGAAGATCATCGTTCACATCCTGCCTGTTATCCCCCTCCCGGCCTGCTTATACACTGAGACTATAGTCCACCTCTCCCCAGTCTCCTCCAGACCAGCCGAAGGGTCCACTAAAATCATTAATCCATAACATTATTTATAGGTTTTCCCCATTCAGCTGACCTCATGTGGCCAATAGAGAAAACTGGCTTTTCTATTTACTTTTACCTCTTTTTGTAAATAAGCGGAACTGAGAGCTTTTAAACAAGAACACTTGTATTTTATTTGGGGCAACCAATTCTACGATTTAACTTTTTTAAAAGCTACCCCATTGAAAACAATGGGGCATCTATCACACATGTGAAGCCAGAAGAGGAGACAACCGTACCGTCAAAGAAAACCAGGTCCTGCCAAACTTCCCAGGATGCTTGATAGACCAGAAAAGTGCTGCTGCTTCTCCTGTTTTTTTCTTACTGACCTCGATGTGCTAGCTGTAGTGACCTAGAAAACTTGCAGTAAATCAGTCTAGGTAATTTAAAATGCTATGTTACTGCATACAACAACAAACAAGAAAAACCTTCTGCAATACAAAATGAGGAAGATCACAGATCCAGTACCTCTTTTTAGTAACATAAAAACCCAGAGCTACAAAAACTAAGAAAATCATAAAAGACCTACAGCTTCTAATCCTGGAAGATGAATCACTGAAATAAATATTCCCTGTTCTTCTATTTTTGCTTACTGGCAGCCACCTAACCTGAGGCAAAAACTAGTTAGAAAAAAGCTTCAAACAAAACTTCAAGAAAGAAGAAAATTGCCCCAAATCTTTCATACTGTCAGCACGTCTCTTAGCACCCTACCGTTATCCACACTGGAAAGACACTCAGAATACAGGGATCCCAAACATGCAGCTCATATTAATGAAATACATATTTTCCAATGTAAAAAAAATGAGGAGATACAATATGAGTATAACAGATCAGAATTTAAAGACAAGAATAAATCTACACAGACACAAGATGACACATTACAGAGAAGAGCGATGTGACATTCTTCTGGAGAAACACTTTTCCAAACCAGACCATTGCATCAATGAAGCAAAAGGGAGCTTCATAACTACCCAAGGACAAAAGACATTTAACAGTTAAATAATCAAACACTTTGAAAGAAACAAAAAAAAAAAAGCCTTAATATGGATATCAGGTTTCTCACCCACTACCAGATCTATGTAATTATGGGCATTTTGTTTACAATAAAAATAGTAGGCAATGCAACAAGGCCTTAAGATACTTCCTCATGACATTAATGAAGTCATGCGTGTGACCTCACATGTAAATATTTGAGCATCATATTCAAATTAAATCTCATCATTTCTACAGGAAGTAGCATGTTATGCTCACCATACCTGCTATTATCCATATGCTCACTGATCAGTAAAGGGATAAAGATTAGTACCTGCATTGGACCAGGTATCACAATTTTACCCTACAAAGAAAGTCTTGAAATCATCCATGCTAACAAATCCTTTCACTTTCAATCACTAAACATGGGAGTTTATTCTCCCACAACCCACAAACAGCAAAAGAACCCCTTCTAATCCTTAACCCCATGCCACGAAATATTAGCCCCTAGCCCTGCATTAAAGTAATCTCTCCATAGCACAGCACCCTCCCCATAGCATCCCCCACCTCCAAAGGAATCATACTCTTGTGATATTGTGATAAAGTATCTGTTCCTTCGCAGCAGAGCACACACACCTGATGCATTTCCCCCACATAGGATTCTTCCTATGCATGGTATGCATTCCCAGAGGCTACCCACCAATCTGAATCCAAGTCTTACTAGTCAGGAGGGCTATTTACAGGCAGCACCCTCCTGCTTGCACTGCAAATGATTCCAAACAATTGGGTATATTTTAAATGCCTGGTGAGCGTAAATCACAGGGGTTACGTTTGTGACCGGGCCTTGTGCGCACTGCGCGCATTTTCAAAGGGGCCCAGCCATACGCATAACCACCGTTACGCACCAAAGTGCCGAGCCCAGAGAAAGGGGTGGGGAGGGGGAGTGCTGGTGGCGGCCGGTACAGTAGCCATTTGCCGCTGTGCCGGGGAAGCATGCGCCGGCAGTTGGCCGGCGTGTGTAAGTTGTTTCTACTCCAACGGAGCAGTAAGCAACAAAACAAAAGGTAGGAGACAGGGTTTAGGGGGTGGGGAGGAGAAGGGAAGAGGGAGGAGTGGACTGGAAGGGAACTCAGGAAGGCCCGATTGCATCGCCGTGCGTAATCTTATAAAATAGGCTCCCCCTGCATGCGACACCCGCACATGCACACATGGATTATAAAATCCCGCGTGCATGTGTGCGCAGCCATGGGATTTTATAACAGCTGGCGCGCGCATAATATAAAATTGGCATGTCCATGTGCGCGAGGCCAGGAAGTGCGCGCACATGGGCACGTGCACACCTTTTAAAATCTACCCCAATATCTCAAGAAATTGCTTTACCACAGCTCATTCTTTTCTTTAATTTCTGAACCTTTTCACCAAAATAACATCTGTCATCTCATTTCCCACAATCAGATTATAAATGCTCCATTGATATCAGGGCATAACTGGGTAGGGATGTGCATCGGAAAAACATTTAGTTTGATTCAGTTTAGATTCATACAAAAATTTCCCACATGTGTTCCAAAATGTCCAATCATTCTATGCATGCATGTAGGTTTATGCATGTAGGTTTATACCTACATGCATAAAAGCTAATTGTGTGTGTGTAAAAATGTATGAGGTCAATATTCAAAAGCCATTTAGATGGATAACTTAAAAATATTTGTTTAAATGGCAAGGTTTGGGATATTCAGCTCCTTATCCGAATAGAAATTAGCCAGATAAGCCATTATTTGGCAAGATTTTAGCCAGATAAATATGGGCCAGTTTACGCTTCCAGGGCAGCCTCTAACAGAGGCTGCATTGGAAGTGCTGAGAACAGAAATGGGTTTCTCATGGTATCCATGAGTATCAGGGGATTTCCGGGAGGATCTGGGGGAGTCAAAGGGAGTGTGATCAGGTATGCATGTATACATATATGGACTGCGAGTTGGTGGGTCATTCGGGAGGAGATGGGCAGATTGCTATTTTTTTTTTTAATGAATAGGGAAGGGGGCCCGAACTGTGAGCCCCAGAAGAATTTTTGAACATGTAGGTAGGTCTGGGAAGTTGGGGAGCGGGGACAGCACAGCCCAATGGGGCGAAATGACACTTTGCGATGGAAGTTGGGAGTCGGAACACAAAATCTTTTATATCTTTTTTTTTAAGTGCGACTTACCCAGATATCTTCTAATGCCCAGATATCTTCAAAATATATCCAAATAGTGGCAGTGCTACTTTTAAAGATATGCAGATTAGTAGCAAGTTATTCAGTCACACAAGGACAGATAACTTAAACCTAAACAGCTATATTTAAACATAGCCATTTGTGGGGTTTTTGTGTTCATAATTTTTTATTTAGCATATACAAAAAGGAAACAAACCCTACATAAACATAAAAGAAACAAAACCGGCACAGTCTGCTATGAATACGTAACTGGGCTGAGTAGTGCACTCAGCTAGTGGAAGAGAAATTGTAAATAAAGAAAGTCAATAAATTATGCAGGATACAATAGAATAGGGTCCCACATTTTCTTTCTGAGGAGACCTGAAGTGCTCTTCTGCCGTGCTGCAATTTCACACCTGGAATTAAAGCCTAAAACATGCACCACAAATCCATGGATAAAAGAGAATTACCTTTCCAATGGGTTAATATAAGCTTCAGAGAAACAGATAACATAAATTCAAATAGGCATTGCTCTGATTTTGATAAAGACACATTCCAAAGCCAAGGATTTTAAAAAATTAATACTATAGGAGATTGGAACCTATATCTTCAAAATATCCAATATACATTCGCAAACCCCACTCCAATAAATCTGTAAATTAGAGCAATAAAACAAGAAGATTTGTGATAAAGAACCTTTATCGGTAGTACAAGATCAGCAAGTTACATTAGATTTAAACTTGGCCATCTGTACTGGTGTGAGAAACGCTCTGTGTGCAAGAAACAATAGGGATTGTGTTAAGGAAGTGGAAAAGGAAACACCAGTAAGCTTACCCCAAAACAAAGATCAAGAGACTCAATCCAGTTCCTTCTGATTCCCATACCTTTTCAGTGCCAACACACCATGAGTAAACTACCAGTTTCATGCATTTATAAAGCCCAGAAGCCTGCTTTCCAGAAACAGATATAGCTTGACAAGTGCCCCAAATGGGAGGATGGTCTTCCAAGTCACTTAAGAACAATTTCAGAGCCTGAATACAGTGTCTTAATTGCAACCATAAAAAATACTGGCTATATGGAAGACCATATTCCTGCTGTAGCATTAAAAAAGATTTGAAAACATTCAGGATTATTTTTCAAATCGCATTAGGCATTATCGTGGGTGTTAGGGCCCTAATGCCCGCAATAACACCATAACACATGCATTATTTTTTTGCATCGTGAGATGCATATGCAACTTTTGAAAATGTTGTTGAAGGGGAGGAGTTTATGAAATTGAAGGGTGTTTAATGCTGCATATCATAGTGTAGTACATGTTATAATGCTGAAAATAACTACACATTTTTTCCTGGTGTTATGTTGTGTGGTGTGCCTGAAATGGCATTTGTGCTATTTATCACAAATGCTGTTTTGGACAGGAGAGGGTGAGAGGAGTGGAGAAAGGGTGAGAGAGAAAGAGAGAGAGATCCTCTGAGGTGCAACACCTATTTGTCATCTATTCTTACTACTGTAGGAGGGTCAACTAGTAACTCTAGGTGGGGTTTTGGTGGTGATCTAGGGCTTGGAGAGCAATTTTACATGCACAGTCAGAGGTACAAACAGCATAGTACACATCAGTGAAGATATGATGTAATTTGGAATGAGGAAAGGTACACAAAGATGAGATTTGTACAATGTACTCTCACCCAAGCTTGATAGAAGCTAGGTAGATAGTAAGGATGTGCAATCATTTAGGATGAATTAGGAAATTTCAACAAAATTGTTTAATTCAGGGAACCCGAAAACCGAACCAAATTTTCATGAAATTTAGGGAAAATTCAGTTTTTGGGTTAGTGCGCACTAAAGTTAAAATGTTAGTGTACACTACTTTCTGTTAGTGCACACTAACCCAAAATTTGGGACCCCCAAATTTCAAAGGCCCGAACCACGGGAAATACGAAATTTCCTGAGGCGGCCATGAACTATCTCTAGTAGATAGTGCATCAAGCTAGAGTGAGTGTATATTGTACAAATCTCATCTTTGTGTACCTTTCCTCATTCCAAATCACATCACATCTTCACTGATGTGTACTGTGCTGTTCATACCTCTGACTGTGCATGTAAAACTTCCCCCCAAACCCTAGACTACCACCAAAACCTCACCTCAAGTTACTAGTTGAATATCCTACAGTGGTATAAATAGCTGACTAATAGGAGAGCCTTATAAGGAGTTTCTCACTCACTCTCTCGCTCTCTCTCTCTTTTTCTCTCACTCTCTCTCTCTCTCACCCAAAAATGGAAATGCCTGTCTGAGCACTTCACAGCTTGTGAACTGAAAATATTGCAGGTACAATACATTTAACATGTGTTGCAGTAAAATGTCTATGTGAAGAGCTACAATTGCATGCATTGTAGTAACTCAAAAATTACCCTAACCACACCCCTTTTTTTAGCACGGGTGATATTCATGTGAGAAAATGATTAATCTAGGCCATTGTTACATATCAAATCCCCCAAGGACCAGTGTCCACAGTTGGATCAAGTACTCTAGTGCACTGGATCTTTATTTATCTTGAATCTCACATTAAACCATAATGAGGTGGATTTTGAAAACATAGAAACTGAACCCAGTAGTGTGGACAAAAATTTAAAGACATGGGAAATAGCAGATAAAACAGCACGAGTATCTTCACCTAGCAATAAAGAAATTTCAGAACAAAAAGAGATGGGAATTGGGAACAAAAGGGCTTCTTCCAGTTGCAGCCGATTAGGTTTAATATGAAACTCATTATCCTGCAGCCATACTGCTCCTTGTTTCAAAAGAAAAGCCTTATGATAGAGAGCAAAATCAGGGACATTTACCCCACCCATATCTCTAGGCAATTTTTAATATTCACAGGGCAATATGTGGGGTTTTAAATTGCCATAAAAAACTAACCTGACCTCTTTCCAATGGGAGGAACAACACTTTAAAAAAATAATAAAAAAAAAAAAAAGTTTACAAAAAGCTCTGGCAGGGGTTTGGAAAATAGACGCTGGTTAATTCAGTGTCCATTCTCCGAACCTGACTACCAGCACCAGAAGGAGCGTATAAAATAAATATTAAAGTGTTGAGCACTTAATATTAATTTATTCACTCCTTCACTTACTTCCCATTGGTCTTTTTCACTGACATTTGTCAGCAAAAGGACCAATCCCCTTTCAGGACAGCCTTCTGAAAGGCGGTTGGTCCTTTCACTGATATGTGACAGTAAAGGGAGCAATCAGCAATTGGCCCCTATACTGTCATGTCAGTGAAAGGACCAATCCCCTTTCAGGACAGGCTTCTGAAAGGAGATTGGTCCCTTCACTGACATGTAACAGTAAAGGGACCAATCTGCAATAAGTGAAGGAATGAATAAATTAATATTAAGTGCCCGACACTTTAATATTGATTTTATACACTCCTTCTGGTGCCGGTAGTCAGGCTAGGAGAATGAATGCTCAATCAGCGTCCATTTTCCTTTTTTTTTTGATTGCTTGTTCACATCAAGGCCAATATTCAGTAGGCCATTTAGTGGACAAGTTATCCAACTAAAGATAGCTGGATAAGGTGTCCCGTATATTCAGAGGGATAAATGTCCCACTGAATGTACTTTCTTAAAAAAAAAAAAAAAAAAAAAGTGTCCATTTTCCTAACCCCTGCATGTACGCTGGTTAGGAAAACGGAACGCTGATAAATTCAGCATCCGTTTTCTTAACCCGTGGACAGCCACCACAGTGGACCTCTTTCCGGCTTGCGCTGTCAATGAGGCACTAAGGGCGCACATTTGCCCCTAGTGCCTTCTTGACAACACGAGCCTTAATTTAAATATTGCATCGTGCCCTCAGGAGAAGTGCCTGGGGGCGCGTTATGAAAGCGGGCGCTGAATACACAGCGCCCTCTTTCAGTGCAAGATTTTGGCATCGGCCCCAAAGAGACCGTGAGCCCTTATTATGAATGTCTTTCTCATGTGGGTAACTGTTATATTTTGGCAGCCTGCATCTCATTGTAGGCTGACCTGATAAAAAGGTTCATAGTTTTCTAAAGCTAGTCACTATAATATTAAGTTAGTTCAATGAAAAAGTGTCACCTACAACTTCTTTTGGACCTTCATTTGAACAGTATTGGTAAAAGGAGCACTTGGTCTTACACATCACTGTATATGTAATCTGTCAAATAAAAGTTCAATATGAAAAATCAATTTAGAGTATAGAGCAATTTTGAATTCTACTATACATCATTAAGCAAGTCCAAGCAGGATCAATTTTATATTTCTCAAACATCTGTCAACAAAAATTTTGCTTTCTTATTACAAAATTGTAAAGAGTATTTTAGGAGGTTATCAACAACTATTGGTGGGTAAAACATTTTACAAAAAGCACTGGCAGGGGTTTGGAAAATGGACGCTGGTTAATTCAGTGTCCATTCTCCGAACCTGACTACCAGCACCAGAAGGAGCGTATAAAATAAATATTAAAGGTTGAGCACTTAATATTAATTTATTCACTCCTTCACTTATTTCCCATTGGTCTTTTTCACTGACATTTGTTAGCAAAAGGACCAATCCCCTTTCAGGGCAGCCTTCTGAAAGGTGGTTGGTCCTTTCACTGATATTTGACAGTAAAGGGAGCAATCAGCAATTGGCCCCTACACTGTCATGTCAGTGAAAGGCTAGTTCATATACATTATGGATCTAATATTCAAAACCATTATCAAATATGGTTTTATGTGCATAAGCGGCTGCTATAAGATTGTTCTGTATGTGTAGATGAATGTGCTTAGTCCAGTTATGCATTTACTTTTAAACAAACTGGGGAGAGACATTCTGGGGGTGGGAGGGGTGAAAGGTAGAGTTAGAACTCATGCATATACTTTCTGATTTGCAAAAGGTACACCCTTACAAGTTACATCCTCGATAGATCAGGTGTAATTTTGTGTGGGCAAGTTTCTGTGCATACCTACACATGAAATTATTATGCAAAGTTATGTGCATAAGTTTGCTTTGAAAATTGGGGATAAAGTTCACAAGTAAAATACAAGCAGACTTCACCTCACTGTGCACAGTTGCAAAATTACTGCAGCTTAAGCACTGTGTGCAATTCTGGTTGCCCATCTCAAAAAAGGTATAACAAAACTAGCAAAAGTACCAAAAAGGACAATAAACATGATAAAAGGTGCTGGAACAGCTAGCTGTCATATGAAGAAAGGCAAAACAGACTAGGGTTCATCAGCTTTGAAGAGAGACAACTGTGAGGGGATATGGTAAAGTTTATAAAATCCTGAGTGGAGTGGAACAATTAAATAGAGAACAATTTCAACTAATATTAAAAGAAGGGGGTCACACCTGAAACTATCAACTAGAAAATTTTAAAAACTCATATAAAATAATGTTTTTCATTTAATGCACTAGTATCAAGCTATGGAACTGATTGCAAGAGGTCATGGTGAATACTTATTAGCATAGCAGGACTTAAAAAGATTAGAACAAATTCTTGGAGGAAATGTTCCTAAACAATTATTAGCCAAGTAGACTTAGGAATGCCATCGCATATCTCTGGAAATAAGCAACAATAAATAGATCTTATACCTGTTTAAATATTTTATGTTGCACCTTATAGACAGCATAAGAAAGCACTGCTAGAAATTGTTCAACTATTGTTTGTTTATTTATTTATTTATTTATTTATTTATCTATTTATTTATTTATCGAGTTTTATATACCGTCATTCGGATTCATCATCATAAATCCATCATTATGGTTTACAACAAATATGAAGGTTACAATGTAAAGGGGGATAAACAGGGGTTCAAAAAGATTCAAACTGTTGTTAAACTTAGGGGTATCAAATGCTAGTTATTTACTGTTCTGTTTTTTTTTTCAATTTCTCTTTATTAAATTTTTAACAGATTACAAAGATAATTATAATTTAACACTTTGTAGTGAAATACAATAGCTGACAAAACACAATGATATTATTCAATAACATTACAAATATACATTTCAGGAAATACTATCTTATCTTTGTGCTTGTCATTGCTAAAACATCAAAGAGGTAATACTTGCAAGAGATTTCTGTGCAACATTTAAATAGGGATATCCAGGAATATTCTAGCATTTAAGAATTGTATAAGATTACAGCCATTATTCTTTATTAACCTCATTACCATTTCTTTCATTCAGAACCTGTTGTTTTGCTTTCAAGAAATCTTTTAACTGATTTATTTAAAAGAAAATATATGTTGTTCCTCGAAGTTTTAACATACATTTGCATGGATATTTTATTTTCATTATAGCACCTAATGCCTCAGCTTCAGGCTTTAATAATAGGAAAGCCTTTCGGCGTACCTAGGTACACCTTTACTGTTCTGTTTTATGTTTCACTTCTTGGTTATAGTCCATAGTTGTGATAAGTTCATTTATTCATTTAGGGGCAGATTTTAAAAATGTTCGCGCAACCGGCGCAAACAAGAGTACACCAGAATTTAAAAGATACGCGCGACTACACACGTATCTATTAAAATCCGGGTCGGCGAGCAAAAGGCTGTGCAAAATCGGCAGCCTGCGCATGCTGAACCGTGCAGCCTGCCTCCGTTCCCTCTGAGGCTGCTTCGAAATCGGAGCGGCCTCGGAGGGAACTTTCCTTCCATGCCCCCCGCACCTTCCCCTCCCTGCCCCTATCTAACCCACCCCCCCAGCCCTATGTAACCCCCCCACCTTTGTTTGAAAAGTTACGCCTGCCCGAGGCAGGTGTAACTCGCGCGCACTGGTGTGCTGCTGGCGCGCCATCACCCAACCCGGGGGCTGGTCCGGAGGCCTAGGCCTTGCCCAGAATGCCCCTGGGCCAGCACCACATGCCCGAACATGCCCCAACATGCCCCCCAACATGCCCCCCCCCAGCAAAGCCCCGGGACTTATGTGCGTCCCGGGGCTTGCGCGCGCCGCTGAGCATATTCAATATAGGCTCGGTGCGTGCAGGAGGAGCTTGGGGCAGGTTTTCGGGGGATACGCGCGCATCTTACTCGCGTACCCCTTTGAAAATCTGCCCCTCAATCTTCAGGTTGAAGTGGAGGGTGAAGTTGTTGTGTTGTTCATTGGGTGAGTTGGTATGCTTTGTTGAACAACCATGTTTTTAGATCTTTTTTGAATGTTTTTAGGTTTTCTTGAGTTCTGTGTTCAGTTGGTAGGGAGTTCCAGAGTTTTGGGCTACCTAGAGATATTGCTCTCTTTTGGGTTGAGGTGAGTTGATTGGAACACGTAGGTGGTGTTTTTAGAAGTCCCTTGTTTGCTGATCTGAGGTTGGAGTGATGTGATCGTGCCTTTTGGATCCAGTGAGGATTCTTGCAGCTGCGTTCTGTAGGATCTGTAGTGGGCAAGTAGTGTTTAGAGGTAAGTTGAAAATGAGTGAGTTACAGTAATCTATGTTGGAGAAAATTAGAAATTGAAGGACTGATATGAAGTCATTATTGGAAAGAAAAGGTTTTAAATGACGGAAAGTAAGTAGTTTATGATATCTGTCTTTGATTTTTGTTGTGATATGGTTTTTAAAAGAAAGTTCTCTGTCAATTATTACTCCAAGGTTGCGGGCATGATTGATTGGAGATATAACCGTATTTTGGTTCATTAGGTTGAGTGGTGGTATTTGAGGAGAGTTGTTCTTTCTGTCTACTAAAATCATTTCAGTCTTGTCGAAGTTGAGGATGAGTTTTAAGTTGGTTAGTATTTCCTTTATATTGTTTAGGTAAGTTGTTAATTTGTATGTTTCTTCTAGTGATTTTTTTATTGGGATTAATATTTGAATATCATCAGCATAGATGAAGTGTGTCAGATTGAGATTTGATAGGAAGTGACATAATGGAAGCAGATAGATGTTAAAGAGCGTCGCTGACAGAGCGGATCCCTGGGGAACTCCAGTGTTTAGATTGATTTTCTTTGAGAGGGAATCATTGAGTAGCACTTGGTAAGATCTTTGTGATAGGTAAGAGGAGAACCATTGTAGGGTTGTTTCTTTAGCTCCAATTTCGGATAGACTGTCAATCATGATGGAGTGATTTACTGTATCAAAGGCTGCAGAAAGGTCAAGTAGGATTAGAAGGTAGCTGTGGCCTTTTTCAAAACTTTTGAGTACAAAGTCGTTCATTGCTGGTAGAAGCGTTTCAGTGTTCAGTTGTTTTCTGAAGCCAAATTGAGTGGGTAGCAGGATGTTGTTTTCTTCTAGGTGGTCAGTGAGTCGTGTGTGGACAACTTTTTCAATGATTTTGGCAATGAATGTGAGGTTTGATATGGGTCGGTAGTTCATTGGGTTTTCAGGATCAAGATTATTCTTTTTCAGGATGGGTTTGATGATTGCCTATTTTAGGTATTCTGGGTAGTTTCCTTCCATGAAGGAGAGGTTACGATTTCAGTTATCGTCTTAGTTATTGGTGGTTTGAGATTTTTTTATAGTTGTAATGGGAATGGCGTCAATAGGGTGTTTGGCTGGGTTCATTTTTTTAATGATCATTTGGACTTCTAAAGAAGATGCTGTCTCAAAGTTGGGCCAGCTTTTTGCTTGAATGTTTGGTATTTTCTGGTCTTGTGAGTCATTTTTTTAGGTTCTTCTTTATGAGGATTTTGATTTTATCATTAAAGAAGTCTGCAACGTTGTTACTAGAGATCGTTGATGTTGTTTGTGGCTGATCATTGTAAGATAATTTAGTTAGGCTTTTTACTATGTTGAAGAGCATCTTAGGGTTTTATTGGTATTTGTTTATTTTGTTAGTGTAGAAGTCTTTTTTTGTTTTATGGATGAGCTTTTTGTATTCAGCTAGTTGTGCTCTGTATGCGTTTAGTAGTGTGATTGTTTTGTTGTTTCTCCATGATTTCTCTTTTTTTATGAGTTTCCGTTTGGCTGCTCTGATATTTTCATTGTGCCAAAGGTTCTGATTTTTTGTTTCTTTTATAGTTTTCTTTATCATGGGATTTATCTTGTCTGCTGTAGTTCTAGTTATGGTAATCCAGGATGATGTTGTGTTTTTAGTGTTTGACAGGTCTATGTTAGTTAGTTCAGTTTGTAGATTTGCTTGAAGAGTTTCAATGCAAAAAGGTGGATGGTATGAGAAGAATTTAGTTGTGCCTTTTCTTGTTGTTAGTTTACAATTTGAACATAAGTTTGCATGGATGATAGAGTGGTCTGACCATGGTATTTTTGTTATCTTAGTTTGGTGGTTTGACCAAATGTTAGTGTTGATGAAGACTAGGTCTAGTGTATGACCTGCTTTGTATGTTGGGCAATTGATAATTTGACTGAGACCCAGTGATGATAGTTTGTCAATGATTGAGGTACAGGCAGGAGAGTGGGGGGAAGTGTCTATGTGTAGGTTGAAGTCACCAAGAATAATTATTGGTTTGCTGATTGATATTTTGGTCAGGAAAAATTCAATAAGTGATGAGCAGTTTTTTCTAGAGTATTAGGGGGGCAGTATACCAGACAAATTTGTAGATGTGGAGAATTAAATAGTGCAATTTCCAGTGGAGAGCAATTGCTTGTTGGGATTAATTTCATCTGTAAGTTTTTTTTTGATGATTAGCATAAGGCCTCCACCTTTCTTTTTAGGTCTGGGAATTGAAAAAGTTCTGTAGGTAGATTTATTGATTTGGTTAATTAATATTGTATCAGTGTTTTTTGCCCATGTTTCTGTGATGGCTATGAAATCTAGTTTTTCATCATGGAGAAGGTCATTGACGATTGGTATTTTTTAAATTATAGATTGAGCATTAAAGAGTAGGAAAGAAAGTGTTAAGTAGCTGCTGAGAGATTTGTTGTTGTGCGTAATGGTTGAGAGTTGATGTTTGAGTTAGTATTTTTGTTTTCATTTCTCTGTCTTTCCAATTGTTGTAAGTGTATGGGTCATTTCTGTTGATCTTATGGTCTTTGGGTGGTTGATGGTTTGCCATTCTTTGTTCGTTCAGGAGTTATCAAGAGATATCAAGAGATTGAGTACTGTTAACACTGCAATTTGCACGAAGGGGTGCACAAAGGGGAGTGCCCCTTTTTTGCACCCCTATGGCGCGTGACGTCTGGTGGTATCGTTCGTTTTGCGCTCCGGCACTGATGATGTTGGGTTAGTGGGCGGTGCTCCCTATCACGGGCCTCCCACTCTCTCTCTGTTGTTGTGGAACCCTGCCTACTAACATTTAAGAAAAAACTTAAGACCTGGCTTTTCCGCCAAGCCTTCTCAGATACCGATGACACACAATAGTCGACAGAACTTCCTTCAGGAGCTATGGTTCTCCATACTACCCCTAAGTCCAGAATAAGAGCCCCCTGACTCAGCTTTGTTTATACTAATAATTGTTCTTCTGTCTCAAGCCTTTCCTTCCTTGCAGCAGTCTATGCTTCCAAGTTTAATTTCCCTGTTAAATGTAACTTTGTTTTTCATGTTCAACCTATTGTTTGGTTACTGTTCTTGGTTCAGTTCCCCTTTTCGATGTAAACCAATCTGATATGGTCACCACCATGAAGGTCGGTATAGAAAAGTGTTAAATAAATAAATAAATTGTTTTTGAAAAGGCTCCTGCCTTTTTCTTTCTTCCCTTTCTTAACGGGGCTACAGGCAGTTGATGTTGGGTGGGTTTCTTTTCATTTTCGTCTGGTGGTGTTGTTCGTTTTGTACTCCTGCACTGATGACATTGGGTTGGTGGGTGGGGCTCCCGATCATGGGCCTCCCGTTCTCTCTCTATTGTTTTTGAAAGGCTCCTGCCTTTTTCTTTCTTCCCTTTCTTACCGGAGCTGCAGGCAGTTGATGGTGGGTGGGTTTCTTTTCTTTTTCGCCTGGTGGTGTCACTCATTTTGCGCTCTGGCTCTGATGACATTGGTTTGTGTGCAGGGCTCCTGATCACAGGCCTTGCACTCTCTCTCTGTTGTTTTTTTAAAGGCTCCTGCCTTTTTTTTGTGTCATAAAAGTGTGAAAACATTTTTGGAAACTTTATTTGTGATGCATTCTTATATTTTACTGGAAAAATGGTAGACTAAATGCAAAGACACTTTTGAATTAAAGTCAATAAATATACATATATTTGTTTAAATATTGTGCAACATGAAAATTAAAATTCCATATATCTCTTTTTGTTGATCTCTTGTTTGTTAATATAATTTAGAAAACATGGGTAAAATGAGGGGAAACCAGATTCTGGGCTTTATGGACCTTTGGTCTGACCCAGTATGGTCATTCTTATATTCTTATGATTAGAGGAAGTGCACTTATTTTCTGACTTTTTTAATGGTTTCTATAGACAAAACTCATTTCAAGTAATTGCTGTTGATGGAGTTTGCAGTGGAATAATTCAGTGTCTCACTGTTGAAGACTGTGTCGACTGGCTGCAAGCAATAGCAACTAATATTTCCAACCTCACAAAGCACAATGTAAGTACAGATCCATCTGATTCATAAAACTTCAATCTCAAGTGACCAGAATTGTGATATAAGCCTTGTAATTAGAGATGTGAATTGGAACCGGAATCGGTTCTGATTCCGGTTCCGATTCACATCGTGGGGTTTTTTTCATCCGGCCCGATCGCGGTTTTGTTTATCAGCTGAGCCCAAGCCAATAAACAAAAAACCCACCCCGACCCTTTAAAACTAAGGGATTAGCTTCCCCCACCCTCCCAACCCCCCAAAAAACTTTTTACAGGTAACTGGTGGTCCAGAGGGGGTCCCGGGAGTGATCTCCCACTCCCGGGCCGTTGGCTGCCAATAATCAAAATGGCGCCGATGGCTCTGTCACATGGTAGGAGCACTGGATGGCCGGCGCCATTTTGGCGCCGGCCATCCAGTGCTCCCTCCATGTGACAGGGGCCAGCCAATGGCACGGATATCCTGTCACATGGTAAGGGCAAAGGGCCATCGGCACCATTTTGATTAGTGGCAGCTGACGGCACGGGAGCAGGAGATTGCTCCCAGGACCCCCACTGGACTACCAGGTACCTGTAAAATGTTTTTTGGGGGGTCGGGAAGGTGGGAGAAGCTAAGGGATTAGTTTTAAAGGGTTGGGGAGGGTTTAGGGGTTATTTTTGTGTGCCATTTTTCCCACCCTCCTCCAAAATGATAAGAGAACCCCCACGATCAATATCGTGGAGTTTTCCTATCATTTTGGGGGAGCCCCCGATTTCTGACGATTTTGAAAATATTGTATGATATTTTCAAACGTCCGAAGCCCGATTCACATCCCTACTTGTAATATTTTCTACTGTAGCCAGGTAGAAAATATTATGCTGGACTTCTTCTGAACAGGGAGCTCATGTCTCTAACTGAATCAGTCTGTTTTATAATGCGTTGAATAAGAAGTTATACTTCAGTGTTTATTTTGTTTTATCACTTTCATAAATGTTGGCTAAGATTTGATAAACTAAGTCATTTTATTTTACTGTACAGACCATTCTGGAGAATAGTTCTATCATGTCTTTATTAATGCAAAAATATAAAAAATTGATGTCACAATGTTAATTAAAAGAGTTATTCAGTTCTAATAATCAGTTTAAAATGTCATTCCTTTTAGCACAAGGAAGTTATGACTTTTATGAATTGTAGGTTACATACATTGTAATTAATATACGCTTTCTATTTCAAAATAATGTATACTCATCCATTTTGCATGTCAGTATTTGTATTTCTATAAGGATATGCCATGCTTGAGAACTATTGTAATATATCTTGAAAGCAGTCATTTTTTTCCAAGAACTTCTCTTTTGCTAATTGTCAGTGCTAAAGTATTTTATATCGTCTAATGACTGGAAACATGGTCTATATTGAGTCCTTTGCAGTAAGGATACTTAGAGTACACAATACGGGCTATGCACTAATGGTTAGTGTGCATAGTAAACCAGGGTCAGAAGATATTAGTGGGTATATGCTAAAATTAGCATGTACCTGTTTGTAAATGAAGAAATGTCATATGAAGAAGGCTTCAAATATTTCCAGAAATGTTTAGTCTAAGATCAGGATGGAAACAATACCCAAAAAGAATGCATACAGTATTCATAGATAAATCAGGCCCTCAATCAGAAAATGTGCAGTTCTTATATTTATTTTTATGGAAGAATCCAGATAAAGTTTTTCAGCACAGTTGATGATTATGGGATTGTCCAATAGAGAAGAAGTAAATCTCTGGGAATTTGTACTCTGAGAGTAGTCTATATCAGGAACTAATGAGATGATTTCACATGAATAGATATTAAAATAGTTAATATCTACTCATAATAAGGGTGTGAATGTAAATAATATATTTTTCATGTCATTTTTTTAAATCATTTTTTATGTTTATCCCTGGTATAAGCAGCATGCAAGCTACCCCCTTGGGATTCTTCCAGATAATTGTAACCTGGATTGGCCACTGTTGCAAAGAGGATACTGGGCTTGATGGACCTTTGGTCTGACCCAGTATGGCAAGTCCTATATTTTTATGTTCTTATAATGTATAGTTTGATTCATTTGTTTGTTTGAAATAAAATAAACACCAAAGGAAAAATGGAAGAGCAAAGAAAGGAAGGGGTCAATTTTCCCCTTCCATCTGCCAAAAATCCCCCCCAGTGCTACTGAAAAAAAATGAATTACCTCTCTCTGGTATGGCCATGCAACAAAATGGTGTTAACCTCAGGGCTAGTTGGTGCCATGTTCAAACTGGAACCCGGTAGGGCAGGAACTGGAAATTTCTGTTGTCCCATTTGGACTGCTGGAAGCCCTAAGGATGACATTTGCCTGGAAATATTAATTGCTTTATTATTTTGGTGGCACAGGGAGGTGTAGCTTGGAGGCTGCAGTGGAAGACCAAACAAGGGTATTCTCCTGGCTGCCAAAAAGAAATTTAACCTTACAGTTCAAACTACTTCCCTTTCCTCCAAAATGGAGACTGGCCTTTTCAAATCTAAGGATCTTCAAATTTGCCTGATCTACTCCCCCCCCCCCCCAGCATACTTGAGAACAACCCATCTCTACGAACAGAATTTATTATCAAAAACCTTGATATTCACCTCCCAACAATTATTCTGGGGGATTTGAACCTACACTTTGATCGCATCCCTCTAACCCCAGCCTGTGAAACTTTACTGACCTCTCTTAAAGCTCTAGGCTTTCAACAAACTGTGACTAACCCGACTCATAAAGCTGGTCATACCCTTGATGTCATTTTTACTAACTCCCATATTGATACAAAACCTCCCCTCTGCACTCCTATTCCTTGGTCGGACCACTTTCGGATTGACACCTGCTGTACAATAAAACAATTACCATCTAATGTTCACAGCAAAAAAACCATCTACTTCCGAAAACAAGGTCAATCAGATGAAATTAATAATGTGATATCAGAAGATCTCAAAAATTTAGATCTCACAGACGCTGAAACAGCTACATCTTCTTGGTTTAAAATTACTAGTAACATAGCAGAGAAACTCTGTCCTATTCAATTCAAGGAAATCAATTCCGAAAAAATAATAAGGAAAAAACCTTGGTATACTCCCGAGCTTAAAGCTATGAAAATGGAGCTACGTAAGACAGAAAAAGAATGGCGCAGAAACCAAAATTCTACGACTTTATTAAAATTCAAATCATTACTACACAAATATCGCCAAGCCACCAACAAAACAAAAAAAGATTTCTATGCTTCCAGAATTCACCAATATCAATTCAACCCTCAAGCACTTTTCCAATATGTCAAAAGCCTTGTTACTGCTCCAACTCACAACAATCTAAACAACAATGATGATTCAAAATGTGAGGAACTAGCTACGTTCTTTTATAACAAAATACATTCTATTTTAACGCGATTTAATTCATTTCCTGCTCCTTTACACACCAACCAAGCTACATCAGCCGCTCAAGATAAATTTGAAACAAAGCTATCTAATCTTGAGATTACTACTGGTATTGAAGTTGAGTCAATTCTAAAGAAAATGAAACCAGCTTTCTACCCCACAGACATCTTACCTACTAAGACTCTTCTTACAATACGTTCTACAATAGCAAAACCTATTGCAAAGATTCTTAACAAATCCATCACCACAGGCATAGTTCCTTCTATACTTAAACATGCTATCATTACCCCAATGATAAAAAAATCTAACCTAGATTCATCTGATCCAGCAAACTTTCGACCAGTATCAAACCTACCCTTCCTTTCAAAGATTATGGAAAGAGTCATCAACAAACAACTAACTGATTATTTAGATGATCATCAAATACTCTTCCCATCCCAATATGGGTTCAGAAAGTACCACAGCACAGAAACGCTTTTGATATCACTTTCTGAGGTGCTACTAAAAGCTTTAGATGCTGGCAAATCATACCTCATCGCCCTTCTTGATATATCAGCTGCTTTCGACACGGTAAACCACAACACCCTTATTACCCGTCTATCTGAAATAGGTATCTCGGGATCGGCTTTACTATGGTTTCAGTCATTCCTGAGCAATAGAACATACAGCGTTAGATGTGGACGAAGTGAATCCAAGCCAAGAAACCTCTCTCAAGGAGTCCCCCAAGGATCTTCTCTCTCCTCCACATTATTCAATGTTTACCTTACACCGCTATGCCGGTTACTCTCTAAATTGGGTCTTTAACACTTCATCTACGCAGATGATGTTCAAATACTCATACCTATAACCAGCACAATCACAAATGCACTGAGTACCTGGAAGGTAGCTTTATTAGAAATTTAAAAAATCCTCACAGACAACCAATTGGCTATAAATACCAATAAAACTGAACTTATCATAATTTCACCTCCAAAAAATACAATACTGATCAACTCTGATATTCCTCAAAACAACTCCACTATTTCACAACAAGTACGCAGCCTTGGTATCATCATTGACAGCAATCTCATGTTTAAAAAATTCATCGCGGATACGGTAAAAAACGGTTTCTTTAAGCTATACACGCTTAAACGTATTAAATCTCTATTATACCAATATGATTTCCGCACAGTCTTACAAGCAACTATTTTATCAAAGATTGATTACTGCAATGTTCTGTTACTGGGTCTACCTAAAGCCACCATTCAACCTTTGCAAATGCTGCAAAATGCAGCTGCCCGCATTATCACCGACTCAAGCCGCCATGATCACATCACTCCAGCTCTTCAGTCTTTGCCCTGGCTACCCGTGGCTTACAGGATAATTTATAAATCTATGTCGCTGATACACAAAGCCATTCAAAACAGAGAAATGCACTGGTTCACAGATCAACTACAATTCAAAACGTCTTCCCGCCCAACGAGATTCCAGAATTTAGCCAAACTAAATATCCCAGCACCCACTGACTAAACTTTCTAGTACAAAAGAACGATCTTTCATCATTGCTGGATCAACAATATGGAACACCATGCCCTCTGAATTACGCCAGGAACTCTGTCACAAAAAATTTAAACAAAACCTTAAAACCTGGCTATTTAAAAAAGCCTACTATCAATGATCTGAATCCTCAACTACTCTTCCTAACTGCCACAATCTCTCATATATTGCTTATATTCTATTAATACAAAGTTATATACTATATTGTATTCGTTCAGTTACCATGTTATATTGTAAAGCGCAATGCTGAATTACTGTTTGAATGTAAACCGAGGTGATGTTATTTACGTACCCCGGTATAGAAAAATCTATAAATAAATAAATAAATAAGGGGCCTGGGGGTGAATAATGAAACTAAACAAACAAAAACAAACAAACAAACCTAATGAATTGCATTCAGGTTTTAACATTTCATTTTCAAATGACACAACAAAACAGAGATGTTGATATTCAAGCATTTAACCAGATAACCTTTGAGTTAGTCAGATAAATATCAATATTTGAATATTGGTGGCACTTGTCTGGCTATATTTTTTACCTGGCTAAAATTTAGCCAAATAATTTAGAAGTATGTCAGGGCCATTCTGGGGTGAGGATAAGTTATCTGGGAAACCTATCTGGCCATCTCCAATATTTGGAGTTAACAGAATAAGCTTTTCTACTAACTCTAGATGCCCCAAGGAACAGGGTTAAAAGTTATCCGGGAGCATGTTCCTGCATTACTTTGAGCTAATGCAGCTATCTTCAAAGGATATAGCCATATAAGCACAGACAGAAAAGAGAAACAAATGTCAGCTGTTGAGCCTGTACCCCCCCTCTCCCCACCTGAGCACATAACCAGTTTAGGCCAGAGATTCAGGTTTACCCCCTTCCACCCCAACTGAGCATGCAACCAGTTTGACCCATGTCCCTTATCCTTAAGCCCCCTGCCTACTGTAATCTGTGTTCTTATGATTATGTATGTATAATATGGAAACTGCTGTGAGCTACACTGAAACGTGTGGGTTATAAATCTTTTAAATAGTGCAAACAGTGGTAGTGGAAAGTGCCTGAGGAAGTGGGTGGGTCCCTGATAACACAACTATTCTTAAAATCCAGAGGGCCCATCTTCCCACCCATTCCTGATCCTCCACTACCTCCCACAATATGACCCTGCTCCTGCCACCACATTCTAAAATGCCGAGGACACTGGGGTCATAGTACAAGTGTATGGTTCCCGGCAGCGTCACAAGTTGCCTGTAACTACCAGCGTTGCTGTCAAGGCAATGCATGATTTGCTGGGAGCAGCATGCTTATACCATTGCTCCAGAACTTGGAGCATTTTAGAGGGTGCTGGCAGGAGTGGGAGGGTGGAGGGGGGTTTGGTTTGGGCAGTGGGAGGAAGCATGGGTTCAGGAAGGGGTGAGAAAAGAAGCATTCTGTATTTTAAGAATAATCAATCATCAGAGAGGCTGACCCACCTCCCTGAGCATTTCAGCCAACTGCTATTAGTAACATTTTTGTAGGGCTTGGGAAGTGTGCAACATGGACTCACTGACCTGAACTGAATGCATATGGGTAGACAGTGGGGGTGATGTGCATACTGGCCTGAACTTATTTTTTTCTTTTTCTGTTTGCTCTTATATAACTGCTCTTATATAACTATATTCTTTGAATCTCAATACATAAGCTCAAAGTTATTTGGCTACCTTTAGCTAGATAACTTTGAAACAAACTTATAGGGTCATTTATCAAATCGCTTTATGGCATTGTCACATGTGTTAACACATTTTCATATGCCAAAATGCCTTAACTCATGCGATTAGCACTGTAATGTATGATGCGATGCAAATTATTAAAAGAGGAGGATTCTGGGGCAGGATTTCCAAAAATGTGGGCTGGCTTTGCAAAAGCCATAACTATACCTTTTTCAATTGTGTTAAGCTGTGCAATATGCCCATACAATAATTTTTAGAGAGAAGAGGGAGAGAGAGAGTAAGCAGCTATTTATGCTACTATAGGAGGCCACTTAGTAACGCGAGGTGAGGTTTAGGTAGTAGTGTAGGGGTTAGGGGCCACTTTTACATGTAGAGTGAGACATACGAACAGAACAGTACACTCTTGAGAAGATTTAATATCATTCGGAGTTAGGAAACTCAAACAGAGATGAGATTTGTACAGTCTTCTCTCATCCTAGCTTGATGTTACCCAGGTAGAGAGTAAAAAAATGGCACAGGCCATCCATTGCTCCTACCATGTGACAGGAGCCGACCAATGGCACTGGTAGCCCCTGTCACATGGTAAGGACAAAGGGCCACGGCGCCATTTTGATTGCTGGCATACCAAGGCCCGAGAGGGGAAGATCAATCCCAGGACCCTCGCTGGACCACCAGGGACTTTCTGCAAGTCTTGGGGGGGTGGAGGGAGTTGGGCAAGTCTTGACAAGAAGCAGCAGGCTGGACTACGGACGAGGGCAGATGAAGGCTCTGGAACATAGAGACTCTAGACGTAGATGAGGAACTTGGAGGCATAGGCGAAGACTCACTTGAGTGCGCAGACAAAGACTTGTGCAAGGACTTTGGACGAAGGTTCAGAAGCAAGGTAATGCAGGCAAAGGTACTCAGGAGCAAGATCAAGTACTGGGTTGAGACTGCGATGCAGCGCGCCCTACACAGCCCATCACAGGGCGAACCCACGGGAATGGTTGCAGACCATGCTTGAATGCGAAGCAGGCTCTAGACGAGGTGTGGAATAGATGAAAACTGGAACATGGTGAAGATTCGGTAGAAGCCTGTACCAAGGAGCGCCCTACACAGCCCATCCTAAGCTGGTTGCGGACCACGCTGGAATGGCACAGGTTCAGTCAGAGTCTTTGGCATGGACGGACGCAATGCAAGAAATTCCGAAGACCAGGACAAGATTCAAGCAAAGGATTCAAGATTCTCTAGGATTCAAAGACAACTCAGGATTCAAGACTTAGGACTGAAGCAGAAGTCTTCTGGAGGCTTGTCTGCGGAGATGAACATGACCTTGTACCATGAGGTGCTCTACACAGCCCGCCCGTGGGCTGGTCGTGGACCACGACAACGGCACACCAGGAAAGTGGACATCAAGGAACCTGGGGTACAGGACATCAGGAACAGGCGAGGAACATCAGGACGAGATTACTGACATCAAGACGAGACATGGAGCTCCAACGAAGAATGAAGGCCTAATGGAGCGCAGGAAGGCGAAACATCCAGGAGCAAGTAACTCCAATGCAAGGCAAAGCAGAACTGAAAGAGAAGTCCTTTTATAGATCAGGAAGCAGGCAACTCCCTGGGAGGAGTTTAGATGGGCCACACCCGGCTGGCCCTATAACTAAAGAGAAGAGCTGCGGGCCGACCCCTTAGGAAGAAGGGGTGAGGCCCAAACCAGAAAGTCAAGGAGGAAGCAGAGCAGGCCTCAGGTAGGCACAGATGGCAACGGTGGTCTCCCAGGCCATGGAGCAAAACCGGGATAGACTGTCCAGGCAAGGCCTCAGCTTCGGTGCAGCCTCCAGAGAAAAGGTGAGAGGCCTTTCGTGGCACAGCTACGAGAGGAATCGTAACAGTAGGTACGTATTATTGTTTTCGGTGTACATCTTACTGAGAGAAAAAAAAGGGTGTTCTAGGGGCAATCTAGTGCAGGGTTCAGCAGTACATGCAGTAGTTGCCATTTCATGAGAGATATATATTACCAAACTTGTTTGGCACTTTTACACCTGCTAACTGACTCATGCAAGTGAAATCAGACGTCTGTTGTCTGCAGTTTTTGGGTGAGATGTCTGGGTGAATTGGTGGTAATTTAAGGTGACGTGCTAGAGGGTGTAGGAGAACCAGAGAAGGACTGGGTGAAGTAGTGGAGGCATTGTGATTCCAAGTACTCACATATACTATATAAAATACCTGCCTGTGTATTTAATTCTCTGTGTTTATTCATACAGTGTCACAATTATTTCATGTGTAAAATATATCTGCATGCTTATAAAATGGTTAGAGAAAGTATGTGCTTTCTTGCATTAGAAATATACAATTGTTCTGAAACATAATGAATGATGTATATTTGGAACAGAAATATGTGGTATTTAATAAATTGTGCAGCTCCTGCCATACAGTTTATAAAATATTATTATTACTCTCTACACGTCTTCTTATGCATGAAATGCTGTATCATGGTTAGGTAGGAAAGCTGGGCACCCTGTGTTTTGTTGCATATTTTATGTCATTTGAAAATAAATGCACATCTCTAGCTCATATCACTCTTGGAAAGAAAAAAGATTCAGACATCAAATTAATCAATTCTGGAATAATACTGTGGAAATTATTATAATGTAATATCCCATTATTTAGGATGAAATATCATACATAGTTTTAGCAAACTCATGCTCAGCATTAAATCATGAAGAACCATGGAAGTTTTCATAAGATTTACATTTGACATGATATATAAAGGATGGCTTGGGGGCAATATTGTAACTGTTTGGATTGGGACAAAGATTGTACACACTTGATACTCACAGGGTTTGCACTACATTTTAAGGTGAAAGTATGCTTGCCATGGGTAAAAATTGGGTGGTAGCTTGCAACCTTTTCTGCAAGAATTTTATTACAAAAGTGCATGCACAAATTTGAAAATGGCATGTACCTGCATACCTTTTCCTTTTCCTGACCTAAGCACACTCCTGGAAATTCTTCTTCTCAATACAGCTAAAGGTCTGCAATGTGGGTGAATGCTTTTTACCCATGAAAATCACTTAAAAAATTGTCCCTATCTGTTTATATATTTAAAAGTTCTTCTATTACAGAAAATCTAAAGCAATTGCTGAATGTGAATCACAACTGTATATTTATAAAATATTTTCAAACTTATACAGACAGCAATAAAGGAAATCAACTATCGCTTAATACAAATTTGCTTAATTGCTTTTCTAAAATTCAGCATATCAGAGACTTGTATTTTTACTGGAAGGGAATTGCATAGTTATGGCAACTGAAAAATCACTTGTATATGCATCCTGTAATCTGGCTTCCTTTCCTGTTGGAACCACCTGTTATGATTTCTGCCCGCGGAGATTCCCCTGAGAGCAGGCCTTCACCTACTGTCTTGTGCTGCCTTCCCGACATGGATGGAAGCCGCCACCGAATGCTATTGGTCTTCCCATCTTCCACCACACAGCCAGGATGTCGCTATTACTACTGCTTCCACGCGGCCCGAAGCCGCTCCGCCGACCACCCATGCGGCCCGGAGCTCGCCGACATCAAAGCAGCATTCCTTGGCAGTCGGGGTTTGCCTCTTGTTCCTTGCAGTAGGGAAACGTGAGTCTTCAGCTGCTCTAGGCAGCAGGGAGCCGCCAGCACCTGTCTGAGACCTTTCCTGCGGCCTGGGACCGCCTCTGAACAATCCTTCGTGGCATGGACACCGCCGACAGGCTCTTCCTGCTTCAGCCTGCCTCTAGGCGCATGGCTGCGTCTCTTCACAAGATTTAAAGGGCCCGCAGACGGATATGCCCCACGCCTCACCTGATGACTGTTTCCTGTCTCAGCCCTATAAACGGGCTTCTCCTGCACTTCTGCCTGGGCTTGCATTGGAGTTTCCTGCTCCTGGAAGTCTCGTCTTCCAGCGCTCCATCAGGTCTTCGTTCCTTGTTCTCCATTGGAGCTCCATGTCCTGTCTCGCCTGAGTCTTTGTTGCTTCCTGAGTCTTCATTGCTTCCTGTGGCTTCCTGATGTTCCATGTCTTCATGTTCTGAGGTTCCTAGTCCAGGACTCCTGATGTTCCAGACTCCTGATGTTCCACTTCCTGATGTTCCACTTCCTGATGTTCCAAGGTTTCATTCCTCCTTCGCTTGTTCCGAGTCCTCTTGACCCTCCAGCTCCTTTGGTTCTCCAGATGACACCTTGTTGGGGTAAATCTGTCTCGGTTCCTGTTCTCGTCATTGGAGTTTCGTCTCAGCTGGATTCCCTTCCTGCGCTTGTCCTGCTCTCCGTGTGGTCCATGTCCAGCCTCTTTAGGTGTAGGGCATGCATTGGGACAGGGTGGTCCATGACCAGCCCATTGGGTCTGCCCATGTCGGTGGGCTGTGTAGTGTGCCCTGAGAGACAGTGCCAATGTCTGAACCAAGCTTCTTGACTCGTCCAGAGTCTTCCAAGCTCCTTGTCCACATCCAGAGTCTTCTCGTCCACATCTTGAGTCTTCTGTGTCACAAGGCCTCCGTCTGCCCTCATCCTCAGTCCGGCCTGCTGCTTCTTGCCGATACCCAGTGGCAGGTCCGAAAGGGCTGGGGACAGTCGGAGGACTTTTCAAATACCAACATAGTATAGTTGACTTCCAGAAGCATGCAGGTCTGGCAGAGGGTTAGACTTTGTTTTTACCCATGCTGGGACACGTCTCACCAACCTTCGGCGCTGTCTTGGGGTCTTCTGGGGTCGTGCCGAGGCCCAAGGGCACACAATCCCTTCAAATGGGATCGTTCTCCTAGCGGTCCCAAACAGAACACCACCAGCTGATTTTTAGCAGCTAATCTTAACTACCTTGATGCAATATTGCTCTTCATCAAACTGTTTCAACAAGGAACTTCTTCCCAAAATATAATTTTATGAAGTAAAACATACACTTTAAACAATACCTGCTGTTGTACTGGTAGCCAAAGATATTCATTAATTTTGGTGAAATACTGTCCCAGTGATTTGCATCATTTGTTAATCTGACAGCAGCTTTCTACACTATTGCATTGATTGCAAGTGTGATTTTGAGACTCCTAAATACAGTGAATTACAATATTCAATTGTGGGTAGCACCATTGCTTGAACCAATCTAAAGTCCACTCGAAATAAATACTTTAGTTGTCTTAAAAAGAGTACTTTATAAAATGCAGACATTGCAACTCCCTTAGCATGTGCCTCTGTCACAACTGGTAAAATCAAATTCAGTGAAGACATTGTAACAATTTTTTTCATAATCATAATAATGTAGTATTCTGTAAGTTTCAAATAAGACCACAATGTGGGCAGTGTGGAATAGGCTACACCTGTTTGTTCCCCCCTCTTCCCCAGCTTCCCCTTCCCCTCCCTTTGACCCATACCATGCCCATATTAATCCACTATCATGCCACTTAAGTTTGAAAGTTGCTTTTATTGTTGGTCAAATAATGGCCGCGACCCAAAACATAGCATTGCAAGTTTTGCACAGTAATACATATTCATCAAAAAATAACTCAATCAAGCAACATACCTTAACCTAAGGCTAATATAGGGTTAACCCCTGGTGACAGGCACCCCACTAGCAAGTGATGAGCCAACACTGCCGCTGGCGAACATGGACACCCTGGCCATAGAAGCCGTGGTAGCGCCGCAGACACCTGGCCATAGTAGCCACAGCGTTGTCATAGGATGGGCTTACCGTGACCTGACCGTGGATGTCAGGGTCTTTTGGTCAAACTCCCTCAGTGCCCCCTTTCAAGCCCCCACCATCTTGACCATTGAAGCATCAAGGGTCAGGGTCCTAACCTGTTAGGCTGCTGGCCCGCTCATAGCCTGCCTGCTCACGTGCTCCCGGGCCGCTGGCCCTTGCCAAGGCCTGAGGCATACTCCATGCAGGCCTAGCTAATGCGCTGGTCACCGCACCATGGGGCCTTGTAGCATACCAGCTTACCATGGGACCCTGCCCGGCCCCGGCTAACCAGACGCCGTGCCCCCCTCACTTGCGTCCCTCCCTCCTCCCCCCCCCCCGATGCCATTGCATCACTTCCTTGTTCTCCTTTCCTCTCTCCCTTCCCGACTGCTGCCTTCTGCCTGCCTCCATTGTGCTCTACTCCCTAATCGGAGTCGCGGGCTTTTTATCAGACATCCATTAGTGTATTTATAGTATTAAACAGGTTGCTAGTCTTAAAAGTGGGCAAAGTCATAGCACAAGGCAGAAAGGCACTTCAAACAATGCTCACAAATCAGGTGATGATTATCACATGATCAGTATGCTTCGCAAACACAGCTAGCCTAACATGTTTCACTGGCAAAAGCTTCTTCAGGGGCTCAGTCATATCTTCATGCCACTTGCCTTCTTGAAACCAAATTGGAAATCATCAAGTACACTGTTCTCTAATAAAAACTCATCTAACTTTGTTAAGAAATATTTTTCTAATATCTTACTCAGGGTGGGTAAGTTTGAAACTGGGCAATAATTCTTTTTATCAATTAGTGATGCAGCAGGTTTTTTTAACAATTGACATTTTTCATGATTTGGGCACCACATCTTTAGGGAATTAAAAAGCTTTTAGCCTACCTGTTTCAACATACCTAGTAATCCCTTGACAAAGAGAAATAGTGTGCTATTTCTTGGAAAAACTCAGGGATTCACATATAGGAATATACATTATTAGATGAATATTAAAAGCCCAGAACATGCCAAAACCAAGACTTATGTGCACAAGTCAGGCTGGCATGTGCCACGTGGATTTTAAAAGCTATCCGTATACATGAGTGTCTTCTACTATATGCAAAAATGCAATGTTTCAAAAAAGGGGGTGGGGCTTGGGCATGGTCTGGGTGGGGAATAGGTATTTCTGGATTTTAACTTAAAATTAGCATGTAAATATTCTATGCATATTCTATCAAACGATTACATACTATTTCTTATATCATATAATACCATACATTTGTGAAGCATTCAAGTATAATTAGAAATTATCAATCCCCTCCAATATCACTTTTACCAATTTTCCTCCTAACTTTCCTTGTCATCCATCCTATTTTAAACATCTACCATGCAATCATTTGATAGAATATGCATGGAATGTTGACCTGTTTATATTTTTAATGTGTGTGAATGGTTCGATGAATGTGCTAGATAGTTTTAATATGTATAGCTAGGAGATTTATTATGGTGTAATTAATAAATAATATTGAATTATTTAATTTATGACTAGTATTTTCTCTTTGAGTGAATAGTGAGATTAAGGTGAGAAAAAATATAGAGTACCTTCTTTTTTCACGCCTCATTAATAATGATGAGGCGTGAAAAAAAAGGGATGGGGACGACTGTGGGCAGTCGGTTGCATTACGGTGGTACAGGTTCGCCTGCCACTGTGTGACCGTGCTGCACTCTATCACCCCCATAGCGCCACGGGAAAAGGTGTAGTTATTTCCTGCAGTGCTGCTGGCGATAATGTGAAAAACATTATTGCCCGCAGCACCGCCGGGAGATAACTCCAGCCAAACCCCACCCACACTCCTCCCATTCCACTAATTTGAATAATACTGCTGCAATGTGGCCGGTATCGCTCGCAGTAGGGCTCCATCTTGCGTGCGATAAGGCCATACTGCACTTGACCAGCACATCGCAGAATAAAGAATGACCTGTTAGCAGCCTTATTTGGTTTAGTTAGCCAGATAAGTTTAAGATGGCTAACTACAAGTTAGCCGAGTATAACTTGCTCAGTTTGATAGTGGATGAATATTATCCTCTCTATAAAAATGAAATTAGTCGTAGTAATAGTAACACTGTCAATAATCTGCTCTTATTAGAATTAGAAATAATGTTGTGACCAATAGTTTTATGAAAAAATATAGTCATCCCATTCATTTTCCCTGTTGTCCCTGTGGCAGCTGTGAATAGGCAATCTTTTACTCAATCTCATTCATGTTTTTGAGATTCTTTATGTGAAAGATGGGTTTGCTGCAGGATTGAGGCTCCGAGATAAGTAACAATTTTTTTTTACCCTTAAATAGGATTATTCAGTCCTTTAACATTAAAGGACCTATGCTCTCAAAGTTAGCTTGGGTATCCCTTTGTCCAAGATGTTCAGCATGTTTTTCCAACCACTTTAAATCAGGTCTTGCATATGACCTTGTGATTGATTCTTTGTGTAAATGGAAGTAAATGAAATGTTTCTGGTTTGGTTGAATGTTCTTTCATCAGAATGTCAGATGTTGTGCTCTCAGCTTAGGTTAGAAGAACTAAGGTCATGTAGCATACACAAAAACTAGTGTGCTCTGCACAAAGGTCCTAGTGTCCAGAGTAAGCAGAGCCCAATTATGTCAGCAATCACGTGCTAAAACTAGTTCCTACCCGCATTTAAGTTAAGGTACATTATATACTATAAAGTTTTAGAGGCATGAGCTGCATTTTAGTATGTTAGTGTGCATGCAAAATTAAATTTAGCACAAGTTTTATTGTATAGGCCCCCACATGATACAATTTTGCTCAGAGAAGCATGCACACAAAAATTCAATAAACAGCTTAATTGCACAATTATTGAGACTCTTGTATAAAAAGAATGAGGAAAAAAATCAAGAAAACAAAATTGAAAATCTGGTCTTCGTACGTGTGCAATAATCAGAATAAATTAATCTGGTAGAGAGGTCCATAAACTGCTATCAATCAAGTTGACTTAGGGAATAGCCACTGCTTATTACCGAATTTAGTAACATGGGATCTATTTAATGTTTGGGTACTGGCTAGGCACTTGTAACTTGGATTGGCCACTGTTGAAAACAGGATACTGGGCTTGATGGACCCTTGGTCTGACCCATTATGCAACTTCTTATGATCTTATGTTCTGATGGTACAATATGTCTCTTTGGATAAGTGGTTTCTGATTGATGAATATTACAGTAAGGAGTTCCCCCAGGGCTCAGTGATCTTGCCCACCTTATTTAACATATATCTTCACCCTTTGAGAAGTTTGATTCAACAAGAAAACATAAATTATCTGATGTATGCTGATGACATACAATGCTGATGACATACAATTGTACTTATCATTCAATTGAGATAAGAAGGAGGAGACATTTGCTAGGGGTAAACTTGAGCAATGTATTACCAAGATTCAGGATTGGATGGATTCAAGTAGGTTGAAATTAAACCCGGGCCAGTGCTAGCATTTTTGCTGCCCTGACTGAACAGATTCTGGGTCCGTCCCCCCCCCCCCCACCCCCATCCTATTTAACACAGAATTTTTATTTTCCAAATAACTAACCAATACATAACAGAGAATATGTCTCAAGCTCTGACCCAGACTCCCTTTCCCTGCCTAAAACAGCACTGCTTCCTCCAAGAATCCAAACTTTAAAAACTAATACACATGAATATATCTTACCTCATTCACAGATCCAAATTTCCTAGTGTAGGAGTGATCCCCAGCTGCTTTTGCCCCACCTATCGGTACATAAAAATGGCACTGGATGGGTCCTGTAGATGGCACCATTTTGTTGAACAGAAAAACATGTACTGCTGTAGTGCAACCCAGAAAACCCTGCAAAAAAAGACACTTGGAACCCATATGGTATTAGGCCTATTGTAATGCATGTTAGGTGTGGGTTTTGTCCTTGGACTGCCTTGAATAAAGTAAATGACAATAATGATATAGCAAACTTACAATACCAAAACAGTACCAACTGACAACACTCAAACAAGTACAATCCTATGTATGAAAAGGCAACATTACAATATTACATCAGTCCCTAAAACACCTCCTATTAGAAAGCAGAACAAACCAAGCTGCTAGAATCCTTACCTAAACAGTTTGGGTTGGATTTTAAGAGGTATGCGCAGGTGTACATTTGTGAGCGCAACCCAGCGCACACAAATGTACGCCCGATTTTATAATGTGCACTGCTGGAATATAGGGTGCGGTTTAAACTTTTCAACCTTGTATATAAACATTTTGGGGTATTTAAAATAACATTGCAGCCATAAATTTCCGTGCAACTTCTGAGATCCTCCCAGAGAATACTTTTACAGTAACCATCAATAGAGCATGCCAGATTAGCTACTTCACATGACACAGTTTTTTGGAACCCAGCCTTTCACTTTGGAACAGGCTCCCTCTGGAGCTGAGGAGTCTAGATTTTTACCTTTCTCTTAAAAAGAGATTAAAGGCTTGGCTCTTCACCCAGGCATTTTCATAAGAGAGTAGTACAGGCTTTGGTCTTTTATACATTGGTTTACATAATTTTGCTGTATTATGCATGAGGCTTTTATTGTGTATGGCTACATTATGGTAGTAATTGTGTCTGGATTCACATATCGAATTGATATTATGGTCTGTTTTATTGTCTTTGATGCCAGTAACAATTTAGTAAATAGTTTGTCCATATTGCATAATGTATGTTGGCCTGCATGCTAATTATTGTTTTATGTTATTGTGATTCCTGGAAAAGGAATTTTATATTGTACCATGCCTTGAGCATTAATTTGATCAGGTGTGAAACAAATTTAATGCATAAATAAATAAGGAAAACATGTAGCGTGCCCAATTCTAAAAACTTAATCGAGTTAAAAATGCAGCAAAATGAACTACAAAAATATATAACTAGCGATGGGGTCATGAGAGCAGGGAGGGAAAGAGGAAGTTGTTCAATAAATCTAAAATATAGTGTGCTTAGAATCCTTATTAAGCATAGAGGAGAAAAAGAAAATTAAAGCATATTGGTAAATTCTTATATGTATAAATTATTATATATATATATATATATATATATATATATATATATATATATATATATATATATATATATATATATATATATATATATTATAGGTAATTAAAATTAAGCAATACTTTTAGTTAGTTGCTCATATGAAACAAATAAAACAAAGAGCTAAGACCTAATAATGATGTCAGACCAAGAGTTTAATGTATTAAGCTGTTAAAAAAAAATTCCAAACAGGGCTTCATAGGCAAACTCATGTAAAAACTCCCAATTATTGGTATTTTCACTTGCAAAACCTCATTTGTTAATACAGATCCATGTATGAAGTGATAATGAATGTCAGTATATAAAAAACTTTAAATAATATATAAAATAATTTGTGATATTGTTGCAGGTTTTTGGAATGTAGAGTACTAAATCTTTGTGCATAGTTCATGCAAAATTGTATGTAAATTCAATACTGAAGAGCTGCTGCAATGAAAGATCATGCGCTCATTAATTAAGAAGTTTTACTAATACACCATGCAGAAATGCTTCATTGGCCAGTTTTCACAAAAGCTGCCACCTTCACGATAGCAAAATGTGGGAAAATTTTCTTCAGAAGTCATGTGCATCTGTAGCAAACGTTTGCACAACCTACTAACCAGTGGGAAATTCCAAGCATGTTAGTACATCAGCTTCAAATGCTCCATCAATTAAAATCTTCTTTTTGTTTTTATTATATTTACTAGCTGTACCCGGCCACGCATTGCTGTGGCTCAGTCTGGTTAAATAGAAAATAAATAAAAGATAAAGCGCTCGTTTTGAATATGTTTAATTTCACAATGTTTGTGGGTATACAATATTGTCTGTGCAGATATAGAGATTGTCTGGTTTGCCTACTCTAGAACACGCAACATATAATTGTGCATGTGAGAAGCAATCCGTGTCTAGATGTAAACCGCATAATTCTAGAAATGAAAAAGAATGAGAAAAGAAAAAACATAAACTATACTCACTAAATGAACGGTATGGTAAACAACACAGCTCAATTCCAACGCAATGTCACATGAAATAATTGAATCAAAATGAAAATAAATCGAAATCTATGAAAATTAAATTTAACAATGCAATTGGAAACATTGAAATGGAATCGTAAAATTTGCAGTCCAAGCCATTAAGCCCATTAAACCATTAAAATGGGCGAGATTTTTGTCCCCTACATCTTTCTCTGCTCCGCTCCTACCCCCCCCCCCCCCCAACACCATGAAGAGCCAGAGGCGGCGGTGGTAGGAGCTGCAGTGATGGCCGAGAGGGATCTCGTGAGGCGTAATGGTCCTACCATCCTAACTCCCGCCCCCGTTCCCCGGTGGCGGAGGGACAGGCTCAGACCCCTTTCACTCTATCCTTACAGGCCCCAACTCCTTTGATCTCCCATTCCCCTCTACACTGAACCCCTTCCACTGTAACCTAAAAGTGGAGAGCTGGGGGGGAGGGTAGAGAATCTCTCTCTCATAGAGCCCCCTACATAGGCTTCCTCTCTCTCTCTCTCTCTTGCACATACACTCTCCCTTTGTCCCTCACACATACACGCCCAATCCCTCTCACACACATACACAATCCCTCACGTAGTCTCCCTCTCTCTCTGGCACTCACACTCACCTTCAGCGCACATTACCACACTTCTCTCTCACACACTTAAAACGGGCAGGATTTTTGTCCTCTCCCCACCTAAGTCTTTGCTCTGCACTCCAAAGAGCTTGCAAAGTTCCCATGCCAGTTGTGTCAGGGAGAGTTAGGAAAACACTCCACCCCCCCTCCCCTTTCACAGGCGGCAGGCACTGCAACAGATTTCGGACACGATGCCTAGCTTACTTTCCCCTTTCTGGGAGACCTTTGCCTTTAAGAAATCCGATCGGGGGCTTGAGAGGGAGGAGGGAGCAGGGCTCTGGCTTTCACTTTCATCAAGGTACTTGGCTGGGAGTGGGGGTGGAGCGATGCCCATGTAAACTCTTCCTGTGGCGGCTGAGAACCACAGGCGGGTTGACAGCAATGCCTCCTCCCCCTGCAGTTGTGTGATATTTACTTGGCTTTTCCTTATCTGTGGGACTCAAGGGGCGGGGGAGGAGGGTGAGCTGTTCTCTGTTCAGCTCTTTGCGCTTTGGCTGCTTCAGGCTGCAGCTGCTTGTGATCTCTTCACAGCCACTTTCTACTGCATTTGCTCTGCTCCGTCCATCACAACTCCCTCCCCCACTTCCCCGGAGGTGGACAGACTGGCTCGGCGACTCTTCTACCCTTTCCTCCTCCTGTGTGTGTAACTGTCCGGCAGTCCCTACTCCCTCCTCCCTTCCCCAGCGGGGGAGGAACGGGCTGATCCATTTCTCAGAGCGGCGACTCGTCTGCCCTTTCCTCCTCCCCTCTGTGACACCCAGCACGTAGCACAGAGCTCAATGGTCCGCACATGCGCAGTAGAGCTGCTCTCTACTGCACATTTGCGGGCCGTCGGTCAGAGCCCATTTATATTGTAGATGGCGTGTGTTGCTTGTACATCCAACAGATGGCACTGTTTTTCCAAAAAAGCATGTTTTACCTGTCACAGGTGTGACATCTATATAATATAGGTATATAAAAACATGCGCGTATTCGAATGCAATGTTGTGTCAAAATGTCAAAGCAATCAGTGAAGAATTTTCGGAGATTATGATTTTGAACAAACGAACATTTACATTTTTATTTATATAGATTATGTTAAATATTATAAAAGCAAGATAAATTTGAGTGAAGAAAAGATGACAATCAGAATTATCACACAAATGCAAATGTTTAGGAAATCAACATTTTCAGAGAATGGATGATAGAGGTACCATCCTTATCTTGCAAAACACTCAAAATAGGGTTTATATATAAAGTGTGCTACAAAATCTAAGTGATTCTAAGGTCACCAAAAAAAGATAGAAATAGACTGTTCAAGACCTTTACCATGATTAAGCAAATCAGTATACTAGAGACTATGAGAGATAGGTAGATCAGAACATTCTGGGAAATAGTTGAATGATCCATGATAATTACAAACAAGACAGTAAATAGATAAAGGAGGAGTAAATAAATGAAGGAGGAAAACTAAATGAAAGAGCATATAGAAAATCACTCTTATGCCCATATAGAACTTGAGAAATAGATGAGCATTAATAAAGAATAATTAAGAGAAAATGGATACAGTCATGAATTAATGTAAGACAAAAGAAACAATACAAAAGTTGATAAATAAACACTTTCTACCTGATCTCCATACTTTTGTACTAGATCTCCATACTGTAGTAGTTCAAATATCAAAATGTACTCTTATTTATTAGCCACAGTTATGGCCAGAATTGGTGATGAATTTAATTGGCAAAACAGACAGCAGCAACGACGGTGATTCAGGCAAGAGCTTTGTCCAATGCTTTGGCAGGCCATGCAAATAAAAAACATACAGGGACAGATTTTAAAAGCCCTACGCGTGTAAATCCAGCTGGATTTAAGCGTGCAGGGGAGTTATGTGTGCCGAGCCTATTTTGCATAGGCCTGGTGACGCGCGCAAGCCCCGGGACGCACGTATGTCCCGGGGCTTGAAAAAAGGGGCGGGGTGTGGGCGGTCCGGCACGGGGCGGGAGCGTGGCCAGAGGCCTTTGTAGGGCTGCTAGGCTGGGGGATCACGCGCCGGTACTTGGCCGGCACACACAACCCTCACATGCCCGGAGCCAGGTGCAACTTATAAAATAAAGGTCGGGGGGGTGGGGGGTTAGGGAGGGGAAGGGAGGGGAAGGTTGGGAGGTGGAAGGAAAGTTCCCTCTGAGGCCGCTCCAATTTTAGAGCGGCCTTGTAGGGAACAGGGAAAGCCATTGGGGCTCCCCTAGGGCTCAGTGCGCGCGCCGACCCCGGATTTTAAAACATGCGTGCGGCTGCGCCCACATGTTTTTATTTATTTATTTATTTATTGTTTTTGTTATACCGAGTTTCATGATAGGCATCACATCAACCCGGTTTACAAATAACAAGGAGTGTAAAGCATAACGTAACGTAAAAAACAATATTTTCAATAAGAACCTTGAACTTTAAATACAGTGAATCAGAAAAAGGGAGAGGGAAAGTTACAAAAAACAAGGAAAATAAACTTGGGATGGAAGGGGAGAAATTGAGCAGCACAATATTTACATTTCAGCCTATTGATACATTAGAATAGCAAGTGAAAAAATAAGACTATGAAACGGTACATAGGTAATCAAATGAATAAATATGACAGTTGTGAATGGTAATAGTATGATAAATATTCAGCAGGAATTAGTGAGAGAGGGTTTGAGGTTGGTTGATTCGTGTTTACATTCCATTATTGCATACGAGTTAGTGCTAGTGAGAGGAGGTTTTATTCAAGGCTTGGAAATGCTTTTTTGAAAAGCCAAGTTTTTAGTCTTTTCCTAAATGTTAAAGAGCATGGCTCTTGTCTCAAATCAGGTGGGATCGAGTTCCAGAGAGCTGGACCTGCTGATGAGAAGGCTCTGAGACTCAAGGATTTATGTTGGTAGGTTTTGGCCTTTGGAATTTGGAGTGACTCTTTGTAGTGTTCCCTGATAGGCCTGGCGGAGGTGAATTTTTTAAGTGGTATTTGTAGGTCAAGTTGCGTGTGTTGGTTGATAGTTTTGTATATGATGTTAATGGTTTTGTACATGATTCTATAGTGGATCGGAAGCCAATGGAGGTTTTTGAGAATAGGTGAAATGTGGTCAATTTTCCTGGAATTTGTAAGGACTCTGGCTGCAGAGTTCTGAACCATTTGTAAAGGTTTGGTGTAAGAAGCTGGGAGGCCTAATAGTAATGAGTTGCAATAATCTAGTTTGGAAAAGATTATTGCTTGCAAGATTGTTCTGAAGTCCTGAGTGTGAAACAGCGGTTTTATTCTTTTCAGGATATGTAATTTGTAGAAGCAATCTTTGGTGGTTTGGTTAATGAATGTTTTGAGGTTGAGACGATTGTCTAGGATGGCTCCTAAGTCTCTTACGTGGGTTGTTTGAAGGAGTGTGGGTGGTTTAGGAAGTGTGTTATTGTTTTCCGGTGATATGAGCAGGAATTCTGTTTTCGAAGCATTGAGTACAAGGTTTAGACTGTTGAGGAGAAGTTTAATTTCTAATAGGCAACTGTCCCAGTATTCCATTGTTTTTGAGATTGATTCTTTTATAGGGATTACGATCTGTACGTCGTCTGCAAAAAGGAAATGTTTCAGGCTTAATTTTGTTAGTAGTTGGCAGAGTGGTAGCAGGTAGACATTGAAAAGGGTGGGTGAAAGTGATGATCCTTGCGGCACTCCTCTATTAGAAGGGTGGTATTGGGATTCTTTATTATGAATTTTGACTCTGTATCCTCTGTTTTCTAGAAATGTTTTGAACCAGTTTAGTGTGGCACCTGTTAAAACCAATGTTTGCCAGCTGTTTTAGAAGAAGGGCGTGGTTGACGGTGTCAAAGGCCGCCGAGAAGTCAAGGAGGATTAGAAAATATGCTTGGCCTTTATCAATACCAGAGAGTAGGTAGTCCATGAGTGAAATTAGTAGCGTTTCGGTGCTTGCGGCTTTGCGAAAACCATATTGGTTTGGGGACAGAATACTGTGGTCCTCTAGGTAGTTGGATAGTTGGGTGTTTACCAGTTTTTCCATGATTTTAGCTATAAATGGTAGGTTGGAAATAGGGCAGAAGTTGTTGGGATCACATGCATTTAGATTTGGTTTTTTTAGCAGTGGCTTGATTGAGGCAGTTTTTAGGTCATCTGGGTAGATGCCATGTGATAAGGAGCAGTTTATAATATCTGCTAGGGTTTTTGCTATTGTGTCCGGGATAAGAAGAAGCATTTTGGTAGGGATTTGATCAAATGGGTGTGATGACGGTTTCATTCTTTTTAATACATTTTGTATCTCTGTGATTGTGATGGGTTCAAAGGCATTAAGCTGGATGTCTTTATTTTGGGGAAGATATGTGTTATCTGGAGACGTAGTGTTTGGAATCAGCTGATTAAGGAGATCCGATATTTTTTTGTTAAAATGAAGAGCCAATTCGTCTGCTTTAGTCTGGGCTTGTTCGGGTGGTATATCTGGAGTGATAGGTTTAGTGAGGCTGGAAACGAAGGCGAATAGAGCTTTTGAGTCAAAGCTGAGATGATGAACCTTTCGGGCATAGTAGTCTCTTTTGATTTTCAACGTGGTACTTTTGTAAAGATGGAGTGATCGTTTGTAATCAGAGAGTGAGGCTGGTGAAGGGGCTTTGCGCCATTTTCTTTCTTTTTGCCGAAGTAATTGTTTGAGTTTTCGTAGTTCATCATTATACCAGGGTTGACGTTTGGATGTATTAGCAGACCTTGTTTTGGTTGTCAGTGGGCAGAGAGTGTTTGCTATAGATTTTGTTATTTTGGACCAGGATTGGAGGGCAGCGTTAGGGGTAGATACTTCAATGAGTGGTAGATCCGAGGTTAGAGCTTTACTTAGATGTTCCAAGTTGCAAGGTTTTCTGTATAGGAAAGAGGGTCTTGAGTTGAGTTTGGAGTCTGATCGAGGTAAGGAAAAACTGGTGGAGATTAGAGAATGATCTGACCATGGGACTTTTTTGCAATTTGGTTGTTTTGTAAGAGAAATACCAGTGTTTGTAAAGAGTAGATCGAGCGTGTGGCCTGCTTTGTGGGTGGGTTTATTGATTTGTTGTCTGAATCCCATCGCTGACAGTGCGGTGAGGAGGGCTTCACAGTTTGTAGAGAGGGGAACTTTGTCAACATGTAAATTGAAGTCACCCAGGATTATAGCAGGGGAGTCAAGATTGAGATGCAGAGTTATGGTTTTGATGATAGGAGAGGAGTCTGACTCTAGTAAGCCTGGCGGGGCGTAGACTAGCAGGATTTGGAGTTGTTCTGATTTGAACAATCCTAGTTCTAGTTTAGTTACTGTACTGATGGGGTGGTGTGAGAACCTTAAGGATTTTTTTGCAGCTAGGAAGATACCCCCTCCTCTTTTTTTTTGTCTTGGGATGGAGAAGAAATCGTAAGTCTGCGTTGGTAATTGGTTAATGAGTGTGATGTCCGTGGATTTGAGCCATGTTTCTGTTATGGCGCAAACGTCTGGGGTTGTGTCCTGCAGTATGTCGTTGAGTATAAGAGTTTTGTTGGTGAGAGATTGGGCGTTGAATAGGATTATGGTGAATAGGGTGAGGCCTAGTAACTGTGTAGTGGGGGAAATCATGATTGGGATGAGTGATTTGTAGGTGCGTGGTCGGTAGTACATTATTGTTCAGGTTGGATCGGTGCTGGATGAGTGCTACCGGAGCTTGGATGTGCTGCTAGAGACTGGATGTGTGCTTCTGTAGCCTGGATGAGTGCTGCTAGAGATTGGATGCGTGCCTCTGGAGACTGGATGCGTGCCGCAGGAGACTGGATGCGTGCTGCTGGATGAGTGCCTCTGGAGACTGGATGAGTGCCTCTGGAGACTGGATGAGTGCTGCAGGAGACTGGATGAGTGCTGCTGGATGAGTGCCTCTGGGGACTGGATGAGTGCCTCTGGAATTATTAGAAATTAGGCATAGATTTGTGCGCACCAGGTTGCACACACAAATCTATGCCCATGCACAGGTACAAAAATCTGACCCCGAAAACAAAAACATTCTTCAAATCTCTTCTGTTTACCCTTGGGGCAAATTTTGAAAGACCTACACGCATAAATCTAGCTGGATTTAAGTGCGAGGGGAGGTTATGCACGCTGAGCCTATTTTGCATAGGCCCAGCGACGTGCGCAAGCCCCGGGTCGCGTGTATGTCCCAGGGCTTGAAAAAAGGGGTGTGGAGGGGGCATGGTCAAAGGCCTCCCTAGGGCTGCTAGGCCATGGGATCACGCGCCAGCCGAGTGCCAGTGCGCGCAACCTCTGCCTGCCCAGAGGCAGGTTCAACTTGCTAAATATAGGTTAGGGGGAGTTTAAGTAGGGCTGGGGGGCGGGTTAGGAAGGGGAAGGGAGGGGAAGGTGATTGAGGAAGGAAGGAAAGTTTCCTCTGAGGCCTCTCTGATTTCTAAAATGGTGCCAGCCATCCATTGCTCCTACCATGCGACAGGAGCCAACCAATGTCACCAGTAGTCCCTGTCACATGGTAAGGGCAAAGGGCCACGGTACCATTTTGATTCCTGGCAGGCCCGATGGCCCGAGAGCATAAGAACATAAGAACATGCCATACTGGGTCAGACCAAGGGTCCATCAAGCCCAGCATCCTGTTTCCAACAGTGGCCAATCCAGGCCATAAGAACCTGGCAAGTACCCAAAAACTAAATCTATTCCATGTTACCATTGCTAGTAATAGCAGTGGCTATTTTCTAAGTCAACTTAATTAATAGCAGGTAATGGACTTCTCCTCCAAGAACTTATCCAATCCTTTTTTAAACACAGCTATACTAACTGCACTAACCACATCATCTGGCAACAAATTCCAGAATTGTACACAGTATTCAAGGTGCGGTCTCACCATGGAGCGAAACAGAGGCATTATGAAATTTTCTGTTTTATTCACAATTCCCTTTCTAATAATTCCCAACATTCTGTTTGCTTTTTTGATTGCCGCAGCAATCGAACCAACGATTTCAATGTGTTATTCACTATGATGCCTAGAACTCTTTCTTGGGTTGTAGCACCTAATATGGAACCTACCATTGTGTAACTATAGTTATTTTTCCCTATATACATCACCTTGCACTTATCCACATGAAATTTAATTTGCCATTTTGATGCCCAATTTTCCAGTCTCACAAGGTCTTCCTGCAATTTATCACAATCTGCTTGTGATTTAACTACTCTGAACAATTTTGAATCATCTGCAAATTTGATTATCTCACTTGTCATATTTCTTTCCAGATCATTTATAAATATATTGAAAAGTAAGGGTCCCAATATAGATCCCAGAGGCACTCTACTGCCCCCTCCCTTCCACTGAGAAAATTGTCCATTTAATCCTACTCTCTGTTTCCTGTCTTTTAGCCAGTTTGCATTCCACAAAAGGACATTGCCACGTATCCCATGACTTTTTACTTTTCCTAGAAGGCTCTCATGAGGAACTTTGTCAAATGCCTTCTGAAAATCCAAGTATACTACATCTTCTGGTTCACCTTCATCCACATGTTTATTAATGCCTTCAAAAAATTAAAGCAGATTTGTGAGGCAAGACTTGTCTTGGGTAAAGCCATGCTGACTTTGTTCCATTGAACCATGTCTTGCTACTGAATTCTGTGATTTTGATGTTTAGAATACTTTCCACTATTTTTCCTGGCACTGAAGTCAGGCTAACTGGTCTGTAATTTCCCGAATCACCCTTGGAGCCCTTTTTAAATATTGGGGTTACATTAGCTATCCTCCAGTGTTCAGGTACAATGGTTGATTTTAATGAGAGGTTACAAATTTTTCTTAATAGGTCTGAAATTTCATTTTTTAGTTCCTTCAGAACTCTGGGGTGTATACCATCCGGTCCAGGTGATTTACTACTCTTCAGTTTGTCAATCAGGTCTACCACATCTTCTAGGTTCACTGTGATTTGATTCAGTCCATCTGAATCATTACCCATGAAGACCTTCTCCAGTACAGGTATCTCCCCAACATCCTCTTCAGTAAAACCGAAGCAAAGAAATCATTTAATCTTTCCGCGATGGCCTTATCTTCTCTAAGTGCCCCTTTAACCCCTTGATCATCTAACAGTCCAACTGACTCCCTCACAGGCTTTCTGCGTCGGATATATTTTAAAAAGTTTTTAATATGAGTTTTTGCCTCTACGGCCAACTTATTTTCAAATTCTCTCTTAGCCTGTCTTATCAATGTCTTACATTTAACTTGCCAATGTTTAAGCATTAGCCTATTTTCTTCTGTTGGATCCTTCTTCCAATTGTTGAATGAAGATCTTTTGGCTAAAATAGCTTCTTTCACCTCCCCTTTTAACCATGCCGGTAATCGTTTTGCCTTCTTTCCACCTTGCTTAATGTGTGGAATACATCTGGACTGTGCTTCTAGAATGGTATTTTTTAACAATGACCACACCTCTTGCACACTTTTTACTTTTGTAGCTGCTTCTTTCAGTTTTTTTCTAACAATTTTTCTCATTTTATCAAAGTTTCCCTTTTGAAAGTTTAGCATGCGCTGCTGAGCGACTGTTGGCTTTCCCCTTTGATCTAGTTTAAAAGCTGCTCTACCTCCTTTTTAAAGGTTAGTGCCAGCAGTCTGGCTCCACCCTGGTTAAGGTGGAGCCCATCCCTTCGGAAGAGACTCCCCCTTCCCCAAAAGGTTCCCCAGTTCCTAACAAAACTGAATCCCTCTTCCTTGCACCATCGTCTCATCCACGCATTGAGACTCCGGAGCTCTGCCTGCCTCTGGTGACCTGCGCGTGGAACAGGGAGCATTTCAGAGAATGCTACCCTGGAGGTTCTGGATTTAAGCTTTCTACCTAAGAGCCTACATTTGGCTTCCAAAACCTCCCTCCCACGTTTTCCTATGTCGTTGTTGCCCCCATGTACCATGACAGCCGGCTCCTCCTCAGCACTGTCGAAAATCCTATCTAGGTGACGTGTGAGATCCGCCAGCTTCGTACCAGGTAGGCATGTTAAGAAGAAGAAATAAGAAGAAATTGCCATGCTGGGTCAGGCCAAGGGTCCATCAAGCCCACCATCCTGTTTCCAACAGAGGCCAAACCAGGCCACAAGAACCTGGCAATTACCCAAACACTAAGAAGAACCCATGCTACTGATGCAATTAATAGCAGTGGCTATTCCCTAAGTATAATTGATTAATAGCCGTTAATGGACTTCTCCAAGAACTTATCCAAACCTTTTTTGAACCCAGCCAAACTAACTGCACTAACCACATCCTCTGGCAACAAATTCCAGAGCTTTATTGTGCATTGAGTGAAAAAGAATTTTCATAATGGCTGTAGATCCTCACCCCCACTCCTCCTCATCTGGAAGCAGGATTTCTCACTTTATTGCACTCTGCTGGTGCTTAATTTTCTGAAATGGCTGGTCAGAATAGAACCTTTCAATTCTGACTCACAGCAAATTGCTTTATTAGACTTCAGACCACTTCTGGAGACAAATCTCAAACTTTTCCGAATTCTGGGATTGGTCTCCCACTTCTGCTCCACTGGGATCCTATTTCTTCCCTTTCCAGAAGGCTACCAGGTGATCCTCATGCCCACCAGCCACCCAGCTATCTACATTCCTAATAATCAAATCACCAATTATGACAGCCGACTTAACCCTTCCCTCCTGGGCAGTAGGCCTTGGGGAAATATCCTCGGTGCGAAAGGACAATGCATCACCTGGAGAGCAGGTCCTTGCTACAGGATCCTTTCCTGCTGCACCCGGTTGATGCCCTCCAAACATGAGACCTTCTTCCTCCAAGGCAGCACCAGGGCTGCCAGTCTGAAGTTGGGACTTGGCTACTATGTCCCTGAAGGTCTCATCTATATACCTCTCTGTCTGCCTCAGCTCCTCCAGGTCTGCCACTCTAGACTCTAGAGATCGGACTCAGTCTCTGAGAGCCAGGAGCTCTTTGCTTCGCATGCACTTGTACAACTTCTCACCGGCGGGTAAGAAATCATACATGTGACACTCAATGCAAAAGACTGGGAAGCCCCCCTCTTGCTGCTGGGCTGCTGCCTTCATCTCAATTTTGTTCAGTTCCTAGTTAAGTTTTAGGATGCTATGGGAGTAGGAATATGTCTAATTAATGTCCTTTAAATGTATTAGGGACCCCCGCTGGACTACCAGGGCTTTCAGTAAGTCTTGGGGGGATCAGGATGGTGATGGGGGGGTTGTAATTAAGTACATTTGAAGGGTTGGGTTGGGTTTGGGGGTTTTTAAATATGTCCCTCCCCCTCCCCGCGCTAACCTGAAAACACATTTTTACTGAATTTCAGGAAAAATTCGTTTCGGGATTCGGGTCTCTCAAATCCCAACAAATTAGGCAATTTCGTTGAACGTGCCTAATTTGTACTCAACGAATGCACATCCCTAGTAAACAGGCAATTCTGGTGCAGAAGGAAGGTCTGGTAGTGGAATGAAGTGTGCCATCTTAGAGAAATGATCATTGATCACCCAGATCACTGTGGTGCTATCTGAGAGGGGAAGGTCCAAATGAAATCCAGGGTTCCCCTTGAGCTTCCAATGGCTGTAACAGCCCCCAAGGTCAGCCAATGAGTGTTTTTTGCTGTGTACAAGTAGGGCATGCATCAATGTAGGCCTTGACATCTTGTTTCAATTGGGACCACCCCTAGTATCACTGAAGGTAATTCAAGTGTTCGAGCCTGTCCAGGATGAGCTATGACACAGGAGTTATGGGCACATTTCAACAGTTTTTCATGTAGTCAGTTAGGTACAACTATCTTTTCTGGAGCAGTCATAAGTAAGTGAATAACCTTGGATAACCTTGAATACTGCATGATCTAGTACCTATGTTTGACATAAGATAACTTAAAGTTAGGGATTTTAATTCTTCTCTGCAGTGCATGTAACAAAATGTATTAGCATTGATAATTGGTTCCTTTTACACATAATAAAAAAAAGGAATTGAGCCTTTATTAATATTTACAAAGCATGGAGGGGAGTAGCTTAAGACTTGAAAAAATTGGTGGGGAGATGAGCTTCGTTTTTCTGGCTTGGGTCGGGTTTCAGTTCAGGCACTCCGTAGGAAAACTCGTTTTCCCATGGATCATTTTTCGGCAAAAACGAAGCTGGAACCTGAACCCGAACCCGGACAACAAACTTAAAAAAAAAAATCTGAATCTGCAAAAAAACAACCCAACCCTTCACATTTACAGTATTACAAGCCCCCCACCATCCCGATCCCTCCCCAAGACTTACTAAAAGCCCTGGTGGTCCAGCGGGGTCCATCGAGCGATCTCTTCCTCCAGGACGTCGGGCTGTTGGGCCTGCTACGAAACAAAATGGCGCCGATGGCTCTTTGCCCTTACGATGTCACAAGGGCTACCAGTGCCATTGGTCGGCCCCTGTCACATGGTAGAGCAATGGTCGGCCGGCGCCATCTTGCGCTCCTACCATGTGACAGGGGCCGACCAATGGCACTGGTAGCCCCTGTGACATAGTAAGGGCAAAGGCTATCAGTGCCATTTTGAATACTGGCAGCTGATGGCCCGAGTGCAGGAGATCACTCCAGAACCCCTGCTGGACCACCAGAGACTTTTGGTAAGTCTTGGGGGGGGGGGTCAGGAGTCCGACAGGGGCCGACCAATGGCACCGGTAGCCCCTGTGACTTCATAAGGGCAAAGGGCCACTGGTGCCATTTTGATTCATAGCAGGCCCGACAGCCCAACGGCCGGAGGGATAGATCGCTTGCGGGACTCCGCTGGACCACCAGGGCTTTTAGGAAGTCTTGGGGAGGGACCGGGATGGTGGGGGAGTTGTAATACAGTAAATGTGAAGGGTTGGGTTTGTTTTTTTCTTTTTTAAATAAATATGCCCCTCCCCCCCCCACACAAACCCAAAAAATGAAATTTTCCCGAAGTTCGGGGAAAATCCGTTTCGTGGATCGTATCCCCCGAACCATGACGAATTAGAAAATTTTGTTGAAATTGCATAATTTGTGATAAACGAATGCACATCTCTAGGGGTGAGCCCAGTGGGTTCTCTCTAATTCAAAGTCTCTAGCAAAACTGATCTTCTGTATCTTAGAACTGTATTCTTGTTATGAAAATTAAAGGATCATAGACTAACAGCTTCACAGGGAGGCTGAAAATATGAACATTTGTCATCTTTTCATCTTTCAACTTTTTATGTAGAGCCAGTGCCAACTAGATTTTTTTGAACAGTAGTGTAACTTAATCTTTATATCATTAGTTTGGGTATTTAATTCCTCCAACCTTTGCATAAAAGTAGAAATCTGAGAACTTAAGGAGGTTACTTCATTTTTTATTTTTTTTTGTAGCTATATGATTTTCTAAAAAATACGATTTTATCATTCACAGTTCTTCCTTAAGCAGGGGAAGATTCAGTTCTCAGAGCTTGATTTCTTCTCAAGCATAGGATGATCTTGTCTAAAATGTTTAACACCTTCAAAGGATGCTGACAAAACAGGTAAGTTAGAACATCCCAGTAGAGAGTTTGTGGTGAAGTCTGAAGGAACTCAGATGGATTTAAATAAAGAGTAGACACATTTGAATGATTCCAAATGTATCAACTAGGGATATGCATTTGTTTGAAAAAAAAAACAAATGAGTCCATATTTGTTTTATTTGTGGCCCCAGAATGAAATGGAGGGGACCCATGAATGAAATTAATAATCTTCATCTCATTCATTGGTTTCCCATTCATTTCTATGGCCCATTAAAGTCTATGGCCCTTCTCTAAGCTAACATGATTTGCAATCAGTTCTTGCCTGTGTGCAGTGGCATACCTAAAGTACTTGGCACACAGGGTAGATACTTCCTTTGGCACATACTCCCAGGTTCTCTTCTCATTCCCCCTTTCCTCTGGTTAACTTCGCCATCCCTCCCCCCCCCCCCCCCCCGCCAGTGAGCTCTGGTTTCCCTCTCCCTTCCGCAGGCTTACTTACTCTGTTGCACACTCTTTGAGACACCCCTGCACAGAGGCTCCCTCTATTTGTCTCCCTCTCAGACATACAAACTTCTTCACACAGGTTCCCTCTCTCACAAACATTCATGCACCCTTACTCCCATACACACATACATATATACACACATTCACACAAACAGACACACACACACACACACACAGACATGCTCTAACACAGATACACACAGACCCTTCTAGAGAGATACACACTCACAGACATGCTCTCTCACACACATAGACACAAACACACTCTCTCTCACTTTCTATCCCACTCCCCATCAGTACAGTAGCAGCTTCCTCCTTCAGCCCCTGCAACAGATGAGGACTCGGGGTTTAGTGAGACTCTGTTCCTGTACCTGTGGAAGGGAGGGGGCAGCACTGTTGCTGCTCCATGTGCACTCAAATGTCAATGCTGCCTCTTCCTGTGCTGACCTGAGGCATGCATTGATCTTCCTCCTGCTTTGGACCATGACTGCATTGGCCTTTCCTTTTTCCCGCCCACATGGACCACCACTTCCTCTTCTGGGCCATGCAGGTGGGAAGAAGAAAATACTATGCAGTTGCTGCCCCAGACCTGTGGCATTCTAGGTGGCCGCCTAGTGCTTTCACTGGCCCTGCTTCTACCGTTTGCAGCTTGGCAGCCTCCCTCTTCTTCTGCATTGAGCAGGATGGACTCCATAGCCTGGCAGCCTTCCTCTTCTGCCACAAGTAAGATGGGTTCAGCTCACAGCTGCCGACCTCCTGGCTGGCACCCCCTCCTGGCTGTCACTCAGGGCAGACTGCATCCCCAATCCCCCCTTAGTACTCCACTGCCTGTGTGACCTCACCACCTTGTCAGACCCTTGTTAGAGATGAAGCAGGAAAAGTTGGTAATTAGACTTATCAGAGGTCAAATCATGGTGTAGCATTATGATATCAAACAAAAACAATGCAGCTCAAAGTATATCCTTGCACTTCTGTGTTCCATATAATTCTTTAATAAGAACGGCAACTCCACTGTAGTAACAAAGGTAAAGCTTAGTAAACGAGTCCCCCTGTGTTGGGAGGGCCAAGAGAGCAAAACTTTATAATCTTACTCATCATTATAGGAAGTATACAGGGAGGGTGATGTGTAAGATTATAAAGTTTTGCTCTCTCATTCCTGCCGACACAGGAAGGGCCCTGTATACTGTTAGGATTAGTGAGTATGTGGGCACTGGGCCAAGGTGAGAGATGGTACCGCCCACAGAGTGGAGCCCCGTGAGCCTCACCATCGGGAGTCAAGGTCTCAACTGACGTCAGACACAATGTAAGTCTAGAGTCTTTATTAAAGAGATAGAGCAGCACTACCCGCGGAGCGTGAGGTGCCAGAGTAAAGTCACACAGACTCCGAGGAGTCACCAGGTCTGTGGAATGGGGATAGCCAAGGAGGATACCTCAGTCTAGTTGGAAACAGTCCACAGAGCGGGATACACCGATGAGGTATTCAGTAGAGATGATAGTGGTTCGTGGAGCGAAGTACACCAAAGTCTTTAGTAGAGATGGTAAAGGCCTGTGGAGTGGGGTACACCAAAGAGGGTTCTCAGTAGAGACTGTAATGCTCTGCAGAGCGGGGTACACCGATGAGATCCTCAGTAGAGCTGGTAATGGACCGCAGAGCGGGGTACACCGAAGAGGTCCTCAGTAGAGACGGTAGTGGTCCGCAGAGCAGGGTACACCGATGAGGTCCTCGGTAGAGATGGTAATGGTCTGCAGAGTGGGGTACACCGGAGAGGGTCCTCAATAGAGATGGTAATGGTCCGCAGAGCGGGGTACACCAGAGAGGACCTCAGTAGAATAAGAAGTGGTCTGCAGAGTGGAGTACTCAAGGCAAGAGTAGCAATGGTTCCAGGGAAGCCCTGGAAATCGAGGCTAACAGAAGTCCTGAGTATCAGGGCTTCTGAGGAGCGGATAGCCAGAGACAAAGAGAGGGCCCTGAGGAGCGGGTACCCATGACGTCTCATGCCAAGGAACAGGTACTGGAATGAAGGGTCCTCTGTGAGCGAAGCGGATTTGGCAGTGAGGGATCTTGTTGCCAAGTCGTCGGTAGGCAGGGCCAGCTGGTTTAAATGTCCTGGAGGAATGTCGTCATCCGGAGGGGACGCCCTCGAGGTTCCCGCCATGACGTGCTTAAGACTGGCTTGTGTGCGCGCTCACGTGCCTAAAGGATTCCAATGACAAGATGGCGGTCGCCGGTATCCTAGCCATCCTGGGAGGCCTGGGAGTGGAGGCCGCCAATCTTCCCCATGGAATTAAGGCAGTGAAGAAAGAGGTGAGCAAGAGTGGTCGCAGCCATCTGTGACCTACAGGCATAACATATACTTCCTATAACAACGTGTAATATTATAAAATTTGCTCTCTCATCCCTCCTGACACAGCCTTTGGGCAAGGAGGACTCATTTACTAAGCTTTACCTTTGTTACTACACTGGAGTTGCTGTTCTCATTGAAGAATTATATGGAACACTGAAGTGCAATGATATACTTTGAGTTGCATCGCTTTTGTTTGATGTGCTGATTTCCTGGTGCAGTGGATTGTTCTGTTTGCGTTTGTGTAGCATTATGATAAACATATCTCGGGTAGCTTTGGTTTCATCCTTGAAAACCTAGTGTCTGCTTTGCTTTCTCCTCCTGAAACACAGCCTAAATAGATATATTAAGGTGTCTCCTTTCACATTTAACCATCCACTGCCAGTTTATGGGACTGAAGACTGGTTCTTACTATAGCAGCCCCAATTAATGCAGACAGTACTTGTGCATAGTCTCTAAATCCTAAAGGTTGAAGCAAAAAAAGAAGCAAATAGAACTGCCCAATTCATCTCTAATTCTTCTCTATGCTCGTGGCAGGCATTGCCTCTTAAATGTCCATCAGCATCTCACCTACTTCAGCCTTTGCAGGCTTGTACACTTATATGGGCTCCACCTGTAGTAGTTCTTCCTCCTGTAGTACCTCATCATTCAGCTCTGTGTCTCCCCTAGTAGGCTGGAAGCTTGGCCTCTCTCTGTCCTCTCTCTTCCCTCAATCCTGGAGGAATGATGTCATCCGGAGGGGATGCCCCCGGAGTTCCCGCCATGATGTGCTTAAGACTGGCCTGTGTGCGCAAGCCTAAAGATCAGAAAGAACCAGGAAAATGTAGTCCTTGGCAGGTTTTTCTTATTCTAAGTTCTTTAGGCTTTGGCTAGTCTCCATTGGTCTCTTCTGGTGCATTGCTTTGCTGAAAAGGGACTGGGAAACTTCCCTCACCTATACCACAAGCATCTTTTAAACTAGCTTATAGTTTCTACCTAGATCAAGTGATTCTGATGTCCTCCCATTGTAAAGTCTAAGCATGTGCAAGAAGTTCTGTATTCCCTTTCTAGCTCTTGGCAAAGAAGGATGTGTTAATATAAGCTCTTGCAGTATTTTTAAAAGCTTACAAACTTTTGGATTTGATATTGAAAAAGGGCTACTTCCGCTCTTCTCTGTGCTGCAGTAGTCTTACACAAATTCACTGCACCCGAAAGGGAGGTAGTGCACTGCTGCTGATTTTGATTTTTCTCTTTACTGGGAAGGGTCAGGATGGGAGGGAGAATGGAGATTTTGGTTGCATCATTGCTAGTGATTGTTTTGTCTTTGTCTATCTGGATACCACTGAGGTGAACAGTTCATACTCAGAAACTGAAGAGAAGAGTCTTATTAAGCTGCAAATCTTTTTGTCTGTTAGTGTTTTACAGGTATTTTTGTATGTAGAATCAATCAGCACTAGGGATGTGTGTTTGTTTTGGATGAATTAGGCAATTTCAATGAAATTGCCTAATTCATCCTGTTTTGGAGAACCCGAAAAACAAATGTAATTTTTCCAAAATTTCAGAAAAATTCATTTTTCTGGTTAGTGTGCACTAACACCATATTAGTGCATGCTAACATTTAAAAGTTAGTGTGTACTAGCTCCATTAGTGCGCACTAACCCGAAATTTTGGGTTATCTGAAAAAAAAAGCCCGAACTGTGGGAACAACAAAATTTCCCGCGGCGGGCTGGAACCAAAGCCCGAACTATAGGTTCGGGCTTCGCACATCTCTAATCAGCACTAGTGCACACAGCATAGTACACACACACTGAATATGTGTTTGTGTGTGACAGTTCTCTGTACAATGAGTAGTACTGTAAGTGTGGGTACATTTACAGTATCATTTGTAATATCCAAACCCTGAGAAGACAGTACACTTCCACATATTCCATCTTTTCAAGAAAAGGAATAGGAGGAAATGATGGCAGGTTGGCATCTTTGGCAGGTGCAGCAATAAAAAAGGCAGTCCTGCAACTAAATTGAAGCGGGACATTTTCAGGCCCAGAATGGCAGGCAAAGAAAGAAGCTCAACACAGAAGAAATTGAAATTTGGAGAGCACGTATCATCACCACTTTCTCCTCTTTGTCTTGTTTTGGATTAGAAGGAAAAAGTGGAAGAGTCATCCAAGACTGGCAGTAACAGGGCAGGGGTATGGATAGAGGCAGGAAATGTGCAACAACCAAAAGCAGTGGCAATAGAGGCAATGAAGGCAGTATTTTTAACAACTGATTCTATGAAAGAATCTTGACTAAGTTTCCCGAATCAGAACTTGTGGCATTAGTAGCTGAAGAAAATTTGGGAGGATTAGTCAGTAGCATGTTAGCTTCCAGTTCAGTGATGGGAGAGATAGATGATGATACTTATGAATAACATCCAGGAAGAGCAGGCAGTGCAGGTAGAAAGCATGAGTGATGCCCCTGGCATTTTTCCTTAGGGTCCACCCTAAACTTCAACTCCATCATCAGCCTCGAAAGATGTAGAGAAGGGATCTTGGAAGAAATGCCATGTGTAGAGGCATTTTAAAGTGAGGGAGAACCTGTGTTTTGTTCAGTATATTCACTATAAGAAGGTAATCATTTAGGAAAGCATATAGGGCATCTTCTATGCAGGATCACCTGCAGAAGCAGTACTTACTAGCACTGGCATCATGAAAGGGTGGAAGTACTAGAGATGTGAATCGGAACAGGAATCGGTTCGGATTCCGGTTCCGATTCACATGTGGGGTTTTTTCCATCGGGCCCGATTGCGTTTTGTTTATCGGCTGCGCCCCAGCGGATAAACAAAAAACCCACCTCGACCCTTTAAAAGTAACCCCTTAGCTTCCCCCACCCTCCCGACCCCCCAAAAAACTTTTTACAGGTACCTGGTGGTCCAGTGGGGGTCCCGGGAGCGATCTCCCGCGATCTCCTGCTCCGGGCTGTCCTCCGGCTCTCGGGCCGTCGGCTGCCACTAATCAAAATTAGGGATGTGAATCGTTTTACGACGATTAAAATTATCGTCCGATAATTTTAATATCGTCTTAAACCGTTATGAAACACAATACAATAGAGATTCTAACGATTTATCGTTATAAATCGTTAGAATCGTGAGCCGGCACACTAAAACCCGCTAAAACCCACCCCCGACCCTTTAAATTAAATCCCCCACCCTCCCAAACCCCCCCCCAAATAACTTAAATTACCTGGTGGTCCAGCGGCGGTCCGGAACGGCAGCGGTCCGGAATGGGCTCCTGCTATTGAATCTTGTTGTCTTCAGCCGGCGCCATTTTCCAAAATGGCGCCGAAAAATGGTGGCAGCCATAGACCAACAGGATTCGACGGCAGGAGGTCCTTCCGGACCCCCGCTGGACTTTTGGCAAGTCTTGTGGGGGTCAGGAGGCCCCCCCCAAGCTGGCCAAAAGTTCCTGGAGGTCCAGCGGGGGTCAGGGAGCGATTTCCCACCGCGAATCGTTTTCTGTACGGAAAATGGCACCGGCAGGAGATCGACTGCAGGAGGTCGTTCAGCAAGGCGCCGGAACCCTCGCTGAACGACCTCCTGCAGTCGATCTCCTGCCAGCGCCATTTTCCGTACGGAAAACGATTTGCGGCGGGAAATCGCTCCCTGACCCCCGCTGGACCTCCAGGAACTTTTGGCCAGCTTGGGGGGGGCCTCCTGACCCCCACAAGACTTGCCAAAAGTCCAGCGGGGGTCCGGAAGGACCTCCTGCCGTCGAATCCTGTTGGTCTATGGCCGCCGCCATTTTTCGGCGCCATTTTGGAAAATGGCGCCGGCTGAAGACAACAAGATTCAATAGCAGGAGCCCGTTCCGGACCGCTGCCGTTCCGGACCGCCGCTGGACCACCAGGTAATTTAAGTTATTTGGGGGGGGGGTTCGGGAGGGTGGGGGATTTAATTTAAAGGGTCGGGGTGGGTTTTTAGCGGGTTTTAACGATTTTAGCGGGTTTTAACGATTTTAACGATTTATCACGATATTTTACCCCCCCAAACGGCAACAATACGATTCCCTCCCCCTCCCAGCCGAAATCGATCGTTAAGACGATCGAGGACACGATTCACATCTCTAATCAAAATGGCGCCGATGGCCCTTTGCCCTTACCATATGACAGGGTATCCGTGCCATTGGCCGGATCCTGTCACATGGTAGGAGCACTGGATGGTCGTCGCCATCTTGTGCTCCTACCATGTGACAGGGGCTGACCAATGGCACCGGTAGCCCCTGTGACAAAGTAAGGGCAAAGGCTATCGGCGCCATTTTGAATACTGGCAGCCGACGGTCCAAGTGCAGGAGGTCGCTCCCGGACCCCCGCTGGAATTTTGGCAAGTCTTGTGGGGGGTCAGGAGGGTCCCCCAAGACTTGCCAAAAGCCCCTGAGGTCCAGCGGGGTCTGGGAGCGATCGCCTGCACTCAGGCCATCGGCTGCCAGTAATCAAAATGGCGCCGATAGCCTTTGCCATTACTATGTCACAGGGGCTACCGGTGCCATTGGTCAGCCCCTGTCACATGGTAGGAGCACAAGATGGTGCCGGCCATCCAGTACTCCTACCATGTGACAGGATCCGGCCAATGGCACAGATACCCTGTCACATGGTAAGGGCAAAGTGCCATCGGCGCCATTTTGATTAGTGGCAGCCGATGGCCCGGGAGCCGGAGGATGGCCCGGAGTGGGAGATCATGGAGATCGCTCCCAGGACCCCCACTGGACCACTAGGTACCTGTAAAACGTTTTTTTTGGGGGGGTCGGGAGGATGGGGGAAGCTAAGGGTTACTTTTAAAGGGTAGGGGTGGGTTTAGGGGTTATTTTTGTGTGCCATTTTTCCCGCCCTCCCCCAAAATGATATGGGAACCCCCACGATCAATATTTTGGGGTGTTCCTATCATTTTGGGGGAGCCCCCGATTTCTGACGATTTTGAAAATATTGACGATATTTTTAATCGTCCGAAGCCCGATTCACATCCCTAGGAAGTACTAGCCTGCAGATATCTTCTGCCACTCCAAATAAAAGCCAGAGGAAAGGGATTGAAAAGGGAAGGATTTTACCCCATGCTGATCCACAGTCCCTTCCACCAGTCAGGTGGCAAACCAGGTGTCCCCAGCCATATGTCTGAAGCAGAAACACAACATAAAGGAAATGAAGTGAAATTATCTAGCACTATCCTTGGGCAAGAGGCATGTAGCATCTAAAATAACAATAAGAAGCACTGGGAACATGTTGATCCTTGATGACAAGCTCTGGCAAGTAGTGGAGAAAATGTGCTTTAAGTGTCTGCTGCATGTGTTAACCCCCAATTACAAAGTGCCTTCCAATAAATGCACAGTGGAATCTTTATAGGTGGAAATTCTATGTGTGATGGGAAGAGTACAACAGTGGTATACTACTGTCAACCTGGCCAAAAGAACAGATAGATGATGAAATGCTAATGGGAATTAGTGAAGCTAACAAATTTGGCAGCAAAGTAATAATGTGAGATATCAACTATCTCAATATTGACTGGGTAAATGTTTCATCTTGACATGGAGAAGCTGGTCCCGGAAAAACTTTATAGAGCATATGGTCTGGGATTCAAGAAGAGGGGGAATTGGTTTAGACCTAATTCTCACAGGATTTGGTGTGAGAGGTAACAGTAGTAGGGCCAATCATCAACACTGATCAAAATGCAATCATATTTAAGTTGATGACTGTAGGGAAGATATTAGGTAACTCTGTTGCTCTAGTATTTAACTTTCCAAAGAGGAAACTTTGATAAAATGTGGAAAAAAACTAAAAGGTGCAGCTGCAAAGGTAAAGAGTTTACATCAGGCTTCAACATTATTTAAAAATACCATCGTGGAAGCCCAGACAGAAGTATTAAATTCATTAAAAAAGGTGGAAAGAAGGCCAAACAATTACCAGAATGGTTAAAAGATAAGATGAAAGAGCCAAAAGAACTTCCTTCAAAATTTAGATAAAGGATTCAACTATAGAAAATAAGAAAAAGATTAAACATTGGAAATTTAGATATAAAACATTGATGAGGCAGGCAAAAAGAGAATTTTGTAAATATATCAGAAGCAGGAAGCCTTTCAGGGAATCAGTTGGACCACTAGATGATTGAGGGATTAAAGGGGCACATAGGGAACATGAAGTCATTGATGTGGAAGCACTAGGGAGCGGTTCTGGTTCTTGGAAGATTGGTGTGCCCTTGAACCACAACACGACTGCAGAGGAGCTCCATGGTAGTGCCGAGGCAGGTGAGATGTGTCCAAGTATGGGCGAACAGAATGACCACCAGAGCCCTGACCTCTGCTGAACCTGCACGCACCAGAAGAGACCCAGCAATGCAATGCTGGTCTCTGGGGTAGTCCCCTGGCCACTCAATAGCATTTCCGGTCCTGCCGCTTGGGAATGGCAGATGCGACAGGACAGACAATGGTCGAGGACAGGTGATGGTACTGGAACTTGGAACAAGGCAGAAACTTGGAGACTTGGACAAGGCTTGAAGACATGAACAAGATGAGGATACTTGGGACTTGGATGAGACAAGGACACTTGGAACTTGGACAGATGAGACAAGGATACTTGGGACTCAGATCAGATGAGGACTCTTGGAACTTGGAACTTGGAACTTGGACGAGAAGAAGACACTTAGAACTTGGAAATTAGACAAGATGAGCTTGCTTGGAACTTGGATGCAGGATGCTCAGACGTGGACTCAGGAAAGTCAGACGAGGACTCCGGATACTCAGACGAGGGCTCAGGATCTTAGGTCAAGGACAGAAGCAGGCACAAGGTACTCCGGATACCAGGAACAAGATAGAAGACTCAGGATTCAAAACTCGGAACTTGGAACTCAGAACATTAAAAGCAAGGGTCTTCCAGAGGCTTGTGCTGCCAACGAGAAGGACATCAGGAACAGGACTTGGAACTCGGAACTTGTAACTCAGATACATCAGGATCAGTACTGAGACATAGGACATGAGGACACCAGTACCTCTGGACACAAGAACATCTGGGCATCTGGACATCTAGGACATATGGAATCTCTGGAGAAGAGGACATCAGGGACATCTGGAACATGAAGCATGGAACATCTGGTACTTATGGACTAGGGACATCAGGACTAGGGGCATCCAGAGACTATGATCATTATCTAATAATAATAATAAACACAGATCAGCATTCTCTATAGCTCCCATTCAGAGATCCCTAGCAAATCCTGGTTCACACCTCACTCACCCTGGTTCCCTACCATATCCCTCACAAATCTTGGCTCCTTCCCTCTTCCCACAAGAAATTCCTCATTAACTCTGGACACTCCCTTTCCTGAGCCCCCCCCCCCCCCCCATTGTGGTCCATGCTTCCTTTGGTCCCTCCTTCTTTCCCACAGCGATCAATACATCATTCTTTCCTCCCAACCCCCATGACAAACCAAGGTTCATTCACTCTCTCCTTCCCACCTTGGTGATCACTAACTTAATGCTTTCCTTTCCTCCTCAGCAATCACCACTTCATTCTTCCCTCCTTCCCATGGGGATCCATGCTTTATTCTCTCTCTCCCTCCCCCCACACCCCCACAATGGCAATTTGTGCCAATCACTTCACTTCCTTTCCTCAATCACTCATCTGCTTCTTCTGTGAAGGGACACTGCTAAAAGCTGGCCCTGGGAAGAGGGGTCAGTCAAGACAGGCAGTGGCAGCACAAGCCCAGGGAGTTAGACACACAACAGCAATGTGCATGTGGTACTTTTCCCTCTTGTTTTTTGTGACTGTGCCAGTGCCTATAAACTACAGGCACAAACCTGAGAGATGCACACATGGTAATCTTGGAAGCTCCCATTGGTTGGTCAAGTTTGACCAGCCCTGCCATCACTAGGCTTCTTTTTGGGCAGTGGACTCACTGCCAAGCCTTTCCTCCATCACCGTAGTCTGTATGATGCTGGCAGTCCCCAGAGTGCTCTTCAGCTCATGCCACTCCAGGCAAATGTTCAGCTTGCCTGCCCCAAATGCTGGCTCTGGGATTGGGACCCAAGGATGACATGAATCCTTTCCTGAAGGACCTGATAGACAGGTGCAGAAAATAGCAATGCACTTCCACTGAAGCATGAATGTGGGGCAGCTTCTCCATGAGAAGCAGAAAGAACTCAGGATGCCTCATAAGCATGTGATGGAAGATATTGGCTTCTGCTGGAATTCCACCTCTATGATACTGTAGATGTTAGTGGAGTAGCAGACACCCCTTCATTATCTGTCTCTAGAAACAGAAATAGATGTGCATTATACCATGGGACTTCATGAATGGGTAGTGAAGAGGCAGCTGGTCCAAATGCTGAAGCCCTTCAGAGATGGCTTGTATAATCTGAGTGCCAAAAGCACAATCCTGGGTGGAGGTCATTACTATAGTAAATAATATGAAGGAAAAGAAAGAGAACATCTATGAGAAAGAGGAAATGTAAGCAAAGGTGTTGTAATTTGTGGATTCTTTGCAGCAGCAGGTGCAAGAGATACTAAAACAATACATAAATGCTTCCTACAGTTTTTGATCCATGGATGAATGTGTGCCTCTTCCTCTAGTCACAGCATTTCATATTCATGAAGGAGATGCTGGTAGGGTGTGTGACTTGGAGTTCCAGAGGCAGTGGCACAGGGCAATGTAAGACATAGTGGCAAGCAGCAGCAGCTTCCTATCAGCTACCACTTCCTCCCTTACCTCAATATGCCAAAGCCACACTGCCCAGAAAGAACCATCTCTCCTGACAGAGCCCATCGCTAAAACAGTTGGCAAGAGAGACACTGTTCAAATTTCTGTGACATGCTATCTTGCAGAGCACATCAAGAACATAGATATAGATGGGGTGGCATAATGGGCATAGTAGTTTGCAGTCTGGCCAGATCTAGCCAAAATAGCTGGGCACTATCTTTTCTATCTAACAATCAGTGTGCCCAGTGAACATATCTTCTCAATGGCAGGGGAACATTGTGAGTCTTCATCATTCAAAGCTGGCACCAAAATTAAAGGAAAAGCTGGTATTTTTGAAAATCAATTTGTCTTTGCTTGGGTTTTCAGAATTTCCATGTGAGTGACAAGATGTCTGAAAGCACCTTAAAGCCCTTGCTGATACTCTGTCTATCTGTCATGCCCCTATTATACCATGCTAGTGGTCTTGCTGCCACCGATGTACATACTTCCTGACACTGTTGTACCTCATATGGGGTCTTCCTACTACTATGGCTACCCGCAATTCCCCAGATGTAACAACTTGCTGCCATTGCTCTGTCTTACTGCCATGCCTCTGATATACAAACTTTGGGGTTTTGCTGTTACATGCCTACCTGCCATGCTCCAGATATATCACCTTAGGGGTCTTCTGCCTTCCACTCAGCCTACCTGCTTGAGATGTGCATCGAGTGCCTGATTGTTTCCGCTTTTGGTTTTGTGTAGCCACGGGAAAAGTTCATATTCCCGCGGATCAGCATTTTTTTTTCATATTAAATATTTTCCGGTTTAGTGCACACTAAAAGGAGTTAGCGCAATCCTTCACATTTAATTATTTACAAACAAAAATCCAAAACCCACCCCAACCCTTCAGATCTAATTATTTACAATCCCCCCTCCCAACCCCCCCCCCCCCAAAAAAAAAAAAAAACTTGCCTAAAGTCCTTGGTGATCCATCAGGGGTCCCGGGAGCATTCTCCCGCTCTCGAGCCATCGGCTGCCAGTAAACAAAATGGCGCCAGTGTCCCTTTGCCCTTACCATGTGACAGGGGCTATCGGTGCCTTTGGCCAGCCCCTGTCATTGGTAGGAGCAATGGATGGCCCACACTGTGGGCCATCCATTGGTCAGGAGGGTGGGGGATTGTAAATAATTAGATCTTAAGGGTTGGGGTGGGTTTGGGTTTTTTTTTTTCTGTGTGCTGTCCCCCCCCCCCAAAAATGATAAGAAAACCCCACAAAATTTCCTATCATGTTTGGGGACCCCCGATACATGACGAAAAAGGAAATATCGTACGATATTTCCTTTCATCATAAAAACGATGCATACCCCTACTACCTGCTATTCCCCAGATATACAACCTTATTGGTCTTACTGCTACCACTGCCTAATTGATTTGTCCCTTATATACACTTTGGGAAGGGGGGTCATGCTGTTAATATGCCTCCTGTCATGCCTAATATGGACCAACATGGGAGTTTTGTTGGTTTGTTGGTTATACTAAGGTGTTTTGTCTCGAAATAAAATTTTATAAAAGAAAATAATGCCAGTGGCTCCTCCCATCCGTCAGTTTTCAGATTCTCCACCTTAATGTTTTCTTATACCCCTCTACAATTCCAGTCTAGTTCTCCTACCCTGTTTCTTTGTTGGTTATACTGGAATGTTTTCTTTCCAGAAAAAAAGAATTGAAGGAAGAAAAAAAATACACATTTCTCCTCACAGTCCATCTCTTTTCTGGTTCTTTACCTTATTGGTTTTTTTTAAATAGATTTCTAAGATCCCAGCCCAGTTCTCCCCACCTTCTTTCTTGGTTATATTGGGCTGATTTTTCCCCAGAAACACTCAGTCAGAAGGAAGAAATGCAGGCACAACAGAAAAGATGAACAGGAAAGACTTTTAACATGCTATGAATGTGGGAAATGTTTCAGTAAGAAAAGGGAACTAATGCAATATTTCTTTTTTTTAATTTATTAATTTATTTATTTAAGAGGTTTTATATACCGATGCTCATGAAAAATCATATTGCGTCGGTTTACATATAACTTTAGTTGGAAATACAATAAACAGGGGAATTTAACCTGGAGAAATAACTCTAGAGAGAGTCACAAACATGAATAGAGGTGGAGAATGAGTAAGTGGCAATACTAGAAAATCAACAAAAGGAAGAGACTGTACAGCAACAGAATTTAGGAAAGTTACAAAGCAAACTCACAAATTAACAGAAAAGACACACTGTTGAGGGACAATTCACATGTTCTTACTGTGACAGAAATTTCAATTGGAAAGCAAATTTCTCAAGAAACCCCAAATTCTACCCAGCAGCAAGATCAAGTTCAAATAGAGAATATAATAAAAGCTATGTCACAAAAGAGATACTAATGGTAGATCATTCTCTTGTGCTAAATCTGTCAAGTGGCAAGTGCTTCAAAAGGAAGACCGACATCTCCCATGCCACTCTGCCTTACTGTTATACCCCTTATCCTACACCTTAGGTGTATTTCTTCCAATCAGCATTGCTGCCATATCCAGACTTTGCACCCTGAGGGGCTTGCTGTCACCTGCCTTGCTGTCATACACCAGACTCTACACCTTGTGGTGTTATTTTCACAGATTTGCACCTCGTATTGTGCCTTGATGTGTTGATGCCACTTCTTGTGTGTTTTTGTTCCTTTATCTGTGCCTTGGGGTTTTCCCCAAAACATTTTCTTCTTTGCTCCCGCTTCATGATGCCAAAGAATGTTGATGTATCTCTTGGTGCCACACTGCCTATTGTCCTGCCTTCAAGTGTTCGCGCCACTGTTGGTGCCCTCTTTTGAAGCCTTGGAGAGTTAATTCCATTCATGCTGCTTCTTTGCTCTTTTGATGGTACCTTGAAGAACTACTACCACTGCTAATTCCTTTTGTCCCTTTTATGGTGCCATAGGCTATTTATGACACTTTTGGTGCCATTTTGCCACATTTTATTTATCTTGGAATTCTTTCCTCCTTCTGATCATATCTTCCTACAAGTTTCATTAGCATTGATGAGAAAACCCCTATTTTGATGCCTGAAATAAGTGGCTGTGCTTTGCCCAGTGACTTTAATGGTAAACAAATGAACAAATACAACAAGCATTTTTTTTTCATTTGAAACTAATGAATCGCATGGAGCAACCTTACAAAACAAATGAATGAACTGAAATGAAAATGTTTCCTCTGCACTACTTAGTATGAACTTCTAACAAGCAGGTAGTGACTATAAATAAAAATAGAAATGGGTGGCAAAACATACTTTAAATTCTCTGCATGCAAATGCCTGAAGTCTAAAAAATAAGACTGTAGAATTAGAATGTATGGCACTAAATTAAGATTATGGACATAACAGGCATCTCAGAAGCCTAGGGGAAGGAGGATAATAAATGGGACACTGTGATACTAGGCTACAAATTAAATCAATGTGACAGGCAATCAAATTGGCTGGTGTGCTACTATATATTAAGGATGGGATAGAATCAAGCAAGATAAGAGGGCAATTTTCAAAAGAATTTCTGACGTTAAAACAGTATTATATGAAGAGTCTTTGTTAAGCACCTAAAAGATCTGTGGCACAGGCCCATAACCTATTTCCCTTCCTGACCCCATCCCTGAGATTTTGATAATACTGATGGGCATTAATTTTAACCAAATGGGTAAAATACAATGAATGAGTCTATTTTTCATTCATAGAGCCCCAAAATAAATGGAAGGGTCCCATGCACATGAACAAAATTTTTCATCTTATTTGTTTGTTTCTCTTCAAAATCTATGGCCTATTCAAGTGTATGGCTGTGTGTTAAGAAAACAGGTACAAGTAATATAGCAACCAACTCTCACCTGTGTGATATCACAGCCTGCTGGGTCTCAAGGCAGTACATGCTGGCAAGGAAAGCAGATGGAGGATAATTCATCATGAAATATCTTTTGAACTAGCCTATAGCTGCCATCTGGATCAAGTGATGCTTACGTCTTCCCACTGAAAGGTCTGAGCTTGGGCAAGAAAATCTCTAATTTATTCTCTAGCAGTTGATACAAAATGATATGTTTTTGACAAGCTCTCTAACAGTTGAAAAACAATTTTAAAAAGCTATCTATGGCACTGGTAAAGAACTGTTTCTAATATGCTTTGCTTCAGTGATCTCATTAATGGTGACAGAAATACAGAGGCAGTGGCACTCTGTTTTCTTTGTTTGCTGAGTGAGGGTAGGAGTGTGGAGATTGAAGCAGTGCTTTTGTCTCTATCTGTATTGAGTATCTAATGCAGTCCATGGAGATTAACACACTGATATATGAAGATTAAAAAGATTCTTGCCAGATTGCCAACTTTATTGGTTCTATTTAACTTTCTAACAGTGTTTTTGTGTGTGAAAAGGAGTCAGTCAGCAGTGCACTAAAGAACGCATACATATTCTATACATGTGTGTGTGTGTGTGTGTGTGTGTGTAGGAGACATATTTCTTGGACACAGTAGAGTGTTATTGTTAGTGGTGGTACAGAATCAATAAATTAATTCCATTCTAATATCCAAACCTGCAACAGGCCCTTCAAATTTCATCAAGTAACTGAGATAAAAAGACAGAAGAGTGAATTGCAGCCTTGGAAGAGGTAAATAATTTGATAGAGCGTCATCCCTGCCTAATAGAAGCAAAGAAAAAGGCAGTCCTGCCTATAGACTGAAAAGAGACTTATTCAGTTTCAGAATGGATGGAGTTAGAAGGCAGCTCAAAGCAGAAGCAATTGAAATTGTGTAGAGAGTGTACCACTACTGTCTATTCTTTTTCTATTTCCATCTAAGGCTGTCAGTAGCAGGGCAGGAGCATGGATTGGAACAGCAGAACTGCAAACCAAACCAGCAACACATGCCTCTAGATCAGTTACTTCTTCTGAGGCAATGAAGCAGTATTTTCAATAACTGATTCTGAAGAAGAAAATTGTCTGGCATTCCTTGAATTAGAAATTGAAGAACTAGTAGCTGAAGAAAAAATTGGAAAGTTTACTCAGTAATATCTTAGCCTCCAGTATTGGGATAGGGGAAATAGATGATACTGCCAGTATTTAAAGTAACCCTCAGGAAGAACAGACAGTGCAGAAAGAGAGAATGGATGATGCCCTTATCAATTTTCCTCAATTCAGTGCCAAAATTAACCTCCAGTGATGTAGGGAAGAGACTGTGGAAGTCATTCCAGATTTAGAGGCACTTTAAAGTGAGGAAAGATCTGCATCTTGCACAATGCATTCACTGCAATAAGGATATCAGTTGAGGGAAGCAAATGGGCCCTATGACAAATGCTGGGGTACAGCACCATCTGCAGAAGCAGTACTTACTAGCATTGGCATCAGGGAAGAGTGGAAATATTAGCCTGGGACCCCTTCTGCCACTTCAAGTAAAGCCATAGGAAAGGAGTTGATATGAAGAAGGATTTTCTCCAAACTAAACCCCCAGGCCCTTCTACCATTTAGATGGCAGACCAGCAGCCCCCTGACATTTATTTTATTTATTTAATAGCTTTTATATACCGATAACCGTTTGCACATCGTATCGGTTTACAAGAAACAGTAACATTTACATGGAACAAATGTTAACAGTAGAGTAATAAAAGACAGTGGTCAGGGGTAAATAAAAAGAGTTAGGAGAATAGCTTTAACATATCTGTGTTAGACTATGTACAAGTGGTGGCAGATATAGGTTATTAGCAGGGAGAAGCATAATACGTCATTCAGAAAATAAGATAACTATGTTACAGTGTTAATATATATAATTACAAGTTGCTAATTGACTAAGATAGCCTGGGTGCAATGCAAAGAGTTAAGAGAAAGTCATAGGGGGGAGGAGCTAAGTACAGGGAGGGGGGAGGAGGCAGAGGGGGGAGATGGAAATAGGTAAGAGAATGTATATTCGATTATTTGGTATACTTGGAAGGAGGAGGGGTTAGTCAAAGGCCTGTTTGAAAAGCCATGTTTTTAATTTCTTTTTGAATGTCTGTGTTGTTGGTTCTGTGCGGAGGTCGGGGGGGCATGCTGTTCCAGAGTGAAGGCCCTGCTATCGAGAAAGCTCGATTTCTTGTCGAGGATAAGTGTGTGAGTTTGGGAGAGGGTGTGTGGATATCCTTAGTGGCAACCCACCATACAGGAAATGGGATAGTGTTCTATATCACTGTCCCAGGGTAAGAGGAGGCTGCATCAATAGTACTAATGAGATCCATCGAGGAAATGAATGCCCTAAATGACCAGCCTGTATAGATAGTTGAAAAAGTGGGCTTTATGCATCTGAAGCATGTGTTCTCCAATTAAAAAGTGCCCTCCAGGATTATATTTAGTAGACAGGTTATCTCCACCTTGAACAACCAGTTCCATAGTCATATAAAGGCACTGCTGTGTAGCATTCATTCCACCAGTAATATCTGTACCAGCATGATTGCTATGCAAACTTACCTCTCCCTGACAGCACACTGGTGATACCTGGCCAAGGCATATGCTGGCAGTAGTGCTAGAGGGGACCAAGAATCAGGGTACAGGTGGGCTATGCTGCACACTCAGGTGATGGATAGCCACTATACATTGTGCAATATTCTATAAGTCATCAAAAAGATGTTGGAAGTTTGTAACTGGATCAAGAAACATGAGTCTTCAGGCAAGTTTCTTTGTGACAGACAGTGATGCAAATATAGTAAGGGCAATAAAAGATGGGGGCTTTCAGGGTATCCAGGGAAATCATACTTCATGGATTTGCACACTTACTGTAACTGGTGTGAGGGATGCACTAGGGCTAGGCCCAGGGACCACTGGAATCTATACCTGAAGGACCCGATAAATTAGTGCAGGAAAATAAGAGGCCATGTCCATCAAAATGTGAAGGGGCAAATTCTCCATGATAAGCAGGAAGAATTCAGGATGCCTTACATGCATCTGAGCCAAAATGATGGCATTCATTGGAATTCCACCTATATTGTGCTGCAGATGTGGAACAACCAGCACTCCTTCACGTTCAGTCTCTGGAAACAGAGAAAAGTGTAGGTTGCCCTCTAGAGTATGATGATTGGGTAGTGATGAGACAGTTGATAGAAATCCTGAAATCCTTTATGGATGCCTCTGAGGATATGAGTTCCAGATGTGCCACTCTGAGCGGAATCATACTTATGGCAAATATTTTGGTGGAAGAAGTTTAGGGTTTCCATGGCTCAGAGGGGATAGAAGCAGAGGTGATGCAGTTTGTGGACTCAGTGCAGCAGCAGGTGTAAGAGAAACTCCAGTCTCTGACACAAAAGAATATATATACATAATAACAGACTTTTTGATCAATGGATGAAAGGGAGTCAAGTCCTCCAGCACCAGCATTTCACAATCATATAGAAGATGCTTGTAGCGAAACTGTGTGAACAGGAGTGCCAGAGGCAGAAACACAGGGGTGATGCAATGCAGAAAAGAGTGGCCACCCTAGAGAGTATTTCAGACATAAGCAGCATCTTAAGAGCTAGCACTTCTTCCACCACCTCAGTATGCGAAAGCCACATTGCACTCAGAAAACCATTTCTTGAGACACAGGCCACAGTTAAAGCAGATGGCAAGAGAGAACCTTGACCCATCCCAGCAAAAGAGATTCCTGCAGAAATTTCTGTGAAAAGCTATCTCACAGAGCCAATGAGATGTCCTGGGATACACACAAGTCAGTAGTCTGGCCAAACCTATCCAATATGTCTCATCACTATCTTTCTTGCTCCCTGACCAGCATGCCCACACACACACACACACACACACACACACATATATATATACCCAGTGGTAGGGTATATTGTGACTCTCAATGTTCCAGCCTGGTACCAGCCTTGATAGAAAAGTTTGTATTTTTGAAAATCAATCTGCCTTTTCTGGGTTTCCCAGAATTTCTATGCAAGTGGGAAGTTTACTGAAAGCACCTTTGAGTTCTTGTTGTTGCCATGCCTATATGCCTTTCCACAGCTGTACCACTTTGGGGGACTTGCTGCCACTTTGCCTGCTTACCATGCCCCAGAAGTACCACCTTGAGGGTCTTGCTGACACCCTGTTTACATCTCATGCCCCAGATATACCAACTTGGATGACTTTGTTACTATGCCTATCTGACATGCCTAAGATATACAATATTGGGGTCTTGGTGCTACTATGCCTACCTCCCTTCCCTAGATGTACCACATTAGGATTCTTTATGTCAATGTTCCTACCTGCCATGCTCCTAACGTACCACCTTGTGTCTTGCTGCCATTATGTATATGAAAAAGAAGAAAAATAGATGTTTCTCCTTTTACCCCACCTCTTTTCTGGTTCTTCACATTTCTGCTTTGCTCTACCTCTCCACAATCTTAACATAGTTCTCACATCTCTCTTATTTCTTGGTTATACGGGTGTGTTTTGTCCTTAACATAAAAATGTGAAAGAAAAGAAAAAAATGCAGGTTTTTTCTGTCTGTTTGCCTAGACCTTTATGCTGTTTGCTATTGATCACATTGATCTGTTAACCCTCCAATTAAAAAGTACCCTCCAGGATTATAGTTAGTAGACAGGTTATCTCCACCCTCCATAGTCACATACAGAAACTGCTGGGGGTTATGCCTTGGGGGTTATGACATATTTGTGCTGTTTGCATTTGACTATACTCTATGCCTTGGAGGTTATAATAATTTGTGCTGTTTGTGATTTACATCACTATATGTCTTGCGGATTATGACAGCTTTATGCTGATTGTGACTGACCACACTCTACACCTTGTGGGTTATGATGCCTTGGTGTTGTTTGTGATTGTCTGCATTGTACGTCTTGGAGGTTTTCACACCTATGTACTGTTTGTGGTTTCCCACACTGTATGCCGTAGGAGTTTTGATGATTTTGTGCTGTTTGAAAATCACCCACATAGTACACCTTGGGAGTTTTGATACTTTTGAAGTTTGTGATTCCTCACACAATACACCTTGTGGTTTTGACGGCTTTGTGATGATTGTGATTCTCCAACTAAGGGCTTTGATATCTTGGTTCTGTTTGCAATTCCCCACACTGTATGCCTTGTTGGTTTTGATAATTGTGTGCTGTTTGTGACTTCCAACACTGTATTTCAGAAGTCAGTGCTCATCGGCATGTATTAGTTCTAAAATTACCATGGTTATCCAAATAACAGATGGCACCATAACTTATTTAATGAGCAATTCACAGTTTCATGGATTAGCCATGTGTATTTAAGAGGTTCATAATTTAATCTTTGACTGAAGAATATGCTACTATTAGGATCAACAAGGCAGCCTTGTTTCCAACTACAACAGGTACCTCTCACTATGGCTTAAAGGTACTTTTCCAATTTCCTTCTGTTATGTTACTTTCTGACTCTTGATCTTGCCCTGGCCATCTCTTGGTTTGCAAGTATGTAGCACTACTCCTTGGGTTTTCAATACCATTCTTCTTTCCAACTCAGCCCTCAATATACAACTTTTTTTCTGATACTCTTTATGCTGTATTGATTTATTGCTACTATTACTGTTTTAATCACTAGTGCACTGCTTCTGCTGACACACTATATTAAAACAACTGTAAGTAAATCCATAAAACAAAGCTAATAAGACAAATATCAGGTACAGGTCTGTGCACTACTTTCTCAGACACAACTTATGTGAAGTCTGTGGGTAAAACATGCCCACAGGAAAGAAAACACACTGTGGAACTTTTATGAATAGAAATTCTATGTGCAATAAGGAAGATTACAGCATTTGGTTTATACTACTGTCTACATGGACACAATGAAGAAAATGACAGTGAAATGCTGACAGAAATTAAAAAGGCAAATAAAATTTGCAACAATAAAAATGAAATATTTCAATTATTCCAGAAGTGACTAGGTAAATATCTCGTCAGATTATTCTAGGGAAGTAGAGTTTTTACATGACATAAATTACTGCTTTATAAAACAGCTGGTCCTGGAACTTTTGAGAGGGAAGCTATTTTAGATCTAGTCCTCAGTGGAATACTCAGTGGACCATGCAAGGGGAAACACTGGTGGGGCTATTTAGCAATAGTGGTGATAGTGCAATCAAATTTGACATAATTGGAGGAGGGAGTACATTAGATTGTAACATTGACAGTAAGCTTTTTGGGGGGCATTCCTATAGTAAATGAATATAAACTGCTTTGAACTGTCATGAAAGGTGGAAAAAGACAAAACAAATTAGTAATATTATTGTAGAAACACTTAACCTTAAAATGGGATACTATGATTCAATAAAGAAAATAGTTTGAAAATTCTACAAGAAATTGTTCAAGATATTAAAAGTTTGCATGAGATGTGGGCATTGTTTAAAAATACCCTTTTTGAAGCCCAAATAAAATGTATTCCATGCATTTAAAAAGCTCAGAGGAAGACTAAAGAACTGCCAACATGCGTAAATGGTAAGGTGAAATAGGCAATTAAAACCAAAAGAACACGTTTCAGAAAATGCAAAGCAAATCAAAATGAGGAAAATAGGAAACAGCAGAAGCACTGGCAAGATATAAAACATTAATAAGGCACACTAAGAAAGAATTTGAAAAGAAGTAAAATTTAATAATATCATCTTTTTCAGTTCAAATATGTTTATTGAGTATGAAATAACAATGTATAGTATAGCATATAAGAATATAACATACAATATTGTTTTACATCAATATCTGCAGAAGAGTGTAACAAAACTCAAGAGAGCTTCCTGTTCTTCATAACAGAATAAAATTAAAGAGAAAATCAAATTAAATGTGAAAATAATGATCTATACTACTGACGTCCACATTGCTACCCAACTTGGTACCCTTGTTGTGTTTGTGGACCCTTGGCTCGAGGTGGTGTTAGTGCCACCTGTGTGGGAAATCCCCAAGGCTGGATGGGAAGCAGAGGCCAGCTGGAGCTTTGCCACTATCAGCCCACATTCTCCGCAGGATAAGCCCTTGTGTATCGGGGCCAGCTGGTTTTAGGTGGTCCTCTGCATAGATAATCCCAGGGAGTTAACGAGGGAGCATGTTGGCAACCAGGAGAGAGGTCTTAGGCCAACACCAGTGGGCCAGGTGAGAGGTGGAAAGCATGGCCAGACCTGGTCCAGGAGGGCAGAGACACAAGGCATAGTCAGGTCCAGTCCAGAGGTCAGATACAGGCAGCAGAAGGTGTGGTCAAGCTCATTCCAGAGGTCAGAGGCAGGCAGCAGAATGCCTGGTCAATTTCGGTCCAGAGGTCAGAGGCAGGCAGCAGAAACAGGAGCGCAGGAACTAGAACAGCAACTCAGGAACTCAAACAAATGAGAGTGAGGAGACCCATTGCCAAGGCAAGCTCTGACTGTCAACGTCATCACTAGGGGCCACGGGAACTCTTCCCACCGCGGCCTCTTTAAATTCCGACTGATTGTGCACACGTGCACCTAGGAGCAGTGGCAAAGCAAGGCGGCATGGTGTCATTCCTTCACTGCACCTGGGAGGCAGCCCTTGCAGAGGTCGTGATGGTGATATCCCTCCACCATGGAGGGGGAGTTGATGAGCATTCCAGGGCTGAGCCAGAGAGCAGGGAAGCGGCAGGACCATGGCGGCAGCCAGCAGGTGTGGCCAGAGCAAGAAGGGCCATGGCCCTGGCCCAGTGCTGAGAGGTAGGAACAGGCTTCTTGATACCAGGAATTGTAACATCCCTATTATAACAGACCACTGCCACTTTTTAATATTTATAATAGAGATAAACAGAGTTCTACCAAAAAATTAACATTTAAATTAGTCGCCTTTTTCCAATTAGCAAATACCTACTGAATATCAATGGAGAGCATAAAATAAAGCAATTTTGCTTTAGGTCATGAAAATCAGGTTATATCGCTAGAGATTTCAGCACAATAACATTTAAAGGATAGGAGATACACAACATTCATGAAATCTTGTCCCATACTGCTTGCCAGAAAGAATGTGTAATAGTGCAGTAAAAAAGAAGGTGAGAGAGCCAAGTCTTGACTGATTCTTAAAACCAGCCCATGTAGGAAGAAGACATTCCAGCCTTATGGAGTGTCTAGGGTGTCCATACTAGGGGTGTGCATTCGTTTTCAATGTATTAACAATCCGCAACGTATATGTCCCTATTCATTGTATTTGTGGGGGTCATGAAACGTATGGCGAACCCCTATGGTCGGCACCATTTTGTGCTCCTACCATGTGACAGGGGCCGACCAATGGCACCAGTAGCCCCTATGACATAGTGAGGGCAAAGGTTATCGGCACCATTTTGAATACCGGCAGCCGACAGCCCGAGTGCAGGAGATCGTGCCAGGACCCCCGCTGGACCACCAGGGACTTTTGGTAAGTCTTGGGGGGGTCAGGAGGGTGGGGGGAGTTGTAGTTAATTCAATTTAAAGGGTTGGTATAGGGGCTTTTTTGGGAAACAAATACATATGTAACTAATGAATGGATTGGGGTCCCCCAAGAATGGATGCAATGGATTTGGCTCCCCACGAATATGAATTCCGAATGGGACAGATCTGACCCTGCTGCACATTCCTAGTCCATACTGCATGAGAAACTAAGAAAAACAATGATTGCGTTATACCTGAAGATAATGAATGTTTCCATGCAGTTTTCCAATAAATAATTTATGGATAATCATTTGTCAGAAAATTTGTGAGACCACATTTTCTCCAAACCAATACATTGAGGAAGTTTATTTGATTTTAAATATTTATATAGGTGAGAAGCAACATGTCCTTGAGAAGATAGAAAAAGCAAGAATGTGAACACTTGAGGGGTCCTAGAGAAAGATAGTATATCTGAGTGAGTCGCTTAAATAAAAGATTGAAATTGTACCCAACAGAAAATTGGGGTTGTGGATAAACCAAATGTATTCATCAGTTGTGAATAAGACAACAAGTGGGAATATATTATCAATTGCTCTATTGTCCAAATAAAAGCATCATACCATTGTAGCCAATTAATTACCTTACAATCTATCTGAAATTGTGTATTCAGCTAGAGAGGTATCCATAGAATAATATCTTTTTCAAGTGCATTAGAAGCAAGAAGCCTGTGCGGGAGTTGGACTGCTAGATGATGAAAGAGTAAGTAAAAGGAGCACTCAGAAAAGTCAAAGACATAGCAGAAAAACTAAATGAATTCATTGTTTTGGTCTTTATTGGGGAAGATTTGAGGATATACCCAAACTAGCAACGTGTTTTTATGATGATGATTGAAAGGAATTAATGCCCTTCACCTTGAAAATGGTAGATGTAATAGAGCAAATTGACACATTAAAGATTAATACATTTCAGGCTGACTCTGGACTGGCCCTGGATAGATCTTGGTCAGTCCAGATTAGTTTTCTGGGCCAGGAGTGGGGGGTTGAAAGGGTCTAAGCCCCAGGTTCATGTTTTGCTGGGTAGGAGGGGATTTCTAAAACAATGGGAGTCCTGTTATTTCTTTAAATCAGTTAGGGGATATTTTTGCTTTGGTTGATTTGGTTTTTTTCCTGGTCAATATTTGTTTTCAGTTTGGCAAATAAACCAAACAAAAAAAAATTACACAAATTGAAAAACAAAATCCTCCAAAACAAAAAAAAAAAAAAAGAACCAAAATGAAAACCTGGAGGCTGCACATCCCTAGAGTCTATGAAACTAATAGGTAGCACATTTAAAACAAATTGAAGGAAGTGGGTTTTTTCCAACTCAATGCATAATTAAATTGTGGATTTTGTTGCAGAGGATATGGCAATAGCAGTTAGCATAGTTGGGATTGACAAGTTCCTGAAGGAAAAGTCCATAAACTAATATTAGCCATGTAGACTTGGGAAAGAAATTGCTTCTCCCTGGTTAAGAACAACAAGGATTGAATCTATTCTTTAGGATCCTACAGGATACTTGTGATCTGGATTGGCCTCTGTCAGAGACAGGATGCTGGGCTTGATGGATCTTTGATTTTACCCAGTATGACATTTTGCATATTCTTATGTAAACTGTAATCTATCATTAAAACAAACACTGTATCTGAAGACTAGAGGATGGACTATTTATTGGCAATTTCAAAACAAGACTACAGCTGCAATACAGGAATAGATAGACTAGTGAGACTAATATGGTGTCAGGAAAAATGGTAGAAGCTATTCCTAAAAACAAAATGTTTGGCCATATGGAAAGCCAAGGCTTAATGGGGAAAAGCCAGCATAGATTTATCAAAGTCTTTCCATACCAGTCTATTAGATTTTTTTTGTAGGTGTTAAAAAGCAAGTGGCAAAGGGTGAACTCTTGATATAATGTATCTGGATTTTCAGAAGGTGTTTGAAAAAGTATCTTATTAGAAACACCTCAGAATATTAAAAACTATTGGATAGGAGGCAATGTGCTATTATAGACTGGCATCTGGTTAGAATAGGAAACAGACAAGAGGACTAAATGATCGGTTTTCCTAATGGAGAAAGGTAAATAGTGGCATGCACCAAGGATTTGTACTAGGACTGGTGCTGTTTAACAATTTTCATAAACTAGTAGCAAAGGCCCATCTAAGGAAGGGGAAATAGTGTGAAGTATAAGGAGTCCATGATTGAGAGGTGTGACAGTAGAGAATGCAGTTTGATTTGGAGTGTACTGTGCAGAAGTAGAGATGGGATAGGACATTTCAGATAAAGAAAGCAGCAGAGCAGGAGTGTATAGCCAGAAAGAAAGCAGAGAAGCTCAATTTCCATATGATTGGACAATACAAAGAGAGGTGGGCAGCAGAGCTGGAGAATAAGGGAGGGAGAGGGGCAGAGCTCAATTTGCGTATTGGCGATATAAGTGCAGGGCAGTTCTTTATTACAGTTAGATTGTCTGAAAAAGGAGCAATGTGTGAGGTGATCAAATTTGCAGATGACACAAAATTAAACACAAGCAGATTGTGAGGAACTATAGAAGGCATTGCAAGAGTGGGGGACTGGGGAACTAAATGATAGATAAAATCTAATGTGGAAAATGATAAAGTGATGCACATAAGGTAAATAATCCTTACTATAGGTACACACGCTGGGTTGCTGCATATTAGGATTCATTACTCGGGAAATGAATGTTGTAGTCATGGAGGACAGTATAAAGAAATGTTCAGCTCAGTGGGTGACAATGATGAACTAAGCAAATAAAAGGCTAGGAATTGTTCATAAATGAATGGAGAATAAAATGAAGAATATCCAGGGATCTTCATTTTCAGTTTTTATTTTATTTTTTCCAAAAATGTATCATTGTGTTCCTTGCAATAAGAACACATTTTTATTTACTTGGAAAAATGGTAAATCATTTTTCTTTCCATTAATTTCTTCTGTATTTGTTCTTGTAATAAATACTGATACATTCCTGGGGAAAAAAATAACATAAAAACTGAAAATGAAGGTCCCTAAGATTAAGATAATGCCTGAATATCAGTCCATGTTGTGATATACCTTGAGTATTGTATGATGTTCTAGTCATCCCATCTCAAAAAGATAGCGCAGAAGTAGAAAAGGTACAGAGAAGGGCAACAAAAATGATAAAGAGGTAGGTGCAGCTCTCTTATGAAAAAAGGTTAAAGAAGTTAGGGCCTTCATCTTGAGGAAGAGGTGACTGAGAGTGGATATGATAGAGGTTTATAAAATCATGAGTGGGGTGGAATGGTTAAGCAAGGGGCAATTATTTACCCTTTGAAACAATACTAAGATTAGGGCCACTCATGAAACTAAAAAGAAATCTCAGAAAAATAATTTTTACTCAATGCACAATCAAGTCGTGGAATTTTATTGCCAAAGGATGAGGTCAATACATTTAGCATAGCTGGGTTTTAAAATGGTTTGGGCAGGTTCCTGGAAGAAATGTATATAAACGATTATTAGCCAGGTACACTTGGGAAAGCACTTGCATATCACTGGAACTGAGCAAGAAGGATTGCATCTATTCTTTGAGATCTGCTGAGTACTTGTGTCTTGGATGTGCCAGTGCTGGAGACAGGATGCTGGGCTTGATGATCGTTTGGTGTGACTTAGCATGGTACATATTATGCTCTTATTAAATTCTTATACCTAATCAAGTTAAAAAAAATTCAGCTTCAATTTTCTGACACTTAATGATGGCTATGTCAAGGATAAAATGTTCCCTGATGTGATTGTGAAATTTATGTGAGATTGCCTGCCAGCTCTCTAAGCCCCCAACCAGTTGAACTACAGAAGCACTCTTCCCCTGTTCTTCTAAGTATACTTTTGAAGTTTTATAGATTAGAACACAAAGCACATCTGGGAGACTGGTGAACAGGAGCAGCAAGGCAACGTTTAAGAACTAAGATGATTGTTGAATGATTCATGTCAATCAATCTGTAAAGCAGTACCAAGGAATAATGATTTTGAATGGACAACAATGACTCTCTTTCAAGCCTGGATTTAGGCTTAAGCAACAAAGGCAATTGTCTAGGGAGCCAAATATTGAAGATGCCAAATACCCAGTCAAAAAGGAAGTGTAACTGTGCCAAGAATGAGCCTGTTCTAGCAATCTACTTCAAAGGGGCACGGCCATGACACTCTGGGACTCGGGGGCAGGGGGGAATTCACCCAATATCCAGTATCTAGGGTTTACCACCCTCCAATTCTGCCTATGGGAGCCCAAATCTTAAATTTGTTTTGGTTTTTTTTTTTTCCAAAACTTCAGTGCAATTGTTTTTGAGTACATACTTCTGTTGTTTCTATGTCAATTCATTGCAGAATTCCACAAAGACTACAGTAAAGAAATGACCTTTTTAAGCACATAAACACACTGAGGCACACCAGCAGCATTTTGAAAGTTAAGCTTGATTTGGTTGAGTGACACATCCCAACTTTAACCACTTGTTCCTATTACATGGTTCAGTTTGTTTGAATCTCTTAAAAGTACAAGATCATATATGTCAAGCTTTGATGTGACTTGTGGTCAAGAAAGCAAAACTAATACTTAAAGAAAATATTAATAGGAAAAGTCTTTGCAATTCGGTTCAAAAGTAACAGACAGATGATCAATGCTTAATCTTGCATGCTGGTTCTACTAATACTTATCATTTCTGTAGTGGCCCTAGATATATTCAGTACAGTAAAAGTATACATAAAAGACAATTCCTATTCTGGAGGAAAGATTTTAAAAATATCAAGTATAGAATTCAAAAGTAATGAATATTATGACAGAGATCTGTTCTGATTTTAAGCTATATCTATATAAATAAAAATGTAAATGTTTGTTTGTTCAAAATCTTAAATCTCCGAAAGTTCTTCACCGATTGCTTTGAAATTTTGACACAACGTTGCATTCGAATATGTGCATGTTTTTATATACCTATATTATATAGATGTCATGCCTGTGACAGGTAAAAACATGATTTTTTGGAAAAACAGCGCCATCTGTTGGACATAGAAGCAACACACGCTATCTACAATATAAATGGGCTCTGACCGAAGGCCCGCAAATGCGCAGTAGAGAGCAGCTCTACCGAGCATCTATAGACCACTGAGCTCTGCACTACGTGCTGGGTGTCACAGAGGGGAGGAGGAAAACAAAGACGAGTTGCCACTCCGAGAAATGGCTCAGCTCATTCCTCCCCCACTGGGGAAGGGGGAAGGGAGTAGGGACTTCCGAACAGTTACACACAGGAGGAGGAAAGGGTAGAAGAATCGCCGAGCCAGTCCATCCACCGCCGGTGAAGGGGGAAGAGGGAGTTGGGACGGCCAGAGCAGAGCAAATTTATTTTATTTATTTAGAGAATTTTATATACCGACATCCGTTTGCACATCGTATCGGTTTACATATAACTTATAACTAGTTGGGAATGCCCTTACACAGAACAGGAACAAAATGTTCAGTAACTTACAATAACAAGATAAACTGTGTAACTGAGAAACTATTTACAGAATTCAATGGTATATAGACCATAATTTGGTTAGAGAAACAGTCCATAGAAACAGTCCATAGTCTATAGTGTGATTGAGTAACAGGGAAGGGAAGAGAGTATTACAGGCGTAATGGTGTTACAGGGAAAGCAGACCATAGTGTGATTGGGTAGTTAGGGGTCGAGCAAACTCTTAAATGGGTAGGGTTTCAGGGAGAGTTGTAGCAGAGGGGGAGGGGGGGGACAGCATAAGAAGTCTAAATAATTGTTGACACAAGGTGAGGAGGTAGGGAGCTGTAAAAGGAAGTTCAAATGCAGTAGAAAGGAAGTTCAAATGCAGTAGAAAGCAGCTGTGAAGAGATCACAAGCAGCTGCAGCCTGCAGCAGCCAAAGCGCAAAGAGCTGAATAGAGAACAGTTCGCCCTCCTCCCCACCCCCTGAGTCCCGCAGATAAGGAGAAGCCAAGTAAATATCCTGCAACTGCGGGGGGGGGGGGGGGGGGGGAAGGCAGTGCTGTCAACCCGCCCATGGGTCTCAGCCACCACGGGAAGAGTTTACATGGGCATCGCTCCACCCCCACTCCCAGCAAAGCACCATGATGAAAGTGAAATCTCGCCCATTTTAACTTGCTTAATGGCTTGGACTACATATTTTACAATTCCATTTCAATGTTTCCAATTGCATTATTAAATTGAATTTTCATAGATTTCGATTTATTTTCATTTTGATTTAATTATTTTGTGTGACATTGCGTTGGAATTGAGCTGTGTCATTTACCATACCATTCATTTAGGGGCGGATTTTCAGAGCCCTGCTCGCGTAAATCCGCCCAAAACCGGGCGGATTTACGCGAGCAGGGCCCTGCGCGCCGGGAAGCCTATTTTACATAGGCCTCCCGGCGCGCGCAGAGCCCCGGGACTCGCGTAAGTCCCGGGGTTCTCGGAGGGGGGCGTGTCGGGGGCGTGTCGGGGGGCGGGCCCGGTCGTCGCGGCGTTTCGGGGGCGTGTCGGCAGCGTTTTGGGGCGGGTACGGGGGCATGGCTACGGCCCGGGGGCGTGGCCGCGCCCTCCGTACCTGCCCCCAGGTCGCGGCCCGGCACGCAGGAGGCCCACTGGTGCGCGGGGATTTACGCCTCCCTCCGGGAGGCGTAAATCCCCCGACAAAGGTAAGGGGGGGTTTTAGACAGGGCCGGGCGGGTGGGTTAGGTAGGGGAAGGGAGGGGAAGGTGAGGGGAGGGCAAAGGAAAGTTCCCTCCGAGGCCGCTCCGATTTCGGAGCGGCCTGGGAGGGAAAGGGGTAGGCTGCGCGGCTCGGCGCGCGCCGGCTATACAAAATTCATAGCCTTGCGCGCGCCGATCCAGGATTTTAGTGGATACGCGCGGCTCCGCGCGTATCTACTAAAATCCAGCGTACTTTTGTTTGCGCCTGGAGCGCAAACAAAAGTAGGCTATTCGCGCGCCTTTTAAAATCCGCCCCTTAGTGAGTATAGTTTGTTTTTTCTTTCTTCATTCTTTTTCATTTCTAGAATTATGCGGTTTACATCTAGACACGGATTGCTTCTCACATGGACAATTATATGTTGCGTGTTCTAGAGTCAGCAAACCAGACAATCTCCATATCTGCACAGACAATGGAACAACAAAAAATATCGCCGACCCCGGATTTTTTAAGATATGTGCGGCTAAGCGCATATCTTACAACATCCAGTGTACTTTTGTTCGCGCCTGGTGCGCGAACAAAAGTACGCGTGCACGCTGTTTATTAAAATGTACCCCAAAGTGTGGAAAGTTGCTTGCAGAGCTGCTATTGATTTTGTCTGTCTACCTGGCCAATGAGCAGAGAGCAGTATGGGCAGTGGGCACTAAGTAGATGAACACTAAGCACAGTGCATAAACTTGTTGCGCCGGGAGGTGGACCCTTTGCCTAGTGTAGGATTGGTAGGCTCCCTGGTTGGACCCAGAGCGTGCCTGCCACCAGGAGGTGGAGCACAAGAGGAGATAAAGGCTAGCTGGAGCTTCATCAATACCAACCTGGGGTTCCCGCAGGTTGAGCCCTCAGTTACCTGGGCCGCCTGGTCTTAGGTGGGCCTCGCAGGATCTCCTTGAGAGAAAGTTCAGATGTGTGCCCACCACGATCAAGGGTGCGTGGTCGATGTTCAGGCTAGAAGTCCGAGGTGCCAGAGAAGGCCAGAATAAAGTCTCTAAATGAATGGCAAGGATTAAAGCCAGAGTCAAGGTAGTGTTGTCCAAAGCAGGGGTCAATACCAGTGATCAGTCTGTGGATAGTCAGCCAAAGCAGGGGTCAGTACCAGTGGTCAGTCCGTGGATAGTCAGCCAAAGCAGGAGTTAGGTTCCATGCGGCAGTCAGACATGGTCAGTGGTCAGGCAGAGGTCAGTTCCAGGCAGCATGCAGACATCGTCAGTGGACAGGCAAAGGTCAGTTCCAGGCCTTGTGCAGACGTGGTTGAAGAAACAGGCAAAGGTCAAATCCAGGCGGCAGAGGTCAGTACCGAGAAGACAGTCCGAGATGTACTACCTGGGGAGACGAAGGAACAGGAGGACGCTGGAACAGGACTGGAATGAGGCTGGAACAGGACTGGAACGAGGCTGGAATGAGACTGGAACAAGACTGGAACAAACACTGGAAATGCAGAGGCAAACTAGAAATCACAGCATGATTGACCTGAACGAGGTGCCCGCTGGACCTGGACCCCTGCCACCGTGGAACCGGATGTTGGACAGAATGGATGTCCCAGGGAACAGTTGACTGAGGAAGGATCCCAACGAACACCTGAACAGGGAGCTGTAGGCGACACATGGCCCCAGGTAAAGACCGGAATGCCAAGGCAAGGAAGTGCAGGCAGGCAGACACTTCCATTTGAGCAGCGTTCAATCAGGGCGTGCCGCGGAGCTTGGATCCGCCCCTGGCCCTTTAAGGAGCCAGGAGGTCTGCACGCGCATGCCTGGGGCAGGGCCGATGCCACAGAGGACGCCAAGCCCCACCGTGAGTCCTGGCTGGAGGTGGAAGGCCCAGCGACCACCGCTGCAGACGCCAAGTCCTGGCTGAGCTCGCTGCTGAAGAGGGGGAGGATTACCTGGGACCCATGGGAGTCTTGGTGGGGTGAGGAGGCCCAGATGCAGGCCAAGCATGGACGGCACGTGCAACAAAACTGAAGCATACTAGACTGCCTTGCAGAGTCTGTCATTAAGCTCAGCAGTATCAGAATTAGTGCACGCATTGTGACACTCAGGGCAGCATTGTCTGTGTTCTCCACACACATGGCTCAATCAATGGGCAGTCTATTATAGTACCACTGAGAAATATAAAATAATTTTAATATTCAAACAAACGTTTCCAAGCTTGACCAGTTTGTCAGTGCCAACAAAACACAAAAGAAGTAGTCCTACACTTAAGTTGAAGCAAGATTTCTCCAAGACTAATAGGGGCCAATATCAAATGAGCTTAATAACACTGGGTACAAGGCCATATGGTTTTAAATGAGGTTGAGAGGGGGGGATAGATTAGGGGGGGGGATGCGTGGTCTGTCTGAGGTATGAATGAGGATGTTGTGGAGCGCTAGGAGAGTGATCCCACTCCTGGGAGATGTGTGTCCTTGGGCCACGGCTCGACCCCAGAGGAACTCTGAAGAGCTGCCGCGGGAGGAGTGGCATGCCCGAGCATGGGCTGGACGGGAGCAAGGCTGGTGTGATGACCGGAAGACAGGCCCTCCTCCGGACCTGCACACTTCGGAAGACCCAACAACGCAATGTTGGTCTTCTGAACAGTCCTCCGACTGTTCCCAGCCCTTTCAGACCTGCCACAGGGTACGGCATGAAGCGGCAGGCCAGATGGAGGCCAGGGCAGCGAAGACTGGAACATGAATTCAGACGAGACTCAGGAACGACGTAGATTCAGGCATAGACGTGGACTCAGGAATGAGGTGCAGGATGCATAGACGTGGACTTAGGCACAGACGTGGACTCAGGACGAGGTACTAGATGCACAGAGGTGGACTCAAGAACAGACATGGACTCAGGACGAGGTACTGGATGCACAGAGGTGGACTCAGGAACGAGGGCTGAAGGAAGACATGGACACTGTCCCTCAGGGCGCCCTACTCAGACCACCCGCGGGACTGAGTCGCGGACCACCCTGTCCCATGCGCTCCCTACACAGCCCTGGAAGGCTGGTCGCGGACCACGCTGAGAGCGGGAGAGCACAGGGAAGAAGCAGGTTGCTGCACTCCTGGCAGCTCAAGGCAAGGTTTGCTGCACTCCTGGCAGCTCAAGGCACATTCGCTGCACTCCTGGCAGCTCAAGGCAGGTTAAAGCATCAGGGTCAGGAACAAGGACTAAGACAGACCTCAGGGCTGGAACAAGGACATCTGGAACAGCAGGTAACATCAGGACTGGAACACGGATACTGGATCAGGAGACACACCTCAGGGCTGGAACATGGACATCTGGAACAGCAGGTAACATCAGGACTGGAACACGGGTACTAGATCAAGAGACAGACCTTGGGACTGGAACATCAGGCGGACACCAGGACTGGAACAGAAGGTGGACATCAGGACTGGACGAGGAGCTCCAACAAGTAACAGGAAACACAGGACTTTGCAGAAGTGCTGGAACACGGACGACTCCTGGAGCGAAGGATCTCAGGAGTGACCAACTCCTTGCGAAGGCAAAGATAGACTGAACGCTGAGCCCTTTAGTAGAGCTGAGGTGGACAATGCCCAGGGAGGGTTCAGCAGGGGGCCACACCTGGCTGACCCTTGAAGAGGAGCAGAGAGGTGCGCGCCCACGCCCTAGGAGGCTGGAGAGAAGAGCTGGAAGCTGGTGGCATCCTCAGCCACGTGGAAGGCCCAGGGAAGCAGTGGAGCAGCCCTGGGCTGGAGCAGTTCCCAGCCGCAAGGACTGAAGCAGGAAGGCAGAAGTGAGGTAAGCTGGCTGAAGGGAGAACCGATAGCTGCAAGGACTGAAGCAAGAAGCAGGAGAAGGGCTGACTGCAGGAACGGCACATGCCGTGAAGACAGCCCCAGGAGAAGAGGTAAGACTGCAGGCAGAGTAGAGAGCTGTAGCAGGCTGCAGGCACCGACAGGGATAGCTTCCCTGCCAGGCGAGGACCCGGGCTGAAGCAGGCACCGGCAGGGACGGTCTCCCTGCTGGCTGAAGGTCCCAGGATCGCAGCAGCACATCGGGGGAAGGCAGAAACAGGAGCAGAGGAGCCGGCTGCATGGCAACAGCTGCGGGGACGGCCCCAGCTGATTCAGGGAGAAAGAAGCAGCAGCATCAGCGTCCCAACTAGCCGTGAAGGTAAGAGCCTGCCCGCGCTCCTCGCGGGCAGGATCGCAACAGAGGATGCTTTGGAGTTGGGTATTTGGGGTGGGGGTGGTAGGGTCAGGAGTGGATAGAGGATATAAAAACAGAAAACCGGGGAGTACGTTGACAGAGGATTGGTTGTTGAACCACACATTTTTGTGCAATGCTTGTATTGTATGCAGGTTTTTTTTTCTGTTTGCATCTGCTATTGTTATCTCAGATTTGTGTAACTTCTTCCTATTAATAAAACTAATTTTGAAAAAAAAATCTATCTGGCTATATAAGTTAGCTGAATAAGTCTTATCCATCTAACTTACATGAGATATTCAGAGGCATGGCAATGCCTGTGAATATACCCAAATACATACCCAAATACATATCTAGCTTGTTTGAAACTAGGTAGAGATTGCATTGTACAAATCTTTACCTCTTTACCTTTCATTGATTCAAGCAGCAGAAAATCTTCTGTGATGTCAACTTTGCAATTCGTACCCTACTGAGTATGTAAAACCGCCCAAACCTACCCTACCCCCAAACCCCACTCTGAGTTAAAAGTGCCCCCTCTTACAATGGTATAACTAGTAGAGTGACATATTTCTCACTCACTCCCTCACTTTCACTATCCCAACCCAATTATACACATTTCCCACCCAGTCACTTATCCAGTCACTTATCCAGCAGCAGCCACTTAACTAGATAAGTTTGACATATCTGGCTACAGTAAGTAGCATTTGAATATTTACCTCATAAGGCAGAATCCAGCTCTATCCAAAAGAAACACATAGCAATGAGCATGTGCCACTACAGATTGCAGATGACAACGAGCGTGTTTCATGCCATTCTGTTTTTGTAAAGAGGGAAAAACTGACAGATGTTTTGCAGGCACAGACTAGCAACAAGGTGAAAGGGGTAGGGAAACAGGAATGCCAAAAAACAGCAGCATACTTTTCTTCCTCACTAGAGATGATGTAGTGAAAGCAATATTTTCAGTCACTGATTAAGATGAAGAGTCTTTTCTTGGATTGCCTGAATTAGAAGGTACTAAAGTAAAACTAGTGATGAATTTGGGATGCATATACAGTAGTGTCTAAGGATCATCCAATTCATTGATGGGGGAGATAGAGCAAAATGAGGATAATGATGAAGAGCAGGCAGAACAGATAGAGAGCATTGCTAATGCCCCTGGCATGGTTCCTCAGAGCCCACACTCTACCTCAGCTCCAATGCCAGCATCCTCCACCAAACATGTAGAGAAGGGATGATGGAAAAAAAATGTGTGACTTAAAAATTAGGGAGTACCCATGTTTTACGAAGTGTAATTACTGTGCAAAGGATGTCGGTCAAGGGAAGCAAATGGAGCACTGACCACCACTGGCATACACTATCACCTACAGAAGCAGCACCCCCTAATACTGACATCTGGGAAGGCTACAAATACTAATAGTAGCCCAAGGACCTTTTTCCACTCAGGGGAAGGTGATAAGAAAGAGGAATAGTGTTCCCCAAACTGATCCCATGCCCTCAACCCCCTCCAAAAGTCAGATGGCAGGCAAGCAGACCCTGTCAAGTGCGAGAAGCAACAACTTAACACGGAGGAAATGGTGTGGTGTTTGATGGCACTGTCCCAGACAGATGGCATCAAAAGTTATAATGAGGAATATTGCTGAAATGATTGTCCTTGATGGGCAGATGCTGCAGCCAGTGGAGAATGTGGGCTTTTAGCATTTTGTGCAGCTGACATTCCAACATTACAAAGTCCCCTCCAGGTCCAATTTAGTAGGAATGTGATCCCCAGCCTGTACAACCAGTGCCGTAGTCACATCCAGGTGCTGCTGGCTCTGGCAGAGGAGAGTAGCGTGAATTTCATCAGTGACATCTGGGTCTTCATGAATGCCTCATACTCTTATCTCTCCTTGCTAGCACTGATGGGATAGGGTAGAGGCAGGAGCAGACAACAAATCTAGCAGGGATGGAGCATCAGGGTGAAGGTGGACTTTGCTGCATACCCAGTCAATGCATAAGTCCCATACCTCATCTGATATTGAATCAGTCATAAGAGAGATGCCGGAGGGTTAGCAGCTAGATAGAAGAGCTAAGAATTTAAACGCAGGTTTCTTTGACACAGACAATGGTACAAATATTGTTAAGGCAATTCATTATGAGGTCTTAGAGGGTACCCGAAGTTCTGCAAAAGCTCTGCACCTATTAATGAAGGATGCCCTGGGGCTATGTCTAAAACCAATCATAATGAATATTTGGCAGTACATTTAGAGAAAAGCAGGAAAGTTACATGGAAATTCTATTGAAGTGAAAAGGCAGGGAAGTTTCTCTGAGACTAACAAGAGGAAATTGGGATGCCTCTCAAGTACCTTATTGTTGATATTGGCACCCTCTGGAATTCAACATACCTGATGCAGGAGAGGTTAGTGAAGCAGCAGACATCTATTCATAATCTGCCTCAGGAAATAAGGATAGATATGAATTGCCCCTGCAGTGTCATGATTGGGAGTCATGTTTTTGTAATGTCCCCTTGACTGCTTACCTCTTGGGGTATTCCTGAGTATGGGACCGACCTGGTGGGAGTCCCCCTTAGGGCAGACTTTATCAGTCCTCAAATTCTTGGCGCCTGGTGCCTCCACCTAGGGAAGAAGGTGTTAGTGGGTGGGATTTCCTTCCCTTCACCCCAGGAAAACAAATGGGACTGTGAACAAGACTAGCAGTATGAACTAATATATGCAGGTTTATTAGACTATTATAAGAATATACATTTCTACATGACTATGCACATTGCTAATAGGATGTCAAACAACACACTTATCTACTCATGGTTAATAGTCTCAGGCCACACAACTATATACATTTCTACAAGGTAGCAATATTATTTAATATTTTGGCAACTTGGGGTTGTTGCCCCTACAGTATACCACCATATAAAATAGAAGGGACTTTTTGAAGTTCCACTTAAGTTTATCCTCCCTCTTTTTTCCCCAAGTCTCACCCATGTGAAAAGATGCAACTGGACTGGTGGGCAGTGTTGGCCTGGAGGGTCTATTGTATATAAACTGCCATTACTAAAAGACGTTGATTACAAAATCTAGTAAATTCAATCATCCACTTCCATTCAATTTTTCAAATCCCAATTACCATATGTATATTTTTATTTTCACATCTCAGACCTTCATAACACCCCGTGGATAGAGAGCGCTATTACTCAATATTTTACCGCTTCAGGGTCATCTTTAATCATTGGTCCAATAGTCCATAGTCTTTCTGAATTTTTCTCATTTTTTCAATTTTATAATGGCTATAAGCCTTTTCTTAAAAAATCCTAATATATTAGATTTGAAATAAATATGAACCACTTCCCTTTCAGTGACAATTCAAAGTCCAGAGTCTAATCTGACATGATCATGTTTTGCATCTCTCTTTATCAGGAACCCTCCAGTATCCAACTTGGCACTAGGGATTATTTAACTCCTATACTGCTCTCCTAGAAGAAAAATATTCATATCAATACCACACATTTCTGGGACAGCATACCTTCACTTTATATATTAGAGGCTTACTCTCATGCGACCATCTCGTTATTATTACATGGCCTGGATAATCAACCTCGCCGGATTACCTCTGTATTGGCATTTTATACGTATGCTTACATCTTAATAGGTAATTGGTTCAGCCAAAGCCCTCCCAGTCATCTCTGATCATAGCATTGACTACACTCATTCACATGAAGAGAGCCCATTCAATCTCACGATTCAGCCCATTCGGAGAAACTGATTGCAACTGAAAAACCCAATGTTGTTCATATTGCCACAATTGCTTGACACGATTCCCTCCCTACCAATGAGATGGTATAAGTTCCAAAACTGTCCATTCTATGTCTTTGAAAAAATGGTGAAATTAAAGATGACCCTGAAGTGGTAAAATATTGAGTAATAGTGCTCTCTATCCACGAGGTGTTATGAAGATCTGAGAAGTGAAAATAAAAATATACATATTAGGGGTGTGCATTCGTTTTCAACATATATGTAAAACGCAACGTAATTTTTTTTTTTTAACTTAAAAAAGTGATGAGGCGAAAACGATCGGATTTCCAACTTATTCAACATAGCTATGTTGAATACGTTGGAAATCGCGATTGTTGATCCTAAATAAAAATTTAAACCCCTCACCCTCCTTAATCCCCCCCCCCCCAAGACTTACCAAAACTCCCCAAGCTGGCCAAAAGTTCCGTGAGGGTCCGGGAGCGGACGCGCGGGGAAACACGTGACGTCGCGTCACTCCGACGTGACGCCGACGTCACGTGGTCCACCGCGGTTCCGCTCCCGGACCCCTCGTTGGACCCAAACGGCACTTTTGGCCAGCTTGGGGGGGCCTCCTGACCCCCCCAAGCTGGCCAAAAGTGCCGTTTGGGTCCAACGAGGGGTCCGGGAGTGGACGCGTGGGGAATCACGTGACGTCGCGTCACGCCGACGCCACGTGGTCCACCGCAGTTCCGCTCCCGGACCCCTCGTTGGACCCAAACGGCACTTTTGGCCAGCTTGGGGGGGCCTCCTGACCCCCCCAAGCTGGCCAAAAGTGCCGTTTGGGTCCGGGAGCGGACGCGCGGTGGACCACGTGACGTCGGCGTCACGTCGGAGTGACGCGACATCACGTGATTCCCCGCGCGTCCGCTCCCGGACCCTCGTTGGACCCAAACGGCACTTTTGGCCAGCTTGGGGGGGTCAGGAGGCCCCCCAAGCTGGCCAAAAGTGCCGTTTGGGTCCAACGAGGGGTCCGGGAGCAGAACCGCGGTGGACCACGTGACGTCGGCGTCACGTCGGAGTGACGCGATGTCACATGATTCCCCACGCGTCCACTCCCGGACCCTCGTTGGACCCAAACGGCACTTTTGGCCAGCTTGGGGGGGTCAGGGAATCACGTGACGTCGCGTCACTCCGACGTGACGCCGACGTCACGTGGTCCACCGCGGTTCCGCTCCCGGACCCTCACGAAACTTTTGGCCAGCTTGGGGAGTTTTGGTAAGTTTTGGTGGGGGGGGATTAAGGAGGGTGAGGGGTTTAAAATTTTATTTAGGGAATCGGTGCACGTATGGACATAGACTCAACTTATGGAATTGTACATATGTCCATATTGACCGAAATTGACCCCCCCTTTCGACTTATGGACTTATGAACTTAAACGTTTGGTCTGCACATCCCTAATACATATGGTAATCAGGATTTGAAAAATTGAATGGAAGTGGTTTATTGAATTTACTAGATGTTGTAATCAATGTCTTTCAGTAATAACTTTTTGATTCATTGATTAAGGGAGGATTATTATTTTTTATAATATTGATATATAAACTGCCGCCATTTTCTTGGTGCCACTTCTGCTCCACTTAAAGGTCCATTCAATGCTGGGGTCCACATCCTCCTGGGGATCTGATTCCACCTCCTGATCGGTAACTGGGGTCCATCCCCCCCCCCCCCCCACGGGAGACATGACTCCCCTCCTGGAATGCTATTGGGGTCCATACCCTCTGGGGAGACTGTTCAATCTAATACTGGGGTCCATACCCTCCAGGAAACCACTCAATCTTCTGCTGGGATATCCTTAGTCAAGGGGGACACAGGGTCACCTTCCAATCTCCTGCTGGAGTCCCCTTCCTCCTGGGGGACTGCTCCATCTCTGGATCTGCTGCTGTCCTTTAGTTGCTCTCCTTTCATAGGAGAGTTTTCCCTGGCTTTGGTTTACAGCTCCACTAGGCTCATGGCCAGTTATTTTCTGTTACCCAGCCTGGTTGGGTCACCTTCTCTCAGCCAAAAGGTCAAGACCCAGAATGAACCATGAAAAGAGAATATATGCATACCAATCCATCTTGCCAATTTGTTGTTGTTGTTTGAGAACTGCGTACCCAAGGGTCTGACTCCCCTTGTTAGTCAGGGTGAGAATCTATTTGCTTCCTAGGACTGTTTTTCAGAACTTTCCTCATAAATCCCTCTTTCACTCAAAATTCTACAATGTAGGTCTTTTCCAGTTATTGTTCTGCAATTTAGGATTTTGCTATCCTTTGATTTAAAATGATATTTCATTGCAAGTTTCCAACAGTAGTCCAGGGGGCTGTGACATGCAAATCCCCTACCTGAGTCTCTCTCATCTATTCAATGGTCATTTGAGTACCTTCACAGTAAGGGCTCTGGCAACCTTTTTAATCTCATTCTGGGTTTTCTTGGGCTGGCAGCTCATGTTACATAGCTGCATTATTCTTTTCTTCTCTGCTGCAGTTCACTTAAATGGTAGCATGCTTTTTACCCCTGTCTCCCTTGGAAGATTGGTTTCATTTTTTTTTATTATGCCTATAATTTGTATGTTGCCTTGGGTGATTTAAGTAAATTGGGATGTAGGTTATAAATTCATGAAATAAAAAAATAAATCTTAAGGAAACATAGAAACTAGAAATGATGGCAGAATAATGCCAAACGGCCCATCCAGTCTGCTCAGCAAGCTTTCACACTTTTTTTTTTCTCATACTTATCTATTACTCTTGGCCTTAGTAACCTTTTGGTTCTATTTCCCTTCCACCCCCACAATTAATATAGAGAGCAGTGTTGGAACTGCATCTAAGTGAATATCTAGCTTAGAGGGTCATTTATCAAAATGTGTTAAATGCTTATCGCATGCAAAAAGCCCCATTAACGCATGCAATAGGCCCTTACTGCATGCAAAAACATCTTTAATGCATGCAATAGCACCATATCGTATGATGCGATGCAAATTTGAAAAAGAGGAGGAGTTAGGGGCAGGGAGTGGGCTGGGTTTGCAAAATGCTATTGCACAGACTTAATGCCAATTTTAACTACACCCCTTTCAATAGCGTTAAGCCATGTGATAGCTTGCGTTACCGGGCACTCACTCCAAGATGAGATTTTGGCAATGTTCTCTCCACCTAGCTTGATATTACCCAGGTAGAGAGTCCATCAAGCTAGGTGGAAAGAACATTGCACAAATCTCATCTTTGGGTGAGTTTTCTTACTCTGAAGGCCATCAAATATTCACAAGAGACTACTATTCTGTTCGTTCATCTCACATTGAATGTGAAAGTGGCCCCTAACCCCCTACACTAATAACTAAACCTCACCTTGAGTTACTAGGTGGGCCTATCATAGGGATACAAATACCTATCTAGGGAGAGGGAACTATGGTTAGGTGCTTTCCTTCTCTCTCTCTCTCTCTCTCAGAACATTAACAATGGTCCCCCAGTGGTTGAATGCAGGAAATACAACAGGTCTGGCAATTTGTGCTAACTTAGCTCTTCACATAGGTAATTAGTACAAATTGCAATAAACTGTATATTAGCATAAAACATGCCCCTTTTGCTATTGCATGCAATACTTATCGCATTTTGATAAATCCAGGCCTTAATAAGTTAGGGGTAGAAACCGCCACAATAAGCAAGCTACACCCATGCTTATTTGTTTACCCAGACTATGTAATTCAGTCCTGGTTGGTTGTTGTCTGTATATAGATCCACTTTTCTTCATTCCCCCTGCCATTGAAGCAGAGAGCTATGCTGGATATGCATTGAAAATGAAGTATCAGACTTTCTCCCCTGCTGTTGAAGCAGAGAGCTATGCTTGATATGTGTGAAGTATCAGTCTTTCTCCCCTCCGTTGAAGCAGAGATTTATGCTGGATATGCATTGAAAGTGAAGTATTAGGCTTATTAGATTTGGGGTAGTAACCGCCATAACAAGTGAAGTATCACACTTTCTCCCTTGCCGTTGAAGCAGAGAGCTATGCTGGATATGCATTGAAAGTGAAGTACCAGACTTTCTTCCCTGCCGTTGAAGCAGAGAGCTATGCTGGATATTCATTGAAAGCAAATTATCAGGCTTATTTGGTTTGGGGTAGTAACCGCCGTAACATGCAAGCTACTTCCCACTTTTTTTGTGAATGGAAATCCTTTTTTCCACATTACCTCTTGTCGTTGAAGCTTAGAGCAATGTAGGAGTCGCATTAACCATGTGTATGTTTATTGAATAAGGGTATTATCTCCAGGTAGTAGCCATCATTCCCACGAGCCACCCACTCTTCATTCACATCCTCTAGACTTTATGGATCCACAGTGTTTATCCCACGCCCCTTTGAAGTCCTTCACAGTTCTGGTCTTCACCACTTCCTCCGGAAGGGCATTCCAGACATCCATCACCCTGTCCGTGAAGAAATACTTCCTGACCTTGGTTCTGAATCTTCCTCCCTGGAATTTTTAATCGTGACCCCTGGTTCTGCTGATTTTTTTCTGATGGAAAAGGTTTGTCGTTAACTTTGGATCATTAAAACCTTTCAAGTATCTGAAAGTCTGTATCATATCTCCCCTATTCCTCCTTTCCTCCAGGTTGTACATATTTAGATTCTTCAATCTCTCCTCATAAGACATTCAATGAAGACCATCCACCTTTTTGGTCACCCTTCTCTGGACTGCCTCCATCCTGTCTCTGTCCCTTCGGAGATACGGTCTCCAGAACTCCAGGTGAGGACTCACCATGGACTTGTACAAGGGGATATTCACTTTTTTTTTCTTCCTCGATATTCCTCTCTCTATGCAGCCCAGCATTCTTCTGGCTTTAGCTATCGCCTTGTCACATTGTTTCGCCGACTTCAAATCGTTAGACACTATTACCCCTAGGTCTCTCTCCTGCTCCGTGCACATCAGCCCTTCATCCCCTATTGAATACAGTTCTTTTGGATTTCTACACTCTATATGCATGACTCTGCACTTCTTGGCATTGAATCTCAGATGCCATATCTTCGACCACTCTTCCAGCTTCCTTAAATCCCTTCTCATTCTCTCCACTCCTTCTGGCGTGTCCATTCTGTTGCAGATCTTAGTGTCATCCGCAAACAGACAAACCTAACCTTCTAAATCGTCCACTATGTCGCTCACATAAATATTGAACAGGACCGGTCCCAACAACGATCCTTGCGGCACTCTGCTTAACACCACTCTCTCTTCAGAGTAAGTTCCATTTATCATCACATATTGTCGCCTGTCCGTCAACCAGTTTGCAATTCAGGCCACCACCTCGGCACTCACTCCTATGCTTCTCATTTTATTCACCAGCCTCCTGTGCGGGACCGTATCAAAAGCCTTGCTGAAATCCAAGTAGATGAAATTGAGTGTTCTTCCTTGATCCAATTCCCTAGTCACCCAGTCGAAAAAGTCAATCAGATTTGTCTGACAGGATCTTCCCCTGGTGAATCCATGCTGCCTCTGGTCCAGCAACTTTTCAGACTGTAGATAGTTCACTATTCTTTCTTTCAGCAGTGACTCCATTACTTTTCCCACCACCGAGGTGAGGCTAACTGGCCTGTAGTTTCCAGCCTCCCCTCTGCTCCCACTCTTGTGAAGTGGGACCACCACCGCTCTTCTCCAATTACTCGGCACCACTCCTGTTTCTAGGGATCTATTGAACAGGTCACGCAGAGGACCCACCAGCACATGTCTGAGCTCCCTCAGTATCCTGGGATGAACCTCTTCAGGACCCATGGCTTTGTCCACTTTCAGTTTTCCCAGCTCTTCCCACACATTCTCCACTGTAAACTGAGTTACATCTACTCCACTCCCCTCCAGTTTATTGTTAACTAGCAACGGTCCTTCTCCTAGGTCCTTTTTAGTGAACACCGAACTGAAGTATTCGTTTAGTATTTCTGCCATTTCTTTGTCTCGCTCTACACATTGATCCTTTTCACCTTTAAATTTCACTATACTACTTTGAACTTTTCTCCTTTCTCTGATGTAGCTGAAAAATGATTTGTCACCTCTCTTTACCTCTTTGGCAATCCTTTCTTCCACTTTTTGCCATCTTGATTACTTTCTTCATCTCCCTCAGTTGTACCAGACATTCTTCTTTGTGCTCCTCCCTTTGGGATCCTTTATATTTCTTGAATGCTGTTCTTTTAGCTTTTATTTTGTCAGCTACCTCCTTTGAGAACCATATAGGTTTCATTTTTTCTTTTGCTTTTCTTTACTTTTCTAACATATAGATTAGTTGCCTTGATAATTGCTCCTTTTAGTTTGGTCCACTGTTGATCTACATCTTTCTTGTTCTCCCAGACTTTTAATTTTTCCTCCAGGTACTTCCCCATTTCATCAAAGTCTGTGTTTTTGAACTGCAAAACTCGGGTCTTCGTGCTTCTTCTATGTATCATTTGTGTGATATGAAACCATATCGTTTGATGATCACTGGTGCTGAGGTGGGCGCCCACCTGGACATCAGAGACATTATCTCCATTAGTGAGCACTAAATCAAGTATAGCTCCCTCTCTCGTGGGTTCCATTACCATTTGTTTGAACAAAGCCCCTTGCAGGGCATCCACTATTTCTCTACTATTGTTAGATTCAGCAGAAGGGATTCTCCAGTTTACATCCGGCAGATTAAAGTCTCCAAAAATCACCACTTCTCCCTTCTTTCCCATCTTTTGGATGTCTTCAACCAGATCTCTGTCATGCTCTTCCTTTTGATTTGGAGGCCTGTAAACCACTCCAATATAAATGGATGCCCCATCGTCTTTTTTTAGGTCGGCCCATAATGCTTCTTCATTGCCCCATCTTCCTTGTAGCTCAGTTGCTTGGATATTGTTTCTGACATAAAGAGTCACTCCTCCCCCTTTCCTATCCTCTCTGTCCTTCCTTAGCAAGTTATAGCCCAGTATGGCCATTAGGGATCTGAATCGTTTTTTGACGATTTAAAACAATCGTCAGATATATTTTAAATCGTCAAAAATCGTTAAGAGTTGCGATACAATAGAAATACAATAGAAATCCCCCCGGTTTATCATGAAAAATCATAAATCGAGGGAGGGGGGAGGGCGGGGAAAACCGGCACACCAAAAAAAACCCCTAAACCCACCCCGACCATATAAAACAAATCCCTTACCTTCCCTCACCTTCCCTCACCCTCCCTCACCCCCCCAAAACTTTTTACGAGTTGCTGGTGGTCCAGTGGGGGCACGGGGACTGATCTCCTGCTCTCGGTCCATCGGCGCCATTTTGGCTGCCACTCAAAAATGGCGCCAATGGCCCGATAAAAAAAAAAACCCACCCGACCCTTTAAAAACAACCCCTTAGCTTCCCCCACCCTCCCGATCCCCCCAAAACATTTTAAAATTACCTGGTGGTCTAGTGGTGATCCCGGGAGCGGCCTCCTGACCCCCACAAGACTTGCCAAAAGTACAGCGGGGGTCCGGGAGCGATCTCCTGCGCTCGTGACGTCGGGGGACAGGAACCAAAATGGCGCCGGTGCTACCTTTGCTCTGTCATATGACAGGGCAAAGGTAGCGCCGGCGCTATTTCTATTAACACAGCCGTGGCCCGAGAGTGGAAGATCACACCGGGACCCCCCCACTGGAACCCAGGTAATTTAAAACATTTTGGGGGGTTCGGGAGGGTGGGGGATTTATTTTAAAGGGTCGGGGTGGGTTTTAGGGTTGTTTTAGTGTGCTGGTGTTCCCGCCCTCCTCCTCCCCCGATTTACAATTTTTGACGATAAATCAGGGGAATTCCTATTGTATCGCGGCTCTAATGATTTTTGACGATTTAAAATATATCAGACGATATTTTAAATCGTCAAAAAACGATTCACATCCCTAGTTTTTACCTCATTGGCAAGCTTGTTCTCAAAGTCTCTATTGGCTTGTCTTGTTACTCTTTTATATCTAACTTGCCAGTGCATATGCACTTGCCTATTTTCATCATTTGAGTTTGCTTTTCGTTGTTTGACTGATTCTCTTTTAGTTTTAACTGCCTCCTTTACTTCACCAATAACCACCCCGGCAGTTATTTGGTCTTCCTTTGACCATTTTTAATGCATAGAATATATATCCCAGGCAGCCGTGGTTATTTGTTGCTAAAAGGGGAGGGGGGGCAGCAACAGCAGCACATGCTCACAGATTCCAAAGTACCATAGAGACCAGATATGGGGTAAAATTGTCTGCAGCTTTATTAATAATAACAATAATATACAACAATAACCATGTACCTGAGCCATAACATAGAAAGAGCTGTCAAAGTGTCCGCATTCTGTGCAGGCAGCATGCCACCTCCGGCTTGGGGACCACTTCAACCAAGCATGGCCCTCCCTTCCGGGAGGTAAATATCTTCAGGACGTTCCCGGTCACCCGCCTCGCCCAAGTAAGGTGATTGCCCAATTGCCAGTGGGCCCTGGCAATCTTAAAGACAACTTGGATTCAATAATTACTCTCAGATTTTGAGCAGTATTTCTTTTTTTTTTTAATATCTCTTTTATTGAAACCAGGCAGAACATTGAACAGTATTGGGTAACAGGCATAATATTTAAATGAAAATACTATAAAGGACATAGCAAGGTGAACAAAAAACATTTGTCTCCTAGGTTTCATTTTCAGGTGAAATTTCCCTGCCCCCCCTCCACACACACACACACACACACACACACACTTGACCAGTCATACAACCCAAACACTCACACATTTACAGTAGACTGAGGAATTATGGCTTCTTAAAATAAGGTGGTAACTTTCTCCCACAAAAGAAAATATTCTTTTAATAATAGAATAATAGCAGGCGCTTAGGATGCTGTATTGACATTTTTCGTAGTAATTCCAGCTGGGCTTGTTGTTGCATTAACATTCACCAGTCATGAACTGAAGGTAATGAGTCCGAGTTCCAATTAACATGTTTCTTAACCAAAACCAGGGTTATTGAGAAGAATTTTTCACCCCTTCTAAGGGCCTTATTTTCTAAAGTATCGCAGGCCTGCAAAACTTTAGAAAATTGCGCTAATGGGGGGGCGGGGGTCGAAGCAGGGGGGCGGTCCTGTGCTAGCCTGCAGCGATCGACCGCCGCAGTGCGATCGCTGCCGGTTTCGCACCCAATAGCGCCACCATAGAAGGTGTAGCTATTGGGTGTGAAGTAGGATGCGAAAAGGCCCTTACCTTTTCGCCGTCCGCGGCATCTTTGCTGAGTCGGCCCTGGTGACGCCCCAACTCCTCCTCTTCCAGGGCCGACTCCGCCCCAATTTAGGTAGCACAAGCCTGCGATAGCCTTAGAAAATAAGGCCCTAAGGAGGGCAACACAAGTGCTTGACAGATGTAAATAAAATAGGACCCCCGACCAGGAGACTGACCAACCAAGAATTTTTTCCACAAGGCCCTGGATTTGTGTCCAGTAGTTACTCAATTTAGGAGCATATTTCTAACCTTCAAAACATGTTTATGAATAATAATATCTGGAGTAACTGAACAGGGCTTTTACTAAGCCAAATAATGGAGATCTTACTACATTAGTCAATTTGCTTTCATCCTGTCCTGTATTTGCTTAAAATATATTGTTAACTGGCGCACTGGCTCCTCACCAGGAGCTACACTAGGAAAAAAAATTGCAAACCATCTATATAAAATTGATATCAAACCCAAATCAACTAAAATCATACTTAAAAGACTAATAAACATATTAAAAAAGTGATAATACTTATTGAATACCAGTCTCACATGAAAACCACTCTGAAAAATTGCCATTTACAACATACCTTTTGCATCCCACCTATAAGAAATGAGTTGTAACTTTCCCAGACTTCTACTCCTATTCCAAAACTTTTCAACCTAACTAAAAGCTTGGTTTGACACATGATATCAAAAGCAGAGGTGATGTAACATTGAACAAATATTTCTGATTTTTTATGTTCTAATGCATGATGCATTTCATTCATTAGTGACAACAATAAAGTGTCTGTCCCATAACGCTTGTGAAAACCAAATTGTTTCTTATATATTTTATTTATTTATTTATTTATTTATTTATTTATATTCCATATTTGGCACTTCAAAGCAGATTACAATCAGCTACTGTGGACATTTCCCTATCCCCAGAGGGGCTTACGATCTAACTGGGAGATGCAACAAGCTTCAGTAGTGCTCTAATGCACATCAATCAGTATATATCACGTGATATATGCTGAATATCATACAATAGAGCCCTATTGCTGTGATATTATGTGATACATATGATATTTAGCATGTCCCTGCCCAGGTACCCTCCTCTATTACAATGCCCTTGTTTGCATGCAAATGCATGCAAACAGGGCAATTCTATGTTAATATTCTGTCATAGTTGACCAAGAAAGTAGTTGACTGCGATAAAATAATACTTATTTGAAATGTGATAAATGTGAGGTAGGAGCCCCAGAAACCAAACACAAGTTCTGAGGCTACCGCCTCAAATATAAAGTGCCATAAAAAAAAAAAAAGTGTCTTGACTCAAGAAAAGATTGAGCAAGGATCAGTGTTGAACCCCAGCTCAACCTTGGGCTGCCACTCGAGGAGATTCCAACTACCTAAAGTAAAAAAAATAGAAGGGATGTGCCTGCATGGTGATGGCCCTCCTCTACCTCTCCCCCAAAGGTCAATCACATTCTTTGGGGGTTCAGCCGGGCCCCAAAGGAAAACATAATCATTGGGGTTAAGTGGTCTACAACCCCCTCCCCTTCCCCCAATGTGTAATGAAAAAATGTCAGATTCTGAATCCTTCTCAGATTCCCTTAAACCCTCAGGCACCTCCCAACCTCCTTTCTGTACCATCCAAACTTTTCAAAGCTGTTTCAGGTCCCTTGTTGGGGCTGGGGCACACCCTCACACCCAGCTTTGTCAGCACCATTTTTAAAAATAGAAAGAATCTGTCCTTTCCCCTGTCATGTGACTGAAGCATAGTTCATGGATCAGAAACATGCTGTTCCTACAGCATGAAATAGTCTTCCAGAGAGCCTAAGACTAACTGTTTCTACTAAATCATTTAAGAGAATGCTTAAAACTCATTTGTTTAAACTAGCATTTGATTAACTGGAAATTTAGTATACACGTGCCATCTTTTACCTTTACTTTTATCTATATTTTTATTTATTTTATTATGTTTTATTTTACTGTGTCCATCCTTGCAATTTATGAACATATTTATACTTTGCCTATAAGTTGTGTACTGTCTCATCAGGTTTTATGTATCTATTGTAAATTGCTTTGATCCATGTCTAGGCAGACTGTACATTTTTAAATATATATTTATTGAATTTTATATATATATATATATATATATATATATATATATATATATATATATTCATATATATAAATCAGACCAGCAAAACTCTGAGATCCCAAACTTCTGTTTGGAAAGGGTACAACTTACCCTTAGTTGGAGTAGATGGAACTGATTTGGAATGGGAAGGTGTCTGACCCACAAGACCTCAATCTTTTTTGAGATTAAGAATAAGTTTGTTGGCAGACATCCATCCTTCTATGGCATAGATGCAGTCAGCCAACGAGGTCAGAGTAGTGGAAAGAACAGCGCCTGCATAAATGTCATCTGCATAAATTTTATACTTAATTCCAAAAGAATTCAGTGTGTTGCCAAGAGGACAGAAATACATATTAAAAACCATTGTTGAGAGAATAAATCCTCTGGGTGCAGCAGAGAGTATTAATCTGGATTCAGAGAGTTTTCCATTCATCCTGACCTGCTGAGAATGACAAGTCAAAAATGACCAGAACCAAGAGAGAATATTTCCATCATTCCCAATCAACTCCAACCTGCCAAGAAGATTTTCAAGGCATACGGTGGAGAACTTGGAAAATATACGTAGAAAAAATAGTGACATAGTAATGACAGCAGAAAAAAGATAAAATAGTTCATCTAGTCTACCCAGCAAGATTCATATGGTAGTAACTGCCACTCCGTGCAAGTTACCCCTCAGCCTTATATTAAGGGTAGAAATATTAACAATCCAAACAATTTTAGATTTATACATTTTTCTAAAGTCCCCAAAGTAGCAGTTATTTATATGTTCAAGAGATAGCATCTTGAAATATTGAAAGTCCCTGCTCAATCAATCTCTCCAATTGTCAGGATATATTATCTTCCTCATTTTAAAAAGCAAGTAGCCAGAGTTCTCCAACATGAATTGCCTCAGATATTTAAGAACAGTTTGGATTTAACAGCTATTTCAGTATTTTCTGAATCAAAATCTTCAACCAATTGTGACTCTTGCTTTGGATCCTGACAGAGACTGGCTTCTCAAGTTATTTTTTAAACATCATGAAGATTTGTTTCTTGAGATGAATTTTCATATTTTTCTTCATGTTGCTAAGCTGACTTAAAAGAGAAGGCAATGTATGTTAATGAGAGCCAGGGTGATTCAGTTGGATGCACTGTTGTTTCTGAAATTTTCATGTAAATGCATAATTAAATTTAATAATTTTCTTATATTTTCTGAACCAGTTGCAGCAGGCATAGCTTCGACTGATAATATCTCCTTTGGATTTTTTTATTGGAATGTTTGTACTATATATGTAAATATATATATATATATATATATATATATATATATAAAACAAAAACCAGGCAATATTCACATTCAATTGTACTTATCATTTAATACAGAAAAAACACTATACAGAGTGGGATACAAACACATACCAATTTTTATAAGCAATCTTTTTTTATTACAAAACTTTTATTATTCTTGAGATCCCTCAATACAAATATGAATTTAAGAATAATTCCACATTATATCCACTTAACATATCTCTATACCATTATCATATAATCTAATATCTGTATACACACATTTAATACATTTTTTTTAAAAACATATTATCTAACTCATACCCCCATACACACCCATTCATTCTAACAACTCAATCCTAAAAATACCTGAGCATTTACCACTATTAAGACCAACAATATCATAAAAATGAACACTCAAGATTCACACATATTTCCCATCAGTAATTCATATATCACCCCAATATATTCGCTTGTTGCAATATATCCTTTACAATATGCCCCTCACTTCAGCGTGTTCTTTTATTACAATATAATCCTTACAATATGTCCCCAGCATATTTCCCTTATTGCGATGAATTTCTTTTGTGTTCCCTTATTACAATGTTCTTTACAATATTTCCCAACAAGGCCCTTGTTTTGCCAGACTGTTGTTATGTTAGTCTTTTGAATAGAGCAGTAATAATCACGCTGGAAGCTGAACATTTTTGCCAACTTAACTTTACTGATAATTGATGGAAAATTAATGAAAATGGTCTTATACACTTTATTGTTCAATACAGTCCACACTGTTAGTTTCCAATAAACTTGTACCTTTATAATTTTATTCAAGTGAATTTGCTCTTTTATTCTGGGTATTTTCCAATGGGTGGGGTAGTTTTAAAACTTCATCCCAGAATTTGTGGATACAAAAGTCTAACACAATATAGATATAATAATTTAAAGTCCTAGTTCTCATGCCTTTTTCTACATGTACTAAAATCACTTCTTAGTTCTTAGCCTTACTCCTCAATGGCCTTTGCTGATACCTCATGTCTATCTTCAACAGCCAGACATTATAATAGTGGTTAAAATCAGATGAGTGCTTCTGGTCTTCTTCAAAGTCGACCTTTTCCTCCTTACAGGAATGAATGGAGATTCATTCATTCAGGGCCTTCCAAGGCAAATGGATCTCTTGGGTAAGAAATTCCCAAACTCCTTTTCAATGTTACACTCTTAGTCAATGGATCCTTGGGAACATTGGCAGAAGGTAAAAATTAACATACAATCAAAAAGGAAAAAGGAAGGATAAATACAACTTCCTTTACCTGAAATCAAAAGAGACAAAATCTTCAAAGTAGGCACAGGGCACCCTTTCTTCCATACCATTTCCAGGGACCTTTCCCTAAAGAAAATGCAATAAAATCAAAAGTAAGAACAAATATATTCTCCATATTTAAAGAGATAACCAAAAATTCACATGTTAAATGGTAGCATGGGAATTTATACTGCATGGACTCTACCATTACTGTCTCCTACATGGGGAATTAAAATCCAACCAAACTATTTGCTTTCCCCCTCCACATATGGGATAACCCTTTTAATAGAGACCCAGTATAGCTCTCTACACTAATAAAATTAATATCATTGTAGTTGATATTCAAAAAATGTAATTGGATAACTTGGAATATGTTTTGGAAAAATCAGCCATTTATTGGGCTAAATTGTAACCGGATAAGTCATTATCTGGCTAAAAAGAGGTATTCCATGGTATGACTTACTAATCTAGTTAACAAAGTCAATATTCAATTGTAAAAAATTAAGTCACTGATTCACTAAGGGGCAGATTTTAAAAGCCCTACGTGTGTAAATCCAGCTGGATTCACACGCGCAGGGGGGTTACGAGCATCGAGCCTATTTTGCATACGCCCGGTGACATGCGCAAGCCCCGGGACGTGCGTATATCCTGGGGCTTGAAAAAAGGGGCGGGGAATGGGCGGTCCTGGGCGGGGGGGGGGCGGGGCTAGAGGCCTTCTTAGGGCCACTAGGCCAGGGGATCGCGCACTGGCCCTCGACGGCGCGCGCAACCTACGCTACCCGGAGGCAGGCGCAACTTGTAAACCAAAGGTGAGGGAGGTTTTAGGTAGGGCTGGGGGGCGGGTTTGGTAGGGGAAGGGAGGAGAAAGTGGGGGAGTGGAAGGAAAGTTCCCTCCGAGGCCGCTCCGATTTTAGAGGGAACGAGGAAAGCCATCGGGGCTCCCCTAGGGCTCGGCGCATGCAAGGTGCACTAATGTGCACCCCCTTGCACGAACCGATCCCGTATTTTATAACATGCACGTGGCTGCACGCACATGTTATAAAATCTGGTGTACATTTGTGCACACCGAGTTGCTCGCACAAATGTATGCATGCGCGTACCTCTTAAAATCCGGCCCTAAGGGTTTTTCCCATAGACACAAAATGGGAGAAAAGCCTTAATGAATCTGGCCTTAAATTAGCTGCATAACTTTCCAGTTTGGGTTGACTGGATAATAGGGATGTGAATCGTTTTTCAACGATTAAAATTATCATCCGATAATGTTTATATCGTCTTAAATCGTTATAGATCACGATACAATAGAAATTCTAACGATTTATCGTTAAAAATCGTTAAATCGTGTTAGTGCGCACTAACTCGAGTTAGTGCGCACTAACTCCCCGTTAGTGCGCACTAACTCGATTTAGTGCGCACTAACTGAAAATAATACAAATAAACACTTTCCAGGTCACTGAAGGTCAGTTAGGAATGAATATGTGTTCCTATTGGCTGGCTGCCCTCTTATCTATTGATATTACCAAGGTTACCACTGAGGTGATGGTTGGGGGGATGGGAAATGGAACTGGAAACTAACGAACACCAACAGAAAATGAAACAAAGTGTTCACACTTCCCAGGTCAGTAATGGTCACTTAGGAATGAATATGTATGTATGTATTCCTATTGGCTGGCTGTGCTCTTATCTATTGATGTTACCAATATGGTTGGGGGGATGTGAAATGGAAACAGTTGGAAGCTTGACAAAAAAAGTAATGTAATGATCAGCACTCACGTGACTAGAACTTGTTTGTTTATTATTTTTGTTAGCAGGCACCTGAAATGCTAGTGCATGTTGAATTTGCCAATCACTGTGCATTTTAGAAAGGTGGTCCTGGCTGGAACTGTACACAGTTCAAATATATGTAATTGATTGTTGGTAAGTGTATTTTTTAAGTACCCACACTGGCACCAGTATGTTTACTTTTCCTCCTACTTAACTCACTAGCTCAGCTTTGTAAGAAGGGCTTCTCTGCTTGTGTGTTGTTTTTGTTTGGTGTGAGGAGAGCAGAAACATCAGATCTTTATTCAATCTACTACAGTCATCTCTTACAGTGCCCTACCCCTATTAATACCAGGAGTGTTGTGATCTTCCTGCACACAGTGCCCTAACCCTGATACCAGTCTGAGACAGCTCCCTCCCTGCATTACTAGTGAGAGGCTGGCTTCACAGACAGGGGGGAGCTGCCTGACCCTCACTCCTGACTTCCCCCATGTCCCAGCTAGTGAATGGTGTGTGGGTGAGGGGGGGGGGGAGGATGGTGAAGTCTGAGACAGCTCCCTCCCTGCATTACTAGTGAGAGGCTGGCTTCGCAGACAGGGGGGAGCTGCCTGACCCTCACTCCTGACTTCCCCCATGTCCCAGCTAGTGAATGGTGTGTGGGTGAGGGGGGGGGGGAGGATGGTGAAGACTGAGACAGCTCCCTCCCTGCATTACTAGTGAGAGGCTGGCTTCACAGACAGGGGGGAGCTGCCTGACCCTCACTACTGACTTCCCCCATGTCCCAGCTAGTGAATGGTGTGTGGGTGAGGGGGGGGGGAGGATGGTGAAGTCTGAGACAGCTCCCTCCCTGCATTACTAGTGAGAGGCTGGCTTCACAGACAGGGGGGAGCTGCCTGACCCTCACTCCTGACTTCCCCCATGTCCCAGCTAGTGAATGGTGTGTGGGTGAGGGGGGGGGGGGGTGGATGGTGAAGTCTGAGACAGCTCCCTCCCTGCATTACTAGTGAGAGGCTGGCTTCATAGACAGGGGGGAGCTGCCTGACCCTCACTCCTGACTTCCCCCATGTCCCAGCTAGTGAATGGTGTGTGGGTGAGGGGGGGGGGGGGGGAGGATGGTGAAGTCTGAGACAGCTCCCTCCCTGCATTACTAGTGAGAGGCTGGCTTCGCAGACAGGGGGGAGCTGCCTGACCCTCACTCCTGACTTCCCCCATGTCCCAGCTAGTGAATGGTGTGTGGGTGAGGGGGGGGGGAGGATGGTGAAGTCTGAGACAGCTCCCTCCCTGCATTACTAGTGAGAGGCTGGCTTCACAGACAGGGGGGAGCTGCCTGACCCTCACTCCTGACTTCCCCCATGTCCCAGCTAGTGAATGGTGTGTGGGTGAGGGGGGGGGGGGGAGGATGGTGAAGTCTGAGACAGCTCCCTCCCTGCATTACTAGTGAGAGGCTGGCTTCACAGACAGGGGGGAGCTGCCTGTCCCTCACTCCTGACTTCCCCCATGTCCCAGCTAGTGAATGGTGTGTGGGTGAGGGGGGGGGGGGTGGATGGTGAAGTCTGAGACAGCTCCCTCCCTGCATTACTAGTGAGAGGCTGGCTTCACAGACAGGGGGGAGCTGCCTGACCCTCACTCCTGACTTCCCCCATGTCCCAGCTAGTGAATGGTGTGTGGGTAAGGGGGGGGGGAGGATGGTGAAGTCTGAGACAGCTCCCTCCCTGCATTACTAGTGAGAGGCTGGCTTCACAGACAGGGGGGAGCTGCCTGACCCTCACTCCTCCGGGGTATTGTGATCTTCCTGCACACAGTGCCCTATCCTTGATACCAGGGGTGTTGTGATCTTCCTGCATGCAGTGCCCTATCCCTATTAATACCAGGAGTGTTGTGATCTTCCTGCATGCAGTGCCCTATCCCTATTAATACCAGGAGTGTTGTGATCTTCCTGCATGCAGTGCCCTATCCCTGATATCGGGATGTGTGCAAGAAGATCACAACACCCCCGGTATCAGGAATAGGGCACTATGTGCAGGAAGATCACAACACCCCCAGTATCAGGAATAGGGCACTGTGTGCAGGAAGATCACAACACCCCTGGTATTAGGGATAGGGCACTGTGTGCAGGAAGATCACAACACTCCTGGTATTAATAGGGATAGGGCACTGTGTGCAGGAAGATCACAATACCCCTGGTATCAGGGTTAGGGCACAAGTTCTAGTCACATTGACTGATCACATTACTTGTTTTGTCAAGCTACCAACTGTTTCCATTTCCCATCCCCCATATACTGTCAGTAGGAAACTTGGTAACATGAATAAATAAGAGGGCAGCCAATAGGAATACATATTCATTCCTAAACTGACCTTAACTGACCTGAAAAGTGTCAAATTGTATCATTTTCAGTTAGTGCGCACTAACTCCCAGTTAGTGCGCACTAACTCCCGTTAGTGCGCACTAACTCGAGTTAATGCGCACTAATCGGAAAAAACGATTTTTAACGATTTTTTAACTAAAAAATCGTGCCTAAGACGATTTTCTTGCCCTGTCACACGATTTCTATCGTTAAGACGATATGGAAAACGATTCACATCCCTACTGGATAAGGTGCAATGTGACTAGATTTCTTCAAACGATATCCAAGTAAGTAACACTGCAAATATTTTATTTAAAGAGATAAATAAGAGGGCCAGTGGCTCGATCCCTTCCTTCCCTCCAAAACATTATAAATGGTCCTATCAGGCTGTGAACCCTCAACCCCTCAAAACCCTCTTAAATATTCAAAAAGTCCCCCAATGTTCAGGTCTGGCCCCTCTTCCCCAGTTCTCTGAAACTGCAAATCGGGCCACTAGGCCTCAGGGCCACCCACTCACCCACAGTACAAGGTGCTGTGCCATCCGCCGACCCTTCTCATTTCCCCTGATACCTTTAAATTTTCTGCTGGGAGTGAGGAACACAACTCCTCACTTAAGGGCAAATTTTCAAAGCCCTATGCACAGCAAAAAGGTAGAATACGCATGTGGCTGGGCCGTGCACACGCCGTGTGAATCTTCAGAGGCCCACAGCCATGTGCGTACCTTCTGGTATGCGCATTGTGAAGGAGTTTTGAAAAATGGGTGGGCGGGGGCGGGGTCTGGGAGGGGCATGGGAGGGGCATGCGTGGGCCAGGACAGTGCCAATAGACAGAGTCCCATACAAACCCACGCTGCGATCTGACCAACCCACGTAACCTGCTGCTGCTACTGACTGTGGTTTTAGGAGGTAGAAGCTAGTTGGGTAAGAGGGAGGCAGGTTAGGTAGGGGTTTTAGGAAGTCTGATCTTTACTGGAGCAGATTGGGAGGGAACTGAGGAAAAGGCTTGTTGCATTGCCATGTGCATCTACTAAACTCCCCTCAATTACGCGCATGAGACGGCACTCGTGTGCACATGCACACGCTGATATAAAATCAGGTGCACATGTGTGCATGGGTAGGTGATTTTTTAACATGCGCGTGTTTACAAGTGTATGGTATAAAATCGGCGAGTGTCTTTAAATCTACCTTTTATAGCAATTCTCTCTCAGAAGCAGCACTAGAAGCATAAGCTTAGCTCATTTCAGAGAACTGGGGAAAGGGGACCTGACCTGGAAACTAGGAGATTTTTTGAACATGTAAAATGGGTTTGGGAAGAGGATGGTGCATGGCTTGTTAGGGCCATGTTTGATGTTTGAGGTGGGAAGGAGGGGATTGGGCAGCTGACCCTTTCATTTCTCTCTTTTTAAAAATTGTTGACCGTTACTTAGCTGGATATGTTTTGAAGATATCCGGTTAAGCAGCAACTTATCTGGTGACACAAGGTGAGATAACTTAAAAATCTAACTAGCTGTATTCAAATGTAGCTGGTGAGGTTTTTCAGTTATCTTACAACCTATAGCCGGATAACTTTAGGCAAGTATATTCAGTAGAGATGTGAATCGTGTGATCGATCGTCTTAACGATCGATTTTGGCTGGGGGGGGGAGGGAATCGGATCGTCGCGGTTTTGTTTTTTTTTTTTTTAATCGTGTAAATCGTAAATCGGGAGAGGGCGGGAAAACCGGCACACTATATAGCAGGGTCACAACTCCAAATTGCGATCCAATGCATATATCAATCCCAGGAAGTTAGCTTCCGGTACTATTTCTCTAGAGTTAGTATTCCTAGTATTAGGGATGCTTTGCTCACCTGAATTGGAAATTAGCTTGCGTTAAGGCCAGAGAATATTTACCTAAATTAATGTTTAAGGCAGCTGTTTTGTCATAATTTACTTGAAATCCAGACACTCTAGCGCTTCCATTAGGAAAACAATGAGGTATGTTAGAGCACCAAAACCCACCCCGACCCTTTAAAATAAATCCCCCCCCCTCCCAAACCCCCCCGAAATGTCTTAAATTACCTGGGGTCCAGTGGGGGGGTCCCGCTGTGATCTTCCACTCTCGGGCCACGGGTGCGTTAATAGAAATGGCGCCGGCGCCATTTTGGTTCCTGTCCCCCAACGTCACGAGTGCAGGAAATTGCTCCCGGACCCCCGCTGGACCCCCAGGGACTTTTGCCCAGCTTGGGGGGGCCTCCTGACCCCCACAAGACTTGCCAAAAGTCCAGCGGGGGTCTGGAAGCGACCTCCTACACTCGAATCGTATTTGCCATATTGCAAAATGGTGCCGGCCATACGGCAATAGGGCCAGCGCCATTTTGCAATACGGCAATATGGCCATACGGCCGGTGCCATTTTGTATTGCAAAATGCAAAATGGCGCCGGCCGTATGGCCATTTTGCAATACGGCAAATACGATTCGAGTGCAGGAGGTCACTTCTGGACCCCCGCTGGACTTTTGGCAAGTCTTGTGGGGGTCAGGAGGCCCCCCCAAGCTGCCAAAAGTCCCTGGGGGTCCAGCGGGGGTCCGGGAGCGATCTCTTGCGCTCGTGATGTCGGGGGACAGGAACCAAAATGGCGCCGGCGCTACCTTTGCCCTGTCATATGACAGGGCAAAGGTAGCGCCGGCGCCATTTCTATTAACGCACCCGTGGCCCGAGAGTGGAAGATCACAGCGGGACCCCCCCACTGGACCCCAGGTAATTTAAGACATTTGGAGGGGGGTTCGGGAGGGTGGGCGATTTATTTTAAAGGGTTGGGGTGGGTTTTAGGGTTGTTTTAGTGTGCCAGTTTTCCCGCCCTCCCCCTTCCCCTCCCCTTCCCCCGATTTACGATTTTTGACAATAAATCGGGGGAATTCCTAGTGTATATCGCCTCTAACGATTTTTCACAATTTAAAATATATCGGACGATATTTTAAATCGTCAAAAAACGATTCACATCCCTAATATTCAGTGGGAGGTTTATCCCGCTGAATATGCAGGGCAAGTTTATCAGGACAACTTGTCTACTAAACACAGTCCTGGATTTGTCATTAGGTACACATTGGGGTAGATTTTCAAAGGGTTACGCACGTAACTTACGCGTGTAACCCCGAAAACCTGCCCCTGCACGCGCCAAGCCTATTTTGCATAGGCTCGGTGGTGAGCACAAGCCCCGGGACGCGCGTATGTCCTGTGACTTTGAAAAAGGAGCGGGGGTGGGGCGGCGGTCCGGGGGTGGTCCCGAGTCCTCCGGCACAGTGGCTGTGCAAGGGTTTGGCGTGCCTGCTGCTGGCCAGCGCACGCAAGATATGTTTGCCTCTGGCAGGCGTAAAAAATGAAATAAGGTAGGGTGGGGATTTAGGTAGGGCTGGGGGGTGGGTTAGATAGGGGAAGGGAGGGGAAGTTGGGTGGGAGCGGAAGAAAAGTTCCCTCCAAGGCCGCTCCGATTTCGGAGTGGCCTTGGAGGGAACAGGGAAAGCCATCGGGGCTCCCCTAGGGCTCGGTGCGCGCAAGGTGCACAAAGTGTGCACTCCCTTGCGCGCGCCGACCTCAGATTTTATAACTTGCAAGCGGCCGGGTAGCACGCACAAATGTACCCCGCGCATGCTGCTTTCAAAATCTACCCCATTATGTCTGTGTCAAGGGCAGCAACATTTAAGGGCAGCAGGCTGGCAAAGGTTTGTTGCCTTTCAGCTCTGCTGAGTCTGATTCAGCAGAGAACAGCCCTCTTCCACCCCATAACAGCCCCTTACAGGAGGTAGGGGTGTGAAAGCAACAAAAGTACCTAGGGACGGCAAAATCCTAAATCCATCCCTGACTAAACAGCCTACTGAATATTGGTCTCTTAATATTCCTCTTATCCAGTTCTCACATACATGAATCTAACAAAGTGCCAGTCCATTTCTAAATCTACAATAGTGGGCATTGAATATTTCTCGCTGAACTAAAAACATCTCAGAGTTGAAGCAAGACACACTTCTCAATAAATTTCTTCTCTGATGGCAGATTGGAAATGGACTTATAACTCATTAAATCTTATGGACAAAGCATTTTTTAGATGAATAAAAGCTTCTTCAAATAGGTAAGAAATAAACCAGTAGCAAGAAAAGCATTAACAACTGTCATTAAAGGGCCTGCAATGTTGTGACGGCAGGTCACAGGACTCGCGACCGGCCCGTCTTACCTCTCCCCTCGTGCCATCCCGGAGCTAGCCCTCTGGCCGGCTCTTCCTCTGCAGGCCTTTCCTTTGCGGCACAGACGCAGTCGTCGATTCTCCCGGGGCAGGGCCTTAGGCGCGCGCGCACTCCTGCCCTCCTCTTAAAGGGCCTGTGGTGCGAAAGGACTGCCGGCTCTCCTACATGATGTCAGCCCCAGATCAGTATATAAGGTGACTCCTGGCACTCAGGAGTCACTTTAGCAACTTCTCCCTTCCTTGGGTTAGTTGCCCTTCGGCTTGTTCGTCCACTGACCACGTCTGTCTTCCTTCTGGGACCTGACCTCCGCTTGTATTGACCTCTGCCTGTTCTTCGACCTTGTCTGACCACCGCCCGGATACTGAACTCTGCCTACTTGTGACTACGCTGACCACTGCCCAGGTACTGACTCCTGCCTATCGACTCGACCACATCTGACATCTGGAACCTGACCTCTGCATTGGCTGACTACTCTCAGACTGATCTTTGATACTTGCTTCCTTGATTCTGGCCTTGATCCTAGCCTTGTCATCTCATACTCTGGTCTGGCCTTCTCTGGTCCCTTGGTCCTGTAGCCTTGATGTCTGTGCACCCATGATCCTGGTGGGCACACCACTGAACTTCCTTTCTGGGAGACCCTGTGAGGCCCACCTAAGTCCAAGCGGGCTCCACCCGGGGGGACCACGGGCTTCCAGTGGTGAAGCTCCAGCTAGCCTCTGTCTCCTCCTGTGCTCTACCTCTTGGTGGCAGGCACTTCCTGGGTCCGAACAGGGAGCCTACCAACCCTGCCTCCAGAACAAGGGTCCACCTCCAGGCGCAACATGCTAATAGTTTCTTTAAATTATGTATTATCTAAAAAGGACAATGGTCTAACACAGCCCAAATATTCCAATTCAATTATGTCTTCTTCAGAAACTTTATGGAAAGTATTACAAAAGGGTCTAGCTGATGCAGGATTAACCAGCTGAAAAGGTAGATAGGATTAATCAACCAAGTCAATAGACTCATGTTATTTAGTAATTTTATTAGCATGAACACAACCATTGACTCATCATTTAAGTTACTATTTAAACAATGTGACTGGTGATGCACCACAGTGTCCAGACTATTAAAAAAAAGTTCACAAACACGATGTAATGCTATGTAAGCTTGAAAATTCTTTATCTAAGGTGAGAACATCTCATGGCAACCATATAACTTCATGTGATGGTTTTATGCTTTTGTTGTTTGCTTTGTTTTGTTTTGTGATTATTTGTAAGATTGTTTTTACTTTGTATGAAAATTTGTATCCACTGAGATTAGTGGATAAGTAGGCTATAAATGATATAAATAAATAAATACATAATATTCTTACTGTACGTTTTCTTCCATAGAAACATAGAAATGACGGCAGAAGAAGACCAAACGGCCCATCCAGTCTGCCCAGCAAGCTTCACATTTTTTTCTCATACTTATCTGTTTCTCTTAGCTCTTTGGTTCTATTTCCCTTCCACCCCCACCATTAATGTAGAGAGCAGTGATGGAGCTGCAACCAAGTGAAATATCAAGCTTGATTAGTTATGGGTAGTAGGGGAAGTAACCGCCGCAATAAGCAAGCTACACCCATGCTTATTTGTTTTACCCAGACTGTGTTGTTCAGCCCTTATTGGTTGTTTTTCTTCTCCCCTGCTGTTGAAGCAGGGAGCTATGCTGGATATGCTTGTAGTATCAGTTTTTCTTCTCCCCTGCCGTTGAAGCAGAGAGCTATGCTGGATATGCGTGAAGTATCAGTTTTTCTTCTCCCCTGCCGTTGAAGCAGGATATGCATTGAAAGTGAAGTATCAGGCTTATTTGGTTTGGGGTAGTAACCGCCGTAACAAGCCAGCTACTCCCCGCTTTGTGAGTGCGAATCCTTTTTTCTTCTCCCCTGCCGTTGAAGCAGAGAGCTATGCTGGATATGCGTGAAGTATCAGTTTTTCTTCTCCCCTGCCGTTGAAGCAGAGAGCTATGCTGGATATGCGTGAAGTATCAGTTTTTCTTCTCCCCTGCCGTTGAAGCAGAGAGCTATGCTGGATATGCGTGAAGTATCAGTTTTTCTTCTCCCCTGCCGTTGAAGCAGAGAGCTATGCTGGATATGCGTGAAGTATCAGGTTTTCTTCTCCCCTGCCGTTGAAGCAGGGAGCTATGCTGGATATGCGTGAAGTATCAGTTTTTCTTCTCCCCTGCTGTTGAAGCAGAGAGCTATGCTGGATATGCATTGAAAGTGAAGTATCAGGCTTATTTGGTTTGGGGTAGTAACCGCCGTAACAAGCCAGCTACTCCCCACTTTGTGAGTGCAAATCCTTTTTTCCACATTTCCTCTTGCTGTTGTAGCTTAGAGCGATGTTGGAGTCACAGTAACCATGTGTATGTTTATTGAATAAGGGTATTGTCTCCAGGCAGTAGCCGTCATTCTGGCTAGCCACCCACTCTTTATTGACGGCCTCTTGATTTTATGGATCCACAGTGTTTATCCCACGCCCCTTTGAAGTCCTTCACAGTTCTGGTCTTCACCACTTCCTCTGGAAGGGCATTCCAGGCATCCACCACCCTCTCCGTGAAGAAATACTTCCTGACATTGGTTCTGAATCTTCCTCCCTGGAGCTTCAAATCGTGACCCCTGGTTCTGCTGATTTTTTTCCTATGGAAAAGGTTTGTCGTTGTCTTTGGATCATTAAAACCTTTCAAGTATCTGAAAGTCTGTATCATATCACCTCTGCTCCTCCTTTCCTCCAGGGTGTACATATTTAGATTCTTCAATCTCTCCTCATAAGTCATTTGATGAAGACCTTCCACCTTTTTGGTCACCCTTCTCTGGACCGCCTCCATCTTGTCTCTGTCTCTTCGGAGATACGGTCTCCATAACTGAACACAATACTCCAGGTGAGGTCTCACCAAGGACCTGTACAAGGGGATAATCACTTCCCTTTTCTTACTCGATATTCCTCTCTCTATGCAGCCCAGCATTCTTCTGGCTTTAGCTATCGCCTTGTCACATTGTTTCGCCGACTTCAGATCATTAGACACCATCACCCCAAGGTCTCTCTCCTGCTCCGTGCACATCAGCCTTTCTCCCCCCATCGAATACAGTTCATTCGGATTTCCATTCCCCATATGCATGACTTTGCACTTCTTGGCATTGAATGTCAGCTGCCATGTCTTCGACCACTCTTCCATCTTCCTTAAATCCCGTCTCATTCTCTCCACTCCTTCCGGCGAGTCCACTCTGTTGCAGATCTTAGTGTCATCCGCAAAAAGACATACCTTACCTTCTATCCCTTCCGCAATGTCGCTCACAAAGATATTGAAAAGGACCGGTCCCAACACCGATCCCTGCGGTACACCGCTTAAAACCGTTCTCTCTTCAGAGAGAGTTCCATTTACCATCACACATTGTCTTCTGTCCGTCAACCAGTTTGCAATCCAGGCCACCACCTCGGCACTCACTCCTAAGCTTTTCATTTTATTCACCAGTCTCCTGTGCGGGACAGTGTCAAAAGCTTTGCTGAAATCCAAGTAGATGACATCGAGTGCTCTTCCTCGATCCAATTCCTTGGTTACCCAGTTAAAAAAGTCAATCAGATTTGTCTGACAGGATCTTCCAATGGTGAATCCATGCTGCCTCTGGTCCAGCCATTCTCCCGACTGTAGATAGTTCACTATTCTCTCTCTCAACAGTGACTCCATTACTTTTCCCACCACCGAAGTGAGGCTAACCGGTCTGTAGTTACCAGCCTCTTCTCTGTTCCCACTCTTGTGAAGCGGGACCACCACCGCTCTCCTCCAATCATTCGGCACCACTCCTGTTTCTAGGGATCTATTGAATAGGTCACACAGCGGACCTGCCAGCACATCTCTGAGCTCCCTCAGTATTCTGGGATGTGCGGACCTACCAGCACATCTCTGAGCTCCCTCAGTATTCTGGGATGAACTTCATCAGGCCCCATGGCTTTGTCCACTTTCAGTTTCACCAGCTCTTCCCATACATTTTCTACTGTGAATGGAGTTACATCTACTCCATTCCCCTCCAGTTTCTTGTTAACTAGTGTCGGTCCTTCTCCAGGGTCCTCTTTAGTGAACACAGAACTGAAGTATTCATTTAATATTTCTGCCATTTCTTCGTCTCTCTCCACACATTTATCCTTTCCACCTTTCAATTTCACTATACCACTTTGAACTTTTCTCTTTTCACTGATGTATCTGAAAAATGTTTTGTTACCACTCTTTACCTCTTTGGCAATCCTCTCTTCCGCTTGACTTTTTGCCATCTTGATTAATTTCTTTGTCTCCCTCAGTCTTTGTTGAACACAGTCTGTTGAACACAGACTGTTGAACACAGACTGTTGAACACAGTCCTTCCAACTGTGTTCAACACAATGGGCAGTTTTCTTACACATCAAGTATTTACCTGTTAACCAGAGAGCTTTATGCTGAATCATATGGACAAAGCATGGCTTGAATGGAGCTGGATTAGCCAAAGTTTGTTTCAAACTAGGGTCCTGATTCATCAAGGTCTTTTCTCATAGACTCAGCATAGGGAAAAAGCTTTAGTGAATCTGTCCCTAGACAGGTAACTAACTTGTCAAAATCTACAGTATTATTAAAAGATTGGTTGCTCACCCAAATGTCCTCAAAATTGTCAGTTAATAACTCTCTAAGAAAATGCACTCCCAACTGTCCCAAAATCATTTATAGTGTTCCAAGGACAGAAATGACAAACAGAATCATACACGGTCTGTCCATGGTACTTCACTAGCCAAGAGACACTGAACAAAATCATTTTGAGACCATGACTGAGGGATATATTGTAAATCCAGTGTATGGCCAGCTTTATGAGTAGGAGAGTTAATAATTTACATTAAATCTAATAAAGAGGTGACAGGCAGAAGAAAAACAATATATGCTTGAGGGTACTCATCCACATGGATTTTAAAATCTCTATATTAACGAGAGATTTGTAAGAGATAAGGTGGTAAAAAAAAATCAGCTAAAGATGACAAACTCATTCCTCAAGGTCCAGGGGCTAATAACCAAGACACATAGCCCAGTGTGCATGACAAGACCTTCACAGCCAACACCAAATGAATAATGTTATTGAAAAAATAAATGAAGAATACCCCTTCCCCCAACTTACGGCTAATATTTGCAACAATAACCAGGGAGAGGGGGTGGCAAAGCTAGTTATGTATTACAATTTCAGCATTAGTGTGCCAAGACTCAGAAACACAAAACAGTTCAAATCCTGTATCCTTTATAAAATCATATAATAAATGCATAAGCTAGAATCCCAAGGTTAAGCTCTATAATAGTGTAAATACACAACGTAATCTTGTTTATCAGCAGACCTCATACAGGGCATACATATCTGATGCTAATTAGCAATAGTACACCAGCGGTATAATCATTGGTCAGGTAGTGTCCAGTATTTTTTTTAAGATTTTTCTATGCACAGGTGAACAATAAAATAGCCCGTTGGCACATCATAAGTTGTGTAGCATCGCAAGTTTTAGCACTTAGCTTTTAAGTGACATTGCAAATATTAGCACTTAGCTTTTTGTTCTCGAGGAAATAGCAGAGACATGGATGTGAGGACATGCACGGAGTCAAGCCTTTATAAAATCAAACAGAATATGGCCTTTGTTTATCAGTGAAAGTGTGTCTTTTATACCACTGATGTCTTGAGATCTTCAAAAGACACTGATCTCAAATAAATGTAACAGGAAGGATCCGAGTTAACCAAGTACACAGTCAGATTTTAAAAAACTGCTTCCGAACTGGGAGAGGGGCATAATGACCCATTCGTATAATGGTCGGAATCATAAAATTAAAAAATGTCAAAAACCTTGGCACATAAATGTTAGCAAGATTACAGCTAAAAGCAGCTGAATGAACACTCTACAAATTCATTAATTAAAGACGGAATAAATCACCCAACCATATCACAGTTTACTATTTCTTCTGCTTTAGGCCTGTTTCAAAGGTGAATTTTAAAAGCTCGGCCCGCACCAAAACTGGGAGATATGTGACTATGTCAGGCCAGCGCGTATAAAGCAGATAAGTGTGTATCTCCCATTGTGCACTCAAAAATTTGTTTCTAAAAAAAGGGGTAGGGAGTGGGCGTGGTCTGGGCAGAGCATAGACATTCCTGGGTTTCTCAATGAAACTGGCGTATAAATAGTTGCGCCAGTGTGTGCCAGGCTCCCCTGCCTTGTGACTTTACTTCTGCTATGGATGGCATGTAAGTCATAAAGCAAAATAGTAAAGACATATCAGCAGGATTTTAAGAGTCAGGGCAAATAGGGGGAAAGAGAGGCTATTCACCAGTGGGGTTTGGAAGTCTTATCTCTTGCCTGGGTGAACAGGGAACAAACTAGTGAAACTGGCAATGGTGTGGACACACGCCCTTTTAAATTCCCTCACTTATGCAGTGGAAGTGGGACTTGTGCACCCACTTAAAATTGTGTGCAAATATGCGTGTGCTCAGCCTATTTTATAACATGCATACATATGCGCATGTATGTTATAAAATAGCCACATCTTATTTATTTTATATAAATAAATTTATATAAAATATATAAAATTTATATAAAAAAATTTATATACCGATCTTCTTGCATTCGATACAAATCAAACCGGTTTACAGGGAAACAAAAAAGGCTTGCCCTAGAGCAATTGCATAGAACAAGAAACATCTAAAAACAACTTTGATTAACATCTCAAAAACCAACTTTGAGTAACAAGGAATATGCGTTAAATAATAGCGAGAGCAAAGATTAGAGTGATAAAGCACTAAGGAAAGAAACTAGGCTTTGGATAGTCTAATCTTGTGTGTGAGCCTGCTTTGAGCAGGCGTAACTTCTGCAACAGAGGTAGGGGGGGTTAGATAGGGCCGGGGGGTGGGTAGGGTAGGGGAAGGGAGGGGAAGGGAAGGGGAGGCGGAGGGAATGGCCAGCGCGCGCAGGGCTCGGCGCGCGCAAGTTGCACAAATGTGCACCCCCTTGCGCGAACAAAAGTACGCGCGTGCGTAGAATTATAAAATCTACCCATTCACTTATATTACTATTGTCTCTGACCCCTTTTTCCAAATAAGTTATTCTTGGATTGTAATATCATAATTATAAATATAAAGAGAAAAAAAAGCCTTTTACAGAAAAACAAAAAAATAAGCTAAATTTCACCAAAGTGCCAACACATGATGGATACACCAAAGAATGCAAAAAATAATTATTTCCTGGAAGGAAATCCTCCAGTAATACTGAGCACAAATATCTGTTTTTCTAGGAACATGGAACTAGATGACTGCTTCTTAAAGGATGTTTCAGTCTGCATCATCATAGCTGGGCATCTTGAGGACCTGTTTTGAGTTTAATGATATTACAGATGATTCTGTGGGGATTCTATGGGATGTGGCATAAAGCATTTATCAGAGAAAACATAATTTATTTTACTATAGCAAGGAAAAGATCTCAGAAGACTAAATGTAAAGCTGGATTAAAGGTGGCAAAATTAGGGAATATAAATAAAAGAAATAACTTATTGTCCTTGAAGAGGACAGTGAATACACATAATAGAGCAGAGCTGAACTCAGATGTGAAAAATAAGATGGAAAAAGCCATTTTGACAGATAACATATGGGCGCACTGTTAACCCGCCATTGGATGCTCATTTTCGACGTGCTAGCATTACCCCTTATTCAGTAAGGGGCCGAAAACGCGCGTCCAGCCCCCGAACCTAATAGCGCCCGCAACATGCAAATGCATGTTGATGTCCCTATTAGGTATTCCCGCGCGATTCAGAAAACAAAGGCGATAATTTCTTTGGGCACCGGGAAAGTGCACAGAAAAGCAGTAAAAACTGCTTTTCTGTGCACCCTCTGACTTAATATCATGGCGATATTAAGTCGGAGGTCCCGAAAGTTTCAAAATAAAAAAAAAAAAAAAAAAAAATTGAAGTCGGCCCGCGGCTGTCGGGTCGAAAACCGGACGCTCAATTTTGCCGGTGTCTGGTTTCCGAGCCCAAGGGTGTCAGCGGGCTCGAGAACCGACGCCAGCAAAATTGAGCGTCAGCTGTCAAACCCGCTGACAGCTGCCGCTCCGGTCCAAAAGGAGGCATTAGGGACGCGCTAGTGTCCCTAGCGCCTCCTTTTGCCTGTTTTTACCGCCGGGCCTCATTTGAATAGAGAATTACGCACACAGGGGAGTGGCCTGTGCGCACGCTGGGAGAGTGGGCGTTCGCCGCGGACTTTACTGTATTGGCCCATTAATAATGCAGCTTATTCAGCCTCCTATCTGGCTAAATTATCACCAGATAACTACTTTTCAGGCTGTACTTTAGGAGCTTAAAAAAGGGGCATTTCAATTAGTGGCTGAGATATCCAGATAACCTAGCTTAATATCAGGTATATCCAGCTAAATTAGTTGGATAACTTTAGACTTGCTTCAGAGAAGGTCTAAAATTATGTGGCCTATTGTGGACAGATAACATGCTACTTAACTGGATATCTGGAAAAGATATCCAGTTAAGTAGCATTGTCATAAGTAATCCCCAAATAAACAAACAATAATCAGCAGAATCCCTTCCCTCCCTCCCCCTAAATCATTATACAAAGTCCCTGTTAGGCTGTGCAAATGTCACCTGCAAACGTATTGTAATTGTTTATAAATTACTGGGGCCTCTTTCCCAGGTTTTCAAAAACTTGAATCATCGGCTGATCCCCTTCCTTTCCCTCCCATTCACTCGCCCATAAGGATGATAAGTTGCACCATACCTCTTCCTCTGATCTTTCCCATCCCCCCCCCCCCCAGGTACCTTATTTTCACTTACCAGAAGCAAGGGACCCACTGTCTCACTCCCATTACCTCTAGCACTGAACTGACAGAGATATCTTGTTAAGTAACATGTTATATGGCCACACAAGGCCGGATAATAAAAACACTTACCTGAATATATTCAAACATAGTCGCTTAGGTTTCTTGCTATCCGAATATTGGTAGCTGGATAAGTTTAGGCTGGTATATATAGCAGAACATTTTTCCTGTTAAATATATGGGACAAGTTATCCAACTAAATGTAGCCAGATAATTTGTCTACTAACTGGCTTACTGAATATGGACCCCTTTATGAATAATGAAATAAGGAACAGATTTTCAACTAGGACAGGTACCGAAATCATGTGCATAGGGTTTCTAGGCTGAGGGAAATCAGACCATCAACCACCCCTTTAAAGGGACAGAACTTGCGGCATTAGAATTGTAAACTACCATAGCCACCAGTTGGCCTCTGTGCCTTTAAAGGAGTCAGGAGATGGAAGGAATGCTGCTACTGAGGAAAGTGCCACTGAGAGGGAGGAGGTAGTACTCCCCTCAAGGCTGCATGGAGGAGATGCTTCTTTTACAGCATCATGTTGCATCTCTGTCCAGCTACATTATCCTTGTGGATGAGGACTGAGATACTTAAAGCTGCTTCCTTGCCTAGGGGTGCCTTTAAGGTTAGTTCACAGACTGAAATAAATTTGGAATAATATTTCAGTAAATAGTGTAAGGTTTCCAATAGTGTGTGGGGGGGAGGGTAGGGAGATGTCTAATGATAATAACAAAATTTGTGATACATTTGAAAATTCTCCCGAAGCAAAGAAAAATGAAATAGAAACTGAAAGTTTTCTTAGTAAGTTGGAAATGCCCAAGTAATCTAGCAGTATAATTGCTGGTTTTGAAACCCCTGTCTTTATTTATGAAGTGGAGTCAGCAATTAAGACCCTTAGGGCCATACTTACTAGAGGCTGCAAAAGGCTGGTGATAAGGAACATTATTTGATATATCACAGCTTCATTCAGGTACAATTTTAGTAAAAAATAATGAATTATGTTACATACAAATGCATGCAAAGTAGCTCATTACCATGTAAGAGGTTTAGCTAACTTCATCCCAAGCTTAGGGGCCTGGAAATGAATTTGGGACAGCAAATTAAAAGGGTCACATCCCCTTTAGTAGGCCTCACCGTATTTCCCTCTCTAAGAGCTTCCTGTTGGTCCATAGACATATGTGAAGAAACCTTACTGAACTCCCCACAATGTAGCAAATGCATACTCATAAAAGCACCCCCATAATATAAGCCCTCCCCCAACATTTAACTCCATCTCCTCCTCCCACAAATCTCTCTCAGTCTTCAAAGAAACACCCTGTGCTTCCCACCTATGAAACCAACCTCCACGACTTACCCCACAGCCTGAGTCTTCAGGGGCAAGGAACAATCCCCTTTCACTCCAGCCATAAGAATATAAGAACATAAAAAGTTGCTATACTGTGTCAGTCTGAGGGTTCATCAAGCCCCTCATCCTTTTTCCAACAGTGGCCAATACAGGTTACAAATACCTGGCAAGAACCCAAGGGGTAATCTATTATGCATATGCATATGGTAGATTGGGAGAAGGCCACAAGGAATCTTAATTTACCCTCATGGGCATCCAAGAAGTTTTAAGGGAGGTGAGGAGGCTTACTATATGTGTTGGCAGTCCCTTTAGTATTTTGGATATAGGATTTTGGTTGACATCTGAAGTTTCTGTGTCAAGGAAAACAGAAATGTTATGTCTGCATCAATGCAAGTATATTCATATGAGATTCACTAAATTTCCCAGGCCGGGGCTGGAGATACTGCAGAGGTAGAGGTTGACAGCCTTGGGGGGAGGGGGTGGTGGAGGAGTATCAGCCATTGCACAAAGCAAACACTTAGTGGCAAGACTTAGGGTCCACATTAGCTGAGTTCCAGAGGGAGCTGCAGTTTGCAGCCCCTGGCTTTGGACTGTTACTGTGAGGGCTGGACTGAGTTTGGAGGGCTGGGGGAAAAACACAATAGCACAAAGAGGCCAGTTCTGATTGAGCTGGATGCCCAAAAGATACAGGAGGAGAATACCAAGCCAAACAAAATTCTATACTCAATTCTTGTCAAAATGCAATAAATGTAAGAGTCAGGACATTTATTTTTAATGTGAAACAAAGAATATCTTTATCAAACTAAATGTGTGAAAGCATTGAAGCTGAAATCTCATAGTAAAAGCCCTTTTTATCATCAGCAGTTTTATTCATTGTAATTGAAGAAACAAATACATCCCCAATGAGTATTCTTGAGATTTCCAAGTAAAACACTAATCACTTTCTAAGTTAAGCTTAGAATTTGTTTATTACCAATTAAATCCATGAGTTTTACTTTTAATATTGTATTTTTTATTCTTCCAATTAAAACCTCTTCCTGCTTGAAAATATTATAAGTTCTTATCTTTGCAAATTAATCAGTTGCATATCTTTCTTTGAAAATTAATTAGTTCTGTGCCTTTGATTATTTTTCTTTGCACTCTTCATGCAATAAAGAAAACTTTGATGGTAACTTTCAAAACTGCATGTGTGTGCCCATATACATGTGCATATAAACGCACAGTAATTTACTACAGTATTTATAACCTATATGCAAATGATAAGCGCAGGTTATAAAATGCACATATGTATATATTTATGTACACATATGCTCGCATATGTAAAATCCATGAGCCACGCAAGTTCAGACTTATCTGGAAAAATAATGGTTCTTATCCGGTTAAACTCTGATTTATGCAGCTAGGTAGCGTCATTAAGCCAAATAAGTCTGAAAAGTGCTACTTGTCCATCTAATTAGTAATTGTCTGACTTATCTGGGAATGTAAGATAGCTAGGTAAGTTTTTTAAAAAAGCATTATCTATCTGGAAAAGATCATATTTGTCCATCTAAGCAGCAAAGGCAGATAAGAAGGAATTTAACTGAATAAATGTGTGAAAATTAAATATCTGTGTATTTGTACTTCAAATGTTAAAGGGATATGCAAACAGATTTTACTCATATTACTTAGATGCATTTATCCCCTGCAAGTTGGCTTTAAGTAAGTCAGGGGATTTTATAATATACACATGGCAATGAAATTATCAGTTTTACCAGTTAGTCTACCAGTTTGCCCAGTTGAATTGCAGCTTCTGGCTCTTCAGCCTGAAGTCCCCTCATTTCACCCAGCCCCTTCACCCAGTCTTCTTTTTTTTACTTTTGAGATGTTTATGATCACTTACACCATAAATTGCGCAGGAGTAAATATACACAAATAAAAGACATACACATGTCATATTGGCAGGTTGTAAAATACCAACTTATGCAACAACCCCATCCAGAACAGCCTTGGCCTGCCACTTTTTTCCAAATTTATTTGTTGTCCCCAATATATGCGTGTTAGTTGCAGTTTTTAAATTACTCACCTACATGATATTTTATGTATGCTCGTGTCATTGTTTTACCCATGCATCTCTGGAAAATCGAGATATGATATGGGCAATGACTAATCGAGACTTTGATAAGCAATAAAATGTGGCTATTCACAAAGACTAATGTGTGATTTATGAGTAAATAATGAGAAGCAGCACTACAAATAGATGATCAAGAAATGGTAAATATGTATGATCTGTACGTGGGTACAGCTGGAAAATAAAGATTCTCACATGTTGCAAAAGTGACTGAGAGTGAAACTGTAATGTCTGAGGCAATAGCAGGCTAAAGAGTAAATTTTCAAAGGGATTTCACATGGAAATATGCCTGGTACATGCATATGTTTGATGTACAAGCATACAAGTGATTTTAAAAACAGCCAGAATATGTGTGAACTCATGTGTTCACTCGGGAAAGTGCATGTGAACAAACTGGGCATGTTTGGGGCATGCCGGAGCATGGTTTGGATGTTCATGTGTACTTTGCTATTCTATAATGAACGTATGCATGTAAATGATCAAGAATGCTTGAACGCTTTTTCACCTGTTATTTAACATACTGAATTTAAACTTTCATAGCCTTCTTCAACCTGGGGTTTAGTTTACTGGCTTCTCCCGTTGAATGGAAAGGGTAGCTTGCTGGGAGTAGAGGCAGAGGATGTGAGGTACTTACTGGAAATCATCCTTGCTCATAAGCTTGGTTTTTGGTTTTTTTTGTAGGTTTGTCCTTTTATCTGATCCAAGGTTTCCCTTCATTCTATGGGGGAACCTTTCAGTGGATGCCACAGCATTTATGAGAATGTGTATGTGTGTCTGGTGAATGGAGCTAACTGAAGGGGGAGAGATGGAATTGTGTCACTGGGGTTGACTGGAGCAGTGGAAGAATGGTAATGAGTATTATATAAGACTATTTTAAATTTATAGATACTCAGGGCACAACATTTGAGGATGGAGCAAGAACAGAGGAAAAGGAGGAAGTACCCCTTACAGAGAGTATACAGGACCAGGTCACAGTTTTTAGATCAGTATGAGGAGCAAGTCTTGTGCAGGTTCAACAAAGAAACTATACTATACTTAGGCTAGCAGATAGGGTAGAACTTATGCCCTTCTACTCAGAGAGGTCATTGCTTGCCAGTATACCTGAAGATCACTACGGCCCTGACCCATTTTACCATCAGCACCATCTAGACTTCTTTATAGGTCACAGCTGGAAAAAGCTTGTCAGCTTCCTCCATAACTATAGATAAAATTCTGGCTTCATTTGTCAGGAAAACACATCAGAGTAATATCTTTCCCTTAGAGCAGGCAGCTCCCACCAGGGTCATGCCACCAGGGCCAGCTGCTGCAAGCAAATAATAGTAGGATCAGGGAGCCAGGGAAGTGGGCTGGATCAGGAACAGTGGTGAGGGCATTGCGGTTGCAAAGATAATTGGACACATCTGCTGAGATACTGCTGCATTTGTAATCAAGAAAAGCCTGACCCAGGCCACACACTTGATCTGGAGGGGAGGAGAGGAGGCAGTTTGGAGTGAGTAATGCGGCAGGATATAGGCAGGATATGGATGAAAGACCTGAAATGGCCACTCAAAGAGTAGTGAGGGCTTGAAGGAGGACATTAACTTTGTCGAGGAGTCTCACTGCCCCAAAAAACAAAAAGCCATGTGGTATAAAGCAACAAAGAAATCATCTTCCCAGCAGTCAGCAGTGAGATGCAGGCTCCACAGGTCACAGATGGATAAGTGATCAGTGTTTTTAATTCTATGCCCCAAGTTTATTATGGGGTCAGTACAAGAATTCATGGGAGGACCCCAATGCATATTGTGCCTAAAAAGAAACTTCTTATCTCCCCTTTTTGTTAGCATTGCCCTTGCAGGGAGACAGGCACAGCACCAAAGAAGCAGCATGAAAAGGCAACAGCCAAAGGAAAGAGGGCCCTAGTGAGAAACCAGGTGTATTCCAGCAAGGCCATCCCACAAGCCATCATGGGCAATTCAAGAACATGCTGAGGCAGCACAGCACATGCAGCTATTTCAAAGAGGCCTGCAGAGCACCAATCCACCACAGTTAACAAACAAGCAATCAGAGTCGGAAGCCCTTATGACAGAACTTCGCCAGCAAGCTCAGACCCATTGCACATAATGGGTCCGGCAGTGCCTGGTCAAAAATACTGGCCAGAGCAACAGCCAGAGCACTGAACCAAACAGTTCCCAGTGGAGCAGACTCCCCCACTGCTAATGACAATGCATTTTTCCCTGGGGGCAGTGCCAGGTAAGGCTAATGAGGCCAGCTCCATGCAGCCATAAATTATTTTAGGCTCATCAGGAAGAATTGGAATTGGGACTGGCAACAGTAATGCGAAATTTCTTGAAAACCTTCAAGAAAAAGTGTTCAGCCAGTAAAGGGATATCCCCTGGGGTGCTTGGGAAAATGATGATAAGCTGGATGGGGATCAAGCAAACTGAGACCTTAGCTCAACATTGGCATCTCCAACCCATAATTAGGTGGGGAGTACCAGGGAAAATGTATTATATGTTGTCAGTTCTCTTGCATAAGGCGTACCATGTAAGACCAAAAAGAAAATTTGGAGGAGGGAGTATATCGACATTTTCTACTTGTTAAGGATCAGGATGGCTATAAACCAGAAATCAAAGCAACCCCAGTGGTGAAACAAAAGTCAAAAAGCACAGAATCCTCAAAACTATTCAAAACTGGGTGTCTGCATTACATGTATTTATGAGCATAGTAGTGAATCAGGAGTCCAATCAGACACCATACTTAATCAGATACCAAGACAATAACAAAGTCTCATAAGAGCGAAGGGTGGGCCTGTCTGAACTATGAAGACAGCTCCATCACCTTGGGACACCAGGTGCTGGATCTGTGGTTGGATAAGATGTAAGTGCACAGGCTGGCTGGCCTCGACAAGCCCCAGTACACTAGCAACTATGTAAAAGATAGAGCTGCTATGCCTAGTGCATGGGGGCAAGACATGTGCAGGCAGTTTGACGCTGGCCACTGCACAAGGAAGCAATGTAAATTCCAACATATTTGTACTAGTTGCAGCCCAGGCAATCCAGTGCAGGGCTCTGAGAGTGTGCAGGCTTCAGGCCCCGAACTCATCACAGACCCTGAAGGACTAGCCCCAATATTGGTCAACATTAAAGCTATGCGACTTTGGCTTGACCGGTACCCAGCCCATGCTCAGGCCTCTGAAACCATGCTTGACTACCCATAAGTTTACAGAATCCCATGCTTGAGGCTGGCCCCTGGGCACCAATTCCTAGTGCACAATGCTAGGTCCCTGATGGCTCATTAGCTTGTATCCGATCAAAAACTCACACAAAAGTTTGCTTTAGAAAGGTTGGGTGGTCCATTTCAGTTTCTCATGCTTCCCAACCTCATAATATCCCTGCTAGGAACCATCCTCTAGAAAGAACAAGGGAAATGTAGGCTTATCCACAATCTAACATCCAGAAGGTAGATCAGTCAATGCTTTGATTAACCCACACCTATGTGCCATTTCATATACCTCTCTAGATCAAGCCATCCAAGAAATTTGAAAGATAGGTAGGCAAACACTTTTAATGAAGGTGGACAGAGTCTGCCTTTCTCCTGCTGATGGGTAAGCCCAATTCCTTTTACTTTTTGGGGTTTAAATTGAGAATACATTTAAACCCCAAAAATGTATATTGATGGGCTGCTTCATCTCCTGTGCATATTTTGAGAACCTCAGCTCATTTGTGCATTGGGTGATTGAGCGGAGGTCTGGATCCCGGAACATAGTGCATTACCTGGATGACTTTCTTCTTATAGGAAAAGATGCCCAGGAATGTGGTGCCATTCTCTCCTGCTTCCAGAAGGGAGCACAAGATTTTGGTATTCCCCTTGCCCAGGAAATAACAGATGGTCCCTCCACCTCCATGGTCTTCCTTTGCATTGAAATGGATGCGCAGGCGCAGATATCGAGATTACCAGAAGAAAAGCTTGAAAGGTTAAGAACAACTTTGGAAGAAATGTGAGGCCACAAAAAAGTCATCCTAAAGCAATTGCAATCTTTATTGGGTCTATTTAGTTTTCCATGATATAACATTCTGATGCGCAGGGCCTTCTTGCACAGATTAGCCTTGGCCACTGCTGGAGTCTGTAGACAGCATCACCACAAATGAGAGAGCAGCGTTATAAAGCAGGATTTGAAAGTATGGGAACTCTTTCTGCGAGAATTTAATGGGGGTCACCTTTTGACAAAAAGCACCTAGGGGTAATGAAAAATTTCAGTTATTTACCAATGCACTAGAGGGGGCCATGGTTTTGGCATTTTCTTCAAAGGGGCATGGTGTGTGGCAGCCTGGCCTCCTGAGTGGCATGAAGGTAGAGCAACCAGGGACATTACTTTCTTGGAGCTCTTCCAGATCCTGGTGGCATTGTTGATTTTGAGGAATTGCTTAGAGAATGCTGGTATTGTATTTCAATGAGACAATATGTCCATGGTCCATGCAATAAAAAGATTGTCTGCTTTGAGCTGGGGAAACAATGTTCTGTGAGGGAATTGTCTGAGACATAACATCACGTTTCGCGCTGTGCACATTGCTGGCTTAGACAACAGCATAGCTGATTCTCTCTCCCATTTTCAGTGGGTCACTTTCAGGTATCTGGCTCCGGAAGCAGACGCAGTTGGAACTCTGGTCCCTCCAGAGGTTTGGCATTTGGGCCCCCCAGCATTTGGGAAATGATTCTGGGCTCGTTGGCAGCCAACACAAGAAAAAACTAGGCAACAGCAATAACCGACTTGCAGACATTCCTAGCAGGAGAGGGCATGACACTGTGATGGCCACTCTCTGTGGACACGTTGCTGAGTTTCATAGTGCAGCACAAATCAGATGGCCTGGCAAGGACAATGGTCACAACCCACCTGGCTGGCATTGCATTCTTCGCTAGGGCTTTAGGATTTCCAAACCCCATGGCCAACTTTGCAATTAAAAGGTTCATGATTGGGTGGGCTAAGACCAGGGGCAAGGTTAAGGTGTGAATAGCACACAGCTGCCTGAGGTGACTAATGCAGGCCCTAGAACTGTTATGCTATGATGTTTTTTAAACATGCTTGCTACACTGTGTGTTTGCCTTAGCTTTCTTTGCTGCCTGTGAATAAGTGAACTGGTAGTCCATTCATCCTCAGGACTATCCCAATTCAGCCCGAGTACAGGAAATGCCACCCTCAACCCTAATAAAGTAATTCTCATCATTCACAAATCCAAGACAGACCAGCGTGCAAATGGCATTGAGGTAATACTGCACGTCTGGTAGGTGACTCTACTTTCTCAGTTGCGAATGTACATAGATATCTATACATGTGGCCAGCAAGGTGGAGCACTGCTCATACACAAGGATGGCCATCGCTTGTCACCATACTAGTTTGCTGAGGCGGCAGTTTCAGTGAGTTCGGAGTTTCAACCCATTTCTTCCAGATAGGGGCGGCAACCATGGCAGCAGTTCCATGTATGTCACTTGAGGCAACAATGGCAATAGACAAATGGCATTCTTGAAGGTATCACCTTTATGTGCATCTGGCAGAATATTTTGATGCTTAACAGAAATCTCACTGCTTTGTATTTCAAGTTTGTGCCCCTGAGTGCACCATATGTGAATTATAGGGCATGCAATTGTTCATTGAGCCCACAAGAGCCAAGGTCAGGCCACTGGGTGAGCACTTGGGCATGGCACTGCATCACTTGTCATTAACATGGAAAGGAATGCTGGAAATGAAGTGGAACCAATTAATGCCAGTGTTCCTTCCTACACATTAACAGAACAAGATGCAGACATGGGCGAAAATACTACACTTAGGTGCAACAACCTGGCAACTGCACACAGTGTCAAGTTTATCCAAAAGATCCAAAATGTTTGTATCTCAGTGTCTGAATTGCTGCTAGAAACATGCATATATTAGTCCTGCATCACTCTAAGGTGCTTTTGGAAAGGGGAAAGTTCTCAGCAGGCCCTGGAGGCAAACATAAAGAAAATAAATAAGGGGATGCCAAGGTTCATGCACATCATCTAGGGACATTCTATCGCGTATGAGATGACCGATGAGAACTGCTTGGGGCTATTCGACCCAGACAGCGTGTACTTGTTGGACATAGGCCTTGACATATTTCTCAGTGACTTGTAGAACAACTTAGAATTCCAGCCAGAAACCCATGGCCACAGCATCTAAGGTATGGTGAGCTCCAGCAAACGAGGATCCGTTACCGGAGCTTGTGGCAGGGTGACCAGCAATTTGGGCCAGTAGGGACCATGCAGAGTGGCAGCAGCCCCCACAGAGGTGGAGCAAATGCCCTCGGCACATATTGCAAGACCACCATTTCTTGGAAACAGTCCAGAATTATAGTGCAGCAAGTCACTTTTGCTTCCATGGCTATAAGTGGTAAGGTGACATGTGAGCAGTGCTCAGCCCAAGACCTCAATCTGCAATGGATTAAGGCCCAGGGATGTGAAAAACACATCAGCTTAAACAGTTTCATTAGCCTGACAAATACATATGGGTGGTTAGGTTGACAATTGCTTAGTTGACTGTTATTTAGCGCTGGTCACCCAGAATGGTAAGGTTTTTATCTCTGTTAACTAAGTTGGGCTTATTAGTCCAGCAGAATCAAATTGTATTACCATGCATTATCAAATGCCTTACATTGTTCTCGTTTTTGGTGTATGCTGTGGCCATGATTGCCATAATAAATCTTTGCATTGCGTGATTATTGACTATTCCTTTATTATGCAAAGGACATTGAGTGCTGGGCTGGGTATTTGGGGCCATGGACTTGGCAGTTGGCATGGAGGGCTGTTGAATCTGGGGGGAGGGTTCCCTAAGACTACACATGTTGTGACTAATTTCTACCAAATTACATTTCCCTTAGGTTTTAGAGGTTATCAATTGTACTCACATCCATACAAGGCCACCTGTAGACAATGAAATCATCTTCCCTCAACAGTTGTAACTTATCCGGTTATCTTGAAAATCCATTCTTGTGTATCTTTTTAATATGTGCAAATGTTTTAGCGTACATTTAAATGTATTTTTCATCGTGCACATGAATTTGCATGTACAATGTAAAATATATGGACATGATCACATGCATCCATATATTCACATAAATGGGCGTGCCTATGCATGTTTGAATGTTAACCTCATTGATACTTACTAGATTTGGACAGAAGACTATTCATGAGTGCTGGAGGAATGCTGTTCTTACCCCTTCTAGTCACCAGCAAATATGATCCCTGTATTTTGGGTCTTCTGGTAACTTCCTCCCATTACTTTGAGTTTCCAACTTAGTTGGAGCTGCCAATTTTTTGCACTACAACACTATGAACTATCATTCTCTACACTTTGGGCTTTGTATTCCCTTCCTGTGATGCTCCTCAGCAAAGGGCCACAGACTGTAGCTCCCACCAGAATATAGTAATACAGACTCTGAATTTAGTCATTAGGTATAGTCATTGAACAGTCCTTGGATTTATGTATTTAATATATTTATAAGGATTTGATTAAATGCCTTTCCATAAAATGCTCAAGGTAGTGTATAATAATAAGATTTCTCATCTTTGGGGAATGTGAATGCTGCTTTCACAGCATCCATATTCCCAGCCGAACCAAGAGCAGATTTCTGGCCTGGGTATTAAACCCTTCTCCACAACACAATGAATTGCATTGCTTTTGAGTTATCAGCTCAGCCGGATCCTGCATGTTAAGTGTACAACACATCTTCAAGGTCATCACATCAGTGCTATTTAAAGGGACAAGGACGGTTTGTGATGGCCACTCTCTGTGGACATGTTGCTAATTTTTCACAATAAACAGCAACCTTTATTAAAAAAAAAAAAAAAAAAAAGACTGAAGCTAAGTAAAACTTTCATCTCCCCATTCTTTGATAAAGTTATCTGGATGCCTCAACTATTATAAAGTGCCTTTAGTTAGGTTCTGATATAAAAGCTTAAATAAAAAAGATACAGACCAGCCCCATGGTTTGCTTGTTGAGCTAAAAGCCATGATGAAAACTCTGTAATATCTGTCTAATGGCCTCATCAGTCAGAAACAGAAGCAAGTCAAGGTATCACAAAATAATTAAGACAAAATGTATAGTGACCTATGATATTTTATACAGTTATTTTCATAATGGAGCCAGCTAGCCATTCGTGAAATGATTATAAGTAATATGAGACTGATTGATATTAGGCCTGTCTGCCTTTCCTCAAATAGTTGTAACGATTGGGTACTTACATCCATTATAAAAAGAATTGTACAGAAAAACAGAACACTGTATATTTTGCCTATTTAGAGAGTAGCAGGAAACATGACAAGCATCTTTCAATCCTTTGTCTCTAAATATGTCTCCTCTTTTCTGTAGATATGCTTGCTAACATTCCTGGCTATATCTTGTATCCTCATATTGATCAGGAATGGAGAGAAACACAGAGAGATCCATATTCAGACACAGTCTGGATAGCAAAGGTAGCCACTAGGCAGATAAACTTATCCTGCTAACTTTAGAGGCATATTCAATCGTGCAGTTGCATGACTGAATATAGCCAGCTATCTTAAAGTTAACCAGCTAACTTAAACCTGCTAACTTTAGGACAGCTCTTGGCCTGGTCAGACATAGCTGGCTATGATAACTGACTAACTCTGAAACCTGGAATTAGCTGGTTAAGATACTAGCTGGCTAACTCAACTCCTCCCAATTACAAACATGGAACACCCCAAACTTAACCGGCTAAATTCCAGTCAGCTGACTTATTAATCAGATAAGTGCCCAAATATTAATTTAACCAGCAAACCTCTGTGTTAGCTGTCTAAATGATTCAGAGTATGGATCTCATAGAAACTTCTTCAAGATCATTCCTATCAGATTAAGAAAATTAGTTATTTGTTGTATTAGGGATATGTTTGTTTTGTTTCATTTAATGCACACATATTTTAGTGCGCACTAAATTAAATATGTGCATGTGTGATGAATTATGCATGTGCATGATCAATTGTTTATATAAAAACCCATCTAGAGAGCACTAATAGATTTTTGTGTATGCTAAGTTTTTATCTGTGTTAAAAAAAAATTCACTGCACATAAAAAAGCAATGACATATATCGAAACCAAACAAAAAAAAAACACAAAATGAACAAAACATTTTTACTGCATATGTACTTAGTTTCTTCAAGGATCTAGGAAGTCAACTGCTAAAGCCATAAGTGTTAGGGATGTTTTGTTTTCTTGTATTTTTTCCAAGTCCTGAAGTTTCCCTATTTCACTCACTTAAAGCATTTTGTGTATGCATATCTGAAGTTCTATACACAAATTGCAAAGGGGCTGATTTTAAAAGCCCTACGCGCGCCGGGCCTATTTTAAAAAGGCCCGGCGACGCGCATAAATCCACGGAATGCGTCTAAGTCCCGACGCTTTACAAAAGGGGTGGTCCGGAGGTGGGGTGGGGACGGGACCTGAGGCCTCTGGCACATAGGGGAAGGAGTGGGAAGGTCAGATTAGGGGGAAGGGAAGTTCCCTCACAGGTGCTCCCTTCCCCCTTGCGTTTCCTCACAGGCGCTCCCTTCCCCCTTGCATGCTCTGACCCCTGATTTTATAACATGCGCATGTTGCGCGCGCATGTTATAAAATCGGGCGTACATGTGTGCGCTCACGCGTATATATGAAAATCTACCCCAATATATTTACACAAATTCCAATATACGTGCACAAAGTACTTTGGGCTGGATTTTCAAAGTCCTACGCTCGCAAAAAATGGCATTAATGCACGTAAGTTGCCGAGGCACGTGCAAATTGAATTTTGTATAGCGGTATTTGTGCACGTAAATGACCCAGCGCGTACAAACTCGCACGCATAAAAAAGGGGTGCTTCGGAGGCATGTCGGGGGCATGTGCATGACTTACGCGCGTATGATGTATTTTATAAGGGAAGCGCACAAATCCCCCGGCACGTTCAGTGTATCTCACGCATGTATATTTACTACTGCCTGCCTGTGTGCGAAAGGGACTACTAAAGTGTCCTCAGTTGATTGCAGTTTCTTGGCCTCATCGCTCAGGGACCCGCGGTTCTGGAGAAAGGCAGAAGGTGGAAGGAAGAGTTTGTGGGGCTTACTGGTGGTAACTGACAAACGGCAAACTATTTCTCTAAGCACCATTGATTTGTGTCTAATGGTAAGGGACTACCTCAAGAGGTGATAAACAGAAAGAACAGCTATTCTCTTTGGTCTTTCCTGTTTCTACACATGATTATAATAGCTGCATCTCCATGGGTCCTCCGATCTATATGGCTCAGAAGAGAAAGAGAGAGGAGGAGAAGAGTGCTAAGACTGAGGAGGTACCCTTTACAAAGTGTTTACAGGACTCGCACACAATTTCTGCATCTGTCTGAGAAGGAAGTAATGCGCATGTTCAGATTTAATAAGGAAACCATACCTCTGCGAAATGTTAGAGCCTGACCTGCAACCTATCACCCAAAGGGGCCATGCCTTGCCAGTTCACATCAAGGTGACTACCGCCCTGGCCTTTTTTGCTACAGCACCTTCCAAACACTTGGAGTTTCCAAACACTTTTTTGCTACAGCACCTTCCAAACACTCGGAGTAGATTCTGGAATCACTCAGTCTGCCACCTCAAGGTGTCTAGAGCAGGTCCTGACTGCCTTGCTCCGGAAAACACAACACTTTATCTCCTTCCCCTTCAGAAGACAGGATCAACAAAAAATAATGACAGAGTTTTTTCAAATTGCACACTTCCCCTCAGTCTTGGGAGCTATTGATTGCAGACACGTGCTCCTAAGGGCACCAGGAGGAGATGAGGCCACCTACCGCAACCACAAGGGATTCCACTCCCCAAACATGCAAGTGGTCTGCAACACTAAGGGCATCACCCCAAATGTGGTGCCCCGTTTTCCAGGATCCATTCATGATGCCTACATTCTATCGCAATCCAGAATTCATGACCACTTCCAGCAAGGACACATCACTGGGGGATGGCTCCTAGGTAGTAAGCTAACCAACACTTCTAACATGCATAGTTCCCAGCTATCTTTTTGTCAGCCTTACATGTATGGTCCACAGCAGGGCTCCTGTTTACTTGGCCTGTGAGCTGTGCCACAATGAAACACAGAAGGAATATGTTACTCTGATTTCCTGTGTCTTCTCCTACAAGTCACAGAGGCTATCCACTAAAAACCTGACTCATAATCCCCATTGCCTCCCCCGCAACTGCTGCTGAGGCTCACTACAACAGGGCACATCGTAAGACCAGGGCTGTCATAGAGAGAGAACATTTGGCTTACTGAAGTCACGCTTCCGTTGTCTAGAAAGATCTGGAGGATGCCTTCTTTACAGTCCCCCTAAAGTGTGTGAGATTTTTCTAGCCTGCTGTATGCTACATAACCTTGCACTTAACAGACACTTGCCTTCACTAGAGGAGGCCCCGCAAGAGAATGAGGAGGAGGAGGAGCATCTGATTCAGAAGGAATTGCAAGAAATCCATCACTTGAGTCAAATAAAAGTGAACAAAGTAAAAGATTACTTCCTTGGCCGTCCTCTATTTCTGGCTTCAGGAATCTTAGGCTGCCCCAACCAGGAGCTCCTGCCCAGTGGACTCCTCACACTGCTCACACTACCCTCAGAGGGCAGAGGAGGTTGGGGAAGTTCCATTTCATGGCTGCAGGAAGGTATAGCCGGTGGCAACAGAGGCTCTGGTGGTGGTGGGGGAAGCATGCCAGGTGGTGCAGGTGGGGGAGGTGGTGCCATCTACGGATAGCCTGGGGCAGGCTGAGACGCAGGTGGCAGTCCCACAGCAGGCTCTTCTGCACGGGCAGGTGCCATCCATGGGAAGTGTGGCCCATAAGGTGGAGGGTAATGCATCCAGGGCCCCATGAAAGGCCATGATGATGCTGGTGGCTGCAGCTGCATAGGAGGCAACCACTGCAGCATCTCCCTCCACACCTCAGTTTGTTCATCGGTAGCCCGGCAAAGATCTCGGATCGCCTGCTGAATCCCCTGTCCTTCCTCTCTGATGATATCATGGAGGCCTTGTGATTCCTCCCTGATGGTATCACGGAGGGATTCTGTTTCCTGCTGCACCACACCAGGCAGGCCTAAGATAGCATCCGAGCCTGGTGCTTTGCTGTAATAACAGTCTCTCAGCCTGACTGGCAACCAGTTCAGGTTCTGGCTGGTCCGACACACTGCTGTCTTGCAGCCGATCCTGAAGCAGATCAGCCAGTGTGTCCTCTGGCTCCTGTCCCTGCCTCTGCTGCTCCTCTTCCTCCGCAGGCTATTCTGGCTGTTCACGGGCCCCCTCCCCTTCCTCCTCTTCTGAAGAGTAAGAGATTACCTGCAGACGATGGTACAGACTTTGGGGTCATCTAGGTGCATGTCCAGGTCACTCATCATCTGGCTCCCCTAAAAAAGATCATAAACAAATCAGCACAAACTGCCAATTGGTGTGTTATGTACTTTGGTTCATAGACCTCACTACTACTTCATTGGTGTAAAGTTATGAATGCCCCAGGCATTCAAAATAGTCCACAACTCAGCTTTATACTCTCGGTGGTATTCCTTGTGGCAGAAGGAGGGCTTAAAGCATGTGACAGAGCGCTTGGGGAATATGACTTTCAGAGAATGCAGAGCACTGTCACTGTGCTGCACAGAATTGGGCCATAGTCTACCTGTTCCACAAACACAAAGCCCTGTCCTTGGAAGAATCTGGAAAGTGTCTAGATGCCTTAAAAAAATAGCTGAGACCACCAATGATCTTTGCACTGCAGGGACACATGACATTTCTTATCTACTGGGGACCTTTTAAGGTGTGAAGTGGCTGAGGAGCTAGTCCTAGGGTGAGCATACAGCTCCTTGTCAAGGGGGATAAGCCAATCCAGTGCAGGTTTGACCACAATTGCTTTCATTGTTAACCTGTTCTGATTTCTCTAGTGATCTCCGTATGAAAATCTGAACACTATATCATGGCATACATTGTGGAAAGCCAGGAGCATGTTCCTGGTATTTCATATTGCGCAGCAGCTACTCAGTCAGCCTACATAGGCCCTAACAAAGAACCTACCCTATGCATTTTAATCTATAGGCTATATAAGTATACATTAAACACTCAGCTTTATTAGCCCATAATACATACAGACTGCATTTGTTCATACACACATGAAAGACCACTGCACGCTTTGACCTAGCTTATATGACCAAAGCTGCAGCAGTTATAAGCTGTGTGCTGCCTTGGTAACTACATGTGAAAATCATGCATTCCTACTATGCTCAAAATACGATGGCCCCTGTGTTCCTTACAGAGCCTAACATAAACTTATGTACTTTATACTATGTACATACAGAGAGTTAAAGATGTCACCAATGTTGCTTTCCATAGAGTACATGAAAACATTTACTAGGTGAGTAGCTAGAAAAAGGCATGGTTAATTTGAAGTGCTAGATGGATATGAGTACAGACTACAGAAACTTATTTGTTACTCTTCTCACCTTCCTGCCCTACACAAGGCATTGTGTCAAGCTGGACAACTCCTCCCACAGTTGTCTCAGATAAGGTGCTGAGGATCAAATGCTCAGAAGGAGTGAAGCTGATGTGCCTGCCTTCTCCCTCTGCATTCCTCCTGGCCTGCTTCCACTTCACATGTCTCCTCAGGTCCCTCCACTTGTGCATCACTTCCCAAATGCTCCGGTTATGGTAGAACACAAAGTTGACACCATATCCACTTCCAGATCTGCTCCTTCCTGTATGTACCCACCATCCTAGACTATGGACCATACAACAGATTCTGGTGCCACATGACATGCTCAACAAGCATGTCAACCTCAGCTGGTAAGAAGTTTGGCTTACGAATCAGAGCTGCACGTGCCTGAGACATGATGAAGGTGTCCATTGAGTGTACAAGTTATACTTTTGTAGGCAGCCTAATTTGCGCATTTCCTCCCCACAACCGAGGAAATTATGTGCACAAATGAGTCCTATCTGTGCAGATTGCAGTTACTTGTGCCGTCCATTACAATTGATGCGGAATTTGTGTGTGCTGGCTGATTTGTGCGCGCCACCTATTAACTTCAATGAAGCTGTGCGTGCTGCATATTCACTTCAATGAATATGTGTGCGCTGCCTGTTAACTAATGGAGCTGTGCTTGCTGCCAATTAACTTCAATGAATATGTGCGCGCTGCCTATTAACTTTAATGGAGCTATGCGTGCTGCCAATTAACTTCAATGAAGATGTGCGAGCTGCTTATTAACTTTAATGGGGTTGTGTGCTTTGCCTATTACCATCAGTGGAGATGTGAGTGCTGCAAAATGTGTGCATACAGCTATTACGGATTATATGCAACATGTGTGTGTGAACTGATTTGTCCGCTTTACACTCGAAAATGCTGGTGCACTTGTGTGTGCTGTTTTATTTTTATTTATTTATTTAAAAACTTTTCTATACTGTTGCTAAGTTAAATACCATTGCAATGGTTTACATGTAGGCACATATTTAATGTAGGTAAAAGTGTACTATAGTACATTCTAACAGGTGCTGTCAAAGGTTCGGTTACAATATATCTTTAGACATAATCATTTAGCGAAGTAGTTCATGACCAGTTGTACCAAGGTACTTACACAGGTAGGTGATCTTCATTGATGATGCGGACTCTGATACTGCTCCTTGCATTCCAAGTTGATTCTTCCTTCTTGACCACTGGATGATTAGTTGAAGTGTTACTGTAACTATACTCCCATTCCCCCACCCCTTCCTTCACCCCCTCCTTCCATGACCCACCCAGCCCATACATGACCCCCTTCCACCCATCTCCAAGCACCATGCTCTCATCTGAAATGAACATACCAGTTTAGAAAATAAATAATTTTTAATAACTTTTTGGAAAGTATTTACAATGTCAAATTTTTTTAAAAAAAAAAAGGATGGGAAGGGGAGAACTAGGAAGCAAAACTTTTTACAGAAAAAAAAACCCCGGGAAGTTAGGGAGGCAGGGACAAGGGAGGATGATCAGGAATGATGGATTAGATTCCCCAGGACCCTTACAGCTGCGCCAAGCAGCTGTACAGGCCTGAGAATCTGATCCATGTTCCGGATCATCCTCTCCTGGAAGGTAGTCACGGCCCTCAGTGCCTCTCGAAGCTCCCTCACGTAAGCCCAAAATTCACGGCAAGTCAGAGGCTCATCATCGGGAAAAGGTGCTCCCAATGATGAGCCTCTGCGCTGCTGGCGTGAGGGGAGATGTAGAGGCACGAGAGGGGCGGGAATGCCTTCCTGGACCAGCAAAGGCTGGACCCTGTGTGCTCCCTGGGCAAAAAGGGGGGAGGATGCCCTGTGGGGGGGCTAGGGGAAGGCTCAGGGTACGTCTCATCGCAGGGAGGTGGCCACCGCCTGTGAGGTCTCCTCACAGTGGGGGGAATAAGATTCCGGCTCCCCCCCCCCCCCCCCCCCGAGTGGCTACTGCTGGTTGGGGTGCTGTAGATGGGCCTGGCCTGGCCTCTTCAGGGTCTGTAGCATTGTAAAACAAAAGGAGAGGTCAGAATACACTGTACATTCAGTTACAAAAAGAAGATTGAAAATTACAGTATCATGGAAGGATCCCTTACCACCAGGCCCAGCCCATTCCGCCCGCAGCCACTCAAGCCACCTCCTCCTCTTTAGGCGCAGCCACTGGGCCTTCTTCTTCAAGTCCTCTATCAGAAGAAAAGGAAGAGAGAACCATAAATGTACTCTGATAGTGATAATAGGACCTGCATACTGGAATGTTACAATGAGTGTTATAATAACATTTATGAACCATGAAGAACCAGGATAGTGAGCTTCAATAGTCATGTAGGTAATAAGGTATGCCAATAATCTTTTAGCATTACACTCTCCATCCAAAACTCTAAACTATAAAACTCTGCTGGTTCGTCCTCTCAGACCTAACCTGACATTCACACTACCACAGTGCCCCCATCTGCTGTAGTAAAGAGTGTCTACTTACTCCACGGGGGTGTGAGGCACATTCATTGAAGTGGGGCCCGCCAAAGTCAAAGGAAGTCAGTCCTCCTGCCTCGGATGGGGAACAGGCTCAGCTCTTTCTCCACCACCAGGGACGCCAGCAGTTCGACGTCCCTGGTGGTGAAGTTTGGCTGCATTCCCCTGCCAGCCATCTTGGGGTACGTATGATGGTGACATGTGAAGCCCCGCCCTCACGTTCGCATGCACACGGGCATGATTGCAGGAGGCGCACAAGTGTATTTGCGTGCACGAGTATACTTGGGCACGCAACATACATGGTTCACAGAATCTCATGAATGGGATACAACAATACCAGGCTATAACTTGTTAAGGAAGGACAGAGAGGATAGAAAAGGGGGATGTGTGGCTCTTTATGTCAGAAACAACATCCAAGCATCTGAGCTGCAAGGAAGTTGGGGTAAGGAAGAAGCTCTATGGGTCGACCTAAAAAAAGATGACGGAGCGTCCATTTATATTGGAGTGGTTTACAGGCCTCCAAACCAAAAGGAAGAGCTGGACAGAGATCTGGTTGAAGACATCCATAAGATAGGTAAGAAGGGAGAAGTGGTGATCGTGGGTGACTTTAATATGCCAGATGTAGACTGGAAAATCCCATCTGCAGAAACTAAAAATAGTAGAGCAATAGTGGATGCCATGCAAGTATCTTTGTTCGAACAAATGGTGTTGGAACCCACGAGAGAAGGAACTATACTCGACTTAGTGCTCACTAATGCAGATAATGTCTCTGATGTCCAGGTGGGCGCCCACCTCAGCACCAGTGATCATCAAACAGTATGGTTTAATATCACTAAAAGAATATGGAAAAGAACCACAAAGACCCGAGTTTTACAGTTCAAAAACACAGACTTTGAGGAAATGGGGAAATACCTGTAGGAAGAACTAAAAGGATGGGAGAATGAGAGAGATGTGGATCAGCAGTGGACTAATCTAAAAGGAGCAATCACCAAGGCAACTGCTCTATATGTTAGAAATGTAAAGAAAAGCAAAAGAAAATTGAAACCTATCTGGTTCTCAAAGGAGGTGGCTGACAAAATTAAAGCTAAAAGAACAGCATTCAAGAAATATAAAAGATCCCAAAGGGAGGAGCACAAAGAAGAATATTTGTTTCAACTGAGGGAGACGAAGAAATTAATCAAGTTGGCAAAAAGTCAAGCGGAAGAGAGGATTGCCAAGGAGATAAAAATGGTGACAAAACATTTTTCAGATACATCAGCGAAAAGAGAAAGGTCCAAAGTGGTATAGTGAAATTGAAAGGTGGTAATGATCAATGTGTGGAGAGAGACGAAGAAATGGCAGAAATATTAAACGAATACTTCAGCTCTGTGTTCACTAAAGAAGACCCTGGAGAAGGACCATCTCTACACAACAAGAAACTGGAGGGAAGTGGAATAGATGAAAATCCTTTTACAGTAGAAAATGTGTGGGAAGAGCTAAAGAACCTGAAAGTGGACAAAGCCATGGAGCCTGATGGGATTCATCCAAGGATATTGAGGGAGCTCAGAGATGTTCTGGCGGGTCCGCTGTGTGACCTGTTCAATAGATCCCTAGAAATGGGAGTGGTGCCGAGTGATTGGAGAAGAGCGGTGGTGGTCCCGCTTCACAAGAGTGGGAACAGGGAGGAGGCTGGCAACTACAGACCGGTTAGCCTCACTTCGGTGGTGGGAAAAGTAATGGAGACACTGCTGAAAGAGAGAATAGTGAACTATCTACAGTCCAGAGAATTGATGGACCAGAGGCAACATGGATTCACCAGGGGAAGATCCTGTCAGACAAATCTGATTGACTTTTTTGACTGGGTAACCAAGGAATTGGATCAAGGAAGAGCGCTCGATGTCATATACTTGGATTTCAGCAAAGCTTTTGATACGGTTCCGCACAGGAGACTGGTGAATAAAACATGAAGCTTAGGAGTGAGTGCCGAGGTGGTGACCTGGATTGCAAATTGGTTGACGGACAGAAGACAATGTGTGATGGTAAATGGAACTTTCTCTGAAGAGAGAGCGGTTTTAAGTGGTGTACCGCAAGGATCGGTGTTGGGACTGTTCCTGTTCAATATCTTTGTGAGCGACATTGCGGACGGGATAGAAGGTAAGGTTTGTCTTTTTGCGGATGACACTAAGATCTGCAACAGAGTGGACACGCCGGAAGGAGTGGAGAGAATGAGACGGGATTTAAGGAAGCTGGAAGAGTGGTCGAAGATATGGCAGCTGAGATTCAATGCCAAGAAGTGCAAAGTCATGCATATGGGGAGTGGAAATCCGAATGAACTGTATTCGATGGGGGGGGGGAAAGGCTGATGTGCACAGAGCAGGAGAGGGACCTTGGGGTGATAGTGTCTAATGATATGAAGTCTGCGAAACAATGCGACAAGGCGATAGCAAAAGCCAGAAGAATGCTGGGCTGCATAGAGAGAGGAATATCGAGTAAGAAAAGGGAAGTGATTGTTCCCTTGTACAGGTCCTTGGTGAGGCCTCACCTGGAGTACTGTGTTCAGTTCTGGAGACCGTATCTACAAAGAGACAGAGACAAGATGGAAGCGGTACAGAGAAGGGCAACCAGGAAGGTGGAGGATCTTCATTGGATGACATACGAGGAGAGATTGAAGAATCTAAATATGTACACCCTGGAGGAAAGGAAGAGCAGGGGTGATATGATTCAGACTTTCAGATACATAAAAAACTTTAATGATCCAAAGACAACAACAAACCTTTTCCGTCGGAAAAAAATCAGCAGAACCAGAGGTCACGAGCTGAGGCTCCAGGGAGGAAGACTAAGAACCAATGTCAGGAAGTATTTCTTCACGGAAAGGGTGGTGGATGCCTGGAATGCCCTTCCGGAGGAAGTGGTGAAGTCTAAAACTGTGAAGGACTTCAAAGGGGCGTGGGATAAACACTGTGGATCCATCAAGTCTAGTGGGCGTAAATAAAGAGGAGGCAGCAAAACACTGCACGGAGCGGCAGTAGCCACAGAGGCGTTCACGGAGCGGGATGCCAGTGGCCAGTAGGTGTTCCACCTTCAGGCAGCAAAACACTGCACGGAGCGGCAGTAGCCACAGAGGCATTCACGGAGCGGGATGTCAGTGGCCAGTAGTTGGGGTTCCACCTTCAGGCAGCAAAACACTGCACGGAGCGGCAGTAGCCACAGAGGCATTCACGGAGCGGGATGCCAGTGGCCAGTGGTTGGTGTTCCGCCTTCACAGAGGGCTGCCATCTCCAAAAAAACAAAAACAAGAAACAAACAAAGCAGGGGTGGTAAGAGTATGGGGCAGGGGTGTGGCCTGCTTGTTGCGGCGGTTGCTACCCCTGATTGAGCTGGATGTTCACTGGGATGCGGATACGGTGCTGCTCTCTGCATGGTGGAAGGGAGTTGGGGCCGGAGGGTGCTGGAAGCCAATAGTGATGGGTGGGAGGGAGAAAAAGGGTGGGAGGGAGATAAAGGGTGGGAAAAAAAAATAAATGGATGAACTGCGTGGCTTGCTGGGCAGACTGGATGGGCCGTTTGGTCTTCTTCTGCCGTCATTTCTATGTTTCTATGTTTCAAGTATACTCATGCACGCTGCGCATGACGGACGCATACAAATCATGGCCAAAACATATGCAAATTTTGCATAGAGTGCGCACAGGTGCGATAACTATGCAAAATCCATGCCATCCGCTATGCGAACAGCTGCGCGCGCCGTTATACATCTACCCCTTTCTGTGCATAAAATTAAAAACTATACCAACAAGCTTACAAACATGAAACAATAATAATTATTATTTTTTTTAGAGCCACTGATTATTCAGTTTATTCCATTTAGAATAAACCTGAATTTGGCTTTATCATTTTGAAAAATGTATTTGTTTCAAATTAATTCATACCCCCAAATAACATTATTGCAGTGTGAACATCTGGGAATGTGGGTATCATAGTTTTCTGGTGATGAATATTTCCTTGATTCCGTCATGATGTCTATATATTAGAGCAAAAAAAACCCCTGCATGAGCACACATGTTTGTGATCCATTATGAGGTTATTTTTAAGCTATTTTTATGGGTAAGACAGTAATTTACCTACAGAAGTATTTTTAATTGCCCTCCCTTTATGCTAGTAAACTAATGTTCATAGGCTTCTCTGCTCCTAAATTATACCCACAATTACAAAGGGGCATTCCAAGTATGTGTATACTTTTGCATTTTTTAAAGTATGCACAACACATTTTTCTCACAAGTATTATCCACACAAAATAAAGGTATGTGCTGGTATTTTTTGGGATAATTTTCAAAGTGAAAATACACATATACTATGACTTTGAAATTTTGTGCAAAGTCTAAAGGTTAAATGATTCCTCAAACTTTTCACTAATGCAGTCAGTCTTAAAATGAACCCCACCCCATTGTAGTTCTACTAGGTAAGTGCTGAAACCAATGACTAGAGATGTCTTCTTAAGGGTAGATTTTCAAAACCTACACGCACTCGTCCATGTGTGTGCGCTACCCAGTGCACACACATGGACGTGCAATTTTATAAGATGGCACATGCATATTATAAAATTTTGTGTCAGCGTGTGCAAGGGGGTATAGTTTAGCAAATACACATGGCAACACATCAGGGCCTTCCCCAGTTTCCTCCCAGTCCACTCTAATTAAGGACCAGACTGGGAGGGAACTTCCCAACCTCCTAGCCTAACCTACCTTCCCCTTCCTCTATCCTGCCCTCCCCCTGTCCCTATCCTAACTAGCCCTAATTTTTCTAAGAACATAAGAAAATGCCATACTGGGTCAGACCAAGGGTCCATCAAGCCCAGCATCCTGTTTCCAACCGTGGCTAATCCTGGCCATAAGAACCTGGCAAGTACCCAAAAACTAAGTCTATTCCATGTTACCATTGCTAATGGCAGTGGCTATTCTCTAAGTGAACTTAATAGCAGGTAATGGACTTCTCCTCCAAGAACTTATCCAATCCTTTTTTAAACACAGCTGTACTAACTGCACTAACAACATCCTCTGGCAACAAATTCCAGAGTTTAATTGTGCGTTGAGTGAAAAAGAACTTTCTCCCATTAGTTTTAAATGTGCCACACATTTTCATGGAGTGCCCCCTAGTCTTTCTACTATCCGAAAGAGTAAATAACCTAGAGATGTGCAGGCAAAAGGTTTTCGTTGCATACGTGATAGGTATTTGTGGGGGGTCAATTCCGTTTCATGCGGAAGTATGGAGAATTCAATAAGTTGTCGATCTGTAAATACATTACTACTAAATTAAAGACTAAAGAGGTTAGGACTTTTCAGCTTGGAGATGAGATGGCTGGGGGGGATAAGTGATTCAGTTATTTAGTCTTTCAAATAATAGACTAGAGGGCACTCCATGAAGTTAGCATGTGGCACATTTAAAACTAATCAGAGAATTTTCTTCTTCACTCAACGCACAATTAAACTCTGGAATTTGTTGCCAGAGGATGTTAATGCAGTTAGTATAGCTGTGTTTGAAAAAGGATTGGATAAGTTCTTGGAGGAGAAGTACATTACCTGCTATTAATTAAGTTGAGTTAGAAAATAGCCACTGCTATTACTAGCAACAGTAACATGGAATAGACTTAGTTTTTTGGTACTTGCCAAGTTCTTATGGCCTGGATTGGCCACTGCTGGAAACAGGATGCTGGGCTTGATGGACCCTTGGTCTGACCTAGTATGGCATGTTCTTATGTTCTTATATTCTTATTAAGGTTATGAATCAATGATAACCTCTTTGCTTGCTCTAAGTGTACAGGTAATTCTCTAAATTGCACTAGTGGAAATAATAGCAAAATTTGGAGGAGATATAATAGCGCTGTGAGTTGCTTACTATAACAGTCCATTGCTACATTCAATTTAAGTTAGTTATGAGGCTAATAAAAGTGAAACATTTTCAAAAAACAAACTAATCCTGGAACTGGCCTGATGGACTAAGAGCAAACATTGCATGCTTTAATGTAAATGATCTAAGTTTCATTCCTAGGCTAAGATTCTACTCCCTGGGCTCATCAGGGGTGGTGATTCAGCAAAAGAGGTATTCACAGCTCATGAGGAAGGGAATCCCACCTATTGGGCAACATTGATAGCTAGTGCCAGATGTATGGCCCATGATTGCAGGGTGCATGGCCCCTGGCAGAGCATTGTTGCTACAGTGATTGGACTAAGTGAATAGGGAGGGGAGATACACAATAGAAGAAAAATTTCACCGGTAAAGGCTCCTGTTGCTATAGCTTTACAGAGGCCAGTTCTAATCAAGCTAGAAGTCCAAAGAGGCAAGATGAAACTGCTTGTCCAAAAACTGTAAACTTCTCTATTCTACTGTCACTATCCTGTGTTGCAAAGATGATTTTTCTTTTCTTCACTCAGTGCATAATTTTTGTGCATATTCTGAAACATGTATTCGTGCCAACATTATAATTATGTGTCATACAAACATGTTCTATTTCATTCTGGAGTATACCTATAGGGGAAGATTTTAAAAGGTTGCGCGCACGCGTCCATGTGTCCACGCGTCCACGCGTCCATGTGTCCATGCGTCCACGTGTCCATGTGTGCACAATACCCAGTGCGCACGCATAGATGCCCGAATTTATAACATGCGTGCGCAGGTGCACACATGTTATAAAATCAGGGTTCAGCGCATGAAACGGAGTGCACATTAGTGCAACTTGCATGCACTGAGGCCCCCAGCCTTCCCCCATTCCCTCCCCCTAATTATTCCTTCCTATCCCTTCCCCTAACCTTCCCACCCCCATCCCTATCCTAACCCCCCCAAAAAAGTTCTCATCTTTTGCGCCTGCTCGAAGCAGGTGCAGGTTGTGCATGCCGGCAGCCTGCCGGCACGCAAACCCCCAACCCAGCGGCAAAGGGCCACTGTTCTGGAAGCTTCTAGCCCCACCCCTGCCTGCTTCCCGGACCGCCCCTACCCCGCCCCCTCTCCACCTCTTTCCCGAAGCCCCGGGACTTACTCGCATCCCAGGGCTTTACACGCATGGCCGGGCCTTTTTAAAATAGGCCTGGCGCGCATAAGTTACTTGAAGCAGGGACGCACGGTGCATGCGCCCTAAGGCAAATAGGCCTGGCGCGCATAAGGCCCCCTAGCCCTTGTATATATGAAACAGTAAATAACCGATTCACATTTACCAATTCAAGTCCTTTCATGATTTTATAGATCTCTGTCATAACCCCCTCCTCTGTCATTTCTCCAAGCTGAATTGTCCTAACCTCTTTAGTCTTTGCTCATAGGGAAGCTGTTCCATCCCCTTTATCATTATTGTCACCCTTCTCTGTTCCTTCTTCAGAGGAACTATATCTTTTTTGAGATGTGGTGACCAGAATTGCACATAGTACACAAACTGTAGTCTCACCGTGGAGCGATACAGGCATTATTTATTTATTTATTTATTTAACATTTTTATATACCGCAATTCATGTAGCAGAGTTACATATCATTTTGGTTTACATTAGAACATTGAACAGGCATGTAAGAATGCAATTACATAGAACAAGGGAGATAAACTAGGATCAAAGTAACTGGGGGAATAATGTGCAATGAATAAATAGACAAGTAATAGGGGTCTGTTGTAGATATTAAATTAATCTGGTTAAAGATCTAGGTGTATATTGGCAAGAATTAAAGTCTCAGTACATGTAGTACATATTTGGATTGGTTGTTTGTGGAGTTGGACTCTGAACTTAAGCTCAAATCTGATGGAGATTGATGGAATTGGTTGTATGAACGATATGTGTGGTAAGAGGGAATTATTGGCATAAGTTAAAAGCTTGTTCGAATAGCCAAGTTTTGAGTCTCTTTTTAAATGTGATCGGGCAAGGTTCCTGCCGGAGTTCTGGAGGTAGAGAATTCCATTGTGCCGGGCCTGCTGTAGATAGAGATCGTTTATTTAGAGAAGTTTTGATGGGTGGGGCAAGGAGAGTATCTCTATAAGCAGCTCTCACCGGTCTTGATGATATATGTGGTCGATAAGGGATAGTGAGATCCAGTGTAATGAGCTTGTGAATGGATTTATGAATGATTCTTAGTGCTTTGTAAGTGATTCTAAATTTGATTGGGAGCCAGTGTAGGTTTCTCAAGATAGGGGTAATATGATTTCTTTTATTGGACTTAGTCAGAATCCTGGCTGAAGCGTTTTGAAGCATTTGTAAGGGTTTTAAGGTGTTAGCTGGGAGGCCAAGTAGAAGAGAATTACAATAGTCGATTTTTGAGAAAATGATTGCTTGGAGTACTGAACGGTAGTCTTGGAAGTGGAGGAGTGGTCTGAGCCGTTTTAGGACTTACAGTTTATAGAAACCATCCTTAGTGGTGTTACATACCTTATCCTACACGTTAAGGATCTTTCTTCCACTCAGCATTGCTGCTATATCCAGACTTTGTACTTTGAGTATCTGCCTTGCTGCCTTGCTGTCATGCATCAAAATCTTCACCTTAGGTGTTTTACCATTGTTGATGGCTACTTTGCAACTCTCATGGTGACTTGGTGTGTTGATGCCTCTCTTTTTGCTGCTTTGACCCTTTATCGGTGCCTTTGGGGTTTTTCCGGCCACCTTTTCTGCTTTGTTTCCCTTTCATGGTACTTTAGGATGTTGATGTCACTCTCGGTGCCACTTTGCCTCCCATGCTGCCATCAAGGGCTCATGCCACTGTTGTTGGTGCCCTCTTTTGAATCATTGGGTTGTTTTTCCCACTCTTGCTGCTTTTTTGCTCATGTGACAATGCCTTGGACAACTCTTGCTACTGTTGGTACCCCTTTACCTCTTTATGGAGCCTTAGGCTACTCATGCCACTTTTTGTGACCATGTTCACATAGGGGTAGATTTTCAAAAAGCACGATTTGGCGTACTTTTGTTGGCGCATCAGGCACAAACAAAAGTACGCTGGATTTTAGTAGATACGCGCGTAGCCGCTAAAATCCTGGATCGGCGCGCGCAAGGCTACCGATTCTGTATAGCCGGCGCGCGCCGACCCGCGCAGCCTACCTCCGTTCCCTCCGAGGCCGCTCCAAAATTGGAGCGGCCTCGGAGGGAACTTTCTTTTGCCCTCCCCTCACCTTCCCCTCCCTTCCCCTACCTAACCCACCCGCCCGGCCCTGTCTAAACCCCCCCCTTACTTTTGTCGGGGGATTTACACCTCCCGGAGGGAGACGTAAATCCCCGCGCGCCAGCGGGCCGCTAGCGCGCCGGTACGCAACCTGGGGGCGGGTCCGGAGGGCGCGGCCACGCCCCCGGACCGCCCCAGGCCGTAACCATGCCCCCGGGCCCGCCCCCGAAACGCTACGTCCCGCCACGAAAATGCCGCGTGGATTGGGCCCGCCCCCCGACACGCCCCTGACACACACCCCTCGGAAAACCCCGGGAATTACGCAAGTCCCGGGGCTCTGCGCGCGCCGGTAGGCCTATTGAACATAGGCGCACCGGCGAGTAGGGCTCTTAAAATCCGCCCCATAGTCTTGATGCGTTATCATGCCTTAAACCTTCTGATGATCTATATCCAACAGTTTTATTAGACTTGATGAAAACACTTTTGGAGCCCAAAATAGGCTGCAGTACTTTCCCTTAGAATTTAATGATAAACAAATGAATGAATAAAATGAATAAACATTTTTTTTTTCATTTGAAACTAATGATTCAGATGGAGGTGCCCTAGGACACAACTTCATTAACCAATACAATTATTTTTCCTCTGTCTATCCCTACTGTTTGATAAAGATTTCAAGATACCTATATTCACTGATGATAGCATAATGTGTATAATTCAGGGGAATTGATTCCTATTCTCTTGAATTGAATTGAGAATTTTTATGATTTTTCAGGTTAATTAACTGGAAACTATTACACTAAATACCTGATTCACTAAGACATTTCCATCATTCTTTATCAGTAGGTAAATACCCTGATGAATTAGGCTGCTAATGTTCTTTGTTCTTAAGCTATGTTCCATAATTTTCACTTTTAATGAAGGCATGGGGGAATTAATAGGTAATGTTCTGTAGAGGTAATTTAGAGGAAACATTCCATTCAATATGAATAAAATCATTAGTTCAAATAAGGCTGCTATGTAAAAGTTGTTACCATTGCATTTTTTTGTATTGGGAACGCATAGATTTTCTACTAGCTTATACAATTTCTATGGAAAAGGAAAACCACTCATATTAATTTAAAAAAAAAAAAACTTCCAAAAGAGTTACTTTCCATGAGTTCTGCTGCTGTCTCTAGGCATACATTTTAAGACAAGTGTGTTCATAGCTTATGACTCAAAAGTGCATGGCTTCCTGGGTGGCTACTATTTGAAAACTATCTTTGGGACACCGCATGTGTTGCGCTCAGGGGTGGACCCTTGTCCTGTGGTAGTACAGGGACTGTCCACAGGGGGCGGACCATGAAAGACAGAGGTAGTGTATAGCTTCACCACTGGAAGCCCAAGGTTCCCCCCCTCCCCCCCGGGAGGAGGCCCTAGGGACCCAGGCCGCTTGGACTTAGGTGGGCCTTGCAGGGTCTCCTGGGAGAGTGTAAGTCCGGCATGCCCACATATGCTAGAGGAGCGCTATCGGGTTCGAGGCTAGAAACAGGTTGGAGGAGAGTGAACCAGAATAGAAATGGCAATGACAAGGCTAGGGACAGCACCAGAATCAAGCAAGGTCAGAGTCCAGAAATCAGTCTGAGGAATGGTCAACAAAGCAAGGGTCAAGATCCAGAGGTCAAGCAAGGTCGAAGAGCAAGCTGAGGTCTTTGGCAGGCAGCAGGCAGGCAGGCAGGTCAGGAACAAGCTGAGGACTTGGACAGGCGGCAGGCAGGCAAGCAGGTCAGGAACAAGCTGAGGTCTTGGGCAGGCAGCAAGCAGGCAGGCAGGTCAGGAACAAGCTGAGGTCTTTACCAGAAGGACAGTCCGAGGTAAGACCGGGGAGATGAACAATGAACACAGAACAAGCAGGAATGGAACTGGAACAGAAGGATTCTGGAATGAGACTAGGAACAAGCAAGCATGAACACAAGCAAGGGCAATCTCAGGGACAAACTGACCCGATTGCCAAGGCAAGGAAGTAAGGCCAGGAACTTCCTTTTAACATGAGTTCAAGCAGGGTGTGCCGTAGAACTAGGCCCCGCCATGGAACCTACATCAGGGCGGATGGTCTGTGCACGTGCATAGGGGCGTGGCTAACTGCTGCACCGCCGAGGCCCGGCATGAGGCCTGGCATCAGTCAAAGGCCCGGCGACCGCTGCCGCGGGACACCAGGGCCTAGCTGGATTTGCAAGGGCCGCGAGGGAGACAGGACCAGGACCCACTGTGGAACCCCGAAGGTGAGCGGTCCCATGCGCGGGACAACTGCGGGTGGGGTGTGTAACAGCATAATTTAGGATTTTTACCCAATATGGTAATTTCTGCCTTAGTCAAAAGTTGGATAATCATTAGTTGGAAGTATTCTGCATGTGAGTTTCTTGAGAGGGTTAGTACTAACAAGTTTATTATGTCTTGTAAAATGCCTCTATAGTAAATTCCTGTTGTCTTAATAAATGCTACTTGCAGGGCATCCACTATTTCTCTACTATTATTAGAATCCCATCTGCAGAATCTAATAATAGTAGAGAAATAGTGGATGCCCTGCAAGTAGCTTTGTTCAAACAAATGGTTATGGAACCCAAGAGAGAAGGAGCTATACTTGACTTAGTGCTCACTAATGGAGATAATGTCTCTGATGTCCAGGTGGGTGCCCACCTCAGCACCAGTGATCATCAAACGGTATGGTTTAATATCACAAAAAAGATACGGAAAAGAAGCACAAAAACCCGACTTTTGCAGTTCAGAAACACAGGCTTTGATGAAATGGGGAAGTACCTGGAGGAAGAACTAAAAGGCTGGGAGAATGAGAGAGATGTGGATCAACAGTGGACCAATCTTAAAGGAGCAATTGCCAAGGCAACTAATCTATGTGTTAGAAAAGTAAAGAAAAGCAAAAGAAAAATGAAACCTATCTGGTTCTCAAAGGAGGTGGCTGACAAAATAAAGGCTAAAAGAACCCTGGAGGAAAGGAGGAGTAGAGGTGATATGATACAGACTTTCAGATACTTGAAAGGTTTTAATGATCCAAAGACAACGACAAACCTTTTCCATCGGAAAAAAATCAGCAGAACCAGGGGTCACGATTTGAAGCTCCAGGGAGGAAGACTCAGAACCAATGTCAGGAAGTATTTCTTCACGGAGAGGGTGGTGGATGCCTGGAATGCCCTTCCGGAGGAAGTGGTGAAGACCAGAAGTGTTAAAGACTTCAAAGGGGCGTGGGATAAACACTGTGGATCCATAAAGTCTACAGGACGTAAATGAATGTGGGAAAAAAAAAAGATTTGCATTCACAAAAAAGCAGGGAGTAGCTTGCTTTTTATGGCAGTTACTACCCCAAACCAAATAAGCCTGATACTTCACTTTCAATGCAAATCCGGCATAGCTCTCTGCTTCAACGGCAGGGGAGAAAGTCTGATACTTCAAGCATATCCAGCATAGCTCTCTGCTTCAAAGGCAGGGGAGAAAGTCTGACACTTCACTTTCAATGCATATCCAGCATAACTCTCTGCTTCAACGGCAGGAGGAATGAAGAAAAGTGGATCTATATACAGACAACCAACAAGGATTGAATTACATAGTCTGGGTAAACAAATAAGCATGGGTGTAGCTTGCTTATTGAGGCGGTTACTACCCCTAACTAATTAAGCTAGATATTTCACTTAGATGCAGCTCCAACACTGCTTTCTACATTAATGGTGGGGGTGGAAGGGAAATAGAACCAAAAGGTTACTAAGAGCCAAGAGAAACAGATAAGTATGAAAAAAAAAAAGTGCGAAACTTGCTGGGCAGACTGGATGGGCCGTTTGGTTTTCTTCTGCTGTCATTTCTATGTTTCTATTTTTCTATGTTTCTATATTAGTTCAAGAAACAATAACATTCTTTGAAAGCCTATGGAAAAATGTAACTTATTTCCATCTCATTTGTTTAAATATTTTCAATTCAAGTATTACATCTGCAGGTGGTAATCACGAGAGTTTAGTATATTGAATGCATTGCCAAAGGCTTGATCCAATTGTAAATATACATTGGAAAGAGACTACTTTGGTTTCTACTAACTTGTATGTTCAAGAGATCCTTATTGTTGCAGTTTAGAATAAAACAGATGTGAAAAAATGTACTAATATATTGGTTAATAAAGTTCAATTAATCTACTTCTGGATAAAGCTTCTTAGAGTATACCATATGTGTCACTTGCACAAATGTGTGCCAACATTTTCAAACCAAAGGCATACCTACATTAACAAAAAAGTGGCCCCTAACCCGTACAGTATAACGTAAACCTCACCTTGAGTTACTAGGTGGGCCTCCTAAAGTAGCATAAATAGTTAACTACTACAAGGGCCTTATAGATAGGCAGTCTCTCTCTCTCTCTCTCTCTCTCTCTCTCTCTCTCTCTCTCTCTCTCTCTCTCTCTCTCTCTCATTATGTAAGTATTACTGCAAACAGTTAACACGCTTTATGGTAATATCTATGTGAAGTGGTAAGATAAAGCACAATGCGATAAATAGGCTATTCTATTATCATAAAATATGCCACTTTTCCTATCGCATGTAACATTTACTGCAGATTAATAAATCTAGGCCTTAATTAGTAACCTTGGCTACTGCTCCCAACACTCAGAGTGAGTCATATCTAGTGCTCAGTGCATGCTGTCCTTCTCTCTCATCTTGGGGATAAGACAGATGCTGGAAAGGAGGATGCCCAGGAGTAGATGACAAAATGATAATGTGAATGCAGAACAAAGTGGGGTTCCTCTATTCAGGCCCTGCATGCTGCCCATTAGTTACCACATTCTTGGGATCATGCTGTAGCTTGGAAGAAGAGGCATGCATGATTATACATGTTTGCAGAAAGGAGCTCCTACATGTTTATGAGCCACCACTTTTGTCACTTGTTCCTATAAGGTGCTGAGAACAGGTCATTTGTGCTGGCCTGGATCTCAGCATCAGCAATAGTAATTTTGTCATGACACACCTGATTAGGTCTGAAAGCACATCAGTTTGCCATGGCACACTGGTTGGAAACACTGACTTACACAACTCATTATAATTTGTTGTTCAAAGAACTGTATGAACAATTGTGCAATTGTTCATGAAAGTAGCAAAAGTTAAGAATAGATACAGTTCCTGTAAACTGTATGTAGAGTCCTTGAGTTACATTCCGTATTATTGTTTTACTATATATACTGTACTTACTAGCTTAGAGTATGGAAATACATATATGATAATTTTGAAATTGATGTTGCCTTTTCACTTCAGCTAACTATATTGCAGTTCACCAGTTTGGAAGCGTCTAATCCTTTATATACTAAAAGACTCTGATATTTTACTTTCATTAGAACAAAAGGCTATTTTATGTAAATATTTATTTGTTTCTTTATTTATTTGATTTATATTCTGCCTTTCAGACTCTTCATATCATATTACATTCAAGTACTGTAGATATTTAGAAATCTCCTGTCCTAACTGATACCCACTCACGTACGATGGAGTATGGATTGCATGAACTGTAGATATCAATTTGGGGCTGCAGAGAAAAACAAACAGCTCAAGAATTTTAGGAGGATATGAAACTCTGTAGATATATCAAAGTCCATATTCAGTAGGCCGGTTAGTGAACAAGTTATCCAGCTAAAGTTAGCTGGATATCTTGTCCCATATATTCAGCGAGATAAACATTGCGCTAAATACACCACCCTAAATTTATTTTCCTATATATAGCTAGATAACTTAAAAACCTAACTGGCTATGTTTGAATATAGCTGGGTGAGTATTTTAGTTATCCAGTCTTGTGTGGACAGATAATGTGCTACTTAACCATATATCTTTCAAAAGATATCTGGCTAATTAGCACTGTCATCACCAACCAAAATAAAGAAAAAGATCAGTGGGCGAATCCTCTTTCTCCCCCCCAAGAGTAATACAAACATCCTTTCAGGCCAGGTATCCTAACACTACCCCCCAAGTCTGGCAAAAGTCTGGCATTGTACGCTGGGCCCCCGTCTCAAATTTAAGTTAAAAACATGTTCCAATGGGAGCATTGAGAAGAGAAGGTCATCTTGCTGATAGCTGATTAGCAACTGTAAGTATTGCTTTGGGAAATTTTATAACCTAAAAAGAATAGGGAGAGGTGAAACAGTGGGGTATATTCTTTAGTGTGTGCTTTTTTTATATAAAAAGCAAGACAAGGGAGTTAATAGTAGAGATGTGAATCGTGTGCCCGATCTTCTTAACGATCGAAATCGTGTGGCAGGAGAAGAAAATCGTGTTTGGCACGATTTTTTAGCTAAAAAATTGTTTTTTCCGATTAATGCGCACCAACGGGTGTTAGTGCGCACTAACCGGGAGTTAGTGCGCACTAACAGAAAATGATACAATTTGACACTTTTCAGGTCAGTTAAGGTCAGTTTAGGAATGAATATGTATTCCTATTGGCTGCCTTCTTATTTACTCATGTTAACAAGGTTCCCACTGACAATATATGGGGGATGGGAAATGGAAACAGTTGGTAGCTTGACAAAAAAAGTAATGTGATCAGTCAATGTGACTAGAACTTCTGCCCTGCCCTATACCTGATACCGGGAGTGTTGTGATCTTCCTGCATGCAGTGCCGTATCCCTGATACTGGGAGTGTTGTGATCTTCCTGCACGCAGTGCCCTATCCTGATACCAGGGGAGTTGTGATCTTCCTACATGCAGTGCCCTATCCCTAATACCAGGAGTGTTGTGATCTTCCGGTACACAGTGCCCTATGCCTGATACTGGGAGTGTTGTGATCTTCCTGCACACATTGCCCTATCCCTGGTACCGGGAGTGTTGTGATCTTCCTGCACACAGTGCCCTATCCCTGATACCGAGAGTGTTGTGATCTTCCTGTATGCAGTGCCCTATCCCTAATACCAGGAGTGTTGTGATCTTCCTGCACGCAGTGCCCCATCCCTGATACCGAGAGTGTTGTGATCTTCCTGCATGCAGTGCCCTATCCCTAATACCAGGAGTGTTGTGATCTTCCTGCACACAGTGCCCTATCCCTAATACCAGGACTGTTGTGATCTTCCTGCACTCAGTGCCATATCCCTGATACAGGGAGTGTTGTGATCTTCCTGCACATAGTGCCCTATCCCTGATACCGGGAGTGTTGTGATCTTCCTGCACTCAGTGCCATATCCCTGATACAGGTAGTGTTGTGATCTTCCTGCACACAGTGCCCTATCCCTGATACCGGGAGTGTTGTGATCTTCCTGCACACAGTGCCCTATCCCTGATACCGGGAGTGTTGTGATCTTCCTGCACACAGTGCCCTATCCCTGATACTGGGAGTGTTGTGATCTTCCTGCACTCACCACTCAGTAGAGATGTGCTTCGTTGTTCGCCCAAAGTAGGAAATTGCCCGAAATTTCCTACTTCGGGTTTTTTTCGGAGGCCCAAAACCCGAAAAGAATTTTCCCCGACTTTCGGGGAAATTTCGGTTTTCGGGTTTGCCTGGGGGAGGGGCACACATTTTTTTTTTAAATTAAAACCCACCCCAAACCACCCCAAACATTTACCTTAACTATAGTTCACCACACCCCCCCATCCCGATCCCTCCCCAAGACTTACAAAGTAGATCACTGGTGGTCCAGCGGGGTCCCGGGATCCATTTGCCCTCCTCCGTGCCCATGTTTCTGCAGCCGTGCTCTTTAAAATGGTGACGCGCAGCCTCTGAACACCATGTCACAGGGGCTACCGGCGCCATTGGTCAGCCCCTGTCACATGGCCATCGGCGCCATCTTGTGCTCCTGTCATGTGACTGGAGCTGACCAATGGCGCCGAAAGCCTCTGTGACATAATATGGGCAAAGGCTATCGGCGCCATTTTGATTACTGGCAGCCGACAACGAAATGGCTCCCGGACCCCCGCTGGACCCCCAGAGATTATTGGCAAGCCTTGGGGGGGTCAGGAGCCCCCCTTCTGACCCCCCCCAAGGCTTGCCAATAATCTCTGGGGGTCCAGCGGGGGTCCGGGAGCCATTTCGTTGTCGGCTGCCAGTAATCAAAATGGCGCCGATAGCCTTTGCCCATATTATGTCACAGAGGCTTTCGGCGCCATTGGTCAGCTCCAATCACATGACAGGAGCACAAGATGGCGCCGATGGCCATGTGACAGGGGCTGACCAATGGCGCCGGTAGCCCCTGTGACATGGTGTTCAGAGGCTGCGCGTCACCATTTTAAAGAGCACGGCTGCAGAAACATGGGCACAGAGGAGGGCAAATGGATCCCGGGACCCCGCTGGACCACCAGGGATCTACTTTGTAAGTCTTGGGGAGGGATCGGGATGGGGGGGGGGGGGGGTAGTGATAGATATGTAAAAAAAGAATTTTAAATGCTTGGGGTGGTTTTTTTTAAAGATTCCTTTGCCGTTTCGTTTTTTGGCGCGGTTTCGGGTTTCCTCATTTCGTTTTTTCGAAAAACGAGACGAGGAAACCCGAAATTTACCACGAAGTATCCGAGTCAAAAAACGACCCGGCAGCAAAAAACGAAGCACATCTCTACCACTCAGTGCCATATCCCTAATACAGGGAGTGCTGTGATCTTCCTGCACACAGTGCCCTATCCCTGATACCGGGAGTGTTGTGATCTTCCTGCACACAGTGCCCTATCCCTGATACCGGGAGTGTTGTGATCTTCCTGCACTCACAACTCAGTGCCATATCCCTGATACAGGGAGTGTTGTGATCTTCCTGCACACAGTGCCCTATGCCTGATACTGGGAGTGTTGTGATCTTCCTGCACACAGTGCCCTATCCCTGATACCGGGAGTGTTGTGATCTTCCTGCACTCAGTGCCCTATCCCTGATACCGGGAGTGTTGTGATCTTCCTGCACACAGTGCCCTATCCCTGATACCGGGAGTGTTGTGATCTTCCTGCATGCAGTGCCCTATCCCTAATACCAGGAGTGTTGTGATCTTCCTGCACACAGTGCCCTTTCCCTGATACCGGGAGTGTTGTTATCTTCCTGCACTCAGTGCCCAATCCCTGATACCAGGGGTGTTGTGATCTTCCTACATGCAGTGCCCTATCCCTGTTACCGGGAGTGTTGTGATCTTCCTGCACACAGTTCCATATCCCTGATACCGGGAGTGTTGTGATCTTCCTGCACACAGTGCCCTATCCCTGATACCTGAAGTGTTGTGATCTTCCTGCACTCAGTGCCCTATCCCTGATACCGGGAGTGTTGTTGATCTTCCTGCACACAGTGCCCTATGCCTGATACTGGAAGTGTTGTGATCTTCCTGCACACAGTGCCCTATCCCTGATACCGGGAGTGTTGTGATCTTCCTGCACTCAGTGCCATATCCCTGATACAGGGAGTGTTGTGATCTTCCTGCACTCAGTGCCATATCCCTGGTACAGGGAGTGTTGTGATCTTCCTGCATGCAGTACCCTATCCCTGATACCGGGAGTGTTGTGATCTTCCTGCACGCAGTGCCCTCTGCCTGATACTGGGAGTATTGTGATCTTCCTGCACACAGTGCCCTATCCCTGATACTGGGAGTGTTGTGATCTTCCTGCACACAGTGCCCTATCCCTGATACTGGGAGTGTTGTGATCTTCCTGCACACAGTGCCATATCCCTGATACTGGGAGTGTTGTGATCTTCCTGCACACAGTGCCCTATCCCTGATACTGGGAGTGTTGTGATCTTCCTGCCTGCAGTGCTGTAAAAAAAGAATTTTAAATGCTTGGGGTGGTTTTTTTTAAAGATTCCTTTCCCGTTTCGTTTTTTGGCTCGGTTTCGGGTTTCCTCATTTCGTTTTTTCGAAAAACGAGACGAGGAAACCCAAAATTTACCACGAAGTATCCGAGTCAAAAAACGACCCGGCAGGAAAAAACGAAGCACATCTCTACCACTCAGTGCCATATCCCTGATACAGGGAGTGTTGTGATCTTCCTGCACACAGTGCCCCATCCCTGATACCGGGAGTGTTGTGATCTTCCTGCACTCAGTGCCCTATGCCTGATACTGGGAGTGTTGTGATCTTCCTGCACACAGTGCCCTATCCCTGATACCGGGAGTGTTGTGATCTTCCTGCACTCAGTGCCCTATCCCTGATACCGGGAGTGTTGTGATCTTCCTGCATGCAGTGCCCTATCCCTGATCCCGGGAGTGTTGTGATCTTCCTGCATGCAGTGCCCTATCCCTAATACCAGGAGTGTTGTGATCTTCCTGCACACAGTGCCCTTTCCCTGATACCGGGAGTGCTGTTATCTTCCTGCACTCAGTGCCCTATCCCTGATACCGGGAGTATTGTGATCTTCCTGCACTCAGTGCCCAATCCCTGATACCAGGGGTGTTGTGATCTTCCTACATGCAGTGCCCTATCCCTTATACCGGGAGTGTTGTAATCTTCCTGCACACAGTTCCATATCCCTGATACCGGGAGTGTTGTGATCTTCCTGCACACAGTGCCCTATCCCTGATACCGGGAGTGTTGTGATCTTCCTGCACTCAGTGCCCTATCCCTGATACCGGGAGTGTTGTTGATCTTCCTGCACACAGTGCCCTATGCCTGATACTGGAAGTGTTGTGATCTTCCTGCACACAGTGCCCTATCCCTGATACCGGGAGTCTTGTGATCTTCCTGCACTCAGTGCCATATCCCTGATACAGGGAGTGTTGTGATCTTCCTGCACTCAGTGCCATATCCCTGGTACAGGGAGTGTTGTGATCTTCCTGCATGCAGTGCCCTATCCCTGATACCGGGAGTGTTGTGATCTTCCTGCACGCAGTGCCCTCTGCCTGATACTGGGAGTGTTGTGATCTTCCTGCACACAGTGCCCTATCCCTGATACTGGGAGTGTTGTGATCTTCCTGCACACAGTGCCATATCCCTGATACCGGGAGTGTTGTGATCTTCCTGCACTCAGTGCCATATCCCTGATACTGGGAGTGTTGTGATCTTCCTGCACACAGTGCCCTATCCATGATACCGGGAGTGTTGTGATCTTCCTGCACACAGTGCCATATCCCTGATACAGGGAGTGTTGTGATCTTCCTGCACACAGTGCCCTATCCCTGATACTGGGAGTGTTGTGATCTTCCTGCCTGCAGTGCTGTATCCCTGCTCAGTGCAGGAAGATCACAACACCCCCAGTATCAGGGTTATGGCACTGTGTGCAGGAAGATCAGAACACTCCCGGTATCAGGGTTAGGGCACTGTGTGCAGGAAGATCACAACACTCCTGGTATTAGGGTTAGGGCACTGTGTGCAGGAAGATCACAACACTCCCAGTATCAAGGATAGGGCACTGTTTGCAGGAAGATCACAACACTCCTGGTATTAGGGATAGGGCACTGCATGCAGGAAGATCACAACACTCCCAGTATCAGGGATAGGGCACTGTGTGCAGGAAGATCACAACACTCCCAGTATCAAGGATAGGGCACTGTGTGCAGGAAGATCACAACACTCCCGGTATCAGGGATAGGGCACTGTGTGCAGGAAGATCACAACACTCCTGGTATTAGGGATAGGGCACTGTGTGCAGGAAGATCACAACACTCCTGGTATTAGGGATAGGGCACTGCATGCAGGAAGATCACAACACTCCCAGTATCAGGGATAGGGCACTGTGTGCAGGAAGATCACAACACTCCTGGTATTAAGGATAGGGCACTGCATGCAGGAAGATCACAACACTCCCAGTATCAGGGATAGGGCACTGTGTGCAGGAAGATCACAACACTCCTGGTATTAGGGATAGGGCACTGCATGCAGGAAGATCACAACACTCCCTGTATCAGGGATAGGGCACTGTGTGCAGGAAGATCACAACACTCCCAGTATCAAAGATAGGGCACAAGTTCTAGTCACATTCACTGATCACATTATTTTTTTTGTCAAGCTACTAACCGTTTCCATTTCCCATCCCCCCAACCATCACCTCAGTGGGAACCTTGGTAACATCAATAAATAAGAGGGCAGCCAGCCAATAGGAATACATATTCATTCCTAAGCTGACCTTAACTGACCTGAAAAGTGTCAATTTATATCATTTTCTGTTAGTGCGCACTAACAATGGTTAGTGCGCAGTAACTCCGGGTTAGTGCGCACTAACTCCCGTTAGTGCGCACTAACCCGATTTAACAATTTTTAATGATAAATTGTTGTAATTCCTATTGTATTGTGTTCTTTAAGACGATATTAAAATTATCGGACGATAATTTTAATCGTTGAAAAACGATTCACATCCCTATATAGTTTAGAGGTTTTGTATGCTTGAAATAAAAAGAAAGCCAAATAAGTTACTTCTAGTGCCTGTCTTTCCCTCTCTACCAAACCACTCTCACCCACCCCTAGTTCATCCTTGGATTTATAGGCAAGAGACACTTTCACATTAAAATTGATCAGGCTCTCATCTAAAACACAGGATTCTCCCAAACCTTATCAAGAGTTGTATTAACCCTTTGCAGATTACCAGATTAATAGTGAATACACCAATAAACATAAAGGACTCTGATTTACACATTCCTTCTCCCTTAGCAGCCTAAACTAAAGAACTCAACAAAATTAAAATGAAAGCAGCAAACCAGCAGAAAGAGGTGGAACTTCCTTTCTTTTTCATCAAGTGTCACATGTATGATTTTTTTACCTGCCAGTGGGGCCGATGAAATACAGTGTGCTCAGCTGAGCGCACTATATAACCTGCAGTCGGACATGGGATAAATAGGCGCTAATCCACCCCCTAATGCAATAGGGGGATTGGCGCCTATTTAATGCACGTCCGACGCAGAGTGAATGAGATAGTGCTGATCACATGCAAATGCATGTGAATGAGCCTATTACTCATTCACTCCGCATGCAAAATGATAAATGTGCGTCTCAGATACACATTTTAGGGATGTGAATCGTTTTAGGACGATTAAAATTATCGTCCGATAATTTTAATATCGTCTTAAACCGTTATGGAACACAATACAATACAGATTCTAATGATTTATCGATATAAATCGTTAGAATCGTGAGCCGGCACACTAAAACCCCCTAAAACCCACCCCTGACCCTTTAAATTAAATCCCCCACCCTCCCGAACCCCCCCCAAATAACTTAAATAACCTGCGGGTCCAGCGGCGGTCCGGAACGGCAGCGGTCCGGAACGGGCTCCTGCTCCTGCATCTTGTCGTCTTCGGCCGGCGCCATTTTCCAAAATGGCGCCGAAAAATGGCGGCGGCCATAGACGAAAAAGATTGGACGGCAGGAGGTCCTTCCGGACCCCCGCTGGACTTTTGGCAAGTCTCGTGGGGGTCAGGAGGCCCCCCACAAGCTGGCCAAAAGTTCCTGGAGGTCCAGCGGGGGTCAGGGAGCGATTTCCCGCCGCGAATCGTTTTCGTACGGAAAATGGCACCGGCAGGAGATCGACTGCAGGAGGTCGTTCAGCGAGGGTTCCGGCGCCTCGCTGAACAACCTCCTGCAGTCGATCTCCTGCCGGCGCCATTTTCCGTACGAAAACGATTCGCGGCGGGAAATCGCTCCCTGACCCCCGCTGGACCTCCAGGAACTTTTGGCCAGCTTGTGGGGGGCCTCCTGACCCCCACGAGACTTGCCAAAAGTCCAGCGGGGGTCCGGAAGGACCTCCTGCCGTCCAATCTTTTTCGTCTATGGCCGCCGCCATTTTTCGGCGCCATTTTGGAAAATGGCGCCGGCCGAAGACGACAAGATGCAGGAGCAGGAGCCCGTTCCGGACCGCTGCCGTTCCGGACCGCCGCTGGACCCGCAGGTTATTTAAGTTATTTGGGGGTGGGGGATTTAATTTAAAGGGTCGGGGGTGGGTTTTAGGGGGTTTTAATGTGCCGGTTTTTCGATTTTTCGATTTTTCGATTTTTTAACGATTTTTCACGATTTTTCACGATATTTTACCCCCCCCAAACGGCAACAATACGATTCCCTCCCCCTCCCAGCCGAAATCGATCGTTAAGACGATCGAGGACACGATTCACATCCCTAACACATTTATCGCTCAGCTATTAATGCCTGCCTGACGCCGGTAAACTCAGCATTGATTTTCATAACCGGCCATCTGCCAGTAATGAAAATGGCCGCTGATAAACTCACTAGTGTGACCCCCTCATTTACATATTGCATGGCACCCCCCTTGTGGGTGCCATGCATGCATTAAGAAAGCGGGCGCTAAAAAGTCAGTGCTCGCTTTGCGCGAGCATTATTGCATCAGCCCCAGTGAGAGGTGGCCCAGTGCAAAGAGCTCCTGGTTCTCAGATAATGAGTCCAATCTTTGGATGCTAGGGTGGCAGACCTGAAAGAGCTGAGGCAGGCAGGGAAATACATATAGTAGACCTTCACGGACATAATAGCTAAATCCCAGTTCCAGTCTGGCAGCCCAGGTACTACCTTGAAGGAGAAAGGTCTCCTAGTTGAAAAGCATAACTCTGTTGTCGCAGGAAGTAATCCAGTAGCAAGGACCTATTTTCCAGCTGATGCACTGTCCTCTTGCACCAAGTCAAGTCTCCCAGAGCTATTGCCCAGGAGGGAAATGTTAGGTTGATGTCATAATTGGATATTCAATTACTAGGAATGGAGATTGCTGGGTGGCTGGTGGATGTGAGGATTGCCTGGTAACTTGCCTGCCTGGTGCAAAGGTGGCAGATTTCAAGCAGCACCTAGGTAGGATTTTAGACAATGGTGGTGAGGAGCCGGCTGTCATGGAACATGTGGACACCAAAACATAGGGAAATGAGGGAAAGAGGTTCTGGAAACCATATTTAGGCTTTTAGATAGAAAGCTGAAATCCAGAACCCCCAGGTTAGCATTCTCTGTAATGTTTCTTGTTCCACATGCAGGTCCCCAGAAGCAGGCAGAGCTCAAGAGACTCAGTGCATAGATGAGATGATGGTGCAAGGAAGAAAGTTTCAGTTTTGTTAGTAACTAGGAAACCTTTTGGAGAAGGAGGAGTTTTTCTGAAAGAATGGGCTCCACCTTAACCAGGGTGGAACCAGGCTGCTGGTGCTAACCTTTAAAAATGAGATTAAATAGTTTTTAAAGCAGAACAAGAGGAAAAGCTGACAGTTGCTCAGCAGTACATGGTTCGGAGAGAGTTATCTTTGAAGGATATTAATGAAGCAGAAGAGTTATGGCATCACAACAGAGGTGTTCCAATAAAAGCAAAAGTAGTCCATTTTCCTAAAAGTGAAGAACCACCTGAGTTAATAGATTCCAAATTATTTCTGACAACTAAAAAGCAAATTGTTAATACAAACTTTGAAATGTCTTTATGCCAATGCCAGAAGTCTAAGAAGTACGATGAGAGAGTTAAGAGTATTATATCATCAAGGTGTTTGGTGGATTCTCAGTGTCAACAGTGATGTTATCTCCTACAGGGAGAAGCCCCGTAGGGAACTGAAGCACCTGGCTAGACTCAGATGCACAAACACAGAGAATATATCTTTTATTATACAGCTAGTATGGTCCACCAGAGGTGGCAGTAGAGAGTAGATTAGATAGCAGCAGTCTGTGATCCTTGGCATAGGAGACCCATCCCACAATGGTGGTGTAAGGCCCCGATGCAGATGTCCAGTAAGGCACTGTAGGAGAGACAAACTGGCAGATGCTATAACACACTCCCTGGTAGCTGAGTAGATAGAGTTCCCAATGAGTAGAAGAGAGAGGATAGGTATTAACAGTTTGTAATCCTCAGTAGAGGAGACCCATTCCACAATGGTGGTGTAGGGCCCGATGTAGATGAGCAGCAAGGAGCTGTAGATGGACAGACTGGGAGAAGTTGTACTCACTCTCTGTAGCTGATAGGTAGTGTTGCAGCAGGTTGAAGACTTGAAGAATTGAAGAATTGATAGCAGGTTGAAGACTTGAAGAATTGGTAGCAGGCACCGGGATAGACACACAGGCCCTCGAGGAGTGAGTACCTGTATTTAGGATAGGCGCCTGGAAATCAGCAAAGGGCCCCCAAGGAGTGGGTACCTAGGTTAGTAGAACCCCGGAGGGTGAAGGTGGCTTCCAGTAGAGTAGAAACTGAAGAGCAGCTTCAGACCGGAGTGAATCCAATCTGTTGCTAACTTGGTGAGAGTCAGCAAATGGGCAACCTTTTGAATATGGAAGCAGTGATGTCACTCGAGGGGGATGCCCCCGAGGTTCGCACCAACACTGCTATAAGACATCAGGCATGCGCACACGTGCACCCTAGGAGGCCTCAAGTCAACATGGTGGGACGCCGCACCAGAGCCACTCCAGGGAAGCCGGAGGATTCGGCAAGGAGACGCTACAGACGCCATTCTTCTGAGGCTGGTGGAGAAGGCTGAAATAGAGGTGAGGCATGTCGGGTGAAGCTGTCTGAGACCGATGGATGCAACAAAGAGTGTATATCAGTGAATGATAAAATAGACATAATTTTAAAATTGTTACATTGGCTGTCTCTCAAATTAAGGGTTTATTATAAAATCTTAAGTATTATTCATAAAATTGTTTATACAGAAAACTCTGAATAGTTAAGTGCAACTTTCCACTTTTATATATAACAGCAAAATATGAGATCAGCAAACAAGGGACTACCTCAGATTCCACCTTTACAGTCTGCACACTTAAGCAAGGTTAGAGACAGAGCTAACTCAATTGCTGAGCCAAAGTTATGGAACTCTATGCCATGCGAGTTACACATGCAGAAAGATAATAGATTGTTTAAGAAAGAATTAAAAACCTGGCCATTTGTAATGGTGTATGAGAATATGACCTGAACGATCAAGAAAATAAGAAACTTCAAGAGATTGAGTAATGAACATGATGTAGGGAGAAAGAAGGGGGCTATAACATTTTATGAATGTATTTTTTAATTTATGTAACTGTTTTGATGATAGGTTTTATTGTAATTACTTTTTTGAAGTACAAAGCCTATAATCACTGTTATATTATTATGTTTATTGTGAACCACCATGATTGTATACAGAATGACGGTATACAAATAATAATAAATAACTGGCATCTCAGAGACCTGGTGGAAGGAGAATAATCAATGGGATAGTATAATACCAGGATACAAATTATAGCAGGGTGATAGGAAGGTTCAACTTGGTGGAAGAAGTGGCACTTTATGTCCAGGATGGCTTAGAGTTCAACATGATAAATATCATGCAAGAAACTAAATGAAAAGTAGAATCTTTATGTGTAGAAATCCCATGTGTGTTGGGGAAGAGTATAACAATAGGCGTATGCTACGGTCTACCTGGCTAAAATGATAAGATGGATGATAAAATGCTAAGAGAAAGAAAGGAAGCTAACTACGGCCTGGATTTATCAAAATGCACGTGATATGAAAAAGGGTGTGTTTTATGGTAATAGGCAGTTTATCACAATTTGTGATTGAATACCTTTGCAAAGCACAAGATTATGAGAGAGAGAGAGAGAGACTATAATGCCCTCACACTAGATTGGTGTTTATATCTCTATGGGAGGCCCACCTAGTCACTCGAGGTGAGGTTTAGGTATGAGTGTAGGGGTTAGGGGCCACTTTGACATTCAAAGTGAGAAGTATGAACAGAACAGTGCTCTCTTGTGAAGATTTGATGACCTTCGGAGTGAGGAACCTCACCCAAAGATGATATTTGTGCAAGCTAGGTTGAGAGAAATGTGCAGATCCAAATGTATTCCACACATTAAGAAATGCAGAAGAAAGGTGAAATAGGCTGTTTTAGCCAAAAGAACTTTCTTCAAAAAATGGAAGAAGGATCCATCTGAAGAAAATAGGCAAAATCATAAGCATTGGCAAGTTAAATGTAAAACATTGATAAGACAAGATAAGAGAACATTTGAAAAGAAAATGGCTATAGAGGCAAATACTCATAAAAGCTTTTTAAAATATATCCAAAGCAGAAAGCCTGCAAGGGAGTTAGACCGTTAGATGATCGAGGGTTAAAGGGTCACTTAGGAAAGATAAGGCCATCCCGGAAAGACTAAATAAATTCTTTGGTTCCGTATTCACTAATGCAGATGTTGGGGAAGTACCTGAATCAGAGGTTTTCAGGGTTGCTGATTTGGATGAACTGAACCAAATCACAGTGAACCTGAAGATACAGTAGGCCAGATTGACAAACTGAAGAACAGCAAATCACCTGGATTGCATGGTATATGCCCCAAGGTTCTGAAAGAACTAAAAATTTAATTTAAGACCTTTTATTAGTAATTTGTAACTTATCATTAAAATAATCTATTCTAACTCCCATATTTCAAAAAGGATGCCAGGGGTGATCCAGGAAGTTATTCTAAAGATCAAAATCACAGAACATATAGATATATATGATTTAATGGGACAGAGCCAGCATGGATTTACCAAGCAAAGCTTTGCCTCACAAATCTGCTTCAGTTTTTTGAAGGATTTAATAAATGTGGATAAAGATGAACCGGTAGATGTATTGTATTTGGATTTTCAGAAGGCATTTGACAAATTAAATTCCCTTATGAGAGGCTTCTAAGAAAACTAAAAAGTCATGGGATTAGGAGGTGTCCTTCTGTTGATATCAAACTGTTTAAAAAAGAGGAAACAGAGAGTAGGAATCTCAGTAGAAAAAGGTAAACAGTGGAGTGCTTCAGGGATCTGTACTTGGACCAGTGCTTTTTTATATTTTTATAAATGATCTGGAAAGGGGTATGATGAGTGAGGTGGTCAAATTTACAGTTGACACAAAATTATTCAGCATAGTTAAATCATAAGTGGATTGTGATAAATTGCAGGAGGACCTTGTGAGACTGGAAGATTAGGTTTCCAAATGGCAGATAAAGTAAAGTGCAGGGTGATGCATATAAGGAAAAATAAACTCATGCTATAGTTACACAATAATGGATTCCATATTAGGAGTTAGCACCTAGGAAAAAGATCTAAGTATCATAGTGGATAATACATTAAAATCCTTGGCTCATTGTGTCAGTTGATCAGAAAAGCAATCAATCCCCTAGATTCATCATTCTAGTATATTTATAGCAAAATGATGAGATACGAAAAAAAAAGGGATGGAAGTGATAGTGGACAGCTGGCTGTATCGCACACTATTGTCCCCATAGAGCCATGGGAAAAGGTGTAGGTATTTCCCACGGTGCTGCCGGCAATAATGTGAAAAACCTTATTGTCCACAGCGCTGCTGGGAGATAAGTCCACCTAAAATATGCCCACACTCCTCCCCTTCCCCTAATTAGAATACCACTGTGATGCGGCCGGTATCACACATGATACTGGCACATTGCAGAATAAAGAATGAACCTGAATGTTAGGAATTATTAGGAAGTGAATGGTGAATAAAATGGAGACTGTCATTCTGCATTTGTATTGCTCCATGGTAAGATCACACCTTAAATACAGTGTATAATTCTGTTCTCCACATTTCAAAAAAGATATAGTTGCTCTTGAGAAGGTACAGAAAAGAGTGACCACAATTATAAACTGCATGAACATAAGAACATAAGAAATTGCCATGCTGGGTCAGACCAAGGGTCCATCAAGCCCAGCATCCTGTTTCCAACAAAGGCCAGAACCAGGCCACAAGAACCTGGCAATTACCCAAACACTAAGAAGATCCCATGCTTCTGATGCAATTAATAGCAGTGGCTATTCCCTAAGTAAAATTGATTAATAGCCATTAATAGACTTCTTCTCCAAGAACTTATCCAAACTTTTTTTGAACCCAGCTACACTAACTGCACTAACCACATCTTCTGGCAACAAATTCCAGAGCTTTATTGTGCGTTGAGTGAAAACAAATTTTCTCCAATTAGTCTTAAATGTGCTACTTGCTAACTTCATGGAATGCCCCCTAGTCCTTCTATTATTCGAAAGTGAAAATAACCGAGTCACATCTACTCATTCAAGACCTCTCAAGATCTTAAAGACCTCTATCATATCCCCCCCTCAGCTGTCTCTTCTCCAAGCTGAACAGCCCTAACCTCTTCAGACTTTCCTCATAGGGAAGCTGTTCCATCCCCTTTATCATTTTTGTTGCCCTTCTTTTACCTTCTCCATCACAACTATATCTTTTTTGAGATGCGGCGACCAGAATTGTATACAGTATTCAAGGTATGGTCTCACCATGGAGCGATATAGAGGCATTATGACATTTTCCGTTCTACTAACCATTCCCTTCTTAATAATTCCTAACATTCTATTTGCTTTTTTGACTGCTGCAGCACACTGAGCCGACGATTTTAAAGTATTATCCACTATGATGCCTAGATCTTTTTCCTGGGTGGTAGCTCCTAATATGGAACCTAACATCGTGTAACTACAGCAAGGGTTATTTTTCCCTATATGCAACACCTTGCACTTGTCCACATTAAATTTCATCTGCCATTTGGATGCCCAATCTTCAAGTCTTGCAAGGTCCTCCTGTAATGTATCACAGTCTGCTTGTGATTTAACTACTCTGAATAATTTTGTATCATCTGCAAATTTGATAACCTCACTCGTCGTATTCCTTTCCAGATCATTTATATATATATTGAAAAGCACCGGTCCAAGTACAGATCCCTGAGGCACTCTACTGGTTACCCTTTTCCACTGAGAAAATTGACCATTTAATCCTACTCTCTGTTTCCTGTCTTTTAACCAGCTTGTAATCCACAAAAGGACATTGCCTCCTATCCCATGGCTTTTTAGTTTTCGTAGAAGCCTCTCATGAGGGACTTTGTCAAATGCCTTCTGAAAATCAAAATACACTACATCAACCAATTCATCTTTATCCACATGTTTATTAACCCCTTCAAAAAAATGAAGCAGATTTGTTAGGCAAGACTTCCCTTGGGTAAATGCATGTCGACTATGTTCCATTAAGTCATGTCTTTCTATATGCTCTACGATTTTGATCTTGAGAATAGTTTCCACTATTTTTCTCGGCACTGAAGTCAGGCTCACTGGTCTATAGTTACCTGGATCGCCCCTGGAGCCTTTTTTAAATCTTGGGGTTACATTGGCCACTCTCCAGTCCTCAGGTACAATGGATGATTTTAATGATAGGCTACAAATTTTAACTAATAGATCAGAAATTTCATTTTTGAGTTCCTTCAGAACCCTAGGATGCATATCATCCGGTCCAGGTGATTTGCTACTCTTTAGTTTGTCAATCTGGCCTACTACATCTTCCAGGTTCACAGTGATTTCATTCAGTTCATCTGACTCATCACCCCTGAAAACCATCTCCGGAACTGGTATCTCCCCAACATCCTCATTAGTAAACACGGAGGCAAAGAATTCATTTAGTCTTTATGCAATGGCCTTATCTTCCCTAAGACCCCCTTTAACCCCTCTGTCATCTAATGGCCCAACCGACTCCCTCACAGGTTTCTTGCTTTGGATATATTTTAAAAAGTTTTTATTATGAGTTTTTGCCTCTATGGCCAATTTCATTTCAAATTCTCTCTTCGCCTGTCTTATCAATGTTTTACACTTAGCTTGATAATGCTTATGTTTTATCCTATTTTCTTCAGATGGATCCTTTTTCCAATGAAGAAAGGCTAACAAAGTTAGTGCTGTTCAGCTAGGAGATGAGACAATTGAGCAGGGATATGATAGTAGGGATGTGAATCGTTTTAGGACGATTAAAATTATCGTCCGATAATTTTAATATCGTCTTAAACTGTTATGGAACACAATACAATAGAGATTCTAACGATTTATCGTTATAAATCGTTAGAATCGTGAGCCGGCACACTAAAACCCCCTAAAACCCACCCCCGACCCTTTAAATTAAATCCCCCACCCTCCCGAACCCCCCCCAAATGACTTAAATAACCTGCGGGTCCAGCGGCGGTCCGGAACAGCAGCGGTCTGGAACGGGCTCCTGCTCCTGAATCTTGTTGTCTTCAGCCGGCGCCATTTTCCAAAATGGCGCCGAAAAATGGCGGCGGCCATAGACTAACACGATTGGACGGCAGGAGGTCCTTCCGGACCCCCGCTGGACTTTTGGCAAGTCTCGTGGGGGTCAGGAGGCCCCCCACAAGCTGGCCAAAAGTTCCTGGAGGTCCAGCGGGGGTCAGGGAGCGATTTCCCGCCGCGAATCGTTTTCGTACGGAAAATGGCGCCGGCAGGAGATCGACTGCAGGAGGTTGTTCAGCGAGGCGCCGGAACCCTCGCTGAATGACCTCCTGCAGTCGATCTCCTGCCGGCGCCATTTTCCGTACGAAAACGATTCGCGGCGGGAAATCGCTCCCTGACCCCCGCTGGACCTCCAGGAACTTTTGGCCAGCTTGTGGGGGGCCTCCTGACCCCCACGAGACTTGCCAAAAGTCCAGCGGGGGTCCGGAAGGACCTCCTGCCGTCCAATCGTGTTCGTCTATGGCCGCCGCCATTTTTCGGCGCCATTTTGGAAAATGGCGCCGGCTGAAGACAACAAGATTCAGGAGCAGGAGCCCGTTCCGGACCGCTGCCGTTCCGGACCGCCGCTGGACCCGCAGGTTATTTAAGTCATTTGGGGGGGGTTCGGGAGGGTGGGGGATTTAATTTAAAGGGTCGGGGGTGGGTTTTAGGGGGTTTTAATGTGCCGGTTTTGCGATTTTTTCGATTTTTTCGATTTTTCACGATTTTTCACGATATTTTACCCCCCCAAACGGCAACAATACGATTCCCTCCCCCTCCCAGCCGAAATTGATCGTTAAGACGATCGAGGACACGATTCACATCCCTATATGATAGAGGTTGATAAAATCATGAAAGGACTTGAATGGGTAAATGTGAATCAGTTATTTACTCTTTCAGATAATACAAGGTCTAGTTGGTATTCCATGAAATTAACAAGTAGAACATTTAAAATAAATCAAGAGAAAATTCTTTTCACTCAATGCAAAATTTAACTATGGAATTCATTGATCGAGGGTATGGTTAAAGCGGTCAGTAAAGTCAGGTTGAAAAAAGGTTTGCATAAGTTCCTGGGGGAGAAGTCCATAAACTGTTATTAATCTTGTTGGAATAGGGAATAGCCACTGCTTATTACCAGCATGAGTAGCATGGAATTTATTTAATGTTCGATTACTTGCCAGGTACTTATAACCTGGTTTGGCCACTAATGGAAACAGAGTGCAGGGCTTGTTGGCCACTCAGTCTGAGCCAGTAAAGCAACTTCTTATGTTCTTATGATCGGCCTGCCTATGGGCTGCCTAACCCCTTCCTCCCCACCCACAAGGAAGAATCATCACGCTTGCTGCCTCATCCCCTGATCCCTGTCCCTCACTCCCAGCTGGAATAAATAAGGTATTGGCGGGTATGATGAGGTAGATACAATTCTTCCTTGTGGATGGGTGGTGGGAAGGTGTGGAGGCAGGAAAACTATGCTTTTAATTTAAGAATGGGTCAAGGGCCCAGCCTACAATTCACTAGTCTTTCAAAAGATTTTCGGGGACTGTTTGGATAGTGGTCTGACAGGGTCTTTGTATTATGCTATGGGGGGAAAGGAGGAGATTGACCCACTGATCTTTTTTTATTATTTTGTTGGTGATGACAGTGCTGCTTACTCAACAACGAGAGTAACTACCTGATCCCCCAACTTAAGCACCAAACATGACTTTGGGAATCATTACATCATACCACATCATCTTTCCATTAATATTACCATATATTTCTGAACTCTATTTAATACATTTAATACATAAGCTCAAAACAAGGATTTTTGTGTTTTAACAATAAATGCCATACTGAGAAGGTGATTTATGCTGTGATATGCCCATGTAAGCTTCTGTATATTGGTCATACGAAGCAGTGTATACAGAAGAGGATAATAGAACATAAAAGTAGGGATGTGAATCGTTTTTCGACGATTAAAATTATCGTCCGATAATTTTAATATCGTCTTAAACCGTTATGGAACACAATACAATAGAGATTCTAACGATTTATCGTTATAAATCGTTAGAATCGTGAGCCGGCACACTAAAACCCCCTAAAACCCACCCCCGACCCTTTAAATTAAATCCCCCACCCTCCCGAACCCCCCCCAAATGACTTAAATAACCTGGGTGTCCAGCGGCGGTCCGGAACGGCAGCGGTCCGGAATGGGCTCCTGCTATTGAATCTTGTTGTCTTCAGCCGGCGCCATTTTCCAAAATGGCACCGAAAAATGGCGGCGGCCATAGACCAACACGATTCCACGGCAGGAGGTCCTTCCGGACCCCCGCTGGACTTTTGGCAAGTCTTGTAGGGGTCAGGAGGCCCCCCCCCAAGCTGGCCAAAAGTTCCTGGAGGTCCAGCGGGGGTCAGGGAGCGATTTCCCGCCGCGAATCGTTCAGCGAGGCGCCGGAACCCTCGCTGAACGACCTCCTGCAGTCGATCTCCTGCCGGCGCCATTTTCCGTACGGAAAACGATTCGCGGCGGGAAATCGCTCCCTGACCCCCGCTGGACCTCCAGGAACTTTTGGCCAGCTTGGGGGGGGGCCTCCTGACCCCCACAAGACTTGCCAAAAGTCCAGCGGGGGTCCGGAAGGACCTCCTGCCGTGGAATCGTGTTGGTCTATGGCCGCCGCCATTTTTCGGCGCCATTTTGGAAAATGGCGCCGGCTGAAGACAACAAGATTCAATAGCAGGAGCCCGTTCCGGACCGCTGCCGTTCCGGACCGCCGCTGGACACCCAGGTTATTTAAGTCATTTGGGGGGGGTTCGGGAGGGTGGGAGATTTAATTTAAAGGGTCGGGGGTGGGTTTTAGGGGGTTTTAATGTGCCGGCTCACTATTTTACGATTTTTCACGATATTTTACCCCCCCAAACGGCAACAATACGATTCCCTCCCCCTCCCAGCCGAAATCGATCGTTAAGACGATCGAGGACACGATTCACATCTCTACATAAAAGTAATTTGCGTATTGGCAAGGAAGGTGCTTCCTTGGTGGCACATTGGGTACAATTGAATCATCAAGTTGAGGACCTCAAATTTTTTGTTATCATAAAATTGAGGGAGGGTTTTGAAGGTAGTTACCCGAAGACTATTGCAGATGGAACACAAATTTATTTTTTGGTGGTGCACATATCAACCATGGGGATTAAATGTAGATATTGAGTGGGAGGCGTTTTATGGAGAGTAAGAGGTATGGTCCCCTTTTGGCTGATCTAACATTGTAATATGTTTATGATTCAAAGGGAATGTGGGATTCCGCTGGATAGGTGTGATGTGAAGGGATGGAGAAGGTGATGAGGTTTACATCGCTGATAAGTGGTGATTTGGGAGATATTGACAGTCAGCTATGAAGTATATTTTTAGGTATTGGATATTCCCCGGTTATTATTGGTGCGCGAGGAGGTGGGTTCTAGATGAGGCAATTTGTACGCTGTGGAGGTTCCAGCATGCCAGTACGTGGTGCGTCAGTAAGGTATTTCCCAGCTGCGATATGCGCGTTAGGAGGTGGTTCCAGATGAGGTAATGTGCACGCTGTGGAGATTCCAGCGTGTTAGTACGTGGAGCGTCAGTAAGGTATGTGTGCTCCAGGAGGTGGGTTTTAGAATAGGGATGATGTCAATACATGGTATGTCAGGTAGGATGGTTTGAGGAAGTAGGGACTGGAGGTATGGTAGTGATGAATTATTGTCAGGTGAGCGAAATGAGTAACCAGTTCCAGGTGTATCGTATTAAGGAAGAGGGGTTTTTGTGGTGTTGGCCACGTGTGATTGGTTGAAGTGTGGTTATAGTCATATAGTTGGCAGACGAGCAGGCATCCCTGTGGAGAAAGGCAGGTAGTGGATTACAGGGTGGCCATTGAAAGAATCCCGTGGTGGTTTACTCTTAATATGAGAGGCGTTTAAGTTGTCCAGTTTAACGACTGTGGTTTGGTGAGTATAGGTGATATGAGGTTTATTTCTAAGGAAGATTGAATCAGAATATATGGTGGTCTCTTTATATTTTTCAGAGTATGTGAGTGATACCTGGGCCATTTGGGATTTGGAGCATTGTTTGAAGTAGTAAAGTCTGGGATCAGAAGCTGTGAGGGATTCAAGAAGAGCTGAGATTCGGTGTGTAACTGTGGAGTTCTGTGATAGTCTATGTGATAATTGGATATATATAATGAATATTTTGAAAGAATATGTGATATATTTGGGAATAATATATGTATTGTCTTATAGTAAGCAGTATAAATTGAGGTGCAAGGGGAGTCTCCGGACATGTTGGTGAGGTCATTGGAGTAAGTAAGTATTATATAGGTTGGGCATGTATTTTTTGTAGTTACTGGATTGGGAGGTACTAATTTTTATGTATTCTTTAGATGCTCGGATTTCAGAGATTGTTGTGATATGCTAAGAAGGTACAATTTCCCTTGAGGAAACCCTAGACAGGTGAAACAAGGAACCTTGTCGGGACTTATAGATTTTCAACAGTGAACAAGCAATTCTCAATACGTGAGTTGGAGTTTCAAAAGAAACGGGATTGACGGTTTTTCTCAACAGTGAATATGTAATTTTCAAGCTGTGAGCCTGAGTAAATAGAAATAGGATTATATATTCAAAAAAATCTAAGAGCATAATGAGCATTTGTTCTTTTTACGTGTTTTTATGGGGTATGTATGTGGGGTGAATGTGTGAATGTGATTATTTACTGTTATTATAAGGGTGTTGGCGGTGACATGTCCGGGGGATAAAATATTTGAAGGTGTTCAAAAGATTTAATTAACTCTGTATAATTATTAATATGTTTATGGTATATGATATATATTATACCGTTGTATGATATGTAAAAAGTATACAATGTGTAAGTGGCATGTGGGGTAAGTGCAATAGAATAATAAAAAAATGTTGTAGATATATTGTTAAAACACAAAAGTCCTTGTTTTGAGCTTATGTATTAAATGTATTAAATATAGTTCAGAAATATATGGTAATATTAATGGAAGGACAGTTCTGCTTAGCCAGATATCTTTTAAAGATATCCAGTTAGGTAACATGTCATCCGACCACACAAGGCGGGATAACTTTAGACCTGCTCAGAAGCATATCTAAAGTTATCTGGCTAACCTAGCCACATTAGAGATGTGAATCAGGACCGGAAATGGTTCAGATACCGGTTCCAATTCACATGTGGGTTTTTTTCCATTGGGCCCGATCGCGGTTTTGTTTATCGGCTGCGCCCGAGCTGATAAACAAAAAATCCACCCCGACCCGTTAAAACTAATCCCTTTGCTTCCCCCACCCTCCCAACCCCCAAAAACATTTTACTGGTACCTGGTGGTCCAGTGGGGGTCCCGGGAGCGATCTCCTGCTCTCGGGCCATCGGCTGCCACTAATAAAAATGGCACCGATGGCCATTGCCCTTACCATGTGACAGGGTATCCGTGCCATTGGCCGGCCCCTGTCACATGGAGGGAGCACTGGATCGCCGGCGCCATCTTTAAAAATGGTGCGGCTATTCGGTTTCGCACCCAATAGCGCCACTATAGAAGGTGTAGCTATTGGGCGCAAAATAGGGCTCGAAAAGGCCCTTACCTTTTCGTCATCCACGGCGTCTTCACGGAGTCGGCCCCGGTGACACCTCGACTCTTCCTCTTCCAGGGCCGACTCCGCCCCCATCTTGGTATCGCACGTGATAAGGGACTTTTCACGTGTGAAACGTTCCTTATCGCATGCGATCCGTCTGGTAAATGACCCCCTTAGATGGATAACTTTTGAGTTGTCCATCTAAATGAATTTTGAATATTGATCACCCCTTTTCCTTAAAAAAATGTATGATCTATGAGAGATACAGTGTGATTGATCTGAATTTTTTCTTACTTGTAATTTAAATGTTCTCTGTGTTTTGTTAAATATGACTTCCTATTACATGTATAAATAATGAGAACTGAAGTAATTTTACTTTGTTCTTGTAGTATAGGAAACAAATATTGAAATAGAAAATAGAGAAAATTGTTCAACTAGTGTCTATGTCAGAAAAAAATGTAATCTTTTGGAATAATTACAAGCTTCTGTGATAGACAGAAATTTCTATTATTTTATTCATTTACTGGGCATTCCTTAATAATATTGCCATACTGAGAAAGTGGCATCATCACTTTTATGGATAGATAGATAGATGGGGCTGGGGCTGGTGCCTGGATCCTTTGGGAAGGCCCTTTTATGATTGTATAGCACGGGCTGAACCAGAAGTCATACGGAGTCATACATTACTTCTGATTTTCCCGTCTGACCGGCAATAAAAGAAGAGGTAAAAATAAAGGAAAATTGAAAAAAAAAGGTACAATCCTAGGTGGGGGGGAGGGAGGCAGGAACTAGTAGAGACTTTCAGAAAAGTTTAAAACCTCTGGTTGAACCCCTGCGACCCCTACCAAATTTTAATTAAAAATACTTAATAGCCTTGAATGTAAAATACAGAGCACAGAGTGTAGGTGAACAGACTTTAAGGACCTGTAAAAAGCCTCAAATATGGGGGGAAAAAGTTGATTTTAAGAGAGAAAAATGACCCTTTTAACAGAGGGTATTTTTAGGGCTTAAAATAATTAGATAGCCACCATGCAAATGAACTGAGGTAATGGAATACCAGGGCAAGGACTGAAAATCCTCATGGCCTATTTATTTGGATGGAGAATCTTTTAAATTTAAAAGAAAGGCTTTGAGAAGATTAAGCATTTTAACATGGTTAAAAATAGAGCCAGATGCCATAGTACATGGAATAACCACTTAAGTAATCCATTATGAATATTTTTGAAATCTAAAATAAAATGTTTTTAAATTTGACTGGTCTGTTAAGTCTGAATAATCCTTCCAGGTATTTCTCCAGAAAACTAGGTCCAGCAACTCAGTGCAGCTAAAAGTTTGAAGCTGTCACCTGGGATACATGGAAACAGCTTCGCCAGCAACCAGTGATCAGGCTGGCGGAGTGAAACGAGGGCAGTGCAAAGCACAATTCATGTTAGAATAATCAATTTAGCTTAGAGAATTCATTTTGACATCAAAAATTTGCCAACAATATCAACATAAGAAACAGGCTATATGGAGAAACAGAAGTGGAAAATTTTAAGATATATTCATCAACAAGTTCAGGAACTATCTCTGTACATGATGCTGTCAGAGGAAGGATTTTACCTCTGTGGAAAAGATGCTGACAGATCTTGACTGAGAAGCATCAGAGCAGAGAGGCTACAACCTAGCTCAGTTCTGAGGCTTAGCAGAAACAGAAAAAAACAATTTTAAAAAAGGAATACAGGGTTTGTAACATATTTATGTGTGAATGAGAGGATGTGAGTGAGTTTTAGTTTATTAAGGATGCCTGACAAGGTAAGAAACAGAATATTCATTAATGTTGCTGTACTGTGGGAATATTTTATAGTGCATTTAGAGTGATTGAACATTCTGTGGGAAAAAACAGAGTGCTCAATAAAATGAAATTAAACTGAACTCTAATAGACATTAAAGAAAGAAAAGTGAGAGCTTTTGCTTTGTGAGGAGTGGTAGATAACTCCTGTGTCAAATCAGTGACTGTGAGCAGATGAAATAACCTCTTTCCCTGAACTGCAGTTATAGTCAAGGGTGAGACAGAAGGCAAAGACTGTACTGTACTACATTTGAGAGAAATTGCCAGATTGCATACAGTGACCAATTCAACCCCAGAAAAAAATTTGACAGAAATGCTCAGACTGATATTGACACACACAGTCAGCAACATTTAACTTTATGATAATAATAATTAAAAAAGAAAAGAAAAGAGAACATTGCTTGTTGAAGAAAGCAAAGTGTATGAAAAAGAGCAAGAAACATGCAGGAGTTAAAAAAACCTGTTCTTTCATTAATATAGAGTACGTTTAAGTTAATTTTATTTTAGATTTGTTAGTAAATAGTTTTCTCGGAGACATATCAGAAACTCGACAGACACATTAGCTTGCGGAAGAAATACTGTTCTGCAGTTTAAGTGCCGTATCCTAGATAATAAGAAAAAGATACATTGCTAAGGGTATAGGAATATGTATTTCATATTTGAATTACTTTAAAGAAATAAAATTGTTTAACTCTATTTTGTTAAAAGGAAGAAAATATGTAGGATTAGATTTTAAAAGGTGTACGTGCTTCCCGGGACGCACATATGGAAGCTCCAATTTTATAACATGCGTGCGCTGGCGCACGCATGTTATAAAATCCGATGGCTGCATGCACATGCGTACCGGATTTTATAATCCATGCATGCATGTGCAGGCAGTGCTCGCAGGGGGGGGCCCAATCAGGCCTCCTCGAGTTCTCTCCCAGTTAGCAATCATCCTAGCAGTTGCATTTTGTACCTCTTGTAATACTCATATTAGATTTTAGGCAACAGAACAAATCACACCTGATGTTATGAGCTAGTTGGCTTGTTTAGCATTTAATAATAATTAATCCTTTTTTCTCTCAAAAAAGAGATAAACTGATTTGCTGCTAATATACAGTATTCCATAAAAAATAATTATAAAAGTTATTCCAAGTGATGACTGATATCCCCACTATAGTTACTCTAGTCACGTGTTCTATTCTCGAAGGCTCAGATATCAGCAGTGGAAAAAGAAAGCATCATAAAAGAGTGATAAGAACATTAAATGCATTTTGCATGAATCTCATAAATATTGATAGTTGCTTAGTTAACTACTGGATTGTAGCCCAAGGCAAAATTGTTAACAACTGGTATCCAAGAAAATGTATGTTTAAATAGGGCTCTTATGGGATATTTTCTCTAATTTTTCTTCTGAATTTGCTCTTCACATTAATTTTTAGCTTATTTTTTTCTTTACAACATGAATGCCAAAAATGAATAAGACTTTTTCTATGGAATTTGATGTCATCTACAATCAGAGTTTAGTTTTCGAAATCAGGATTTTTTTAATTTAAAAACTTTTCTATACCGTCGCTAAGTTATATACCATCGCAACAGTTTACAAATAGGCACATATCCTAGATTTACTAACCTTAGTCTATCGTACATTCTAACAGGTGCCAATAAAGTTCGGTTACAATTTCATAAATAAAATCATTATTTGAGTAATGTTGGTCAAGTCCAGGTATATTATTGAGTTACTATCTCTTTGAGATATTACTTCTTAAATGTAGGATTGAGTAAATTCATTCTCATCTGCATTACTCTGTACTTTCATTCTCTACCCTCCACACTCTTTACGAAAACAGAGGCTATTTCATACTATACAACACCATGATCAGGTTCATTATCCATGTTGACTTCATTCTACACATAAAGGGGCAGATTTTAAAACCTGCATGTGGGCGCAGATTTGTTCGTGCAACCGGTGCAAACAAATCTACACCCGATTTTATAACATGCATGCGCTGCCACGTGCATTTTATAAAATCCAGGGTCAGCGCGCGGAAGGGCGTGCACAATTGTGCAACTTGCGCGCGCCGAGCCGCGCAGGCTATCACTGTTCCCTCTGAGGCTGCTCCGAAATCAGAGCGGCCTCAGAGGGAACTTTTCTACCACTCCCCCCACCTTCCCCTCCCTTCCCCTATCTAACCCACCCCCCAGCCCTAACTAGATCCCCCCTACCTTTTTCAGAAGTTGGCAGGTGTAACTTGCGTGCGCCGGCATGCCATCTCCGGCACCGGCCGCTGTGCCAGAGGACTCGGGACCACCCCCCCCAGACTGCCCCCGAACCTCCGCCACACTCCCGAATTGCCCCCTGACCCCCAGACCCACCCCCTGACTGCTGCCACCCCCCAGACCCACCCCCTTCCTGCCCATTTTTCGAAGCCCGGGGACATACACGCATCCCGGGGCTTGTGTGCGCCGCTGAGCCTATGCAAGATAGGCTCGGCATGTGCAGGGGCAGCTTGGGGTAGCATTTTGGGGGTTACACGTGTATCTTACATGCGTAACCCTTTGAAAATCTACCCCAAAATTTTAGATCATTTGGTCTGTAGCATTTTTTCTCATGTTACAAAACATATATATTTATTGTTTATTTATTTTAGATTTTTATATTCTGCTTTTTGGCACTTCAAAGTGGATTACAATCTGTCCATCGGATCATAATCTTGAATATCTAAACTATGTCAGATGATCTATTATTTTGAATGTTTAAATGTGAACTGTTCTGCTCTAGTGATTCTCTTATGGATGAAGGTACTTAAAACTACTAAGGGCCTCATTTTCCAATATCGCATTAGGGGGGCGTTACCAATGCAAATGAGGCTTCTTTCGTGCAGTGGGGAAACATCGCGCGTGGCGATGTTTTCGCCATTTGCGAAAACAGCACTGCACGTGTGTGTGTGTGTGGGGAGAGAGAGAGAGAGAGAGAGAGAGAGAGAGAGAGAGAGAGAGAGAGAGAGAGAGAGAGAGAGAGAGAGAGAGAGAGAGAGAGAGAGAGAGAGAGAGAGAACCTTACTATAGTGCCTATGCCCTAGACAGGTATTTTAATCCCTATGGGAGGGCCACCTACTAACTCGGGGTGGGGATTAGGTATCAGCGTCGGGGGTTGGGGGCCACTTTCGCATTCCACATGAGACCTACGGAAAGAACAGTGGTCTCTAGTGAAGATTTGCTGGCCGTCGGAGTGAGGAAACTCACTCCAAGAGGAGATTTGGGCAACGTTCTCTCCACCTAGCTTGTTGTTGTCCAGCAAGCTAGGTGGAGAGAACGTTGCCCAAATCTCCTCTTGGAGTGAGTTTCCTCACTCCGACGGCCAGCAAATCTTCACTAGAGACCACTGTTCTTTCCGTAGGTCTCATGTGGAATGCGAAAGTGGCCCCCAACCCCCGACGCTGATACCTAATCCCCACCCCGAGTTAGTAGGTGGCCCTCCCATAGGGATTAAAATACCTGTCTAGGGCATAGGCACTATAGTAAGGTTCTCTCTCTCTCTCTCTCTCTCTCTCTCTCTCTCTCTCTCTCTCTCTCTCTCTCTCTCTCTCTCTCTCTCTCTCTCTCTCTCTCTCTCTCTCTCTCTCTCCCCTTTTGAAAAGTGCTATCTTTACATGCATAAATCCTTTTGAAAATTACCGCAATGCATCTACTTTTTCAGCCAAATTCTACCTGACAAAAAGCAGTAGAAATGTACAGTTCATGAGTATTGTACTTTGTACTCATAGCATAAGCTGGGGTGTACACACTTAACATACTGAAAGCAAAGTATGTGCATACTTGAAAAACTGATGCAAAGTTTACAGGTAAAAAATGCCCATAGGTTTTATCCCAATGCAGACATTCTGAAAACTGCCCCACAATGTGTTTTTCATGTTCCTGAACTTGAACTGATGTAGGGGGATTTGACATTTGGCTGGAAACAGATTATCAGTGTAGGTTTTGAGCAGGGACATTTAGAACATTAGATGTATTCAGAAATGGTAGTAACTTGAGTAAGAAAATTACCAGGTTGATCTAGTCAATGATAGGGTATCACCTGAGATATCAATGGCCCAGCTTGGCAAAGGAGTGATTACATCTAGCTGTACCAGTTCAATAAGCCATCATGGACACAACACCCTGGTGAACACATCTAGTTTTCAGAAGAACTGTTGGTGCCAGGGAGTCACTTTTTCTTGTTGATTTTGTAACGTGAGGTAGTATCTACAAAGCTGTATCCCAGCAACAAACTCAAAGAAAGTCAGACATCAAAAAAGAGTAAAGTTGTGTGTACAACCCAGCTAAATGTACAGACCTTTTTGTAAAAGACAACAGAGGACACATCAGGAAAGAAAGGCTAGAGAAAGAAAAGGAAAATACATAGAAAACAGAGATATACAATAGAAAAAAAAAAGATATATTAAAAAAAAAGATACACATGAGCGCTTCTGAGGACATACTGACTTGTAATCTAGGGAGACATAAAGCAAAAAAACACAAATAATCAATTCCTAGGTTTACAGTAAAGACACTGACAAGTGAAACAAAAGTTATTATTGCAAAAGTTGATATCTGACTGAATTGCTTGATAGAATCTTGAAACTCCAGAGTTCTTTGCCCTGGTTCTTGGAATACTAAATTCTGAAAGAGATAAAGAAAACATTGTTTTAAAAATTGTCTAAGCTGCATAATAAAAATTGTTATTGTTTGACAGAATATCTGGGGTTAGAAATAAATTCGGTTTTTGCAATTGACATCCATAGTTCCCTTCTGTTTCTTTATCCCTGTTCTCCTTCCCTGCTACAGGAGACTTGATCTGGTGGATTTTGGGCCCCTGTTTATGTAAATCTGAAAGGAGAGAGTACTTCTGGCAGTGACCCCTTTTAGGATAATAAGGATCTCCTGCATTTCATCTCAGCCAAGGTCACCATAGTGGGAGGAGGTCCCACCTAAGAGGGTGGTTTATGTTCAAATACTTTAGTAGCTAGTGACTACTAAACAGATAGGAAAATCTGACTCAGTATTGAGTCAGAGTCTATCTTGGTGCTGGAAAATTAGAAAATTTGGTTGACAGTGTGACTATATCTGTGTGTAAGGACCTTGATTAAATGGGTGAGGCAAGGAAGCTGTGGATAGTAGTAGCCATTGGCTGGACCCTGTCACATGGAGGAGCACTGGATGGCCGGTGCCATCTTGTGCTCCTACCATGTGACAGGGGCTGACCAATGGCACCAGTAGCCCCTGTGACATAGTAAGGGCAAAGGCTATCGGTGCCATTTTGAATACTGGCAGCTGACGGTCCGAGTGCAGGAGGTCGCTCATGGACCCCCGCTGGACATTTGGCAAGTCTTGTGGGGGTCAGGAGGGTACCCCAAGACTTGCCAAAAGCCCCTGGTGGTCCAGCGGGGGTCAGGGAATGACCTGGTCCTAGGCCTTAGCCTAGGACCTAATATGTACTCAGATTTTATAACCTGTGCATATCATTTACATGCAGGTTATAAAATACAATGGTAAATTACTGTGTACCCATATACACACACTTATGCATCCAGATGAGCAGTTTTGAAAAATACCCTCCCTGTTTGTAAGTCCTCTGAGGCTAGGAAAATACCTGTAGTACCTGAATGTAATCTGCTTTGACGTGCCAAAAGGTGGAATATAACACAAATAAATACGATAATAAAATAGATCCAATTCCCCTAATATTCATCTACTACCTAAAACATGACTAAACTCCCTGGCTAATCAATTTTCAATGACCAATTTAATTCAAATCCAAGTTTTGCTACCCAGCTCGCTCAAAAAGGTTATCTAACCCATCCTAAATAAAACTGATGCTGATCCTAAAATAATCAACAACAATCATCCAATCTCAAGCCTCCATTACTTAACTGGATTAGTAGAAAAAGTAGTTTACCTCCAACTCTTAGATTTCCTAGAAGAGTACAAATATTCTACAACAGTACCAAGCCAGGTTCAGGAAAAATCATGCAACAGAATTGGTTCTGTTGGCCATCACAAACAGTATCCACCTCAATGCAGATCAAATGAGATTTCTCCCTCATTTGATCTCTATACTTCCTTCGATAAAATTGAACACACTCTGATCTAGTGACTCAAGGACATTGGCATCGATGACACTGCCCTAAAGAGGTTTGAATCATTCCTTGCCAACAGAAAGCAATAGCTTACATCCTGCCCTAGAGACCTCACCTGTGGAGTGCCACAGGCCTTAATCCTCTCTCCAATACTTTTCAACATCTACATGCATCCTATCTGCATACTCACCTAAATCTTCAATATTAAGTTCCATATATTTGAGATGACATCCACCTCTACATCTAAATGGGATCCAAACATGCTTCATCCATTCATTACCAATCCTGATAATTGTCCTAAAGAAGTAGCCCATGCTTAGTAAACACAAAATCAGACTAAATTGGAATTCCTCTCGCTCAGCCAACAAAGTCAACCCCTAAAATTGCTTCTCTCCCTAGCAGGTACTACATTATAGCCTATGGATTTAGTATGAAGCCTATGGGTTTATCTCAACAAAAATCTCACAATGGATCCCCAAATTACAAAAGTAGTACAATCTTCCTTCATGTATCTGCGTCAGATCTGCCAACTATGTAATATTTTTTATAAACAAATTCTAGCTATTGTAATCCATATTAAACACCATCCAAATCGATTATGACAATTCCTTCTACAACTAATCAACAAAATCTTATGCCAGAGTCAGGTGCCCTTGAAAGTGAAACACTTAGATGGTAATTTTCAAACTAGCGCACTGACGCATATTTGCGCATGTGTGTCAGCCCGCACCCAGGGACATGGCTATTTCATAACTTTCATGTGTATATGCGTACATGTTATAAATTTGCCTGGCTCTATGCCAAATTTTAGATGGGTGAACACATAGGCGCCCAAATCCCACTTCTACTATGTAAGTTGGGGGATTTTAAAAGGGGCGTACACCCACGCCATTCCCAGTTTCCCAGTTCATCCACCAGTTCACCCAGTTAACAGCTAGTTCCTCCAAACCCCCCTGGTTTAATAGCCTACACTCAGCCAAGTTATCCCAGATCCTTTAAACCACTCAGAAATGTCTCGATCCTTTTATTTTTTAACTTACACATCATCTATAGCAGAAGTAAAGTTACACAGCAGGGAACCTCGGCGTGTGCTGGGAAGCATAAGTATTTATGCATACATCTCTTGGTCAGGCCCCGAAAAGCCCAAGCCCCACCCCTTTTTGTACATTTTTGAGATGTGCGCACTGTGGCATTTTCATGCGTATCTGAACAATTTTTAAAATACAGTGTTCGCGTGCCCGACTTCTTCATGCATCCCCTAATTAATGTGTACCCTTGGCTTTTAAAATTCAGAATCATATGTCAGCACTGAGACTGCATGAATACCTTGTGTCTTATTTTTTTCCATGTACTGCAAGTATAATCATTTGTCAAAAATAGTAAAGGCGCTTGATGAACGTATTCACATTTTGTTCAAAATACATTTTTTACAGCAGATTTTTTCTTTTGCAATTAAAGCTCAAAGTCCTTTGATTAGATTCACATCATGTTATACATTTAACTCTATACTTATCTTAGATACTCCTTTTCTTACATTTGAAAACATATTGCATGCAAAGCAGCTCATTATCAAAGCTACAATATTGAGAGTGAAATTGTGTGCTTTATTGCTGAGTTTAATCATTTATAGCAAATGCCTAATGTACCTAAGTAAACGACACCATACTGAGTTACTTAGAGCAGACTTTTCTACTGAGCTCTTAACAACCCTAAACAATTTTGGGGGGTCATTAGAGGAAATCTTGCAGGTGTATGGTGAAGTAAGCCTTCTGGCTATTTGAGTCTAGAGGCTATTTTTTTTTAATCAGTTTTAGACCAAATGACATGGTTGTTATGCCAGTGTTGTTTTGCTTGCCACAAATTCCTTTTAAATAGGACAAGTTCATGAGATAAATGTTTACGTTGCTTACTTGAGTGGAGACAACAAATACAAGGTTTGGGATAACCCTAGATTTAATGAGAGTAATTTTATAACTATGCTTGTAAGGCTATATTCTGCAAGTAGAAATTGCTCACAAACTTTATCCTGAATTTTCAAAGTAGACTTGCATGCATAAGTTGGCTTTGAAAATTAGGGCAGGCTTATGTATGTATGTTTACACATGCTACTTCTGATAAATGAGAGTACACACATAAGTGTTTTCCTCACCCCAACCCCGGCCTCTCCCACCTTTGTTTTTGTGTGTTGAAATATAAGTGTGAGTTACTTGCATACTTTTATTTGCACAACTCCCATTGGCAATTGTCCAAAGCCATTTACAAGCATAAAACCTTATTGAAACCTAAATGCAAATTGTCAATGAGAAACTACCTGTCTTGCTTATTTTGAAAAATTAGCAAGTGCACAGCACATGCACAAAAAGTATCAGTTTACTTTGTAGGGATGTGCAGAGGGACGCCATACGTTGCATTCATGATTCGGATTCGTCGGGGAGCAGATACGTTGCATTCGGCCGTATGGCGCCCCGATGCATTAATACGGCGATTTCTATTCGTGTCCCAGCTAAAATTAAAATTAACTACAACCCCCCACCCTCCTGACCCCCCCAAGACTTACCAAAACTCCCTGGTGGTCCAGCAGGGAGTCTGGGAGCCATCCCCTGCACTCTCACACCCTCGGTGCCGGTTTCATCATGGCGCCGATAGCCTTTGTCACAGGGGCTACCGTTGCCATTGGTCAGCCCCTGTCACATGGTCATCGGCGCCATCTTGTGCTCCTACCATGTGACAGGGGCTGATCAATGGCACCAGTAGCCCCTGTGACATAATATGGGCAAAGGCTATCGGCGCCATTTTGAGTACTGGCATCGGATGGCCGGCGTGCAGGAAGTCGCTCCCAGACCTCCACTGGACTTTTGGCAAGTCTTGTGGGGGTCAGGAGGCCCCCCCAAGCTGTCCAAAAGTCCCTGGGGGTCCAACGGGGGTCCCAGAGCAACCTCCTGCACTCCGGCTGTCCGATGCCAGTACTCAAAATGACGTTGATAGCCTTTGCCCATATTATGTTACAGGGGCTACCGGTGCCATTGGTCAGCCCCTGTCTCATGGTAGGAGCACAAGATGGCGCCGATGGCCATGTGACAGGGGCTGACCAATGGCACCGGTAGCCCCTGTGACAAAGGCTATCAGCGCCATGATGAAACCGGTACCAAGGGTGTGAGTGCAGGGGATGGCTCTCGGACCCCCCGCTGGACCACCAGGGAGTTTTGGTAAGTCTTGGGGGGGGGGGGTTCAGGAGGGTGGGGGGTTTGTTTAAACTTTTATTTAGGTGGCCGTATAATTCGGAGATTTGTGTATTCGTGGGGAATCGCGATACGTTTCGCTTCCCCACGAATACTACGAATAGTGCAATATACGTTGTGGATCGCCAATATGGCGAAAACGAATGCAAACCCCTATTACTTTGAACTTGCTATTTGTGCAGGAGTACCTTTGGAGATCAAATGTACACATTCTACCTTATCTCCTGACCTATGCAAGCCCACAGGATCGCCTCTTTTTCCCTGGGAGAAAAGTACTTGTGATATAGAAGCCATGCGTAGTACTTCTAACTGTCTAGGAGGACAACTTTCATTTTGGTTATTTCACCCTGGTAAATGTTTTTGAAAATTGCCATCCCCACAGTAGTCTGACTTGTGTCCTGCACCACTAAACTAGTTTAATTATATGGTAGTCACTTCATCCCCACACTGACTGGAGAGAAAATGAAGGATACATTCTGATAAGAAAAACCAAGCATATATTTCTTGGGGCCCATGAGGACTGTCATTAGAATCAACTCATCAAAGAGTCTTTCATTTTTTCTGACACATGTTTATTGATAATAAAGAAATTCTATCAAGTCAGCAATATCACTAGGGATTTATTCATCGATTCCTTTCCTTCTATTTGCTCTCCCTGCAGCATATAGTTGCAAGGCAGAAGTAAGCAGAGAAAAAGGCAATTCTCTAAACTTCAGCTGAAAATTGCTTTATTGATTATTCAGTATTAGGAAGTTTTTATAGACCATAGTAACTCAAAGCTGAATTAGGAGTATAGGGCTGAAGGGAAGAAAATAAAACCTGAGTATGGATCCAAATATATCTTCAAAACCATTTCTTCCAATGCTAAATTCATTGGGTAATTATCTACAGTGATTGCACACCTCTTGCTTTATATTTCTCTTTACAAATTAGCAAAACTTAATTTTTTACTAAAAATATTTCTTGAAGCCCTCTTTATCTTTGATAAAGTGAAATGTTCTTTATGCTTCCATCACATTTCAAAGACTGTAATAATTAAAACTCAACAGTAAAATAAAATAAATCAGGATGACTATTATTGCTTGATTGCACTTTTTGTGGTTGAAGAAGATTCCAGGAAGCAAAACTAAATGATTAGTTGTGTAAAATTGGTATAGATTATATTATGGAATACATAGAGACAGCCCAAGGTAATAACAAGGTATAGCTGACAGCAAGAGATTTGTGTCATGGCTGCAGTCAGTCATGAGAAAACCACAGCAGTTTTATTCATTTAAGTGTAAGCTATTACACATTGGAGTGACGTAATATTCAGTACATTTTCAATGAATTAACTACATGCCTCTTGGTCCTGGTGAATGAAATAGGTCCATTAATCATCCACTAATACCAGTCAGTCTGCTTTTCCTTGCCTCAAGGTGATTAATCTTAGCGAGTTTCTCATCAGTGATCCATGTTTTCTGTTGTGGTTCCCGGCCGCGGCAGGCCAACGCCGGTCCCCCCTACCTCCTCCATTGCTGGCTGCTACTGCCGCTGCCCGGTGTGCCAACCAGGGCCGGCTGACCGTGGCCTCCCACACGGCACTGAACGCCATCCTCCTCCGTCCAGCAGGGCTCTCCCTAGGTACTTGCGGGTAGGGATGTGAATCGTTTTTCAACGATTAAAATTATCGTCCGATAATGTTTATATCGTCTTAAATCGTTATAGAACACGATACAATAGAAATTCTAACGATTTATCGTTAAAAATCGTTAAATCGTGTTAGTGCGCACTAACTCGATTTAGTGCGCACTAACTGAAAATGATACAAATAAACACTTTCCAGGTCACTGAAGGTCAGTTAGGAATGAATATGTGTTCCTATTGGCTGGCTGCCCTCTTATCTATTGATATTACCAAGGTTACCACTGAGGTGATGGTTGGGGGGATGGGAAATGGAACTGGAAACTAACGAACACCAACAGAAAATGAAACAAAGTGTTCACACTTCCCAGGTCAGTAAAGGTCACTTAGGAATGAATATGTATGTATGTATTCCTATTGGCTGGCTGTGCTCTTATCTATTGATGTTACCAATATGGTTGGGGGGATGTGAAATGGAAACAGTTGAAAGCTTGACAAAAAAAGTAATGTAATGATCAGCACTCACGTGACTAGAACTTGTTTGTTTATTATTTTTGTTAGCAGGCACCTGAAATGCTAGTGCATGTTGAATTTGCCAATCACTGTGCATTTTAGAAAGGTGGTCCTGGCTGGAACTGTACACAGTTCAAATATATGTAATTGATTGTTGGTAAGTGTATTTTTTAAGTAGCCACACTGGCACCAGTATGTTTACTTTTCCTCCTACTTAACTCACTAGCTCAGCTTTGTAAGAAGGGCTTCTTTGCTTGTGTGTTGTTTTTGTTTGGTGTGAGGAGAGCAGAAACATCAGATCTTTATTCAATCTACTACAGTCATCTCTTACAGTGCCCTATCCCTATTAATACCAGGAGTGTTGTGATCTTCCTGCACACAGTGCCCTAACCCTGATACCAGTCTGAGACAGCTCCCTCCCTGCATTACTAGTGAGAGGCTGGCTTCACAGACAGGGGGGAGCTGCCTGACCCTCACTCCTGACTTCCCCCATGTCCCAGCTAGTGAATGGTGTGTGGGTGAGGGGGGGGGGGAGGATGGTGAAGTCTGAGACAGCTCCCTCCCTGCATTACTAGTGAGAGGCTGGCTTCACAGACAGGGGGGAGCTGCCTGACCCTCACTCCTGACTTCCCCCATGTCCCAGCTAGTGAATGGTGTGTGGGTGAGGGGGGGGGGGGGGGGGATGGTGAAGTCTGAGACAGCTCCCTCCCTGCATTACTAGTGAGAGGCTGGCTTCACAGACAGGGAGGAGCTGCCTGACCCTCACTCCTGACTTCCCCCATGTCCCAGCTAGTGAATGGTGTGTGGGTGAGGGGGGGGGGGGGGGGAGGATGGTGAAGTCTGAGACAGCTCCCTCCCTGCATTACTAGTGAGAGGCTGGCTTCGCAGACAGGGGGGAGCTGCCTGACCCTCACTCCTGACTTCCCCCATGTCCCAGCTAGTGCATGGTGTGTGGGTGAGGGGGGGGGGGGGGAGGATGGTGAAGTCTGAGACAGCTCCCTCCCTGCATTACTAGTGAGAGGCTGGCTTCACAGACAGGGGGGAGCTGCCTGACCCTCACTCCTGACTTCCCCCATGTCCCAGCTAGTGAATGGTGTGTGGGTGAGGGGGGGGGGAGGATGGTGAAGTCTGAGACAGCTCCCTCCCTGCATTACTAGTGAGAGGCTGGCTTCACAGACAGGGGGGAGCTGCCTGACCCTCACTCCTGACTTCCCCCATGTCCCAGCTAGTGAATGGTGTGTGGGTGAGGGGGGGGGGGAGGATGGTGAAGTCTGAGACAGCTCCCTCCCTGCATTACTAGTGAGAGGCTGGCTTCGCAGACAGGGGGGAGCTGCCTGACCCTCACTCCTGACTTCCCCCATGTCCCAGCTAGTGAATGGTGTGTGGGTGAGGGGGGGGGGGAGGATGGTGAAGTCTGAGACAGCTCCCTCCCTGCATTACTAGTGAGAGGCTGGCTTCACAGACAGGGGGGAGCTGCCTGACCCTCACTCCTGACTTCCCCCATGTCCCAGCTAGTGAATGGTGTGTGGGTGAGGGGGGGGGGGAGGATGGTGAAGTCTGAGACAGCTCCCTCCCTGCATTACTAGTGAGAGGCTGGCTTCACAGACAGGGGGGAGATGCCTGACCCTCACTCCTGACTTCCCCCATGTCCCAGCTAGTGAATGGTGTGTGGGTGAGGGGGGGGGGGGGTGGATGGTGAAGTCTGAGACAGCTCCCTCCCTGCATTACTAGTGAGAGGCTGGCTTCACAGACAGGGGGGAGCTGCCTGACCCTCACTCCTGACTTCCCCCATGTCCCAGCTAGTGAATGGTGTGTGGGTGGGGGGGGGGGGGGGGTGGATGGTGAAGTCTGAGACAGCTCCCTCCCTGCATTACTAGTGAGAGGCTGGCTTTGCAGACAGGGGGGAGCTGCCTGACCCTCACTCCTGACTTCCCCCATGTCCCAGCTAGTGAATGGTGTGTGGGTGAGGGGGGGGGGGGAGGATGGTGAAGTCTGAGACAGCTCCCTCCCTGCATTACTAGTGAGAGGCTGGCTTCACAGACAGGGGGGAGCTGCCTGACCCTCACTCCTGACTTCCCCCATGTCCCAGCTAGTGAATGGTGTGTGGGTGAGGGGGGGGGAGGATGGTGAAGTCTGAGACAGCTCCCTCCCTGCATTACTAGTGAGAGGCTGGCTTCACAGACAGGGGGGAGCTGCCTGTCCCTCACTCCTGACTTCCCCCATGTCCCAGCTAGTGAATGGTGTGTGGGTGAGGGGGGGGGGTGGATGGTGAAGTCTGAGACAGCTCCCTCCCTGCATTACTAGTGAGAGGCTGGCTTCACAGACAGGGGGGAGCTGCCTGACCCTCACTCCTCCGGGGTATTGTGATCTTCCTGCACACAGTGCCCTATCCCTGATACCAGGGGTGTTGTGATCTTCCTGCATGCAGTGCCCTATCCCTATTAATACCAGGAGTGTTGTGATCTTCCTGCATGCAGTGCCCTATCCCTATTAATACCAGGAGTGTTGTGATCTTCCTGCATGCAGTGCCCTATCCCTGATATCGGGATGTGTGCAAGAAGATCACAACACCCCCGGTATCAGGAATAGGGCACTGTGTGCAGGAAGATCACAACACCCCCAGTATCAGGAATAGGGCACTGTGTGCAGGAAGATCACAACACTCCTGGTATTAGGGATAGGGCACTGTGTGCAGGAAGATCACAACACTCCTGGTATTAATAGGGATAGGGCACTGTGTGCAGGAAGATCACAATACCCCTGGTATCAGGGTTAGGGCACAAGTTCTAGTCACATTGACTGATCACATTACTTGTTTTGTCAAGCTACCAACTGTTTCCATTTCCCATCCCCCATATACTGTCAGTAGGAAACTTGGTAACATGAATAAATAAGAGGGCAGCCAATAGGAATACATATTCATTCCTAAACTGACCTTAACTGACCTGAAAAGTGTCAAATTGTATCATTTTCAGTTAGTGCGCACTAACTCCCAGTTAGTGCGCACTAACTCCCGTTAGTGCGCACTAACTCGAGTTAGTGCGCACTAATCGGAAAAAAAACGATTTTTAACGATTTTTTAACTAAAAAATCGTGCCTAAGACGATTTTCTTGCCCTGCCACACGATTTCTATCGTTAAGACGATATGGAAAACGATTCACATCCCTACTTGCGGGAGACTCTGCCTTTTAAAGGGGCCATGACAGGAAACCTCGGCCCAGCCAAGATGGTTGATATCACTTTTGAGGGGTATATAAACCCTGCCTCAGTCTCCAGCCTTTGCAACAAGTCTTCTACTCAGCGTGCTAGTTTTTGTTCCAGATGTCTCCAGTTCCTCTCTTCAATTCCTGATCCTGATCCTGGTTCCGTTCCTGTTCCTGCTCCATTCCTTGGCTCCTGAGTCCAATCCCGGCATTCCAGTTCCTGCTTTCCTACCTGTGCCTCTATTCCTGATTCTGGTCTCCTCCTCGCCCTCCAGTTCCTGAGCTTCCTTCCTCAGCTTGATCTCCTGATTTTGACCTCAGCTTGTCTTCTCGTCTCTGCTTGTCTGCTGCCCATCTCAACTCTTGGCCTGGTTCCTCGTCCTTGTCTGTCTTCTGCCTGCCCCGTATCCTCGGATTGGACTCTCTTTCTGCACCTCATTGCCAGCCCTGGCCCGGAATTCTGGCCTTGTCTTCATCTACAGTACTTCCGTCCTCAACGAGGTGACCCGCACCTAAGTCCTGCCAGCCCTGGCACCCAAAGGCTCAACCTGCGGGGAACGAGGGCTGGTATTGGTGAAGCTCCAGCCGAGTTGTCCTCACCAGCACCACCTGCCGGCAATGAGATCCATTGGGGGCCATCCCTTAGTGGTAGTATCATCTCTCATCCCGGTCCAAGGATCCACAGTCATAACAGTTTGCAAAGGCCATAGACTTGGTGGATTTGTCCGGTCCACAGGCCATTCTGGGTCTGGCACAACACTTGCAGCAGCAGCAGCAATGCATTAATGTTTTGTCGGCTACGGTCAAGCGCCTGGCTAACCGCCTGGATCCTTCTTCCATGCCCAGGGCTGCTGCCCCTCCACCAGCATTTCTTCACCACCATCTCCGCTCTTCCATCTGCCTGCTCCCCCTCGTAATGCCGGGGATCCGAAGCAATGCTGAGGGTTTATGAACCATTGTTTCATGAGATTTTCTCTCCAACCTACACAATTCTCCAGCGACCAGGTTAAAACTACATTCATCCTCTCCTTGCTGGATGGTAAGGCTCTGGCCTGGGCTTCTCCACTGTGGGAACATGGGGATACCATCCTTGGAGATCTGCCCTGGTTCATCCAAACTTTCCGACAGGTGTTCGATGAGCCAGGACTCCAGCCCACTGCTGCTTCTGAGCTGCTCTACCTTCGTCAGGGTTCCCATACAATGACCGAGTATGCCGTGGAGTTCCACACCCTGGCTTCAGAACTGGGCTGGCGGGAGGATAGCCTGCGGAGTATTTTCCTCGAAGGACTGGTTTCACGAATAAAAGATGAACTGGCTGCCTTGGAGCTGCCTGAGGCATTCATCGATCTGGCAGGTTGAATAGATCGGCGTCTTCAGCAACGCTTGTGAGAACTGAAGCTGGCTCGTCGAGTTGTTCCCTTAGCACCATCCTTCTCTTGACCCCTGGTCTCTCCAGCTGCTTCTGAGACGTCGCTGGTGTGCAATGAGCCCATGCAGTTAGGTCAAAGCCATTTAACCACTGAGGAGAAGCAACACCACAGGTCCATAGGACTTTGCTTGTATTGCGGCAGCAAGAGCCACTGATTAGCCCAATGCCCAGAACATCCAGGAAACTCTCAGGCCTAAGTGTCACGAGGGAGATGACCCTAGGCTGCATCAATACCACTTCCCTGTTGGGGTTTGTGGCATAGTGTGGACTCTTGATCGCAGTGGTGATGACTCCTCCCACAGGGAGTCCGTCAGTACTCCAAGAGGAAGTAATATCCTTCTTCATCCTTGAGAAAGCCATTCACCCAGTGGTACTAGTCCTTCCATGGTTGCAAAGACACTCTCCTACTATCAATTGGAAGACTCTGCAAATTGCCGCTTGGGGTTCTGATTGTTTCTCTACCTGCATGCAACAGTTGCCTCAACCTCAGCTCCTGCTTTCCGCCACTACTCTTCCTTTACCTCCACAGTACACCAACTATGCCTACATATTTTTCAAAGAGAAGGCGGAGACCCTTCCGGAGCACCGCCCTTCAATTGTGCTATCAACCTCTTGTCAAACACAGTTCTGCCCCGTGGTCAGGTGTATCCATTATCTCTACCCGAGACCCAAGCGATGTCCCAATACATCAGAGAGAACCTTGACAGGGGTTTTATCTGCCCTTCCATGTCTCCAGCAGGCGCTGGATTATTTGTTGTGGCTAAAAAGGATGGTTTATTAAGACCCTGCATTGACTATCAAGGGCTCAATGCCATTACTCCAGGGATGGTTATCCGCTCCCGCTCATTCCAGAACTCTTGGACCATCTCCAAGGAGCCAGAATCTTCACAAAGCTGGACCTTCGCAGGGCCTACAATCTGGTTCGAATTAAGCCCAGGGACGAATGGAAGACCACCTTCAATATGCGCAACAGTCATTACGAGTACTTAGTAATGCATTTTGGCTTGTGTAAAGTGCCGGCAGTCTTCCAAAACCTGATGAATGAGGTCTTCAGGGACATGCTCCATAATGGGGTGATTGTCTACCTTGATGATGTCTTAATTTACTCTAAGGACTTGGCTAACCATCGTGCTGATGTTCTCCGAGTTCTCCAGCATTTAAGAGAACACTATATATTCACTAAACTGGAGAAATGTCTCTTCAAACAAGAATCCTTGCCCTTCTTGGGTTTTATTGTTTCCACCTCAGGCTTCTGAATGGACCCGGATAAGCTAACCAGCATCCGGGAATGGCCTCCCACAAATTCTCCCCTGCAGAAAGGAAATATAGAATCGGGGATAAATAGCTTTTGGCCATAAAGATGGCATTCGAAGAATGGAGGCAGTGGTTGGAGGGGGTGCAACACCCCATCATAGTATACACTGATCACAAAAATTTAGAATATCTTAGCAAGGCACAGCATTTGAATCCATGCCAGGCCGCTGGTACCTCTTCAGCCAAATTAACTTTGTACTGCACTACTGACCAGCGATAAAGAATGCCCGGGCAGATACCCTGTCTAGACTTCATGACGTGGAAGATACACCAGACTTACCTCATTAAATCCTGGACCCTGCCAAAATCCTATTAGCAGTCACTGACACTGCACCTTGGGGGAAGACGGTGGTCCCATTCCACCTTCGACTAAAGGTCCTAGCCTGGGCTCATGACTCACTCACTACTGGACAATTGGGCAGGACCTGTACCTTGGAACTGTTATTCTGTTACTATCAGTGGCCTCGGCTGGCCCAAGATGTTCAAGCTTTTTTCTCCTGTCCGACTCGTGCACAACAGAAATCACTGCCTGGTTGCCCATGAGGATTCTTACAGCCTCTTCCAGCTCCTTGTGAACCATGGACCCACATCTCCATGGACTTTGTGGTAGACCTACCCTCTTCCCATGGCAACCAGGTGATATGGGTGTTGGTTGACAGGTTTTCAAAGATGACACATTTCATTCCTCTGCTCAAGCTCCCATCAGCTCCCAAGTTGGCACAACTATTCACCCAGCACATCTTCCATCTCCATGGCCTTCCCCAGCACATCGCATCTGACTCTGGTCCCCAATTCACTGCTAAGTATGTAAGAACATAAGAAAGAACATAAGAAAATGCCATACTGGGTCAGACCAAGGGTCCATCAAGAAATTTGGCATGCAGTTGGAATTCACTACTGTTTTTCATCCACAGGGGAATGGACAAGCCGAATGGATTAATCGGGGGTTGAAGACCTTCATCCGCTCTTTCATGGGGAGTCATCAAGATGACTAGGCACTGCTGTTGCCTTGGGCAGAGTTCTCACACAATACACACGTGAACTCCGCTACTGGGGCTTCTCCTTCCAAGTGGTTTTCAGCAAGCAACCTAGACCTCCCTTGCCCTTGCCTCTAACTGTGCCTTCTCCAGCGAGCCATCTCACGGCCCAACAACTGTACAAATTATAGGACACCACCAATGCTAACCTTCTAAAGGCTGCCAACACTGCCAAGCGCATGTTGGATAGACACCATTGTCCTGCTCCACTCTTTAGCCATGGGGACTGGGTGTGGCTCAGCAACTGCCACATTCGTCTTTGGATCCCATCGATGAGGCTAGCCCCAAGGTACATTGGACCATTTCTTGTCAGTGAACGTCTAGGTCTGGTGACTTACTGCTTGCGTCTTCCTACCATACATAATTCCTTTCACATATCCTTATTGAAACCTTTGGTGCTCTCTTCATTTCACGCCACTCCCCCCCAAATTCCAGAGGTCATCTCTGAAGAAGACCCTGTCTACCAAATCAGGGAGATCCTGGATGTTCGTCAGAATCACAGACACTGGGAGTATTTGATCTCCTGGGAAGGATTTGGTCCTGAGGCTCTTGGGAGCCATCATGGGAGCCATCGTCGAATATCTTGGATAAGTCTCTGCTCCAGCACTTTCATCACACTCACCCCAGCAAGCCAAGACCTTCTGTGAGGGGGCGAAAGAGGGGGGGGTACTGTTGTGGCTCCCAGCCGCGGCAGGCCATGGCCGGTCCCCCTACCTCCTCTGTTGCTGGTCGCTACCGCCGCTGCCTGGCGCAGCGTACCCCACTGCAGGGCCAGCCAACTGCGGCCTCCCATGCGGCACTGAACTCCGTCCAGTGGGGATCTCCCTAGGTGCACACGGGAGACTCCGCCTTTTAAAGGGGCCATGGCAGGAAACCTCGGCCCGGCCCCGATGGTTGACGTCACTTCAGAGGGGTATATAAACCCTGTATCCAGCTTGTTGCCTTTGCAACAGGTCATCTCCTCGGAGTGCAAGTTGCTGTTCCAGATATCTCCAGTTCCTGTCTTCAGTTCCTGATCCTGATCCTGGTTCCATTCCCATTCCTGCTCCAGTTCTTGGCTCCTGAGTCCAGTCCCAGCATTCCAGTTCCTGCTTTCTTGCTCTTGTCTCTATTCCTGATTCCGGTCTTCTCCTCACCCTTCAGTTCCTGTCCTTCCTTCCTCGGCTTGATCTCCTGGTTTTGACCTCGGCTTGTCTTCTCGTCTGTGCCTGTCTGCTGCCCGTCTCAACTCTTGGCTTGGTTCCTTGTCCTTGCCTGTCTGTTGCCTGCCCAGATCCTCAGATTGGACTCTTGTTCTGCACCTCTGCTGCCAGCCCTGACCCGGACCTCTGGCCTTGTCTTCATCTGAAGTACTTCCATCCTCGATGAGGTGACCCGCACTTAAGTCCTGCCAACCCCAGCACCTAAGGGCTCAACCTGCGGGAAACGAGGGCTGGTATAGCTGAAACTCTAGCCAGATTGTCCTCACTAGCACCACCTGCCGGTGACGAGATCCATTGGGCGCCATCCCTTAGTGGTAGTATCATCTCTCATCCCGGTCCAAGGGTTCATAGTCATAACATTTTCCTTCCCTCCTCTGTTACCAATCTGATGTTTTAAAAGGCAGTAGTACTGAACATTGAACTTGAAGACAGAATATAGTACATCACATCGACTGGCATTTATGTTCTTTCGATTTAATCCCCTGCTTCTTTTCTATGCTCCAAGTTGTATTACTCCCTTGTTTTATTGTAACTGCATACCTTAGCCTTCTCTTGTTTAATGTTTTATTATTATTTCTATGATTATTATTATTATCATTATTAATATAAATATTAGTTTTTACCTTTTTTTGTTACCTATCCACTTGTTAATTGTAAACCTATCCACTTGTTAATTGTAAACCGACATGATGCGATATCTATTGTGAATGCCGGTATAGAAAAACTTAAAATAAATAAATAAATAAATAGTAAATCTAGGAAATTAAAGGGTGAGAAGAACAGGTTGTTACCTTATTCATTTGCTTTATCCCATTTGTCAAGCTCCATGACCAGATCAGCAAGCAAACATGGTTTAATAGTGAAAGTTCTTGTCTACTTGGTAGATCTAAGGGTTTTGTCATATGAAAAGCAGGGAAGAAATACGGTTGATACCTGGTTAACGCTGACATACTGATCTAGCTCTGCTTTTTCCTCATTGTACTATATGGACTTGTAGGCCTGCTTTTTCCTAAAGAATTGTGAAAGTCAAGTACATAGATGAAATGGCGTGAAACCAGAATTCAATCAGCTTGTGAGGGTTGACCTGACTCTGGTGCAAAGTTAGGTAAGAGCTCCTTTCTATAGGGAAAATGGGTTTTCAAAAGCATTTTTGTGTATAAAATTTTATTTATGCATGTAAATAGATTTTTCAAAATGATCTCAGGAGACTGTTTACATAAAAGTACATGCAGAAGCGATACCATGCATTCTTTAGCCATCCAGCAAAGAGGCATTCCCTGGGACTGAAGCAGAGGTGAGGAAATTATTTACATGCACGCTTTTGATTTTCAAAAGCGTGCACATAAATATTTGTATTGGCATTTACAGCTTCTTTATAGAAATGATTACTGTTGTGGTCTTACTTGTTTTCAGAGTAGATTTATAAGTGAAAGTCCACTCTGAAAATTAAGGCTGAAATCTATGTGGAATTTGTACATGTGGATTTCAGTCATATGCAGACTATTATAAAATTGGATGCCCTGGGATTATCAGAAATAGTTTGAGGTCTTTGAGGTGGGAGAAACATGCTAAGCTTTAAAATAAATTAAAGATTTATATATGTGACAACTTCTGAAAATTGTCCTCCTTCTATGAAATCTAAAGTTGATCAGAGATGTGTATATATATATTTTTTTTTCATTTTGTGATTCGGTTTGCATCCCCATGGGTAATTTTGTTTCTTCCCCAGTTTGAGATTTTTTTTCATGGTTCCCAAATCTTGTGTTAGTGTGCACTAATATGAAGTATGAATTTTTCTTAAATTTTGGAAAAATGTCCTTCGTTTCAGAGTGCACATGTCTATAAATTATCATACTATATATTTATTGGGGTGGGAAAAAGTAAAAATGTTGTTTCATTTTTTCTTTTGATTTTGTGCGGTTTCTCCACAAATTTTGTTTTATTTAATGTTTATTTCTTTTATTTAGTTATAAATTGAACAAAATAAACATTTTAGGTGTTTTTTGTTTATTCACAATTATAAACACTTACATGAATAAAATTCACCATATGTTACATAATGGACTCTGTTACACTTTGTAGTTCCTGCTGCCATTAAGTCCAGCCATCTCCAACTTCCACATTTTATAAGTACTTTCCACATCTTTATAGAAAAATGATATGGAATGATGATTAGGATCTTTTATATTAAACAGTCCAGTAGAGGCTGCCAGTTCAGGTTTTGCAAGTCTGGGAGGCTAAGGGACCGAATGTAAATTATCACTTGATAATAAGGGAAAAAATCAGTAGAAGTTAAGTTGTACAACATGCAAATACTAGCAAAGGATACTACATAGGAACATAAGAACATAAGAAAATGTCATACTGGGTTAGATAAGGATCCATCAAGTCCAGCATCCTGTTTCCAACAGTGGCCAATCCAAGCCATAAGAACCTGGCAAGTACCCAAAAACTAAGTCTATTCCATGTTACCATTGCTAATGGCAGTGGCTAGTCTCTAAGTGAGTGGAGTATAATGTAGCCATCCAATGCAAACAATTGAGAAATATAGTACAACCCCTTCACATCCCACCATTGAAAAATAGAACAACTCAACCCTGGGATGAAATCCCCTTACCCCATATAGGGAGGAAAATAGATGCGTTGGGAGATAGAGAAGCTTTTGCCAGAAGCCAGCACCAGATTCTCTGCAATTGAAAAAGAAGCAAGGTGGTCTGCACATGTGAGGAGAAAGCAGAGTATTTCACCTGAAGTGATTATTGTGAGGACAGGGGGGAAATCAATTGTGCTTCCAAATCAGTATCAGAGTAAAAGGCAGTATTCAAAGCCAGTCCCTTAAGTGTCTTAAATTAATAGCATGATTGTAGACCCAGAAGTCAGGTATGTCACGCCCCCCCTTAGCAACTGATTTCATCATCATTTTAATGGCCAATCTGGGCTTCTTCCCTCTCCAGATAAACCGACTAACCATCCCATGAAATTTTTTTAGGGTGGGAGTATGCAGGGTAAGTGGGAGATCCCCCATGTCATAAAGCCAGTGTGGTAAAATGGTCATTTTAAGTAATTGCATTTATCACTATCTCTCTGTAAGAGATAGTGCTAAATGCAGCTAGAGGAGGACCAATGCCTCAGTCTTCACCTGCAGTTTGGATATATTGGTATCATATAAGGCAGAAATAGTTTTGGGAAGCCATACACCCAAGTATTTAAGTTGGTTCCCTGCTCATTTTAATGGAAACATGTCTTCTCTTTCAGCCTCCCCCCCCCCAGGTGCCAGTCATCATAGCTTCTGACTTGTCCAGTTTCAGCTTGAATCCAGCTAAGGGCCCATACTCTGTAAGGTCAGCCAGGGTACGATCCAAAGATCTAATTGGGTCCGCTACATGAATCAATAAGTCATCATTGAAAGCTGCCACTTTAAAAGACTATGTCTCAAACTGTATCCTCACAATATCATTTGAAGCATCTATGAGTCATATAAGGGATCTAGAGATAGCACAAAACGTAAGGGGGACAGTGCCCCTTGACAGTACAAAATCTTTAGTAAATTCCCCATTTATGAAGATTGCCACTCGTAGGTTGGAGTATAATGTAGCAAGAAAAGGAAGGAACTGACCACAGAAACCATATGTTCTAAGAGTCTCGAATAAGAAGAACACAGGGCAGAGGGCCCGAAGGCCTCACACACACACACGGCGCAAGGCAAGGCAAAGCAAGGTAGAAGGCCCGAAGGCACACACAGCGCAAGGCAAGGCAAAAGCAAGGTAGAAGGCCCGAAGGCACACACAGCGCAAGGCAAGGCAAAGCAGGGTAGAAGGCCCGAAGGCACACGCAGCGCAAGGCAAGGCAAAGCAGGGTAGAAGGCCCGAAGGCTATACACAGCGCAAGGCAAGGCAAAGCAAGGTCCAAGATCACTCGCACAGCAAGCAAGGAAGGCTAGAGCAGGGAGACCAGGCGAGCTCGATGCTGAAGCACCGAGTGAACTGTCAGGCAGGGTTATAAAGGGAAGACCAGAACATAGAGTGAACAAGGGAGATGGACTGGGCCTGTCAGGAGAGCCAGCCCTAGAGGGACCCCTGGTGGTGAGGCAGTTGCACAGCAGCCATAGCCGTAACAATTACTTCCCCCCGTAATACTGCTTTGGCGGTTTCCCAGTAAAGAATTGGGTTAGCCTGATGATCTTGGTTAAAATAGGCATACTCCCTCCATTTTTCCCGTAAATAATCTTGAAATTTAGTGTCATAGTAAAGGAAAGCTGGGAATTTCCATCTTTGTCTTCCCTGCAAGGGGGAGAAGCCAGCTATGTCTACTCACACAGGCACATGATCCTAGATAGCAAGAGGATCTATCTCACACTTAATCACCTTAGCAAAATAATCCCTGCTAATCAACAAATAGTCTAAACGAGACTTGGACCCATGGGCCCTGGAAATGTGCATAAAGTCCCCCTCCTCTGGATGAAGGACTCTCCAAATATCCACAAGATCCAGATTATGACATAGATAAGGAAGGCCTCTCGATCTATCAGCACTCAGAACAGGGCTGGGGAGTTGCCTGTCTATAGTGGAATTGTAGACTGCGTTAAAGTACCCCCCAAAATAATCGGTAAATGTGAATATGAAAAATGTATATTGAATACAGAATTAAAAAAGGATTGGGAGTAAATAGTGGGAACATAAATATTGCCTAAGAGAAGCTTTCTGCCAATTTCTAGGAAAATATACCTCCCTTCAGGGTCTGTCATAGATTATTTTAGCTTAAAAGAAAGAGCCTTGTGGAATAATATGGCAACCCCCACTTTCTGAGAATCAGATGAGGTGGAAAATACCTTCCCAACCCAATGATTTTGTAACTTACTGTGCCCCTTATCGGAGAGTTTGGCCTCCTGTAACATGGCAATATCTACGCCATGTCTTTGTAAAACTTTATATCTGCTCTGTGTCTATGTAAATCTTTATATCGTTTAGTGGCAGAGCTTATTCTGCTAACATTCCATGTGTAACAACGTAAGCTTATCAGTAAACTAAATAAAATTGCAGCCTAGGCAGTCTAAATTTAACCCATAATTGTGGTGAGCATGGGATCCTCCAGCCTAGATACTAGAGATGTGCAGGCAAAAAGTTTTCGTTGCGTACGCGATCCGTATTCGTGGGGGGTCAATTCCGTTCCATGCGAACGTATGGAGAATTAAATAAGTTGTCGATCTGTAAATACGTTACTACTAAATTAACTACAACCCCCCACTCTCCTGACCCCCCCCCCCCCAAGACTTACCAAAACTCCCTGGTGGTCCAGCGGGGAGTCAGGAAGCCATCCCTGCACTCGTTTGTGGTTTCCTCACAGCGCCGATAGCCTGTGTCACAGGGGCTGCCGGTGCCATTGGTCAGCCCCTGTCACATGGTCACTGGCGCCATCTTGTGCTCCTATCACGTGACAGGTCATGTGGCAGGAGGTCTCTCCGGGACCCTCGTTGGACTCAACCGGAACTTTTGGCCAGCTTGGGGGGGGCCTCCTGACCCCCACAAGACTTGCCAAAAGTCCAGCAGGGGTCCGGGAGCGACCTCCTTTCACGCCGTCCGTCCGATCCCAATACTCAAAATCGCCATCCCGCCAATACTCAAAATGGCGCCGATCGCCTTTGCCCTCACTATGACGGCGATCGGCACCATTTTGAGTATTGGTGGGTCGGCGATTTTGAGTCTAACCAAATAGCATACAACATTCATCAGCCAGAGCTTAAGCCCTGTATAAAAGTGTTAGCAGCCTCCACATCTGTGAAAAAACATGTAGGTCCATTGTGTAGTACTTTTAACTTAGCTGGAAACAGCAGCATTTATCGAATCTTCAGCTTCGCTAATTGTGAGCATGCTGGTGTGAATGCCTTCCTGTGTTGGGCAGCAGAAGCAGAGTAATCCTGGAACAACAATATCTTCTCTCCCTCAAAATGTAGCTCAGGTATGCATCTGTAGGCTTGCAAGATATGAACTTTGTGTGCGAAATTAAGAACTCTGAAGATAACTACCCGGGGCTTATTAAGAGACATATCTCTTGAAATTGGTGACCCCAGGCAGTGGGCACGTTCTATACGCGCCATGTTCACTACCCAAATTTAGGGCCTGAGTCAGGCATTCCTCCAATCTGGAACCCATTCGGGCACTATGATCACCCTTAAATTATTGCGGCAAGACAAGGTCTTCTACCTTTGTTCATAGGGCTTCACAGGTATCTTTAAGCATTTTCAGTTCATGTGTCATAGAGGCCGAGCCATCTTCCACGTCTAATAAATGTTGTTCAGTGGCTTGAAGTTGCTGTTGGATAGCCCTTAGTTGTGTACTAACTCCCAATATCTGAGATGAAAGATGAGTGAACATGAGATGAAAGATGAATAAATCTTCCCTCCAGGGCCGCAATTACCTCCTCAGCAATATCCGAGCCTGTTGTATCAGAGTTTTCCGCCACCAGAGTTGGATCAGGAGTGTCGGCCATTTTGGCATCCAGCACTTTCACCTTCTCCTTCTCTTTTTTCACCACTTTTGTTGCCATCTTCAGAGTCAAGCCAAACTATAAAAATTATGTGAAAGGCTCCAACAAAACTTTATTGGAATTTAAATTGTTCCAGTTTGAAAAAATAACCCAAAACAAAATAGAAAATGTAATCTCTTTTCTTATTTCATTTTTCCCGAATATTTATTTATTTTTTTTGTTTTGTTTTTTTATACCGATCTTCCTACATTAGATGCAAATCAAACTGGTTTACATAGAACAAAAAGAAACTTGCCTGATGGCATTACATGAAACAGTGAACATTTAGGCAACTTTTATTTTTTATTTATTTTTTAATTTATAGTTTATTGAATTTTTATCAATTTACATTCATAAAATACAATGAAATAAAGGATTTCCAATTACAATGCTTAAGAAAATCAATTCTCACATATTACAAACCTTTGTTAGTCCACATAATGAGGAGCTTATAGATGAAACCACTTTAAAGAAAACAGCATATTTATGCATTTATAGAGAGATATAATTTTATCTTAACTTCACCAGTAACTCTAGTATAAACTAATTTCCCTTAGATGACTCCTTATCCAGAAGAAATGTCTCTAGATGTAGGGGATCGTAAAAGATAAACTTACTCCCAGCTAATACAATACAGCATTTGCAAGGGAATCTAAGTATATATGATGCTCCCAAAGAGACAACTCTATTCTTTAAAGACAAAAATTGTTTCCGTCTTAATTGTGTGGTTTTAGCCACAACAGGAAATACTTGAATTTTCCCTCCACAGAAGGAAAAGTCTTTATTTTTGAAGAATTTTTGCAATACCATTACCCTATCACTTTCGATACCAAAAGTTACCAATAGAGTTGCCCTAATTGGGATATCGTCAACTGACGCTTCAAGAAATGAGGTCAAATTTGGACTATTTTCTTGAACTGTATCCATTCCTGCCTCCGGACCTGGAGAAGTCCTGGATTTGGGAATGTAATACAATTTAGAAATCAAAATTTCTCTATAGGAGGAAATCTGTAAAACGTCACTCATATATTTTCTCAGTAACTCTAAAGGTGACAATAACCTCGTCATTGGAAAGTTTAAAAATCTGAGATTCTTAGATCTTATTAAATTTTCCATAGATTCTAATTGCCTTGTGGTTGATAAACTATCTTTCATAAAAGATGTATTTGCTGTTTGTATATTCACTATCTGTGAATTTACTGTGGCAAAATTTCCTTCCAAATTTTCCAATCTCAAACTGTGCTCTTGTAACGTTTGCTTAGTTTCAATATTGGAAGTTTGAAACTGATTCATTGTTTGAATTAACATTTTTTGCATATTGTTAACAGACTTCCATACATCTAATAATGTGACATCTTTAACATCTGTTACGTTATCCCCTTTTCCCATAAGGTCTAAAACAAGACCAGACAGAGGGAGAGTAGCATTCCCTCCAGTCTGGAGCAACCGCATTGGATTAGAGTCATCTGGTAAATTACTTGCCATATTCAAACTCTGCTCACCAACAGGTCCTATACTTGGAGAAGGTGAAGATTGGCCGAGACTCCGTGTTGAGCCTGAAGAGAAAGAGACTTCGGGGTCAGGGTTTTGTAATTCCAAATTCCCTCGAACTTCATGTGTGTCCATAGGGCCCCTCACCGACAGAGGGGTAGAAGCAACAGGAAATTTTATCTTCCTTTTCCTGCCCATAGATGACAAATGAGAAGTCAGTTGTGTATCTCGCTGATTCCGCAAGGAGCGCGCCCCTTACGCGCGCTCCTTTGGCAGCGCGCCAGCGGCTGCGCGCCGCAGGCCCCTGGTTTTATCCGGTTTGCAAACGCCGGTCGATGACGTCTCAGGGGGGCGTGGCTCAACTCGCTCCTTGCAGAGCTGTGGCGTTGTTGTTCCCCAGGCTCAGGACAGTCTCACAGGCCGTTTCCCCTCCAGCTGAGGGTGGTTCTCTCGGAGAGGCTCCCACTGACCTGCCGCAGGCCCCTGGTTTTATCCGGTTTGCAAACGCCGGTCGATGACGTCTCAGGGGGGCGTGGCTCAACTCGCTCCGTTCAGAGCTGTGGCATTGTTGTTCCCCAGGCTCAGGACAGTCTCATGGGCCGCTTCCCCTCCAGCTGAGGGTGGTTCTCTCGGAGAGGCTCCCACTGACCTGCCGCAGGCCCCTGGTTTTATCCGGTTTGCAAACGCCGGTCGATGACATCTCAGGGGGGCGTGGCTCAACTCGCTCCGTGCAGAGCTGTGGCGTTGTTGTTCCCCAGGCTCAGGACAGTCTCACGGGCCGTTTCCCCTCCAGCTGAGGGTGGTTCTCTCGGAGAGGCTCCCACTGACCTGCCGCAGGCCCCTGGTTTTATCCGGTTTGCAAACGCCGGTCGATGACGTCTCAGGGGGGCGTGGCTCAACTCGCTCCGTGCAGAGCTGTGGCGTTGTTGTTCCCCAGGCTCAGGACAGTCTCACGGGCCATTTCCCCTCCAGCTGAGGGTGGTTCTCTCGGAGAGGCTCCCACTGACCTGCCGCAGGCCCCTGGTTTTATCCGGTTTGCAAACGCCGGTCGATGACGTCTCAGGGGGGCGTGGCTCAATTCGCTCCGTGCAGAGCTGTGGCATTGTTGTTCCCCAGGCTCAGGACAGTCTCACGGGCCGTTTCCCCTCCAGCTGAGGGTGGTTCTCTCGGAGCGGCTCCCACTGACCTGCCGCAGGCCCCTGGTTTTTATCCGGTTTGCAAACGCCGGTCGATGACGTCTCAGGGGGGCGTGGCTCAATTCGCTCCGTGCAGAGCTGTGGCGTTGTTGTTCCCCAGGCTCAGGACAGTCTCACGGGCCATTTCCCCTCCAGCTGAGGGTGGTTCTCTCGGAGAGGCTCCCACTGACCTGCCGCAGGCCCCTGGTTTTATCCGGTTTGCAAACGCCGGTCGATGACGTCTCAGGGGGGTGTGGCTCAACTCGCTCCGTGCAGAGCTGTGGCATTGTTGTTCCCCAGGCTCAGGACAGTCTCATGGGCCGCTTCCCCTCCAGCTGAGGGTGGTTCTCTCGGAGAGGCTCCCACTGACCTGCCGCAGGCCCCTGGTTTTATCCGGTTTGCAAACGCCGGTCGATGACGTCTCAGGGGGGCGTGGCTCAACTCGCTCCGTGCAGAGCTGTGGCGTTGTTGTTCCCCAGGCTCAGGACAGTCTCACGGGCCATTTCCCCTCCAGCTGAGGGTGGTTCTCTCGGAGAGGCTCCCACTGACCTGCCGCAGGCCCCTGGTTTTATCCGGTTTGCAAACGCCGGTCGATGACGTCTCAGGGGGGCGTGGCTCAACTCGCTCCGTGCAGAGCTGTGGCATTGTTGTTCCCCAGGCTCAGGACAGTCTCACGGGCCGCTTCCCCTCCAGCTGAGGGTGGTTCTCTCGGAGAGGCTCCCACTGACCTGCCGCAGGCCCCTGGTTTTATCCGGTTTGCAAACGCCGGTCGATGACGTCTCAGGGGGGCGTGGCTCAACTCGCTCCGTGCAGAGCTGTAGCGTTGTTGTTCCCCAGGCTCAGGACAGTCTCACGGGCCGCTTCCCCTCCAGCTGAGGGTGGTTCTCTCGGAGAGGCTCTCCATTTAGGCAACTTTAAGTAACATAGTCAAAGAGAATATCTGTATCTACTGTATAAACATGTCATGCCCTGTAAAATTTTTAAATAAAAGTGTGCTTTCACTAGATGTGGCTGAATTACAAATTGAATTTTAGCTCTTAAGCATTCTCAGTTAACTGACATGGTGCACTGCCGACATAGATAATTGAAAATAGATTCAGCAATCTATACAAAGTAAAAATAGATATATATGCAAGTTTTCTATGTATTATATAATCATTCTTTCTGTATGATTAATATGCAAACCTATAGTCGTATAAACCACTGGGTTTAATCATTTTAATCCAGTGTGTACTTATTTTATAGCAATGCCAAATTGCCAATATTCCAGCTGTTCCCATGCCTTCTTGTAGATTATTCTGCCAGCATGTCCTCTGATTTTACAAGAGAACTTATTAAAATTAAAACACATTATATCATTACCTCTATCCATTACTTCTTCTTTATTGCCATTTGCTTACATAACTATGTCATACTATCATTTCAAATGTCATTTGAAATGACAGATACCAGCGTGTCTGTGAAGCGTTAGGCCAGCGCACCCAAGATACTGTATAGCGCTCTATACAGTAAAATGGGTTGCGCGGGCCTAACGCTTCACGGGCGCTTCTTGGACAAGGCTTGCATTTGCAAGCTATTTAAATACAGTATCGAGTGGTAGGTGAGCCGGACTGTGCGTGTGGCAACCGCGGGTGCACCCGGCACTAACGCAGCTCTTCCTACCTCTCCTTACTGTATCGGCCTGTATGTTAACAAGGAATGCACAACATGGTGATTAATTTAGATTTAACTGCAAATGTTTGATTTTGTGGTCTCATGAAGACAATGGACAGGAATGCATAGCATCTTCTGGAAAGATAAAGAATTATATATGCATTGCTTCTTACTTGCACAGCATAGGAATACCAAAGACTATAAATATTAATATAGGTAGAACCAACAGTCTGCAACAGGCTGCCTGACACTTTTCTATTTTACCAAAAAAAAGTATAGTTTTTAATTGTGAAAATATTTTTTAAATTATAATCACTAAACCGCAAGCTGATTAAAAAGGAATACATCTATGTCTTGCTTCTATATAAGCAGGAAAATACCAATTCAGCATTCTCCAGTGAGTCTTGTGTCAAAGTTGGCACATTCCTCAGTGTACTCTATCATGCCTTGCCCTTGCTACTAGGCCACACTCCTTAGAAAGGATACCAGTGAGGCTATATATATACATATATATATATATATATATATATATATATATATATATATATATATATATATATATATATATATATATATATATATATATATATATATATATATATATATATATATATATATATATATATATATATATATATATATATATATATACATCCTTCCGCTCCATGAAGTCACCTTCATGGAGCGGAAGGATGTAGGGCTGTCATCTCCCAATTAAATAAAAAAAAAACAAAAAAAAAAACAGGGATGGGATCCATCAGGTCTAGAGGACACATATAAAGAGCAGGTAGTAAAATACTGCACGGAGTGGCAGTAGCCACAGAGGCATTCACGGAGCGGGATGCCAGTGGCCAGTGGTAGGTGTCCACCTTCACGGAGCGGAAGGATGGAGGGCTGTCATCTCCCAATTAAATAAATAAGAAAAAAAAAAACCAGGGATGGGATCCATCAGTTCTAGAGGACGCATATAAAGAGCAGGTAGTAAAACACTGCATGGAGCGGCAGTAGCCACAGAGGCATTCACGGAGCGGGATGCCAGTGGCCAGTGGTAGGTGTCCACCTTCACAGAGTAGAAGGATGAAGGGCATCCATCTCCCAATTAAAAAAAAAAAAAAAGAAAAAAAGAAAAAAACAGGGATGGGTTCATGGGCTATAGGTATTACCAATTATTAGGCTTTTCAATATTTGATGATAGTTAATGTGACTTTCAAGGCATGCTTCACTTTCGGTGCATGTCCGGCATGACTCCCTGCTTCAATGACAGGGGAAAAGAAAAACTGATACTTCACACATTTCCAGCATTGCCCTCTGCTTCATGGCAGAGAGCTATGCTGCCGCTTACCCAACTAATCAAACTTAATATTTCACTTGGAAGCAGCTCCATCACTGCTCTCTACATTAATAGTGGGGGTGAAAAGGGAATTAGAACATAAGGTTACTAAGAGCCAAGAGAAACAGTTAAGTATGAGAAAAATAAGTGTAAGGCTTGCTGGGCAGACTGGATGGACCGGTTGGTCTTCTTCTGCCGTCATTTCTATGTTTCATTTCTATGTTTCTATATAAATATAGTGTGAAGGCTCACTGCCCGTGCTGCCCTGGGTGCCGCTCTTCTGCCTCTGGCTCGGGCCTTCCGTGAATCCTAGATACCCTTGGAGTCCGTCAGCTCCAAGAGGAAGTGGGAGGGGCCCCGTGGGGAACCACAGCGATAGGCTAGATTCAGAGAGCAGACACTGAGAAGGAAAGCTTTATTGTAATTACACAATGTTAGGTTCCATATTAGGAGCTACCACCCAAGAAAGAGATCTAGGCATAATAGTGGATAACACATTAAAATGGTCGGTTCAGTGTGCTGCAGCAGTCAAAAAAGCAAACAGAATGTTGGGAATTATTAGAAAGGGAATGGTGAATAAAACAGAAAATGTCATAATGCTTCTGTATCGCTCCGTGGTGAGACCGCACCTTGAATACTGTGTACAATTCTGGTCGCCGCATCTCAAAAAAGATATAGTTGCGATGGTGAAGGTAGAGAGAAGGGTGACCAAACTGATAAAGCTGTGATTGGTTCTTCGTGAATGCCCATGTGGCTTTAAATTCCAATGGTGAGTGGCTTGGAGTCAGGCCACCATTAGGACGCCGGAGAGGAGGCTGACAGCACCTAAATTAAACTGAAAACGAATGAATGGTAGATAATACATTGAAATTGTTAGCTCAGTGTGCTGTGGCGATCAAAAAAACAAGGCTACTTAATCCTCAAATCTAGTAGGCAAGTGTGGTCCTATCTATGTAAAAAAATGGGACTTTCGCATAGTTTGACTTCTTTAATAGAACTTTGTGATATCGGTTATTAGGGATGTGCAGGGAAAAAGTTTTTGTTGCGTACGTGATACGTATTCGTGGGGGGTCAATTCCGTTTCATGCAGAAGTATGGACAATTCAATCAGTTGTCGATCTGTAAATACGTTACTACTAAATTAACTACAACCCCCCACCCTCCTGACCCCCCCAAGACTTACCAAAACTCCCTGGTGGTCCAGCGGTGGGGTCCGGGAACTCAATCACACCCTCGGTGCTAGTTTCATCATGGCGCCGATAGCCTTTGTCACAGGGGCTACCGGTGCCATTGGTCAGCCCCTGTCACATGGCCATCGGTGCCATCTTGTGCTCCTTCCATGTGACAGGGGCTGACCAATGGCACCGGTAGCCCCTGTGACATAGTATGGGCAAAGGCTATTGGCGCCATTTTGAGTCCTGGCGTCGGACGGCAGGTCGCTCCGGGACCCCCGTTGGACCCACAGGGACTTTTGGCCAGCTTGGGGGGGCCTCATTACCCCCTCAAGACTTGCCAAAAGTCCAGCAGGGGTCCGGGAGCGACCTCCTTGCACGCTGGCCGTCTGATGCCAATACTCAAAATGGCACCGATCGCCTTTGCCCTCACTATGACGGCGATCGGCGCCATTTTGAGTATTGGCATCGGACGGCGATTTTGAGTCTCAAAATGGCGCCGATGGCCTTTGCCCTCACTATGACGGCGATCGGCGCCATTTTGAGACTCAAAATCGCCGTCCGATGGCCGATACAAGACTTAGTGGGGAACCATGGAACACATATCGAAGTTCAATATTCTACATAATGATTACTCGATGTTTGAGTTGCACTGGTCATTATGCTTATAGTTCAAACATGATACTCCTGTTCATTACCCAGTACACTCATTCTAATAATGTTACATTCTAATAATGTTACATACTTTTATAATGCTTTTTCATAATACTCTGTTTTATTTCTTTTTATTCAAACAGCTTGTGTTATACATCTGCACAGAATGAATCATAGAATCATACAATCAGGAAATTCTGGAATATATACTTGTAAACAAAGAGAGAGAGGAAGGGGAGGGAAGGAAGAAATGTAACGAGGGAATGATGAGGGGGAGGTAGGGTGTAGGGGAAGAAAAGGAGATTCAACTTGCTTCTATATACTCTTATCGTTCATAGTTTCGTTACTGACCTAGTTTGTTGCTACAAAGAAAAAAAAGCTCTTTGTCATTGTTCACTGTTTAAAATACGTACATTGTTTGTATACGTTTGGATTCTCTATTAAATCAATAAAAATATACAAATATAAAGATATCACGAGATGCGTATGCAAATTTTAAATATTTAGTCAAAAGGGAGGAGTTTTGGCAGAGTTTATGAAAATGAGGGGCTTTTAACGTTGCAAGCGATACCACAATTTAACGCTGGAAATAACTACACCTTTTTTTCCTGGGGAGAGTAGGGAGAGAGGGAGAGAGAGAGTCTGAGCCTCTGGGAAGGCAAACATATTAGTCAACTTTTTATGCCACTGTAAAAGGGGCAATTAGTAAGCCAGGGTGAGGTTTTGGTGGCGTGCTAGGTTTTGGGGGGCAGTTTTAAATGCACAGTCTGAGGTAGGAACAGCACAGTAAACATCAGTAAAGATATGATGTGATTTGGAGTGATGAAAGGTACACAAATATGAGATTTGTGCAATGTAATCTCGACCTAGATTGATGTACTCTCTACCTAACTGCTATCAAGCTCGATCAAGAGTACATTGCACAAATCTCTTCTTTGTTTATCTGTCATCACTCCAAATTACATCAAACCTGCACTGATGTGTACTGTGCTGTTTGTACTTCTGACTGTGCATGTAAAACTGCCCCCAAAACTAAAGCCACCTCCAAAACCTCACCCCAAGTTACTAGTTGTCCCTCTTTCAGTGGTATAAATAGTTTACTTATATGAGAGCTATAAAGAACCTCTCTCTGGGATAGATTTTATAAATCTACGTGCACGCGTACTTTTGTTCGCGCACCAGGCGCGAACAAAAGTATGCTGGATTGTATAAGATTTGCGCGTATCTTATAAAATCCTGGATCGGCACGCACAAGGGGGTGCACATTTGTGCAACTTGCGGCGCCGAGCCCTGCGCGCGCTGCCCGTTCCCGCCGAGGCCGCTCTGAAATCGCCAGCTGGCGCGGCAGGCCCCGACACAGGCCGCTGTGTCGGGGCACTCAGCCATGCCCCCGGACCGCCCACATGCCCCCGAACACGCCCCCGAGCCAACACCACGCCCCCTGGCCACACCCCCGACCGCCCCTTTTTGCAAGCCCCAGGACTTATGCGCGTCCCGGGGCTTGCGCGCGCTGCCGAGCCTATGCAAAATAGGCTCGTGCGCGCAGGGCCGTTTTAAAAGGGTTACGCGCGTACCTTATGTATGTTGGTTTACTTGCATCTTGACTTGCCTTAAAGCAAGGCAGGTTCTGCAGAATTCTGCAACCCGCCTGATCTCTGAGAAACACCGGTGAGAGCATATTATCCCAATATTAAAATAGCTGCCCAGCTATCTGTAAAAGAGCAAATTAATTTGAAAATTATAATTTTAATATTTGAAACTTTAAAGCAAGAACCTTTTAGAATATTATACTCCTTCCTGGGAGCTACGGCCATCAGGAAAGTCTTTGTTAGTAACCCCATCTATTAAATTAGCCTGTCTTTCTGTAACCAGATGTTAGCATTTTTCTCGGCAGGTCCTGTATGTTGGAATTCCTTTCTGAATTTTTCGAGAGAAATGGAAGATGCTGTTTTTCATAAACATCTTGAAGCTCTGCTCTTTGATGAGGCTTTTGGATAATTTAGAGTACATATGTGCTGTTGTAATTAGTAACTAGGATACTGATTTGTGTGATTTTATCTGTTTTATTTATTCTTTATTCCTCTTTTTGGCACTTCAAAGGGAATTACATGCAGGTACTGTAGGTATTTCTCTATCCCTAGAGAGCTTATAATCTAAGGGATAGGTTTTATAACATACGCGTGCGCGTCCATGTGCAGGCTGTTCCTAGTGCATGCACTTGGCCACACCAATTTTAGAACATGCGAACGCCAGCGCACACATGTTATAAAATCCATGGTTGTGCACATGTGTACCAGATTTTAAAAACCACGCGCACATGTGCGGGCGGTGCGCACGGCCGGGCCCTTTTGAAAATGCACGCGGTGTGTGCAAGGCTGGCTACGCACATAAGTCACAATATTTGCATACGTGGCCAATTTAAAATTTGGCCATAAGTTTGTACTTGAGGAAATGGAGGGTAGAGTGACTTGCGCAAAGTCACAAGGAACACAGTGGGATTTAAACTCTGGTTTCCCTGATCTATAGCCCACTATGCTACTCTTCCACTATTAATATTATTATAGCTATTTTATTTAGCAACATTTTTATGAACTGTAATTCACCTAGCATGGTTTCCCAAGATAGGCAGACAATAAATATGGCAATAAATAAATAAACAGCAATGATTACTGTGTCAGAGAAGCGAGGGAATACACAATAGCATTAAAACAGAAAACCCTCCTTGTACCAGAACAAAATAAGATGTTTAAACAGCCTTCTTTTGTATACTGTTAGCTAATCATAGTAGGCACTACTGGAAGATCAATGCCATCTTTGTTTTATATTTAATCATAGACTATGGGGGCGGATTTTGCGCGTAACCCTTAAACCCCCCCCCTGCGCGCGCCAAGCCTAATTTACATAGGCTCGGCAGCGCGTGCAAGCCCCAGGATGCGCGTAAGTCCCGGGGCTTTGCTAGGGGGGGCATGCCGGGGGCGTGTCGGGGGGCGAGTCAGGGCAGCACGACGTCCAGGGTGTTCCGGGGAGGGGCATTCCGGGGGCGTGGTGCCGGCCCAGGGGCATTCCGGGGGCATGGCCGAGGCCTCCGGACCAGCCCCCGGGTCAGGTGATGGTGCGCCAGCGGGCCACCGGGGCGTGTGAGTTACACCTGCCTCGAGCAGGCATAACTTTTGCGATAAAGGTAGGGGGATTAGATAGGGCTGGGGGTGTGGGTTAGATAGGGGAAGGGAGGGTAAGGAAAGTTCCCTCCGAGGCCGCTCCGATTTCGGAGCGGCCTCGGAGGGAACAGGCAGCTCGCGCAGGGCTCGGCGCATGCAAGGTGCAATAATGTGCACCCCCTTACGAGTGCCGACCCCGGAGTTTAAAAGATATGCGCGGCTACCTGCGTATCTATTGAAATCCGGCGTACTTTTGTTTGCTCCTGGTGCGCTAACAAAAGGTGAACAGGTGCGTACTGGTTTGTTATCCATGTAACTTTACTTCTGTTCCTGATGGTGATGAACATACTGGACTGGGTGGCACTACAGTTGGAGAGAGAACACTCCAGGGTGATGGTGGTGAAAATGCTGGGGGAAGTTGATTCCAGGGGCCCAGTGGCTGACATGGGATATTCCATGCAGACTGTAGTTGGTATGGTCGTATCCACTGCAGCATCTCTCTCTGGACTGATGTTATGAACTGCAGTCCCTCCTGATGTATCCACCCAAGCCTTGCATCTCTTCTTGATACACTCTATTTCTTCCTACACTACCCCCTACAGGGCTTGGATACCCTGCAATAGAGAGAGAGAGAACCTCTGGGGAGACACACATTTTAGACAACATGTTATGCCACTATAAGAGGGACAACTAGATTTTGTGGGGCAGTTTTACATGCACAGTTAGAGGTACAACCAGCACAGTAGACATCAGTGAACATTTGATATGATTTGGAGTGATGAAAGGTACATAAAGATGAGTTTTCTACAATGAATTCTTTACCTAGCTTGATGAATTCTCTGGCTTTCTTTACATCAAAGTTATCTGCAATTATCTGAGCAACATCCTCTTAAAAATAAAGAAGATGATTTTCAAAAACCATTTACTTGGTAAGAAATGATGTACTTGGGTAAAAGGGCAGTCCAAACATAAATTTAATGTGCATTGTGGTATCTGGAAATTTATCCTAACCATGCCCCTTTTTTAGCTAAATGTATAGCAAAATGATGAGTCTAGCTCAAAGTGAGATATCCACTGCTGTCCCTGGTAGAAGCTTGAGCTGATATCCTGGGCCAAAGTGAAAAGGCCATCTAGATATCTGGTAGAGAAAAGGGAAGAGGTTAGTTACTGTGAGATTGTAGTGAGAGCAGCACACCTACCTAGAAGCCAACCTCCAGTAATGTGATCTTCCTGGAAGAATTCATGTATTCCAGACTCTGAAAGGATATAAGTATTGCTACAGGATCCTGGATACCTTGGAACAATGTCATTGATGATAACCTTGGCATTGCAAAGTTATGCAAACCATTTGCATGTTGAAAGGGTGGAAGCCCTTGCAGTTGTGAGTGTGGCCTCTTTGTCTGCTGGTGCCCTTATAGGGATGTGACTGCAATTGATAGCCCCAAAACAAAAAAGAAGCATGCAGTATGGTAGAAATCAATGAATCATTCATAATTTGTTGGTGGTGATGTCTTCTCTGAGGTAAATATATATAGTGATGTGTTTTCCTGAGAAATGGAGCCAGAAATTGACAATACATATGGAGGTGACTGATTGACTTTTTCCAGCTGTAAGTTAAAGAAGTGTCTAGAATGTGCTGATGGCAAAAAAAGGCCTGGGCTATAATGACCTTTGTGTGAACTGGCTTCTGATTCCTGGTGGAAGGGTGTAGGTCTAACTGCTGGCATAGGTATAGTATGGTTTCCTTGTTGAACCTGAACCTGTGCATGACTTGCTCATCTGACAGATCCAAAAACTGTACCCTAGTCCTTTATACTATCTATAAGGTGTACCTTCTCCTAATCCTCTTCTGTTCTCTCTGCCTCCTTAACTGCTGTGCCATGAGTATCCATAATTTTATTACACTCATTTTGGACTTTATTTCTCCAGCCACTCACTCCCCCTCTCCCAACCCCATCTGCCCAGTCTGCCCCAGTGACTTCTTCTACCCCCCCCCCCCAAGTCTGCCACAGTAACATACACTACCCCCCCCTCCAGATCTGTCCCAATATTACCCAGTGACAAACACACACACAGATATACACAAACACAGTCAGACTCAATATGCCCCAGTCACCATACGTACATGCATACTCTCTCTGAAATACTATCCATTCCATACAATAAACTCTGTATCAGGCCGAAGGACAACCTGACAAAAAGTGTTTACAGCAAACACATTTCTGTGCAAGGACAAAGAATGTCCAATTATCCTCCCACCCTATCTCTCTTCCTAGTCTGCTGCAGAATCCATTCACTGGAAGAAGACAGCCTACCAAACATCAGTTCAAAAAAGACAAAAGAAGTTACAATCTGATGCCTTAAATAGCTGGTGTAAAAGTGTTTGCACATTGTAGATGTTTATGGTTACAAAATTACAAACCATGCCCCGAGAAACCCCAAACATGCTTCATTTGTTCACGTGTACTTTTGCTCACAAACACATGAATACATCCATATGTAACCTGTTTGGAAAATCTGAGGTACATGTGAATGTCACACATGTATACATATGTCATTTTTATGTGAGTAACCACTTTGAAAATGTACTTATTTGAATGTCGCAAGCAGCAGCGTGGCAAAGATCTGGCAGCTACATTTGCCACCTGTGGCGGGAGGCAAGATAACTAACTTATCAAGCTAGATGCCCAAACTGAGCAGACTTCTCTCTTCTTCTGCATTTGTATATAGAAGGAACTGAAGACCAGCAATGGGGAGATCTACTCATGGCTTGGAACTGAGTGATGTAATAGAGGGGGAAGAAGGCATATACTAAAGTGTCAGCAGGGGGGGGGGAGAAGGAATCCACAGGCAGTGAGGAATGGAAGGAGCTGGGACAAGTGATCTATTGACTTGGTTAAAAGACAGCTGTGACCAGAGATATTAAAACACAGAACAGCAGAAGGAGAGACAGGAGAGGACCCGAGGTAATAGCCCTCTTTGAACGACAAATAGGGCCAAACTGTTTCTGAAACCCAAGGGAGAATTACTGATAAAATATGCTAAAGCTCTGGGTTACCAATAAATGCAATGTGTACTTCGTCTAGTGACAGATGAGCCATAGAGATGATGGTTGAACTTCACAGACAACAACTGAAGGAACAAAAGCAATAGCAGTTAACTGGATACTGTATGCATGCATATTTGCCTCTCTCTCTATATCTAAAATCACACCCACTAAAAAGTGGTGGTATGAGTGAATTGCTGAAAACTGCTTCCCTGAGAAATATGTCAGTTAATTTATCTCTTTTATTTTAACTCAGGAGTTGCCTCCTGCTCCATAACTCCTAGCTCAATTGGCACCAGGACTGGAAACTGGTACCATAAGCCTTCATTCACAACATGGGGATTTCACCCCCTTTTGTATCACCCTTCCCCCCAGCAGCATACCTAGTCTGGCCACTGCAGTGAAAGTCCTGGGCTGGGGCAATGCACCAGGGTTCCTTCTGGATCGCTGCAATCCAACCATTAGGTGTCACTTTATGAATGCTGCCCCTGCAGCATCCCCAGGAAATCCAGGAACTGGAAAAACTGACTCCGAGATTAAACCAGGGACCTTCCCCATGGCAACCCACTTCACTAGCAGTGAGCCCTTGTGCCGGCTCTATGCCAGTTAACTTGAAAAGCCTCTGGAACATTGCTCCATTGTTATGGGTCCATGTGCATCTCTGCCCCATCACTCCCTTTTTAAAAAAATTTGAAAGAGAAAATGGTGGGGCTTTCAGAGCTTTCCTATCTTTTATTGACATATCAATTTTCTCCTTGTCTTCACTGCATGCTCCGTGGAGGTAGGGATATGCCACAAAACATTTTTTCTAATATAGGTGCGCCTTGAGCTTGAAAACATTAGGAAACTGATCTAAGGAGTTAATTTTCCAAACCTTGCTCCAATCTTCCTCCTGGGAATACACCCCTTTATTATCGGTAAATTTACACATATAGAGATAGATATTGAGAAAAATCTGACTAAGGGGTCATTTATCAAAATGCGCTAAGGCTTTTCTCGCATGTGTTAAGGGCTTAATGCATGCGAAGAGCCCCGTTAACACATATGATAGGCCCTTAATGCATGTGAAAACATGTTTAATGCATGCGATAGCACATCGCATGGTGTGATGCAAATATGGAGAATAGGAGGAGTTAGGGGTGGGGAGAGGGCTGGGTTTGTCTGGCTGCAAAGAGCTATTGCACAGACTTAACAACACCTTTTTGAATTGTGTTAGGCTGTGTGATAGCTGCCATGACTGGGCAGTTAGGTGTGTTTACCTTGTGGGAGATGATTTAGATGAATTGAAGCTCTAAAGCATCCAACTAGCCTTCAGGGACAGGATGAGAAAGAGAGAGACTGACCATGTACAGTAGTTTTAAGCTCCTGGAGAGAGAGAGACTGACCATAATATCATCTCCCTAGATAGGTATTTGTATCCCTATGGTAGGCCCACCTATTAACTCGAGGTGAGGTTTAGGTATCAGTGTAGGGGGTTAGGGGCCCCTTTGACATTCAATGTTAGATGTATGAACAGAACAGTGGTCTCTTGTGAACATTTGATGACCCTTGGAGTGAGGAAACTCACTCCAAGATGAGATTTGTGCAATGTTCTCTCAACCTAGCTTGCTGGACTCTCTACCTGGGTAACATCAAGCTAGGTTGAGAGAACATTGCCCAAATCTCATCTTGGAGTGAGTTTTCTCACTCCGAGGGTCATCAAATGTGCATTTGGCTGTGCATTTTGAACATGCTATTTTTACCCCTTATATAGTAAGAGGTAATAGCGCATGGAAAATGTGCGGCCAACCCCCTCAAAACTAATAGCGCCCGCAACATGCAAATGCATGTTGATGGGCCTATTAGTTATTCCCACGCGATACAGAAAGTAAAATGTGCAGTGAAGCCGCACATTTTACTTTCAGAAATAAATGCCTGCCAAAGGCAGGAGCTAAATTTGGCCGGTACTGGGAAAGTGTACAGAAAAGCAGAAAAAACAGCTTTTCTGTACACCCTCTGACTTAATATCATAGCGATATTAAGTCGGAGGCCCCAAAAAATTTAAAAAAATTAAAAATCTGCCCATGACCAGCGGGTTGGAAGACAGACACTCAATTTTGCCGGTGTCCATTTTCCGAACCCATGGCTGTTAGCGGGTTCGAGAACCGACACCGGTAAAATTGAGCGTCGGCTGTCAAACCCGCTGACAGCCACCATTTCTGCCAATAAAGAGGCGCTAGGGACGCGCTAGTGTCCCTAGCGCCTCCTTTTACTATGGACCCTAATCTTCATATCTTTCTTTACTGAATCGCGCGTCCAGGAGAGTGGCCTGGGCGTGCGTCGGGAGAGCCAGCGCTCGCCGGCTCTCCCGTGCATCTTACTGTATCGGCCCGATTATGCGTAAATTACCATAGCTGGTAAATATATGCATAAGTTACATTAATTTTCAAAGCAGACTTATGCTCACACTTTTTAAAACAATAAACATGCCCACTAAGTCCCAACCCCATCTCAAGTCCACCCCCTGTATTTTCTTGTCCTGATGCACACAAAACTACATGCATACAGTGTATATGTATGCAATTTTATGTGAATATCAACCACACTATTTTTTAGAAGGCCATTTCTTCAGGTAAATCACAATTTTATTGAAAATATTTATTTGAAAATTAGCCTTCCTATGCATGATCATCGTAGACCAAGTGAAAAGGAAAACACCACCCTCTTTGCTCTCTTTTTATTAAAACTGCTATTCATTGTGGGAAATGAGCACAAAATGACACTTTCCTGTGCCAAGTGATCATCCCCCTTTCCTCCAACCTTTCCTCCCAGACAATTCACTCTGACATTCACTCTGTGATCATCATTGTGTAATAGGGGTGTGCATTCGTTCCCTACGAATCGGGAATCCGCAACGTATAAGACCCTATTCGTTGTATTCGTGTGGAAGTGAAACGTATCACGATTACCCACAAATACAACGAATCTTCGCCGAATTATTCGGCCGCCTAAAGGAGCCAATTTAAACAAACCCTCCACCCTCCTGACCCCCCCAAGACTTACCAAAACTCCCAGGTGGTCCAGCGGGGGGTCCAGGAGCCATCCCCTGCATTCACACCCTTGGCTTCCGGTTTCAAAATGGCGCTGATAGCCTTTGACCTACTGTGTCACAGGGACTACCGGTGCCATTGGTCAGCCCCTGTCACATGGTAGGAGCACACGATGGCGCTGATGGCCATGTGACAAGGGCTGACCAATGGCACCGGTAGCCCCTGTGACACAGTAGGTCAAAGGCTATCGGTGCCATTTTGAAACCGGCAGCAGAGGGTGTGAGTTCAGGACAACCAGGGAGTTTTGGAAAGTCTTGGGGGGTCAGGAGGGTGGGGGGTTGTAATTAATTTAATTTTAGCGGGGAAACGAATAGGAATTAACAGATAAACGTATCGGGGGGCCCCCTTGCCGAATGCAATGTATCTGCCCCCCAACAAATACAAATCCCGAATGCAACGTATGGCGTCCCTCTGCACATCCCTATAGTGTAATCTCTCCTGAAAAATGACAAGAAAGTGCTCCAAAACTGAACTATTTTCCAATTCATTTCTGTCACATTTTTTAGATTAAATTAAAGTTTATATGGCAGAGAATGAAAAGAATTAATTAACTCTCTCCCCATTGTAAAAAAAAAAAAAAAGATCTACACAGGCAAAAGGAAAGCTATCTGAGCTTATTACTTCTCTAAAAATTCACTTATAATATTAAAGTGATTCATCTTTATTTTTAAATATATCTGATGCTTGGTTTCAGTGTTGTTTCCTCTTTTTTCAAGTCATGATTGATTAGGTCTGTTGGATCCTGGAAATTGGAAATGCGGCACCTGACTAAACTGAATGTCAGCATATCTAAGGAACAAGAGTAAGAGTACGAGGAGGTGGGATGTGGAGTGCCTAAAATGGAATAGAGAACAGGAAGGAAATGGTATTAAGTTGATGATTAGATGCAGAAAAAAATGGCATGAAGGGTGAAGGGAGATATCAAAGGGAAGGAAGTGGCATGAGAGGAACCAAGGGCCTTATTTTCCAAGTGGCTCGCACGCGATAAGGGACGTTTCACACGCGAAAAGTCCCTTATCGCGTGCGATACCAAAATGGGGGCAGAGTCGGCCCCGAAAGAGGAGGAGTCGGGGCGTCACCGGGGCCGACTCCACAAAGACGCCACGGATGACAAAAAGGTAAGGCCCTTTTCGTGTCCAAGTTCACGCCCAATAGCGCCACGCTATTGGGTGCGAAACTGGCAGCGATCGCACCGCAACAGTGCGATCGCTGCCGGCTAGCGCAGGCCTGCCCCCCATTTCGGCCCCCCGCCCCTCATTACCTAAAGTATCGCAGGCCTGCGATACTTTAGAAAATGAGGCCCCAAGAGAGGCAGAAAAGAAGAGAGAGACAGGATAAAGAGATGAAAGTAAGAACCGGGGGAAGGCGGAAGAGAAAAGGGAATGGAAACAAGAGAAGAAGAAAATTGGAAAGAAACTACAAGAGGGGAGGAATAGTCTAGTGACCAGATCAGTGGGCTATGTACCAGGAAGGTAGAGTTCAAATCCCATTGCTGCTCCTTGTGACCATGGGTAACTCCCTTTACCCTACATTGCCTCAGGTACAATCATTAGACTGTAAGCTCTCTGAAGACATTCAGATACCTCTAGTATCTGAATGTAATCTACTGTGAGGTGCTGAAAAGCAGATAAATAAATAATAATTAAAAAAAAGAGCAAAGGCATGAAAGAGCAAGATGAGAGGGAAGAAAGAGATATAGGGGCAAGAGAAGACAAAATAGGGAAGTAAGAGGGTGATACAGGAAGAGATGAGAAAAGAAACCAGACTGGGATGAAGAAAAATGAAGAAAAAGGCTATGGCTACAGATGGGCATGTATTAATGGAGAGAGGGCAAAAAAAAAAAAAAAATTAAACTAGAGAAATGAGACAAAGGTAAAAAAATGAGGATAGTTAGAAAAAAGGCAGAAAATAAAAAGCAGAAAAAATTAGAACGCATAGAAAAAAAAATCCAACTCAACATACATAGAAAAAAAAAAGCATTTTAGAAGCAATTTTCAACTGCCTGCATTACTGCAAAGTCCACAGGTACTTTCTCTATGTGATCTTTGGAACAATTTTTAAAGTGAAATTGTACAATACTTTCATTTTCAAACTGCAGCACCTGCTTTTTCTGCAGGTAAATTTTCCATGGAAATTAAGGTGCATAAACATTGTTTATTTTCCTTGGCAGTCTTAAACATGCCCCTAGGAATACCTCTTCCTAATCGGGCTAAAAGTAAGCAAGCTATGGGACCCTGCACATGCTTTTAGCCAGGTTAATGTTCGGACTGCCCTTTTACCCAGGTACCTCATTTCTTACCAGAGAAATGTTTTTTGAAGATCATCTTCTTTAGTTTTAAGATGATGTTGTTCAGAGAATCGCAGATAACTTTGATATAAAGATTTAAAAAAAAAAAAAAAAGAGAATATTATATTTGAAAAGAAGGAAAAAAAACCTGTGAATACAGGAAGACAAGTAGTGAATCTTTAGGCTGCATCTGCAGCATTGGTAAGTGATACTATTGCCCTTCAGAAAAAAATTAGAAAATTATGAAAATGTAATTGTAGGAATTTGAGGAATATTAATTTCAATGAATTGAATTATGTTGCCCTTTCTACATATGTTTAAAAGATATCTGTATGAGGTTCTCAAATAATCAAATGAGTCCTTTCCTCCTAATAAAAATTATATTAGTTACAAGTAAAAATAAATTACGATAAACCATTTTTGGAACCTATGCAAAAAAATGTGCACATTGTTTTAGCATGTGAGTCACTAGTTACCATACATACCACTTAATGCAATGCTTTGCTGGTTACATGCTAAATTTTGGACATACTGTCCATGTTAGTAACACATACAGCAACCAAAAAAATTATACTGTGCATGTTACCTGCCTGCCAAAATCTCCTGTGCTAATCAGCCCAAAAGGAAAGGGTTGGTTAGCATTGGGGATTATTGGCATTACAGGCACAATGCGTAAGGGACTTTAGAGGTCCAATGTCTCTCCACCCCTCCTCCTAACACTAAAGTTAGGGACCTTTAAGCCACTATCTCTCCTCCTCCTAACTCCCCCCCCCCCCCCCCCCATCTTCTTTGGCACCAAGAGTACTGGGCCTTCAGATTCTGGATTCTGACATCCCTCCATACCCACTCCCCCAAACATCCCTCCATGTCCTGCATATCCAGTGTTGGCCAGATGAAGATCAGAACAGGAGAGACAGGTTGACCTCTCGCATTACATCTCATGAGCAAAAGGTCAACCAACATCATCCCCAGCCAATTTTATAAAAGCCATTTATGCAATTAAAACCACATTTTATACATGTGAATGACCTTGAAAATTCATCCTTATATGTGTAAGTCACAAAATATGAATCCTTCTATGTCAGTGTGGTTTGGATGATACTAAAGAGTCTCAAAAGACTCATATTGTCTGGTTATTTATATTCATATAAAAGCATGAAAAAATATTATACATCTAGTCAGACAAATAATTTGGTCTACCTTGGAACCCTGCTGTGATTGACAGAGTCCATCTGTACCTTATCCTTTAACCTTTAGAACAGCTTTTCCATAATATGACTGAGAGGAAAAAGAAATTGACTTTAGAAAGGTATTTTAGAAGAAAGCAAAATTAAAAAATAAGAAGCTCTAGAATTACTGCCTGATTTGAATTTAGATAAAAACTGCTAGAAAATCTGTAAAATAAAGAAAAGTAAGTGTTATATGGACACTAACTTCATTAAAATGAACATTCTTGGATTTTAAAGGACAACAGGTTCATTATCTATTTTCACTTTAACTTATAAACTGGGTAAAATAAAAACATAATAAAATTAGCTGTATCCCCCTGTCATCATGAAAGCAATTTTGTTCTTCAAGCAAAATCCTTATGGCATAGACTTGTGTTACAGTTTTTGACCAGGAGTAAACCATTAATAACTTATCTTTTCTTTTAACAGATTAAAAAAATCAACCGAAACTTTCCTGTAAATCAACAGGTATGTATGAATTTAGTGAAATTTTGACTTTTCTTTACTCTCTGGTGAAGTTGGTCCAGTAGTGATATTGTATTGCAGAATAAAATAGGTTGAGAAGCACATTCAGTATTCTTAAAAGGTAGTCTGTGTGTTGATGATGATGATTTATTGATATACAAATTTTAGTTAATCGTGCATCTTCTTTATTTTACAATAAAACTGGTAAATGTGCAATGTCAAAACATTTGGTTTTCTTTATTCATTCTCTATATAGGTCAGAGTCATCTGTTATGTTCTTTTGAAATAAAAATATAAATCTGTTCCTTAGAACACACTGACTTCATTATAAAAGAAAGAAAATATGCCGGGGCTGAGGCCCAATGCCGTAACCCGGCCTGAGGCTGGGTCCTGTGGCCAAGTCCCAGCACAAAGTCCAGCACCAATGCTAATGGCCAGTCCGAGGTCAGTTCCCATCATTGAGGCCCAAGCCTGGGCTTAGGGCTAGTACCAATGCTTGGTCCAATCACCAAGGCCTGGGTCTAAGCCTAGGCCCAACAAAGGGGCCCAGTCAGAGACTGGGTCCCATCATCAAAACCCAGGCCTAGACCCAAGGCTTAGGCCTGTGACTGACGCCAGTGCCTAGCTAAGGCTGTGTCCCACCATAAAGGCCTGTGCCTAGACATAGTTCTAGGCCTAGAATCCTAGAACAAAACCTTCTGACTTCTTTGTTTTTATTCTGGAAGTTAAATATGACATTGTCTGCCTATAGGACATGCTACATTGAAGCCATTGTTGAGCCTTATTCCCGACAGATGGTGCCATTTGGATGTACTGTCTTTGAAATGTCTGGCCATACAACAAAATAGTGCATCCACTCTGGAGTAAGGCATTACATTGGGGTCACTGTAGGCTGTCCTTTGGATAGACAACATTTTTAATCATAGGAAGATGAAAAATGATGGTGGAAGGCCTGAACCTCTCTTTCTCATGTCCAGTCATTGAGAACCAACCCCCAACCCCAACCATCCACTCCTCAGCCACCCCACTGAAACTAGGCACTTATTGTTTCAGTGGGTAGGACTTCAAAAGCAGAAGAAACATCCAAGCTTTTCTGTGCATACTGCAGCCAATGCTGAAATCTGTCTCTAGGAAGCACTCTGGCATATACTGAATAGAAGGGAAGTAAATATTTAACATTTTCAGGTTAAAAATTATTGCATACCACATTAACTGGTGTTTCACCATGCATGGTAAATTTTTATCAACTGACAGTTCAACTTCTTTACTGCAAGTTTTATTGCATAGTCCTTGAATATTTAAAATGCGAATTTAAGCAGACATCGGTAAATTATAGCAGAAAGAAAAAGTTCTGTAAACCTGGTTGGCAAGCCATTGTGTTCTCACTAAATTGTGGACTAGCCACCTCATAATGTGGACTTGATGTATAAAACACAATACAAATATGGAAAGAGTCTAACACATCTATGAATTTGTTAGGCTCGGTTGTTCCATAATTTTTCATAAAATCATGGAATATACCTATTTCTTGTATTTTCCAAAGGTTACAAATGTATCCAAACTATGGGGTGTATTTACTAAACTGTGATAAGAGTAAAATACACACAACCCCCCCCCCCCAGCATTTTGTGTACTTTTTGTACACAAAATGTTGTTTATCATGCTATATACCATATCCATATTTGCCAAAAAATGCCCCCTAGTTAGAAGAGCTGCTTTGTATATATTTGCATACATAAAATTGTCAAAGCTTGCAAAGCAGCTCATCCATAGAAAATCATATGCAAATAGAATAACATAGCTTTCTGAAGCCACATTATTTCCCAAAAAGTTAGCTACAACTGAGGAATTGTAGTTAAGTTTCCAGGAGGATGTCATGCATTCCGATGACTCTGGCCTGCTTCTTAAAAGGCCATGTGACCCAGATACCCCACTCTTTCTAAAGTGCCAAAATCAACCCAAGGGACTGGGTAAACTCCTGTCCACCATCTCCCGCTGCCTCTAGATATGGCCGAAAAGTAAAAATATATTTTAAAAATGTAATGCAACCATGCGGCAACATCTCCCCTTATTCAAACCATGCCCTTTCTCACTATAATTCATCCCCACCACTCCAAATACCACCCTGATACATAATATATCCTCCCCCTAGCACTGGTGGTCCAGTGGTAGCCTGGAGGGCCCCCTGGGCTGCTGGCTGATCTATACCATTTTCAAAAAAGTGCTGGCCAATCTTTTCCCCTACAGGGCCATCACTGAACCACTAGGATCACTTTCTTTAGGTAAGAGGGAGGTTCAGGGGTGGGGAAGGTCAGGGGCATTGCTATTGGGGTTGGGGATACTTGGAGGTAAGGAGATGTTTTGGATCTGTGGTATTTCGAGCATTGGGGACGAACTATAGTGAGAAAAGAAATGATTTGGGCAAGGGGGAGGGGTGTCGCTGCACAATTATATAAATTTTAAAAGTATTTTTGCTTTTGGCCCATCTCTAGAGGTGGTGGTGGGGTCTACCCAGACCCCTGGAAGGGATTTTGACACATTGAAAGGGTGGGTTTCCAGGTCACATGGCCTTTTAAGATGATGGCAGCCCTGGGTGAAAGGGGTCACCACTGTGCATTTTTTCACATTTCTTCATGAAAAAATATTCCCAGGAGGGGGAAAATACTGTTGGAATGACCTCCTTAGTATTTGTCCCCTTCCACAATAAAATATCATGGCTTAGTAAATGACTCCCTATTCTTGAAGTATGCTTTTATTTAGTAACTAGAGATGTGATTCGGCCAAACCTTTTGGTTCGGCCTTCATTATCGGCCCGCCGCGGGAAATTTCGTTTCCCACGGTTTGGGCCAATTTTTTTTTGGCTGTCCCGAGTCGAAAAAAAATAAAAATACCCAAACCCTTCAGATTTAATTAATTACAATCCCCCACCCTCCTGACCCCCCCACCGAAAACTTGCCTAAAGTTCCTAGTGGTCAAGTGGGGTCCCAGGAGCAATCTCCTGCTCTCGGGCTCTCAGCTCCCAGTAAACAAAATGGCGCCGGTGGCCCTTTGCCCTTACCATGTGACAGGGGCTATCTGTGCCATTGGCCGGCCTCTGTCACATGGTAGGAGCAATGGACAGCCGGCGCCATCTTAAAAAATGGTGCAGGCCATCCATTGTTCCTACCATGTGACAGGGGTAGGAGAAATGTTGCCTAAAGCCCCTCTGGACCACCAGGGGCTTTAGGCAAGTTTTTGGGGAGTCGGGAGGGTGGGGGAATGTAATTAATTAAATCTGAAGGGTTGGGGTGGGTTTGGGGTTTATTTTTTTAATTGTATGTGCCTTTCTCCCCCCCCGAAATTTAATAAGAAAACCTCATGAAATTTCATGGGTTTTCCTAACATTTCGGGGACCCCCTGAACCGCTACAAAATAGGAAATATCATCTATGTTTCCTATTTCATTGCAAATGAATGCACATCCCTATTAGTAACATTAATTTTAATATTGCAGTTCTGAAGACCTTTTTTAAATACCTCTAAATTTTGTAATTCATGTTTTATGTGATATCATGTCAGCTTATGGCTTGAGTAATGTTCATCAAAATGTTATATCAGTTTCTTTTTTTTTTTCTAACTTTATTTTTATTAGTTTCAACAAATACAAGCAAGATATTTCCTTACTTCCAGAAAACAAAATGACATATCAGAAAAGGAACACTAAAATATGGAAATAAGAAAACTATAATCATTGCTAAGTCATTTTTCCAAAAGGAAATTAAAAGAGCTGAGTGGGCTACGAATATGTGAGATAAAGGAAACCTTTAAGTAGGAACAGGCTTAATGTGTACACGGCAAACCAAATACTATGGATCATTAAACCTATTATTACCCAGGAGAAGAAGATATTATTCTCCTGGAATTGTTAAGGGATTTAAGTTGCTCAGGGAGAAAGGATACAAAACATTCATTCTGAGAATGAATATCACATTTGCATGGATATCTTAATATGAAAGAGAACTCCAAAGAAGTAATCTGCGATCTTAAAGCAAGAAAATCTTGTCTCCTTTCTTGAGTAGCTCTTGTGAAGTCCAGGAAAATACGTACTAACTGACCATAAAAGGGAGTGTAGATATTCTTAAATTACCTTTTCATATCAGTTTCTGTTGATAGACTTCCTGGTATTTACTGATTTGTTGACAGAATCCATGATCTTCCATTTTAGAGATTTTTTTTTCCATATTACAGGTCTAAACAATGCATTGCTGGAGACGGTACAATTAGCAATTGCAATAAAAAATAAACATGTTTTCTTCCTTCTTATATAGTGTTTCTATAAGGAATTTTTTTCAGTCATTAAATTTAAGGTTGAATCATGATTGTGTTCATGAGGAATTTAATGTACATTGTAAAATTAACTTTTTCCAGTTAATATACCAAACTTGCATTATAAACCAAGGATGTTTTTAAAATTTCTAGCACATCATCAATGTAGATGTTTTCTTCTGCATGCACAGTGAGTTTCCTACGAGATGTTGATGTGGCCAAGCAGTCTTACCAATCTAATCAAACAGCTGATTGAGGGAATGCAATGTACTTCTTAAGACACAGGGAGGTCAATATTCAAAACTAAACATTTGCATATCCAAGTTGGAGTTAGATGGCTAAGATCGAGTTAGATGGATAGCTTGGAGGTAGATGGATAACTTATGAGTTAGATGGAGTTAGATGGCATCTAAATGGTTTTGAATATAGACCTCAGGATGTATTTCTGGAAAAAATGCTGGAAATTAGGAGAACAATTTTAAAAGGTATTTAACCAGATAAGAAGGTACTAACCCAGGTAGGTTGCCCTAACTGAAATGGTCCCCCTCACAACAGCTAAAAATATGCGTGGAATTTCACAGCACATACACTAGATTAAAATGTTGTGCTCCTGGGGGGCGCGCTGACGTCACACACCAAGATGGACGCATAATTCGGGGGCTCCCACAATCTCCCGCTATATGTAGCAGTATCCACACCCATCCGAGGCAGCACGCGTTTTAATTGTGCATTTCTGGCGGCGTGAACTATCAGCATGACCACTAAAAAGAAAAATGTGGATCTTCAGCATTTTTCCTTTTCGAAAGACGAAGCCCGTGCCCTTTCAGCTCTTCCTGACCGCGAGGTAGGGGATCAAGATGGCGCCGAGCCGGGCTCTCCTGACTCTGACCTAACTAGTGGCCCCGGCGAGTCGCTGCCGGCTCTCGACTCGGCCCACCCCACCCGCGCGGAATTCCGCGAGTGGTTCTCCCTCCTCCGTGCAGATATTAAAACATACCGTAAGGAGTTGTACGAACGGATGGAGGAGATGAGGGAAGACCTTACAGGCCTTGGGCGCAGGGTGGACGAGATGGACACTCGCATGGAGGGTCAGGCCGAGATAACCGCCGCTAATAAACAATCCTGCGCTACCTTGAGCTCTGAAACCCTGGCTCTCACTACTAAGATAGCGGACTTAGAAAACCGTATGAGGCGCAATAATCTCAGATTCAGGAGATTTCCTGAGACCGAGGGCTCCGAGAACTGTGCGGAATTAATTATTAAATTTTGCTCTCATTTACTGATGGAGTCAAACCGCTCGGATGACTATGTTCCCCCAGACATCCGACTTGATCGGGCACATAGGGCCTTGAGAGCCCCGCAACCGAATCGCTGCCGGGATATCATTGTGTGCTTTGCAGATTTTACCATCAAGGAACAAATAGCGCAGGCAGCTCGGGCGCGCAACGCATGGGCCTGGGAGGCACACAATATCCTCATCTTCCCGGATCTCTCCGCCGCCACCCTGCAAAGCCGGCAGTCCTTTCGCGAGATTACCACCTTTCTCCGCAGCAAAAACACCAAGTACCGCTGGCTGCACCCCTTCGGTTTGTCCTACACCATGGAAGGCATAACGCATAAATATATTCACCCGTCGGAAGCCGTGCCCCACCTTTCCTCCTGTGGGTTTGTTGCCTCCTCCACTTTGCCCAAGTCATCTGGAGAGCGCCCTTCTCGGCTGTCTGTACCAGCGTGGCAGAGAGTGGGCAAATGTAATAGTAGGCTCCGACGCCACTCGGGGAGCTCCCACTCTCGCCAAGATCCAACCTGATGCCCCTGCCTTCTTTTACTGGGCCATTCTACTACGAGTGCTGCGAGTGCTGCTGGATCACCTAAAGTCATCGGCTCATCAGTGTTTCCCTTTTGTGCTTCCCAATAGTTGTACTTTCTCTACCAGAAGCGTATTATTGGGTTTCCATACCGATTTCTTTATGCTGGTATGGGTGTACTGATTACTGTTTTCGTTTTACACTAAGAGATCCGCTGGAATGGCGGATGCGGGAGAGGGTGTTGCTCCTTCTCCTCATTTTCTTTTGTTTTCATTTTCTTTTTCATAATCTGGTTGTGCCGTTATCCCCCCCCCCCACACAGGGGGTGTTTTACACCTGCATGGAGGATAAGGCAGGTGTTTGTTCTTCTTCGAGGACGCTTTTTAGTCCTCAGGGGTGTCATGCTACTCAAATGTTTTTCTTTAATTTTTTTTGTTTTTCTGTACTGTCCCATGTTAGGTATTGCTTGCTGGATGTGTTTACTCCCTGTGTTTTGCTGCACGGATGGCTTACCATCTCCCCTGATCTGTGTTCACTTATTATGGTGCGCCAAGTACTGGCGGGGGCTACCATTGATGGTATTCCTTTTCAGTCTCTTTATTATGGGCGCTTGCATTTCGCGCTATGTTCCTCTCATTTCAGGCTATGGCGAATCTAAACCTTCTCTCAGTAAATACTAAAGGTTTAAACTCGCCACAAAAACGGGCCTTGTTTTATAGGGAATTGGCTTCTTCTAACCCTGATGTAGTTTTTATACAGGAGACTCATCTTAAGGCCCGACATGAATCTCTTATGAAGTCCCACCAATTTAACCATCAATACTACTCCCCGGCGTCTAAAAATGCTAAGTATGCTGGTGTTGGTATATTATTTGCCTCTCATATCGTGTTTGAATGTAAATACTGTCTTCGAGATCCTGGGGGTCGATACCTACTGTTATGTATTACTATTCATAATTGTGATTTTACATTGGTTAATCTCTATGCACCAACACGGGAGCAGGCTGCTTTTTTCCAAGCTTTACGCCCCCTCCTTATTCAACATACGGTAGGTCACCTAGTGTTTGCAGGTGACTTCAATGTTACTATATCTCCCTCCCTGGATAACTCTAAGGGCCACTCCCACACGCCTTCGATCCATACTAGAGCTCTTAAGGACCTGATGGAGGCTCATAACCTGATCGACCCTTGGAGGGTGACATACCCTCATTCCCGTTCATACTCCTTCTACTCTACAGCCCATAATTCATACTCCCGTATTGACCATATCCTCCTGGATAAATCTTTATATCATATGGTTACATACACTGATCTAGGCATCATTTCCTGGTCAGACCATGCTCCCGTACGCCTCACTTTGAGACTACAGGGGGACGATCATGGTACCCGTTTTTGGAGATTAAACGACTCCATTTTACAAGACCCATTATATATACAGTCCGCCACGCAGCTTATTCTGGAATATTTCCAGGATAACATGCATTCGGTACCATCCCCAGTCCTCCTTTGGGAAAGCTTTAAAGCCTTCATCAGAGGTCACTTTATTTCCCGAACCTCCTATCTCAAAAAGCAGAGGGAGGCAGCCTGCTCCACCCTTCGGGATCGAATCGCTGTGTTGACCTCCCGACATGTCAGTACGGGTTCTCCCCGGATTCTTACTCAGCTCACCAAAGCCAGGGAGGATCTACATAGGTTGGAGGTCGACCATATAGCACACGCCATGAATATTACCCGCCAACGTTACTTTGAGGGTGGCAACAAAGCGGGGAAACTGTTAGCACATCAGCTAAAGAAAGTCTCCTGTCAAAATCACATTCTTAAGATAAAGGATGCTCAGGGTCATTTGCAAACTACTAACAAAAATATCACGACCCAATTTCTTAATTTCTATAAAAAACTATATGCAGCTGAAACGCAAATCCGGAGAGCAGATATCGATCAATACTTGCAATCTATTGATCTCCCCTCCCTGACCCCGGAAATGCGGGACTCTCTTAACGCTACAATTACGAGCCCCGAGATTTTACAGGCTATCAAAAACCTCACGGTGGGAAAGGCCCCGGGTCCCGACGGCCTCACGGCTAAATTCTATAAACTCTATGGTCCGGCTGTGGTCACACACCTTCAGAATCATTTTAACTACCTTCGTGAAGGGGGAGCCCTATTACCCGAATCCAATAAGGCCGGTATCTCCATCATTGCTAAACCGGGTCGTGATCCTACCCTGTGCGCCTCATACAGACCCATCTCCCTGATCAATTTAGATCTCAAACTATTAGCTAAAATCCTTGCCGACCGTATGAATGGTTTTATTGGCCAGATCATTCATCCGGATCAAGCCGGCTTTATACCCGGTCGCATGGCCAGCGACAATGTGCGCAAGATCCTTGATATTCTGTGGGGTGTCTCTAAGCGGGATCAGGCCCATGTACTTTTAGTGATTGATGCCGAAAAGGCATTCGACATGGTCCATTGGCCTTTCCTGTTTGAGACCCTCACTCACATGGGATTCGGTTCCTTTTTCTTTAATTGGATTCGGGCTCTCTATTCCTCCCCGTCGGCCTGTCTAAAAATCAATGGCACTTATTCAGATTCCTTCGTAGTTCAGAGGGGAACCAGACAGGGGTGCCCCCTTTCTCCCCTGTTGTTTGCCATATTCCTCGAGCCCATGGCCATACGCATTAGACAGAACTCCCGTGTTCAAGGGTACTCCTTAAATTCTTATCAATATAAGCTGTCATTATTTGCTGATGATATTATGTTTACAGTGAGTGATCCCCTGAGGTCCCTAAAGGAAATTGAAGACGAACTAGCCCGTTTTAGTACTATATCTGGTTTCAAGATAAACTGGGATAAGTCCGAAATTCTTAATATCTCCTGCTCTCCGGATTTGGTTCAGACGCTCCAAGGTTCCCATCCGTTTAAATAGGCCCCTGCTAAATTAAAATATCTAGGCGTCAATATTGGCCGGGACCTTTCTAATTTATTCCAGCTTAATTACCTACCTCTTATCCAAAAGATTGATCACGATTTTATACGATGGAACTCTCAGCCCTTAACCTGGTTGGGTCATCTTGCCACCCTCAAAATGAATGTGCTTCCCCGCTTCCTGTACCTCTTCCAAACATTACCTATACCGGTCCGTCCGGATATCCTGAAAACCTGGCAACGGAAGCTGCTACGGTTTTTATGGAGGAGCAGACCCCCTCGCGTGGCGCGAACGGTTTTGTACCAGTCCAAAGCGCAGGGAGGTTTGGCTCTGCCCAACCTACTCTGGTATTACGGGGCTGCCCAACTGCGGCCTCTTATTGATTGGCATCGCCCACTCGACGACAAGCCTTGGGTTCAACTCGAGCAAGCTTGGCTATCTTCTATGCCGTTGTCGGCGTTGATTTGGCAACCCAATAAAACTTGGAGGTCGCCTGCGACACTCACCCCCTGCGCCCGACAAACTCTCAACGTTTGGCGTCAGTGGAAACGTCAGCTGGTGGGTCCGGAGCTCTATTTTTTACAGAGTTCTCTCTTCCATAACACTCTCTTTCCACCTGGCCTTCCACGTCACGCATACCTACCTTGGAAGAAGGGAGGTATCTCTACATTCTCCCAGGTACTCCATCATGGCGCAATTCTCTCGTTTACTCAATTGTGGGATACTTTTCACCTATCAAGTGCCGAATTCTTACCCTACATGCAAATGCGCCACTTTCTACTTCAACTACAATCCCAGGGGTTGTTATCGACCCGACGCTCCCTCTTTGAAGGCTATTGTTCCACTACTCAGCTACCGAGGGGACTTGTCTCTAAATTCTACAAGCTATTGGCGACCCGCCCTACGACCAAACCGGTGCACCTGAGAGCTTGGGAAGCGGACCTGGGTAGATCCCTCTCTGATGAAGAATGGGACAACGTCTTTCTTCGAATGTCACGGGGTCTAGTCTCCGCTCGGATATCGGAGGCTAACTACAAGCTCCTATATAGGTGGCATTTCACCCCTCTGCGTCTCCACCGCTTCTCAACCAATCACGATCCCAACTGCTGGCGCAATTGCCGTCACTTAGGCACCTTTTTCCACATGTGGTGGGACTGTGCCCTGATACAGAAAGTGTGGACCTATGTTTCGCAGATGATTTCAGAGATCCTGGGCCGCACAATCGCTCTTCAACCTGCTCAGGCCCTTCTTCATCTCACAGATGAGGCCCTCCCAGCTCCGGCGCAGGCATTCATTCAGTTGGTGTGTACGTCGACTGCCATGGAAATTGCCTACTCATGGAAGAGGGCTCAACCGCCTACGCCCACTGAGATTCTGTCCCGTTTGGATAAGACGTGTACTTTGTATCGTCTAACTGCGTTTAAATGTCATCGTCTCGCTAAATTCTATCACATATGGAACCCCTACATTTCGTGGAGGCCGCCCCCGCTACCGCCACTTTCCTACCATTCCTAACTGCCAGGCTGGACGCTGTACGGTTGGGAGTACACTGCCATTGTTTTCATCCTCAATGCAAGCCTCTTTTTTCGGACTTTTTTTTCGGACTTTTTTTCCTTTCTTATGATACTGAGTAGCATGACGGGGGGGGGGGGGGGGGGTGACTGTTGTAACTTTTGTAAATCATGCCATGTACCCATTGTCCTTGTACTTCTTTCACATTGTTCTGTTTGGATATGGCAATAAAATTATAAATATTAAAAAAAAAAAAAAAATGTTGTGCTCCTCTAATCAGAAATAGCAGATTCAAAGCCCATGGGCAGTTTTTACATAAGTGTCTTGTTGGCAATTTTCAAAAGGCAATTTGCAAATTGCTATTTTGTAAGAGGTATACGTGCATACATTACCGAACTTGTCTGAACATTTTTATACCTGCTAATGGACTCATGTAATTGAAATTGCACTTGTGTTTAGCCTGCATTTTTGAGATGGGAGGTCGGGGCGAACTGATGGGGCTATCAGCAATCTGCATACGTACTTTATAAAATTTCTGCTGCTGCATATAAATCATGGTTATTAGGTGGACATGTTATGTAAATATTTTAAAACACCTAAAATATACGTGCATACTTTTATAAATTAGTTTGAGAAAGTAATCATTTTGTGGCATTGGAAATTTACACATTTTCTACAACATACACACATACTTTGGGGCAGAAATACATAGTATTTTATAAACTGGTCCACATCTGCCACACAGTTTATAAAATAGTTGCATAAATCTCCATGCATTCACTTATATATGCAAATTGTGTACTGTGGTAGTTTTGAAAGTCAGGTTACCTACATTTAAAAATGATTGACTATGTGTTAAGCTAATGGCTCAGTGGCAAGTGCATGAACACTGCCATAAGGAGATCCTGCTGCATGGGCTGGCTGCAGATTTAGCTATTATTCATTAATGATACCTAGTGACCAGACTCAGAGTGCTCATTTGCCTTTTCCACAGGGAACCATGGTTTGTCACCCTTGGCAAAGGACTGTGACCATAATGGATAGACTAAAGTATATGGGGGAAATAAAAACAGGGAAACATCCCCAAATAGTTGAAAATGAAGACTTTTGGTATTATAGCCCAACATAGGCCAGTTCCAGTGGAGCTGGAAGCCCAAAGGAGGAAGAAGAAGACATTTCTTGTTAAAAAAAAGATTTTCGAAATGATTTGATAATTGGACCCATCTTATCTCAGAAGGGGTCCATTACTAATTTAAAGTCCCTACCCAAGAGAATGTCACCATCAGCAAAAGAGATTAGAACAATCAATAATGAGATAGATATTAAGCTGCTGTGCATCTCAATTGAATAAACTTATCCGGCAAATTTAACCCATATGTTCAGCAGCGCATCCGCATTGCTGAATAGATCTGGCTATCTTAAAGTTATCCAGCTAAGAGTATCTGGTGAACTTTAAGCCAGTCTTATAGGCTGACCAGACATGGCTGAATATGTTATCCAACTAAATCTGAATATCCTAGTTAGCTGGATAACATATCCAGCTATGTTGGCTCCTCCCCAGAACATTCTCACCCTACCTGCCACTTAACCGGTTAACTAGTTATCCAGTTAAGTGGCGGACATTCAGCAGGGCTATATATTCAGTCGCTGCTACTTAGCTGGATAAATCCGAATTTATCTAGCTAAGTAGTGCTGAATATCGACCTCAGTAAGACCACCTTTGTCACTTTTTATAGATAGACACAAATAATTTCCTACTTATTCATCCGTAGTAGCATCCAAGCTAAATTACCTACAGTCTTATAACTTATTCTCTACTAGGAGTGGCTAATTCTATTCCTCAAGAGCCACAAAGGCCTGGATATCAAGGTATTCATTATGAATATGCACAAAATAGATTATCATTATTATTATTTGTAGGTTTTTTATACCGACCATCATCAGAGATATATCATGTTGGTTCACAATTAACTAGGGAAAAAGAAGTGAGAAGATATCAGTTACAAAAAACAGGGGTCTGAAAACTGGGGGTGGGAGAGAAGAGGCGCATGGGAGGGAGGGATAATAGAAGGCATGAGGATAGATAAACTTAATACTTGGGTACAGATAAGGATATACAATGGCCGACATAGCTACACAACAGCTGAAGCTAGCTGCTGTGTGGTTATGTGCGGTAAACGTAACAAATGTTGTTAACAGACAGTAGATCTATTTACAGAAGAACAATTCTGTATTTAACATGGGAGGAAACTTGCAAGTTAATAAAGCAGCAGCAGTTTAAAAATGGTGTAACGTCATAAAGCATTATAAGGAGTACAAAGTACAAGGTTAGATTTACAGCAAGATTTGCGATTACAGTATTAGAGCTTCCAGAAATTGAGAATCTGGAATTGAGAATCTAGTATCTGCATATGTATTCTGCATTAGGAATTGAACGTGGCAAAGGTTAATTATGTGACATAGTATCTATATGTGAGTTCCGCAGCAGAGTGGTACATGGCAAGGTTATGGGAAGGCTTGCTTGAATAGCCAAGTTTTGAGTCTAGTCCTAAATTTTTGTGCACAATGTTCAAGTCTGATTTTGGGTGGCAGAGTATTCCAGGTATAAGGGCCTGCAATAGAGAATGCTCGTTCCTTGGTGGACTTGAGGTGGTAAAGTTTATGAGGTGGGATGTGTAGGGTACCTTCGTAGGAGGTTCTGGTGGGTCTGTTGGTTTCATGGAAGTATATTTTGTCTTTCATCCAATACATGTCTTGGTTGTAGAGGATTTTGTGTACTAAGGTGAGTGTCTTGAAGGTTATGCATTGATGGATAGGGAGCCAGTGTAGGCTTTTGAGTATGGGGTGATGTGTTTGAATATGCATACAATGAAGTCAGTGCATGCAAATCTATATCATATATATTCATTGTGGGTATCCTGAAAACCAGACCTGTTTGTGACTCTTGAGGACTGGAGTTGGCAACCACTGCTCTACGATATCAACTTATAATTATCAAATATCACACTCTAGTAGTTAGTCTATTAGCATTCTGAAAATCTGTATAACCTTTGACCTCCTTAATTGTTCTTATTGTGCATGTTGCTTAGTGAGAGACATTGATGGCTTCTCTGTGAGTGCCTGATCCCTAATGCTCTCTGAGTCCATTTCCCCTTCTGGCTGCTGTGTTTCCAGCCTCTCTTCTTTTTATAGTCTGATGATCTGATCCAAGTTATGACTTGTGGATGCACTGGCTCATCTTTTTGCCATGGATTCTGCAGGTTTAAGTCTGACCAGAAGTTATACCAAGCAACAAGACTGTGAACAGAAATCCTATTAGCCTCTGATCCCAGAAGCAAATAACCTTCTGCACTTCACATTCAAATCGATCAAAAACAAAGTCAAACAAAAGGCAGGCTGTTATATATTGCAGCAGAGGAAGCAATGTTAGCATGCCTATTCTGTTATATCTGCTCAAATTATGGACAAGGAGCTAAAAGTTGTTGAACATACTGTAGTTACTTCACTTCCTCATTTACATATCATCTAAAATACTTAAATGCCTCTACTCTATAGGAATCAATTGGCAAAAAAGAAAGTCATAAGTAAAAGGGAATTATAAACATTGCTATACAATAGTTAAGAAAAGTTCACATGTGTATGAAAAGAACAATAAATCCTCAAACCACTAAACCCACTTTTCCCTTGCTCCATTATTAGCATAATTGCACATAAAGGAGGACTGCTTCCTTCATAAAGAAAACATTTCACCATTTCCCAAGTGAAAACTATAATATCTTCTCAAATACTACAAAAGTAGCATGCAATAATAGCTCCAAATGCACAATGCTGTGCAGCCTAGCACAGGAAAGATAGGGAGACACACAAAAAATAGCTTTGAATAACCTGACACCTAAAAATGAAAAGAGATTAAATATGGACATGCTATCCTGCCATCTATATCTCTTATGAAACCCCCCTCTCAAGGGAGAGGGGAGATTAAAGAGCATGCCACCATTTAAGTGAATTACAGCAGGGAAAAAAAAGAGGATAATGCAGCTCTGTAACATGAGCAGACAACCCAGGAAACCCAAAATTAGATTGAAAAGGTTGCCTCTTTTCAATCCCCTTACTGTGAAGGTGCTTAAATGACCATTGAATAGATGAGTCAGAGACTCAGGAAGGAGATCTGCATGTCACAGCCCCCTGGATTACTGTTCATAACTTGCAGTGAAATGTCATTTTAAGTCAAAGGATAATAAATTCCTAAATTATAGAACTGTGACTAGAAAAGTCCTACATTGGAGAACTCAGTGAGAAAGGGATTTATGAGGGAAATATACTGAAAAACAATCCTAAGAAGCAAACAGATTCTCACCCTAACAAGGGGAGTCATACCCTTGAGTACCTAGTTCTCAGACAACATATACTCTTTCCATAGTAATGCCTGGATTTTGGCCTTTTGGCTGAGAGAAGGTGATCTATCCAGGCTGGGTAACTGAATGACTGGCCATGAGCTTAGCGGAGCTAAAACCACCAAAGCTGAGAGTGCTGAGGGTATGAATCACTGAATGTTAAATAAGCCATGAGCCTAGTACAGCTGTAAACCCAAGCCAGGTTAAATGCTCCTACCGAGGAAGAAGAACCAAAGAACAGCAGCAGATCAGGGGGTGGAGTTGGGTCCCTCATAAAGAAGAGGATCCCAGCAGCAGACTGAGAGGTGACCCCGAGTCTCCCATGAGGAAGACAATTCCAGTAACATACCCGTAGGTGGAGTCAGGTCCCCCAGGTAGGCATGGACCCCAGAGGCAGACCACGAGGTGAGTTGGGTCCTGCAGGAGGGTGGGGAACCCAGCGATACACAGGTAGGTCTAATTGAGTCCTCTAAAAAGGGCACATACATTTCAGTGGATCAGAAATGGCACAGAGGAGTTGGCAGCAGTTTGGACACAATGGACCCCCAGACCAGCACTGCCAACCAGCCCAGTTGCATCTTTTCACATGGGTAAGACTTGGGCATGCCCCATGAGTTAAGTGGTCAAGGGGGCATTACACTTACAATATCAATGTATTCTTTGTAATAAATATGACCTGATAGCTAGTTAGATTTTTGAAATGTTTAACATGTTAAAAGGCATCAAGTTTTGCATAATTCCTGCTTTGTTTGGTTTGCCCATCACTTTAATGAAGATGACTGAAGTTGTAGCACTTCAACTACAAGCATGTCACCTCTTCCTATTACTTGCCAATATGGACAATATCATGACAAAAATTGGGTCCCGTGGAGGCTGCGTCTATCAATACCAGTAAGTAGCATCTTTCTATCACTTCTATATACACATAACATCTCTCTATATATAATAGGCTTATGTACTGACAAGCGATATGTCTGTTGTGGCCAGTGTTGTGCACACTGGCTCTGTGGATCCAGTGGCCATCCAAGTTGGAAGAAGTCTCAGACATTGGCAGAAGAAGACTGGGAATCGGTGGCATAGTTCAGTGCAGGATTGTGCGACCTACACTGGCTGGTGGATACAGCAAAATATTATGAGACCTGAATAGGCCCATATGGGCTGGAAAAGGAACTCAACAACAGCAGGAGTGAAAGGAGGGGAAGATTACACAGTGCTGCAGAATGACTGGGGAAGGGCTGAAGAAAACAACTACTCATTCCTAATGTTTTGCAAGTGTCAGTTTTGTATAAAGGTAATATTTCAGAGAAACTGAACTTCCCTAACATTGAAAAGAGGTAGAGAAAGTGTAGTTTTTGGATTATTCATAGTGTTAAAATTAGTCATTTCTTAAATGCAATATGTTAAGTATCTTTATTTCTTATGTCTCTATTTTCCAGATACAAGTGAAACCAATATCTTCATATTTCAGCTAGGCATCAAGAAAGTTTCCTTCCCCTTCAGAACTTGAAGGATCAACTAGAGTAAGGAAGGAAATCTTGGAAGCTACCGGAGTGGGATTCTGTGCCATGGGTAAATGCACAATAGGTATGTATCTTCAGGATATAAAGCTTTCTTCTTGCAGCTCAAGTCACTTCTGAAGACAAGATCTGTGTGATCTCAAACACTCCCATGCCTTTTTTCTTTGTCCTTTAATAGGTAACACAATATGCTAAGTCTCTATCTTAATTCGACTTTAACATTCCTCAGTATTCATTTACTACAGTGTTTTTTTTTATTACTCATCCACAAAATGGCATCCTTGTGCTCAGGTGGAAGAAAGAAAATGAGGGCAGAAATCTTCAGTACTAAAAAGAATCAAATTAAGTCAATATGCTGGAGCCCTCCTGCATCCCTCCAATCAAGCCATCAGAATAATAAAAAAATAGTGCATATCGGCTATCTAATTTTACAATTATTATTATTATTGTTTTATGATTAGTTGGGCAGGGTACTGTTAATACTAGCCTTCTCAGCAACTTTTGACATTATCTACCACTTCATTATGTTATCACAGCTAGAAGAAACTGGCATCAATAGGACAGTATTAGTGTGATTTGAATCCTACTTGTCAGACATGCAGCAATCCATTTAGTCACAGAATCTTCCTTTCCATCCTGAACTCTAACCTGTGGGGGTACCATAAGGATCCATTTTGTCACCCTCTTTAATATATATGTCAAACAACTAACTCAACTGATTTAGTTGCTGAACCTAAAATTCTGCAACTCCAGAAATGCTATACAATTTTTCATACCTATGGAACAGGATGTACAAACAGCTGTGAGAAAACTATCATCTAAGATTGGAGCAACAATCAACAATTTATATGAGTACAAAAAAGCAAACAGTCAAATTCCTAATATTAAAATCCCTTTTGGGGACTATGAACTCCCTTGAAAATCACAAGTATGGTGCCTTGGGTTCCTGCTGGATTCTGAATTATCCATAATAGCACATCTAAACAACTTTCAAAAAAATACCACTGACATCTACAGCAGCTATGTATATTATACTAACCCTACATCGAGAAGATCAGTCTGACTACATTAGTGCATGCAATGGTAACATCCTGGTTGGACTATTGCAACATTTTGACAATGGCCTGAAATCAAAAAGCCTTCACCAACTTTATCTAATACAAAATGCTACAGCATGCCATATAGAAGGCTGCAAATGATGCAAACATATACCCACTCTATGAATAATTTAGTAGCTTCCAGTGTCTTTCAAAGTCAAATTTAAAAGGCTGCAAATGGCACAATCATATACCCACTCTACTAAAACTTAGCTTCCAGTGTCTTACAAAGTCAAAGTTAAAACCTTAAGCTTAACCTTCAAAGTCTTAAAGGGAAAAGGTCCAGATTAGCCGAAAAGAAAACTTTCTCTCCACATACCTACCAAGACCACTAAAGTAATTTTCCCAACCAATGTTGTTGCATCGGAGGTGGACCCTTGGGCTGAGGTGGGGTTGATGCAACCCATAGGTAGAGACCTATGGGTCCCCATCATCGGTAGGTGGAGTGGGCTGAAGATAGAAGCCACTGGAGCTTCACCTATACCAGCCCTCATTCCCCGCGGGTTGAGCCTTTGGGTGCCAGGGCCGGCAGGACTTAGGTGGGCCTCGAGGCTGGTTTGTAAAGTAAGGTGGTTCAGCCCAGAGACAGCAGTCGATAGGTGGCATAGCCCTACCCTGGACTGGGTTCAGTACAGGAACTCAGGCACCAATGGAATGAAAGGTAACTGGAGGTGCCTAAGCAAAGAAATGCCAAAGACTTGAAAGTCCACATCCAGGAGATAGGTTAGAGGAGGCGTCACTGACAGTTTGGAATCAGCTGGTGGCAAGCGAAGGTCGTGGCAAGCAATATAGAATTCTGGACATGGAGTAATCTGTAGCATAGTCCATCAAGGCAGTGGTCAGGGCACGGAGAAGGCAGGTGTAGTCAATCAAGGCAATGGTCAGGGCACGGAGAAGGCAGGTGTAGTCAAACAAGGCAATGGTCAGGGCAATAGTCAGGGCATGGAGAAGTCATGCATGGTCAAGCATAGCAAAGGTCCAGGGTTGGAGATAGGCTGGAGAGTGGTCAAATGTAGTAGAGGTTCGGGGTTGGAAACAGGCTGAAGAGTAGTCAAATGTAGCAAAGATCCGGGGTTGGAGATAAGCCGAAGAGTAGTCAAACAAAGCCGAGTCGAAATCCAGAGTCCAACACATAGACAGGGCAGGAACAAGGAATACAGGAACCGGGAACCACAGGAGACAGGAACACAATGTAGTGACAATTCTCTATCAGCAATGAGTACTCCAAGTATGAGGAGACCTGATGCAAAGGCAACGCTATGGAGCGAGGCTTGAGCTTATATGCTCTGAAGAGTCTGACGTCAGCATCCAGGGCTGCGGCCAGGTTCCCGCAGCGGGCATTTTAAAAGAATCAACGATGCATGCGTGTGCCTAGGGAGGGGTGCAGCGCCGATGGAGGCATCTCTCGGTGGGCCACGCGGAGAGGCCTGACAAGCAGGGCCATCTTGACTGGCAACACTGGGGACTATGGCAGAGCCGGAGGCACTGGAGGCGACCCGAGTTCAGAGCTGGCAGCCCACCGCCACCTGTGAAGAGGAACCAGGAGCTGGAGTACATACAAGAAGGTTAGAAGGCCGCGCCGCTGGTCTGCTGTGGGCGGCACACATAAATGTATCATGGCACACTGGTGTGTCTTCAGACCTTATCAGGTGCACCATGGAAAAGTCACCATTGCTGATGCTCACATCCAGGCCAAAACATGGGCTCTATTTTCAGCACCTTGCAGAAACAAAATTCCACTGTACCATCTCTTAAACATGTAGGAGCTCATTTCAGAGTATATGTGTAATCATCTTTCTAAGAACATTATAACCAGGCATGCCTCTTCTTCCAAGCTACAGCATAAGCCCTAGAATGGGGTAATTAATGGGCAATAGGCAAGGTGTAATTAGCTGAACCTCACTTTGTTTGACACAACAGCAGTCAAGAACTAAGTACAGATCCCCAAGGCATTCTACTGTTTACCTTTTTCCTCTGTGAAAACTGAACATTTAATTCTACTCTCTGTTTCCTTTCTTTTATAAACTTGCAATCCACAAAAGAACATCGCCTCCTCTCCCATGACTTTTTAGTATTCTTACAAGCCTCTCAGGCAGGACTTTGTTTAACGCCATTTGAAAATCCAAATACACCACATCTACTGGTTCACCTTTGTCCACATATTTATTCACCCCTTCAAAAAAATGTAGGAGATTTGTGAGGCAAGACTTCCCTTGGGTAAATCCATTTTGGCTGTGTCCCATCAAACCATGTCTATATAAATATTTTTTTATTTTATTTTTTATAACAGTTTCCACAATTTTTCCCAGCACTGAAGTCAATGTTAGGGATGTGCAGAGGGATGCCATCTGAGGCATTCGGGATTCGGATTCGTCGAGGGGCAGCTAGGTTGCATTCGGCAAGGGGGGCCACCGATATGTTTATACATTAATTCTTATTTGTTTCCCGGCTAAAATTAAATTAACTACAACCCCCCCCCACACCCTCCTGACCCCCCAAGACTTACCAAAACTCCCTGGTGGTCCAGCAGGGGGCCCAGGAGCCATCTCCTGCACTCACACCCTTGACTGCCAGTATTCAAAATGGCGCTGATAGCCTTTGACCTACAATCTCACAGGGGCTACCGGTGCCATTGGTCAGCCCCTGTCACATGGTAGGAGCAATGGATGGCCAGCGATGGCCCGAGTGCAGGAGGTAGCTCCCGGACCCCCGCACAAGATGGCACCGGCCATCCATTGCTCCCACCATGTGACAGGGGCTGACCAATGGCACCGGTAGCCCCTGTGACATAGTAGGTCAAAGGCTATAGGCGCCATTTTGAATACCGGCAACCGAGGGTGTGAGTGCAGGAAATGGCTCCCGGACCCCCCGCTGGACCACCAGGGAGTTTTGGTAAGTCTTGGGGGGATTAGGCGGGTGGGGGGTTTGTTTAAATTGACTCCTTTAGACAGCCGAATAATTCAGCGAAGATTTGTTATATTTGTGGGGAATCGCAATATGTTTCGCTTCCCCACGAATACAACGAATTTGGCCCTATACATTGCGGATTACCAATTCGTAGGGAACGAATGCACACCCCTAGTCAATGTCACCAGTCTATAGTTTCCCGGATCACCCCTGGATCCCTTTTTAAATATAGGGGTTACATTGGCCATCTTCCAATCTTCAGGTATATCAGATGATTTTAATAGGTCTGAAATTTCATTTTTTTTAGTTTTTCAGAACCCTGGGGTATATACCATCTGGTCCAGGTGATTTACTACTCTTCAGTTTGTCAATCAGGCCTACCATATCTTCCAGGTTCACTGTAATTTGGTTCAATTGATCTGAATCATCACCCATTAAAAAACCTTCTCCTGAATGGGTATCTCTCCAACATCCTCTTCAGTAAATCCTGAAGCAAATAAATTGTTTAATCTTTCCATGATGGCCTTATTTTCTCTAAGTGCCCCTTTAACCCCTCTATCATCTAATGGTCCAACTGACTCCCTTGCAGGCTTTCTGCTTCAGATATATTTGAAAAAGATTTAATTGTGAGTTTGTGCCTCTGTGGCCAACTTATTTTCAAATTTTCTCTTAGCCTGTCTTATCAATGTCTTACATTTAACTTGCCAATGCTTATGCTTTATTCTATTTTCTTCTGATGGATCCTCTTACAATTTTTGAATGAAGATCTTTTGGCTGAAATAGCCTATTACACTCAACTTTTAACCATGCCGGTAATTGTTTTGCCATCCTTCCTCCTTTCTTAATGCGTGCAATACATCTGGTCTGTGCTTCTAGGATGGTATTTTTTAACAATGCCCACACCTGTTGCACACTTTTTACCTTTGTAGCTGCACCTTTCATTTTTTTTTTATATTTTCTCATTTTATCAAAATTTCTGCTATAGCTGTGGATTTACATAGAGTTGCATTTACTGCAAGTCTTCTTCTTTCATTTCCTCTTGATCAAGGAAACTCTCTAACTTCTTCTCCAAAATATTTACTATCGGGTTGACCACACTCATGGTGGCATTTATGGAACTTACACCCTCCATTGTATTATTGAAAGGCTTAAAAAATTGTGCCAGCTGCTTTACCACTACTCAATCATGATGCCCCTGGAGAGATCCACATCTATCTACATATTTATTTATTTCAAAAATTTCTATCTTGAACTATCAACATTTCTAGAGATAGGTCATGAAGGGTGTCTGCTGCTCTGTAGAATTAGATAGGTTGAATTCCAGTGGGTGCCAATGTTTTGAATCAGCTGCTTATAAGTCATCCCAAATTCTTCCAGCTTCTCACAGAGAAGTTCCCACCCTTTACACCATTTATACTGCAATACCTCACTATTTTCCTGCACTTCTCTATCAGATCCTTCACAATTCACAATTCTCTATCAGATCCTTCCTCTCTGGGAATCTCTCCAACATCCTCTTCAGTAAACCCTGAAGCAAAGAAATTGTTAATCTTTCCATGATGGCCTTATTATTGCACAGGAGGTGGACCCTTGGGCCGAGGTGGTGTTGACTCTACCTGTAGGGGAGGCCCTATGGGTCCCCACCATCGGCAGGTGGAGCGGACTGACTGACAGAGGCTGGCTGGAGCTTCACCAATAGCAGCCCTCGTTCCCTGCGGGTTAAGCCCTTGGATGCTTGGGCTGGCTGGAGTTAGGTGGGCCTCCATCCGAGGTCTTTGAGGAGATAATGAGGAGGTCAGCCAGGGACCAACAACAGTAGAACTGGAAAGCCTATTCTGGGTGAGGCGGAGTCCCGGAGACCCGGGCACCAAAAGGAACAAGAATCAGACAGGGGTTGCCCAAGTAAAAGCAGGCTGAAGCCTGAAAGGCCAAGTCCAGGACTAAGACTGTAGAGGCATCGTGGAACAGGCTGAAGTCAGGGCAGGCAGCAATCAAGGATCAGTAGCATGGCAGGGCAGAAGTCATAGTGATCGGCGCCATTTTGAGTATTGGCGGGACGGCGATTTTGAGTCTCAAAATGGCGCCTATCGCCATCATAGTGAGGGCAAAGACGATCGGTGCCATTTTGAGTATTGGGATCGGACGGCCAGCGTGCAAGGAGGTCACTCCCAGACCCCCGCTGGACTTTTGGCAAGTCTTGTGGGGGTCAGGAGGCCCCCCCAAGCTGGCCAAAAGTCCCTGTGGGTCCAACGGGGGTCCCGGAGCGACCTGCCGTCCGACGCCAGGACTCAAAATGGCGCCGATAGCCTTTGCTCATACTATGTCACAGGGGCTACCGGTGCCATGGTAGGAGCACAAGATGGCGCCGATGGCCATGTGACAGGGGCTGACCAATGGCACAGGTAGCCCCTGTGACAAAGGCTATCGGCGCCATGATGAAACTAGCACCGAGGGTCTGAGTGAGTTCCCGGACCCCACCGCTGGACCACCAGGGAGTTTTGGTAAGTCTTGGGAGGGTCAGGAGGGTGGGGTGGTTTAAATTTTTATTTAGGCCGAATAAAACAGAAATCTGTTTAATACGTGGGGAGTCGCGATGTGTTTTGCTTCCCCACGTATTTAACAGATAGCAAAAAATAAGTTGTGGATTACAAATACATGGAAAACGGATGCACACCTCTACCCCCCCCCCCCCCCCCCCCCAGCCGAATCTGATCATTAAGACGATCTGGCACACGATTCACATCTCTAATATCCAGCGTAGCTCTCTGCGTCAAGGCAGGGGGGGAATGAAGAAACATGGATCTATATTCAAGCAACAACCAACAAGGACTGAATTACATAGTCTGGATAAACAAATAAGCATGGGTGTAGCTTGCTTATTGCGGTGGTTAATACCCCTAACTAATTAAGCTATTTCACTTAGATGCAGTTCCAACACTGCTCTCTACATTAATGGTGGGGGGTGGAAGGGAAATAGAATAAAAAAGGTTACTAAGAGCCAAGAGTAACAGATAAGTATGAGAGAAAAAAAAAGTGTGAAAGCTTGCTAGGCAGACTGGATGGGCTGTTTTGTCTTCTTCTGCCATCATTTCTATGTTTCTATGTTTCCTATTTTTAAAATTTTTTATCTATGCCTCCATAATACAATATCCAATAATTATTCTTGAAAAGAAAAACAGAATTAGGCATATCGCAATAAAACTAAGAAATACGTACAAAAGAAATTAAACCATTTCAAATTCAATCCAAATCCTCAAAGTAAGAAGGAATTCAATAGCACAATTTAAAGAGAATATTAATACAAAAGGAACAAAAAAGCACCTGAAGGGATACTTCCTATCTAATACAGAACCTTCTGCCTATCCAGAGAATCAAATAGCTATTGGCATTGAAGTTAGATCTCCATTCAAAATGAAAAGGCTGAAAAAAACACATATATCATACATTTTTATACTTTATATAACATTTTGCAGGGATATTGCCTCTCTATTTTAATAATATAAATGTGTAAAATGTATTTGTATAATTTCCACCCATTTATAGGTGCAAATGTGTGTGCATGTGGGTATAAAAGGCTGGTTTCCAGTGCATGTCCTCCTACTTGTGCCATATCCTGATGGAATGAAGTGCTATTGAGGAAGCCAATCTTCCTACTAAGTGTAGTGAATCTTCTTGTTCTGGTTATGAAGGCAGAGTATCTCCTGTATAGCCCCAGTACATGAGGAAAGAGATGATGTGGGAGAAGATCTGCCACAGGCTGAATGTGGTCTTTCATTCCTTGTAAAAACCCTGAGTCACAAGTAACAGGACCTTTGACTTTTTATCAAACAAAAGCAGGCCAAAATGACAGCTAAAGTGCCTGCCAGCTGGGAAATGTAGTTTAAGCTAGGTCCATCTCCCTTTCCTTATGAGAGCTGCCAACCAAAGAGGTTCTGGTATAAATGGTTGCAGAGTTCTTGCCTACTAGCTCTCAGTCACATTGAGGCCATTATGTCTGTACTCCCAACCTTGGTAATCTTCACGAGAAAAGTACCAGGAGAAAAGGTACCACATGGCTCAAACTTCCTGAGAAGCACACTGAGCTGTGAGAATACTGTGGTATGGGCAGCACTTTCTACCCAGCTGTGGGACCTGCCAATCAGTCAACTTCACCGAGCATAAAAGTTGGTGCTGAGCATCATTTTGGATGCAGTTGTATGAGGGGTTGGCTAATTGGACACCTTGCAACCTGAAGGTCTGAAAGGTGATTATTTTATATAGGAAAGTCAGATAAAGTGAGTATATGGAATGATTTTTATATTGTACCATATTTTGATATATGTGGCCTCATCCAGTGAATGTCCTGGGCATTGGGGCACAAAGGAAGGGCCAACAAGGACAAAGGAAGGGCCAACAAGCACCCATCTTTCGAGGTTACAGGATAGGGTGAAAAGCTGAGTATTGTATTAGTCATCATACACTTGTAAACACTGAGACTTTTCCAATACCTTATTCGAGCTCTCCAATAATACACACTGCACACCTATGGTATGGTAGAAGCTTTATTGATTAATGGTATGGAAATGAATATCTAACCAGAAACCTTTTCTGTAGTTTTGCTTCAGTATCTATATGCATACAGAAACTGCAAGACCCCACTTTTCTGTCACCTCCAGACCCAGTACACTGGGACGAGTACCACCTGGTCCCCCAGCCCAGTAGATGAAAGTTAGCTACAATCTTAATCTCCAATGTAATGTTCACTCTACTTATAGTCTAGGGAAACTTGTAGCAGAATCAGACATAGACTCTGGTGATCATTCCCCGACAGGATGCCCCTACCTGTAGCAACCCCCTTTACCTTACTTCTCTGCTTGTTGGACCCTCTTTCTCTCATCAGTTTTCTATAGTTCCCATAAGTTCTTACCTATAAAGCTTCTCCTCTATTCTCCTCTGAGCCTCCACCTGTGAAGATACGATCCCTATGCTGGCACTCAGGGAACACACCCCTCCAATGGGCAAGTCCAGCAACACCATAGCAAATGACCACTATACTGATGAAACCTCTGTCCTACTGAGGGTACTAAGATAAGGGATGGTAGTAAGGGGCCGAGATATTTTTTAAGGGGACAATGTTTTATGTTTGAAATATCATTTGGTGCACAATGCAAAGAGGAATCAAGATTTGTGTAGCCAACTGGCTCCAGACTTTTTGAATAGATTGATCCAGTCTAGACTTTACTCCAAGGCATGCTGGGACTTGTAGTGTATCTTTTCTAAGAGAAAGCAATATGGAAGTCAAAACTACTGATCCAGAATTATTTATTTTGCTTGTTTATTGTATTTATTATTATTGTATTGTTAATTATATTTATTAACACTTTTATGTTTAGATTGTGTTTAATTTTGTTGTATTCCATATTTTTTATTTAATTTTACTTCCACTATGTTTTATTGTATCCCTGCTTGTTTAACATGATTTACAGGTCATTTGTAGAATTTTAAACAATAAGAATAATAAAACAATAATACTATGGCTAAATCCCAGGACTGGATCTTCTCGTTCTCAACACCTGGCACTAGTAAGCAATCCTTTTCAAAAGCCACACCATTTATTGAGTCCTCTCTCTGTTCTTGCTTGCTGGTGCATAATCAGTGTTTCTGAGTTATATATGTGTACCATGGGAATGCTTTCTAAACAGTTAATGGTATAGCAGAAGTGCTATAGTAGGGATCATGGAGGTGCAGAGCATGTATATTTAAATTACTTACAATTTTCCACATAAGTAGCTAGGCAATGACTGTGATAGCCTGGGACCAAGTCACCTATGCAGGGCAAGGTAGTACCTATGGTTCTGCCTTCTAGCCCAGAGGAAGACAGTGAGGAGGAAGAAGGGTCTGCAGAGGAGCACCTAACACCAGAGAATGACCACCAATAATGGAGGAGGAGAAAGAAACGAATACTCTTTCATGTACACCCAATATCCAGCACCTTGCAGGTGGCCAAGAGGAGCCAGCACATGTCTCTCTTCAAGAAGAGGAGGTACAGGACCCAGGACTGAGCTGCAGGCCTATGGTTGGAGATGCAGAATGATTGACAAGAGCTAGGGGGCATTCTTGATGCAATGAAGGCCCAGACTGCAGTGTGGAGGGAGATACTTCAGAGAATTTCTCCTTCCAGTCACATCCCCCTGTAACTGTTTGTAAGCATAAGCTGCAACTTATTTGCTTTCACCCTTCCCCCTCTGTCCTGGGCAGAAAATGTTACAGAAACCTACCACTTATTTTATCTTTATATACAACCTGAATAGTCCAAGGATTCAAACAATTCTGTTTATCTGAGATAAGAGATTTTATTGTAAGGCATTTAGATTTATACTAGGAATAAAAATGAGCAATCTCAGACAAGGAATTTATAATAAATTCCTACCACAGAATATGCTTATGGTGATTAGAGTTTAGCAGATTAGGAATGAACATAAGAATAACACCTCACGTTAGCTTGGACTTCCATGAAATATTGCTAAAAGCCTAGATAACTACCCCAGGAAAGACTCAGGAGATTACTCCAGTCTTACTACTCTGAAGATTGTCTTTGTCTCTGAGCTGTGATAGAAGCTTGAGGCCATGAAGGCTCTCTTTGTTGCTGGAAGGACACACTGGCATCTCAACACTAGAGATGTGAATCGTGTGCCTAATCGTCTTAACGATCAGGTTCGGATGGTGGGAGGGAAAAATTGGATCGTTAGAGATTGTGAATTGGAATCGTTCCGATTCCAATTCACATTGTTAAATTTTTAGTGAGGCCTGAGCAGATAAACAAAACCCCACCGACCCCCCCCCAAAAGAAATGTTAAATTACCTGGTGGTCCAGTGGGGGGGGGGGGGGTCCCCGGTGCGATCTCCCGCTCTCGGGCCATCGGCGCCATTTTGGCTACCACTGATAAGGCGCTGATGGCCCGAAAAAAAAAACCCCACCCCGACCCTTTTCAAATTACCCTTTGCTTCTCCCACCCTCCCGACCCCCCCAAAACCTTTTAGATGTACCTGGTGGTCTAGCGGGGGGTCCAGGAGCCATCCCTTCAATCGTGCCGGTGCCGGTGCTGGAGGTTTCAAAATGGCGCCGATCGCCTTTGCCCTTACCTTATCACAGGGAGCGACCGTCGCTCCCTGTGACAAGGTAAGGGCAAAGGCGATAGACTGCCAGTATAGTGCCGATCACCTTTGCCCTTACCTTGTCGCAGGGAGCGACGGTCGCTCCCTGTGACAAGGTAAGGGCAAAGGCGATCGGCGCCATTTTGAAACCTCCAGCACCGGCACCGGCACGATTGAAGGGATGGCTCCTGGACCCCCCGCTAGACCACCAGGTACATCTAAAAGGTTTTTTGGGGGGTCGGGAGGGTGGGAGAAGCAAAGGGGTAATTTGAAAACGGTCGGGGTGGGTTTTTTTTTCGGGCCATCGGCGCCTTTTTATCAGTGGTAGCCAAAATGGCGCCGATGGCCCGAGAGTGGGAGATCGCGCCGGGGACCCCCCCCCCCACTGGACCACCAGGTAATTTAACATTTTGGGGGGGTTCGAGAGGGTGGGAGAGTGTAAGGAATTTGTTTTAAAAGGTCAGGGTGGGTTTAGAGGTTGTGTTGGTGTGCCGGTTTTCCCACCCTCCCCCAAATAATTCCCGTGCCCTATTTAACGATACAATATAAATGCTCCCGACGATAAATCGTGGGCATTTGTATTGTATCGTGTACTCTAACGGTTTAGAACGATTTTAAAATTATCGGACGATAATTTTAATCGTTCAAAAACGATTCACATCCCTACTCAACACCTTGTTGAGCTTGGAGAAGACTTGCCAAATTGCAGGAGAAGAAAAAGGTGAGTTCAGCTTTGGCTACAAAGTTAAGTGCATAACCCATGCAAAAAGTATAGTAAGGCATGGCACAAATGCAAATTTTTGAGGGGGGTGGGATTGGGGGAGGAGTTTGAGCATGATTTAGTTAAATCTATGTTATCTCACCCTAGCTTGAGGGTACCCTATTATAGAGTCCATCAAGCTAGGGTGAGAGAACATAGTAGAAATGTCATCTTTTTGAGACTTCCCTCACTCAAAGTGATATCAAATGTTCACCAAGGTATACTGTGCTGTTTGTACATCTCACTCTACATGCAAAACTGGCCCCTAAACCACCACTAACACTTCACCTCGACCTATTAGGTGGCCCTCCTATAGAGATATAAATACTTCCCTACTATGTAGCTTTTGTAGATATTATCTCTCTCTTTCTTAGTATAGGATGTGAAAAATAAGGATTATTGCATGGTGTAGTAAGTGTACTGCACCATATGATAATATTGATGCAAAGCAGTAACTCAAAAATTTCCATAAATATGCCCCTTTTTGTTATCCATGTGTTACTAACACTTTTTGATGAATCTAGGGGCAAATTTAAAAATTCACCCCCATGGAAAACTTTAACACAAACCAGTTCAGCAGAGACACTTGCACTCAGGTAGATGCTACTTACAAAACCTTTGTATTGCATCTTCGCTGCACTTGTAAAGGTGACTAGAGTTGCACAGGTTGATGGGGTGACATCTGTCTGAAAGACAGACATCTGTCACTTGGCAGTGATATACATTCTAATAACTTGATTATAGATAGATAGTTGCTCTGAGCAGTACAAACTTTATGTTCATGTTCTCTGAAACAGTTCTGCTGTAAGAAAAAATGGGCATTGCTGGCATCAAATTTCACAATTAAGCTCCACATTATTTAGAACTGCTTATGTTCATTATCTCTGGGGTTTTAACTTTGCATCAGAATTGTCTGATTAATTATTTTTTGCATGAAGATAACCTTTACTGTCATATGCCTCCAGTGCCTGACTGACAGCTGCTGAACTTTCAAGTTCTAACGCTAAGGTATCATGGTCATGAATATTATGATAAGGGGGTCAGTTGATAAACCAAGTTAAATTGTCATTGCCAATACAATAAGTACAGTATGAAAGGGAGAACAGATTTGTCATTATTAGATTTTTCTGCTTGCCAAGTTTGTCAGCAGCTGATGAATTTCATGAGGACCCTTTTCTTTGTACAATGAACAACAGTCATTCTGTCACACATCGCTAGCCTGTTGCACCCAAAATAATATAAAAAAAGATATTATTAAGTCCGTACATACACACACACACACACATACACACACATAGGTGTATTTTGGGATGAAACACAATTCTACAACTATAAAGTAACAGACAGATAGACAATGCAGCTTCATATTTAAGATTCAGTGCTAGAATTAAATGAAATTGGCTTCTTTGTGAAGGTACATAAAGCATACTCTAGACTACAACTCTACACAGGGATGTGATTTAGTTTCTGTAATTATCCATTATCTTTTTGTTATCTCTACCTCATTAGCTCTGTCTGAGATACTGTTCTAACCATCCACTAGATGACAAATGAGCTGTACACTATAGCAGCAGCTCCCTGACTTCACATCTTTGCTCCGTTATTCAAAAATACAAGTATGTATATATATTTATTTATTTATTTAGCATTTTTCTATACCGAACTTCATGGTTAAATACCATATCAGATCGGTTTACATCGAACGGGGGGTAGAGAAACTTGTAACAGAAAATGGAACAGTACAAAATAATCAGAAGAGAGCAGTAAGTTACATTAAACAAGGACAATAAACTTGGAGGCTTTACAGCTTAGAAGTAAGAAGAATAAAAGGCCCAAGAAGGGCAATAACTTAAACACAAAAGTTGTAATGGATTCAGATTAAACAGAAAACAATATTATCTGAGGAGTTAGGATAATCATAATAATAGGCAACAGAAATAGTAGCATGGTTCCGTAGCTCGAGAATAGGTTGTTTGTCTATTGTGAGTCTGAAGGATCCGAGAAGGCTTGTTGGAACAGCCAAGTCTTAAGTTTTTTTTGAATGTTAGTAGGCATGGTTCCAGCCTGAGGTCTGCGGGGAGGCTATTCCAGATGTTTGGACCAAAGGAATTTGTGCTCTTCACAGATATGCATATATTTACATTGAAGCAAACCAAAAGAATTAGATAAACTAAAATATACATTAAAATCAAGCTAGAAACAAGCAGATAAAATGATGGCAAAAGTCAGAAAGATGCTTGGCTGCATAGGGAGAGGAATGGTCAGCAGAAAAAGGGAGGTGATATTGCCTCTGTATAGGTCCTAGGTGAGAACTCATTTGGAATACTGTGTATAATTTTGGAGATTGCCCCTTCAAAATGCTATAAACTAGTTGGAGTAAGTCCAGATGGTGGCTACTAATATGGTCAGTAGTCTTCATTCTAAAGCATATTGGGCCAGACTAAGATCTAAACATGTATACCCAAATGAAAGGCGAGATAGAGGCATTTAAATACTTCCAAGGTTTCCATGCAGAGGAAGCGAGCCTCTTTCAAATGAAATGAAGCTCTAGAATGAGGGGTCATGGGATGAGGTTGAAAAGGGGAAGACTCAGGAGTATTCTGGGGAAATATTATTTTACATAGAGGGTGGTGTATGTATGGAACAGCCTCCCAGTGGAAACAGAAAGAAATATCTGAATTCAGTTAAGTATGGATAAAGACAAGGGATTTCTGACAGGGTGATAGGAATTAAAAAGCTAAAGTAGATGGGTGGATAGGCAGACTAGATAGGCCATATGATCTTTTTCAGCCACTATGTTTTATGTTTCTATGTTATCCAATCCATGTTAATTTGTGTCGTCTCAATCTCTAATGTTATCCATGTTAATTTGTGTCATCTCATTAATCTCTAAATATCATAAGTACATACTCAGTTTAGAAGGGGTTAACATTTAATACAAAATGATTCACCCACCTCTATCTTGCATGTCCATTCTGAGGACATATATTTAAATCTGAATGCTTTACTAAAAATACAGTCTGTTAAGAAGAAAACATCTTTCCTCCCCCACAGCATTATATATATATATATATATATATATATATATATATATATATATATATATATTTATGTATTATTGTAATCCCAATTTGGGGTGCTCGCTGGACTTTCCTGGGGCCACAGTCAAACCCCGGGTTAAGTCCTGATTTTACAGTCACCAGTCCTTTTGCCCTGAGGTATAGGTACTTTTCTAATGGGAGGAAGCTTGTCCTTCAAGGCCCAAGGCGGATTAGTGGAATCCCTTCTCTGAGTGTTACAGCAGTTCTTAGGAATTAGTACACTGAAATAAAACAGACTGGACATTCTGATGGATGTCCCAAATTAAATGTTTACTTTAATTCATCAAAATGATCAATGTCCATGAATAACTTGTTTCCATACAGACTGTGTCCCACTGGCTTAGATCTCTTACTCCTCTGTGGAAGTATCCAGAAGATTGGAACCAGAGGGACTCGTATCCTTGAAAGAGTGGATGGATACGTGTTCCAGGTGGCTGTGATAACCTAAACATGGTGGAAACCATTTTCCCAAACAGTACCTGAGGTCCAGAGGTTTCCAGTTTTGCCATAAACCAATCTTGGTCCTGTGTTCCAGTGTGAAGATTCTAGTGGGGATCTGCAGATGTCTCCCAAACTTCTCACTCTGTTTCCCCTTTCTGATCTGTTATCAGACCTCTTTGGATGAAAAGACCAAGGCTAAGAAAATAATTCTTCACTTTCGCTAACCACTGGGCATGGAAGAGTGGCTCCAAACTTCCTGTCCCAGATCAGGAAAAATATTAAAATAGGATTATTTTGAAATGCAAAAAGAGATAAAAATCTCTTTCAGTTTTTAAAAAGGCAAGATAACCTTGTCTCTCCTCTGGCTAGATTCAGGGGTTCACCAATAGAGCAGACAAAAAAAAAATCCCTAAAAGCCTCAGACTGTTCACAAAATCCCGACTTGAGGCAGACACTTTCAGGCAGGGGGTGCCTGCTAAGGGGGAAAAAAACTTTTTCAAAAGTGGTTAAGCTGGGAGGTCTAGCAAAATACCAGAGAAACTAACAGCTCCTTACTCTTCAAACTCTAAACAAAACTGCCATATTATACTCTCTACGCCCCCTCTTTATGCAAGCAGGACCTCACCACTTCAGCAAAGCTCATAGGGAGAGCTGTTTTTGGATGGTATGCCCCTTGTTCCTGTCTCCCTTACCCCCAGATTCTACTAGAGCCATCTAGTGTACCGGACATTATTGTATTTCCAAACTTATCACTCTTTTAGGTAGTAACACACTGTAGCTCATTTTCGTACTGTTTGTGTGAGTTTCCTCACTCTGAAGGACATCAAATCTTCACAAGAGTGTACTGTTCTGTTCATACGTCTCACTCCATTAAAAGTGGCCCCCAACCCCTACATAGCTGCTTACTATGGTACTACACTCAGGCTCTCCACCCCCCCCCCCCCCCATCTCAGCACCTTCCCTAGCCTAAAAATGGCCAAAACAGAATTTGCAAAAAGTTCACAAATTGCATAATGCACAATACCACACAGCTTAATGCAATTGAAAAAGGTGTAGTTATTTTTGTCATTAAAACTGTGCGATATCATGTGTTATAGCTTCGCAAAGCCAGCCCACTTTTTCAGAAATCCCACCCTGTCTCTTCCCCAATCCCTCCCCTTTTAAAAATTTGCATCGCTCCATACAATTATGGTGCTTATCGTGTGTGTTAAGATATTTTCTCATGCATTAAGGCGTTTTTCGCATGCAAAAATGCCTTAATGCATGTGATAACGCCATAACACAATTTGATAAATGACCCAGTCAGTTTGAAGAGGTACTGGTTTCATGGTGGTGGCCTCTCACCAAGGACTGTCACTGCTATGACTGTTAAATGGATGATTATAAAATAGGGGAAAAATGTTGGATTGTTGCAACTTAGTGCTCAGCATGGTATAGCTGGTTCCAAATGAGTTAGAATCCCAAAGGAGGTTGGGGAAACTGCTGGAGTTAAAAAATCCAGACCAGCATGTTAGAGTATAGTATAATAGGGGCTGATGAGTAAAGGCCATCCAGTAAAGGCCATCCAGTGCTCCTACCATGTGACAGGGGCCGGCCAATGGCACGGATACCCTGTCACATGGTAAGGGCAAAGGGGCATCGGCGCCATTTTTTTTTTTTAGAACAGCTGATGCCTGGGAACGGGAAATCTCTTCCCGAGGCCCCCCTGGATCTCTCCTCTCCCCGAGGCCCCCCTGGATCTCTTCCCGAGGCCCTCCGAGGCCCCCCTGGACCACCAGGTAATTTTAAAAGGTTTTGGGGGGGTCAATTTAAAGGGTCGGGTGGGTTTTTTTTTTTAGCGGCGCGGGCCTCCCTTAAAAAAAAAAGGGTCGGGAGGGTGGAGGGTCGATTTAAAGGGTCGGGTGGGTTTTTTTTTTATCGGGCCATCGGCGCCATTTTAATTAGTGGCAGCCAAAATGGCGCCGATGGCCTGAGAGCGGGAGATCGCGCCGGGACCCCCCCCCACTGGACCACCAGGTAACTTAACATTTGGGGGGGGGGTTCGGGAGGGTGGGGGAGGGTAAGGAATTGGTTTTAAAGGGTCGGGGTGATTTAGGGGTTGTTTTGGTGTGCCGGTTTTCCCGCCCTCCCTCAAAAAATTCCCGTGCCCTATTTAACGATACATTACAAATGCCCCTGATGATACATCGGGGGCATTTGTATTGTATCGTGCACTCTAACGATTTAGAACGATTTTAAAATTATCTGACGATAATTTTAATCGTTCAAAAACGATTCACATCCCTACCCCCTATGTTTGCCCTGGTTGTGGCCACACTTGCTGAGGACAGATTCAATTTCAATGACTTTGAAGACCTTGTAAAGTGTTTGGAAAGGCTGAAGTACTGGGACACAGTTTATTTTAAACTCTCAGTTCTCTGCTGTTCCTGTACCTTGCATTAGGGTAAACCAGGGGCTGGTTCGGGTTTTGTTTTTTTTCCCTTGACAAGGAGCTACTTGGTCACTCTACAGGCAAAGGTAAGTTTTAAAACAACCGGTGACCAAGTTGCTCCTTGTCAAGGGAAAAAAAACTGAAACAGCTCCTGGCTAACTCCAGTGCATGCAATGAGACATTGTTCTGCTTTTCTTATGGAAATCAATAAAGAAATCAGAACTACATTTCTATGAATGCAATGGGGTAAAACCAGGATTGGCTTGGCTAGTTCCCCTTGACATGGAGCTATATGTTCACCCTACTCAGTCTGGCAGTATACTATATCATACAAATACACTGTGGAGGTAGAACCCATCATATTCTTTAATACTACTTATCCTTTTTTTTTTTAGTGCTGCTAGATGTACATAGAACTGTACAAAGATGATAAGTATTCAGGTACAAATACAGCTCCGAAGCATTTACAATGTAAGTTGGTACCACAGGCATTGGACGATAAAGTAATTCGCCCAAGGTCACAAGAAACCTCTGTGGAAGAAGTCGGATTTGAACTCTTCTCCCTTAGCCTACCGCTATAAACACTAGTCCATTTTTCCTCCCTCCTTCTTTAAACTTGCCAATTATATTTTGATTATAAAACAAAAATCTATTAACAAGTATAGCTGATCCATAAATAAACACACATAGATCTATTTTTTTTGTTTCAATATTTGAAATACAATAAAGAACTAACAATGATTTTATCAGTTTCATAACAGATCTTCTGTTCTGGTAACTTGAAATATTACTCAGTTTTAAAGGATTTTATTATTCTAGCAATTGTTTTTCCCTCAGACTGTGATTTTTCATGCTTTTTTGATATGATATGATTAATAATTATTTTTTGGACCAGTAAATTTCCTTTCACATTGTAATAGTTTACATATCTAGGTTTCTGTCTTCTAATTTAGATAATGATTGCTTCATCGATGTTCAAATCTGTTTGAATATGCTTTTGAAGTTAAATTATTCCCTTCTTTTGCACAAAATTGTAGACAAGTTTCACAGGAAGCAGAATGCTGTTTGATTTTCAGTGAATTTCAGACTGTTGAATATGAAGGTTAAATCTAGACTGTGTTTATTTCTTTTGTTCACCATCCTCATTCATTGCCTCATTCAATGTTTAAATTGAAGGCAATTAGAAATAATTTAGTTCTCATTTTTTCAGCAGAGAAAGGTGACTTCTTTCTTATTTTTAATAAACAGCTGTCAAATCAAACCAACCATATGTATTACAAATGCAGAATACATGTGCCTAAAAAAGCAAAATGTATGGGTAGATTAGGGGCATATGCGAATATGGGGTTTGATTCATCCAATATTGTTTTGATCAATGGAAGGCAAATAATGTGAGGCAAATATTCAGGAAATATGAGACAAAAATACCTTTTTCCTGAAAAAAAAAAATGCACAGAGACAGATCAGCCCCAACAGAAACATTAAATACTCCATTTCATCCACTAACACCCCTCCCAAAATACCTATCGTCCTTTAACATATGAACCTTTTATTTACCCCTGGAAGCCCTCAAATCTTCTTCTGTTTAAGGATAGTATAATTGTGGGCCAGAAAACTGCTGCAGCCACTAAGCGCCCATCCCTTCTTATAGAAGCAATTTTGGCAGTCTTATTTTATTTTTATATACTTGCGTTAAAATAGAAAAGCTGGTTGAAATGAACAAGTTTACTATATCAAATAACCCTACACAAATGTTATTAAGATTCTTCCCTTATTTTTAAACATTAAAGTTGAAAAAGATCTTTTTAAAGAATCAGGGGAAATACTCAAAAGACAGAAGCACCCATTTTGAATTTAAAAATTTCCATGCGCCTTGCACCAGAATTTAGGTACCTTAAACCACATGGTGCCTACATTAAGATCCTAAAAAGTAGGCGGGGACAGGGTGGAAAACAGGGTTGCCAAACGTCTCCGGATTTTCAGGACAGGTTGATCCGATCTTGGTTTTACCCCATTACATGCTGGGATTTATTCTGTTTACCTATTGCATGCCCTCAGAAAATCAAGACTATAAATACCTGTGAGCAGGGGAGTAAAACCAGGACTGTATCAACCTGTCCTGAAAATCTGGAGCCGATTGGCAACCTTGGTGGGGAATGAATTTAAGTACTGAGCACTGATATTAAACATGGAACACCTAAATTAATTATCTCAATTTAGATCATCCCAATACCTGTTCTCTAGGCCCTCAAATTATGATGCCTAGAATTACATTTAAGGACTCATATTCTGCCATGTAAGGCACCTTAATTAGGTTGCTTAAAATGGCTGAATTTAGGAACCTAAATAAGATTTCTAATTAAGGTACCTTAACTCTGGAGATGAGCCCTCTTTTAAAAATTGGGTTCTCAGTGTTACTTTTCCTATGGGGGATAGCAGTGGTTACCTTTTAAAGTCTTTAAGTCTAGCAATCAAGGCATGCCAATCTACAATAGGGTAGATTTTAAAATGTACATGTGCATCTATGTGTGCGAGCTACTTGGCACGCACACACATGGACATGTTAATTTAATAACATGCGTGCAACGGCACGCACATGTTATAAAATATGTGGGCCGTGGCACATATGTGCCGTATTTTATAATCCGCGAGCGTGTGTGGGCGGCGCGCGCAAGGAGGGGTAAGGTTTTGCACAATTCACGCAGCGACAAGATCAGAGCTCCCTTAGTTCCCTCCCAGTCCTCTCCAATTTAGGAGTGGACTTGGAGGGAACTTTCTTACCCCCTACCCTACCCTCCCTCCCCCTTCCCCTTCCCCTCTCCTCTCCACCCTCTAAATCCCCCTTTTTTTTTTTTTTTACCTTTTATTCTTCAAGTTACTTCAGGGCCTGACGCATATCCAGCATAGCTCTCTGCTTCAACGGCAGGGGAGAAAGTCTGATACTTCACTTTCAATGCATATTCAGCATAGCTCTCTGCTTCAACGGCAAGGGAGAAAGTTTGGTACTTCACTTTCAATGCATATCTAGCATAACTCTCTGCTTCAACAGCTGGGGGAATGAAGAAAAGTGGATCTATATACAGACAGCAACCAACAAGGACTGAATTACATAGTCTGGGTAAACAAATAAGCATGGATGTAGCTTGCTTATTGCAGCGGTTACTACCCTTAACTAATTAAGCTAGATATTTCACTTAGATGCAGTTCCAACACTGCTCTCTACATTAATGGTGGGGGTGAAAGGGAAATAGAACCAAAAGGTTACTAAGAGCCAAGAGTAACAGATAAGAATGAGAAAAAAAAGTGTGAAACTTGCTGGGCAGACTGGATGGGCCATTTGGTCTTCTTCTGCCGTCATTTCTATGTTTCTATTACCTTAAGTAACTTGCACGCGCCAGCAGCTGGCTGGCGTGTGAGGCTTCAGGATAGCGATGAATGGCGCTGTCCATGCCTGCTCCCAGCCCGCCCCACCCCCTGGCCCACCCATCCCCACCCCCTGGACCTCCCATTCCCCATCCCCCGGCCCACCCATTTGTCAGGGCCCAGCCCTTATGCGTGAATCGCCATTTACGCGCGTGGACAGGCCCTTTTCAAAATCCTCTTAGCGTGCACAGAGCCCGGTCACACGTGTAAGTGTCGATTTCTATGCGCGGGCTAAATTAAAATCTGGCCAATTGTGTATACTAGGAGGCTGATTTAATAACTTACAGGATTTCTACAGATACAAATGATTTCAGCAACGTATATGTGTGAGAAAATTTGCTATGGGAAGGTAGTAAAAAACTGCACCTTATTGAAATTAGTTATCTCTTTATGTAGAAAGTAGCGTGCAAAGATCTTTGTGACCCAGTTTACACTGAATTCTGAATAAATGAGCTTCTTTTCATAACACTATATCACAGCAGTTCCTTAAGGGGGTCATTTTCTATAGCTTATCGCGTGCAATATGCGGCTATCGCACGCGAAAAGTCCCTTTTTGCGTGTGATAGCTTTCTGGGGGTGGAGTCGGGGCAGTGAGAGGAGGAGTTGGGGCAGCAAGGAGGCGGATGCTGCGATGTCTTCGCTGGCAGCGATAAGGTAAGCACTGTTATTGGCGCCAGTAGCATGTCCAATAGCACCACGTTTCACGCTGGCGCTATTGGGTGTGAAAGCGGGCAGCGATAACACCGCGGTGGTGCAATGGCTGCCACTTTTGCAGGCACACACCCCCCACCCCCCGTTTTTGCTGGATTCACCATTCTGCGTTAGAATGGTGAATCCAGACCTAAGTTTGAAATTTAGTAAACATTCATATGTAACAGACTATGGAGGTCATTTATCAAAGTGCTATATGGTATTTTCACATGGAAAAAATGCCTTTAACGCATGCGAAAACACCTTGAACACATGCGACAAAGCCATATTGCATAGTGCGATGCAAATTAGAAAAAGGGGAGGAGTTTGTGGCCAAGGGGACTGGCTTCATAATTTGCAAAGACATATTGCATGGCTTTAACTACACCTTTTTCATTTGTGTAAAGCTGTGTGATATTATTGTGCTATGCAATCTTTTTGCAAATGCTGTTTTTAGTAGTTGGAGATCCAGCCTAGCTATCAGGGCCCTTCTACAACCACTGGGGGAGAGAGAGAGAGAGAGACAAACCATAATGCCCTCATACTAGGTAGGTATTTATACCCCTATAGGAGGCCTACCTAGGCACTCAAGGTGAGGTTTAGGTATTAGTGTAGGGGTTAGGGGCCACTGACATTCAAAGTGAGATGTACGAACAGAACAGTGCTCTCTCAACCTAACTTGATGTTACCCAGATAGAGAGTGCATCAAGCTAGGTTGAGAGAACATTGCACAAATCTCATCTTTGTGTGAGTTTCCTCATTCCGAAGGTCATCTCTCTCTCTCTCTCTCTCTCTCTCTTTCTTTGTTGTCAGTTATTGTAAAACGTGATCACAGTTTGCACTAATACCTATGTGAAGCGCTAAACTAGTGCACTTTGTGATAAACTGCCTATTACCATAAAACACACCCCTTTTCCTATTGCATGTGATATTTAGTGCATTTTGATAAATCCAGGCCTATCCTTGAAGGACTTGTGAAGGAGGAAAATTGTGAATTATTTTGTAATGGGACGTATATCTGCCAATACTGGTCTTCTTCAAAAGTGACTGCCAACACCACAGAAATTTTCAACTGGTTCACTTGCTGCTGGGAAAGTCTGGTCTCTGTTTCCTGGGTCTCTTTTCTTCTCCTCAGTCTGTCTCTTTTTACTCCAGCTTCCTAGAGGTTTTTCCTTCTCTGGGCTTAATGCCCTGCCACTGTGATATTAGCAGCCAGTAGCCCCACCCCCTGTTGCTGGTCTACTTCAAAATTGGCTGCTAGTGCATCAGTTCATCAAAGGTGTGAGAAAAAGAGAGTTGCCCTTTAAGGATCCCCAGGGAGAACTTTGGTAGCATACAGAGGGCAGCTTTCAGTATTTTTATTTAATTTATTTAAAAACTTTTCTATACCATTGCTAAGTTAAATACCATCGCAACGGTTTACATGTAGGCACATATTTAATGTAGGTAAAAGTGTACTATAGTACATTCTAACAGGTGTCGTCAAAGGTTCGGTTACAATATATCATTAAACATAGACATTTAGTGAAGTAGCTCATGACCAATTGTACCAAGGTACTTACACCGGTAGTTTTGTCACATATAGTATTATCGTTACGCTTTATTGTGGTGTGGAGTTCGTAGACTAATCTACTGTACAGTCCTCGGACTGTGTGTCGGTGCCTTTCTGTCTTTTCCTGAATAATTTCTCTCTATTTTCCTGTCTCTTTATAAAATGCTTGTTTAAAAAGCCATGTTTTTAAACTTTTCTTAAATGTCTTGAGATCACTTTGTAGTCTGATCTCTGGAGGCATTGTGTTCCAGATTATGGGTCCTGCTAGTGATAGAGCTCTGTCTCTCACTTGGGTTAGTTTTGCTGTTTTAACTGATGGAATGGTTACGAGTGCTTTATTTGCTGATCGGAGGTTCCTGTGTGGAATGTGTACCCGTAATGCTGTGTTCAACCAGTCTGATTTCTCATCATAAATTAGTTTGTGAATGATACATAGGGTTTTGTATTTAATTCTGTGTTCAATTGGCAGCCAATGTAACTCTGCTAGGGTTTCAGTTATATGGTCCCTCCTTCTTTTTCCGGTTAGTATTCTAGCTGCTGTGTTTTGAAGTATTTGCAGTGGTCTTAATGTTGTATTAGGTAGTCCTAACATAAGGGCATTGCAGTAATCTGTGCTGGAGAAAATTAGTGCCTGTAGTATTGTTCGGAAGTCATTTTGAGTTAGTAGTGGTTTAAGTTTTCTGAGTACCATGAGTTTTGCATAACCTTCCTTTACTTTTAGTGATATGAGTTGTTTCAGATTGATTTCAGGGTCCATTATTATTCCCAGGTTACGTACTTTTCCCGCTAGTTCGATTTTCTGGTTGTTTTTGAGTATTATTGAGCTTTGACTGATTTCAGAATTTTTTCATTCTAAGTGTAGGAACTCTGTCTTATCAATATTAATTACAAGTTCCATTTGTGTCAGTAGTTGTTTTATAATGCTTAGATACATGTTGGCTAGGTTTAATGTTTTCTCTAGAGTGTCCTCTATGGGTAGAATTAGTTGAATATCGTCAGCGTAAATGTAGTGTATAATTCCTAGCCCTGCAAGTAAGTGGCATAATGGCAGCATGTATATGTTAAAAAGGGTCACAGATAGGGATGATCCCTGTGGAACTCCTGCTTTGAGATTAATTTTTTCTGATAATGTATTGTTGATCTGAACTTGGAAAAACCTGTTTTTTAGGTATGAATTGAACCATTTTAATATTAGGCCATGTAATCCGATTTCTTCCAGTCTATTTAGTTGTATTTTATGGTTTACTGTGTCAAAGGCTGCTGATAGGTCAAGCATTAGTAGAATATAGTGTTTACCACTATCAAAACCTCTTAGAATGTTATCTGTTAGAGAGAGGAGTAAAGTCTCAGTGCTGTAGTGTTTTTGAAAGCCATGTTGAGATGGATACAGTATGTTATTGTTATCCAGGTGTTCAGCTAGTTGTTTCTGTACCGTTTTTTGTTTGTTTCAAATGAACTAAAAAATTGAAACAAACGTCCCCCGCCCCCACGTTTTCAGTAAAATGGGCACACTATTAGCACAATAGTGTACTTTATTTATAAATAAGGCATGCGATTTGTTACTAGTGTGTACTACCTGCAGAAAGTGTGTGCTATTGAATATAGGGCGCACTATGGACCGGATTTTAAAAGGGTTACACGCATAAGTTATGCGCGTAACCCTTAAAAAAAAAACCTGTGCGCGTTGAGCCCATTTTGCATAGGCTCGGCGGCGCGCAAGCCCTGGGACGCTCGTAAGTCCCGGGGCTTTCAAAAAGGGGAGGTCGGGGCATGGTCAGGGGGCGTGGTGTAGGCTTGGGGGCATGTTCGGGGGCATGGGGATGGTCCGGGGGCATGGCCGAGTGCCCCAACACAGCGGTCTGTGTTGGGGCCTGCCATGGCAGCAGACAGTCGGCGCGCGTAAGTTACGACTGCCCGGAGGCAGGCATAACTTTGTGGATAAAGGTTAGTAGGGGGATTTAGGTAGGGCTGGGTCGTGGGTTAGATAGGGGAAGGGAGGGGAAGGTGAGGGGAGGCGGAAAGAAAGTTCCCTTCGAGGCCGCTCCGATTTCGGAGCGGCCTTGGAGGGAACGGGCAGCGCGCGCAGGGCTTGGCACTCGCAAGTTGCACAAATGTGCACCCCCTTGCACGTACCGACCCCTGATTTTATAAGATACGCGCAGCTACTACTTTTGCCCTCACTATGTCACTATGTCATACGGGTCGTATGACATAGTGAGGGCAAAGGTAGCGCCGGCGCCATTTTGAATATTGGCAATACGGCGTGAGTGCAGGAGGTCGCTCCCGGACCCCCGCTGGACTTTTGGCAAGTCTTGTGGTGGTCAGGAGGCCCCCCCAAGCTGGCCAAAAGTCCCTGGGGGTCCAGCGGGTGTCCGGCAGCGATCTCCTGCACTTGTGACATCGGGTGACAGGAACCAAAATGGTGCCGGTGCTACCTTTGCCCTGTCATATGGTAAGGTCAAAGGGCCACCGGCGCCATTTCTATTAACGCAGCCATGGCCTGAGAGCGGGAGATCACAGGAGATCGCGCCGGGGACCCCCCCCCCCACTGGACCCCAGTTAATTTAAAACATTTTGGGGGGGTTCGGGAGGGTGGGGGATTTGTTTTAAAGGGTCGGGTGGGTTTTAGGGTTGTTTTGGTGTGCCGGTTTTCCCGCCCTCCCCCTCCCCCGATTTACAATTTTTTGACTATAAATCGGGGGAATTGTTATTGTATCTCGGCTCTAACGATTTTTGATGATTTAAAATATATCTGACGATTGTTTTAAATCGTCAAAAAACAATTCACATCCCTATAGACTAAGAATAAGATACAAAGTACTTACTATGATCTATAACCTATTGAACGACGACACCTCCTCATGGCTAAGTTTGCAGCTTTGTATTTATAAACCGGCTAGAAGTCTCCGCTCTGCCCATAAAAACCTTCTAGAAGTCCCAACCATTAAGATTGCATGATTAGACATAGCAGGACCTTTACTCTGAAACTCAATCCCAGACAATCTTAGAAATTTCTCCAGTAAGAAAAAATTCAAAGAGAACTTGAAAACCTGTGTTTTTGAAAAAGCATTTCACGGAAAGAATTAACGATACGGAGTGAACTGCTTGCCCTTCTAGACAAGCTTACCAGGCCAGAAACCATTCCTGATATTTTTATTATGTCCAATAGATGCCTGCTTTTGACACTCCAGCAGGCATCTATTATTCTCTCCCATTTTAATTTTTTACCCACTCCAATTATTTAATTTAATTAAACTTTTTAACGTTTTCCCTTTTTAAGATGTACTTTGGTCTGTACTTAGTATTTATTTTGTTTTTTATTATGTGTGTCTGCCTTTGTAAACCATTTTGACTACTTCCTGGTAAAAAACGGTATATACAATTTTCCTAAATTAATAAATATTAGTAAATAACATGCATTGTTTGCTAAAATTCTATACTATTTCCTAAACACAAAACAAATGTAAAAACAAAAATAAATAAATTAAAACCATGAAAAAAATCTCTGAAAAATGAAAAACAAAATGAAGAAAACAATTAGTGTGCCCATTTCTATGCATAAGTTATTACAACTTTCATAGAATGCATGGAATTATCAGGAAAAATTGTACGGGCCCACAAACGCAATTTTTCTAGCAGGGCAAATGACTGCTTCTTCCATGTCCAGGATGTGCAGAGGAATAAGAAGTGCTTGTCCCACACATGGCTGATCCTCCACCACCAGTTTAACTACCAGGGCCAGTGGAAGCACTAAGCAGACTAGATAGTTGCCTAGAGCACCACAATCCTGGCAGTGGTGTCATGGGTTTCCTTCTTCTTGCCTGTATGGTCTGGAAGTGGTGTGGTGTGGGTCCTCATTGAGCAACCTGGCACCTCCACATGAATAAGCAATATTGGCACAGTCCTGGGCCTGCAGTGCTCAGACGTATGATGAGGAATAGTGCAGCCCGGGGAAAGAAGCAGCAAGAAAAGCAGCAACAGCCCTTGCCCCAGGCCTATACAGTGCAAGGAAGCAAGAGGTGTACCAGCGTAGCTACTACACTCTGGGCCCATGCAGTGTTCAAGAGTAGGAAGAGAGCAGCAGGGCCATGTATAGAGAAAGAGCAGGAGAAGCAATTTCAGTTGTGGGCCTTCAGAAGCAGGTGGCAGACTACTCTCAGCCCCCATAGCCCTAAGAAAGAGTAAAAATTCAGCCGTGGGGACTGAAGAAGAGATGGTGCTGCCACTTGTGCTTCAGTGAGAGAGGAGAGGGGACGAGTGATTTGAGAGAGAGCATGTGCGTGTGACTGAGGGAGCATGTGTGAGAATGTGGGTGCGTATCAAAAAGAGAGAGGAGAAAATTTTTGAGCAACAATGCTCCACCTCCCCTCTCTCTCCCCCCCTCCCCCCAATCCATTACAATCTCAGGGCATCTGGAAATCAAAAGTTCTCAGGTATGGAGAGCTGGGGGGGGGGGATGGGTTCCTTATCTTGACTTTATATGTGAACATTTTATTAAACTTCATGTGTGTGTTTCATGTTCAAAATTTGGTATCTTATTTAAGCTAAATGGAGTATAAAAATAGGCATTTGTTATCTTGAAAGGGAAAAACAATCATCCCAGTTCTACCGCTGCACTGTATGACTGTCCATTCATACCACAAGAAATCTTTTGTTTCATATCCACTGTGAGTTTTTGTTTGAAATATTGACCCCATAATCATTGGTCTACAAGATGTTCCAAGATGAGATGAACACCAAAACCTGACACTGGGCAGTGTTTAAAGGATATTATCTGCTTCTGGGCTGCTAGGAACGCTGTCCTTAGCGGGGTAAACCTCATAGGCCCAATGGTTATTGTTAGGGAGCCCCATTTTATAACAGAGCACTGAGAGCTGAAGTCCGTGCATACAAAGTAAAATTGGATTTCAGCCATAATTTTCAAAGCAGACTTACAATTGCAAATAAGCACTGAAAATCAGCAGGGACGCATGCACCCTTGTGTTGCATACATACACATATTTATGCCTACATTGGAGCAAGTGGAAATATTCATACGTACATTTACACATTAGCCTTCAGCTTTAAAAGGATGTCTATACATTTCTTCCTCACCCTCTCTGACCTGGTTGTACTTTTCTGCGCACAACCCTCGTGTCAGCGTAATACCCTGGAGTGTCATCAAGACAAACGCGGGGCACATAGATGGGTATTGGGTAGTAGTAGTGGAGGGCCACATACAAGTCTGCTTTTCAGGATAGCCACAATGGAGGTCTATTTGCATACACCGCTTTCACTGTAACCACAACTTTAGCCCTCTCCCTTCTCCCTCGACTCACTCTTTCCCACACATTCTCAAATTCCCTCCTCCCCAAGACCAATCCCACTAGCCTCACCTATCACTTGTTCAGTTGAAGCAGGGCAATTCAATAAACCGTTACCCTTTCTTGATCTTGTATTCTCATTATCATCTTCCTTCAAGCTTGTTATACTTCAGGTTCTTTCCTGTTTTCTTCATTTATTTAAAAGTTTTGTTTTCATTTTTATAGCTTTTCTTTATTTATTCATTTTTCTTTTTTCCAATTTCCTCTCCTCCTTTGCTTTTTGTTTCTTTCTTCTAGTACTCATTCTATTCTTTCAGCATTACCTCTAGACTGTTCCAGTCTCCTGCTATGTTTTCTTATTTTATTTCTAGCTCACTTTTTTGTGTTTTCATTTTGTTTCGCATTATCTTATCTAAACTCTTCCACTCCCATCTGCCCTCTCTCTCTCACATTCTGTTCTTGCTCCTATTTTACTCTACTCTCCCTTCTCCACCTCTCACATACTTCTCTATTCTTCCTTCTATTATATTTCCCTCACCTCTTTTCATCATCTCTTTTCTCCAATTTTCCTCCTTCTCCCATTTTCTTCTCTTTTGCATCCCTCCACATCCTCCCTACATCATTTATCTCTCTCCTTCTCCCTTCACACCCTCCTCTCTCATCTCCCTCCTTTACCCTTCCTCTTCTCTTCCCTTCCCTGTTTTTCCTCAGCATTTTTCATCTATCTCCTTCCTCCTTCCTTTATCCCTCTCAACTTTCTCCTTTCCCCTCCCTTCACCCTGCTTTCTGTTTCTCCCCTCTCTCCATTCATATTCCCTCTCATCTCTATCCTTCCTCCTCTCCTCCTTCCCCCTCATCACTTTCCTTATTTCTCTTCCCCTTCCCATATCTCTTCCACACTCTCACACCACTTTTCCTTCACTCTTTTCTTTTTCTCATCTACTTCCCTTCCCTCCTCTCCCTTATTTTCCTTTTCTCCTCTCTGTATAGCCCACAGCAGTGTGGGCCATGGAAACTCAAAACATGTGTAGTGCTGCACATACAGTGGCCACCTCCTCCTTCTACTTGCACATTTCCTCTTCAATAAGTATTCAATAGAAGGAGGAGAGAGCCATGGGAACCAACAGCATTGTACATGTTCTGTTATGGCCACCACCAACTGACATACCAGAAAGCAGGAAACAAGGAGCACTACAGATCTTGCTTTCCAGATACCAAACCACAGTTCAAGTACATCAACTTCTACCTCTTGCTTCTTCTGACCTTCATGAGCCCAGGTGATGCTACTTCATTTTTTGGTGCTCTTCTTGTACATTTCCATGCCTGGATAATAATTTCATGTAGAGCCTGACAGCACAGCATCAGGCTGCCCTTTTTGCAGTGAAGCCTATAGCCAAAACCAGTTTGGCTATTTTGTTGCTATTGTTCTGCAACTTTGGATTCTCCTTATGCTTTGTCCACCCTGCTCACCCCAGCCTTACAGAAGCCGCCTGCTCTGCTACCACTTTTGAGCAAGGTTAGACCAAACACTCATTTCTGCTTATCCCAGTGGATCTTTGTCATACCCTTGTCACAAGCCTTCTGCTAGGTCAGCCCTACAATTAGGGGAAATATGTCATTGGTCTCCCCTAACTATTGCTCACAGTGGCTTGCAGGTTACCTGCTTATATAATCCTCCCATCTTTCATTTTTTCAAAGATATCAGCAAATCCTCTTCCTCATGAGAGGCTTCCAGGAAAAGTAAAAATTCATGAGGTAGGTGGTGATGTCCTTTCATGGATTACAAACTGGTTAAAAGACAGGATGCAGAGAGTAGGATTAAATGGACAATTTTCTCAGTGGAAGGGAGTGGGCAGTGGAGTGCCTCAGGGAACTGTATTGGGACCCTTACTTTTCAATATATTTATAAATGATCTGGAAAGAAATATGACGAGTGAGGTAATCAAATCTGCAGATGATACAAAATTGTTCAGTATAGTTAAATCACAAGCAGATTGTGATAAATTGTAGGAAGACCTTGTGAGACTGGAAAATTGGGCATCGAAATGGCAGATGAAATTTAATGTGGATAAATGCAAGGTGATGCATATAGAGAAAAATAACCCATGCTATAGTTACACAATGTTAGGTTCCATATTAGATGCTATCACCCAAAAAAGAGATCTAGGCATCATAGTGGATAACACATTGAAATCATCGGTTCAGTGTGCTGCGGCAGTCAAAAAAGCAAACAGAATGTTGGGAATTATTAGAAAGGGAATGGTGAATAAAACGGAAAATGTCATAATGCCTCTGTATCACTCCATGGTGAGATTGCACCTTGAATACTGTGTACAATTCTGGTTGCCGCATCTCAAAAAAGATATAGTTGCGATGGAGAAGGTACAGAGAAGGGAGACCAAAATGATAAGGGGAATGGAACAGCTCCCTTATGAGGAAAGACTAAAGAGATTAGGACTTTTCTGCTTGGAGAAGAGACGGCTGAGGGGGGATATGATAGAGGTGTTTAAAATCATGAGAGGTCTAGAACAGGTAGATGTAAATTGGTTATTTACTCTTTCAGATAATAGAAAGACTAGGGGCACTCCATGAAGTTAGCATGTGGCACATTTAAAACTAATAGGATAAAGTTCTTTTTCACTCAACACACAATTAAACTCTGGAATTTGTTGCCAGAGGATGTGGTTAGTGCAGTTAGTATAGCTGTGTTTAAAAAAGGATTGGATAAGTTCTTGGAGGAGAAGTCCATTACCTGCTATTAAGTAAGTTAACTTAGAAAATAGCCACTGCTATTACTACCAACAGTAACATGGAATAGGCTTAGATTTTGGGTACTTGCCAGGTTCTTATGGCCTGGATTGGCCACTGTTGGAAACAGGATGCTGGGCTTGATGGACCCTTGGTCTGACCCAGTATGGCATGTTCTTATGTTCTCTCCCTCCAAGGATGAGGTACCCACACATCTGCTTTGAGACCACATCACCCCCACCAATTCAAAATGCAGCAAGGGACCAGCCACCACCAATATCTTCACTGCAGAAGGCTCCAGTCAAGCAGTCACCATTCTTGGCACATGATCCAGTAGCCATGAGGACAGCACCTCTTCTCCCCTAATATTTGCACCCCTCCTGGTGACTGTAACCCTATAAGACTGCCCTCTGCTTTGCACTAAGTGTGAAAAGCATTGGATACTCTGATAGTGCCTATCTTTATCAGCCTTTTTCATGTTAGTGCCATTGTCACAAAAATAACAAACAAACAAAAAGAACATTACTGCCCCTTCTTACTAGCTGCTAGCCATCCTTCAAACTTATTACACCGCTAAGCAATTGAATGTGGTATGGCTGCGATATATCACTTGGGTATGCAGCGCAACCCTTGCACTCTTTTGCCCTGTCCCTGCCCGAATTACTGATTGCCCCATCTCAGCCAGCTGCCATCAGTGTGCTGTCAGGGAGAAGTATGCATGTGTAGCATTCTTGCTAGTACAGATATCACTTATGAATGGATGGTACTCCCCCTCTACCTAAGCTGTTGTACCTGCATCCCAGTATGGCACTGAGTGCACAAAGCCATACTCAGACTAAGAGGTGAACCTTCTGCTTAAAATCACATTCTCTACCGCCCTCAGGGACTGGTCACCCAAGGCAATCATCCCTTTGCACTAAGCCACCAAGTTGCCTACATCTTACCTAAAAGCAGTAGGGGTGTGCATTCGGATTGACCGCATTAGTAAAACGCAACTCATATTTTTTTTTTACTTAAAAAATTGATTCGACATAAACGATCGGATTTCCCACATATCGAACATAGATATGTTCGATATGTGGGAAATCGCGATTGTTGAGCCAAAATAAAAATATAAACCCCCTCACCCTCCTTAATCCCCCCCCCCCCGACTTACCACAACTCCCTGGTGATGGAGCGAGGAGTGAGGACGCCATTTCTGCAATCCTTGGCGAGAAGCATGTGACGTCGGCGGCACGTCGAGTGACGCCGGCGTCACGTGATTCCCGGCTCGTTCGCGCCGGACGGCTCGTTCGGCCCAAAAAGAACTTTTGGCCAGCTTGGGGGGGCCTCCTGACCCCCCCAAGCTGGCCAAAAGTTCTTTTTGGGCCGAACGAGCCGTCCGGCGCGAACTCGCCGGGAATCACGTGGTGCCGCGTCACTCAGACGCGACGTCACGTGATTCCCGGCAAGTTCGCGCTGGACGGCTCGTTCGGCCCAAAAAGAACTTTTGGCCAGCTTGAGGGGGTCAGGAGGCCCCCCCAAGCTGGCCAAAAGTTCTTTTGGGCCGAACGAGCCGTCCGGCGCGAACTTGCCGGGAATCACGTGACGTCGGCGTCACGTGATTCCCGGGAATCACGTGACGCCGCGTCACTCGACGTGCCACCGACGTCACATGCTTCTCGCCAAGGATTGCAGAAATGACGTCCTCACTCCTCGCTCGATCACCAGGGAGTTGTGGTAAGTCTGGGGGGGGATTAAGGAGGGTGAGGGGGTTTAAATTTTTTTTTTGCACATATGTACATATACCCAACTCATTGGATTTTTTTTATGTCCATATTGGCCGCAAGTGGGACCCCCTTTCGGACATAAAAAATATGAACATAAAATTTTGCTCTGCACATCCCTAAAAAGCAGTATTGTAGATTAGAACACCAACCCTTCTCCATGGTGACTTGCTGCTGACCTTGGCACATGGGTTGCTTACTTCCCACCTCACTGTGAAAAATGGTCAAGGGTTTGGTTAGACAGATGCACTTCTGATTGTCTCCAGATTTCCTGTTCCTGCTTTGAGTGGAAAATGAAGTCCACAGATTAGTACCTCTCCCTGTATACAACTGTTTATCAGATGACATATTACCTTTTCTCTGCTGATGGTCTAAGAGTGAATTAAATCTATAAAATCCTGGTCCTTGGGAATTCTAAACTGACTCCACACCTCTGTCTAGAAGATCTTCTCTATCTCTCCCTTTCTGGATCCTTGAGTAATGATGCTGCTGGAACTGGTACCAAGGGTGAATCAGGATGAACAGTTCAGGGGCATCTCTCAAATTCTCCATTACCTGCTTTTCCTTAGGGAAGGTGGCATTCTTGGCCTAGTCAGTATCACTTGCTTCCTCCTGTGGCTGTTCACTGGAGACCATAATAATAACTAGACTCCCCAAGTCTTCCACAGATCCAAGATCTTCAATATCTCCTGACTCCTGTCTAAAAAACCAGTACATAATTCATCACGTTCCCTTCAGACCTGCTACAGACAGTTCTCAGGAGGAAACAGGGGTCAGCATTGTACTATTTTGGGCTTCTCCTCTGCTAGGGACCTCCCAATGTTGATGCTACTCTCCAGTGACTCTGCTTTCTTCTGTCCCTGTACAACAGGAAACAATCTGAAAATGAATTTTTTCATTTCAATTTATCTATTCCTTTCAAAGAAATATGCATGCCTATTGCATTATCTTAGCTGAATAAGTGATGGCATCATCTCTGTCTTTTGATTTTACTCAATTTAAGTGTGACCTTTAACACAATTGATCCTACTACGCCATTAGAGCATTTGCAACTATTTGCTGCTCAAGGGAGAGTAGAAAGGCACAGACATGCTCTACCACCCCCAGAACTGATTGCAACTGCATGAGCCTTGATTCATGCAGCAGTACAGATAGTAAGCAGTGAGTCACTGAGCTGCTCACCCCATCACCACCTGCACTAGAAATTGTTTTACCAGTGACAGGGGTCCACAGAAGTACTGGGCAGCTTATGTCTCCTCTCTGCTCCCTCTCAGGAACTTTGACTGGAATAAACTGCTTCCTTTTCCCTTCCTTTTGGCTGTCTCACTATGCTGTGGGACTTCTCTTGAGTGTTAAATATTGTAAGTTAGTCACTAACACATTTGCTGTCATAAAACTGTGCAAGCATGAGTAATTAATTTAAAAAGGCGAGTGTAATATGTGTAATTATAACCTATATAACCCAAATGCTACAATGTTCAATTTCCAATGTATCATAAAATACATATTAACTGTGCTTTATTAATTAAAATATATAATCTACTGCATAAATGAGTGTGATACCAATGATCCATAAATTGATATGTAGTTACAATTACATAGGAACCAGAATATTTTTCATTGTTCCTTCGTTGTAATATACAGTGGACATACAAATCTGTTTTTGTAAAGATCTGGACAAGAGGCATTACAAAAGGTTTGACCAAAGCCTATATCTATCCACAAATATACTGAAAGTCAATTTAATTATTCCAAAAAACCACAACATTTATATGACAACATAACTGTACATTAGTTAGAGTTTGACAATGGTGAAAATCAGAATCATGTAGGGGGTGATTGCACAAATGTTTGTGACTTCTTAGAATTCTGTGCATGAATTGATATTTTATTGGGCCATTATAAGATGCCATCTAAGAGCCTTAATAATTTTCATTTTTCTTAGCCTATGAGTTTTAGGTATTTGAAACTCATTTTTATGTAGCTCCTATAGGGAGCATGGTTTTCTCTTGCTTATTAGTAATATGGGCATATGATTTATGCTTTGCAATCATCTCTGTACAGTTTGGCAAGAATAATTAATTAGTTAATATCCAGTTTATATTCTCTTGTTTGGATCTATATCATCCCATGAGGTCTTCTACTGAATATAATGTACAAAGATTTTATTTGTATTTCAGATTTAAAAATCACATTTAACAGTGTGAATTAATATGGGTGAGATAAAAATAGCTTCCTGGTGATATGATTTAGGGGCCAATATACGAAGTTGTATTAGAACTAATGCAGTATTAATGTGTGTTAATGTTTTATTGTATTTATTTATTTAAAATTATTTGTCTATCACACACAGCAGAGCATGGCGACTTACAATATTAAAACATGCATAAAAACAAAACATAATTCAACATAAAAAAGAGACAAATCAGCCTAAACCAGTGATGGCAAACTCCAGGGCTTGAGTGCCATAAACAGGCTAGGTTTTCCGACGATCCACAATGAATATGCATAATTTAGATTTGCATATAATGGAGGCAATACATGTACAACTTTATCAAGTATATTCATTGCAGATATCTGTTATAATTAGTGAGGTTTGGGTGGACCCTTGGACACTGTGACAGCTGACCACACTCATGGGGGAAGTCCCTTGAGGGGCCACAGGTCAGGCTCAGCTCTGGACACACAAACACAGATAGTTCTTTATTTAGACAGTTTGAGAAGCTACCAGAGGTGGCAGTAGTGAGTTGAAGATGTAGCCCGGCTGGGCTAGTATTCCCCAGGGCGCTGGAACAGCGGTTCCTCCGGTTGCAGTGCTGTAGTGGAGAGAACTGAGAAAGTGAGTACAATAGAATATTCACAGAGTCCCAAATATGGAGAAGCCCTGAGATAGGGAGAGCTGGCCCTCAAGGAGCGAGTACCAGATCCCTGGAGGTAGAGAGACTTATTGGCAAAGTACTCACACAGCGGTTCCACGTAGGAGATGGCACTGGTACTGGAATGGGGGCATGCCCTCGAGGAGCGAGTACCTGGTTCCAGGGAGACAGATCTGAGGAGTGGATGATAGTAGTACTCACTGATGGTATCTGTAGTGAATTCTTCCAAGTAGAAGAGGAGATAGATGCAGGCAGCGGGTCAGAGAACATGGGCCCTCGAGGAGCGAGTACAGGTTACCTGATAGCGACCTGAAAGAAGAAAGAGGCCCCCGAGGAGCGGGTACCCCGTTAGCAGAAAGAGTCCAATGGAAGTTGGAAGGCAGAGTGGCTGGGTATGGAGAGCGAATCCCATCCGTAAGATCACCCTTGCTAACTCAACGGCTACCAATAAACTGTAGGCTTAAATATCCGGGCAGCATGATGTCATCACAGGGGGATGCCCCTGAGGAACGCGCCAATGAAGAAATAAGAATGAGGGCCACGTGGCGCGTGTGCCCTAAGGTACCTGAAGAGCATGGCGGGAGGCAGCGCCCAAGCCAGTCCGGGGATGCCGGAGAGGATGGCAGGCAGACGTTGCGGCAGCTAGGCGTCCGTGAAGAGCAGGAGGAGCTGCAAAAAAGGAAAGGTAGGTGGAGTGAAGCCATCAGGAAGCGACGGTCACAACAATATCCTGAAAACCTGGCCTGTTTGTGGCATTCAGTGATTGGAGTTGACCATCAATGGCCTACACAGTAATGTTGAATTAGTGTTTAAACACTTATGCCTTAATTCACATTAACATTAATGTTTTATTTATTTTTTATTGTGTATTTAGCTCATGCCTTTCACTGGTAGCTCAAGGCAAGTTAAATTCAGGTACTTAGGTGCACTGTCTACCTAGCTGCAATCAAGCTAGGTAGAGAGTACATTGTACAAATCAACTCCTTTTTTACCTTTCATCGCTCCAAATGACAGAAAATGTTCACTGATGTCAACTTTGCTGTTCGTACCTCTGACTGTGTATGTAAAACTGCCCCCTCAAACCTCACCCACCCCCCCCCCCAAACCTCACCCAAGTTAATAGTGCCCTTTCTTACAGTGGCATAAATACTAAATTTACAGATTGGTCTCATAAGGGTTTACTTTCTCTCTCTCTCCTCTCTCTTTCTCCTTCATGAAATGGTACAGCAGCAGCCATTTTTCATAATGATGCCAGCTGCTCCTATTTTGTGTTAGGAGTGAAGGCTAGCTGTTGGCCAGCTGATGCCATATTGGAAAATGGCCACCACTGGGTCTGTAGCTTAGGGGCTCCTCTAAAACTAAAGTACCAGGACCAGTTTAGTAATTTCAGGGAGGATCTGGCCTCAATGGATGTGAGTTTTTGTCAAGGGAAGGGGGTAGAGCAGGGCCTGCAACCAGGAATTTAACCATTAAAACATTTTTTTTGCAACTGAGGAAATCTCCAGCAGTGGGAGGAGTCTACAGAGACCCCCAGGATCTTATGAACACTTGGAAAGGTATAGCTCAGGGCCAATTGGTCTGTTTAGGGCATGGGAACCCCATAGTCTGTAGCCACCTTTACGCAATAGTTTATGTGTCAGCTGAGCCATAGTAGTTTTTCCTATTGGTGTTTTACTGCCAGAGGGAATACTGTGGATTAGTAAATGAGGTCCCAAGATTTTTTATAACTCTAATAATTTTGTCAGCGTACGGCTAGTTTGAATAGCAAATGACAACACAAATTGCATACTATCCAGGTCATCACAAAAATAGCAAAGGGTATGCAGTGAAAAAAGATAATTTTCATAGAGGCTGTGAACAATGCTCGATATATGAACCCCAAACTAATACATATTTAAAGTGGGCATTTTGCAGATCATAATGTAACTGCTCAATATCAGCAATTTCTCGCTCTTGGTTACACCAGTATTCCAAAGAGGGGTTATCGTTCCAAAGAGTGGCAATTGTAAATCTGGCTGCCATTAACAGATGTCCTACTAATTTCCAATGCTTCCTTGGTATCTCAGAATCCACTCAGCTACCCAAAGACCTACCTCTGTTCCCAAAAACACTGGGTACCCCAGAATGTCAGCAATTTACTGAGTAATTCCAGACAGAAAAGACTAATGTTTTGACACTGCCACCACATATGTAGGAAGGTCCCCACTTCTCCATACCCTCTGCAGCAAATATCAGTAGTACCTGGAAGTACATTAGCATAATACACAGGGGTTTGATAGGTTCTATGCAGAAGATGGATCATCCAAGCCACTCAATTAGCACATGATGAGACATTATAGTCAGCTATCCATAGATATTTCCAATCGGTAGCATCTAGTGTGGTGCCCGAATCAGCATTCCAAACATCAATATGTACTTGCAATGTGTTTGTCCAAATTTACCTTAAAGGAGACCCCTGTATACAGTTTTTATTCCATGTGCATTAGCATTAGAATCACTAACACATTCTTCAAAGCCATTTAAGGGATAAAAAGGGCATGTCAGGCAAAATTTACCTGACAAGGCCTGTCTCACTTGCAAATATTGGGCATGACCTTCCAGATCAATGTCAAAGTCATAAATTAATTCCTGGAAGGACTGTATTCCCTCTTCTCCCCATAAATGTGCTATAGTAACTAAGCCTTGCTCCAAGTCCTTCCATTCCATAAAAGTATGAAAAATGTGTGACTAGATATATTTGGATTATAGTAAATGGGAGATATGGTGAAAGCTCTCCATCTACTGTATCAAAATGTTTAAGAACTTGCCGACAAATGCAAAGAGGGTGTGCCAGTATAGGGCTATTCCGACAGATCCTACAACTATGTTGTGCAGCAGGAAATAAAAAGGGAAGCATTGATAATTCAATTATATCCGCTTTTTCTCTTTTCATTGGTAACCACAAAGTGCTAACACTGCAAATCCAGTTCTGTAAACAAACTAATCTGGTGGCCCAATAGTAAACCCAAAGGTTAGGCAAAGCCATACACCCCTGCTGCCTACTAAGCTTGTTGCGGCGCCTGGCTGCGACCGGCCAGTCTCCCCTACCTATGGTGGTTCTTTGCCCGACGGCCCGTCCTCCGCAGCAGGCCACAAACGCCGGACCACATGGCCCAAGCAGCATCCTTCCGGCCAGCATCGGGGCCTCCCTTGACGCGCGCGTGTGAGAGGCCCCGCCTCTTAAAGGGGGCCGCAGCGGGAGAAACTGCCTAGCCCCAGAAGATGATATCGGCCCAGAGGGGTATTTAAACCAGTAGCTGCACTCCCTCAGTGCCTTCACAACAGACCTCCTCTGTTGCTCTTGGGCTGTGCTGCTGCCGTGCCTTAGTGCAGTGTTACTTTGCCTTAGTGTGCCTTTGCCTCAGCGTTACTTTGCCTCTGTGTTCCTGGCTTTCCTCCAAAGTCCCTGCCTTCATCCTCGGACCCATTCCTCAGCTTGATCTCCTGGTCTGACCTTGGCTCGTCTCCTCATCTCCGCTTGTCTGCTGCCTGGTCTGTATCTTCGTTCTGCAACTTTGCTGCCTGCCCCAGATCTTCTGCCTGGACTTCGTTTTACCTCTTTGCTGCCTGCCCCAGATCTGTCTGGACTCCATTCTGTCTCTTCGTTAAGTTCAGTTCCTATTTCGCTGGGTGAATGGTCTGAGTACCCGCTCCTCGGGGGCTCTCCCGCATTCATAGGCTATCCGCTCCTCAGAGGGCCATCCTGCCTGATTCCATGGAACCAGTCCTCATGAATCCTCCTCTTCGTCTATGCCACCTCCTGGAGACGAGTTCCATTGAGGGTTGCCCCTCAGCGGTCATCACCTCTCGCTCCGGCTCAAGGGTTCATATCCACGATAGTTTGCGAAGGCCAAGGACCCGGTGGACTTGTCTAGCCTCCAGGCCTGGCCCAACAACTACTGCAGCAGCAGCAATCCTTTGAAATCCTGTCCGCCATGGTAGAACGTCTAGTAACTCGCCTGGACTCCGCCTCTGGACACGGGGCTGCTGCCCTTCCCCCGGTGGTTCCAGTAGTTTCGACCTCATGACCCATATGCCTGCTTCACCTCGATTTGCCAGAGAATCCAAGCAGTGTTGAGGGTTCCTGAATCACTGCTTTATAAGGTTCTCCCTACAGGAATAGCAGTTTCCCACAGACCGATTCAAGACGTCCTACATCCTCTCCTTACTGGATGGTAAAGCCCTGGCCAGGGCAACTCAGCTTTGGGAGCCAGGAGATTCCATTCTGGGAGACCTGCCTCGGTTCGTCCAGATGTTCCATCAAGTATTCGATGAGCTGGGTCGCCAGCCTACAGCCATCTCTGAATTGCTTAACCTCCGCCAAGGCTCATGCACTTTGGCTGACTTCGCAGTAGAGTTTCATACCCTGGTGTCCGAACTGGGATAGCGTGAGGACAGCCTGCTCAGTATCTTCCTGGAGGGGTAATCCCCCGCATCAAGGATGAGTTAGCCACATGGGAGCTCCCGGATGACCTTGAGGCACTCATTGATCTGGCAGCCCGGATCGATTGACGATTACAACAACGTACTAAGGAATGTAAGCCATCCCATCGCTCAATTCCCCTGGCTCTGACCTTTTCTCGCCCAGTGGCCACTCCCACAACTCCTGGGTCTTGGTTGGAATACAGGGAGGAGCCTATACAGCTATGCTGTAGACACCTGTCAGCTAAAGAGAAACAGTGTTGAAGGAGGCTTGGCTTATGTCTCTACTGCGGTGGCAAGGGACACCTATTGGCCCTATGTCCTGAATGTCCGGGAAACTCTCGAGCCTAGGTCTCACAGGGGGGCTGACCCTAGGCTGTATCCATCCCACTCCTCTATGTACGGTTCCCATTGCACTGCAATTCTCCAGAGGATCCTTTACAATGCTAGGTCTTATCAACTCTGGTTTTGGCGGGAACTTCATCCTATCTGAGTTAGTTCACCAATTACAACTACCTGTGATATCCCATACACCACCATAGTTGATCTTGTCCATTCAAGGAGACCCTCTTCCGGGACAGGTCACCCTTTGCACTGCTTTTATAACACTTCGAACCGGGGTTCTCCACAAGGAGGAGGTATCCTTCTTTATTCTCAAGAAGTCCATTCACCCCATGGTCCTAGGGCTTCCTTGGCTACAAAAGCATTCACCCACCATTAATTGGAAAACCCTGCAAATTACAGCAGGGTTTTGGACTGCTTTTCTACCTGCCTTCCACCTAGACCTTGACCATGGTTGGTGCTGGCTAGCACTACCATCCAGTTACCACCTCAGTATAGTAACTTTCCCGATGTGTTTTCCAAGGAGGAGGCGGAGACCCTTCCAGGAGCATCGGGCCTTCTACTGTGCCATTGACCTACTACCAGGTACAGTTCCGCCCTGTGGATGAGTATATCCGCTTTCCCTACCCGAGACGCAGGCAATGTCCAAGAACATAAACGGAAGCCTCGATCTGGGTTTTATACGCTCATCTTCTTCTCCAGCAGGGGCTGGCTTCTTCTTTGTAGCCAAGAAGGATGGTTCTTTAAGACCCTGTATTGATTACAGGGGACTCAATACGATCACTCGTAGGGATCGTTATCCAAGTCCTTTGATTCCTGAACTACTGGACTGCCTCCATGGAGCCAAGGTATTCTCTAAATTGGACCTTCATGGGGCCTACAATCTGGTCTGAATAAAGCCCGGAGATGAGTGGAAGACGGCATTTAACACACGAGACGGCCATTACGAATATCTCATAATGCCCTTCGGACTATGCAATGCATCCGCTGTGTTCCAAAAGTTAATGAACGAGATGTTCCTGGATATGTTAAATAAAGGGGTAACTGTCTACCTTGATGATGTCCTAATTTATTCCAAGGTCTTGAGTACACATCGCATGGATGTTTGTCAGGTATTCCAATGTCTAAGAGAATACCGCCTATTTGCAAAATTAGAGAAATAAGAACATAAGAACATGCCATATTGGGTCAGGACAAGGGTCCATCAAACCCAGCATCCTGTTTCCAACAGTGGCCAATCCAGGCCATAAGAACCTGGCAAGTACCCAAAAACTAAGACTATCTCATGTTACCGTTGCTAGTAATAGCAGTGGCAATTTCTAAGTCAACTTAATTAATAGCAGGCAATGGAATTCTCCTCCAAGAACTTATCCAATCCTTTTTTTAAACACAGCTATACTAACTGAACTAACCACATCCTCTGGCAACAAATTCCAGAGTTTAATTGTGTGTTGCGTGAAGAAGAACTTTCTCCAATTAGTTTTAAATGTGCCACATGCTAACTTCAAGGAGTGCCCCCTAGTCTTTCTATTGTCTGAAAGACTAAATAACTGATTCACATCTACCCATTCTAGACCTCTCATGATTTTAAACATATCTATCAAATCCCCCCTTAGCCTCCTCTTATCCAAGCTGAAAAGTCCTAACATCTTTAGTCTTTCTTCATAAGGGAGCTGTTCCATTCCCCTTATCATTTTGGTTGCCCTTCTCTGAACCTTCTCCATCACAATTTTATCTTTTTTGAGATGTGGCGACCAGAATTGTATACAATATTCAAGGTAGGGTCTCACCATGGAGCAATACAGAGGCATTATGACATTTTCTGTTTTATTCACCATTCCCTTCCTAATAATTCCCAACATTCTGTTTGTTTTTTTGACTGCCGCAGCACACTGAACCGACGATTTCAATGTGTTATCCACTATGACGCCTAGATCTTTTTCTTGGGTGGTAGCACCTAATATGGAACTTAACATTGAGTAACTATAACATGGGTTATTTTTCCCTATATGCATCACCTTGCACACATTAAATTTCATCTGTCATTTTGATGCCCAATTTTCCAGTCTCACAAGGTCTTCCTGCAATTTATCACAATCTGCTTGTGATTTAACTACTCTGAACAATTTTATATCATCTGCAAATTTGATTACCTCACTCGTATTTCTTTCCAGATCATTTATAAATATATTGAAAAGTAAGGGTCCCAATACAGATCCCTGAGGCACTCCACTGTCCACTCCCTTCCACTGAGAAAATTGTCCATTTAATCCTACTCTCTGTTTCCTGTCTTTTAGCCAGTTTGTAATCCATGAAAGGACATCACCACCTATACCATGACTTTTTACTTTTCCTAGAAGCCTCTCATGAGGAACTTTATCAAATGACTTCTGAAAATCCAAGTACACTATCATCTTTATCCACATGTTAACTCCTTCAAAAAAGTGAAGCAGATTTGTGAGGCAAGACTTGCCTTGGGTAAAGCCATGCTGACTTTGTTCCATTAAACCATGTCTTTCTATATGTTCTGTGATTTTGATGCTTAGAACACTTTCCACTATTTTTCCTGGCACTGAAGTCAGGCTATCCAGTCTGTAGTTTCCTGGATCGCCCCTGGAGCACTTTTTAAATATTGGTGTTACATTAGCTATCCTCCAGTCTTCAGGTACAATTGATGATTTTAATGATAGGTTATAAATTTTTACTAATAGGTCTGAAATTTCAGTTTTTAGATCCTTCAGAACTCTGGGTTGTATATACCATCCGGTCCAGGTGATTTACTAATCTTCAGTTTATCAATCAGGCCTACCACATCTTCTAGGCTCACCATGATTTGGTTCAGTCCATCTGAATCATTACCCATAAAAACCTTCTCCGGAATAGGTATCTCCCCAACATACTCTTTAGTAAACACCGAAGCAAAGAAATCATTTAATCTTTCCGCGATGGCCTTATCTTCTCTAAGTGCCACTTTAACCCTCGATCATCTAACGGTCCAACTGACTCCCTCACAGGCTTTCTGCTTCGGATATATTTAAAAAAGTTTTTATTGTGAGTTTTTGCCTCTATGGCCAACTTCTTTTCAAATTCTCTCTTAGCCTGTCTTATCAATGTCTTACATTTAACTTGCCAATGCTTATGCATTATCCTATTTTCTTCTGTTGGATCCTTCTTCCAATTTTTGAATGAAGATCTTTTGGCTAAAATAGCTTTTGAACAGGAGTCCCTGCCCTTTTTGGGCTTTATCGTATCTACCACCGGCTTCCAAATGGTCCTGGACAAGTTAACCAGCATCCAGGAGTGGCCGCAACCTGTGGAACTTTGTTAACTGCAATGGTTTCTTGGCTTTGCCAATTTCTACAAGAATTTAATTCCCCATTATTCACATATCATAGCACCGTTAACAGCGCTAACTAGGAAAGGAGCTAATACCAAACAGTGGCCCTGTCACATGGTAGGAGCACTGGCTGGCCGGTGCCATCTTTAAAGATGGCCACCGCCATCATAAAGATGGCTGCCGCCATATTTAAAGATGGCCACCGCCGTCATAAGGATGGCCGCCACCATCTTTAAAGATGGCGCCAGCCATCCAGTTCTCCTACCATGTGACAGGAGCCGGCCAATGCCACGGATACCCTGTCACATGGTAAGGGCAAAGGGCCATCGGCGCCATCTTTATGGGTGGCAGCCGACCGCCCGAGAATGGGAGATCACTCCCGGGACCACCACTAGTCCACCAGGTAATTTTAAAATGTTTTGGGGGGCTCGGGAGGGTGGGGGAAGCTAAGAGGTTGTTTTTAAAGGGTCGGGTGGGTTTTTTTTTTTCTGGCTATCTGCGCCATTTTTGAGTGGCAGCCAAAATAGCGCCGATGGCCCAAGAGCGGGAGACCGGTCCCCGCACCGCCATTGGACCACCAGGTAATCGTAAAAAGTTTTGGGGGTTTCGGGAGGGTGGGGGAAAGTAAGGGGTTAATTTTAAAGGGTCGGGCCTCTCTAAAAAAAAAAATAACGATGTGAATCGGAACCAATTCTGATTCACATCACCCACGATCAGATTTTTCCCCCCTCTAGCCGAACCCGATCGTTAAGACGATCGGGCACACGATTCACATCTCTAGTGATCATAACATGATCAAATTAAAACTAATAACTGGAAGGGGGACAATAAGTAAATTTGCTTCTCGTCGCTGGCCCCACCGCCTAGGCGCGCGCATGCACAGGGGCTCCCCTCTTAAAGGGGCCAGTGCGGGAAACCTGGGACAGCTCCTAGATGACGTCAGACGCTGCAGGGTATATTACCCTGCAGCTGGGATTGGATCCTCGCCTTGCAATAAGGTTGCTCAGTCTTTTGAGTCTTGAGTTGCTGTGTATTCCTTGGACTGCTTCCGTCTGCTGACCTGGCTTGCTTCCTGACTTGTCTCCTGCTTCTGCCCCTTGATTTTGGTATCGATGTCTGACTTCTGGCTTCCGACCTGGCTCCGTCCCATGACCCCGTCTTCAGCTTCCATTCCTGGCTTGGCTTGTCTTCTGACATTCTGGCTTCCGACCTGGCTCCATCCCATGACTTCACCTTCTGCCTTCTCCGTGGCTCTGGTGTGGATTACCGACTCCCGGCTCCTGACCCGGCTTCGCTCCTGGACTCCGACTTCGGCTTCTTCCTCATCTCAGGTATCTGATACTCACTGGCCCAGAGGTTTCTCCTAAGTCCCAGCGGCTCGGGCTCCTCCCGGGGGAGCCGCGGGCTTCTAAGGGTGAAGACTCTTCATCCACCTGGGTCCAGCCATTGTCCATCTCTTCAGCCGCTGCCGGGTTCCTTGGTCACATAGGACTCCACCTAAGTCCAAGAGGTCCGGATCTCTACAGGCTTCTCCTGGGGGGACCTCGGACTTCCAGTGGTGAAGTCTCCTCTGAGTCTTCCGAGGCGCCTCCCATCTGGGACGCTTGCTGTGGCCTTCCATAGCATACCATCCTCTGTCTCAACCGGCCCAAGGGTCCACGACAGTAACAGTTAGCATGTGGCACAGTTAAAACTAATAGGAGAAAGTTATTTTTCACTCAACATACAATTAAACTCTGGAATTTGTTGCCAGAGGATCTGGTTAGTGCAATTAGTATAGCTGTGTTTATAAAAGGATTAGATAAGTTCTTGGAGGAGAAGTCCATTACCTGCTATTAATTAAGTTGACTTAGAAACAGCCACTGCTATTACTAGCAACAGTAACATGGAATAGACTTAGTTTTTGGGTACTTGCCATGTTCTTATGGCCTGGACTGGCCACTGTTGGAAACTGGATGCTGGGCTGGGTAGTCCCTTGGTCTGACCCAGTATGGCATGTTCTTATGTTCTTTATGAGCATCCTGTCAAGCATCCTGTTTCCAACAGAGGCCAAACCAGGCTACAAGAACCTGACAAATACCCAAACATTAAAAAGATTCCATGCTAATGATGCCAGTAATAGCAGAGGGCATTCCCTAAGTCAACTTGATTAATAGTAGTTAATGGTCTTCTCAAGAACTTATCCAAACCTTTTTTAAACCCAGCTACACTAATTACACTAACCACATCCTCTGGCAACAAATTCCAGAGCTTAATTGTGCGTTGAGTGAAAAAACAATTTCTCTGATTAGTCTTAAATGTGCTACTTTCTAACTTCATGGATTGCCCCCTAGTCCTTCTATTATCCAAAAGTGTAAATAACCAATTCTGCCACACTGGTGTTAAAAAAGTCTATCTTTAATTTTGTGGATGGACTGTCTTATTTTTAATCACTGCTACTACACTGGGATTCCTCTGAATCAATTTCTTTGTCCGAAACAAGCCTGCAAACATTTGCTCATCTCCTTTTACCTAACATTATGGAATTTGTTGATGTGTACTGCCTATTGGGGGTTTGGCTATTACAAAGAAAATTTTATTTATTAATACTGTAACTGTACCTCAACTCACTGTCTCACACACACAGACATACATTATCTTCAGTCTAAAATGTGAACTGCTCACCTCACCTTATGTTCATACAGAGGCAAAAATATCACTAGCACTTAAGCACTACTACAATCAAAATCAAAATCAGCAGCATTGCCACTCTCTGTCTTTCTGTTGCAGTGAGTAAGACTGCTGCAACCTAGAGCAGATCAGAAGGAGCCCTTTACCAGTTCCAACTCCAAAGGTTTCTAAGCTTTTTTTTAAATTGTATGAGCTTCTACAAAAACAGCCTTATGTGCCAAAAGCTAGAGAGGAAATACAGACTGCTTCTTGTACTTGTTCAGAATTTACAGTGGGAGTGGTTCTGTGTCACTTGATCTAGACAGCTGCTATAAGCTAATTAAAAAGATGCTGCAGCATTTCTATTTATTTATTTAAAACATTTATAAAACTCTGACTGTAAGCATAAAGAAGCTTGCAAGGAAACATTTATAATTTAACCCTCCGCCCAAATAATAATAAAAACAATAACAGAATCATGTAGACTTATGATATTAATAAGAGTTCCATGATTTGTCCTCTCTGTAGTTTCCTTGGCAAATTGTCCTGCCACAGCTTTGACAAGGCTGTGAGGTCACACATATGAAGTTGGTATAGTTACTAGTTGTTTGTTTTGGTTTTTTTTTGCTTAGCAGTACAAAGTCATATACTTTAATGAACTACAATCTTGAATGTGAAATATAAATCAATGACACAAAAAGTTTTTGTTTCATTTGTGGTACCCCTGCATTCATTTTGGGGTTCACAAATAAAACAAAAATAGACTCATTTATTATGTTTTACCCATTCATTTCAACTGAATGCATATCCCTGAAAGAGCCATGGCATCCTTATGAATTGCCCCCTTCTTGTGGAACAGTTTACCACTGGACTGGTTTAGGGAGACCATGATTTGCTAGTGGTGGGACATGGGTGAAGTAGAGACTTGTGAAGAGGAGGGACAGTTGAAGGGATGAGATCTGGTGGGCACAGTAGATAAGGTGATGTGGGGGAGTCTGATTTTTTGAGATGCCTTTGCATATCTACAGATGGTTTACATGGATAATTAGTTGTAAGTGTATTAATTTTCTTGTCTGTTTTTTAGCTAAATATTATTTAAGCTATATATGGATTTCATTATGAGTGGTACAATTATTCTATAATCTTGTACTTTTATTTACTTTTGAGGTTTAAGTTGTTTTCATTGAAGACTGAAGGGGTTAATAACTGCTTGTGTGTGTGTGAGAGAGAGAGAAAAAATGTTGGTGCCAGATGAGTGTGTGTTTATGACAGATTGAGTGGGAGATTATAGCAAGGATGCAATATGGAACAGGAACAGAGTAACGTTGGGGTACCTGTTCCCACCCCCCCCCCCTAAAAATTAAAAGAACATCCCTTCTACCATCACAAATCAGATCTTTTCTCCCTTAATCTCACATTTTACTCTCAGAACCTGGAACCCTCCTTTTTTCCTAACTCTAATATCAAATACTGGAATTTACCCTCAACCTCTTTTATTCCCTCTTCCCCCTCCTCAATTCCTGGAAATCCCTCTATCTCTCTCCTCTTCCTCAATACCACTCTTACCCCACTTCCATCCTCCCCATCCCCTGTCCTCTCTCTTTTATCTTTATCTTTACTACAAATTTATGTATCACCTGGTGCCAAGGCTTTAGGCAATTTACATTAAGATATTCACAAGAAAAAGTGCACACAAATATACCAATAAAAATGTAGAAATCATAAAAAGCATACAAAAATAAAACAAAGCATTATAAACATATCATTCAGAAATAAAAGGATCTAAGAATTTCATGGACAAACATAATCTGATGGATGCTTTACAGGATTACATAATAGCTAAATGAAATAAATATGTCTTTAAAAGACATTTGAATTGTTTTAGACAGGTTAACATCCTCATAATCAAAGTCCAAACCTTTCCATATTTCTGGGGCAGCCACAGAAAATGCTCTTTCATGTGTAGTATCCAGTTGTGCCACTTTATTGTTCTGATTCATTAAAATGTGCGGGAGAGCCGGCGCTCTGAGGTGAGCGCTCGCTCTCCTGATGCCCGCCCAGGCCACTCTCCTGGGCGTGCGATTCTGTATGCAAATGAGGGCCCGTGGTAAAAAGGTCCTGGGGACACTAGCGCGTCCCTAGCTCCTCCTTATTGGCAGAAGGGGTGGCTGTCAGCGGGTTTGATAACCGACGCTTAATTTTACCGGTGTCGGTTGTTAAATCTGCTGATAGCCATGGGTTCAGAAAATGAATGCCGGCAAAATTGAGCATCCGTTTTCCAACCCGCGGGCAGCTTTTTTTCTTTTTTTAAAGATTTTTTAATTTTTTTTATTTTTGGGGCCTCCGACTTAATATCTCTATTAAGGGCGCTATTAGTTTCGGGGGGGTTGGACGTGCGTTTTCCATGCGCTATTACCCCTTACTGTATAAAGGATGATAATAGCATGTGGAAAACGCGCATCCAAACGGGTGCATCCAAACACGCAACCAAACAGTACGGTGCGCTCGGCCTGAGTGCACCGTACTGAGTCGGCCTATATGTGAAAGTATATCCAGGAGAACTCTGTTTGATGATCTGAGAGCATGGGTGGGAAAATAGATCTTCAATAAGGAATTTATTTTATGTATGTATGTATTTATTTATTTAAAAACTCTTCTATACCGTTGTTAAGTTAGTTCCCCATCACAACAGTTTACATAAAGGCACAAAATACAAATATGATTGGTATAGATTACAAATTAAACATGTGCCAACATAGAACGGTGACATATCAACCTAATAAATGAAGGTTGACCGACGTGCCGCAAATGTGCAGTAGAGAGCAGCTCTACTGCGCATGTGCGGGCGAGCACGTCGGTCTTAGGCAGTGTCAGGAAAAAAAAAACATGGCGGCGGCGGGTGGCAGCGGGCGGCGGTGGTAGCGGGCGGCGGTAGCGGCGGCGGCAGCGGGCGGCAGCGAGGGAGGGAGGAGAGAGAGAGAGGGAGGGAGGAGAGGGAGGGAGGGAGTGGGAGGGATGGAGGGAGGGACTGAGTGAGAGGGAGGGAGGGATTGAGTGAGGGGGAGGGAGGGGGAGGGACTGAGTGGGAGGGAGGGGAAGGGACTGAGTGAGAGGGAGGGAGGAGTAGGTGAGTGTATGGGAGGGAGGTAGGGGGTGGGGAAGAGTGAGGGGAGAGGGAGAATGAGGGAGGGGTGAGAGACAGGGATGTGAGTAATTGGAAGGGGGAGAGGGAGAATGAGGGAGAGGTGAGAGACAGGGATGTGAGTAAGTGGAAGGGTAAGAAGTTGTGGAGCAGAGAAAAAGGGAGTGGAGGAGGGCTGAGGGGGAGGAGATGGGATTGAGAGAGGGTGGGGAGTGACTGAGGGAAGGGGAGAGAGGTGGGAGTGACTGAGGGAAGGGGAGGGAGGTGAGAGTGAGGGGAAGAAGGCAGTGGGAGATAGAGGGTGAGTAAGACTGAGTGGAGGAAAGGGGAGGAGTGAACGAGGGGAAGGGGGAGAGAGGGAGAAAAAGTGTAGAAGGGTGCTGTGTTAGAAAATGGACTGAAAACAAAATGTAATGTAGCCAGTTTTAACGGGCTTAACGGCTTGTTTTTAATAAGAGAAACTAGGTCTAAATGAGAGTTTATACGTCGGTTAGGTAACTGTTACATGGTTCAAGTCTACATTTAATATGTATTTGGAGACACATGAAAAAAAACTGATTGCTTAGTGCTACCTTATCTATCAATTGTTTTCACCCTTCTCTTTGTCTTTATAAAAAAAACTTGTTTGAAAAGCCAGGTTTTCAGATTGGTTTTAAATAGTTTCAGATTCCTCTGTAGCCTTATTTCGAGTGTCATGAAGTTCCATAGAACAGGTCCAGCCAGCAACAGGGCTCTCTCCCTTACTTGCATGAGGTGTGCTGATTTAACAGAAGGAACAGTTGGTAATGCCTTGTTTACAGATCTCAGGTTTCTGTGTGGAAAGTGTACGTGCAGTGGCTTAATACAGCACTGCGCTTACACGTTTCACACAGAAACCTGAGATCTGCAAACAAGGCATTACTAACTATCCCATGTCCCATGACTCACCACTAGCAAAGCCAGTCGGCCTTTTTATCATGGATTAGTTTATGGATTATACACAATGCCTTGTATTGTATTCTTTATTTGATTGGGAGCCAGTGTAGTTCAGCAAGTGTTCCTGTTATGTGGTCTCTTTTCTTTTTGCCCGTCAAAATTCTAGCAGCGGAATTTTGCAATATTTGTAGTGGTCTAATGGTAACTTGAGGTAGCCCTAATAGCAGAGAGTTACAGTAGTCTGTGCTTGCGAAAATCATTGCCTGTAGAACTGTACGAAAATTGTTCAGCATTAGCAGGGTTTCAGTCTTCTAAGGACCATTAGTTTGGCGTAACCTTCTTTTAATTTCTGTGAAATGTGTTGTTTCATATTTAGCTCAGGGTCGAATATTACTCTTAGATTCCGTACTTTTATTGCTAACTCCATGGTTTGATTATTTTTTATTGCAATTGTAGGTTGAATAGGGTGTATATTTATTTTCCATTCTAGATGTAAGAATTTGGTTTTGTCAATGTTTATTACCAGTTCTATTTGGTTTAGGAGCTGTTTGATTATCTCAAGATACATATTGGCTAGTTTCATTGTTTCTTCAATGGTGTTTACTATGGGTAACAGTAGTTGTATGTCGTCTGCATATATGTACTATATTATTCCAAGTCCTGCGAGTAAGTGACATATTGGGAGGAGGTAAATGTTAAAGAGGGTTGCGGACAGGGCTGATCCCTGTGGGACTCCTGTTTGTAGTTTGATTTTGTCAGATAGTGTGTTTTTGATGTGTACTTGGAAACATCTGTTGCTTAGGTATGATTCAAACAAGTTTATTGTTTTGTTATTGAGTCCTATCTCTTTTAGTCTCTTTATTAGTATTTTGTAATTTACAGTGTCAAAGCTGCAGAGAGATCCAAAAGAACCAGAATGTAATGTGTTCCTGCATCAAAGCTTCTTAAGATATTCTCTGATAGAGCTAGTAGTAATGTTTCAGAACTGTAGTATTTGCGGAATCCATGTTGTGCAGGATATAATATGTTATTACTTTCTAAGTGGTTTGAAAGTTGTTTTTGGACTGTTTTTTCAATGAGTTTGTTCCGATGTTAGAAGACGATGTACTATCACAGCTATTTTGTAAAGGATACACTGCTAAATGGGCAGCCAATGCAGGTCTCTCAATACAGGGGAGTTATGCTCCTGAGTGATAAGCCAAGCTGCTATGTATTATTCTGTAATAAATGTAGTGCTTTTAAACTATATGCAGGTAGGCCTAATAAGACACTGTTACAGTAATCCTCAACCTCTCCCGCCCCAATCCCCAGACCTGATTACTGCTCACACTGATCCTCCCATCCTCAGTTCTCTCACCTTTTTCTCCTCCCTGTTCTCAGTCCTCTCCCAACCTTTTCCTTGCCCAATCAAATAAATAAATAATTTAGACACAAGCAAGGTTGGAAAACTGCTTTCTATTTATAATATAAAATAAAATATATAAATTCTTGCCAATATGCTTCAGAATTTTCACATTTTTGCTATAGAATCTACCTCTGTATAGCAGCAGAGGCAGCTTCCCCGGCACAGCAGCTAATGGCCACAGTCCTGGCCGGCATGCATCCCGCCCCACCCCACCCTTCCCTGCCGAGACCATGCCCCTAGCCTGCCACTTTTCCAGGGCCCGGCACTTGTGCACATATCGGCACTTATGCCAGGCCCTTTTGAAAATGTGTGTGGCACGCACAGGGCCTGGCCATGCCTGTAAGTACCGATTTTTACGTGTGCGGCCATTTTAAAATTCAGCCTTAAGAGTCTAGGTTGGGAACAGCAGGTACACATTCACTGACATATAAACTTGGTCATATATTGGACCTTATTTTTATTAACCCTTGTACTGGTAAATCAGATGCTATAAAAATGAATCTAACCAATATACCATAGTCTGCTCACAATCAAATTTCTCTTAAAATTTCAGTTAACTTTTTACATAGCTTAAACAATGCAACCCAAAATATAATCTGTAAAAAAAGTAAAGCTGACTAGGATTATTCTTAGAAAATGTAATACCACTACTGTCAAACTCGCCTTCAGACAATATAGATTTGGTGCTGCGGTGTGCACTGATGCTGCCGATAGCCCAGCGCTGCATGCGCCGTGAGTGCCAGGGAGAGGGTGGGGGGACGTGGCCTCTCTCACAGCATGGGGCACAGGATGATAACATGACCAACATGTCAATGTCACACCCCCCACCCTCCCACCAATGTGAGCATGCCCAGTCCCAGCCATGGAACCTGCGGACTACGAGTAGGGGGGAGTGGAGGGTCCCCCATCTAGACAAAGTCATAGAGGGGGGTCATGGCCAAAGATGTGGGATGACTCATTGGGCAATTCTAGCTCTGGCTATCCCATGGGGCGGAGGCAGGTGCTCAGGGGGAGGCATCTGGCCAGAGCACAGTTCCCCAGTCCCTTTTGCTTCCTGTCCTCCATGTGGCTGTCAGCCCCACTAGGGAAAAGCTGCAGTGCCTCTACCTAGGCAATTTGATCATTTTGGAGTCTTAAAAAAAAAAAAAGAAAAAGGAAAAGGGGAAAATGCTGAGGGGCAGGGAGACTCTGCAGGCCACAAGTTGAAGGTATAAGTAACTGAACAGAGAGCACTCCTTACAATCCAGGTTCTCCGATCACAGAGGCCTCAACTGGAGTGACATAAGAGGATCCAGCCATCCTTCAACCAGAACTTTGACAAAGTAGGTTGCTTGGGGGATAGTGGGTTGTGTCTGTATTGGTTCTCCCCAAGGGCACTCTAAGGGTCAGTAACTTAGCTCATCCATGGCATGTGGTTGCAGTCTCAGGGCTAGAGCTCCTACTCACCATCTGGTCCCACCTGGGGAGGAATCTCCAGGTGATATGCCAGCCAGTAACCCCTGGGGGGGGGAGGTGCAGGAACAGGGAGTCGCAGGGCATCCTGGGACAGAGCCAGTCAGAGACCTCAGCCCCCCCTGGGGACTCGTCAGCAAACCTCATTGACCCAGTGAATAGCAGTGTGGCTCAGGGGGCAGGAACCGGGCAGCCTGGGGGTAGTTTACCTGCTGGGATGGTTGTATCCCCCTGCCCTCTGCACCGGCTCTCCAGCCAGTGGGTTGGGGAGTGGGACAAGCAGCCAGTTAACCAGGTGGTTTCTCCCCCTTGGGAACAGTGTAGTGTGCAGCTGGGGGAGCCCGACCACACAATTTCCATGCATTCCCATACAGCACCCAGGCACCAGGATGGAGGGCCGTGGAGGCGGTCCCTCCGCCATGGCCCGTCTGGTCATACCCATGGCCTCTGAGATTTTTTTACCAGGGAGCCCAACCATATTGGTACCAGGTATTCTTCCTGGAAGCAGCCAATGGAACTCCAGCTATGCTATGTGCCTGCAGCCCATGGGCAACTGCATGCCGGAACCGCAAAAGCCCGTGAATTCAGTTCTTCTGTGCCCCGCTCCAGTTTGCACTGCACTCAAGAGTGCTAGTACCCCGAACTGGCTGGACCTGCAGAGCACCACAGATGAGAGTCTGGATCACGCCCCCAGTGTACAAACTGCAGCGCAGGTGACATACACTGTTACTAAGAGGTAGATTTTGAAAGCCTGGCATTCATCAAATGCAGGATGTACCCACAAGTCGGGCTTGCACACGCTGATCAAATTTTAAAAGCTGCCCAGATGCACACATATCTCCCACAGAATGCACATCTTACTCGATTTCTAAAGCGATGGGTGGGGGCATGGGCATTTTGGAGTGTGGCCTAAAAGATGTGTGCGTAAATACTAGGGATGTGTATTCGTCTAGGACAAATTAGGCAATTTCAATTCCTACTCACCATCTTGTCCCACGGGGGACCCAGAGAGTCCAGTACAAAATTACCTAATTCGTACTGGTTCGGGGAGCCCGAATCCTGAACAAGTTTTTCCCAAAATTTTGGGGAGTAAGTGCGCACTAACCCCATTAGTGCTCACTAAACCGAAATTCGGATTCCGAAATCGGAGCGGCCTCGGAGGGAACTTCCTTTCGCCCTCCCCTCCCCTTCCCCTCCCTTCCCCTCCCTTCCCCTCCCTTCCCCTACCTAACCCACCCCCCCGGCCCTATCTAAACCCACCCCCCTACCTTTATCCATGGATTTACGCCTGCCAGAGGCAGACGTAAATCCGCACGCGCCAGCGGGCTGCTGGCGCGCCAAGACCCGACCTGGGGGCTGTTCCGGAGGGCGCGGCCATGCCCCCGGAATGCCCCCGGGCCAGCGCCATGCTCCCGGCCCACCCCCCAAACGCCGCGCCACGCCCCCCAAACGCGACGTCACTTGGCGATGCCCCCGACACCCCCCGACACGCCCCTTTTCAGAAACCCCGGGACTTACGCGAGTCCCGGGGCTCTGCGCATGCCGGCAGCCTATGCAAAATAGGCGCGCCGGCGCGGGAGGGCCCTGCTCGCGTAAATCTGGCCGAATTTACGCGAGCAGGGGGTTTTAAAATCCGCCCCTATGTGCTTATATGTGTGCAAGTTATAAAATGGCTGCATATCTGGGTGTGCGCCAATACAAACAAGTCAATGTGTGCCCACATGACACTTTGAAAGTTACCATCATATTCTGGCCAGAATACCATCATATTCTGGCAAAAATAAAATCCTCCTCCAGCCCAACATCATTATTTAAACTGACTCATGAAAATATATCTTATAATATTACACATATTGTAAATCTTTCCCTTTCCTCAGGTATACTTCCAAACAAGCTGAAATGTGCTGTCATCACCCCATCCCTAAAAATTCATCTGTTGATCCTCTAGATGTTGCTAATTTTTGGCCCATATCATCTCTGTTTACAATGGTAAAAATAATTGGATCAGCAGTTCTGCACCAGTTTACAGATTATATCACTCAAACTTCAATTTTAAATCAACATCAATATGGTTTTAGGCAAGGTTATAGCACTGAGATCTTATTATCATCATTTGATACTATAACATATATTACCTTTTAGTTCTTCTCCGACCCTTTTAGTTCTTCGCTGACCCTATTCAACATATATCTTCTCCCCCTATGCCAACTTCTCGATAACCTCAACCTCACACACTTCATCTATGCGGACAACGTGCAGATCCTAATCCCCATCAAGGAACCCGTCTCCGACACTCTAAACTATTGGAATAGCTGCCTTCACGCCATCAACCTCCTTGTCACAAGTCTCTGCCTCGTTCTCATTACGTCCAAGACCGAACTGCTAATCATTTCCCCTAATGATAACAATATACTAGCCATCAATACTAACATACCTCTAGTAAATCAAGTGAGAGACCTTGGAGCCTTCCTAGACTCCAGAATGAATTTTAAAAAATTCATCAACAACACCACCAAAGAAGGCTTTTACAAACTACAGGTATTAAAACAACTAAGACCTCTCCTTCACTTTCATGACTACCGTTCGGTCCTTCAAGCCATACTATTCTCAAAGATAGACTATTGTAATGCGCTTTTACTTGGTCTCCCGGCCTCTTCTACCAAACCTCTTCAAATGCTGCAAAACGCCGCAGCCAGGATCCTCACAAACTCCCTCCGCATGGACCACATCACCCCGATTCTAAAAATACTTCACTGGCTACCCATTCACTACAGAATTCTCTTCAAGACACTTACTATTATCCACAAAACCTTATTTCAAGAATCCTCACTCCAACTTACCATACCCCTCAAACCACACTCCTCTGCAAGACCCACCAGATCTGCATATAGAGATTCCCTCCAAGTTCCCCCCAAAAAATCAATTTTTCATAACTCTGTTGAAAAACGGGCACTATCAACTGCTGGACCGCTTCACTGGAACTCCCTCCCACCAGATCTCCGCCAGGAACATTGCCATATCACGTTCAGAAAAAAATTAAAAACTTGGCTATTCGCCCAAGCTTACCCCTAAAAAAGCCTCAGGGTCACCCACACAGTCTCTTACCTCACGGATGCGTCCATTTCCGCAACTCAAAGGAACTGTTGCCCAACTAATTGCCCTATCTTATAACTTGCTTAATTTCATATACACTATGTAAATTTGTAAATTAGCTTAATTTCATATACACTAGGTAAATCTGTACATAATTCTTATCCTGTAAGCACCCTCTCCTCCTTTGCCCTTCTCTCCAGTTAGAATTTGTTTAACTTAACTTTTAAAATTTGTAGAATTTGTTTAACTTATTTTTTTCTCTAACAGCCTAGTTCTACATTCCCTGTTATAATGTAACTTTTTGTTCTTCTTGTTGTTGTTTGCTCTGTTAACTGGTTACCCCTAGTTTACTGTAAACCGGTCCGATAAGACCTGGTCTTGAACATCGGTATATTAAAAGAATTTAAATAAATAAAATAAATTCTCGGCATAGCAGCAGTATTCGATACCCTCAATCATAACATTCCTTCACAATGCATGACATCATTTGGGATTACCAGTACTGTACTGCAATCGTTTTCGTCATACTTGCACAATTGGTTACAACAAGTAAGGATTGGTCTCTACTCATCTGATTGGAATGCAATATCCACTGGTGTGCCTCAAGGCTCAAGTTTATCTACCACACTTTTCAATATTTACATCGCTCCCCTTTGTTAACGTTTTGCCTGTCTTGGCGTAAATTACAAAATATACACGAACGACATTCAGTTTTTCATACTATATACAGTACTTCATCTTGGAACCATACCCTCACTTCTGTATCACTCTGCATTAATTCAGTCAAAAATGACTAACAAACAATAGATTGAAGCTTAATGTAGCTAAACCAGAAATAATGCTGTTATCCATTGTAAAATATACTCCATCTGAACTTCCAGCCTCATTAAAATTTTATAGACACTGCATTCCAATCACACAAAGAGCCAGGAACCTTAGAGTAATGATTGATTTTTCACTTTCAATGCAACATCACATTTCAAGTTCAACAGTCATAAAATCTTCTTTCTACAAGTTACATCTATTAAAATGCTTAAAACCTTTGCTAGATTCATATTATTTTCATACAGTTTTATTAGATGTAAAACTAAACAACGTGGATTATTGCAATTCACTATATTTAGGGCTTCCTGCATATTTAATTCATCCATTCCAACTGATCCAAAACTCAGTTGCTCACATCTTGTCAAATACTTGTTTAAATGAGCACATTACCCCAATTCTGTTTTCACTACACTGGCTTCCCATTATACAACGTATCCAATATAAGATATTAGCCATATTATTTAGTTTACTTAAACAAGAATCCTCAGCACAGCTGTGCTCCTCATTGCGCATATATAAGTCTACTAGGTATGGCAGAACCCTCTGGTCTGGCCACCAGGCGTTACTGTCCCTGTGTTATAACATTTTAGTAAGGAGCCATCCATCCCCTTCAGTCCTTCCCACCAGGAGAATCTGAATTGGATGTCTGAACACTATTTAGCCCATCCATTTTAGAGCACTTTGGGATCAGTTTGAGGAAGCCTTTCAACAGTAAGGATGTTTTCAGTTTCACACTCTGGTGACGCCTCCCAGTTTCGTCCAGTTGGAGTTTCATTTAGAAGTGATATCTCATCATGCACTCCCTGCCAGGGGTTCCTTCTCCAACTAATTTATAGAGAGATTTTTGAGCCTGATACTCTTTTGGGGTGAAAGGGTTCTCAGCAGCAGACCAAAGACCTGAGAGCCGTCGCTAAATCCTAGGTGGGCAAGCACCATTGATGGATCCTACTGCGAGAGACAGTGACGGCAGAAGATTTATCCAGTTTAACTTTTGAAGTGTTTTTGGACTTGAACAGCATGAGGAGTATTTAGGATCTCCCTTCCCCACAGGGATTGCAGTGCTGAGGTAGCCTGATCCCAATGACTTTTCCCTATGACAAGTCCCCTTAAAAGAACAACTAAGGAAGGAAGAACACGATCAGAGACCCCTATCTGAATATCCACAGAAGGGACCAGTATGGGCTAGGTTTCCAGAAAGGAGCTGGAGTAAGGTAGGACTTTTGCTGTGAATTTGGGGCCACTCCAATAGGATTCCCGTATAGCTGCAGGGTGAGATTTGTGCATTAAAATCACCATAGGAGCTCTACCCAGAGGTTTGAATAAAGGACACCTACCTATATAGGAACATGCACTTATGCCATCAGTCAGATGTAAATTCACACTTCTGGACAATGTATTTTAATTTATGATTACCAATCAGTAAATTATTATTTCAACACCCAGACCCTAGTCCTGTCTACTTTATTACAGCCTCTCACCTCATGGGAAACACTTATGGTCTACACACACAATGGGAGCAGCACAACCTCGTCTGGGCTACAAGTGGGAGCTTACCCCCATAAAAAGTATTTTCCCCAGAGATTAAGAGTCAAGCTTGAGAGTAATTTGCTAGCTGGAGCAGCCACTGAAGATAAATAAATCAATTTGTGTGCCTTTGGGACTAAACACCCCACTAAGAGTTACATAGGCAACTGAGATCTGCCAATAAAAATGTATTAGAAGTCCCTGTATTAGAGTAGAAAGATTAGACATCATAAAAAACTGCACCTTCTCCATTGCTGGGCCTAAACTTTGGAATACACTCCCCGATTCACTGAAAATGATCCCTGATCAAAAGGAATTTTAAAACATATATGTTTGAATAGGCCTTTAATATCTGAAAAATTTCCACTTTTTCACTTAGCTTCCAAACAAAATGAAACATCAAACACAGGAAACTGAATGTCTCGTCTTAAATGTAAGAATTTATTTTTGGTTTATTATGTTAAATGTTAGGGATGTGAATCGTGTCCTCGATCGTCTTAACGATCGATTTCGGCTGGGAGGGGGAGGGAATCGTATTGTTGCCGTTTGGGGGTGGTAAAATATCGTGAAAAATCGTGAAAAAATCGAAAAATCGAAAAATCGCAAACCGGCACATTAAACCCCCCTAAAACCCACCCCCGACCCTTTAAATTAAATCCCCCACCCTCCCGAACCCCCCCCAAATGACTTAAATAACCTGCGGGTCCAGCGGCGGTCCGGAACGGCAGCGGTCCGGAACGGGCTCCTGCTCCTGAATCTTGTTGTCTTCAGCCGGCGCCATTTTCCAAAATGGCGCCGAAAAATGGCGGCGGCCATAGACGAACACGATTGGACGGCAGGAGGTCCTTCCGGACCCCCGCTGGACTTTTGGCAAGTCTCGTGGGGGTCAGGAGGCCCCCCACAAGCTGGCCAAAAGTTCCTGGAGGTCCAGCGGGGTCAGGGAGCGATTTCCCGCCGCGAATCGTTTTCGTACGGAAAATGGCGCCGGCAGGAGATCGACTGCAGGAGGTCGTTCAGCGAGGGTTCCGGCGCCTCGCTGAACAACCTCCTGCAGTCGATCTCCTGCCGTCGCCATTTTCCGTACGAAAACGATTCGCGGCGGGAAATCGCTCCCCTGACCCCCGCTGGACCTCCAGGAACTTTTGGCCAGCTTGTGGGGGGCCTCCTGACCCCCACGAGACTTGCCAAAGTCCAGCGGGGGTCCGGAAGGACCTCCTGCCGTCCAATCGTGTTCGTCTATGGCCGCCGCCATTTTTTCGGCGCCATTTTGGAAAATGGCGCCGGCTGAAGACAACAAGATTCAGGAGCAGGAGCCCGTTCCGGACCGCTGCCGTTCCGGACCGCCGCTGGACCCGCAGGTTATTTAAGTTATTTGGGGGGGGTTCGGGAGGGTGGGGGATTTAATTTAAAGGGTCGGGGGTGGGTTTTAGGGGGTTTTAGTGTGCCGGCTCACGATTCTAACGATTTATAACGATAAATCGTTAGAATCTCTATTGTATTGTGTTCCATAACGGTTTAAGACGATATTAAAATTATCGGACGATAATTTTAATCGTCCTAAAACGATTCACATCCCTATTAAATGTTGTATCTTATTTTATGTTACTTTGTGCAATATTTTATGTATGTTATTCAGATATAGGAATTTTAGATTACAATTTTCAGTTTTGAATGTTATGCTGAAAAACACTCCAAGCAATATTTTGTAGGTAACAGTATGTTACGTGCGTAGCCTTTGAAAATCTGCCTCATAGTCCACAATTGTGCACCCCCTTGTACGCGCCGACCCCTGATTTTATAACTTGTGCGTGCCTGCGTGCACAAGCTATAAAATCGGGTGTACATGTGCACGTGCTGGGTAGTGCGCGCACATGTACGCCCGCGCGTAACCTTTTTAAAATCTACCCCTAATCTTTTAATTGTGAAATATCAGGTTTTTTTAAAATTGAAATGTAATGCGACCATCCTTTTTACAAATTGATTTACTTTTATAATTTTGAAAGGGCAGTGAAAAAGAACTTAACATCTTGTCATTTCTGGAAGGATTTCACACAAAAAGCATGCATGTAAAATCTTGATCCAAAAGGTTATACTTCAGTCAAAAGCCCTGCACACTTCTATATAAGCTTTTATTTGTACAATTTGTGCATGTGTGTAGTAGTAGTAGTAGTAGTAGTAGTAGTTTTTCTTTGTAGATGATAAATAAAATTAAATCCTTGATCTCTCAGAGTTGATGAGAGATCTTCAGTTAACCAGGTATGTAGCCTGGGGTGGGTGTATATTGAATAATAAGGAAAATATTGCAGAGAAACAAATAAAAATCTGAAATACCCAGTAAATAACTAAGACTATTAATTGAAATAAAACAAATGATATATATTAAATAAATTTGACATGGAATAAATAAAATGAAAACACAGCCACAGAAAAAAAATAGCACACTACCAGAAAGAGAAATCACAAAAGGCAGTAAACTATGTTGTGGGAGTCTCAGTTTAGTGGACCCTTGGGCCGACCTTTCAGAGACTGGGAGAAGGTGTTCAGTGTCTCTAGCAATCCACAGGTCGGGAGGCAGATGTCAGGCAGGACGTAGATGGTGCTCTTCACCCTGGAAGCTGGTGCTCCCCCAGGAGGAGCCCGTAGGAGCCCAGCCGCTGGGACTTAGGTGAGGTTTCACCCCTGGAAGCTGAAGCGCCCCCCCCGGGAGGAGCCCGTAGGGGCCCAGCCGCTGGGACTTGGGCGAATAGACTGGAGAACTGGATGGGAACTGGAACCAAACAAGGGCAGCGAACCACGCTGTAGCAAGCGACAGGAACTGGAACCAGGCAGGGACTGCAGCAAGACTCGGGTACTGGAACCAGGCAGGAATTGCAGCAAGACTCGGGTACTGGAACCAGGCTGGGACTGTAGCAAGACTCGGGTACTGGAACCAGGCAGGAACTGTAGCAAGATTTGGGTACTGGAACCAGGCAGGAACTGTAGCAAGCAAGCAAACAGGATCCAGGCAGGTACTGTAGCAAGCAATCAGGAACCAAGCAGGTACTGAGCAGGCAGGCAGGAACCAGGCAGGTACTGTAGCGAGCAATCAGGAACCAAGCAGGTACTGTAGCAGGCAGGCAGGAACCAGGCAGGTACTGTAGCGAGCAAGCAGGAACCAAGCAGGTACTGTAGCAAGCAGGCAGGAACCAGGCAGGTACTGTAGCAGGCAGGCAGAAACGGAGCGAGCTCCAAGGCGACCCACTCCGGGGCACGGAGCAACTGGGAACCGGATGGTAACCCCGTTACAAGGCAAGGACTGAAGGTCCATGGCTGGCTTATCAAGGCCGCGGCGTCTGACGTCAGGAATTGGGCGGAGTCACCACTGGCGGGAAACGGCCTAGATAAGCGCCCAAGTAGCGCACGTGCATGCCTAGAGGCAGGGCATCCACGGGAGGCTTCCCGGCGGCACGGTTCCCGCAGGATGTCGCCGAACAGGCCGCAAACCACGCCAGCAGAAGCAGGAACAGGTCCAGGAACTCGGAGGTAAGGGTCTGGTCGCGGTACTCGTGGCCAGAACCGTAACAAACCATACATTTTCTAATTTTTTAATTCAAATTTCTAATGCTATAGAGTGGGCCAGCCATATGAATCAAGACAGCAGTCTGATGTTTTTCAGGCTGAGGGGGAAGAAGATAGGAGTATGGGGAGGAGATATAGACTGGACTGGTTGCCTGATTCTGTTTTAGCCATTGATCCCCTCCCCTGGGAGTCTTGCTCACTCTATTCCCTTCCCCTCTTCTTGGTTACGACTCTACAGGCACACTACAGAAGTGTCGCTCTTGAACCTGGGAGAGAGGGGAGATAGTTGCTGTTGCTGTAACAGCAACCTCAGCCTTAATAGATGGGTGCTGAGGGATAGACTGAAAAGAGACATCCTTCTATATCTCAGCACGAGTAAGAGCTCCCTGTGCTGCCCAAGGGTACTTCTGGAGTAGGGGATTTAATAATTAATGGAAAATTGTATAATAAAAATATATTCCACATAAAAATGCATATATAAATGCAATATAGAAAAATAAAAGATAGAAAGGGGAAATGGGATAAAAATATTGCACACAACAATACATTTATTTATAGAAATAAAAAAAAAAGCATCAAAACTAATTTTTAAAAGTGCAATACATCCCCAGAGCAATAAAAGCATGGATGAGAGTGAGACAAGGTAAGTCTATATCTTCCCCAATAGATTTTACTTTACTGTTATTATTTTGTAATTTATCCCCCTTTTATTGTAATCCTTATATATATTACTTTGTCAACACATGTTAAAATTATCTTGCCAATAAAGTTATCTGAATTTGTGGCCAGTGACTGAGCTGCTTGCTGGCCAAGGCAGCCCCAGGATGACTGGATGTGTGGAACATTTTAACACATAGAAGGACACCTCCTCCTCATGGAGAGTGCCCACAGTAACATAGACAGCCATGGTTCGATGGGTGATGAGCCCTGGAAGATGTTCTTCTTGAATGGAGGCAATGCAGAGGCTCACATCTAATGGCTAAAGAGGAATGTTCAGCAGCTTGACGATGTCATCCATGACGAAGCTGCCACTTGCTCCTGTATCGACCAGAGCAGTGGTGGCGAAGGAGTGGGTCTGGATGCCCAGAGAGACTGGAAGCAGGAGGCCGGTGACGGTAGCGCTTAAGCTCGGGACCCCCGCCGGGCTCAGGCATTGCAGTTTTCCGGACGGGCCGGACAGAACTGCCGAAGATGTCCGGAAGTGCCACAGTAAAGGCAAAGACCCTCCTTCCTCTGACGGAAACATTCAGTCGCAGTCAATCGCCCATGGTTCACCTCCATGGGTTCTACCATGGGAGAAGGTGGTGGTACTGGAATCTTGGCTGGAGGACTCTGGACAAGCGTGGGTGTAGGAGAGCGGGAAGCCTTTACTTCTAGGTGCCTTTGCCAGAGACAATGGTCAATCTTCCCGGTGAGGGAAATCATGTCCTCTGGAGTCATGGGAATCTCACGTATAGAGAGTTCATCTTTGAGACCGCTGGAGAGTCCATCTAGGAAGAGATGGCTTGCAGACAATCTTCTTGCCATCCGAACTCAGTAGCCAGGGTCATAAACTCCACTGTATACTCAGAGAGGGTCTGAGACCCTTGATGGAGATGGAGTAGACTGTGGCTGGCTACAGCTTGGCGGCCTGGTCTCTGAAGGTCTGCTTGAAGGTAGCTTAGAAAGTATAGGATCAGAGTGTTACCATAAGGGAGAGGCCCATGCCAGAGGATGAAGCTCACTTTGGTTGATTCCTTTGTGAACAAGGATGGTTGCAGTGCAAATTGCATGAAGCACTGATTGAGGAAGCCACGATAGGAGCATTGGTCCCCGTTGTATCGGGGAGGTGCAGGGAGCATCAACGATGCTTTGGGTAACATAGAGGCCGATATGCCCACGGGATTGGCCCAAGCTGAAAGAGGCAGCTGGGAATGAAGCTCTTCTACCAAAGAGGCTAGCGATTCCAAAGCCTTGTGATGTTCTTGGATTGTGGCGGCCAAACCCAGTCGGGCCTTGGAGGCGGGAGACTCCACCGAGTCCATGGCCTTGGCAACCTGTTGTGCTTGGAGGTGGACCCATGTCCTGGAGCAGTGGAGAATGGCTCCCTGGTAGGGACATGGGAAGCACCTGCCCCAGGGGGTGGAACACAGGAAGAGACAGAGGCTAGGGTGAGCTTCACCACTGGAAGGCCAAGGTCCCCCCGGGTGGAGCCCATAGGGACCCAGGCCACTTGGACTTAGGTGGGCCTCGCCGGGTCTTCTGGAGAGATAATAGACAGGCGTGCCCACGATCAGCAAGGGAGCGCGGTCGGACTTCACACTGTGGGCCTGGAGAGGCAAGGAAGGACCAAACAACATAGGCGATGACAAGGCAAGGGACAGAGCCAGAATCAGAAGATGTGGTCAATGGCAGCTGAGGTCAGAATCTGAGGATCAGTCCGAGGAGTAGTCAACGAGGCAAAGGTCAGGTTCCGGAGGTCAGACGAGATCACAAGGCAGGCAGCGGACAGGAAGGTCAAGGAACAGGCCAAGATCAGAACCAGAGAGACAGTCCGAGGGTTCTACCTGTAAGGACAGAGAGACAGACGCAGGAACAGAAGGACGCTGGAACAAGCCTGAACGCTGAGGCAAACTAGTACACTTAGGGGCAGATTTTAAAAAAGTACGCATGCGCGTACTTTTGTTCACGCAACCGGCGTGCAAGGCTGCGCAAAATCGGCAGCCTGCATGTACTGAGCCACGCAGCCTGCCTCCGTTCCCTCCTAGGCCGCTCCGAAATCGGAAACATTTTTTTTGTCCCCCCCAACCTTTCCCTTCCCTTCCCACCTTTCCCTCCCTTCCCCTATCTAACCCACCCCCAGCCCTAACTAAATCCCCCTCCCCTACCTTATTTCGTTGAGTTACGCCTGCCTTGGCAGGCGTAACTTGCGCGCATCACAGGAGCACTCGGCCCCGCCCCCGGACCACTGTCACGCCTTTGGACACACCCCCGGACATGCCCCGAACCGCGCGCCACCCCCGACACGCCCCGACATGCCCCCCAAGCAAAGCCCTGGGACTTACGCGCGTCCCGGGGCTTTGAGCGCATCGGGGCCTATGCAAAATAGGTGCGCTGGCGCAGGGCTTTTAAAATCTACCCCTTACAGTGCCGACCCGATTGCCAAGGCAAGGAAGTGCAGGCAGGGACTTCCTTATATTGTCCCATCAATCAGGGCATGCTACGGAGCAAGGACCCGCCCCTGGTCCTACAAGAGGCCGGGTAGTCCGCACGCACGCACAGGGGCACGGCCAACGCCACTTGAGACGCCGAACTCCCGAGAGAGGCCTGGTGCGCAGTGGAAGGCCCGGCGACCGCCGCTGTGGGATGCCGAGGCCTAGAGAAATTTGCGGCTGCCATTGGGGAGGCCGACCTGTGACCTGCAGAGGAACTAGCGAGGTGAACAGGCCTGTGCACGGGCCAGGCGCAGACGGTGCACGCAACACCAACATACTGATAGTACTGAAAAATGAAATTTCCGACCTACTATTAGTAATCCGAAAACTATCATTAAAATCAGCTATGATTCCTGAAGATTGGAAGGTGGCCAATTTGACATTGGTTTTTGAAAAGGGTTCTGGGAGATCCAGGAAACAACAGATCAGTGATTTTGACACCAGTTCCAGGAAAATTGATTGAAACTATTCTAAAGAACAAAATTACTGAACATATAGGTAGTCATTGTTAATGGGACAAAACAACATGGATTTAGCAAGGGAAGTCTTGCCTCACCAATCTGCTACATTTTTTTGAAGGCGTGAATAAACATGTGGGTAAAGGTGAGCCAGCTGGATTTTCAGAAAGCATTTGACAAAGTTCCTCATGAGACACCGAGAAAATTAAAAAATACATGGGATAGGAGGCAATATTCCATTGTGAAAAGAGAACTAGTTAAAAGATTAAAAAAAAAAAAAAACCCCAGAGAGTAGGGCTGAAGGTCAATTTTCTCAATGAAAAAAGGTAAATAGTGGAGATCTGTACTGGGACCACTGCTTTTTCGCATAGTTATAAATGACACAGAGATAGGAACGATGAGTGAGGAGGTCTTTATATGCTTTTATCTACAAAATTACTAAATTACTATGTTAATCATCCATATCCTGCTGGTGGTCAAACTTTATGGCTGACTGCTGAGTAATATCATTAGCACTTAGGGCACTGGTAAGGGCAAAGAAGGTAATGATGTAAGCCATCACATTTGTACAGCTGACAGCTGGGAAATATCCTCAGCTACTTCAGTATAGCTTACAAAAACAGGGCAGACTAGATGAGCCAATTGGTCCTTACATGCCAGCATCTGCTATGTTATGTTTCTATGCTTATCCATCCGTTTTAATTTAAAACCGAGATTTTTCATGCAATTGGACAGAGAATTTGTCCCATCTGCTCAATCTACTAGAAGTTATGATAGGTTTTTCCAGACGCACTGCATGTTCTCCTGCAGTCAAAAGCTGAAGCAAGCAGAACCTGTTTCCTAAGGGTCCATTAAAACAGACCTATACAAACACATACATATGACTGGATAACAGATCCAGCTTATGATCAAATAATGTTTTGTCCAATGCATCACAGAAAATGTTACCAGGAGTGGGGCTTTAGCCCATGCAGATGCAGGCCCATTGGAATTTAAATCCAACACCTGGGCCACTCACCAATTCTGGTGTCTCATACTCCCATGGGCGAAGGAACAGGCGGGCACAGAACAGGAGACAAGGAGCAAGGCAGGAACGCAGGATCAGAATCAAGGCTGGAACGCAGGATCAAGAGACAACGCAGAACTCGCACTCGGAAGCAGAGCAGAACCCATTGCTAAGGCAAAGTGCTGGAGGCAGGGCAGGGTATATATATACACCCACCCTGCCTGACATCATCTTCACGGGCTGCGGGGAACTTTCCCGTCATGGGCCCTTTAAATTGGGAGTGACTGTGCAGCTGGGTGCAGGGGCTGGGATGGCAGTGTGCCAAGTCGCGAGGGCAGGCTGCAACAGTGTCAGTTAGCATCGGCCATGGCGAGCGGCGATGGGGAATAGCCGGGCCTGGTAGCCACCCAGCGGAGGTAAGGGAACCAGGCCGCAGGCGGCTGCAGCTGGGGATCCTAACACAGGTGGACAGCTAAATTCAGAACATTTCTGAACATGTTTTCCCTCCCTCTTTTTTCTGTACAATATCTTAAAAATCTGAGAGACCAAAAAAAAAATCAGGATAGTTGGCACCCTTATTCTGTACTGGTCTGTCAGGAATCAAGAAAAAGGAAAATTAGCAGGTAAAATATTATTTCACATTCCTCATCTTGCAGACAAGTCCAGACAAATGGGAATATGTAAGCAGTACCTATCCTGGGTGCAAATGTATCCTTTTCATGAAGGTTCAGCCTATATTTGTTTTTATAAATGAGTGCAGTGACGTCCATGTGACTGCTTTTCAAATATCCTTGGGTGTCACCACCCTGAACTCTGCCCAGAATACTGCTTGAGCCCTCATGGAGTGTGCTCTGAGACCCTCTGGGACTTATTTCCCTTTTGCTATATAAGCTGTGGCTATCACTTCCTTGATCCAATAGACTAGACGGGTATTTCGCCTTTGTGAACTCCTGCAAATAACACAAAAAGTCTGTTTGACTTCTGGATTGGTTGGTTGTCTCTAAATATCCTAGAAGAATCCTTTTAACATCCAGCAATCTGAGCTCTCTTTCTCACTGCCTACACACTTTCCTTTTCCAAAATGTGGTAGAAACATTATTTGAGTCATATGGAAATATGGTACAAAGGGCACTGGCCTAATTGTGACCTTCTCCCTGGAAGAGGAGATATATGGATCTCTACAGCATAAGGCTTGCAGCTCCGAGATTCTTTTTGCTAAGCAGGGTGCTACCATGAATGCTGTTTTTAGAGTAAGGTCTTTAATTGAAGCCTTCTTAATTGGCTTAAATGTACCTTTACCAGTGCTTTTAGGACCAGAGTTAGGTCCCTTAATGACACCTGTGGTCTCCTAGGCAGGTGCATCTGTTTTACTCCTCTCAAAAAAATGGACCATGTCTGGGTGTTTCACCGGAAAGAAGGCCCTGACTTGCTCGCTGTAACAGACTATTGCTGACATCTGAACTCTTAAGAGAGTTCACTGTTAGGCCCTTTTAAACTCCATCCTGTAGAAACTGCAAAATCGTGGACACTCCTGCTTTGTGTGGTCTTATATTCTGGTAGGCACACCATATTTCAAAGATCTTCCATATTCTTTTTTTTTTTTTTTACTCTATAGTCTATACAACCAGCCTAATTTATTTTTCTTTTCATTTCAAATATTTGTATCGAGTTTAAGATATACAAAAAACAAACAAGAAACAGGAACAAATGAGATCCCACAAAATACAAAGTAAACTCATGCTAGAAAATTCAGCAAGATGATAAACAGATCATTAAGTCAGCCACCCTTTCATAAATAAAAATAACAGTCAATGGATTTCCACATTTGCAACCAGTTAGTGATTCTATTATATCAAACTGCTGCAATGTTTTTATTTTTATAATATAGCCATTCAATATTCCATCAATAATGTGCATTGAGTGTAGTCGCAGATTTCCAATTAGTAAGAACTAATTTAAGTGCAATAGCCTTCAAGAAATCCAATATTAAACACTGTGAGAAGGGTAATGAAATAGATAAAGCTAGAGAACGTAAAATAATAATGAAATAAGTAAGGGGAGTTGAAAAACTCAACTTCTTGGATTTTATCCCAAATCTCCTGCCAGAATGCATTTGTTAAAGGGCAGTAAAACCACATATGGAATAACATGGTTTGTGGGGAGGCACATGACCAACAATTATGAAAAAGCCAACAGTACCATCAAGCTAGGGTGAGATAACGTATAGAAATCTCATGTTTGTGATAATTTCTAGGGATGTGCAGACCAAAAGTTTATGTTCATAAGTCCATAAGTCGAAAGGGGGGGTCAATTTCGGTCAATATGGACATATGGAGAATTCCATAAGTTGAGTCTATGTCCATACGTGCAAATAAAAATTTAAACCCCTCACCCTCTTTAATCCCCCCCCCCAAGACTTACCCCCCCAAGATTGGCCAGCTTGGGGGGGCCTCCTGACCCCCCCAAGCTGGCCAAAAGTTCCTTTTGGGTGCAACGAGGGTCCCGGAGCGAACGCGCGGGGAATCACGTGACGCCGTGTCACTCCGACGTGATGCCGACGTCACGTTCTCCTCGCAAAGGAGTTCAGAAATGGCGTCCTGACTCCCCGCTGGACCACCAGGGAGTTTTGGTAAGTCTTGGGGGGGAGATTAAGGAGGGTGAGGGGTTTAAATTTTTATTTAGGATCAACAATCGCGATTTCCAACGTATTCAACATAGCTATGTATTCAACATAGCTATGTTGAATAAGTTGGAAATCCGATCGTTGTCGCCTCATCACTTTTTTAAGTTAAAAAAAAAAAAGTTGCGTTTTACATTTAAGTTCAAAACGAATGCACACCCTAATAATTTCCTCGCTCCAAATGATGTCAAATCTTCACCAAGGTGTACTGATATTACGATCCTGCTCGCGGAGCCCATCCCACGAGCAGTCCTCTCACTTACTCCAAGCTGACACCAGTTTCATCGCTGCTCCACGGGTCTTGCTTGTGCGGCCGGATGCCGCTGATGTCATCTGCACAGCCTGGTGCCACTGCTGAGGACGTCGCCGGGATTCCCTTCACGGCAGGAGGGGCTGCTGCTCTTCACCTTCATGGCCTAGCCGCCGCCGGGCCTGTTCCCTCCATGCGGCCTGAAGTGCCGCCATCGCTGCCCTCCACCTTTGCGGCAGGGACCTGCCCCGTTCTTCGCGGCAAGAAGAGCCGCCAGGTATCTTCTTCGTGGCCTGTGCTGCCATTGGGCCGCTCCCGACGCCCCTGCCTGCTCTTCTTTCATTGTGACCTGGAGGCCGCCGCTGTCCTAGGTCCTACTCCACTCTCTGGATCCCCCATTAGGTGCCGGCGTGTGCCTCTTAACTGCATTTAAAGGGCCAGTGGTGGGAAAAGCCCACAGCCCCACCGGAAGGCAGTCTCTCTTCATTTCCTGCTTCAGCCCTATAAAAGGGCTCAGTTCCTGTTCCTCGGGGCCTTCGGACCTAGAATCCACAGTTGTCTATGTTCTTCTTTGGGTAAAGGTTCTCCGTGGTCTTCACTTGTCTAGATGGCTTTGTTCTGTGTTCCTGGTCTCCTCGTCCTGATGTTCCTGGTCTCGTCCTTTGTCGGAGATCCTTCGTCGCCTATTCCATGTCCTGTGGTTCCGTTCCTGAGTCCTGATGTTCTAGATGTTCCGTGTTCCTGATATCTTGGTCCTATGACTTTGTCTTCGCCTCTGCAACCAGTTCCCACTTTTCTGTGTCCACCTTTCCTGGCGTGCCACCGTCATGGTCCATGACCAGCCCATGGGGGACTGTGTAGGGCGCGCTGTGATACAATTCTCAATTTCTCACCCAGTACTTTTGCCTGTCCTGAAACCTTGCCTGAGATCTTCTGAGTAACCTGAATCCTTGTCCGAGTCTTCTTAGTAACCTGAATCATTGTCCGAGTCCTTCCAATTTCCAAGTCTTTGTCCGAGTCCTTCCAAGTTCCAAGTTTGTCTTGTTCCTGCTCTGACCATGCTTGCATGCGCTCACCTCCCACGTTGTGGCTTGGGGCTCCTCTTTGAGTCGTGCCATGGTTCAGGGGCTCATGCTCTCCCATGAGCTAGCGGCCACACTCATATCAGAACCTGTAGGTCGCGGTCGCAACAACTGTGCTGTTCGTACATCTCACTCTACATGAAAAACTGGCACCTAAACCCTAAACCACAACCAACACCACACCTCGAGCTATTAGATGGCCTTCCTATATGTGCTATGCAATATTGCCCCTCATTTTCATTAATCCCACCCAAAACCCTCCTCAATCCCACCCCATCAAAAAATGTGCATTTGTACACTGCGATAGTACAAATATCACATGTATTATGACATTAACACATGCATTAACATGTTATCTCGTGCATTAACGCCTTAATGCATTTTAATTAGGGATGTGAATCGTTTTTTGATGATTTAAAATATCGTCCGATATATTTTAAATCGTCAAAAATCGTTAGAAGCGCGATACAATAGGAATTCCCCCGATTTATCATCAAAAATCGTAAATCGGGGGAAGGGGGAGGGGAAGGGGGAGGGCGGAAAAACCGGCACACTAAAACAACCCTAAAACCCACCCCGACCCTTTAAAATAAATCCCCCACCCTCCCGTACCCCCCCAAAATGCCTTAAATTACCTGGGGTCCAGAGCGGGGGTCCCAGTGTGATCTTTTACTCTCGGGCCTCCGGTGCGTTGTAGAAATGGTGCCGGCACTACCTTTGCCCTGTCATATGACAGCAGGGCAAAGGTAGCGCCGGCGCCATTTTGTTTTTTTGTCCCCCGACGTCAGGAGCGTAGGAGATCACTCCCGGTCCCCCGCTGGACCCCCAGGGACTTTTGGCCTGCTTGGGGGGGCCTCCTGACCCCCACAAGACTTGCCAAAAGTCCAGCGGGGTCCGGGAACGACCTCCTAAACTCGAATCGTTTTGCCGTATGGCAAAATGGCACCGGCCATCACACCGGGACCCTTCCTCTGGACCCCAGGTAATTTAAGGCATTTTGGGCGGGTTCGGGAGGGTGGGGGATTTATTTTAAAGGGTCAGGGTGGGTTTTAGAGATGTTTTAGTGTGCCGGTTTTCCCGCCCTCCCCGATTTACGATTTACACGATATTTTAAAAAACAAAACCGCGATGATAAGATTCCCTCCCCCCCCAAGCCGAAATCGATCGTTAAGACGATCGATCACACGATTCACATCTCTAATTTTAATGAATGTCTCTGTTAGATTGTAAGCCCTCTGGGGATAGGGAAATACTTACAGTACCTGAATGTAATCTGTTTTGATGGCCAAAAAGCAGCTTATAAACATCTAATAAATAAATGGATGTAACCCTTTCTTGGCAGATGGCACATACTCTGAAGGGCCCTAAAAGAGTTTATAAATAGTGCTGTCCTCATAATTCTTGTTCCCCTTTCTTGAGTCCCCAAGATATGGGTCCATTCTATGGGGGCGGAAGTTATCCTTGCTGGCCCAGCAGTAGGGTTTTCCCCTGTGAGTGTGTTTCCATAGCTCTTAAGATGAAGTAGACTGACAAACCAGGCAGGACTCACTGGATGGGTGTTCTAATTATAGTTTACTGTAATTCCTTGTATTATAATTACTAGTGCCAGCTATTTCCAGATTTACATGAGACAGGGTTTTAGTTCTCTCTAAGTCAGTGGAAATGTCCCTCCAGGCAGGGGCTTGGAACCCATGTAGCCTACATGGTAAGGAAAGATGATTATTCTAAGGGGGCTGGGAATTCCTTTCAGGGACTGGAACCCTTCTCACAGTACCTGAAGTCCGTGTTGAATTGTAACTTCACCTTGCAGTGTCCTGTATCTTAGGGTGGAAACTCTGGATAGGGGGGTCTCCTGATGTTTCTTCCGTTATGAATCCTCTTAATAGACAAAGCTATCCTCTCAGGAGGAAAGGCCTACACTGGAGGCAGTTACTCAACATCTCCAGTTCATGGAAAAGTAAGGAAGAGGAAGAAATCTCCCTTTCCCCAAGAATGGAAAAATACAGCTTGCAAAATTGTACTAGGATCTCTTCCCACACTGGGTACTGCAACCTCTCCTTATGCTGGTCAGGAAAAATGTAGAGACCCTCCTGACCACCCCAAACTGCAAACTCTCTTAATGTCCTTTTTCCTTCCTGCCCTATTACAGGAACTGGCAAGGCCTGTGCCTCTCTTCCTTTTTGTCAGACAGGGAGGCCTAACTCAGAGAGAGCACATGTAAAACACAACATTCCCTTTCAAATGCAACCTAAATCTGCTTTGCACTCTCCAAGACTAGCCTCCACCCCCCCCCCCCCCATGCCTAAGAGATGTCCAATTCCAGACAAACTCTCGGGGAGATGTTGTAATGAATGATTTGTCTCTCTGTAGTGGACTACCCAAGGGCTGGGACTAGGGACATCTTGTCCCTTGACCCCAGAGGATCTCTACAGTTGGGTTTTTTTTTTAAATATGTGAGAGAGAGGAAGAGAAAAGGGGAGATGGCTAGGGATGTGAATTGTGTGCCGGATCATTTTAACGATCTAGATCAGCTGGGGGGAGAAAAAAAATCGGATCGGCATGATTTATTTTTTTAAATCGTTTTTCTGAATAGTGCACACTAACGCGAGTTAGTGCGCACTATCAAAAATTGTTAATGGTTTAAAAGTAACATTTGAGGAAATGTTCGTTAGCTAGAGGTGCACACTAAGCCGTGCATGCTAGGTGCTGACCCCGTGGCCATTTTGCTACCAGATATAGCACGCACTAGCCAGAAAGAAAAAAAAAGTGCCAGCAGGCTGCAGCAGTGACAGTGCCAGCAGTAGCCACTAGCCAGTAGCCAGTCTAGCCTCAGCCTGCTCTTTAAATTTAACCTCGGTAAATATAATAAATTAATAATAAAGTTTTTTGTTTAGTTTTTCTATAGTATGTTAATGTTTTGAAGCTCAGGTTGCAAGTTTCTTTATTAAATGCTTTATTTCACTAAAGTAGAATATAGAGAAGTACTTAATTTCAAGTTATGTAGTTTCTTTAGTTTAATACACAAAGTACTTCATTTTATTTTATTCTACTCTAGTGAAAAAAAAGAAGTTTAGTTTTACACAGGAACTGCAAACGTGAGCACAGTGAATGGGGGGGGGGGGGAGAGAGGGATGTGAAGGGGTGACAGCCCCTGCATTCAGCAGCTCTGATTTTCTGAAGAGATCTGTCCTTCAGAGACCCGGGAGTGGGACTGCTTGGCCCTTCATCTCCCCCTTTCCCTTCCCTTTGTCAAGCTACCAACCGTTTCCATTTCCCATCCCCCATATATTAAACCATCACCTCAGTGGGAACCTTGGTAACATCAATAAATAAGAGGGCAGCCAATAGGAATACATATTCATTCCTAACTGACCTTAACTGACCTGAAAAGTGTCAAATTGTATAATTTTCTGTTAGTGCGCACTAACAATGGGTAGTGCGCACTAACTAACCCGATTAACAATTTTTTTGCGATAAATCGGTGGAATTTCTATTGTATCGTACTCTTTAACGATTAATGATGATATTAAAAATATCGGACGATAATTTAAATCGTTAAAAAACACTTCACATCCCTAGAGCTGGCTACATGATGTTTTAATGGGTAGGGAACTCCTTCTGCCATACACACATTGAGATAGTATGTGGACAGCACACTCTTGTCTTCCTCTAAATTTCTATTGGCTTCTCTCACCTCTGTATTTATGGGTTCTTAGGCATTGCCAGTCTGCTCATTTCAAGCAGGGAGTTCATGTTTCCTTGTCACTATTTGATTCATATATTTAACATAGACTTTCAAATTTAGCATTCCCATTTGAAACCTCAATTTCCCTGCCCATGCCTTGCCCACTTGCTATCACACACATCTAGATTTAGGGATAGATTTTCAAAGAGTTACGCGCATAAGATACGTGTGTAACCACCGAAAACCTACACCTGCGTGGGCCGAGCCTATTTTGCTGAGGCTCGGCGGCTGCGCAAGCGCCAGGATACATGTATGTCTCGGGGCTTTCCAAAATGGGCGGTCATGAGTGCTCCGGCACAACGGCCTGTGCCAGGGCATGGTGCGCAAGTTATTCCTGCCTTACCCAGGTAGAGTGTCCATCAAGCTAGGTTGGGAGAACATTGCCCAAATCTCATCTTGGAGTGAGTTTCCTCACTCCAAAGGCCATCAAATCTTCACAAGAGACAACTGTTCTGTTTGTACGTCTCACATTGAATGTCAAAGTGGCCCTTAACCCCCTACACTAATACCTAAACCTCACCTCGGTTACTAGGTGGGCCTATCATAGGGATACAAATACCTATCTAGGGAGAGGACACTATAGCTAGGCACTCCCTCTCTCTCTTTCTCTCTCTCCATCACACAATGCAATACAATAGGGATGTGAATCGTTTTAGGACGATTAAAATTATCGTCCGATAATTTTAATATCGTCTTAAACCGTTATGGAACACAATACAATACAGATTCTAACGATTTATCGTTATAAATCGTTAGAATCGTGAGCCGGCACACTAAAACCCCCTAAAACCCCCCCCCCGACCCTTTAAATTAAATCCCCCACCCCCCCGAACCCCCCCCCCCAATAACTTAAATAACCTGCGGGTCCAGCGGCGGTCCGGAACGGCAGCGGTCCGGAACGGGCTCCTGCTCCTGAATCGTGTCGTCTTCAGCCGGCGCCATTTTCCAAAATGGCGCCGAAAAATGGCGGCGGCCATAGACGAAAAGATTGGACGGCAGGAGGTCCTTCCGGACCCCCGCTGGACTTTTGGCAAGTCTCGTGGGGGTCAGGAGGCCCCCCACAAGCTGGCCAAAAGTTCCTGGAGTCCAGCGGGGGTCAGGGAGCGATTTCCCGCCGCGAATCGTTTTCGTATGGAAAATGGCGCCGGCAGGAGATCGACTGCAGGAGGTCGTTCAGCGAGGCGGCGCCTCGCTGAACGACCTCCTGCAGTCGACCTCCTGGGTTTTAGGGGGTTTTAATGTGCCGGTTTTTCGATTTTTCGATTTTTAACGATTTTTAACGATTTTTCACGATATTTTACCCCCCCCCAAACGGCAACAATACGATTCCCTCCCCCTCCCAGCCGAAATCGAATCGTTAAGACGATCGGAGGACACGATTCCACATCCCTACAATACAATCTTACTGCCCAGTAACACAAGCTATCGCACAGTTTTAAACATGATTCAAAAGGTGTAGTTAAGTTTGGGCAATAGCATTTTGCAGACTGGCAAACCCAGCCCACTCCCCACCCCTAACTCCTCCTCTTTTTGAAATTTGCATCGCACCATACGATATGGTGCTATTGCATGCAATAAAGACGTTTTCGCATGCATTAATGGGGCTTTTCGCATGCGAAAACGCCTTAGCACATTTTGATAAATGACCACCAAAGTATGCCCAAGCCGGAAAAGAACATTTTAAAAAGTGCAAAAGGAGGAAGGAGGAAGATGGGAAGGAGAATAAAATGCAGGGAGGAGGAAAAGAGTTTAGGAGAATGTGAGAGAAAAAGGGGGGCTTGAGACAGAGTGGTAGGGAGAGGAAAAGTAGAAGGAGAGATTGTGAGGGTTGAATGACTGGTGGGACTCTGCGTGCTTCTCTAGCTTTTGTATTGACAACACAAGTATTTCCGATGACTGTCTCACCTTCTCCTTTCTGGACATTTAAATATAGGCTAGTTAGTCATACCCACTGCCCACTGTTTTTTGTTTTTTGTTCTTTTTGTCTGGGGTGCTGCAATTTGTATTGAATTAAGTAACCCCAATGATTTTCATAAGTTGGCGCCGGTGTATGCAACTTTTAATAGATACTGTTGTCCAGGAGCTGGTATACAGAAATACAGGATCAGAATGTGTCCTCTAAGTTTATTATCACACTCACACATGCCATTTTTCTTGCTCCCTATTTGTTTCTTTCTTTTTTGAAGGCTATTTTTTTCATTTGGTACATATTTATTATAAATACTGTGCTGTTATTCCTCTGTTTTGTAGCATGACCTACTAGTATCTATAGTATGGAATTTTATAATAGCATCTGTGCGCTACACTGGTGAAATCACTATTTACTGTGAGTTCTGCCTGCTGGGCTACTTCTTTAATAATTAATATTTTATAGCAATTTTTATCTATTAGGATTTATAACTACAGGACTTTTTCTGTTCAGGTCAAGTTCTCTTGGAAATAAAATGAACAGGCAATAAAGAGAAAGGGCAAACTCATTCACTCAACAAAATGATACAAAATGTGGAACCCACTGAGACTGAAAGGATGCCGCTGGCAGTCTGGTAACTGAAGAATGACTGCCATCATAGAATGGTAGTATTATCTGAGCTACAAAGCTGAGCTCATTTTAACATAGTTTTACAGACCACAGCAGATATGTATTGAACAGAAACAGTTTAAAAACAATGAGGGCAAAAGTCTAATCATGTATATTGACCTATTCTAATCTAATCTAATCTAATCTAGGTATTTATGTACCAATTTCTATTCCACTAAAGGACCAGCCAATACACTTTACAGCAAAACTAAAAATACAAAATGTATTTAAATATAAATACAAATAAATACATCATAATCAATACATAAAAAGTCAAATATTCAAATAGCTGCATAATCTGGTCGATTTTCAAATGTTTGCATGCACCAAACTGGAAGATACGCGCATAGCTTGGACCCATGTGTGCCGCGTGGATTTTAAAAGGACCACGGCCATAGACGTATCTCCTGGTACACGCATTAAAAAGTTTTCTGTAAAAGGGGCTGGGAATGGGTGTGGTCTGGGTGGGGCATGGGCAGGATATGGGTGGGCCAGGACTACACCATGAAATCAGAGCATAAGTAGCTATGCAAACAAGGGTGCGCCGGGGTCCTCTATTGTGCAACTTTACTTCTGCTATGGACGGTATGTAAGCTGTGTAACACAAAATACGAGGCTAGTAAGTAGGGTTTTAAAGCTTGGGCTAATAGGATAAAAGGGAGGCAAGTTAATTAGGGAGTTTAGGAAGTCCTCTTCTTTACTGGGGTGAACTGGGAGCAAAATTGTTACTAAAATTTCCACCACTTATGCACTCGAGATGGCATTCGCACTCACATGCACACATCAATATAAAATTGTGCACTCATATACGCACAGACAATTTTATAATGCGTGGATATAGATGTGTTATAAAATCGGTGTGTCATTGTGCACGCGCATGAGTACAGGTCTTAAATTTTACTTCAATGGTAAAGTTTATGCTTACATTATACATGCAGACCACACTGAGAATTTTGAAAGCAAATTTACATGTATAAGTTCCCTTTAAAAATACTCAAGTAATTGATGGAGTATGCACACATTGTTACGACGCTGCTTGCGGGCCTAGCCATAAGCAGCCTCTCACCTGCCACGTGGCCCGACCGTTGCCACCATCCACTCCGCGGCGGGCAGAGCCACCACCAACATTCCTCTTTTGCAGCCTGGAGGCCATCACTGCTGTCATTCTCCTGCATCCTGGAAGCCGCCGCTGACTCTACCATCCACCCGGCCTGAGTGCTACCGCTGACATGCTCCGTCTTTGTGGCATAAAGCTGCATTTTTTGCAGCTCAATGCCACCTCCAACCTAGTTCTTCACTTCATGGATGCCACCGAGGTCCCCAGTCCTAGCCTCTCTCTAGGCGCGCAGCCGTACCTCTCCTGATCCCCACAAGACTTGCCAAAAGTCCCTGGTGGTCCAGCGGGGGTCCGGGAGTGACCACCTGCAGTCGGGCCTTTGGCTGCCAGTATTCAAAATGGTGCCGATAGCCTTTGCACTTACTATGTCACAGGGGCTACCGGTGCCATTGGTCGGCCCCTGTGACATGGTAGGAGCACAAGATGGTGCAGGCCATCCATTGCTCCTACCATGTGACAGGGGCCGACCAATGGCACCGGTAGCCCCTGTGACATAGTAAGGGGCTACCGGTGCCATTGATCGGCCCTGTGACATGGTAGGGAGCACAAGATGGTTGCAGGCCATCCATTGCTCCTACCATGTGACAGGGGCCGACCAATGGCACCTGTAGCCCTGTGACATAGTAAGGTCAAAGGCTATCGGTGCCATTTTGAATACCTGCAGCCGAGGGCGCAAGTGCAGGAGATGGCTCCCGGACCCCCTGCTGGACCACCAGGGAGTTTTGGTAAGTCTTGGGGTCAGGAGGGTGGGGGTTGTAGTTAATTCAAATTTTAGCCAGGAAATGAATAAGAATGAATGCATTAATGTATCGGGGACCCCCCTTGCCGAATGCAACGTATCTGTCCCCCGACGAATACGAGTTCTGTATGCAACGTATGGCATCCCTCTGCACATCCCTAGAGGTCTGTTCCTGAATTCAGATCCTGCAAAATACAGCTGCTAGAATTCTCACAAACACAAAAAAATGTGATCATATTACCCCAATTCTGAAAGAACTTCACTGGTTACCAATTCCTTTCCGAATACAGTTCAAAATTTTAACATTAATACATAAAACATTATACAATGAACAAATCAAATGGTTTAATGCTGTATTACACTTCCACACTCCACAAAGAAATCTGCGTTCATCAAATAAAGGATTACTACCAATACCCTCCCCTAAACTGGCACATCTAAATACAGTCAGAGAGCGGGCACTTTCCTTGGCAGGGCCAAAATTATGGAACTCCATACCAACGGAATTGAGAGCAGAGGTAAACCCACAGGAATTTAAAAAGAAACTGAAGACCTCACTATTTCAGCAAACCTTCCAAGACTGATTTTTCCTCTTTTGCTTTCTTTTAGTATTTTATTATTTTACTATTTTATTGAGCCTTTTATTTGTATTTTAATTTTTTTCCATGAACATTGTATTATATATTTTTATGTATGATGTGTATGTTCTATTTTATTTTATACTGATGGATTTTATTGTACTTGTTTTCTGTGTAAACCGATATGATGTTTTTCAAATTCCGGCATAGAAAGCAAAATAAATAAATAAACAAATAATATAACACCCCCCCCCACACACACACACTACCCCCCCCCCCCACACACACCCCTAAGTTTCTAAAGTATTTTCTGATCTACATTATATTAACATATTATAGGGATTTTTAAATTTGTTTAATTATCACATTTTTAAGAACATAAGGCTTACCATACTAGGTCAGACCAAGAGTCCATCAAGCCCAGTATCCTTTTTCCAACAGTGGTCAAGCCAGGTTTTAAGTACCTGGCAGGTTCCTAAGGGTAGACAAATTTCCAAGATGCTTATCCCAAGAATAAGCAGTGGATTCTGCAACTCTACCTTAATTGTGAATGGGCATTTCCTCCAGGAACTTGTCCAAACCTTTTTTAAACACAGCTATACTATTAGCTTTCACCACATCTTCTGGCAATGAATTCCAGAGCTTAATTATGCATTGAGTACAAAAATATTTTCTCTTATTGGTTGTAAATGTATTACCCAGGAATTTCATTGTGTGTCCCCCTGGTATTCATAATTTTTGAAAGAGTAAACAACTGATTAACATTTACTAGTTCCATTCCAATCATTTTTTCATAGACCTCTATCATATCTCCCCTCAGCTGCCTCTTCTCCAAGCTGAAAAGTCCTTTCTTTAGCCTTTCTTCATAGGTGACTTGTTCCATCAAATGTATCGTCTTGGTCACCCTTCTCTGTACATTTTCTAATTCCGCAATATATTTCTTGAGATGTGGTGACCAGAACTGAACACAATACTTAAGAAGAGTTTGCACCATGAAGCATTATGATATTCTCTTTTTTATTCTCCATTCCTTTTCTAATAATCCCTAGTATTCTATTTGCTTTCTTGGCTTTATTGCACACTGAGTAGAAGATTTCAATGTATTTTCAATGTTGACACCTAGATTCTTCTCCTGAGTGGTGAGTCCTAATGTGACCTAATTTGTAGCTATAATTGGGTTAATCTTCCCTAGGTGCATCTCTTTGCACTTGTCTATATTAAATTTCATTTTCCATTTGCATGCCCAGTCTCCATGTTTTCCAATGCTCTCTTGCAGTTTCTCACAATCCTCTTGTGATTTGATAATAATTTTGTGTCATCGGCAAATTTGATCACTTCATTTGTTGTTTCCATTTCCAGGTCATTTATAAATATATTAAAAAGCATTGGTTCTAGAACAGATCCTTGGGGCACTTCACTATTAATCTTTTTCCATTGGGATCATGTAATATTTAGCCCTACTCTTTGTTTTCTATCTTTTAACCAGTTGGCAACCACAACAGGACACTGCCACCTATTCTATGACTTTCTAAATTTCCTAAGAAGTTCTATGACTTTCTAAACTTCCTAAGATGTCTCTGTTGATTCCAACAGACTCCCTTGCAGGCTTTTTATCTTGAATGTACCTAAAAAAAAGTTATGAGTTTTTGCTTTCACAGAAGATTCTTTTCAAATTTTCTCTTTGCTTCCTTATCAATGCTGTTCATCTGACTTGCCAGTGCTTATGCTGTTTCCTGTTTTCTTTATTTAGTTCCCTTTTACATTTCTTGTAAGATGGTCTTTTAGCTATCATAGCCTCTTTCACCTCACCTTTTAACCATACTAGTAGTCATTTAGCCTTCTTTCCACCTTTTCCAATGCATGGAATACATCTGTACTGGGCTTCCAAGAAGGTATTTTTAAACAATATCCATGCCTGAGCTAAACTTTTGGCAGTTGCTCCTTTCAGTTTTTCCTAACCATTTTCCTCATTTTATCATAGTCACCTTTTTGGAAGTTAAATGCTGTTGCAATAGGTTTTTTTTTTTTAGTGCGCTCCCTTCAGTTATTAAGTCAAATTTGATAATATTGTAATCACTATTGCAAAGTGGCTCCAATATTGTTACCTCTCACAACAAATCCTGAGTTCCACTAAGGACTGGGTCTAAAATAGTTTCCTTTCTTGTTGGTTCTTTTACCAGCTGCTCCATGAAGCAGTAGGGATGTGCATTCATCCTAGTTCAGGGAGCCCAAATCCCGAATGATTTTTTCCCAAAATTTCGGGAAAAATGTGTTTTCGGGTTTAGTGCACAGTAATCCAAAATTCGGGTCCCCCTGAATTTGAAAGGCCCGAACTGTGGGAAATATGAAATTTCCTGCAATGGGCCAAAAACAAATCTCTATGAAGCAGTCATTTATTGCATCTAGGAACTTTCCTTCTCTAGGTTGTCCTTATGTAACATTCACCCAGTCAATACTGGGATAATTTAAACCACCCATTATTACTGTGCTGCTAATTTTGTTTGTTTCCCTAATTTTTTTTAGCATTTCATTTTATGTTAATTCATTCTGGCTAGTTGGATTGTAATACACCCCATTACAATTTTATTCAATTTTTCACCTGGAATTTCTATCCATAAAGATTCAACATTGTATTTTGATTTCTGTAGAACTTTTATCCTGTTTGACTCAATGATCTCTTTAACATATAGTGCCATCCCTCCACCAATTTGATCCATCCTATTTTTTCGTATAATTTATACTCTGGTATCACAGTATCCCATTGGTTATCCTCCTTCTACCAAGTCTCTGATATGCCAATTATCTCTACTTCTTCCTCCTGTGCTATACATTCTAACTCTCCCATCTTATGTTTTAGACTTCTAGCATTTGTATATAGAGATTTCAAAGTATCTTTCTTGTTTGTGATAACAACCTGCTCATCTGTTGATGTAGTAATTTGGAATCTTTTATTTTATACTAGTGGTACCCCGCCATGCGTTGCAGTGGCAGAGTCAGGTTCTTTTCTCTCCCTCCCCCTTCCCCTTGCTCATTTACCTCAGTCACTCATCCTCCTTCCCCTTGGTCACTCATCCCCCTTCCCTCCCCTGTCCCCACTCCAACTCTCTCCCCTCAACACTCACCTCTCTCCTCATTCTCCCTCCCCTGACACTCACCTCCCCCCTCATTCTCCCTCCCCTCACTGTCACCTCCCCCCGCCTACTGCCTACCCTTCAGATCAGAAAACTTTTGTCTTTCTATTTCTGTGGGAACTCCCTCACCCCCCCCCCAAAAAAAACCCAATCCCAACCCTTTAAATCAAATAATACCCCCCCTCCTGCCCCCCCCTCCAAGACCTGGGATATTAAAGTGTTGGTGCTACATGTTGTCTGTCCCTGGGCATATGTGCGCATTATGTAGCCAAATAGGGGAGTGCCTAACCAAATTTGCACTCCCAAATTTTTTTTGTGGTCTGGGGAGGGCTATTTTGGTGTGTTCCCGAGATTGTGCAAGTTTAATGTATGTATTTGTGTGTGAACCTCCCCCTTCCCCAAAAAAACAACCCTATAAGAAACATTCTCTTAAACTAACCACCCCACACTCTCCTGCCCCCCCCCAGCACTGTGAAAAACAGTAGCCCCCCCTGCCCCCCCTGAGTTGCCGAATGAATGAAACCTGCCCCCCCCTCGTGACCCCTCCCCAAGATGTTCGCAATAAATTCATTACCACTCCTACCCTCCCAACCCCCCGAGACCTGATAAAAATGTCAGTCAGTGGAGCGGGCATTCAGAAGCGGTCCGGGAGCAATGTATTGGCGTTGGTCCATCGGCTGCGAGCACTGAAATGGGTTCCGACGGCCCTTTGCCCTTACTATGTCAGTGGTGTGGAGCAATGGCAGCAGTAGGTCCTCTGACATAGTAAGGGCAAAGGGCCGCCGGCTGCCAGTCCTGAAAATGGCGCCGAGGGGCCCTCGCCCTTACTATGTCACATGGGCTACTGCAGCCATTGGTGTCCCCGAGTGGCTTAGTAAGGGAACCATCAGCGCCATGTTGATTGCTGGCAGCCGATGGCCATAGTGCAGGAGATGTGTCTCGGACCGGTCCTGGCCCCCCGCTGGAGCCTCCCAGACTTCTGTCAGGTTTTGTGTGTGTTGTGAGGGCCTGGGAAGTAAATAAATTTGGCATGAGTGTGGGGGGTGTGATGAGGGTGGTTTTGTGTGTGTTGGGAGGCTGTGGGAAGTAAATCAATTCGGCATGTGTGTGGGGGGTGTGAGGAGGGTGGTGGGTGTATTTTATCTGTAAAGGAAATAGTTATCTTCCGGCGAAAAAAGTGCGCAAATGTGTTAAAATGGAAGTGAAACGTGGACCTGGACTGGCGAAATGATTAGTGTAGCGTGTGTTAGTGTAAGGTGTTACAGATGGCGCTTACGTCCAGCAGATGTCGCTGTTTTCTTGAAAAAATCTTTAAACCTATTTTACCTGTCACAGGTGTGACATATATGTAATGTAAGTACAGAAGAACCTTCCTGTATGCGAAATGAAGGATGTGTCCAAACTTGAAAGCAATCGGTTCAGTAGTTTCTGAGATTAGCGATTTTGTCCAAACTATTTAACATTTTTATTTATATAGATACTGCTTGTATGTCAAGTTAGCCAAGCAGGTAGTGGAGAATGTGGGATTTAAGCATCTGCTATATGAGTTAACTCTCAATTATAAAGTAGTATCTCAATCTAGCTCTCACTCCCTTCTTCTTTCTTGGTTATTCTGGGGTGTGTTATCCCCAAAAACCCTCAGTCAGAAGGAAGAAATGCAGGCACAAGAGAAAATATGTACAGGAGAGACCTTTTGCCTGTTATGAACGTGGCAAAGTTTTCAGTAGGAAGTAGAATTAATGCAACACCAGGAAAATCAAGAAAGGAAGAGACTGAATTTGGCTACAGAATATGGGAAAAACTCTCTTAATAAAGCATACTTCATAAATTACCAGGAGTGCCACACTGATGGGGGACCATTTTTATATTTTATTGTGATATAAGCTTAATCTGAAAGCAGATTTCACAACAGAACCAAAATTTTGCCCAGCATCAAGATCCATTTCAAGTAGTGAATGTAATGATTCAATATCTCTTTACATCAATGCCTGGACAACTGTATCTATTCAGAATTACCGGTACCTAGTGAATAAAGAAAAACTACTCAGAGCAACACATGCCAAAACTGAAGACATTAAGATCTGTGTGAACACAAAAGTTGCCAAACCACCAAATATGAACATATTAATGTTAAAATCAAACTGCCTAATTTGTTCCTAACAATCAGGTTTAACTTACACACTTAGTTTATTATTTTAAATTGTTACCGTACTATGATGGCACACGAGTAATTTGTAATCTATACCACCCATATTTCTCTTTATCATGCCCTTCTGTAAACCGTTGTGATGGTATTTAACTTAACGACGGTATAGAAAAAATTTTAAATAAATAAAAAAAAATATGAAAAATAGAGGAAATAGAAAAAGAAATGCATACATCTACTGTAATGAGTCTTTTTGAATTGGGTGATTGATAATTGGAAGAAATAAAATATATAAAATAACATAAATCATATACTTCTCATCGCACTGAATGGAACATATACAAGTACATTTTCAAAGTCCCATGTGCACAAATACCGGGGTTTATGCATATGGTGGGGCCTTGCATGTGCAATGCACATTTTATAACGGGCCCAGCCATGCACATAAACACTGGTACTCACGCAAGTGCCAGGCCTCTCCAAAGGGTCTAGCTGGGGAGTGGGGTCTGGATGAGGAGACATGGAGTGAGGGGCAGGCTGGGACAGCTCCATTTGACGCTGTCCCGGAAGCACGTGCCAGCAGCCAGCCGGCACACAGAGATAACTGTTGCTCCAGAGGAGTGCTCCTATAAAAAGTTTTGGGAAAGTTAGGCTAGTTTTAGGGGGTGGGGAGGAGAGGGGAAGAGGGAGGAAGTTTGGGTAGGTAGATAGGGAGGTTTCCTCCAAATCCACTCCATAATTGGCACAGTCTGGGAGGGAACTGGGGGAGACCCCAATTGTGATGCCGTGCATATTTAATGAAAATTCCCCCTCCCCCCGGCGTGCGCTGCCCAGACATGAGTGCACGCATTTTAAAATCCGTGCGCACATGTGCGCACAGCCATCAGATTTTATAACATGTGCATGCTGGCACGCGCATGTTATAAAATCAGCGCATCCATATGCGTGTGCCGGGAGCCATGCGCCCATGGACGGGCAGGCACTGCTTTAAAAATCAGCCCCAGGGTGAAAATGTACACAAAAGTGTTTATAAAAGTGAACAGTGCAGTTCATCCAGAAGTTGGATAAAGAGGTCAATGATATTACCTAGGCTAGATCAGTATTTCTCAAACCAGTTCTGGAGTAGCTTTCAGCATATCTAGTTTGTTTTCTTTTTTCTTTTTTCTTTTTTTAATTCTTTATTTTCAAGTTTTGAAATTTTACCAGGAAAAAAAAATCAATGTGGTAAAAGAAAAATACACAATAGAGTAAATATTATTCATTCCATATGGTATGACATTTAAATTATAAGAAAAACAATAGTAATTAGGGGGCATAAAGGAGCATATCATTCAATATATATTTATATTAAACATTTATAAATGATAAGCTCGCTGAGATGCTACCACATCTTATACTGTTTCACACCGGGTCTGTGGAAGTTATAATAGGGGACCACCCTGCTAAGAATCTTCTCAATTGCTCAGGTTCAAGAAAACATAATTTACATTCAGATATCTGATGCATTCCTTGCAAGGTTACTTCAAGACAAACCGAGCTCCCAATTTCAAAACCTCAGGTTGCAACCTGAGAAACTCCTTTCTGCATGCCTGGGTGTGTTTAACAACAACAGGAAATATCCATATGGGATTACTATAGAAAGAAGATTGTCTGTTCCTAAAGAATACCTACAGTACCTGAATGTAATCCACTTTGAAGCACCGAAAAGTGTGAAAAGCGGAATATAAAAAATCTAAAGCAAAAAAATAACAAATGCATTACATGGTTTCTTTCAGAAAGAAAATCAAAAGACATTAGCATAGGCTTTCTCAGATTAACCTGCAATTCTGATGACATTTCTAATATATTCGTTACGTCCAATGGGTGATCTTGTTCTTCATTTTGTACATTTTGCTGAAGGTAAAAAGCTTTTACAACAACTGGCGAGGCTGACTCCGGTACCTTTAGAACTTGCATCATATATGCTCTAAACAGTTCCAATGGAGAAATCAATCTCACTACAGGAAAGTTCAAGATCCGGAGGTTATGGGCTCTTAAGCGTTTTCTATTGATTCCAACCTTTTAACAGTAATGGATTCAGATTCTATCAATATGACTTGTTTATTTTCAATAGATGTCATTCGTTTATCCACTTCTTCCATTTTATTCATGAAAGTAGTTATTAAATTATTATTTTTATTTTTAATCGCTTGATTTTTAATGTCCACTGTTGCAACAGATAATATTTTAATGGAATTCTTAATAGCACTAAGCATTGTCCAGATCCCTTCCAAGGATTTTGCATCAGGTCTAACAGTTAATGGGAAAGCAGAGAGCACTCTCAGCTGTTTCGTCCCATTATATTCCCGTTCCCCCCACTCCCCCTGAAGTCGATGGTAGGACAGCAATCTCTGGAATGAACGGAGAGTAAGCCAATGCAGGACTCTCCATGTCTCCTTCTCCTGGGCTTACTTCCCCCAGAATTTGTTCCTCACTGGGACTCATGGCTCCAAACCATTTGGCTTCAGAAGCTTCGTCCCAGGCCATTACCATAGCCGCTTCTGCCTCCACCGAAGCCAAGCTAGGTACAGCAATGTCCCTGGGATGAGTGGGTTTCAGCGGTGATCCGGGGCTTAAGGTCATATCCAGGGTCAAGGGGGACGGTTCATGCTCCAGAGCTGTTCCCCCACCGACCAAGCTTTCCGGCATTGTCAGTGGTGTGTCCGCAAAGAATCCGAAGATCTGTGGCTATCGCAGGTCTTTTAATGGTGAGCCAACATTCTCACCTCTTAGGCAGCCCTTTCATTTCATATGTGGCATTGTTATTTTTGAAGAATTAGGAAGTAAAGGAAAAATTTTGGCAGCTTTCCCTCCAGCGTCTCTTGCGGTCTTACGCCCGGCGGCCATCTTGCCCCCATTCTTTCAGCATATCTAGTTTTTAGGATACCCACAAAGAATATAAATAAGAGTAAGAATAGATATCAAGCAATGAAGCTAGTACAATCAAATCTTATTCATATGTATTCATTGCATATATCCTGGGTAGAGGTACTCCAAGACCATCTTGGGGAAACACTTGGGTACATTTTAAAAAAGAGCTCGCGCGCGAACAAATGTACGCCGGATTTTATAAGATACATGCGTAGCCATGCGTAACTTATAAAATCCGGGGTCGGCACGCGCAAGGGGGTGCACATTTGTGCAACTTGCGCGCGCTGAGCCCTGTGCGCGCTGCCCGTTCCCTCCGAGGCCGCTCCGAAATCGGAGCGGCCTCGGAGGGAACTTTCCTTCCACCCCCACCCCCCCCCCCCTGGCCCTATCTAGATGCCCCCCACCTTTATTCGAAAAGTTACTACTGCGCGTCAGGCCCTGACACAGGCCGCTGTGTCGGGGCACTCGGCCATGCCCCCAGACCGCCCACACGCCCCCGAGCCGACACCACGCCCCCTGGCCAAGCCCCGACTGCCCCTTTTTGCAAGCCCCAGGACTTACGCGCGTCCCGGGGCTTGCGCGCGCCGCCGAGCCTATGCAAAATAGGCTTGGCGCGCGCGGGGCCATTTTAGAAGGGTTACGTGCGCACCTTATGCGTGTAACCCTTTAAAAATCCGGCCCACTGTGCTAGATCCTTATAAATATGGTTCTATACAAGGCATCAGCAATGTTCTTGGGCAAAATGGCAAAATTCCCACAACATCTATTGGTTAAGATGGAGTGCTAGGTCAACAAAATGAAGGGAAAGGAGGTTTAAAGCTAGTATGTCCTTCTTGCAGCTCTCACTGTCTCATTATTTCTGTTTTTCTCAGCCATCTCTCTTCCTACCTATTTCTCACACAGATGTTGCTCTTTCCCTGTCTGTCTGTCACAGCTATTGATCTCTCACCATTTGTGTCTCACAGCTGTTGCTTTTCCATCACCTGTGTCTCTTCCCCATAGCTCTCACTTCCTCTTAATCTATGTGTCTCTTTTAGGCTCAGTTTGTGTATGGGGAGGGATGAGAGGGCAGAGGACTTGTAGCACAGTTGTTCTCAACCCAGTCCTCTGAGTCCACCTGGTCAGTGTGGTCTTCAGAAAATCCCTAATGAACATGCATGATACATATTTGCATGCACTGCCTCCATTGAATGCAAATATAGCAGTATGTTCACTTAGCCGCAATAAGTGTTTAAGTACAAAAAACAGTTTATTCCATGATATATGCTTATCATGGTACTATCACATGATATTTTCAGCAAAATAATCTGCATGTTTAAATGATCTGCTTTATGGGGTAGATTTTCAAAAACCGCGAATAGGCGTACTTTTGCTGGCGCATCAGGCACCAGCAAAAGTACGCTGGATTTTAGTAGATACGCGTGGAGCCGCGCGTATCCGCTAAAATCCTGGATCGGCGCGCGCAAGGCTATGAATTCTGTATAGCCGGCGCGCGCTGAGCCGCGCAGCCTACCCCCGTTCCCTCCGAGGCCGCTCCGAAATCGGAGCGGCCTCGGAGGGAACTTCCTTTCGCCCCTCCCCTCACCTTCCCCTCCCTTCCCCTCCCTAACCCACTCACCCGGCCCTGTCTAAGCCCCCCCCTTACCTTTGTCGGGGGATTTACGCCTCCCTCTGGGAGGCGTAAATCCCCACGCGCCAGCGGGCCGCTAGCGCACCGGGACGCGACCTGGAGGCGGGTCCGGAGGGCGCGGCCACGCCCCCGGGACGCGACCTGGGGGCGGGTCCGGAGGGCGCGGCCACGCCCCCGGGCCACCCTGGGCCGTAACCACGCCCCCGGGCCCGCCCCCGAAACGCTCCCGGCACACCCCCTAAATGCCGCAACGACCGGGCCCGCCCCGACACGCCCCCGACACGCCCCCCTCAGAGAACCCCGGGACTTACGCGAGTCCCGGGGTCTGCGCACGCCGGTGAGCCTACCGGCGCACAGGGCCCTGCTCACCTAAATCCGCCCGGATTTGGGCGGATTTAGGCGAGCAGGGCTCTTAAAATCCGCCCCATATGAATAAGGATTTCAAATGCATGCAAAATAGCTCCAAAAATACATAAATTTATCTGAATAAAATAATGCAGATTGCCTCAAATAACACAAGCTGCATTATTTTCTGAAAAGCTAGCTACAACCCTAAAGCACCTCCCCTCCCAGTGTGTCAAAGTCTCTTTCCCCAGATGTCTGGCAAGAACCCCACCACCCTCCTGCTACCTTTATAGGTGGATCAAAACTAAAATAAAAAAAATGTAAAACATAAATTTTTAAGACACACAATGATGACCCACCCTGCCCCTTAATCTAACCCTCTTTTTCAGAAAATGTCCTTCCCGAACTTTATAAGTATCCTCCTCCAGTACAAGCCCATCAACTCACCCAAGGACTCCCCCAACTCACCCTAGCACTCCCCCTCCAGCCATACATTATAATGTAGATGTACCTTGGTAGTCTAATGGCTACTTGGTAGTCTAGTGGGATCCAAAGTGCCTCATAGACTACAGACAGGCCACCATCATTGTCCAAAATGGCCCCAGCTGCCCTTTGCATTTATCATGCCAAAGGGGCAAAGGCCAACCAGTGCCATTTTGAAAGTTGGTAGCAGCCAGCTTTCAGTCTAGGGGGTTGTGGGATGGACCCACAACTGGCCAAATGCATAGTTGAATAGGAATGTAGGATAGGTGATTGTCCAGAGGCAATTGTTTGCCTAGGATCCAAATACCACTCTTATGATTAGAGGTAGGAGCGAGAAATAGGGCTGGACCGGCTTCTTTAGTTATGGTAGATAAAGTTTCAGAGCACAGTGTTAAATGGATAGCACCTTAATATTTAATATCATCTTCCACCAGTTGCCAAATTTACTGGGGTAGGATGACCTTGATATATTTAATGAATATTTGTGAATAGAGTGATAATAATTCATGAAGTTATTATCACACTATTTGCATATTTTTCATGTGCCTGTTCACAAATTTTGTTAGGACCGCTGGCCGCGGCGGCCCGCAACCGGGACCGGGTGTCATGGCCACTGGCCACGGCGGGTCGCAACGCGGGTTGGGCAGGCGGCCGCGGCAATGATTACCTTCTAGGCGTTAGGTCTTGCAGAAGCTTCGGTGGTGGAAGACAGCCTTCCTTTTGGCTTTCCTCATGGCTGCTGCCGCTGCCAAGCCCGGCCGCATGGTTCCTCTCGGCTGGGCTGGCTCCTCCCTCTTTTGCCTCTGCTAAGAGCCACGTGCATGGCTGAAGAAAATATTTAAAGGAGCCATAACAGGAAATTGTCATGGCTCCCCTGGGACTCTGCCTTCTTGTTCCTGTATTTAAGGCAAGGTCTAACACTCAGACCTTGCCTTGGTATCGTGGCTCTGTGCTTGGTTCCTGTGTTCTGGCTCCTGGATCTGCTCTCCGTCCCACTTCTACTCTTCTCCTCGTTGGATCGACTCTTTGGTTCCTGACCTTCAGATCATTGGTGGTGATTTTCTGGTTTTGACCTGGATTGGCTTTGGACCCTTCTCCTTCGTTGCTCCTAGATTGGCTTCAGACCATTCTCCCGTCTGCACCTGGACCAGCTTTCGACCTCTCTCTGGATTTCGACCCTTGGACTGGCTTTGGACTATCCTTCTACGTATACTCCCGGACTGATCACAACCTGCTGGAGGCGCCAGCCATCTGGAACCCACGACCTGCAGGAGGCGCCTGCATCCAGACCATCTTCACTCTTCAGGGAGTCTTCTAAGTCCCAGCATCGTGTCCCTACGGGCTCCTCCTGGGGGGTTCACAAGCTTCCAAGGTGAAGTCTTCATCTAAGCATCTTCATCAGCAAGACTTACCATCAGATGATAGAGACCGAAGAGGGTTGACTCCATTTTTTGGTAGCGCTGACTCTACCTTGGAACAGGGGTCCACTTTCAAATTTATAACAGAACACCAAGGCCATGGACCCGGCAGAGGCCTCAGCTCGCTAGGCCATTCCTAGATTCACCCAGAAGTTTATGGAGCAGCTATGCATACTTGAATCCATGGTGGCTTCCTTGGAACGACTTAACGCCCATCTAGATTATATAGCTACAGCTCAGGCCATCCCTCCACCATTACCATCGGTGGTGCAGAGTAATACCCGGTCTGTGATTCCATTACCGACTCCTCCATGTTACGCTGGTGAACCTCGCTTGTGTCAAGGATTTCTCGATCAGTGCGGTATGCACTTTCATCTTCAAGCCTCCCTCTTTCCAGATGATCTTACCAAAACTACATATATCTTGTTGCTGTTAGAGGGTAAGGCCCTGGCCTGGGCTTCTCCTTTCTGGCGATGGTCGGATCCAGTCCTACAAAATCTTCCAAGTTCTTGGAATTGTTTCAAGCAGTGTTTGATGATACAGGGAAACAAGTGGTTGCTGGTTCCAAACTTCTTCAACTCCGGCAAGGAGGGCGACCACTGGATGATTATACCATCGAATTCAGGACCCTTGCATCTGAACATCATTGGGAGGAGAACTGTCTCCGGTCCACATTCTTGGAGGGTCTGTCTCCCAGAATAAAAGATGAAATGGCAGCCCAAGAGTTACCTCCATCCTTGGACTCCATCGTGGACTTCGTAACCCGGATCGACCGCTGGCTACAGGAAAGAGCTCGGGAGGGATCAAGCATGAGAAGGTAAGTGGCGGGTGCCACTCCTTCTCACTCTGTTTCTGTCTCCCAAACCACACCTACCCCCGAAGGAACTACAGAAGAACCTATGCAATTGGGTCAGGATCCTCTTTCTCCTGAAGAATGGCAAAGACGCCACAAGGCAGGTCTCTGCCTCTATTGTGGAGGAGCGGGTCATCTCATTGCCCGTTGTTCAACACGTCCGGGAAACTCCAAAGCCTAGGCTCCATCGGGGGAGTAACCCTAGGCATCACCTCTCCGGCTCCCCCATTAACTCTGCATGTAACTGTGTTGTGGAGATCATCAGTTCTCCACTCTGGCTTTAGTAGACTCTGGAGCTGGTGGAAATTTTATTTTACAAGATATGGTAGAGCAACTACACATTCCTACTTGTCTGTGTCCAAAGCCGTTAATCATATCTTCCATTCATGGAGATCCCCTGCCGGGGAGGATAACTCATCATACAGTTCTGATGGAGTGTCACTTTCAGTGTGGTTTGGTGAAATATATCTCCTTCTATATCATCCAGAGAGCCATCCATCCTATAGTTCTTGGTATTCTGTAGTTACAACAACACAATCCACAGTTCGAATGGACATCTTTAAGACTTATCCACTGGGGTTCAGCATACCAGGCGACCCGCATTAACAGATCAAGCTCCTCCCGTAGTTTCATCTGCACTTCCTGGCTTGAGGGTTTGCTGCCACAGTACAATCAATTTTCAGATGTTTTTTCCAAAAAAGCTGTGGACATTTTGCCTCCACATCGAGAATTTGAGTGTAGCATCAATCTGATTCCTGGCGCTACCCCGCCTTGGGGAAGGGTCTATCCGTTGTCTGCCTTGGAGACCCGTGCTATGTCAGAATATATCCAAGACAATTTACAGAAAGGATTCATTAGACACTGTTTAAATCTCCAGACGGGGCCAGCTTCTTCTTTATTGGGAAAAAAGATGGGACCCTGCATCCATGTATAGACTTCCGTGGGCTAAATGCCATTACCATCAAGGACCAGTACCCATTATCGCTTATAGCTGAACTCTTCGACCGTCTACAGGGGGCCAAGGTGTTTCAAAGTTGGATTTCCGAGGAGCATATAATTTAATTTAGACAGGATTCATGAGGGTGATGAATGGAAGATGGCTTTTAATACCAGAGACGGCCACTATGAATATCTTGTCATGCCGTTTGGACTTACCAATGCTCCTGCCATCTTTCAGCACTTTATTAATGAAATATTTAGAGACCTGCTCTATGTCTGCATGGTAGTCTATCTAGATGATGACATATTAGTTTTTTCCTGTGATTTACAGACGCATCGTCAACACGTTATTCAAGTACTCCAATGGCTGAGAGAACATCAACTCTATGCTAAACTAGAAAAATGTATTTTTGAAAAGAAATCTTTACCTTTTTTGGGGTTTAACATTTCTAAGCAAGATTTTCAAATGGACCCCACAAAATTAAAATGCATTCAAGAATGGCCCCAGCCAAGTGATCTACGTGCTCTCCAGTGATTCCTTGGATTTGCAAACTACTATCGTAGTTTTATCCAGAACTTTTCTAAGTTGGCTGCGCCCCTTACTGCACTCACTTGTAGGGGGGAAAACATCATGGCCTGGCCGTTAGAGGCTGTAGAAGCCTTTCAGGCTCTCAAAGAATCCTTCCTACAACAACCTTGCCTCCGACATACTGATCCCAACGTCCATTTATAGTAGAGGTTGATGCCTCCGCTGAAGGAGTAGGAGCTGTTCTAAGTCAAAATAACACATCTGGAAAGTCTCATCCATGTTCCTATTTCTTGAGAAAATTCTCTCCAGTGAAAGTAATTATTCCATTGGTGACAAAGAACTTCTAGCTATCAAGCTCACATTCAAGGAGTGGCAACAGTGGTTGGAAGGGGCACAACACTGTATCACTGTTTTCACGGATCATAAAAACTTGGTATATCTCCAACAAGCTCAACGCATGAACCCGCATCAGGCTCACTGGTTGCTTTTTTTCACACATTTCGATTTTGAACTACAATATCGACCCGCTAACAAGGCTGATGCATTTTCCCAATTTTTCTCCAATGTTGACATTGAGGAGCCAATCCAAAATATTATTGACCCGGCTCCTATTCTTCTCTCCACAATGTTCACGATCCCACCTGGCAAGATTGTGGTGCCTAAGAGGCTTTGTATTAAGGTATTAAAATGGGGACACGATTCTCAGTTAGCCAGGCATCCGGGAAGAGTTTGAACGCAAAGGCTCCTACAACAATATTATTGGTGGCCCGACATGCACAAAGATATTCAAGCATATATGGATCGTTGCCCAACTTGTGCACAGCACAAGATTCCTACAGGGAAGACTTGGGGACTTTTACAGCCATTACCTATTCCCCAGAAACCCTGGACACATATTTCCACAAATTTCATTGTGGATCTTCCGCTATCTGAAGGTAATAAGGTAATATGGGTAGTAGTGGATCGATTCTCAAAAATGGCCCACTTTATCCCGCTACCCTCCCTCCAGTCTGCTCCTTGCCTGGACCAACTGTTTATGCTCCATATCTTCCATCTCCATGGTCTCCCACAGCATATTGTATCTGATCGCGGTCCTCAATTCATGGCCCGTTACTGGCTCAATCTTTGTAATAAATTTAACATTTCCCTGGACTACACCACTGCGTTCCATCCGCAGGCAAACGGACAAGCGGAACGTACAAATCGTACATTAAAACAGTTTCTTCAGATGTACGTCAATTCTCGCCAGGATGATTGGGCATCGCTTCTCTCATGGGCTGAGCTCTCTCATAACTCGCATGTCTGCTCCTCAACGAGGACTTCTCCTTTCCAGATTATATTTGGACGACACCCTAGGCTGCCTCTACCTTTGCCCTTACCGGTGCCTTCACCGGCAGCTCAGCTTACCGCAGTACAGTTGTGGCGGCTCTGGATTCACACCCAGCACATGCTCCGGAAAGCTTCCCACACCACCAAGACATTTGCTGACAAGCATCAGCGATCAGCTCCACGGTTTCATCCAGGAGAGAGAGTGTGGCTTAGCACCCGGCACATCCAGTTGCGAGTCCCTTCGGTGCGATTGGCTCCATGTTATATTGGACCTTTTCCTATACTGCGACAGATTGGTCCTGTGACTTACCAACTCCATTTGCCGGCCACCTTGAGGATTCATAACTCCTTCCATGTGTCCCTTCTGAAGCCATTGATCCTCACTTGGCCTTCCCGGAAAGCTCCCTAAGTTCCACAACATAGGGCTGAGGATGAGACCATATACCAAGTACAGGAGGTTCTGGATGTCTGGAAACGGGGCAAGACCTGGGAGAACCTTCTGGCATGGGAAGGATTCGGACCTGAGGATAATTCTTGGGAGCCTGCTAAGAATATACTGGATAAGACTCTTCTCACAAACTTTCACGTTGCACACCCTGGAAAACCCAAGCCTTTTAGGGGGAGGCCTAAAGGAGGGGATACTGTTAGGACCACCGGCCGCAGTGGCCCACAACCAGGGCCGGGTGTCATTGCTGCCGGCCGCGGCTTGTTGCAAACCGGGTCGAGCCGGCGGCCGTAGCAATGATTACTTTCTAGGAGTTGGGTCTTGCAGAAGCTTCGGTGGTGAAAGGCTGCCTTCCTTTTGGCTTTCCTCATGGCTGCTGCTGCTGCCAAGCCTGGCCGCATGGTTCCTCTCGGCCGGGCTGGCTCCTCCCTCTTTTGCCTCTACTAAGAGCCGTGCGCGCAGCTGAAGAAAATATTTAAAGGAGCCATAACAGGAAATTGTCATGGCTCCCCCTGGGACTCCACCTTCTGGTTCCCATGTTTAAGGCAAGGTCTAACACTCAGACCTTGCCTTGGTATCGAGGCTCTGTGCTTGGTTCCTGTGTTCCGGCTCCTGGATCTGATCTCTGTCCTGCTTCTGCTCTTCTCCTCGTTGGATCGACTCTTTGGCTCCTGACCTTCGGACCGGTGGTGGTGATTTTCTGGTTTTAACCTGGATTGGCTTTGGACCCTTCTCCTTTGTTGCTCCTGCATTGGCTTCGGACCATTCTTCCATCTGCTCCTGGACCAGCTTTCAACCTCTCTCTGGACTTCGACCCTTAGACCGGCTTTGGACTATTCTTTGGCATATACTCCCAGACTGATCATGACCTGCTGGAGGCGCCAGCCATCTGGAACCCACGACCTGCAGGAGGCACCTGCATCCAGACCATCTTCACTCCTCAGGGAGTCTTCTAAGTCCCAGCAGCCGTGTCCCTACGGGCTCCTCCTGGGGGGATCACGAGCTTCCAGGGTGAAGTCTTCATCTAAGCATCTTCATCAGCAAGCCTTGCCATCCAACGGTAGAGACCGAAGAGGGTTGACTTCCTTTTTAGGTAGCGCTGACTCTACCTCGGAACAGGGGTCCACTTTCCAATTCATAACAAATTTTTGGAGCGCAAATGCATGCTTAATTTAGAGTGGGTTTTCACCCATGCTAAATCATTAGTGACAAATCAGCTATTTAGGCATACTAAATAATTGTAGACGCTAATGAATAAATATGTGAAAAGGGGATGAGATGAATGTTTTTATTTCTATGTAGATGATTTCCTTGAAAAACATATATTTAATAGAGATGTGAATCGTGTGCCCGATCGTCTTAACGATCAGGTTCGGATGGTGGGAGGGAAAAATTGGATCGTTAGAGATTGTGAATTGGAATCGTTCCGATTCCAATTCACATTGTTAAATTTTTAGTGAGGCCTGAGCAGATAAACAAAACCCCACCGACCCCCCCCCAAAAAATGTTAAATTACCTGGTGATCCAGTGGGGGGGGGGTCCCCGGCGCGATCTCCCGCTCTCGGGCCAGCGGCGCCATTTTGGCTACCACTGATAAAAAGGCGCCGATGGCCCGAAAAAAAAAACCCTACCCCGACCCTTTTCAAATTACCCCTTTGCTTCTCCCACCTTCCCGACCCCCCCAAAAATCTTTTAGATGTACCTGGTAGTCTAGCGGGGGGTCCAGGAGCCATCCCTTCAATCGTGCCGGTGCTGGAGGTTTCAAAATGGCGCCGATCGCCTTTGCCCTTACCTTGTCACTGAGTGCGACCATCGCTCCCTGTGACAAGGTAAGGGCAAAGGCGATCGGCGCCATACTGGCAGTCGATTGTCAGTATGGCGCCGATCGCCTTTGCCCTTACCGCCATTTTGAAACCTCCAGCACCGGCACTGGCACGATTGAAGGGATGGCTCCTGGACCCCCCGCTAGACCACCAGGTACATCTAAAAGGTTTTTGGGGGGGTCGGGAGGGTGGGAGAAGCAAAGGGGTAATTTGAAAAGGGTCTGTGTGGGGGTTTTTTTTTGGGCCATCGGCACCTTTTTATCAGTGGTAGCCAAAATGGTGCCGATGGCCCTAGAGCGGGAGATCGCGCCGGGGACCCCCCCCCCCTACTGGACCACCAGGTAATTTAACATTTGGGGGGGTTTGGGAGGGTGGGGGAGTGTAAGGAATTTGTTTTAAAAGGTCGGGGTGGGTTTAGAGGTTGTGTGGTGTGCCGGTTTTCCCACCCTCCCCCAAATAATTCCCGTGCCCTATTTAACGATACAATATGCTCCTGACGATAAATCGTGGGCATTTGTATTGTATCGTGTACTCTAACGGTTTAGAACGATTTTAAAATTATCGGACGATAATTTTAATCGTTCAAAAACGATTCACATCCCTAATATTTAATTTTCTGATAATTGCTTTCCTCATTGATTTCTTTAGACTTGGGGCAGTAACTAGTTTGAGTGGCTTCTTTCATCCAGTTTCAGATGCTGATGACATCAGGAGAGCAACTATGAATATCTGTGAAGAGATAATGAGAGTCATTTACATTGTGATGAAGCTAATATTATGTTAGGAGTGTGCAGAGGAAAAATTTCATTTTAGATTGTTCATTCATTTCATAACAGTTCTCCATTTGGTTCATTAGCTTCAAACAAAAACAAAATGTTTATTTGCAGGTTTTTTTTTCTTCATTTGGTTATAATTAAAGTCCTTGGTGGAAGCAGTGCAGCCTATTTTGATCTCCAAAATTGGAGTTTTGTCATCAGTTTGAACAAAAAAGGTGATTACAAATCATCGGAAAGGTGAATGCATGACAATACATCAAGACTATGTCAATGTGACATCAACAGTGCCATGAATAACTCAATGCACTGAAAAGTGGCAAAGGGGTATCAGCACAATGCAGATGAGAAAAGTAGCAGAAAGCGGGGAAGAACACTCCAAGACTTCAAAAGTGGGCACCAACAACAGTAGAATAAACCCTTGAAAGAAGGCATGAGTGACCCAGTGGCATCAAGAGTAGCTTCAACATCCTAAAGCATCATGAAAGGGTAATGAAGCAGAAAAGGAGGTAGAGAAAACCCCACTGCACTAACAAAGGGACAATACAGAATAAAGAGTGGCATCAATACCCTAAGGCACCATGAGAGATGAAAAGCTGCCCCCCACAGTGACAAGAATACCCCAAGGTAAGGAGTCTGGGGTATGGCAACAAGGTAGAGCTGAATAAAGAACCCCAAGATGTAAAGACTATGTATGGCAGCAAGGCTGAGTGGCAGAAAGAACCCCAAAGTTGTAGCATGAGGGGTATAGCAGCAATGAAGAGTGGCATGTGGGATGTCTGTCTTCTTATTGATGCACTTTCCACCTGTCATATTTCATGCAAGAGAATGATCTGTCAGTATTACTTTTGTGACATAATATTTTAGAATTCATCTCTTTAGTACATTATCATAGACTGTTCTGGTTTCCTATTCTTTTATTTCCTTTTTGCAGAATATTTTTCCATTTCATACATATTATAAATACTGTACTGTTATTCTTCTGCTTTGTAATATGACCTACTAGTATCTAAATTGGAGAAATCACTATTACAGTGAGTTCTGTTTGCCGGGCTACTTCTTTAATAATTATTATTTTATAGCAGTTTTCATCTATTAGGATTTATATCTACAGTAATTTTCCTGTTTAGGTCAAATTGTCTTGGAAACAAAATGAACAGGCTATAAAAAAGAAAGGGCAAACTCATTTATTCAACAAAAATGATACAAAATATGGAACCAACTGAGACTGAAAGGATACCGCTGGCAGTCTGGAAAAAGAAGAATGACTGCCATCATAGAATGGTAGTATTATCTGAGCTACAAAACTGAACTCGTTTTAAAGCTCTTTTATAGACTATAGCAATATGTATTTTAACAGAAATATTAGTTTAAACCAATGAAGGTTAATCTTGAAAAGTCTGAACATGCCCATTTTAGTCTAATCTAACCTGGATTTTTATATACCTCCATTCTAAAATGAAACTTCAAATAAGTTTAAACAATAATACAAAGAAATGCATTAAAAAAAACATTAGAATTAATACATAAAAAGGGAAATATTCAAAGCAAAGTTTTGTGTATAAGTTCCCTTTGGAAATACTTGAGCAATTGTATGTGGTGTGTATGTGTGTGTGTGTGTGTGTTTGAGACTAGTTTTCCACATAATGTATAGTTCTGTGAGTAGGGGAACAGTTACAGCATCAAGAAATTAATTTATAAAATCCAACCCCCCACTTGTCAGTGCACTTCAGAAAATTAAATCCTGTCAGGAAAAGAGAGGAGGGGGTCTGGGCAGATTTGGTAGCTTTGGCAAGGACAATAAAGTTGGCAGTCCAGCACCTAAATGAAAGAGAGATTTTTTAGTCACAGAATGGCAGGAAAAAAGACAGCTCAGTGCAGAAGAAATATAAATCAGAAAAGCATGTGTGATTGCCATCTCTTCTTCTCTGTCTTGTTTTGGAGCAGATGGAAAAGATGGCAAAGTCAATCAAGACTGGCATTAGCAGGGCATGGGTATCAGAATTGCAATGTCCAAAACCAGGCAGTGAAGGCAGTATTTTCACCAACTGAATCAGTGGAAGAATTTTGTCTGGGATCCTCTGAATCATAAGCTATTATAGAGCTAGTTGCAGAAAATAATTTAGGAAGTTGTTAGACTTCCTTTCATTAATAAGGGGAGAGAGATGATACTGATGATGTTGAGGCAGGAAGAGCAGGCAGCACAGGAGAATGATACTTCTGGCAATTTTCCTCAGGGTACACGCTACCTCAACTCCAGTGCCAGCATCAGCTGCCAAGGATGTAGAGAAGTGACTGTGGAAGAAATCCCAGATTGTAGGCACTTTAAAATGAGAGATCCGTGTTTTACTCAATGTATTTTCAGAAGAAAGGATATCAGTCAAGGGAAGCAAGTGGGCATCTGACAAATGCTGGTATAGAACATCACCTGCAGAAGCAACACCTACTATCACTGGCATCAGGGGAGGGTGGCAGTACTAGTCTGGAGACCCCATCTGCCACTCCATGTAAAAGCTAAAGGAAAGGGGTTCAAAAGCAGAAGATTTTACCCCAAGTTGATTCTACAGGCTCTTCCAGCAGTCAAATTGCCAGCAGTCCCCAGCTATACAACCGAAGTGCAAACCAACAAAGATGAATTACAAATAAGCCAATATTTAGCACTACTTAGTTGCATAGGTAGTGACTTATCTGGCTAAGTTGATAGCTGTATATCCAGTGGGTGAATCAAGGAGGTTCTCCTAATCTGGCTAATATACCCCTAGATATATCAAATTTTGTATGGACAACACCTGCGATAAGAAAGAGGAGTGTTTATGATAATTTAGAATTACTGCACCATGTGCTTCGCAAAAGTTGTGTATTGTGGGGTGCATTAAAGTTTTGGGACCCTGTGATTCTTGTAATGCCTAGACAGGCTGTGAGAGAGAGAGAGAGAGAGAGAGAGAGAGAGAGAGAGAGAGAGAGAGAGAGAGAGAGAGAGAGAGAGAGAGAGAGAGAGAGAGAGAGACTCTTTACAAAGCCTCCATAGTAGTCAGCTATTTATATCACTATAGGACGACCAGCTAATAACTTAAGGTGAGGTTTTGGTGATGGTTTAGGGTATTGGGGCCAGTATGCCATGCAAAGTGAGACATACGAATAGCATAGTACACCTCAGTGAAGATTTGATATCATTTGGAGTGAGGAAAGTCTGAGAATATTTTTTAGTATTACATTTAAATCTTCACAAATGCTTTAAAAATTTGAAAAAAACCCACACTTTTCTGAGTGCTGGAAATGTCTTGATAATAGCTAGGGCGAGAGAACATTGTAGAAATCTCATCTTTGGGAGACTTCGCTGAGGTGTACTGTGCTGTTCGTATGTCTCATGCTGCATGTCAAACTGGCCTCAAAACCCTAAACCACCACTAAAACCTCACCTCGAGTTATTAGTTGGCCCTCCTATAGTGATATAAATTGTAAAATAATGCGAAGGCCTCCCCAGAGGCATTCTCTCTCACTCTCTTGCAAATTGCATTACAGCCATTTTGGGAATATCGCACAGCCTCACACCAGGAAAAAAAGGTGTAGTTATTTCCAGAATTAAAAACCTGCGATATTGACTCTCATTTTAATTAATCCTGCCCAAACTGCTCCCCAATCCCGTCCTTTCAAAAAATTTGCATTTGCGTCATGTGGTAACATAATTATCATATGCATTATGGCATTAACGCTCACGTTATCGTGGCTGTTAAAGCCATAACACATTTTGATGAATGAGCCTATTAGCTGGATAAGTGCCAATATTCAGACTTATCCAATTAAGTTAATAAAATAAGAGAGACCTGACATAAATAAAGTCTAAATTAGCTGGATATAACATACCTGGCTAAATTAAGGGCAGATTTAAAATGCCCGGCGTGCGTAAATCCTGACCTTTACATGTGTGGCCGGCTTTACACGCGCCGGATGAATCTTCCAAGAGGCCCAGCCTCACACGTAAAGGCCGGTATGCTCGCTCAAGTGCCAGGCATCTTGGAAGGGGCGGACCGGAGGGCGTGGTTTGGGTGGGGAGGGCTGGGACAACGCCATTGTTCACTTTCCCAGGCCCTGAAGTAACTTGTAAAATAAAAGGTAAAAATATTTAAAATTGGTTTTATAGAGGATGGGGTGGAGAGGGGAAGGGAAAGGGAGGTAGGAAAGTTCCCTCCCAGTCCGCTCCTAAATTGGAGCGGACTGGGAGGAAACTAGGGAAGGCCCCGATACGTTGCTGAGTGAAAATTGCAAAAATGTAGCCCCCCTGGCATGCGCCGCCCCTGATTTTGTAATATGCATGCAGTGGCTCGCACATGTTATAAAATCTCACTTCCATGTAGCACATGGTCGCGCATGCATATTTTTTAAAAATCTACCCCTTAGCTGGATATAAAATACCAGGCTAAGTAGTGTCTCTTGTAAGTTGGTCAGATAAAAACTCATATCCAGCTAAACATAGATGGTTTATTTAAAGTGTCTATATTTAGTAGGAAGGTCATCCCCACCATCCCCACCATGTAACCAGTACCATAGTTCCGTGCCGGCAGAGCTGGCTAAGGTAGAAGGGGGAGGCATGCATTTAATCTGCAATATCTGGACCTGGAGAAATGCTATGCACTCACTTTTCCATGATGGCACACTGACTGAGGCAGGGGCTGTCAACATCTCTAGTGAGGACAGAGCATCAGGGTGCAGGTGGGCTTTTCTGCACACCTAATTGATGCATATCCCCCATACCTCTTGCAAACTTCTATCAGTCATAAGAAAGAAGCTGGAGGGTTGGCAGCTAGACCAGAGGCAGGAATCTTCTGCCGGGTTTCTTTGTGACTGACTGTGGTGCAAATATGGTAAAGGCAATGGAAGATGTGGCTTTCAGGGTACCCATTGCTTTCCACACTTGCAGCACCTGGCAGTGATGGATGCCCTGGGGATGGGGCTCAATGATGATGTAAATAAATTCCTGAAGAACCTGATAGGTGCAGGAAAATATCAGGGCATTTCCAAAGAAGCAAGAAGTGGGAAACCATCTCAAAAATTATACTTTTCTGAGTGCTGGAAATGTCTGATATCCATTACAATGTTTTGGAAGGACAACACCCTTCCTTCTTCAGGGATGTGCAGACCATACTGACAATTTCAATAGAAGCCCTGGTTTTTGTCAAATAAATGTGAAAGGATTCATACTCAGAGGCATTGGTTTTATCCTGACCACGGCATTGATGAAGACAAAAATCATTGCAATATCAGGTCCATAAGAAGGTTTTTAAAACAACGTGGATAACAGACACATGGCTTCCTCCCTGGGAGTTTCCTGGCATTTCCAGCACTCAGATAGATACAGGGTTTTTTTCAAATTTTTAAAGCATTTGTGGAGATTTAAATGCAATACTAAAAAATATTCTCAGAAAAAAATGTTATACACTTGAGATTTTGAATGTCTGGTGATTATAAAAAGTTGAATGCATTCATGGGAGTTTGAATCTATGAGTGCCTGCCCAGTGCTGTATGATAGTCAAGCACTTGCTTGTTTGTGTTGTCCCACTATTGGTGGTGAGTGAGATTGCATTTGTGTTTAATTGAGGTTAGTGGAGCAGCAGAATATGTACAAGAAAGAGATAGGGAGTGAGAAGGTGGAGACAGAAAGACAGAGATAATGAGACAATGAGGGATGCCTGAGCTCTAAATCTCCCCTCTCCCCATTTTGTTGACCCAGCACTCCAATATCTTACAAATAGATGCTGTGGGAATTTTGGCACACTGCCCTAGAACATTGCTGATGCCTTTGATAGAATGATATTTGTAATAATCTAGCACAGTGTTTCCCCAAACAGTCTTGGAGTACCCCTTAGCCAACCTGGTTTTCAGCATTTCTGCAAAGAATATGTATGAGGTACATTTGCATGTAATACATCTATTGCGTGAGGTCTATCTCACTATCTCATATATATTCATTATGGGCCGGATTTTAAAAGCCCTGCGCACGTAAATCCAGCCAGATTTACGTGCGCAGGGCACTCGCGCGCCGGCACGCCTATTTTGCATAGGCCGCCGGCGCGCATAGCCCCAGGACGCGCGCAAGTCCCGGGGCTTCGTAAAAGGGGCGGGAGGGGGAATGTCCGGGGACGTGTCTGGGGTCAGGGGATGGTTCGGGACGGGTCTGGTGGCATGGCACCGGCCCAGGGGCATGGCCGAGGCCTCCGGACCAGGCCCCGGGTCGGGTGATGGCGCATCAGCAGCCCGCTGGTGTGCGCAGATTTACGCCTGCCTTGGGCAGGCGTAAATCTGCCGACAAAGGTAGGGGGGTTTAGATAGGGCCGGGGGGTTGGGTTAGGTAGGGGAAGGTGAGGGGAGGGGAGGCGGAAGGAAAGTTCCCTCCAAGGCTGCTCTGTTTTCGAAGCGGCCTCGGAGGGAACAGGCAGCACGCGCCGGGCTCGGTGCATGCAGGTTGCACAAATGTGCACCCCCTTGCGCGCGCCGACCCCGGATTTTTGTTCGCGCGTGGTACACGAACAAAAGTACGCGCGCGCTGTTTTTGAAAATGTACCCCTATAGATATCCTGAAAACTAGGCTTGCTAGGAAGCTACTCCAGAACTGGCTTGAGAAACACTGATCTCGCCTACATCAATAGCACTTGCATTAATTCTGCTAATAAAACATTTAGGGGTGAATTTTAAAATTATGTCTATGCTTAAAATATGGCTTTATGCATGTAAATAACTATTCTAAACTAGTCTGGGGCTCAGTGAATATAAAATTATATGTGTGATTTGGTTTTATGGAAAGTTTTGCATGCAGTGGGGAGAGAAATTCTGGGAGGTGGAGTTAAGCCAAAGTAGAGACTTTTGAGAAGACTTTTTAATTTTAAAATGTACATAAGTTAACTCACACAAGTTATTCCCTTAAGAGAATTTGTGTGTGTACTAGAGAACTTATCCATACAAATTTTCAAAGCAAACCTAGGGCCTCATTTTCTAAAGTATCGCAGGCCTGCGATACTTTAGAAGATGAGGGGCGGGGGGCCGAAACGGGGGGGCGGGCCTGCGCTAGCCGGCAGCAATCGCACCGTCGCGGTGTGATCGCTGCCGGTTTCGCACCCAATAGCGCCACCATAGTAGGTGAGGCTATTGGGAGCGAAATAGGCAGTGAAAAGGCACTTACCTTTTCGCTGTGCGCGCCGTCATCGCAGAATCGGCCCCGGTGATGCCGCAACTCCTCCTCTTCCGGGGCCGACTCCGCCCCCATTTTGGTATCACACGCGAAAAGGGACATTTCGCATGCGAAACGTCCCTTACCGTGTGCGATACATTTGGAAAATAAGGCCCTTAGGCACACATTTATAAAATTACCATTGGAAGATAATATCAAAATGGACTTTTGAACAATTTTTAAATGCAAAAGAAAAAAATGATAAAAACAAGAGTCCTATGATGACAGTGTTTCCCTGAGGCACATACTCTGTTGAGGTGTAAGAGTTTGAAGTCTCTTGCTAAATTAAATATACATTTGGATTGGGTGGTCTTGCTTTAAGTTTGGGGTAATTTTCAAAGATATTTCAGTGGGTAAATAGTACTTTACATAGCAAAATAACATTTTACAAAATTGCCCACTTAATATGTGGATAAACTTAAGTGCATATGTCTTGTATGCCGATAAGTTTTCATTTGCATGCATAATTTGCATTTTTAAAAGTGTTTGGGTAAATTTTCACAGAAACAAATCTGCACATAAATTCAGCATAATTGTGTGGGGGTTGTTTTGGTTGGATAATTGTCAAAGGAAAATTATTGCATTCTTCCCCATTGGAAATTGGTATAAAGTATGTGGGTAATTGCCTGAAAATCTATGCAGGCAGCTACAAAATTGCTTCTATAGTAAATAATGTTAGGGTCGGCAGTCTGTTTTTATCACAAAGTACTGGCTATTGAAAAGAGTTCATCTTGTGGAAAAACAAAAGAAAACAAAATCATTTTACTGTGTAGTCTACAACAGCAATATAGAAGAGAGTTACTGTATAATAGTATCATAAAAATCCTTGGCCTGAATACATATAAACCCATCAATCTTAAGAAACATGTTGAGTGCTGTTCTAAAGAGAATGCCAATGCACATCTCAAAATTATCTATCTAGGTACAGAGTTTTTAAAGATGTCAATGATAGATCTCTCAACTGTCATAAAATTTCTAACCTATTCAGTTTGTTCAAGGCCATGAACCAGCTTGAATGTGAGTGGTGCATGCATTTCTATTGAGCAAAATGTAAAATACTCTGAGTGCAGAAAGTGTACTGGATGTATTTTTGTTACTAGAAGACTTATCTTCTTTTTTTTTTCTAGTTTAGCATTAAGTTTCAGTGACTAGTGATGCTGGAATAAACATAATATGGGCAGTCTGGTCTACTGGCCTCACCTCAGCACCCTTCACAAAAATTTAACACACCATTTCTTCTGATCAAATAACCATTATGACACAAAATATTGAGAATCAAATGGTTGCAGATTTATTATAACAGACCAATAATCAATCTGATATCCGAGCCTTAAAATAAATGCATCCAGTATAACGCCCTGGTGAGCATCAGCCACACTCCAGTAATATGCACCACCTCAAGTCCCCAAACTGTAGGCATCCAGCATTATCCATTTCTTCCCTTGTAAAGCCCCCCACTACATCCCAGCAAGGGGCCTTGATTCCAATGTAAGTACACCCAGTCACAACAGAGCCACAAGGTTCTTGCTAGTCAACCATCTGGCCCCCTGCCACACAGTTGGCACAAGCACTTCCCTAACTTGCTCAGGTATTCCACCACAAACATGCAGTGAAAAAGCCACTTCTTTATTTATTTAAAAATTTTTCTATACTGTCTTTAGCAAATAAAATTTAAACAAAATGGTTTACAATTGATTCTCAAAATAGAATTTAAATAAGCAAGATAAATACAAATTAAATAATACTAAATAACAGGAAATATAATAATAAAGTTTGAAAAAAATACAATGGTGTTTATATCAATATAAACTAAAAAAATTTTTAATTTACTTTAAAATTAATTTAATAAAACAGAAAAGGAAGAGTAGAAATGAAACACCTTTATAATACAAAAACAGAAATAAATTTACCTGGCTTCTTAATTGGGAATCCTAAATGCTTCTCTGAAAAGGTGTGTTTTAATATTTTCTTAAAGTCCTAACTATTGGAAATTTGGTGTATTGAGTTTGGTAGGGCTTTCCAGTGTATGGGTCCTGCAACCGAGAAAGATATTTGGCACGTTGGGTGTAATCTTGCTAGTTTTATGGATGGAATATCCAAACTATGTTTGAGGATCATAATTCTCTTGCAGGTTTGTAAATCCTTAATACAGAACAAATCCATGAGGAATTTGGGTTATTTAGTAATGAATGGATTATAGTCAATATTTTATACAAAATTCGATATTTGATGGGTAACCAATGAAATTTGCATATAATAGGGGTGATGTGTTGTTTTAATGATGTGCCACTAAGAATACGAGCTGCTGTATTTTGTATTAGCTGTAATGGTTTGATTGTTATATCCGGTAGACCTAAATATAGACCATTACAATAGTCCAGACTTGAAAATAATAATGACTGGAATACAGAACGGAAATCTTGAGCAAACAACAATGATTTTAAACATTTTAGTAGGTGTAATTTAAAAAAGGCATTTTTAACCATTTTTGAAATATGACATGATAGGGTAAGATTTAAATCTAATGTGATTCCTAAACTTCAGGCTTGTTTAGTAATTGGAATACATTCATTATCAATTATAATATGTGATGTTGGACTGTTAATTGGGTTTTCAACAAAACTTAAGAGTGCAATTTCTGTTTTCTTAGTGTTTAGTTTCAGACGGCTGTAAGCCATCCATTTTTCTATACTTTTTTTTTTTTGAAACCTTTATTTATAACATTTTCAAGAACATGAAACAAATCACCAATCATCAATAAAGCAGGTGTTCAAATTTCCCCCCCCCCTTGCTTCCCTCCCGTCCCCCCCCTCACCCCGAGCGCTAGTTAAGTTAGCAGATCAATAAATAATAATAAGAGTGATAATAATAAGAGCACGACCCGCACAAAATAGTAGCACAAACTTCAAATAGTGACTTCGTGGATAAACCGAGGAGATTCCTGCATATCTTAATAGTAATTAAACATTTGACCTGGAAAAGTCAAAGTCCATTAGTCCATGGATCACAGTGGTCAAAGTGATTCTGTACCGCAGAACTAAAGACTACCTCAAGTCTCCATGTTGGCAACCAGTCCATGTGGTCTTCGGATGAGAGCTGTGTTAGTCAGATATATGGAGAGCGAATGAGTGAAATCGACTTTGAAGAGTCCAAAATTAGGCGATGAGGGATAAAGAAACTGCAGTGTGGCATGGAGACATGGAGAGCACCTGCAAAGTCAAACTGTGGAGGCCAGTATTTTACTGCGAGCTCTAGGGTTCAAGGATAAGAGATACGGGTTCCATATTTCCAAGTAAAGGTCATAACGACGTGGGGATGGCGAAGACTTTGCTGACATATGCTCGAAGATAGCAAGTCTGTGCAGCCTTAACCTCCACTGTATCAGAGAGGGAGGTTCCCTCGCCAACCACTGAGTGAGGATTGTCTGTGTGGCTAACAAGAAGGCTTTGCAGAGGAATTGGCATGTCGAAGACTTCGGCGGACCGGCCAGCTGGTGTTTGATGAGATGTAGTAAGCATAGCTGCGGGTTCATAGGCAATGGTAAAGCCAAAAGGCCACTCAAATAATGAAGGAGCTTGGCCCAGAACCTCTGAATTACCGCACAGTCCCAAACATTATGAATCAAGGTTGCATGTTCCGAGCCACATTTAATGCAAGTGGCTGATGGAGTCAGCCTCCATTTATAAGCAAGAATAGGTGGAATGTAGAGTCTATGTAATAGTTTAAACTGGGTTTCCTTAAGCTGTACATTTTCAACACATTTGGTTATGCTTTTGAACCCATGAGTGATATGAGAGGGAGAGACCGGGCTATGTAAGTCTTGAGTCCACATCTCTGCCAATTTGGTAGCCTTATCCAAGATGGTCAAGAGGTTAAGTTTTTTTACCATAGTAGAGCATTTCCTGGTGGGCGATGTAGATGCGAGGAATTGATCCAATGGCTCGTAGAAAATAATAGTAGGACATGTCCGACTTCTTGTCTGCAGAAAGTGTCGAATTTGTAAGTAGGCGAAAAATGTGGCTGAGGGTAGCTGAAAGCGAGATTGTAAATCCTCGAAGGAGTGGAGATGATTGTTCACCGGATCCCATAATTGATGCACGCGGTTCAGGCCAGCCATTGCCCATTGCACAAAAGCGGAAACCTCCCAGCTTGGGGAGAACGCCAGCAAGCCCACAATGGTCGCAAAGGTGAAGGTCCCCCAGGTAGTATGAAGTTGTGTGCATAGCCTTTTCCATGCCATTCGACAAGCTGTAAAGTAGGGAAAAACTTTAATATGCGCCGGTAGCACAGATTGTGGCGCCACCAGTATATTGCACAGATCAAAAGGTTTACACCAGGCCTGAAGGAGGGGTCCTGGAATCAAAATTTCCGTGGCGGCAACCCAGTCCTGAAGATGACATGATAGCATAGCAACATTGTATAAATGTATATTGGGGCACATCAAACCTCCCTCCGACAAGGGACGCATGAGCTGCGACAGACTAAGTCTGGCCTTTTTCCCTTTCCACAGAAATCGGCGAAGTGCCTGATGTAAGTCCGTGATGTGTTGACGTTTTATCCATAAGGGCAACATATGTAATATATATAACCATTTTGGAAATTCAATCATTTTGAAAAGTTGTATCCTCCCAGAAAGCGAAAGCGGCAGGTCCATCCAATCGTTAAGCTTCTTCTTTGTTTTGGCAAGTAAAGGTGGGACATTGGCATCATAAAGATTATTAATATCAATCGGAATGTGAATTCCCAAATACTTCATCGTGACTGTTACCCACCGCAACGGAAAGGTCCCCTGCCAGCAACTGCGCACCTGATTAGTAACATCAATAGCCTCAGATTTGTCTACGTTTATTTTTAAACCAGAAAACTGACCAAAGAGAGTTTGCAACTCCAGTACCCTGGGCAATGAGGATAAGGGATTAGTAACAAATATGAGCACGTCATCAGCAAATGCCGCGACTTTAAAACAGATTCTTCCTATTTTTAAACCCTCTACCACCGGATCTGAATTGATAGCCCTGAGAAGGGGATCTAATGTGAGTATGTATAATAAGGGGGAGAGCGGGCATCCCTGTCTAACTCCTCTACTTAACTCGAAAGGGGCAGAAAGTAAACCGTTAGCCACAATGATGGAGTGTGGCTGCTGGTAAAGTTTGGATATGTTTTGGACAATCGACCCTTGAAAACCAAATCTTTGTAAAACAGAAAACATGTACTCCCAGTTTACCCGGTCGAAAGCTTTCTCAGCATCGAATCCTACTGCCAAGGCTGGGAGCGCATGTGTCGTGCAATAAGTCATAGCAGCCCACAGACTTAAAATATGTTTACTAGCCTTCCGGCCTTTGACAAAACCCACTTGACTAGATGAGATGAGAAGGGGTAAAATGGCACTCATCCTGGTGGCAAGGATCCTAGCAAATAGTTTAACATCATAGTTTAAGAGTGAGATTGGGCGGTACGAAGCTGGGCTCAATGGGTCTTTACCACTTTTTGGAAGTACTGTGATATAGGCCATAGTAGCTTCCGTAGTGAACCCTGTATGTGCTACCGAAGAAAAATAAAGTTGAAGGGGCCCCGCAATATCAGTTTTCAATAATTTATAATAATCCGCATTAAGACCATCCGGGCCAGGGGCTTTGTGAGATTGGCTGGCCTTTATTTCGTCCCAAATTTCTCTTTCTGTAAATGGGGCGTTCAGGAAATCCAATTGATTCGGAGAAAGAGTAGGCAAGGACATAGAGCTAAAAAAATTGTCCTCAATTTGCTTCGCTTGGGGTCTTGGTTCCTCTGCATACAGAGTTTCATAAAATTCCCTGAATAATGCACAGATTTTAGGGCCTGACGTGTGTCTGGCACCTAGCAGATCTTTAAGAGCTGCTATAAAAGCTGTTCCTCTATGTGCTCTCACTTGGTTGGCCAATAACTTACCCATCTTATTGCCAAACCTATATAATCTATGGGCGTGGAAAAGAATGTCATGCTGTGTTCTCTGATGGATATAACAATTTAAGGTGGTCGCTAGGTCCCTGTAATTCTGTTTGGCTTGGGGAGTAGGATGGGCTATCATGACCTTTTTCGCCTGGTGAACAGCGTGACTTAAATCAATTAATTGTTTGCTAGCGGCTTTTCGTTGTCAGATAACATAGGCAATCACCTCTCCTCTCATAGTAGCTTTCCCCGCTTCCCATAATAAAGTTGGATTATTTTGATGTTGGGAATTATGGTACATGTAGTTATCCCACTTCTCTTTAAGATATATTTTGAAATCTTTATCCTCAGAGAGATGATCAGGAAAGCGCCATCGCGCCTTAGAAGTTTTTGGGCCCCCAATATATGCCTCTATCCATATTAAAGCGTGATCAGAACACTCTGCAGGCCCAATTTCTGCATTAGCTATTTTGTTAAAGCCGTGTGGCGTAGTGAATATATAATCTAGGCGGGACATTGAGTCATGTGCTCGAGCAATGTGCGTATAGTCTCTCTCTTCTGGGTGCAATATTCGCCAAGGGTCTACTAGGTGTAATTGATTACATAGAAATGGAATCCCTTTTCGAGTGGTATGCCTAGAGTGAGAGGATTGAGTGGATCGGTCTATAGTCGGGTCTGCCACTTGATTAAAGTCACCAGCCAATAAGACCACCCCCTGCTATGTTGAGTAATGAGTTGAGTTAAACTTGTGAAGAAACTGTGCTGGTATACGTGTGGCGCATAAATACTACCCAGCGTGACTTCTTCACCAAATAGTTTCCCTATGGTGAGCACAGAACGCCCCTCCCCATCCGCCAGTACTTGAGTCTCCTCAAACACCACACTCTTCCCCACTAAAATGGCTACTCCTCCTTTTTTGTTCAGCGCAGGAGAATAAAATACCTTACCCACCCAGTCCCGGGACAGTTTCTGGCTTTCTAAAGCGGTCAGGTGTGTCTCCTGCAGAAAGGCTATCTTCGCCTTGTGCCGCCTCAGGGCTTGTAAAACTTTAGCCCTCTTAACGGGCGAATTCAGACCTGCCACATTCCAAGAGACACAACGAAGCTTTTCAGCCATAGTTCCCCTCTGAGCTGACCATGTAGGGAGTCCTTAGGCCATAAAACAGAGCCCGTGAAGCGCACCCCTCCCAGCCTAGAGGTACTGCTACCCGGGTCCATAAGCTCATGGTCTGGTACCAACCTGGTCTATATAACATGTTCCCATACATCCACAAAACATGTAGTACTAGTGCACAACATAAAAGAGCGCTCCCCCCTCCCCCCCTGTACCCAACCGTATAGAGATAATATCCCCTATCTCCCTCGTAAAAACGAAGGACGAAGACCACAATTGTGCCATACCGGCTCCCCCGTCAACCATCATATATAAAGTAATTCACCGAGCCCAAAACCGTACCAAAAACAAACAGAGCTGGAGTTCTCTATTACAAACATTGTGCGGAGAGAAGAATTACTGGAAATGAAACTGGTAGTGCTTATAGTTCCAATGTCTATTCCAGCTTTATGGAGGAGTGGTGTCACTCGCCAGATAATTTTTGGCAGCATCTACTGAATCAAAACTCTGCCAAGTCCCATTATGTTCCAACCGAAGTCTGGCCGGGTATTGGAGCATAAACCTGATTTTTCTGTTCACCAACTCGGCACACAAAGGGGAATATTCTCGGCGTTTGGCAGATACAGCCGCAGAATAATCTTGGAAGATCATGATTTTGCAACCTTCATATGTTAGTGTGGCAGTGCGCCTAAAGGCTTGTAGGATCGCAGTCTTATGACAAAAATTTAAAAAACGTGCAATCACCACCCTAGGCCTCATGGCGTCTGGTTTTTTGATCCCCATTCTGTGCGCTCTTTCCACATGAACGCTGCCCAGGAGCTCCGTTAGGCCCAATTCAGTGAGCAACCAGGTTTCCAAAACTTTCATCAGCTCTCTATCAGGCACCACCTCGGGAAATCCAACAAATCTTAAATTATTTCGTCTGGACCTATTTTCTAAGTCCTCCACTTTATCTTCTAGGGAGTGTACCTGTTTTTGAAGCTTTTCTTGTTTTTGCAGGAGGGTTTGAGTTTCCGTTTCTACATCAGCTATGCGCTGCTGCGTGTCAGCCACTTGAGTTCTTATTTCCTGTAAAGTTTCATTACCGGAGTTAATTTTTTGAGCCAGCTCCGTGAATCGAGGTTCCAAGGCATGTACCACCGCTTTTGTAACCTCTCCCACAAGGTCCGTAGGTTCCGTCGGGGCGCCGGGGCTCGGAGGTCCAGCGGCCATTTTGCCATCAGCCTGCCGACTCGTGATTTTTTCTCGGCGTTGCGGCTTGGACGCCATCCCGGAGTCACCACTGTTGAAGAAAGAATCGAGGGTGGTTTGATATGGATGTACGTCCGCTGGAACCGCCACGATGCACGGAGAAAGCGCCGGTTTAAAGGCTATTTTGGACGGGGGAGCCGGGAGCGCGGTGAGCGTGCTGCCTACCCACTCATCAGGTCACGTGGTCTCCCTTTCTATACTTTTAATGTAGATTTGTACCAATGAAAGGGTTTCTGACAAGGATGATTTATATGGGACTATGATATCCTTGGAGTGGACTAGGACTGGGGTAGGCCAGAGAACAGATCAGGCTGGACTCTGGTCTGCTTTTCATCAGTTAATTTACAAAATTATATAGCAGAACAGAAGAAAATGGCTACTTACCTCAGCAGACTGACAAGCAAAAGAAAATGTCCAGAATGGACACAGCATTTAGTTACAGCTTCCTTCCTCTTCCTGGGGCCTTCTCTCTCTCTCTCTCTGGGCCTCCCCTTTTTATCCCTGACATCAGGTAAATGCCCCAACCTGAGGATCCCCTTCCTGTCTGTCTTAAGATGGACCGGGCCAGATAGCTGGAGCCGATCCTTTAAGGCAGTCTGGGGCTTTCTGTCATGTACTCTATCACATTCCTTCCCCCTCAGCTCAATCTTCCTTAGTTGAGCACCTGCCTGTACAAGGGAGACTTCCCTAGAAAGGAAGTCTGCATTTACATTCGCTTTCCCTGCTCTGTGTCTGACTTTAAAGCCAAATGATTGGAATGCCAAAGACCACCTCATTACTCGTCCATTGGACTCCTTATTCCGAGCGATCCAGACAAGGGGTTGGTGATCCATTACCAGCGTGAACTGGCGGCCCAGTAGGTAATAACAAAAAGCCTCCAAGGCCCATTTGACAGCTAAGGCCTCTTTCTCTATTGTTGAATAGCATCTTTCTTAGGGTAGTAGCTTCCTGCTAATGAAGGCTACTGGGTGTTCTTCATCTTCTTTCTATTGTGTAAGAATGGTTCCTAGCCCCACCTCTGATGTGTCTGTCTATACTATAAAGGGTTTAGTAAAGTCCGGACTTAGCAGAACAGGTTCCGAGCAGAACAGGTTCCGAGCATATACCCTGGAAGGCTTCCTCCGCCTCTGCAGACCATCTAACCTTCTCTGGGGCTCTTTTTTGTAATAAGCATATGAGGGGTTCCGCTTTTTCTGAAAAGTTTGGTATGAACCGTCGATAGTAACCGATGAGACCTAATAAGACTCTCACCTTACTCTTTGTCTGTGGAACCGGGACTCGAGTAATTGCTTCTATTTTCTGCGCCTGCGGGTGGACTTTTCCTATCCCAAGGGAGTATCTCAGATATTGTAATTCTTGACCCCCTAATTTACATTTCTTGGGTTTGGCTGTCAGTCCAGCCCTTCATAGATGTGTAAGTACTGCCTGTAATTGCCTTAGGTGTGTCTCCCAGTCTCCACTGTAAATGACGATGTCATCAAGATAGGCCGCTGCATAACCCTGATGTGGGCGTAGCAAGTGGTCTACTAAGCACTGGAAGGTAGCTGGAGCCCCATGAAGTCCGAACAGCAGGACCGTAAACTGGAAGTGTCCTTCTGGTGTTGATAAAGCCATCTTCTCCTTCGCAGTTGACATCAGGGGAACTTGCCAGTATCCCTTTGTCAAATCAAGCATGGAGATGAACTGGGCAGGTCCTAAGCATTCAATGAGTTCATCCACGCGGGGCTTCGGGTATGCATCCAGCTTCGAAGCCTCCTTGACCTTCCGGAAGTCAATACAGAACTGGATACTACCATCCAGTTTAGATACCAGTACAATAGGCGAGGACCAATCACTATTGGATTCCTCTATTACCCGAAGTCGGAGCATTTCTTTCACCTCAGCTTCTACAACCTGCCTCCTGGCTTTGAGAATCTGGTAGGGCTGTTTAACTATTACTCCTGGGGTTGTAATAATGTCATGACAAGCTAAGTGAGTTCTCCCGGGCATAGTCGAGAAGACATCTTTATTCTGAGTCATCAGTTTATGTAGGTCCAATTTCTGCATTGTGGAGTGTTAGTCCCCTTATGGGATCATCTAGGGCCTGGAGGTTTGTGAAACGTCTGGACCAAAGTCTTCTTCTTGGACCAGACTGCAAGTCAGAGCAACCCATTTTTTTAGTAGCTTCACGTGGAAGATCTGGGCCTTCTTCTGTTTGTCGGGTTGGGCCACTTTATAATCCTCCGGGCCCATCTTCTCCAGTACCTCATATGGACCTTGCCAATGGGACAGCAATTTACTTTCTGAAGTCGGAAGTAACACTAGTATGCCATCTCCCGGCTGGAAGACCCAATGAACTGGTTATATTGCCGGGCTTCGGTAGCCTGGGCTTTTTCCAGGCAAAGTCGGGCAGCCTCCCCTGCCCTCCACAGTCGTTCTTGCATCTTGATCACATAGTCGGCCAAATTCCGTCCAGAGTTGGGTTCCTCCTCCCAGGTCTCTTGTACTACATCCAGGATTCCCTGTGGTCTTCTACCATACAATTATTTGAATGGAGAAAACCCAGTCGAACTTTAAGGGACTTCCTGAATGGCGAATATATATGGTAAGAGTAAGTCCCAATTCTTGCCATCTTCTGCGATGAACTTCCTCAATATCTGCTTGAGAGTTTTATTAAAATGCTCCATGAGCCCATCAATTTGTGGATGATAAACTGATGTTCACAGGGTTTTCACCTGCAATAATGAGCAAACTTGCTTCATCACTTTAGAGACAAACGGGGTCCCTTGGTCGGTTAATATCTCTTTGGGTAACCCCACCCGGGAAATCACCTCCACCAAGGCCGTGGCTATTGTTTGTGTCTTCATATCTCGTAGGGGAATAGCTTCTGGATACCTGGTCGCATAGTCGAGAATGACCAGGATATATTTGTTTCTGCGGCTAGACCTTTCTAAGGGGCCTACCAAGTCCATAGCAACCCTCTCAAAAGGTGTCTCTATAATTGGCATGGGAACTAGGGGAGCTAAGTGCATTGCTACCGGTCTGGTCAGCTGACAGGTAGGGCAGGACTGACAGTAGTCCTGAATGTGTCGATACAAGCCAGGCCAATAGAACTGGGCTAGAATCATTTCTCGTGTTTTCTCTTCCCCTAGGTGGCACCCCAAAAGATGACTATGGGTGAGCCATAACACTTGTTGATGATACTGCTGGGGAACCAAAAGCTGCTCAACCGTTTTGCCCTCCAGATTCCCCTTTTCTACTCTGTATACTAGATTTTTCTTGAGTACAAAAAAGGGGGGGCTGGCTTTTGACCCTCCACCCCAGAGACTAATTACCCATCTATCATCTGTATATTCTCCCGGGCCCCTTTAAGTGTCCCATTTTCTTGTTGGGCCCACCTAAAATTCTTTGGATTTCCCTCGCCTGTCCAGTCTGAAGGAACCTCTATGGGTTGGGGAGCCCTTTCTAACTCCACAACTGCCTCTATACCTTGGGAATAATTATACTTTTCTATCCTACACTGTCTATGAGACTTGGGTGTCTTAGGAATATTAATATACGGGTCTTCTAACGGAAAGACCCCCAGAAATGAGGTCTCTTCCTCACTGAAGTCATCTAGGCCCCTCATGAGCTGGGTACAAAGAGTCCCAAAGTCTGGATAATCTCGTCCCAGTATCACAGGATAAGGTATCCAGGGGAGCACTCCCACTTCTATTGTAGCTTGTCCCACTGGAGTCTTCAACAGGACCTGACTGGTCGGGCATTGTCTCTATTCTCCATGTATGCAAGTGAGGGTCACTGTCTGTTCATAATCAATCTGTGTTCTTTTGACCAGCTCCCTCTGAATGAAAGTTTTTACACTTCCCAAATCTACTAGGGCTTGGGTAAGGTCGCCATCTAGCTCCACAGGAAACATGAAGGTTGTAAACCCCAAGCGGGGAATGTCCACAAACAAGCAGGAGTGAGGGGCCACCAAATTGATGTCCATAAGTTCATCCTCACTCGATAGCAAGTCACGAGCGGCCTAGGCCTCACCAGTTAAATGTGGGGCCACTCTCATGGCCCACTGGGACCTAGGCCAGGCCATGGCCTCCGCTACCCTCTCAAAGGTGACCAGGAATGCTTCTGGGTCTGTTGCGTCTGTCAGTGCTCGACGGCTTCACCCCGTTTGCCTTACCTTTTTCACGGCTCCTCCCGCTTACCTAGGAAAGATGGCTACCACCACATCTACAAGCCGACCTCTCCGGTGTCCCCGGAACGGCTATGGTGCTGCCTTCCGCCATGCTCCTCCCAGGTATCTACTAGGGTGAGCGAGCACGTGCCACCCATGTCTTTATGCAACCCTTGGCGCGAACCTCGGGGGCATTCCCCCTTACTGGCGACACACCATCCGGGTATATAACATCTTCTAATTTCTAGCTTGGTGAGTTAGCAAGGACTCAAATCCGTTCCTGTCTACACTTCTCTGCCGCTTCCGTGCTGCCGCTGGAAGCTCTCTCTCTGCCCTTCGGGGTAACTGCTAACCTGGGTACCCACTCCTCGGGGGTCCTCTGCTTTATTTCAGATGCCCTACAGGGAACAGGTACTTGTTCCTCAAGGGCCTGCTCTCCCTGCCTTGGTGCCTGCACTTCCTTCTACAAACTGGTGGAATTGCATACCTACAGCAAACATCTAGTGAGTACTCTAACTCTCAGTCTATCTAATCCACTGTATTTCCTGGCTGGGAAACCTGCTTCAGAACCTCCCAATACCAACGGGGTAAGAAGGGCTCCCTCTGCTGAGGTCCCTGAGACTGCAACTACCAGACTGCCTCAATACTGCCACCTCTGGTGACACTCTTCAAGCTGTTTAATAAAGGCTATCTGTGTTTGTGCATTCTGAGTCTAGCCTAGTACTGTGGCTCCTCAAAGGGCTCCTCCCTGTGGGCGTGGCCATCTGCCACAATACCCAAGGATCCACCCAAACACCGCTCATTCATAACAGGGTCATCTTGGGGCCCCATCGTTGTCAGCCGGATTTCCAGTGTTGGTGGGGGTGGACTCTGTTCCGTGCTGGTGTGTACCCCAGCGGTCCCTAGCGCTGTTGTCCTTTGTAGTAATTGGCCGATAAGCTGTGCTTGGGCTTCCAGGTGTTGCTGTATCTGCTGCTGCTGCTGCGCATACTGGGTCTGAGCGGCTGCCCGGAGCTGTTGCTGTCCCTCCACCAGGGCTTGCAGTAACTGCTCCATTTTTCAGGAAATAACAAAACAAAAGAAAAGCCTGCTTCTCCAGCTCTGACTTACTTCTTTTGTTCCCTCCCTCTGGCAGAGCTTCTCTGTTTAGCCGGTACCAATAAACCAAAAAAGTCCTGCGTGGCTGCCGTTGTAGCCAGCCCCCCCCCCCCCCCCCCCCCCCAAAAAAAAATATTTTTTTTTTTCTGCTAGTGTGGGTCCCTGTCTGTGAAGACGCTTAGAACAGTTAATCCCACTTCTGCCACCATATGTGATGACCTTGGAGCAGTCTAGGACTGGGGTAGGCCGGTGAACAGACGAGGCTGGACTCTGGTCTGCTTTTCACCAGTTTATTCACAAAATTATATAGCAGAACAGAAGAAAATGGCTGCCTACCTCAGCAAACTGACAAGCAAAAGGAAATGTCCAGAATAGACATAGCAATTAATTACAGCTTCCTTCCTCTTCCTGGGCCTTCTCTCTCTCTCTGGGCCTAACCTTTTTATCCCTTACCTCAGGGAAATGCCCCCACCCGAGGATCCCCTTCCTGTCTGTCTTAAGGTGGACCGGGTCAGATAGCTGGAGTTGGTCCTTTAAGGCAGACTGGGGCTTTCTGTCATGTACTCTATCACAGGGACGAAAAGCTGAATATCGCCCACATATATTTTAAATTGAAAGTTTAATGCAGATAGAAAGTTACATAGTGGGAGTAAATATATATTAAACAATATTGGAGAAAGTGAAGAACCTTGGGGAGTCCCTGTAGGCATTGAATACAATAACGAAGAGTGTGATCCTATGTTTATTTGACAGGATCAGTTAGTAAGAACCTAGTGAACCATTCTAGTACTGTAGATTGAATTCCAATGGACTGAAGACTAGATAGTAAAATGTTGTTGTCTAGCGTATCAAACACTTCTGAAATGTCTCGCAGAATCAGTATAAAATCTGCATTGGAATCAAAACCTCTTAAGTAAGAGTCAAATGAAGGCCTGGATTCACTATTCTCACAGAGAATAGTGAATCACGCGGTAGCGGGGGGCGGGGGGGGGGCAAAGCGGGGGCGGGCCTGCAAAAGCCGGCAGCCATCACACCATTGCGGTGCACTGGCTGCTGGCTTTCACACCGAATAACTGCACCATAAAAAGTATAGTTATTCGGCACGAAACTGGCGACGATAAGGGTCCTTACCTTTCACCGCCAGCGATGTCTCTGCAGCATCGGCCCCGGTGCCGCCCCGACTCCTCTTCCGGGCTCGATTCCACCCACGACTGCCCTGATCACCCTATCGCTCGCGAAAAGCTATTAAAAATGACTCCCAAATATAGCAAGAGGGTTTCTGTTGAATGTCCCTTCCGAAAACCATGTTGATTTGGGTGTAATATTTCATGATCTGTGAGAAATTCATTTAATTGATACAAAACAACTGATTCTAAGGTTTTTGATAGTGAAGTTAAGGAAGCTATTGGACAGAGATTTGAAAACTCTGTGAATCCAGATGATTTATTTTTTTGTATGGGAAGTATAGACGTTTGTTTTAAATAATCTGGAAATACACCTCTCTCCAGTGATTGATTTATCATTTTACAAATATGATCTGAACAGATTAACCCTGAACAGTGATTCAGTGGCGAGTTAGATATTTTTTGTTTACATATAATTTGTTTCACAGCCGCGTTAATGATTTTTGAAAAAGATGACCAATTATTAACTGGAATTTGTTCTTTATAGTTTGGGTAAGATAAATGTGAAAATTCCTGGGTTATTTTTTCTACTTTATTTTAGAAATAAGTTGCAATTTGATTACACAAAGTGTTATCTATATCTTGATATTTATTTCGAACCGTGTAATTAAAGATTTTACAATATTAAATAGTATTTCCGGATTATGTTTTGCTAATAAAATTTTGTTTGCATAAACATTTTTCTTTACCTTGTTCACTTCTTGCTTATATATCCTAAGTAAACCATAGTAGGAATTGTTTGTGTTGTCATTTTTATTTTTCCGCCAAATGCGTTCTTTCCTCCTGAGAGTGGATTTCAATTGACATAATTTACTAGTATACCCCCCCCCAAAAAAAAAAAAATTAAGCAGCCTAAGGTTCCCATGCTAAGACCTCCTCCAAGGCCTCTTGGAAATCATTGTTCAGCAAATCCTGCCCCACATCAGATAAATGTATTCCATCACTTCTAAATAAAATGCTACATCCCATGACCAGGGATCGTCTATCCCCTTATGCAGAAAACTTGGATCCTAACTGTTGATTCAATTTTTCTCAGTCCCTCCCCGAAATAACTTGATCAGACAAAGCAGGCCTGGAAATGATTTCGGATCAGAAAAACCTAGTATTCAGCAATCACAACATAAGAACATAAGAAAATGCCATACTGGGTCAGACCAAGGGTCCATCAAACCCAGCATCCTGTTTCCAACAGTGGCCAATCCAGACCATAAGAACCTGGCAAGTACCCAAAAACTAAGTCTATTCCATGTTACCATTGCTAATGGCAGTGGCTATTCTCTAAGTGAACTTAATAGCAGGTAATGGACTTCTCCTCCAAGAACTTATCCAATCCTTTTTAAAACACAGCTATTATCCCAGGACAAGCAGAATGCTAGTCATGGCTTGAGAAATACCATTTCTTGCAGTATCAATGTCAGCAAGTCCATTTCCCCAAGTCATTTCCCTCAAAATTCAGCACAAGAAATTCAGGGAATGCCTAACACTGTAACAGCTGATGGAGGAAGCAAGAAGTGATCCCATCACATCTCTCCCTTTCCGAACCAGTGCAGCAACAGTCCTAGTGACACAAGGCCCCATTGAAGTACATATGATTGCTGTTAAGCCTGCCTATGTGCCCGTGCTGTTAAACTCGCCTATGTGCCTGTATTACATATGAATGGCGAATGATCCATACCAATCAACCTCCACCTCGCAGACCTGTAAAACAAATAATGTTTCACAGTATCCCCCCCCCCCCAACTGATTTAACTTGGTCATATTCTTCACAAGTGATCCCCTACCCTCAAATAAGATTGAAATGTCCCAGAGTTCCAATGACAAATATATTGAATCACAACTTCGGACAGTCAAGATACCAGTGCTATCATAGTCGCACCAATTCAAAGGAATGGGAACCAAAATGATTAATTTCTAAACCCAAATGCCTCATAAATGTATGGAATACCAGTACAAATTGGTATCTATTAAATGGAATCCCATCACTGTGCAGCAGAAATGCACCTCCCCATCTAGAATGAATATCGAGAAACCTCTGCATATTTTCCACCGGACAAGTCACCAAAACATCTATCACCCAAAACACCAACCATGCTCCTTTTGCCAACTGATCCATATTAGAACGCGGCACCAGCATTTTAATCCTGTTCCCCTCCAGCACCAAATGCTGGAGGGGAACAGGATTGACTGCCCTGGGCAACCAATTCCCTGATCAAAAACACTCCAAAAAATGCCAAGACAAAAGCCAGTCAAAACAAACAAGTCTTGTATTTGGAAATACAGACCAAAGACAAGACATCCCAAAGTCAGAGTAGCAACTCATGTGTGATGAGCAATCTACAATCCAAAGCCTTAGGTATATCCCTTGACCATCCTGCCAATTACTGCTTGACCAAAAATCGACCTGCTGGATATCCACACCCATGTGCCTTTGCAAAGAATGAAAATCCAGAGGATGACTAGAGACCACTGCTCTGGAAAACCCAGATTCCTTAGCAAAGGTAGCATATTCTATTAATAACTCATCTGAGACAGGACACCATGACCACCCCCGATCAAATAAAAACTTCACCATCTTCACCTCTCTCATTCCTCTGCTGCCACTGTCACTGCTGCTGCATGGCTATTGGGGAGGTGCTGATTGCTGCTACTGGCACTGAAGCACATTCTGCCACCTCCTCTGTGCAGGCCCCATAGGCTTCCACTTCCTCCATGCTGATCTCATACTTTGTGAGATCCGCATAGAGAAAGTGCTACTCTTGCACATTCCCAAAGATTACATGTGCCAATCACTAAAAAGTAATTCATTTTTTTTACCTTTGCTGTCTGATCTTAGTTTTCTAATCGGTTGGTCACAGGCTTTTTTTTTTCTACCTTCCCTTTCTTATTTTTTGCCACCTTCCCTTTCTTAATTTTTTACCAATTCCTCTTATATTGTCTTTCTATTTCTTTTCTCTCCATCTTCTTCCCTCAAACACACACACAGGCTCTCACTCTCACATGCTCTGTCTCATACAATCATTCATACACACTGTCTCTCACTGGCACATGCTGTCTGACTCTCAACACACACAGGCTCTCTCTCACTCCCACATGCTGTCTTGCTCAAGCACAGGCTCTCACTGTCACATGCTGTCTCTCTCACACACACACAGAGGCTCTCACATGCTGTTTCTGCAAACATTCAGGTCCTCACTCCCACACACAGTCTCTCAACTCACTCTCACACACACACACAATCTCTCAACTCATCTCATACTCGCACACATACACATTCTACAGGTCCTCAGCCTCTCTCTCACCTCTGGGCCTCCTCTTCACGGGTCGCCGCAGGATGGGCTCTGCAGCGGCCCTGATCTTCTTGGGCCACCCACAGCGGCGGCCCTGCTACCGGGCCTCCTCCTCAGGCCGCTGCGACTTGGGATTCGCGGTGGCCCGTAAGCACTGCTCCTCTTCTGCACATGGCTGATGCTCCTCCTCCTTCTTGCCCGTGCGGCTCCGGCAACATTTTCTTCCAGGGCAGCGCAGGCAGGAAGGAGGAAGAGCACCTGCAGGCTTAGACGTGACCTTTTTCTTCAGGCCGTGGTGACATGAGCTCCACCACGGCCCTGCCAATCTTCCTGCTGTGTGTCCGGCACACAGCACAGCACAGCGGTAGTTCACTGCTCAGATGCCAGTGGGATAAGGTCCACCGGCAGCCGCATGAGCCTTCCTGCGCCCAGGGGCATTGGCTCCCCCTGCTCGGCGCCCCCTAATGCTCGGCACCTTAGGCCCAGGCCTAGTTTGCCTAGTGCTTCCACCGGCCCTGATCAGATTATGTTGTTTATTTACTCTTTCAAGCATTTCATAATAATTTATGCCTCTCCAACCTTCCTTGGGCATGTTACCATCCCTGTCTTCTGTATATACTAAGACAAAGAACTTTTTTAAGCTTTTTGCCTTCTTTGAGTCTTCCATTTCAGGTTGATAGCATACTTTGATAAATTATTTTAATGCTCATTTGAGTGCAATTTGATAACAGTGCACTTAGGGCTGAAATCCTCATGTACAAAGTACATGCAAACATCAGCCTGGATTTTCAAAGTCGACTTACATAAGTTCACATTGAAAAATAGCAGGACTGTGTATAATTGTGTGCAACATTGATACAGACAACAGCTAGGGAACAAGTGTAAATTTTCATGTAAATACTTAAGTGCATCTTTTGAAAATTGAAAGTAGGCATGTAAATGAATTCTCTACCCCTGAGGAATGCATCTTTCATGTAGACATAAAGGTATGCAGAAAATTGCTACCACACATGTTTTTATGCAACAACCCTGGAATATTTTTTTTAAAGCCGATTTACATAAATAAAACCACATTTTACATGTGCCTATGCTTTTAATCTTACCCACTTTGAGCCCAATTTTTAACAGTGTGCTAAAAGGTGAATTTTAAAAGCCCAGCACATGCATCAGTGAAAGGATGTGCACACAATTCAGGCTTACACATGCCAACTAGATTTTAAAAGCCACCTAGATGTGCATTATCTTCCACAGCATGCACATCACACTTGATTTCAAAAGGAGCCATGGGTTAGATCTGTGTGGGGTGTTTGCATTTTGGAGCATGGCCAAGAGATGTGCATGAAATTACTTATGCGTTTAGATGAATGCCCTGGTCCAGTGCTGTGAAATTTTACTTCTGCTAGGGAAGAGGTATAAGTTTAAAAAATAACAAAGCTGCCATTTCTGATGGGTTTAAAGGATCTGGGGTAACTGGGGTGGGGAGTGCAGGCTAATAGATCATGGGGAATTTAGAGGCTCTAGTTCTTTACTGGGCAAACTGGTGGACGAACTGGTGATACTGGTCATGGTGTGGATGTGTGCCCATTTTTAAAATACCCTGATTTATGTAGTAGAAATTGGATTAACATGACTTACCATGTGCACACTTAAAATGGCGCGCACATGTTCGCGTGCTCTGCCTATTTTATAATATGTGCACAAGTTATAAAATGGCCATGTATCTGGGCTCGTGCCGACACAGGTGCATCAATGTGAGCCTGAGCGCCACTTTGAAATTTACCATCTTAGAACTAAAGTCCACTTGTAGCAAATAGATTTCACTTCAGCTTGAATTTTCAAGCAGACTCATGAGTGTGAATCTGCATAGAAAATTAGCAGAAATGCTTATAGTTCTGCATGGCATAGATGCACACCATGCCACCTTCTAGGGAGGAGGCATTAATATTCATATGAACATTTACATGTATACTTTCAAAATTGAAAGTAGATGCATAAATGAATTTCCCACTCCCAACTTGTCTCCTGGGAATGCATCTTTCAAATACACTTAAAAGTATGCATGAAACCACTTCTGAATGATTTAAAAAATGTGCAATCCCTGGGATAATTTTCAAAAAGTCAATTTATGCACATAAAACCACATCTTACGTGCATAAATGCTTTTAAAAATTGCCCCCTTTAAGTATTTTATTTTATTTATTTATTTAAATATAACATTAATTTAAAACAGGGCTGGACAACTCCTGTTCTTCTGTACCCCTAACTGATTGGGTTTTCAGGATAACCCTAATGAATGCATGAAATAGATTGCGCATAACTGAGAGAGTGTGCATGTAAATCTAGCTCATACATGTTCTTTAGTGATATCATGGAAATCTAACCAGTTAAGGGCCCTCATACCCTGGAGTTGCCATACACTGATTTAAAGAGTACATTGTTGTCAAAGTATTTTATGAAGAACTTTATTATTCTATTTACAGCTATGAATACAGCCAGGGCTGGTGCAAGGGGATTAGGTGCCCTAGGCACCTTCAGCCTTGCATCGCACTCCCCCCCCCCACCCCGGATCGCCCCACCCCACCATGCCACGCCCCCACCTCCGGTCGCAGCCCCAACTCCTATCTCCAGGGGCTGGGACCACATGCCACCGCTCCTCCACCCCCTGTATTGCCCCCCCCCCCCCAGATTTAAATAAAATAACCTCTACCCTCCGGACCCCATCTAAGACTCAAGAAAACTCATATAGTGGTCCAGAGGGGAGCCTGGCAGTGATCTGCTGCTCCCGGGCCGTCGGCTGCCACAAACCAAAATGGTGCCAGTGGCTTTTATCCCCTACCATGTGACAGGGCTACCAGTGCCATTAGCTGGCCCCTGTCACATGGTAGGGGCTAAAGGCTACTGGCGCCATTTTGGTTTGTGGCAGCCTATAGCCTGAGAGCAGCAGCTTGCTCCCAGGCTCCCCGCTGGACCACCATGGGTTTATGTGAGTCTTTGGGGGATGGGAGGCTGGCATGATGGGGGGGGGGGGGGGCTGGTAGGCAGGGTGAGGCAGGAGCTGGGCAGAATTTTGAAGGGGTACTTTTCTACCACTTCAAAATTCTGCCACCTGAAGCAGCCACCTCACCCTGCCTCATTGGCTCACAAGCAGCAGTGGCGCCCCCTAATGGTCGGCACCCTAGGCCCAAGCCTAGCTCGCCTAGTGCTTATGCTGGCCCTGTATACAACAAAACAGTGTAACTATTTTAAAAAATATGACATTTGAACATTAGATGGAGAATAAGTGCAATAACTTTACCTGTATATTAACAAGTTTGGAAAAAAGTATTCTATTTCAGGGTACACAGATGTTTCAAATGGAAAGCTGTTTCGCTCTGTATTCTGATGGACATTGTTTCCCTTAGTGAGCTCTGTTAAAAAAAAAAAAAAGTATATGAAGGATAATTTTCAAAGAGGCTGTTACAGTAATGTAGTGCTTTAGCTGCAGAAATGATCTTTAGGAATGTTGAATGATGTAAAATTGCATTCAAACATACTGTATGCACATACTTTTAAGCACATAGAGAGAAGCATTCCTGAGATTGGAGTGTGGGTGGGTTGAGATGCATTCCAAATAGCATGTGTAATTGTGAGGACATAGTTTTGCCAGGATAATTTTCAAAGTGCACTTATTGTGCATAAGCCCATTTTGAATACTGGTGTATCTTATGTGCTTAAATGCCCTGAAGATCATATACCTTAATTAGATTTGATACAGGTATACAAAAACAGAAAGATTATTGAATAAAGTATAAACACATTTGCTGTTTAATTTCAAGAAAAAACTTTTTGGAAGTGTGTGCATCTTCTAATTTTAACTTAACTGTCTGTATTTGTTTTTTTCTTATATTGTGAAAAAGTGTTCATTGTATTAAATTGTCCATGCTCTTAAATGCAGGTTTTAGAAATTCAATATGTCTTCTAAATTATTCTTCAGTCCATTATTTGCCACTGGTAATAAGGCCTCAAACTATAATATTTATTTTTGTAATAGATCATGCTAAGAAGGATTTAGCATATCTCTCACACATATGATTTTTTAGTTCAATAGATATGATGTCATTTTGAGAAATACAGAATTGGAAGGTGCAAAATTGTTTTTGCCATTTTGTTTTATGCAGAATGGTTTTTCTTGAGGCATCACCAATCCATGAAGACTTATCCAGTGAATTTTGATTAATAAGTTTTAAAATTTGAAAGGTCTAGAAAAGTTACAAAAAATTGTTGTTACATTTTGGATTGTAATCTCATGCCCTTAGATTATAGAGTGTGCCTAATCTTTCAACCAAGATTTATGATTAATGAAACAAGAGTTGAAAGACTTCATAGCACTGGGATAAATGCATAATATAATCACAAAAATATATATTGTAGGGATTGGTCAACATTATTCTTTTCTTTGTCAGATAGTCTACATGGGCTGGGTAGAAGAACGGGAGCAAGATCCTCTGCTGGACCGCATGTACACACCAAAATTTTTGGCGCTGCGGGGATCATCTCTTTTCAAGTTCGTAGCTCCTCCAGTAAGTACTACCTAAAGTAATATAGTTATTTATATTTGTTAGAATACCCTTTCTTTTTCTACAATGAGGCTGGGTTTTCAGCTGTCCATGGGGACTATTTTATTTGGGGCTCCAAAATGTATTAACTACATTGGACTATGTATGCAGTAATCTTATGTAATTTAAAATGATTTGCATGGGTAAACTCATATTTACCCCCATGGAATTGCAGACTGATTATTAGGGATGTGCAGTCGTTTAAAAATGAATTGTAATCCAAACTGGCCAATTTTGTTTTGTTTCATTAAATCCTAAATGAATCAAAAATGGCCCCTAATACTCCAAATACTTTTGATTTTATTCATTTTAGAAAATACTGTGCACTATATGCAAATAGCATGCACTGTTTTACAAAACAAAAGAAAACCAAAAAAAAAAAAATTCCCCGCTGAAATATAATTTTGGCTAAAACTGGCATGAAAACAAAAGAAACCATCAGAAATGAAAATGTTGACCATGCATTTCCTTATAGATGATTGCCCACCTCCTTTGTAGGTAAAAGTATGTGTATATTCCCAGCACATATATTTTAGCCTTCTATTATGTACAATTCTGGTGACCACACCTTCAACAGAAAATACATATATAGTAGGTCTGAAGAGAATGTCATCAGTACCCGCATAAAAAATAACCAATACAATTTTAAAGTTTTTTGTCCATATGCCACACCACAAAAATTCTCTAATCTTGGAGAATTTGTATATGAAATTAATGCTTGCCAGAGCATATAACATATTATGAGGGTATCAGCATCGCTAAAAAGCTTGTTTGTACCCAAGAAAAACAACACAGTGATAGAAGTCACATTTATACCCCTTAACTTAAGGCTTCTGTTTCACCATCCAACATTTGGCTTCTTCAGGGGATGTATAAAATTATTGCTGGCTTTTTGAAAGATTCTACAAGGGTAGCATCACAGGCAGCTATTATGAAAAATTAATCAAAACAGTATTTCTTCTTCTTCAATGCTGTTACCTCTGTTACCCTAAAATTGGGTAACACCACTAATGTTTTAAATGATTTGAGAGATGCTGCGGTGGTCCGCGACCGGGGCCGGGCACTCACCCACGGTGTTGGGCTCTCCTTGGGATGCCCGAAGGAGCCGGCAGCCACTGCTGATGTCTTCTTCGCAGCTGTAGCTGATTCCAAGATGGCCGCCTCTTAATCTTACTCACTCTGCCCCCGCCGGGTCTCTTAGAGCCGCGTGCGCGGCTGCTAGGGCAATTTAAAGGGACCATGACAGGAAATGGTCATGGCTCATCTCTAGGACTCCTTCCTGGGCTCCTGAATTTAAGGCAAGGTCTGCTCCTCAGACCTTGCCTTGGTATCTTGGCTCTTGGTCCTGTGATTTCCTGTGCCTTGGGTTCCTGGTCCACTGCCTGCTCATTGGGTTCCTGTTCTTCTTGGTCCTTGTTCCTGATTCCCCTCTTGTTAGATGGATTCTCCTGGCTTCGACCCATGGACCGGTTTCCAACCATTCCTCTGGCTTTGACTCCTGGACCAGCTTCTGACCATTCCTCTGGCTTAGACCCTCGGACCGGCTTTGGATATCTATACTGGAATTGACTTCGACCTGCTGGAGACGCCAGCTATCTGGATTACATGACCTGCAGGAGGTGCCTGCATCCAAATCTTCTTTGGTCTCCAGGGAGTCTCCTAAGTCGGGTTCCCACGGGCTCCTTCTGGGAGAATCGCGGGCTTCCAGGGTGAAGTCTTCATTCCACGTCTACATCATCAGGCCTCATCTTCCGATGGTAGGGACCTAAGAGGGTTTACCCTCCTAGGTAGCGCTAATTCTACTTCAGACCAAGGGTCTACTGCCAGACCAGTAACAGAATACGAAGGCCATGGACCCGGTAGAGGCCTCTGATCTGCAAGCCATTCCAGGTTTCACCCAACAGATGATGTAGCAACAGCGGATATCAGAGTCCTTGGCATTTTCCATAGACCAACTCCATGCTCGCCTAGATGCAGTGGTCGCAGCTCAAGCCAGTCCTCCACCAGTATCAACAACATCAGTAATACAGACATACCCTCGTCCAGTAATTCTGCTACCTGCTCCGCCACGTTACTCCGGTGAACCTCATCTGTGTCTGGGGTTTCTAGACCAATGCAACATGCACTTCCATCTTCAAGCTAATCTCTTTCCAGACATCACCAGGGGCAGCTCTGACTGTTGAAAGGCGCCCTGCCACCAGGTGCCACACGCCGAAGGGGCGCGACAAAGGGGCCCTCCCCTTTGTGCACCCCTTAGTGCAACCTGTAGTGCAGATGCCAGTTAATATCTTTGCAATTGAATATCTCTCCTTTGTTTAATATACTTCCTGTTATCCCTTTTTGCTCAATTGTTAAAAATCCTGCATTTTGAGCTTTTGTAAACCGTTGTGATGGCTTTACTGAATGACGGTATATAAAACTCATTAAATAAATAAATAAATAAATAAATAAATAAATAAGATTAAGGACAAGCTGGCAGCTCGGGAACTTCCTTCTTCATTGAATGCCCTCATTGAACTAGCGACCAAGATTAACCGCTGTATGCAAGAAAGGGCTAGTGAGGCTCTGGGTTAAAAAATGCGTATGACAGTTCCTTGTCCTCCACACTCTTCTTGAGTTCCCTGCACCTCATCAATCTCTAAAGGAACTACAGAAGAACCTATGCAGCTGGGACATGGTCCTCTCTCCCCAGAGGAACGACAAAGGCATCACAAGGCCGGCCTTTGCCTTTATTGTGGAAGTTCGGCCCATTTCATTGCTGGCTGTCCTTTACTTCCTGGCAAATTACAAAGCTTAGGGACCTCCGGGGGAGTAACCCTAGGCATCACATTGCCCTTCCACTTTCCTTGCCTGTCACCTTTTGCCTCAGAGGTCAGAAATTCACCACGCTGGCTCTAGTAGATTTTGGGGCCTAAGGAAATTTCATCTTGCAAGATATCGTGAAACAACTGCTCATTCCGTGCCCGAGACCGTTGACTATCTCCTCTATCCAAGGAGACCCCTTGCCAGGGAGAATTATACACCAAACAGTTCCTCTGGATTGCTTCATTGACCTAACCACATGGAACAAATTTCTCTTTATTTCATCCAGAAAGCCATCCACCCAGTCATTCTCTGTATTCCCTGGTTGCATCGCCATAACCCCCAGTTCGACTGGACATCTTTAAAATTAACTCATTGGGGTTCTGCATGTCCGAAACCTGCCTTAAGGGAGCAGCCTCTTCCAGTACCTCTATCCAGGAGGGATTGCCGGATCACTACAATCAGTTTGCGGATGTATTTTCCAAGAAAGCCACCGACATTTTGCTTCCGCATAGAGAATTTGACTGTGCCATTAATTTAGTCCCTGGAACCACTTCTCCTTGTAGAAGAGTTTATACCTTATCCGTCCCAGAGAGGCTATGGCTGAATATATTCAGGACAATCTTAAGAAGGGGTTTATCAGACAGTCCAAGTACCCAACCGGGGTTGGTTTTTTCTTTGTTGGGAAAAAAGACAGGACTTTGCAACCCTGTATCGATTTTCGGGGCTTAATGCTATTACTATCAAGGACCGCTATCCACTACCATTAATAGCCAAACTCTTTGACTGCTTACAGGGAGCCAGGGTGTTCTCAAAATTAGACCTACGAGGAGCATACAATTTGATCAGGATACGAGAGGGTGATGAGTGGAAGAAGGCTTTTAATACCAGGGACGGCCATTATGAATATCTCGTCATGCCATTCGGTCTAACCAGTGTTCCTGCAGTCTTCCAGCACTTTATTAATGAAATATTTCGAACTTGCTCTATGTATGCGTGGTAGTCTACTTGGACGACATATTGATTTTTTCCCAAGATCTACAGGTGCATCGACAACAGGTTTTACAGGTTTTGCAACGCTTAAGAGAGAAAAGAATTTTTGCCAAGGTTGAAAAATGCGTCTTTGAAAATGAATCTCTAACCTTCTTGGGGTACATTATTTCCAATCTGGGCTTTCAAATGGATCCATCCAAGTTAAAATGTATCCAAGAATGGCCTCAGCCTACTTCAGCGCTTCCTGGGATTTGCCAACTACTATCATAGCTTTATCCGGAACTTTTTCAAACTGGCTGCTCCCCTCACTACTCTAACTCCTAAGGGAGCAGACATAAAGGCGTGGCCTATTGAAGCTGAGGAAGCCTTCCAGGACCTCAAGAAGTCCTTCCTGCAGAAACCTTGCCTTCAGCATCCTGATCCTAGATGTCCATTTATGGTAGAAGAAGAAGCCTCCACTGTTGGAGTAGGAGCAGTGCTTAGTCAAAATGACGCATCTGGACCATCTTACCCATGCTCCTACTTTTCTAGGAAATGCTCTCCGGCTGAACATAATTACTCTATTGGTGACAAGGAGCTCCTAGACATTAAGCTTGCGCTAGAAGAATGGTGTCAATGGCTTGAGGGAGCACAGCATCGTATAACCATTTTCACTGACCATAAGAACTTGATATATCTCCAAGAGGCCCAACATCTTAACCTGTGCCAAACTTGATGGGCGCTCTTCTTCTCACATTTTAATTTCGAACTCCGCTATTGACCTGCTAGTAAAAACATTAAGTCAGATGCCCTTTCCCGCTCTTTCTCTGCAGGGGACTCTGATGAGTCCATTCAGCATATCATTGACCCAGCTCGTATCATCCTCTCTGCCACCTTTACGGTACCATCGGGAAAACGGTGGTGCAAAAGAGGCTCCGTAGCAAGGTGCTAGACTGGGCACATGACTCCCAGGTGGCTGGACAACCAGGACATGAACGGGCTCTGAATCTTCTTCGGCAATATTATTGGTGATCTGAGATGTACAAGGATATTCGAGCGTATGTCAATTCTTGCCCTAGCTGTGCCCAACATAAAATTCCAACAGGGAAAACTTGGGGTCTCTTACAACCGCTTCCTATGCCCATGAAGCCATGCACTCACATTTCCACAGACTTCATCGTGGATCTTCTACCCTCTGAGGGCAATACAGTAATATGGGTAGTAGTGGACCAATTCTCTAAAATGGCCCATTTCACCCCGCTTCCCTCCCTCCCATCTGCTCCTTGCCTGGCCCAACTTTTCATGTCTCATATTTTCCACTTCCATGGACTTCCACAACACATTACATCTGATCGTGGACCTGAGTTTACAGACCGATATTGGTCCAATCTCTGCAAGAAGTTCCGTATTTCTCTGTCCAGAGAAATGATGAAGTCTGTGGAAATGTGAGTGCATGGCTTCATGGGCATAGGAAGCGGTTGTAAGAGACCCCAAGTTTTCCCTGTTGGTAAACACGGTGTTCCATCCACAAGCCAACGGTCAAGCAGAACGGACTAATCGCACCTTGAAACAATTTATATGCCTATATGTTAACATCCGTCAGGACAATTGGGCAGTGCTTCCTTGGGCCGAGTTCTCCCACAACTCTCATGCCTGTACTTCGACAGGGGCTTCTCTGTTTCAAATTGTTTTTGGTCGACAACCCAGACCACCTTTACCCCTGCCATTGCCTGTCCCCTCACCAGCAGCACAGCTAACGGCAACACAATTGAAAAGACTCTGGGTGCATACCCGGCAAATGCTACTAAGGGCGGCTCGCACCGCAAAAAAATTTGCAGACAAACACCGAAGACCAGCTCCTCATTTCTGTCCAGGAGAAAAAAAGTGTGGCTTAGCACCAGGCTTATTCATCTATGGGTTCCATCAATGCGACTTGCTCCTTGCTACATAGGTCCCTTTCCGGTACTGCGGCAGCTGGGTCCCGTGATCTATTAACTTTGTCTGCCTGCCACATTAAGAATCCACAGTTCTTTCCACATGTCTCTTTTGAAGCCCTTGGTTCTTACTTGGCCTACTTGGAAGGCGCATGCAGCTACGCAACCCACAGCAGAGGAAGACCCTATATAGCAGGTTCATGAGGTTCTCGATGTCCAGAGACGAGACAGGAAGTGGAAGTATCTCCTAGCATGGGAAGGATTTGGGCCTGAGGAGAATTCCTGGGAGCCTGCTAAGAACATTCTGGATAAGAACCTCAACCAGGGAAGCCCAAGCCTTCTAGGGGGAGGCCTAAAGGAGGGGGTACTGTTATGGCCACCAGCCACGGTAGTCCGCGACCGGGGCCGGGCACATACCCGCGGTGTCGGGCTCTCCTTGGGACGCCCACGGGAGCCGGCAGCTGCCGCTGATGTCTTCTCCGCGGCTGTAGCCGATTCCAAGATGGCCGCCTCTTCCTCTTACTTACTCCGCCCCTGCCATGTCTCTTAGAGCCGCATGCGTGTGGCTGCTAGGGCAAATTAAAGGGACTATGACAGGAAATGGTCATGGCTCCTTCCTGGGCTCCTGTATTTAAGGCAAGGTCTGCTCCTCAGACCTTGCCTTGGTATCTTGGCTCTTGGTCCTGTGTGTTCCTGTATCTTGGGTTCCTGGTCTGCCGCCTGCTCGTCAGATTCCTGTTCTTCTTGGCCTTGTTCCTTATTCTCCTCTTGTTGGACAGATTCTCCTGGCTTCGACCCCTGGACCGGCTTCCGACCATTCCTCCATTCCTCCATTGCGTTCATCGCTGCTTGACACACTCACTCCGCCCTTTTTACCTCTGTGGCGACTCCCTCCGGGTCTTATGGATGGCTGGCTGCTGCGGCGTCTTCTTGCCATCTCCCTCCGGCGTCCCAGTACCAGCACGACGCTGTGGATCTGCCATGTTGTCTGATGACATAGGGCGCGCGCTCCCATTGATGTACTGGCGAGGGCGCGAACCTCGGGGGCATCCCCCGAGATGACGTCATCCGCTTCCAATATAAAAGGTCTCAGTATTCGCTGACATATCGAGTTAGCAAGGACTTGCTTTGGCTGTCCAAGCTACTCTGCCTCCTCGGACTTACCAGGGGTACCCACTCCTCGGGGACCCCGCTCTCTTTTCTTTATTTCAGATTGCCGATAGGAACTGGTACTCGCTCCTCGAGGGCCCATGTTCCTGAACACTCTGAAGATTCTCTACTGCCTGGAAGCTATCGCAGATACAGACATTGTGAGTTACCAGCGCTCTCTCAGAGTTTTCTCTGGAACCAGGTACTCACTCCTCAAGGGCCTAACCTTTTCCAACTTCTGAGCTTCATTAAGACCTTATGTGAATTTTGTCATCCAGTACTGGCTATGCACCCTGTCTACTCACTATCTATAGTTTCTCTACAGCTCAGCAACCCTGGGATTGTTGTTCCAGTACCTGAGGGACTTCAGCCCTTCCGGGCATATCAGCTCACTACTGCCACCTCTGGTGGTTCTACTAACCTGTCTAATAAAAGAACTGTCTGTGTCTGTCTCCATATCCAAGCCTAGCTGGTGGTCCCTCTCAGGATATCCTCCTGGGGGCACAGTCATCTGCCATCAGCCCAAGGATCCACCTACCTACATTCCTCTACAGCTGAGTGTCCTCTCCAAGCACTCTGCTGATAACAGATTGCTACTCCTTTCTCATCAGGAGTCTTCAGCTACAGATTCATATCAGATTGCTATCTCTGCAGTCTATACCTTAACAAATTGTTTACTACTCCCTCTACAGGAGCTGAGCATATCAGATGGCTAATTCCTCCTTCCACAGGAGCTAGTTCTTAACAGATTACTAACTCCTCCTTCAACATCAGCAAAGCATAACAGATTGCTAGCTCCTCCCTTCCTTAGGAGCAGATTAATAACAGATTGCTAACTCCTAGCTCTGACACAGAGCTTTCCTAACACTCCTGGAGCGGCTTCCGACCATTCCTCTGGCTTTGACTCCTGGACCGGCTTCCGACCATTCTTCTGGTTTAGACCCTCGGACCAGCTTTGCACCATTCTCCAGATATCTACACTGAAATTGACTTCGACCTGCTGGAGGCACCAGCTATCTGGATTACACGACTTGCAGGAGGCGCCTGCATCCAGATCTTCTTAGGTCTCCAGGGAGTCTCCTAAGTCCCAGCAGTCGGGTTCCCACAGGCTCCTCCTGGAGGAATCACAGGCTTCCAGGGTGAAGTCTTCATTCCACATCTACATCATCAGGCCTTGCCTTCCGACGGTAGGGACCTAAGAGGGTTTACCCTCCTAGGTAGCACTAACTCTACTTTGGACCAAGGGTCCACTGCCAGACCAGTAACAGCTTAATATTGCAAGCTTTATTACACAATGATAAAGAATAGCAAAACTATTCAAAAACACATATATATATTAATCAATTGTCTTGGGCAATCATTCCTCATTCACACCACTTCTAAATTCTCTTTAGTGTTGCATTTATAGCATGTATAAATAACATAAAACATTGCCAAAATATACAGAGTGCTTATAATGAAACAATACATCCTTTTCAATAGAGCTGAACATAAAGAAAGATACTTTGTGAATTGCAAATGAGTCACATGAAAGACACTTTCATTAAAAAGGGGGATACAGTTGAACAACAGTCCACAAGAAAGGATACTTTGCAATTGTTTCACAGGAATGTTGGGTAGCATCCCGTGCCTATCTTTATCACTTTATATAAGTTCCACTACTATTTCTGTGTCCATACAAAGGCCTCTGTTTCACCATACAGGCTTCTTCAGGGGAAATTATGGTTCATAACTATCCTTGCATTGATACCATGGACTGTATTTAGTGAAGAGAACTCGATCTCTTATTTTTGATTCTTTATATGTCAATTTGCCAATTCAGTGTCTCAAGACTTCACCTGTTAATTAGCAGCTTGCTAAATACAGCATAATCTTATGTGAACTTCCATCCAACAATTGGCGAGCTGGAAATCTTCCCTTGTCTTATTTGTCTGTATCTGTGGCAGACTTCAATGCCTCCTTGTGTAATAAAGCTTGCAATATTAAGCATCTCTCAAATCATTTAAAACATTAGTGGTATTACTTACCCTATTTTAGGGTTCTTTGATGGATATACTATTTTAGGTACCCACATGTTTTTATTTAAAGCCTAGATCAAATATATTATATATAAATAAAGGTTTCCTTAGATAAAGGTTCCTTAGATAAACATACTGCGCAGATGCAGAAGAGATGCGCTCATATGAAAAGGTAGTCATTGAATCAGCATCCCGGCCCCTCCTGGTGCATTCCATCAGTTTCCCCTTATTGGGATTTTGCTTCAAGGGAGAGTATTACTTCGAGAAGTGCATGGCGATGGGGTGTGCAGTATCAGGTGCAATATTTGAAACATTCAGTTAATTTCTCCATTGGACGACAGCACAATTGGCAGGGCTGGAGAGTATGGTGCATTACCTCGATTATTTCCTCTTCATCGCCCCCAAAGAACTCCGCTACCCGCTCTCGACTATTGTCTATATTCTACGAACTAGCATTCGAGTTCGGAGTCCCCATTGCACATGACAAAACAGAAGGGCCCAGCATTTTATTTATGTATTTGTTTATTTCTTTCTTTCTTTATTTAATTCTTTTATATACTGACCTTCATGATGGGTGTCATATCAAATCGGTTTACATGGAACAAGGGGTAAACATTCTTATCAACCGTTTAACAGTAAAATAATCAGAGGAGGTAAATCAATCAAATTCTTGGATATCAAACTCGACTCCAACAAGATGGAATCTGGATTGCCACAGGACAAACTTTGCAGGTTGAAGCAGGTGAAGGCAGCAAAAGAGATGGCGTTCATCAATATTCAGTTGCAGCAGGGCCACACAGGCGGTGAAAGAGGACTTGGAACTATGGTCATTCTTCCTCAAGGATTTCAACGGAACATGTGTGGACTGGATCACCCCAATCTCAAATCTGGACCTTAGTATCCACTCAGATGCATCCAGAGACTGGTGTTTCGGAGTATACTGGCAGGGCTCCTGGACTGCTGAATAGTGGCCCCAGAAATGGGTACAAGATGGCTTTATGTGCAATATCACTTTCCTCAAACTCTTTCCCATGCTGGTTGAGCTGGTCATCTGGGGTGATAAGTTATGAAATAAACACATAATCTTTTGGTGCGACATGTCAGTGGTACAAGTACTCAACAAACAAACAATCAGTCAAATGTCAAAGGTTGGCCGAGTTGCTAAGGGAAGTGATATTAGCCAGTCTAACACTAAATATGACCATATGAGCATGCCATGTCCTGGGTGTGCACAAAAGCATTGCAGATGCCTTGCCAAAAGATAAATGGGATTTGTTTCGAAAAAGAGGTCCCCAGAGCCAACAAGGAGGGCACAGCAGTACCCAAGAGATTGTGGAGCATTGGGACGATGCCACAAGGGAGCTGCTGAGGCAATCAGTCACCCCTTCCACATGGAAGGCCTACAGCAGAGCTTGTGACAGTGTAGATGAATTTCTAAAGGAGAGAGATTGGGATACAGGACCCGTTCCCCAAGATCTAATTATCAAGTTTATTGTTGGTGCTAAAGAAAGCGGTAAAATCAAGGGGTATGGTGACGAACCAACTGGCAGGCTTTGCCTTTTCTCAAAAGCACGTGATTTTTGCTCATTGGTCATTTTCACTGACATTCATCAGTGAAAGGACAGCCTTCTGAAAGGTGATTGGTCCTTTCACTGACATGTGACAGTAAAGGGACCAATCCAGAATAAGTGAAGGCGTGAATAAATTAATATTAAGTGCCCACACTTTAATATTGATTTTATACACTCCTTCTGGTGCCGGTAGTCAGGTTGGGAGAATGGACGCTGAATCAGCATCCATTTTCCTAACCCCTGCATGTGCGCTGGTTAGGAAAACAGGATGCTGATAAATTCAGCATCCGTTTTCCTAACTGGTGAACAGCCACCACAGCGGACCTCTTTCCGGCTTGCACTGTCAATGAGGCACTAGGGATAAGCAATCGCCCCTAGCACCTCTTTGACAATGCAAGCCCTAATTTAAATATGCATTGCATCCCCAGGAGAGGTGCCTGGAGGCACGTTATGAAAGCAGGTGCTGAAAACACAGCGCCCGCTTTCAGCGTGAGTTTTTTGCATCAGCCCCATAGAAATATAGAAATGATGGCAGAAAAGGACCAAACAGTCTATCCAGCCTGCCCAGGCCCCTTATTTAGTTTATCAAACCGTCAAAGTCAGGGCCCTTGTTGGTTGCTGTCTAAGTCCAATTCCCTGTTACCTCTTGCCGCTGAAGCAGAGAGCAATATTGGAATTGCATCCAAAGTATCAGGCATGTTGGTTAAGGGAAGTAACTGCCACACCAGCAAGTTACCCCCATGCTTATTAATTTTCCCCCCACACTTATTTGTTTTCCCAGACTGTAAAATCCAACGTCCTTGTTGGTTGTTGTCTGAATCTAATTCCCTTTTTCCTCTTTTCCCCCTGACGTAAAAGCAGAGAGCAAAAACAGAGTTGCATCAAGAGTATGAAGACTTATTGGTTAAGGGTAGTAACCGCCACACCAGCAACTTACCATCATGCATTCTTTTCCATTTCCATCCTCTAGCCCTTAGGGATCCACTGGATTTATCCTATGCCCCTTTGAAATCATTCACCGTTTTTGTCTTCACCACCTATTCCAAAAGGGTATTTGAGGCATCCACCTCCAAATTGAACAATAGTATATGCCATCCAGGAACAAGAAGGTGATTGATTCACTTGCATGAGGTTGTATTTGGCAGCCAATTAAACACACACACACACACACAGGAGAGGCTATGAGTGCTGGATGGGCTCACTGATGTAAAGATTTTGGACTATTACAGCATCATGACAAGAGACTGGATTAAACCACACTTTCCTCACCTCTGCCTTGAATTCCACCATTACCTTCCAGGTCCACAGAGCAAGAAAAGTCTTCCCAGCACAAAAGGCCACGGTGATGGGACTAGTGGTGGTATAGGGTCCATTGCTCTGCAATCTCCCCCCTACCTTCTGGCTACTCACAACCCCATTCCATGCTCAGTCTGACCTATACCCTGCCTGCTACTCCAGACTAACTACTGGGTCGCAGACTCAGCAATTGCTGATCCTCTGAAAACTCTGGGAGTCATCTGATTGTGCCATTCTATAGTTGGTTGCAACTTCAGGCAATGTGCAGCTTCTCCTTCTGCTCCAGGCCTACATGGTTGGGTCTCAGTGCCAGGCATTCAATGTAGGCAGGACAGATACTTTTGTTTGAAAATAAAATAAATACATGCAGCAAAGCACCCTCATTTCATTTTGTTTCATTTCTACCTAAATTCAGATTGTTTTCAATTTTATTTGTTTCATAAATTGTATATGCTGTTTGCAAATAGCACACACTATTTCTGCATAATGCACACTATTTCTGAATAAAGCAAACTATTCAGAAATAGTGTGAACTATATGGAACTAGTGCATGCTAGTTGCAAATTATGCACAATATGTTCCAAAATGAAAAAAACAAAAAACATTATAAAAGCCACCCTATAATGAAAATAAATATGGAAAAGAACAGGGGCGGATTGACCTATCATGGGATCGGGCTTCCCCTGGTGGGCTGGTCACTCCTGTCATGCAATTTTTTTTTTTTTTTTGCATTATAAAGTTTCTAAAGTATTAGGGGGCGCCACGAGCAGTGGTATCCCAAGGGGAGCCAATGCCCCCGGGCGCAAGGAGGCTCATGCGGCTGCTGAGCAGCGACAAGTATATAGCAGGCAGATCGGCAGGGCCGTGGTGAGGTTCATGGCACCACGGCCCAAAGAAAAAGATCGTGTTTAAACACGCTGATGCTCCTCCTCCTTCCTGCCTGTGCGGCCCAGGAAGTAAAAGTTGCCGGAGCCACATGAGCAGAAAGGAGGAGGAGCATCGGCGCGTGCAGAAGAGGAACAGCGCTTACGGGCCGCCGCGAGTCGCAACAGCCCAAGAAGAGGAAGAGGCCCGGTAGCAGGGCCGCCGCGGCCCGAGAAGATGAAGAGGCCTGGTAGCAGGGCCGCCGTGGCCCGAGAAGATCAGGGCTTCAGCAGAGCCCATCCTGTGGCGACCTGCGAAGAGGAGGCACAGAGGGGAGAGAGAGGCTGAGGGTGTGTGTGTGTGTGCGCGCGCATGCGTGTATGAAATGAGTTGAGAGATTGTGTGTGGGAGTGAGGATCTGAATGTTTGCAGAGACAGCATGTGAGGGCCTCTGTGTGTGTGAGAGAGACAGCATGTGAGCCTGTGTGTATGAATGATTGTATGAGAGAGAGCATGTGACAGTGAGAGCCTGTGTGTATGAATGATTGTATGAGAGAGAACATGTGACAGTGAGAGCCTGTGCTTGAGCAAGACAGCATGTGGGAGTGAGAGAGAGCCTGTGTGTGTGAGTCAGACAGCATGTACCAGTGAGAGACTGTGTATGAATGATTGTATGAGAGACAGCATGTGACAGTGAGAGCCTGTGTGTGTGTGAGAGAGAGAAATGCTTGTGAGAATGAGAACCTGACTGTGTTTGAGGGAAGAAAATGGAGAGAAAAGAAATAGAAAAAAAGACAATATAAAAGGAATTGGCAAAAAAAATAAGAAAGGGAAGGTGGAAAAAAAAAGCCTGTGACCAACTGATTAGAAAACTAAGATCAGCCAGCAAAGGTAAAAAAAAAAATAAAAATTACTTTTTAGTGATTGATACATGTAATCTTTGGGAATGTGCAAGATTAGCATGTTCTCTATGTGGATCTCACAATGTACGAGATCAGCATGGAGAAAGTGGAAGCCCACGGGGCCTGCACAGAGGAGGCAGCAGAATGGGCTTCAGTGTCACTAGCAGCAATCGGTGCCTCCCCAATAGCCATGTGGCAGCAGTGACAGTGGCAGCAGAGGAATGAGAGAGGTTCCGAGGTTGCTGGCAAAAGAAAGAGAGGGGGATCTCCCTTTAGTGTGTGCATGTGTATGAATGGGACTCTGCCTGGGGGTGTATGTGTGTGAATGCATAGGTGCCTGCCTGGGGGTCTGTATGTGTGAGAATGAATGTGTGCATGCCTGGGGGATGGGGAGGGAGTGGTGTGAAAATGAATGGGAGCCGCCTGGGGGTCAGTGTGTCAGTGTGAGTGTGTATGAGAAAATCCAAGGGAATAAGAGTTTGTGTGTGTCTGGGGGGGGGGGGTGTGGAGGGGGAGAGAGTGTCTTAGAGCCTGAGAGTGTGTCAGTGTCAGTGAGAGCGAGAGGTTATGATGGATATAAGAGCATGCATGTGTATGTATGTGACAGTGTATGTGTGAGAGAGAATGGACATGTGAGCATGTGTGAGAGAGAGAGGATAACCTCCTAATCCTCGACAATATCAGGGTGACTGGAAAAAAAGAGCTCCCACAGAAGGGGTCAGCAGGGACTTTTTAAAATCCTTATTAGTTTTAATTATTGAATGTTATTTGATATATGTGCTGTTTTGAAATATTTTATTAGTGTTTGGGACATTGTAAAAAATGTATATGATTTTAATTAATAGAAATTCTATTTATCAGTAGTTTTAAAATATTATTTTATTAGTATGGTTTTACTATTATAACTGATGCTTTATGTTTCTTAATTTTATTTGTTTTATGAGGAATGGTGGTTCTATTTTTCTATTGTTAATACACGGAGTCTGGCTTCTTGGAGTTTCCATTTCAGTTTTTGTCATTTGTGCTCCTTCATTTTGTATTCTGTTTTTGGTGAGAGTTTGTGTTCTGCATGCAAAGAGTGAGATGAAGCATTCTTTTAGTATGTGGTTTCTCTGTAGGGATCTGTAGTGGCTTGGCCTGTTCTGTTTTCCTGATATTTTTTTTTTAATTTTTAACTTGATGGGACCAGTGGTCCCATCACCATGGCTTTTTGTGCTGTGAAGACTGCTCAGCAATCTCCCCTCTACCTGGGAAGACTGCTCAGCAATCTCCCCTCTACCTTCTGACACCTCACAACCCCATTCCAAGTGCAGTCTGACCTATACCCTGCCTGCTACTCCAGAATGACTACTAGGTCACAGACTGGAGGGTGGCCACTGTAACCCCAATATTTCAAAAAGGCTCCAGGGGTGATCTGGGTAACTATAGACCAGTGAACCTGACTTCAGTGCCGGTAAAAATAGTGGAAACTATTCTCAAGATCAAAATTGTAGAGCACATAGAAAGACATGGTTTTATGGAACACAGTCAACATGGATTTACCCAAGGGAAGTCTTGCCTAACAAATCTGCTTCATTTTTTTGAAGGGGTTAATAAACATGTAGATAAAGGTGAACCAGTAGATGTAGTGTGTTTGGATTTTCAGAAGGCATTTGAAAAAGTCCCTCATGAGAGGCTTCTAAAAAAACTAAAAATTCATGGGATAGGAGGCAATGTCCTTTTGTGGATTACAAACTGGTTAAAAAAGAGGAAACAGAGAGTAGGATTAAATGATCAATTTTGTCAGTGGAAAAGGGTAAACAGTGGAGTGCCTCAGGGATCTGTACTTGGACTGGTGTTTTTATATATATATATATATATATATATATATATATATATATATATATAAATGATCTGGAAAGGAATACGATGAGTGAGGTTATCAAATTTGCGGATGATACAGAATTATTCAGAGTAGATAAATCACAAGCGGATTGTGATACATTACAGGAGGACCTTGCAAGACTGGAAGATTGGGCATCCAAAATGCCAGATGAAATTTAATATGGACAAGTGCAAGATGTTGCATGTAGGGAAAAATAACCCTTGCTTTAGTTACACAATGTTAGGTTCCATATTAGGAACTACCACCCAGGAAAAAGATCTAGGCATCATAGTGGATAATACTTTGAAATTGTCCAATTGAGTATCTCATTTACTTATTGTATATGATACTATTTCTCATATGATGAACAAAGCATAAGTGAAAAATTTGATAATGAGCAAAGAGTGTTAAAGAAATTACATTGATTTAGAAATTCATTTATTTATATAGCTCATCTGTTTTTTCTTTAAGGTAACAACCTGGGACTGGACAAGAGCAGAAAAATCATTCACAGTGTTTGAAATTATGTGCAAAATATTCAAGGTATGATGAAAAACTGCAGATATATGATCACTCTTCCTGAGGTTCATACTTGAAAAATGTTTTTATAGCTCATAATAATACAAAACGTAGTATCTAGATTCTTGGAATTGTAGAGGAGAAGTGCATAGTGTAGGAGTTTCAAGTGAGGCAATTTTTAAGATCTCTGCATTGCTTACATGCCCATGGATACTTATACCTGAAAGAAGGGGGGAGGGGGGAATTCAAATTTCTGCTGCTGGTTTTACCAAGATAATTATTACCTGGGTACATTTAGTTGAAAATTGTCCTCCCCATGTTATCCTTGTTCACACAAAGACAAGGTGACTGAGATTCTTCCACATGGTAAGTGGATTTGTCAAAGCTTATTCATTGGTAATACAAAATAGAAAAACAGAAGCAAAGTACACTATTAAAAATTTGCAAATACAAGGGTAAATAGCCTATACTCGCATCAACACTATTTTATAAACTTACTAACATAGATCTCATGTGTGGGTTATAAAATACTATCATAGATCTATGTATGCATATGTAACTGTGCAGAGTAGTTTGAAAGTTATCCTCACAAAGGATAACTATTTCTGGTAGAGCATTTATGTGAATAAATGGATGTGTGGATATTTACCTTAGTATTTTTATAACCTGTGCAGCAGGAGCTGCTTTGTTTTATAAAATACCACAAAGTTCAGCTCTGAAAGTATGAGTGTATATCTCAGTATGTGCAAAGATTTCCATACTTTTTCTACTTGTTTTATAAACTTGTTATATTTTTTTGCACATAAAATAAATGCAAATATGAACACCCAAAACCCTGATTTATATGAATTGGCAGGTATATTTTAAAATATGCCTGCATATTTGAAATCACCAGTTTCCTGCTACCTCCACCAGTTCACAAAGTCTGTCTCCAGTTCAATGAGACCCTCCTAGTATGTCATCCTGAACTCCCCCAGTTCACCCAGACCTCCACCCAAAAATAGCAAACAACAGACTAGTCTGATATCAGTTGTGCTAGTTAATTAGCAGTGATAAAATTGCACAAATGAGTTGTCTAATGGATTCTCATAAATCTCCTTTAAAATTGCAACTTCCTCGTGTACTTCTTATCCCCAGCCCAGAATGCCCCAGACTGTCCCTTTTTGTGCAGGTAAATGTGTGTGCAAAGTGAAAATACACGTGCACGTTCAATGTTTATAAAAGAGCATGTACATAAATGCAGGCTACTTACAAACGTGTGTGCTAATTTTCGGCATGTAATCCTTCTGAAAATGGCTCAGTAGAAGGTAATTTTCAAATAACTCCATTTGTAATAACATTTACATGAATATATGGATCCATACTATTGTATTTTAGAATGTGCATGGATGCGTCTGTGCAGCTTCCAAAAAAAAAGTGTATCAAAGCTCTCAAAAGTATGTGCATATTTTTCAGTAAGCACACAATTTCATGTGTACTTAGGAACTGGAGTACACACATACATTTTCATGGGTGTGTGTACACACTTACATTTTTGCTGTGGTGGGCACATTCCAAGATGGCCCCTTCAGCAAGGCAGTCAAATTTTACCACTAGAGACATTGCCAGGCTAGCCTCCCTGGAAACAGCAAAGGGGGTGAGAAGAAACACCAAACCAAAGCAGCAAGCCTGGCAAGAGCTACAAAATTATTTTAATCACTGATCCTCCAGTCCCATGGGTAAGTACATTGTAAGAAATAGGAAGGTGGGTGGGAGGTTGTGAGGTATATAGGGGGATGGGAATGTGAGAGGGGGAGTGGCTGTGGGGGTGTGTACAATTCTGGTCGCCGCATCTCAAAAAAGATATAATTGCGATGGAGAAGGTACAGAGATGGGCTACCAAAATGATAAGGGGAATGGAACAGCTCCCCTATGAGGAAAGACTAAAGAGGTTAGGACTTTTCAGCTTGGAGAAGAGACGACTGATGGGGGATATGATAGAGGTGTTTAAAATCATAAGAGGTATAGAACGGGTAGATGTGAATCGGTTATTTACTCTTTCGGATAGTAGAAAGACTAGGGGGCACTCCATGAAATTAGCATGGGGCACATTTAAAACTAATCAAAGAAAGCTCTTTTTTACTCAACGCACAATTAAACCCTGGAATTTGTTGCCAGAGAATGTGGTTAGTGCAGTTAGTATAGCTGTGTTTAAAAAAGGATTGGATAAGTTCTTGGAGGAGAAGTCCATTACCTGCTATTAAGTTCACCTAGAGAATAGCCACTACCATTAGCAATGGTAACATGGAATAGACTTAGTTTTTGGGTACTTGCAAGGTTCTTGAGGCCTGGATTGGACACTCTTGGAAGCAGGATACTGGCTTAATGGACCCTTGGTCTGACCCAGTATGGCATTTTCTTATGTTCTTATGTTTTTAGGGGTGAGGGTTATGGGAGTATGAGTGAGTTTCAGGACTTGTAAGTGGAGCATATGCTAAACAGCATATAAAGTATACAGTAGATGCAAAAATGAACAGCATAGAGGAAAGAAAACAGGATATGGGCTTTTTAGGTAAATAAAAAACAGAGCAATGACAAGATATGAAGACCAGTTACATAGAAGTAAAATATTTGTATTCCTTTTTAGATTAAGAACCTCAAGAAGAAGGCCCAGGAACTACAGTACAAGGAGGAGAAATGGCTTGACCAACTGCCAGCCAGGCAGGAGGAGGCAAAAGGTAAGTTTTATATGCCCATTTGGTACATGTCAACCTAGTCAATGCATTTCCAGTTTCCATCACAGGCCCCACTATTCCCCTACCAATCTACAAGGCCCTGTCTTTACCCATTCTAGCTAGAATCCATTAAGCACATTAACATCTTCCTTAGGAAATCCCTATGTCATGGACAGCACTGTCATAAAGCTGTACTTTCATTGTACTCACAGGCCTGCTTTAGAAATAACTAGGGTGTTAAAACCAGATGCATTGTTTTACCAGAGAAAGACAATGCATCTCTTCCAGCAAAAGCCCATTGACTTGTGGCTGCTTGATGGCCATTGACAGCTTAGAATGCAAGAAACACTGCAGCACATGCCTCTATGCCATGGGGCAATAACCGAGTCCTTTTCACTCTCTAGGTAACAAATATAAAGGACCGCTCGTCAGAAAGCAACATATATCAGGGAACGTAAATATGGCCTTGCAACCCTCCAACGCTGATGGGTGTTCCACAGATTTTACCACTTCTGCTGACCTCTGCCTCTCACACCCTCTGCTCATCACACTCTTAAGCACATCAGCGGATTGCTTGATACACACTTTTGTCTCTATTCATAGAAAGCACCAGTTTGGAGGAGGAGGAAGAGGAAAAGAGGAATAGCTCTCATTCCCTCCTGCCAGGGCAACAGCTGTGCCACCTGCAAGAGAACAGCTGCCGCTACCGGACACTGTGATGGTTTAGCAGCTACTCGCCACCCCATCTGGCAGCCTCGGGCTAGAGCCTGCTGAGGAGCACCTTGCCTAGGCTCAAGAGGGCTTCACAGCTGCTCGTGAGCTGATTGGCATGAGGTGACCACAGCCCCCAGCCACCTAGGCCAATCCAGGGTTTCATGAGCCCTTTTATTTTCTGTTAATGTTTTATTCCCTATTTACACCCCTTCTTATTAAAAAAAAAAAAAAACCACAGTTATTTATATCTCAATGTTAATAATTATTTTTATAAATGTTAGATTTCTATTTATATTCTGTGTTGGTCTTTTTATTATACACGCTAAGGTCCATGACCTCCCTGTTACGCGTGCCGCCTGCGGAAGACCCGCAGCACGGCCCTCTCACCTTCTCATGCGGACTCCAGTTCCTGGTTCCTCTTCACTGGTGGCGGTGGGCCGCCAGCTCCGACCTCGGGTCGCCTCCGGTGCCTCCGGCTCTGCCATGGTCCCCAGGGTTGCCAGCCAAGATGTCCTTGCTCATCGAGCGTCTCCGCATGGCCCGCGGAGAGATGCCGCCATCGGCACCGCGCCCCTCCCTAGGCTCTTGCTTGCGCATCACTAGTTCTTTTAAAGGGCCCACAGTAGAACCTGGCCATGGCCCCGGATGCTGACATCAGACTCTTCAGTGTATAAAAGCTCAGGCCTCGCTCCATAGCATTGCCTTTGCAACAGGTCTCCAAGTACTCCGAGTACTCGTTGCTGATAGAGAATCCTCTCTACTTCGTGTTCCTGATTCTGTGGTTCCCAGTTCCTGTCTCATCTATGTGTTGGACTGACTCTTTGGATTTCGACTTTGCTTGACTACTCTTCAGCCTATCTCCAACCCTGGACCTCTGCTATGCTTCATTATGCTTGTCTTCTCCGTGCCCTGACATTGCCTTGATTGACTACGCCTGCCTTCTCCGTGCCCTGACCACTGCCTAGATCGACTATGCTACAGTCCTTTCTGTGTCCAGAGTTCTACGCTGCTTGCCATGACTTCCACTTGCCGCTGGCTCTGATCCTAGCCTGTCAGTGACACCTCCTCTCGCCTATCCTCTGGAGGTGGACTTACAAGGCTTAGGCCTTCCTTTGCATGAGCACCTCCAGTTACTTGTCATTTCTTTGGCGCCTGAGTTCCTGTACCAAATCCAGTCCAGGGTAGGACTACACCATCTACCAGCTGCTGTCTCTGGGTTGAACCACTTCTCGTTACTTATTAACCTTGAGGCCCACCTAAGTCCTGCTGGCCCCGGCACCCAAAGGCTCAACCCGAGGGGAACGAGGGCTGGTATAGTTGAAGCTCCAGCAGCCTCTAGCTTCAGCCACCTCCACCTGCTGACGGTGGGGACCCATAGGTCCTTACCTATGGGTTGCATCAACCCCACCTCGGCCCAAGGGTCCACCTCTGATGCAACACTCCCAGAGTTGAGACCCTTTCAGTACAGCCTACTGACTAATCTCTCACCACACACTGCCATGCATGTATTTTGCCATACACCTCTGTCTGCAATCTCTATCCTCCACTCATCTATCCTTTTATTTGTCTCTGTGTAACTCCTGGTTATTTGGTGTGCATTCTATACTTAGCTCCCCTGAATGATCTTACTATATAATGGGCATAACACATGCAATCTGTAGGTCATCACTTACCTCAAGGGTGCTCAAACTTGTTTTTGCCTCCCCCCCCCCCCCCCCCCCACACACACACACACAGTTGAGTTTTCAGGATATCCTTAATGAATATGCATGAGAAATATTTACATACATAGGAGGTAGCGCATGCAAATAAACATCATTCATATTCATTAGAGATATACTGAAAACTTGCCTGACTGTGGGTGGCAAGGTGGCAGTTTAGCACTCTTACCTCTTACTTTTTCAAAGTGACTGAGATGTGAGTTCTGCCAAACCACAAGTACAGGTATAATCTATAGAGGAAAATATCTTATCTTCTTCCGTACTACTAACAGCATTGCACAAGGAGACTAGGAACACACATTAAGTGGCCCATTCAACAACATCAAAACTAGCAGCAGAGAAGAGGTGTCATATAGATATGCAGGTAGAAACTCCATTTACAAGAAGCTTTCTGCAGCAAGTTCTAATCATTCACTTCTATCTCCTAAAAGCTGGTGAGGGTCAAAGAAAAAAAAAGGTTACAAAATCATTCTTACTCCACAGTGATTAATGTCCTCCTTCAGTAATGCCAGTGTCTGATGTAACTAATGCATCTATCTTCACTTCTCCCTGCTCACACTGGTTTTCTTCCCTAATAGTGTATAGATTTACTCCACAAGACTTCCAGAATCCAGCTGCAAATCCCTTCATCATCATCATGCCCATACTTATATTACAAAAAGACTCACCTTGCAATGGAATTCTATCAGCCACAACACTGGTTTTCCTTGGGCCCCTGTCTTCTACAAGACATGTAGGCAAAAGGAACATTTGAAAGTACTCACTGTAAAGCTTCCAGCTGTGAGCTATCATGGACTCCTTGCTGTTTCTATTATCTTGCCTCCTCATCCACATACACCACCTGTGGTTGAGAAGGACCATGAAAAAAAAAGCCTACTGAGCTTGGCAATCACCTGAAGCAGGGTCTGAATATAATTTTCCTCAGCTGCTTCCCATCCAGATATCAATTACACTACACAGAGTTTGTAGTAGGGATGTGAATCGTTTTTTGACGATTTAAAATATCGTCCGATATTTTTTAAATCGCCAAAAATCGTTAAAGAGTGCGATATAATAGAAATTCCCCTGATTTTTCGGGCCATGCCCGTGCCATTTTTAAAGATGGAGCCGGCCATCCAGTGCTCCTATCATGTGACAGGGGCCGGCCAATGGCACGGATACCCTGTCACATGGTAAGGGCAAAGGGCCATCGGCGCCATTTTTATTAGTGCAGCCGACGGCCCGAGAGTGGGAGATTGCTCCCCGCACCCCCACTGGACCACCAGGTAATTTTAAAATGTTTTTTGGGGGGTTGGGAGGGTGGAGGAGGCTAAGGGATCAGTTTTAAAGGGTCAGGGTGGGTTTTTTGTTTATCGGATCGGGCGCAGCCGATAAACAAAAAACCAATCGGGCCGGGCAATAAAAATTATAAGATTTGAATTGGAACCGGAACCAAACCGATTCCGGTTCCGATTCACATCTCTAGTTTGTAGCATAGAACTAACTAATGAGACCCTGAAGAAACCAACAGACAGATGTCTTCTAATATACAGGACACATACATTTACCTAAAATATTGTTATTTACTAACTGAAGTTTCTCTTCCTTAATGATCAAATACAAGGTCTAAGGAACTCTTTTTGCTGTGGTGAAGTTGACGCAGCCTATGGGATAGGCCCCATAGGCTCTCACCAAAAACTGGCAGCACTACACAGAGAAGAAGCTGCTCAGGAACTTCACCTATATCAGCCCCGTTCCCCTTGGGTTGAACCCTTGGGTTCCAGGGCGCCAGCAGGTTTTAGGCAAGAGTCTTTATGGAAGTGATGTATGCATAGGTCCAAAGAAAGGATAGGGTCAGAGGCAGGCACAAATGAGAAAGGTGTCTAGGCAGGGGTTAGAGGCAGGTGGCAAGCAACTGTGGTCAGTGTCTAGGCAAGGGTCAGAGATGTGAAGGCTGGGAGATGAGAATTAGGACTGGCACAGACAGGTAGGCAGGCAGGCACAAGGAGCTGGATAAAATAAGACTGGAAAGGTGAGGCAGGCTGGGCTAGAGAGACAAGGTAAGGTTGGGCTGGAAAGATGAGGTAAGGCTGAGCTGGAGGGATGAGGCAAGGCAGTAGGATGTAGAATAAAGGAAACAGCAAAACACACTATACCAATGATGCACTACTGAGGAGACCCACTACTGAGGCAGTGTGCTGGTGTCATGGCTGATTTTAAATACCCAGCTGTATGATGTCATCTGAAAATGACAGTGGAGAGAATTCCCACTGCAGGACCAAAAAGAGCGGAGGCGTCGGGCAGGTGTGCGCCTATGGAGCCGCTGTGGCAAATATGGTATCAAATAACATCCTCACCTCCAGGATCCCATTGGCATCTCTGGGACTCAGCTGCAGGAAAAAATACAAGGGCAGGGATCCTCACCGTGGCATCAGCGTAGGCACTGCTAGAGCTCCCCTAAGGTTAGTGCAGCAGCTTGTGGGACGTTCCGAAAGCCGCCAAACATAACAGAGTAAAAGCAAAGGCCAACAAATAAAAATTCACGGCTTCAGATTATGAGTTCATCATCTACACATACCTTGCTTTCCTTACACCCAATATGTAGTTCATGGACTGGGATTACCTGCAGGCTCTGGTCATCCGGAACAGGCAGAATCAGTTCAGGTGTTATCCACCATTGAAAGCAATAGGGCTAAACCCTGTTCCAGCTCTGCCTATCCCTAATCAATGGATCTTGTGGGTAACCTTATTATTGATCAACTCTACACACATTTATGAGAAAAATGCATGCACATTCCACAATGTTATAAATAATAAACATGTGTATATGCAATAAATATATGCATGTACAGCTTGCACATGTAAATTTGCTATTTTATAAAAGTTTACTTGTACATTATATGTGTGAAAAACCTCCGCATTTATACATATATTTACATGGCTTTTACACATGAATGCAGGTATATAAGGGCAAGTCTCATTACCTGTCTTCCTAACTGCACCATGTCTGGAAGAAGTGACACCCTACTTAGGAAGCCTGTCTTCCATCATGGGAGGAGGACATTCTAGTGAAGGACATTATGAAGGATCAGCATATCTTGAATAACAGAAAGTGGTATCTTACCAGAAAGAGTGGACCTGGGAGAAAATCTGTCACCGACTCAATGTGGTCTTTCACAACAACAGGAATATGGAAGATCTGAGTCACAAATGGTGATGCCAGGTCAAGAAATAACAAGCCAAGATGCAGGATGAAGGGCCTGTAATCCAAATTTCATTCACCAAAGTTGAACAAATAGTCCTCAGCACCATTTCAGAGGCAGCTATGAGAGTTGTGGGAGAGATGGACGCCAAGGTGAGCTATGTTTATAAGAAAGGCATATAAGAAGCTTACATGTTATGACTATAATAATGTATAATAACATATATATATATATTAGAGATGTGAATCGTGTGATCGATCGTCTTAACGATCAATTTCGGCTGGAGGGGGAGGGAATCTTATCGTCGCGGTTTTGTTATTTAAAATATCATGTAAATCATAAATCGGGGGACGGCGGGAAAACCGGCACACTAAAACATCCCTAAAACCCACTCCGACCCTTTAAAATAAATCCCCCACCCTCCCGAACTCCCCCAAAATGCCTTAAATTACCTGGGGTCCAGAGGGAGGGTCCCGGTGTGATCTTTTAATCTCGGGCCTGCGGTGCGTTGTAGAAATGGTGCCGGCGCTACCTTTGCCCTTTCATATGACAGCAGGGCGCCATTTTGCTGTACGGCAAAATGATTCGAGTTTAGGAGGTCATTCCTGGACCCCCGCTGGACTTTTTGCAAGTCTTGTGAGGGTCAGGAGATCCCCCCAAGCTGGCCAAAAGTCCCTGGGGGTCCAGCGGGGGTCCGGGAGCGATCTCCTACGCTCCTGATGTCGGGGGACAAAAAACAAAATGGTGCCGGCGCTACCTTTGCCCTTTCATATGACAGCAGGGCGCCATTTTGCTGTACGGCAAAACGATTCGAGTTTAGGAGGTCATTCCTGGACCCCCGCTGGACTTTTTGCAAGTCTTGTGAGGGTCAGGAGATCCCCCCAAGCTGGCCAAAAGTCCCTGGGGGTCCAGCGGGGGTCCGGGAGCGATCTCCTACGCTCCTGATGTCGGGGGACAAAAAACAAAATGGTGCCGGCGCTACCTTTGCCCTGTCATATGACAGGGCAAAGGTAGCGCCGGCGCCATTTCTACAACGCACCGCAGGCCCGAGAGTAAAAGATCACACCGGGACCCCCGCTCTGGACCCCAGGTAATTTAAGGCATTTTGGGGGGGTTCGGGACGGTGGAGGATTTATTTTAAAGGGTCGGGGTGGGTTTAAGGGTTGTTTTAGTGTGCCGGTTTTTTCGCCCTCCCCCTTCCCCCGATTTATGATTTTTGACTATAAATCGGGGGAATTCCTATTGTATCGCGCTTCTAACGATTTTTGACGATTTAAAATATATCGGACGATATTTTAAATCGTCAAAAAACGATTCACATCCCTAATATATATATATATGCATGTGTTGTCATTCATAGGATAAGGTCCTCATTGACTATCTTCTTTAATAATTGAGGCCTATTGAACACAGCTTCTACTTCCACAGATTAATTAATCATGCAGTATCCAAAGTCAAAAGAACAATTGAAAAGTTACAAATTACAATTCCTTCTTAACACTAGCCAGATTCAGGCAGGATTTGGTAAATAGTCTCCAACTATAAGGTTTACTCACTGTTGCCAGAATGAGTAAGGGAAAACTTTCTGCAAACTTTTGTTTTAGGCAGAATGGCAACAAAATTCAAACAATCTACTTCCCTCACATCAAAACAATAAAAATGTCCTTACTGCTTTTGAAATGCTTTATCCAGACAAAAGAAATGTGCCTCAAACAGTTCTACTAGAAAGTATCTATTCTTTCAGCTTTACCAGCTCTAAAGTAGGAATATCAAACATCTACCCTCACTGACTTCAACAGCCTTGTTGGCTACCAACCTCCTTGAGATGTTTGTACTCAGGTACCTTGTTTCAGAACTGCATGGAAAAACAGCTTTTCCCCTTTTAGTACGGTAGGACTGCCAGACCCTCAATGTATTCCATGTTCTCCACCTCTATCTGGGAAGGAGCATCTGGTAATTCTATTTCCATGCTGCTCTCCTGCTCGTCCATCTGATCCACTGCAGTCCTCTGCACTGTTCTGACTCTGACTCTGATTCTCACTCTCACTATATAAGGCCAGCTTTGTTCTATTTTCAACTGCTCACAAGACTTATGCTCCTGGTGGTTGAAACACCCCACCTTCATCCTACCTAGACCAAGTCAGGTGATGAGACTACTCCCCTAGTTTTCATGGGAAATGTATTTTCCACCTAGTATCCCAAAGCCATAGGTATATTCCTAAATAACCATTTTCTTCTTTGACAGCTTTTTGGTTTTTTTGGGGGGCTCACTAAGTAAAAATTGTGATGAGGACACTGGCACATCATCACAATATATATGTTCCTTTATATAGATATTCTATGATGCTAAAGGCAGATAAGGCCAGAAGTCAAAAGCCACATCAAGCTGTCTGTCCTTTTTTCTATGCAGGTCATATACATAAGTGCTACCTCTGTTACTAAAGTCAATCTACTACTGAACCAGAGGAACTCGGCACATTCTAATGCCAAACAAATTTTATATGTATAATTTTATTCAACAATCATATCAAAAATACATGTTATACAGGTACCACTATGTGCTGCTAAAGATACCCACATTAAAATACTCACATCATACATCCATACATACCAAGCATACTACCATATCCCACACCACAATGTCACATTAAAATACATTATGTAAACCAACAATGCTTATGACTCATCTTGTGCTCAAAACATGCTCCAAAACATTACATACACAATTGATTACAGAGTATTATAGCAGATACCAAGTATCTACAGTTTTTTAACAAAGCAATTTTATAATACTGTATATTGTTGTGGACAGTATAGTACCCGACGAGATACCCGTTTCGCCCCTCCCCTGGGGCTTCTTCAGGGAAAGATGATATCTTGCTTAAATAACAAGTGTGTATTGGTGTCTTCGTGGCACAAGTTCATCAACATCCATACATCAATTTTGCATAGTTGTATTGCAAGATGTTTATTGTGAGGATATCAATCGCACACAGCATTGAACTCTATGACCGTACAAAAAACATATAATAGTAGTTAAAATAAATAACGAATTGATTACAGGTGTATCCACCCTGTGCACCGTCACCTTAAATACGCAATACCAACCAGATATACTTGACAAGAAAAACTGATTCCACATTCATAAAGATGCTTAACTGGCAAAGCGGCAAATTTGCAGATGTTGTATTATAAATATATGATGTAAACCAAGGCTTACCAAGGCTTAAATAGACATATTTTACGTTTTTACATCAGTCTTCCTTGAGAAGACCTGGTTATATGGCAGCGGCGTTTTACGCAGCAAGCATGGCAGTGCTATATTTTCATCTGTAGGTAGAATTTGAGATCAGTCGAGGTAAGAGTTTTGTGGATTTTTCTGTCCATTTCATGTAATTGTAAGTAATGATGAATATTGTATCCCTCTGACGCTATGGTGAGGGGGGCAAGTGAATGTATGTGTATGACGGTAGTGTTTTTATTAGTAGTAGTTTAATTCACGCTAAACCACGAATGTGATTCAGTGTCAAGGCTTTCGTTTTTAAGTTAGTAAATATCCTTCAGTTAGAGTTATGTGATAACCCATGGTGAGTCAGTAAAGGAAAAATTTTTATTATGGCTAGAGAGGTTGTAATGGGTTATATAATATAGGAGGAAATGTTAACAATAGTAGAGTTACAAGCACTTGGGTTTTTTTGACACAGTGTAACATCAGTTTTAAGTGATTTAATATTATGTTAAATGCTAGTCAAGTGATTGACATTGTAGGTAATTTATTGGCATTACAGGCAAGACAGCGACCTAAGTTTAAATTAATATATGTTATATAATAATTTGATGCAGGTTGCGAAAACATTTTGAATCAGTTGGATGCATCTTTGATTGAATGATCACCTTGCGGAGATTGAAAACGGATTAAGGCAGTCTTAATAAGCCTTGGTTTACATCATATATTTATAAGAAATCATCTGCAAATTTGCCGCTTTGCCAGTTAAGCATCTTTATGAATGTGGAATCAGTTTTTCTTGTCAAGTATATCTGGTTGGTATTGCGTATTTAAGGTGACGGTGCACAGGGTGGATACACCTGTAATCAATTTGTTATTTATTTTAACTACTATTATATGTTTTTTATACGGTCATAGAGTTCAATGCTATGTGCGACTGATATCCTCACAATAAACATCTTGCAATACAACTATGCAAAATCAATGTATGGATGTTGATGAACTTGTGCCACGAAGACACCAATACACACTTGTTATATAAGCAAGATATCATCTTTCCCTGAAGAAGCCCCAGGGGAGGGGCGAAACGGGTATCTCGTCGGGTACTATACTGTCCACAACAATATACAGTATTATAAAATTGCTTTGTTAAAAAACTGTAGATACTTGGTATCTGCTATAATACTCTGTAATCAATTGTGTATTTAATGTTTTGGAACATGTTTTGAGCACAAGATGAGTCATAAGCATTGTTAGTTTACATAATGTATTTTAATGTGACATTGTGGTGTGGGATATGGTAGTATGCTTGGTATGTATGGATGTATGATGTGAGTATTTTAATGTGGGTATCTTTAGCAGCACATAGTGGTACCTGTATTACCTTTTTTCCATGCATGCATGTAGTTGAGAAAATAGTGCATATTGTTAATGTTGACATCCCCGGGATTGCTAGATTAGAATTCAGTTGAGTAGCTGGAGGTTGGAGACTTTGGGCCATTCAGCTGTTCTCCATGCCTGTAAGGAAGGTAAGAGTAGTAGAAAAGAGAAAAGGCCAGAGAGCGTGTTGTGATAGTTTGCACATTTTTACCTTTTGCAGAGGAAGAGACTGGCCATGAATCTGAGGGTCCCAGAACCAGAGGCCTTGGAACGGATAAATGACATGCACAAGTGCGTCCAGAAAGCCCAGAGGAAGACAGCAAGCATGAAGAGGAGGGGGGGCGGGGGGGATCAGCAGAGTCCAGCACTGACAGAGAGGATCACGTGAGGGAAGCACCAAAAGATGCTGACAGTCTTTACTGTAGGAGGAGAAAGAGGAGGAGGAGCCCAGGGCCTCCTTCACACAGCCACTTACTCCAGAAGTCTTGCAGGATGCTGTAAATGAGGAGGAAGCCAGGCAATTTAAAAAAAGGGAAGCTTCTTGGGTAGCCAGATAAGGTGCCTTGTACTCCAGTTAAAAGTCATAAGCTGCATCTGAATGAGAAAGTGGCAGACCAGGTTGCAGGCCTGCATGCTCTGAAGGAAATGGTACAGGAGGAAAATGAAAGGCATCCATCAGGAGATGCAGGGCCTTGGTAAAATGCTGCAGGATACAATTGCAGTCTGGATGGAGATGCTGCAGTGAATTACTCCCTGCCAACTGCAGCCTGTATGGAATGCTTCATGGCAGCCACTGAGCCTCTAGATGCCGACTTCCCCAGCATTTGCTGCACCACCATCCTGGATTGTTCCACCACGTGCTATTGTTCCTTTCTCTCTTTGGAAGACTCTCCCAGTGCATCCACCGGTACCCAAAATGGGCCCTCTTCCTCCACTGGGTACACCACCTGCACCAATGCTTCCTCCAGTGACATCTTTGCACCTCAGATGAAGACTATCTCCTCTATGAGTACACAGGTGGGGACCTCCCCCTCTGCTGCTACAGATATGCACATTATTTTAATGCTGTGGTTGAAGAGGATAAGCATACCACTTCTGGCAGTCCTTCATCCTCAGGCCACTTCATGTTGGCTTTCAGGAGCAACTCTAACCTCCACAGTCCTCTTGCAGCTTTCAACCCTTGCCATTGCTTTCAGTGTCCATGCCCTATGGGTACTGTAAGTAAGTGATCAGACACTGCTGTGGAGGAGAACAAGATTGGGCCAGTTCAAGGCACTGGAGCCACCCCCAAAAAGAGAGGAAGCCTTAGGAAGTATTAAATTGTATTTCTATATGCATTATATTACCTTTAATTGTACATACATACACTTTCACTATTGAAAATTTATTTGAGACAGTTTCCTTTTCTCTGCAGCCTATTGGTGAGTCTGGTGATGTACCTCCTGGCAATTCCTCCTCACTCAGGTCATCTGCCTCCTCCTCTTCCTCAAGATAATCATCTGGTCCCTCTGGAAAAGGCAGGCTTCTGGTTTTGGGGACATTATAAAGCATGCATCAGGCTAGAAAGATCTCACCAATCTTAGTGGGGTAGTAGAGAAAACAGCAGAAATGGTTTGAATAGGCTAGAGGTTCTCTTGATTACTGCATTGGACTGCTGGTGGACCTTGTTGTATCACACATCGGTTGCAGTTTGTGGTTATGCTAGTGGGATCATGAGTCATATTTTGAGTAATATTCTTTATCACTTGTAAGGAAGAAGGAAGAGAATAGCTGAATAAGTTATCCCACGTCTTAGATAGCAGGCCTATTTCCAGGTAGAGGCTGGAGCAGACTTCCAGGACCTAGATTGTAAGACCACCTAGATATCAGAAAGAGAAAAAGGCAGATCTCACTGGCTGTAGTGAGAGCAGCACACCTACCTTGAAGCCAATCCCCAGTGATGTGATCTTCCTGGAAGAAGTCATGAATTTCAGACTATTCTAGGATGTGGACATCAAGACAGGGAGATGATGAGTATGGGAGATAAAGATCTCATGAATATAGGAAAGCTTCTTAGAAATAGAGTGGGCATGCCAAATGGAACATGAGAAAGGAAAAGAAGAGGGAGGGAGGAATAATGATAAGATTGGAATACACCAATTGAAATACACCAATGAAATACACCAATGGGGTGAAAGTTTCCTTGGAAGACCAGAATTGGGATTGATATCCCAGGCTGAGAGGAGGAGGAGGGAGAGAAGCAGGAAAGTATGTAGAAGAGAAGCAAATGTGTGATGACATCAACAAAGATGAGATACTATCAGTGAGAGAGGAGATGGCTGGATGAGAGGAAGAAAACTTTGAAGTTTAAGAACAGTAGACAGTGCAGATGACAGAATAGTACATGAGATAAAGAAGGAAGGGAATGGGGAAGGTGGACTTGGTGTTAATAGTGGTTTGCAGCAGGGAATAAAATTGGGAAGGATTAATATCAAGAAGAGAAAATGTAGTGGAGCCATAGGAAATAAAGAGAGGCTTGTAATCCCTTAATACTCGGCCAATTAGTCAAGGAATGTGAGGTACAAGCAGCTCAGGACTGAGAAGGGTTGTGGTGACTTCCAGAGTTGACTAACAAGGCAACTAGGAAAAGTATGAAGTATGCCAGAGTAACTCTCATTCTCTACCTCTCACCCCTATATATCCTTGTCAGCACCATACACACACATTAAACCTCTCTGGAATGCAGTGCCATTCACTGATAGATTCCTCCAATGAAAATCCGCAAACTTAGGTCTAGATGTATGTAGCCACAATGTTTTTTTTCACAGGAAGAGTCCCACTATCAGGTTGGAGGGGTGTTGCCTTGATAGTAGGACCCCTCCCCAGAAAAAAATTAAATGGCTTTATGGTGTGTTCTTTTGTCTGAAGGCAAAATAATACAGGACAAAAGAACATGGCGAGTGGCCCTTTAATGTGATGGTAGCCCTAACTTCAAGGTACCACCATCACCTTAAAGGGCCAGTGGCAAAAAAAATTTGCTACAGCAAAATGGGGAACTTGAGTGGGGGTCAGTGCTGCTCCTGGCTCAAACTGAGGTCACCCACAAGGCGGCTCCTCAAAGTGGGAAAAAACTGTCTAAATCATGCAAGGAGATGACCTTTATCTCATTTACATTTTCAAATAAATATCATTGAGGGTTCAGGGGTCTCCAAACCTCCTACGCCCTCCCCAGAGGTCAATAAAAATCATTGGGAGTTCAGGAGTCCCCAACCCCCTTCCCCTTCCCCCCAAAGGTATGAAATCAAATAATATAGGGTCAGGGCCCAACACTGCCACTCCTCTGCACCCCCAGGTACCCTCTCTAATTCCCAACCCCCTTTCTGCAGCCCCAGAACCTTAAAAAGCTGAATCAAGTCCCTCATTGGGGCCAGGGCACCCCCTAGAACCTCACCCAGTCAATGCTATTGGTTGACACTATTATTCAAAATGGCAGCGACCTGACCTTGCCATAGCCATGTGACTGGGGCATGGTCCAGAGATCGGACTTAGGCCACCCCAATGAATTTTATTGACTTGGGGGAAGAGGGAAGGCTGTGGGGGGCCATTGCTGCACAATAATATTACTTTTTCTTCCTTTCAGGGAGCCAGGGGCACCTCAATTGGTGGTCCCAGGTTGAGCTGTGTCCCCTGGCTCAAAATTTTCTCTAGCCACAACACTTTTTTTTTGGTTGCTTGAACTTTAAATGTGACACAGGAGCCTCAGGACCTGCATTAGGGTCCCAGGACTCCCGCTACACATTTAGTGCATTTCAGAAATGTGTTATTTTATTGCAGCTTACTACTTTTTTGGTCAGCTGCAATAAAATATTAACATAAAAATGTTTATTAATGGTTAGTTCAGTTAGTATAGCTGTGTTTGAAAAAGGATTGGATAAGTTATTGGAGGAGAAGTCCATTACCTGCTATTAATTAAGTTGACTTAGAAAATAGCCACTGCTATTACTAGCAATGGTAACATGAAATAGACTTAGTTTTTGGGTACTTGCCAGATTAGGTACTTGCCTGGATTGGCCAATGTTGGAAACAGGATGCTGGGCTTGATGGACCCTTGGTCTGACCCAGTATGGAATGTTCTTATGAGCTTCTTTGCATGCATTTTCATTATTCATGATTGCAAATTGCATGTAAAGAAGGTCCTTGTAATAAGGGAGGGTACCAGTGTGAGGTCATGCATAGTATCATGTATATCACACAATGTCATTGCAATAGTGTTCTAGCGCATGAAATATAGCGTATGTTGCATGATATATGATGTTTTACACACGTTAGAGCACTATCCTGACTTGATGCATCTCCCTGTTTGTAACAGGCTGAGAGCAAACCAGATAAAAATTAATGCTACAAGCAAACTTACTTCTGGGCAAGGACCATGATTTCCCTTACTGTGCCCCACTAAAATACCTCTGCCTTTTCCTAGCATGCTGCAGTGTCCACTTACCAGAAGAATCCATCCACCAAACATAAAGTTGTAAGAGAGAATGCAGATTTGAAATTGGTGCATAAAATATCAGTAATAACATTTTTGGCACATTTTTGATGAATTTCGCACATATGCTATAAAATAGCAACATATGAGTGAAATTTCAAATTTTGCTCTGATATGCCCCCAACAAGCCCAATTTTTTGTGCAATGTTTTGCTCACAAATGTGGGGGGATTTTAAAAGCCCTGCTCGCGTAAATCCACCCGGATTTACACGAGCAGGGCCTTGCGCGCCGGCGTGCCTATTTTCCATAGGCCTGCCTGCGCGCGCAGAGCCCCGGGACTCGCGTAAGTCCCGGGGTTTTTTATCGGGGGCGTGTCAGGGGCATGTCGGGGGCGGGGCCAATTGACGCAGCGTTTTGGGGGCGGGACGCGGCATTTCGGGGGCAGTCCCGGGGGCGTGGTTTTGGCCCGGGGCAGTCCGGGGGCGTGGCCGCGCCCTCCAGAACCACCCCCGGGTCGTGTCTCGGCGCGCCAGTGGCCCGCTGGCACGCAAGGATTTACTTCTCCCTCCGGGAGGCATAAATCCCTGCACAAAGGTAGGGGGGGGGATAGATAGGGCCGGGGGGGTGGGTTAGGTAGAGAAAGGGAGGGGAAGGTGAGGGGAGGGCAAAAGAGAGTTCCCACCAAGGCCGCTCCGATTTCGGAGCGGCCTCGGAGGGAATGGAGGCAGGCTGCACGGCTCGGCGCGCGCCGGCTGCCCAAATTCGACAGCCTTGCGCGCGCCGATCCTGGATTTTAGCAGATACGCGCGGCTACGCGCGTATCTACTAAAATCCAGCGTACTTTTGTTTGCGACTGGTGCACCAACAAAAGTACGTGAACGCGCATTTTTTTAAAATCTACCCCTGTGTATATGTCACACTTATGGAAAATTGAGTACGCACACTTAGGGGCAGATTTTTAAAGGGTTACGCACATAACTTACGCGCGTAACCCTGAAAACCTGCTCCTGCATGCGCCGAGCCTATTTTGCATAGGCTCGGCACACACAAATCTACGCCCATGCGTATATTTTAAAATTTGGCCCTTATATTGCACATAAAAGCCACTTTTCCATGCATGACCCTCTTGAAAATGTACTCAATAACCTCTAGAGATGTGCATTGCGATGATCCAAATGTGCAATTTTATTTGAATGAGTTGATTTTCTGTTTGAGTCAGGTCTTTTGAATTGAGTATGCACAGTCCCACAAAAAAATCTGAATCCTTTTTGACTCATTCTGTTCAGAATGAGGAAAACAAAGTCAAATATAGTGCAGCCAGTTAGGGATGGGAGAAGGAATTAACAGAACCAATCATGTTTCAGCACTTTTTCGACTAGTCTATTCCAGCAGGTAGTTGCAAGGATTGACTTCATTAATTTCTTTAGATGTAAGTGAAATTAAGAACAGTTTGAGCAGCCATTTTGTTATCAGTCATTCCTCTGTTGGATCACAGAAAGAGAAGGTAGTGCTTTTCAAGCTCCTTGAAAACATTATTTTAGAAAAATAGCTTTTGATTTAGAGTATATATGAAGGTATGCTCTTACATTCACTGTCACTGAGTCCTAGCAGTGCTGCTAGCAGCAGGAAAAACTGTAATCTCTCTGCCAGAAAGTTACAGTGTATTTGTATATCAGCAGGGTAAGATTTCACTTCTACAGCAGGCAGACAGTATTTGTCAGTGCCTACAAGAAACATACAGACATAAAGAAAGATTGATTTTCTTTTGCAGCATGTGCCAAGTAATCAGTAACTAACTGATTCAGAAGGAAGTTTGCATTTCTGTGTAAAAGAATAGGTGACAATATGATACTATGGTAATTTTTCTGGCTGTGAATTGAACTAAATTCTTTACATAGTTTGCAAGCATAAGAAAATCAATAAGCTCTATTTGTAACAAATGTCTAGTCCATTATCTGTGCATGTCCACAGTACATTGACTGTAACATTAAAAGCCCCTATCCATTAGTGATCTGTCTGTATAAATTCCATCAAGTCACTGGCATCAACAGACATATGTGTCAATTAGAGGGAAGAGGATAGTCTATTCATCCTTAAGTGAGAAATATGGTAAGTACAAATAGCAGTGGCAATATAGGATAAGGACCAGGTATCCTCTGATCAAACTCAGAAGGGATATTTTTAAGAGGTAAAAACTAGCAAGAGAAGCAGTATTGAGTTAGTAGCTGGAACAGATACTGCCTGCTCCCATCTCCACTGCTGGTATGGTGCAAGGAAAGAAAAGGGCAAATGCAATACAGGATGGTAGCAGCAGTGGCTACATACCAGGTGAATAACCATAAAAGCCAGCACAACATTCCATGTTCCATTCTAACCAGTATTTTTGCAGAAACTACGGATTCAGAGGAATCAAGTGAGAGATTTGATGACTTAGATGAAAGGGATATTGAAAAGCTAGTAACTTAGGAGGGTTTGCAGAACTTGATTACTAGTACAATATCCAGTGAGCAGCAGCAGTTTATTTTGGTTCAGGAAACAAACCTAACCAAAATAAACATGAACAGGTGAATTTTAAAAGCCCAACGGGCACATCAATTAGGGGTTGCGCGACTATGTCAGGTTTGTGTATGCTGAGCAGATGTTAAAAGATGCCCGGATGCAGGTATCTCCTGCTACGTGCGCAAATGAAAAGCTTTCAAAAAGGGCAAGGCCTGAGCATGGTCTGGGTGGGACATGGGCCTTCCGAGATTTTAACCTGATCATTGAGTGTAAATACTTTACTTACGCACAATGGTGTGCACCGGGATCCCATGCCGTGTAACTTTACTTCTGTTATGGATCACATGTAAGTGATAAAACAAAAAAACATCCAGGCAGATCAGCGGAGTTTTAAAGGTTGGGGCTAACAGGGGGAAAGGAAGGCCATTAAACTAGGTGGGTTTGGAAGACCTATCCTTTAACTGGGCAGAATGGGAAAGAACTGGTTTTAATGACAATGGCATCGGCGTGCATCCCTATATTTCTCAATCGTTAGCTTTTCATGCCAAACTGTCCAGTTCTACGGAATGTGTGCAATGTAAACAAAATAAAGACTCCTTGACCCATGGTGGTTTCATCATAAAGTTCTGGGAGAAAGTACTACAGTTCTTAAATATGTTGTTGGGTTATGGGTTCCCTTTATCTCCTGAGTAAACTTTGAGAAGAACCTTTCTACACATTTTGTGAGAAAGCGGGATATTCTTTTTGTTTGTAAAGCCTTTGAGTTGGGGGAAAAAGTTGATCTTATTGGTCTGGAGGGAGGAATCCCACCCTCTTATTGGCAATGGAGGAATTCCTTGCATGACATGATGTACTTGGAATCCTTGGAGGTGCATCATTGTGCTCATTTTAGAAGGAAATAAAGGTTTTTGGCTATATGGGAAATATATATTCAGAGTTTGTCTCCTCGAGCTAGAAGATTGATCTTATTTATTTATTTATTTATTTATTTAGCACTTTTATATACCAATATTCATGTAAGAAGTTACAAATCACCTCGGTTTACATTATAACAATAACCATTGCAAAAGAATGCATTATATTAAACAAAGGAAAACAAACATGGATCCAACAAAAAGGGTTTAACAACGAGCTAACTGGAGGAAAATGTTTTTTTGCCGGCGAGCCAGGTGTCTAAGAAAATGACACTGGGATTAGGTATTGAGGAAGAAAACATTTGTTAGATCATCTGTACTCACATACAGAGTGGCTTGCTAGTGACGAAGTTCTACTAGCAAAGCTGCATAATAGGTTCAAAGGGTCATCGGAGTTAAGCAAAGGCTTCACTAAACAACCATGTCTTGAGTCTTTTCTTAAAAGTGGTTGGGCATTGTTCGAGTCGGAGCTCTGGTGGGAGCGAGTTCCATTGAGTTCGTCCAGACGTGGAAAGGGCTCTCTTCCTTAATGAGGATTTAATGGGGTGGGCCAGCAAGGTGTCTTTATACGCTGACCTCACCAGTCTGAGGGAATGTGAGGTCGAAGTGGGAACTTAAGATCCAGGGGGGGTGATGTTGTGAATGGATTTATGGATGATCGTTAGAACTTTGTATAAGATTCTGAATTTGATTGGGAGCCAGTGCAGATTCCGCAGGATGGGTGTAATATGGAGTAATCTTGAATAATTTGTAATTGTTAAAACACTTGGGCTACGGGTTGCAAATTACCCGGTTGTTGTTTTAATTTATTTCCCTTTCTATGTTTTCTTGACTGAATCTGCAGTCTCTTGAATGAACAAAAACAAAGCACTCAGAGTTCTGTGTTCACTATTGTTTTGTTAAAGGGGGTGCATAACAAAATAAGGAAGTGAACTGAAAATGTATTAATCATATTACAGTATACTTATGGAATACATCTGGTGTGCTGACTATATGCTTTGCATTTAATCATGTTAATTCTATCATTTATCTTGTTTTTTTTTAAACAAACTTTCTTCTGATGGATGGATGCTTTGCTGTTTCATGTTCTTTCTGAATTTATTTATTTATTTATTTTATTTAGAGTTTTTATATACCGGCAATCATGAAAACATATCTTGCTGGTTTACATAGAACGGGGGTGCAATAAATACATAGAACTTAAAAACATAGAACCAGAACTGAGGTGACAGAAGGTATAGTTACATTTAACAATGGAGGCCAAACTTGGAGAAGGAAAAAGAGAAGAGAGGATAGAAATGGTTAAACAATGTACAATTTAAATGTAGTATACAAAATAAATGTTATATACAAATGGTAAGGTGTTTTGGGAGTCATTGGGTTGTGTCCGGAAAAGCTTGCTTGAATAACCAAGTCTTAAGTTTTTTCCTAAAAGTTGGGAGGCAGGGCTCCTGTCTGAGGTCTGTAGGAATGGAATTCCACAGTAGAGGGCCAGCTGTGGAGGTGGCACGATTAATAAAAAGCTTTATACTATAATCCTTCCCTTACACGGTAGAAGCAGAATTTGCATGCACAAGCATGCGCCCAATTAAAATTGAGCATACATGTGCACACAGAAAGCATATTTTAAATCATGTGGTCATATATGTGCGAGTGTTGGAAAATAGCCGCGTCCCTGGGCATGGGCTGATGGACGTGCACACTTGCGCTTGCAGGCTGCTTTCAAAGTTACCATTTCTACAAACCACAAAGTGAAAGACAGAGCCCCAAAACAACAAAGAAAAAGCAAACCAAAATGAACTATTTGGCCTGAACATTTTTAATATTTATTCCAGTTCAAGGATGGCATAAATCCAGGACCAAGATTTTCCACAACCAAACAGTTATTATTTCCTATGCGAGTGATTTAGACATATTTAAATCTTGTTTGTCCTTGTGAGAAATGGCAAGAATAGCTTTAATAAAGTCTTCTTTTGCTATGTTCTGCAACAGTCCAGAAATGTCAATAGACTTCCACCAAGTACTGCTAAGCCTACTTATTATTTCTATAGTATTGCTAAATGTACGCAGCACAGATACTTCTCCGTGGCGCTTACAGTCTTGCCAAGATGCAAAGATAAATCAAATAAGAAAATTCAGGATATAAATTTAATAGAAAAAAACATGAATTAAATTAAGGATATGGACAAAAGTATAGCTAGAGCTTAATGGCTTAACATGGATTATGTGATTTAACATGACTGATCAGGTTTATATTAAGCCATGTTTATATTAATTAACTACTTTGCATATATTTGCATGTGACACAGCTTATTAATATTCTCTAGGCATTAACTCCAAAGTTTTGGCATTACTGTTAATGCGCAAGTGGGTGTTACTGAAAACATGTATTAAAGCAGCTTCTTAAACAGACTCATTTAATAGCAATCTTCTTATAGCTGAAATATTAATAAAAAAATAGTAATTCATAAAATACGTATAATTCCTCACAGAATAACCTATTTCCTAATCCATCAATATCGTTGCCATATGTAGTCAAAGGCCAGCAAACCTATTTTCAAAGAGAAACTCACCACAACTTCAGGCCTGGATCCAGTCCCTGGCCTTGGCTGAGCCCAGGTGTTGGCCCTAGGACTTGGCTGAAGCCTCTGCCTTGCATAGGCCAACACAGCAGCATTCTACCGTGGCCTCGGCCTATGCATGCTTGAGGCTTCAGCCAAGTCCGTGTCAGCGGATCCCCACTGGACTGGGAAGTGGTGGTGGACGGAGGGATCTGACCCTGGCAATTTTCTGGGAGAGTGGGAGAGAGGGCTCATTTTTTGGCTGTTTTTTTTTTTTTTGTGGGGGTTAATTGCTTGATTTGTTTTTTTCTCACAAATAAAACAAATGAAGTGATCCATGAACTGAAATTTGTGGGAAAAAAATCTCCAGAAAATGAACCAAAAAATGAAAACACATTTTTTTTCCTTGCACATCCCTAATGAATATTAGAGGTGCATTCATTTAAAATGAAAGTGCAAAATGCAACAAATAAGCTTGATTCATTTCATTTAAAATGAGTGAGTAAAATTCAGTGAATGAGGTTTTACTTCACTAGTACTACTAACTAACATTTGGCGCTGGTTGTGGCACTAGGTTGAGGCATATAGATTCTCTATCTTTGTGGAGACAGTGTTTAGCCAAAAGACCCCTCTTTCCACAATTATATCAAGTTGGGAGATCTGGGGTCTGTGGATGGAGTACAGAGCCAGCGTGGTCCTGCTCTGAGGATCATTGTTGGACTCTTGTGCTCTTACTGTCATGCTGAGGACCCAGTGCAGTTTGCCTTTCTATTAGGCATTGATTGAGCCCGATAGAAGGCATCCACCACTTCCAATACAGTTTCCACAATTGGCTCCGACATAGCCACTTACGCATAGGTCAGTCCAGCCCATCTAGAAACTGCTCCAGGAGGACCTGATTAGCTGCTTCGATGTTTGTTTTTTTTGTAGCTGTAGCCACTTCCATCCAGTATCCCTTAGCCAGTGAAAAAGGCTCTGCAGACTTTCCCTGAGCTATAGGGTACCACATCAAAGCTTTTGCCAATCCATCTCCGTAGTGTACAACACCACTGTTTCTAGGAAGACTGATTTGATTTCTGAATAGCTGGCTCTTCCATCTGGGATGACAGCCTGAAAAACTGCTTGGTTTTTGCCTGTAAGCATATTTGCCATGTAGCTGGTCCAGGTGGCTTCTAGCAACCAGCCATGCGGGTGGGTCTCTCAAAATTTCTTAAGAAAACATCCAAGTCTTCTCCTGCCTTCACTTTAAATAATACATTCCTCCATTATTACTTTTTCTCATGTAATGGAAGCAGTATTTGCAAAAACTGATTTAGAAAAAGAATCAGTGATTCATAGGATATTATACAGTTAGTGACTAAAGAGAATTTGGCATCTCTAGTCAGTAGCATCTTAGCCTCCAGTCAGGAGGTAGAGAAAGCAGATGATACTGACATGGCTGATATTGGACACAGCAAAAGGGAAGACCAACTCCAAGTCTGAACAGCCATTCCCTTTCCCTAATAATGCTGTACAGAAGCCATGTCAGGCCTCCTGCAGGGATTTCCTCTGGCCTGTCCCTATCTAGGGCTTTGAACCAATTTGTTTGGTGCACTTAGCTCCTCTTGTTGGGGTATTTTAGCCACTGTGGGTTGCTCTTTATGCCTCTCATGATGCTTTGAAGTCTTCATGCCACTCTTTCTGCTGCTTTGACCCTTTATCACTGCCTTTGGTTTTTTCTGCCCCTTTTTGGTGCTTTGTAGGGATGTGAATCATTTTTTGACGATTTAAAACAATCGTCAGTTATATTTTAAATCGTCAAAAATCGTTAAGACTCGCGATACAATATAAATTCCCTCGATTTATCATGAAAAATCGTAAGGGGGGGAGGGCGGGGAAAACCGGCACACCAAAAAAACCCCTAAACCCACCCCGACCCTATAAAATGAATCGCTTACCTTCCCCCCACCCTCTCGAACCCCCCCAAAACTTTTTACGAGTACCTGGTGGTCCAGTGGGGGCGCGGGGACCAATCTCCCGCTCTCGGTTCATCGGCGCCATTTTGGCTGCCACTCAAAAATGGCGCCGATGGCCCGATAAAAAAAAAAACCCACCCGACCCTTTAAAAACGACCCCTTAGCTTCCCCCACCCTCCCGATCCCCCCAAAACATACCTGGTGGTCTAGTGGTGGTCCTGGGAATGATCTTCCGTTCTCAGGCCGTCGGCTGCCACTCATAAAGATGGCGCCAATGGCCCTTTGCCCTTACTATATGACAGGGTATCCGTGCCATTGGCCGGCCCCTGTCACATGGTAGGAGCACTGGCTGGCCGGCGCCATCTTTAAAGATGGCCGCCACCTTTGTAAAGATGGCCGCCGCTGTATTTAAAGATGGCCGCCGCCATCGTAAAGATGGCCGCCGCCATCTTTAAAGATGGCGCCGGCCATCCAGTGCTCCTACCATGTGACAGGAGCTGGCCAATGTCACGGATACCCTGTCATATGGTAAGGGCAAAGGGTCCGGCACCATCTTTATGAGTGGCAGCCAACGGCCTGAGAATGGGAGATTGCTCCCAGGACCACCACTAGACCACCAGGTATGTTTTGGGGGGCTCGGAGGGTGGGGGAAGCTAAGGGGTCATTTTTAAAGGGTTGGGTGGGTTTTTTTTTTTATCAGGCCATCGGCACCATTTTTGAGTGGCAGCCAAAATAGCACCGATGGCCCGAGAGCGGGAGATCGGTCCCCGCGCCCCCACTGGACCACCAGGTAATCGTAAAAAGTTTTGGGGGGGTTCGGGAGGGTGGGGGAAGGTAAGGGATTAATTTTAAAGGGTCAGGCCTCACTACAAAAAAAATAACGATGTGAATCAGAACCAATTCCGATTCACATCACCCACATCACCCACGATCAGATTTTTCCCCCCCTCTAGCCAAACCCGATCATTAAGACGATCAGGCACACGATTCACATCTCTAGTGCTTTGTTCCCATTTCAGTGTACCTTGTGCTATTCATGCCCTTGGTGCCCTTTTGTTCCTCTCATGTAGACTTGGGTGGGGGATGTCATGCCATCGTTGATGGTATCCTTTGTCCCCCTTTTGGAGTCTTGTGGTGTTCTGGCCTCTCTTGCTGTTTTATTTATTTATTTTTTTATTTATTTGAAATCTTTTCTATACCGTCGTTAAGTTAAATAACCATCACTACAGAAGGGCACGATAAAGAGAAATATGGGTGGTATAGATTACAAATTAATCATGTGCCATCATAGTTTATTATTTTAAATTGTTACCGTACTAAGTGTGTAAGTTAATCCTGATTGTTAGGAACAAATTAGGCGGTTTGATTTTAACATTAATATGCTTTTGTAGGTTACTAATTACTTCTAGCTTGGTGTATCCTTATCAACTATTTTTCTCCTTCTCTTTATCTTTATAAAATGCTTGTTTAAAAAGCCAGGTTTTCAGATTGGTTTTGAATATTTTCAGATTTCTCTGTAGTCTTATTTCGAGTGGCATGGTGTTCCATAGTACGGGACCAGCCAGTAACAGTGCTCTTTCCCTTACTTGCGTTGCTTTACTCCTCTGACAGTGTCTTGGAGAACTAATATCACTGCTGGCAGTGTTTTGCCCCATTGCAGGTCCTTGGGCTATTTATGCCACTTTTGGTTCCACATTGATACTGTCTTGATATTTTAGAGTGCATTTGCTCTTTTCATGATGTCAACCAAAAAGTTTCATTACAAATGATTAGAAAACCCCAATTTGGGCGCACAAACAAGGCTGCATTCCTTCCTCTTTTGATTTTAAAATAAAACACATTAATAAAACAAATATATGAAAATAAATGTAATGTGAATTGAACTGAACTAATGATTATGACCTATGAAACAATAAAAAAAAAATTGCAACAAAAGTGTTCTCTCTGCATATCCCTAATGGATATCATTATTAATTTTGTAGAGAAGATTCATGCTGTCCAACAAATACTGATGCTAGATTGCACTGCACTGAATCTGAAAATCTGAAAATGACCCATAGTCATTCTTGCTTGCAAACTTTGTTGAAAGGTTATTAATGAAAACCTACCTTTTTATTTATTATATAAGCTGAGAGTATACGCTTTCTATGTCCAATGTATTAAAATATTTCGGTAATTTAATTTTAGAGTATTTGTTTTGGTGTGAGAGTCAGTTTGGGGGGGAGGGGCAGGATTATTGGTCTCCTATTTCTCTTCCCATTTGCTAAGCAGATATCTTTGTAGAAAGAAACAATGGGAAACCTTGCTGAAATTAGGAAACAGAAAACAAAGGACTAGTAGTAGTAGTAAAATCAAGAATAGAGAGAACAGGGAATAGGAACTGAGTACCATGGCTCTGGATGCCTGCATTGTGTCTATCAGAACAGGCACATCATAACACAAGCAGAGGCCATGTTTTCAATCAGCCTATGCTTCATTTCTTTTGTTTAGCTGCAGATGTGTTTATCTCTTAAATAAAGTGTTTTGGCAAAGAATCATTACAAAGTTAGTTCAGTGTGAAGGAATATGTATACTATGGTGACTTAATCCAGAGTATGCAAAGCAGAAGGCAGTAGGGATGTGAATCGTTTTTTGACGATTTAAAATATCGTCCGATATATTTTAAATCGTCAAAAATCATTAGGGCCACGATACAATACCAATTCCCCCGATTTATCGTTAAAAAATCGTAAATCGGGGGAAGGGGGAGGGTAGGAAAATCGGCACACTAAAACCCCCTAAAACCCACCCCCGACCCTTTAAATTAAATCCCCCACCCTCCCGAACCCCCCCCCAAATGCTTTAAATTACCTGGGGATCCAGCAGTGGTCCAGAACGGCGGCGGTCCGGAACAGCCCCCTCAATTGAATCCTTTTGTCTTCAGCCGGCGCCATTTTGCAGGAGGTCGTTCAGCGGCGGTCCGGAACCCCCGCTGAACGACCTCCTGCAGTCGATCTCCTGCCGGCGCCATTTTCCGTACGGAAAACGATTCGCGGCAAGAAATCGCTTCCTGAACCCCGCTGGACTCCCAGAAACTTTTGGCCAGCTTGGGGGGGCCTCCTGACCCCCACAAGACTTGCCAAAAGTCCAGCGGGGGTCCAGAACGACCTCCTGCGTCGAATCGTTTTTGTCTATGGCCGCCGCCATTTTGCGGCGGCCATTTTGCAAAATGGCGCCGGCTGAAAACAAAAGGATTCAATTGAGGGGGCCGTTCCGGACCGCCACCGTTCTGGACCACCGCTGGATCCCCAGGTAATTTAAAGCATTTGGGGGGGTTCGGGAGGGTGGGGGATTTAATTTAAAGGGTCGGGGGTGGGTTTTAGGGGGTTGGCTCACGATTTTAACGATTTTTCACGATATTTTTAAAACCCAAACGGCAACAATACGATTCCCTCCCCCTCCCAGCCGAAATCGATCGTTAAGACGATTGAGGACACGATTCACATCTCTAGAAGGCAGCAGAAAGAAGTCTTGAAGTTATTTCTTAGAACTGCTCCTGAAACATACTACTGTGCAACTATGACGGTAATTTTGAAAAAGCCGTGCAAGCGCACATCTATGTGCGTATGCTGTCTCATGCCAAAGGATGCAGCCATATTATAACATACGTGTGGATATGCACGCAGGGTATAAAGCAGGCTGCATGTGGGTACATGAGCGCATAGTTTTATATGGATGTGCTCATGTGTGTGCAATTGCTCCTCTACTGCATACGTGGGGGAATTTTATTAGACTCGCATGCCGACGCAATTACCAGTTTTCCTAGTTCAATCCCAGTTTGTCCAGATTAAAGGATAGGACTTCCTAACCCTCCCAGTTAATTAGCCCCCCTCCTTTTACCTGGTTTGTCCCTATGCTTAAAACCCCGCTTTAGGACTTACATGCCATCTATAGCAGAAGTAAAGTTACATGGTAGGGGACCCCTGCTCGCGTTGGTGCGTGTAAGTATTTACACGCTGGTTTCATTCATGAATCCTGGAATGCCCATGCCCTACACAGACCATGCCCACATCCCACTCCTTTATCGTAAAAACATTCTTGGGCACGTACCAGGAGATAACATGTGTGCGGGGGCACCTTTTAAAATCTACATAGCGCGTGCTGGCCTGACTTCTGCGTATATCTCCTGTCTTTAGTGTGTGCTGAGTTTTTAAAATTCACCCCTCTGTCTGCTAAATTATTTCTCTTCCTTGAAATAATCACAATCTGACATGCTGTATGGTATTGGAACAGTTTTAGTCTTGGCTGTACTTACATAAACAAAATGCTAACTGTGTAAATTTTGAAAATCATTTGCTGCCTTCGTCTAGTTACATTTTCTAAATTTTGGTCTGACTTTGTGTGGAAGTGTTCAGTAAGATTGTAAGACTCAAGATATGGGTCTTTGAGAAATATCAATTGATGTATGCCAGATTATATAACTTCAGGTTTTCATCAGGACAGTGATCTGCTGGACCGTCGGAAACATTGCTTTGGTGTCCAATCTGAATCTGGCGAGGATGTCTACTTTTCTGTGGAGTTAGAAGATGAACTATCACTGTGGGAAAAGGCCTTTCAAACTGCAACTTTCTTGGAAGTTGAAAGGATTCAGGTGAGATATCTGTAATGGGAAATGTAGTTTTTGTTTTAATTACATTATAGTAAGGTATGTGACAGGAAAGAAGGGAAAAGACAGCATTATGCAGGCTCTTAGAATTGTTGACAAAGGGACTACTTAGGGACTTCAAATATCAGGATAGGACTTACCTGTACAATTCTATTTAGTAGAGAATATCAAAATATAAAACATGTTTGGTACATATGTTGACATTTAATTTGCTTAAGGTAATCACTTACAGACCAACTTTCCAAACTCAAAGGGATGACCAAGGCAATGTAAAACCATAAAAATCAAACATGAAGCACAAATGGTTGAAATAAGCATGAGCGTTGGTCAAATAGTCTAATATTTTGACAAAACACAAACTTAAAGACAGAACTTTTATTTATGAGAATACGGTTCATTTGTAAAAAAAAAAAAAAAAGGTTGAAACTGTTTTGTTTCTATTACTTTTTTTTTTAAATAATAACTACCCGCACAATTTTAAAACACAGCACTTAGGGCTGAAGTCCGTGTGTACAAAGTATATGAAGACTTCAGCCATAATTTTCAAATTCTAACTGCACAGGTAAGTCAGCTTCCAAAATTTAAAAGTACACATGAACCTTTGTGTTACCTTTTTTTCTGGGGTTTTGCTCTTTCTCCTAGAGCCATAAAGTATTTCTTTCTTGGGGCTGGCTTCACAGACATATTTTTGATGTTGTAGTGGATGATCTTCTGGGAACTAGTGACCACTGGATGGTGTGGGCCCATCCACAAGTAGCCTCTCACATCTCTAGCCCAACACCACTGGCCCCATGCTTCCTTTGCGGCATGGAGTGCCTCTGTCACCGCTGCTGTCTTCGGCGGGCCTGATGCCGCTGCAGGCCCCTCAAGCGTATCCTAGTTTCCAAACTGCCTTCGCTCAATAAGGTGTTGTTTCCCATAGAGTCCTCTCTGATTGCCAGTGACAGAGCCTGCAACAAGGAAGCGTCAGATGTAATTCCCTCAGCAGGAGTAGAAGAAACTCCTCCATTTAGCTCTTCCAATGAGGCCACAAAATTATGGCTTATAACTGCTGCTGTAGTGGTTCCCAAGGTGCTAGAGTCAACCGATTAATTACAGGGCTTACCGGCCTCGGCTCCATTTCCTCAGATGTCTTGATGAAAGGAGGACATGGTATTGTAGGCACGCCAGGACTCAGAGATGTTTCTTCGGCCGTCACCGGCGTTCACTCAGTATCAGCATCCACAACTGTGTTCATATCCGGCATAATTGTTGGTGCAGGAGCAAAGAAGCCCTCAATCCGAGGCTGAAATAAGTCAATCAAGGGAGAAGCCTGTTCAATTTCCCTCAATTTGGCTTTTCTTTTTGTATGAGGCATTCTAAAGAAAAAGAAATGCAAGCCAAGGATATGGTTTGCATCCATTGTACATGAAAACTGGAGGGTGGCTAATGTAACTCCAATATTTAAAAAGAGCTCCAAGGGTGATCCGGGAAACTACAGACTGGTTAGCCTGACTTCAGTGCCAGGTAAAATAGTGTAAAGTGTTCTAAATATCAAAATCACAGAACATATAGAAAGACATGGTTTAATGGAACAAAGTCAGCATGGCTTTACCCAAGGCAAGTCTTGTCTCACAAATCTGCTTCACTTTTTGAAGGGGTTAATAAACATGTAGATAAAGGTGAACCGGTAGATGTAGTATATTTGGATTTTCAGAAGGCGTTTGACAAAGTTCCTCATGAGATGCTTCTAGGAAAAGCAAAAAGTCATGGGATAGGTGGCGATGTCCTTTTGTGGATTACAAACTGGCTAAAAGACAGGAAACAAAGAGTAGGATTAAATGGACAGTTTTCTCAGTGGAAGGGAGTGGGCAGTGGAGTGCCTCAGGGATCTGTATTGGGACCTGTACTTTTCAATATATTTATAAATGATCTGGAAAGAAATACGACGAATGAGTTAATCAAATTTGCAGATGATACAAAATTGTTCAGAGTAGTTAAATCACAAACAGACTGATAAATTACAGGAAGACCTTCTGAGACTGGAAAATTGGGTATCCAAATAGCAGATGAAGTTTAATGTGGATAAGTGCAAGGTGATGCATATATGGAAAAATAACCCATGCTATAGTTACACAATGTTAGGTTCCATATTAGGAGCTACCACCCAAGAAAGAGATTTAGGCGTCATAGTGGATAACACATTGAAATTGTCGGTTCAGTGTGCTGCGGCAGTCAAAAAAGCAAACAGAATGTTGGGAATTATTAGAAAGGGAATGGAGAATAAAACAGAAAATGTCATAATGCCTCTGTATCGCTCCATGGTGAGACCACACCTTGAATACTGTGTACAATTCTGGTCGCTGCATCTCAAAAAAGATATAGTTGCGATGGAGAAGGTACAGAGAATGCCGACCAAAATGATAAAGGAAATGGAACAGCTCTCTTATGAGGAAAGACTAAAGAGGTTAGGACTTTCCAACTTGGAGAAGAGATGGCTGAGGGGGGATATGATAGAGGTGTTTAAAATCATGAGAGGTCTAGAATGGGTTAATGTGAATCAGTTATTTAAACTTTCGGATAATTAATAGTAAGACTAAGGTGCACTCCTTGAAGTTAGCATGTGGCACATTTAAAACTAATCGGAGAAAGTTATTTTTCACTCAACACAGAATTAAACTCTGGAATTTGTTGCCAGAGGATGTGGTTAGTGCAGTTAGTGTAGCTGTGTTTAAAAAAGGATTGGATAATTTCTTGGAGGAGAAGTCCATTACCTGCTATTAATTAAGTTGACTTAGAGAATAGCCACTGCTATTACTAGCAACGGTAACATGGGATAGACATAGTTTTTGGGTACTTGCCAGGTTCTTATGGCTTGGATTGGCCACTGTTGGAAACAGGATGCTGGGCTTGATGGACCCTTGGTCTGACCCAGTATGGCATGTTCTTAGAGAGCTCCAGCCATTTTCAAAAAGTGGCCTTCTTGGATCTCCCCTATGCCAGTTCTTTTGTTCTTAAATAAAACAAGGTCCCTTGATTTGCATTTGGATGATGGATGGAATGGGGCAATAAGGCCCTCAAATTGCCTGTTGGGGATGGTGGGAGGACTGGGGCCCCCATCATAGCTGGTGTTAGCCAAGATTGACTCATGTAAAATGTTAACTACACATCTCTAAGATGTATTTGAATGTTAGCATTATATAGTAACATAGTAGATGATGGAAGATAAAGACCATTTGGCCAACCAATCTGCCCAATTATTTGTTCTATCTACATTGCTTAGGATGCATCCCAGTTTTCAGCCATAGAAACTTGACCACTTGCATGCCAAGCAGCTCACTTTACATGTTTCTCACATTAGTCCTCTATGGGGATAATTTAAAGAATGGTCCATAAATACAAAGGCTCACGATTCTTTTTATTTCCAGAAATTACACTAATTTTCAAAATGAAAGTATCCACAAGCTTTAACTTTGAAAATTATCTCAAGAAAACCTTTTGCACATATATACACCTGTTAATTTGTGTGGGTACTTTTTCTGAGAAAAATTACATACATACGTTTGGAAATTCAAAAGTAAGCAACAATAATGTGAAAGCCCTACCCAATTCCACCCCAAGGAATGCCTTCCTCTCTATCCCTGTGGGTAAAATTGCACACATCTGTACTAGTACTGTTACCCACATATAGGGTGAGCAATTAAAAACAAAAAACAACCTTTTTCTATGGGTACAGCACTGTTTTGCTGCGGAAATTGCTTTGAAAAGTATCCTCGTCGTGTCTAATTTAACACTAATGCAGACTAATGCAGAATCCTGAGAGGACTTAGCTTTAGCTAATGCAGATCATCTTAATAGATGTTAAACCCTGCTTTAGAACTAATGCAGCTTAGTACATAAACCAGAGGAGACCAACTCTGGTCCTCACGAGTCATATACTGGTCTGGTTTTCAGTATATCTTTGATGACTATGCATGAGATAGATTTGCATGCACTGCTTCTCCTGAAGTATATATTTTGTTTCATCTACAAGTGAAAAAATTAGATTTATGGCAAGATTTTGTCATGCTGTTTGTAGTATGTACCAAGAAGAGTTATTTATTGCTAAGTGTTTTGGTATAGATTGCATTTAAATGCAAATGACACAGCTGGTTTGAACATGTAGAAATACTTAAGAATGAGTGTGGCAGCAGAAAATTACATTTTTCCTTCATATTTGTTTGTGTCATGCTGATTATTTACGGTGGTACATTGTTCTTAAAATGTGTATAACCAAAATAAACAAGAAAAGGCACTCAAAGGCGGTAATGCTCACTCAGCAACATTTTCCTTTAGTAAATTGCATGTTTTATTTAAATAAACCTGCTAAGCTATGTTTGATGAATATGGAGTTCTTTCATGTTTCATTTTCTCCAAATGCTTAACAACCTTACTGGGTGATTCATCAAGCCACATTTGAGTTCTAACACATGTTAATAAATATATTGCACGATAAATGAAATATTGTGCATTTCCCCCCCCCCCCCCCAGATACCCTCCCCATTACAATGCCCTTTTTTCATGCATGTATAAAGCAAATTCATGCAAAGAAGGTAATTACTAGTCAATTTGATGTAAATAATTTATTGTGGTTGACCGAGAAGGTGATAAAACATCTACACCTATTTGAAATGCGCTAGATTGCAGCGGGAGGCCCAGGACTCTAATGAGGGTCCTGAGGCTCCCACCGTACATCTAAAGGGGTAGAAAAACTTTAAAAAATTGTTGCAGCCAACTGGGGAGGTTGAGCAGGGATCATTACTAATGGCCATCATTGGAGGCGGCCCCGACACCCACAAAATGTTTAACAGAAAAAGAACTGCATGGTGAGGTCCCAGCCACCTTCCCCCTCCCTCAAAGCATACAATAAAATGAGGCCCAGGGCCCCGATACCAATATCCCCCACCCCATGTCACAACCTGAATCTCCCCACCCCTATCCTCTTAAAGTCATTCCATCAATTCACCTACCCCCAGACCCCCTAAAGTCACTCCATGAAACCCCCCACCCCCAATTCCCTCAAACTCATCACATGAATCCCCCCACTCCCCTGGCGCACCTTCAGACCTTACCCCAGTCACATGGCTGGGGCAAGGTCAGGACAGAGCCATTTTGGAAAAAGGTGCAAACTGGGTTGGGTGTGAGGGTGCACCCGGCCCCGACATGGGATCCCTTTCAAAGTACAAGGGGTTCTGGAGGAGTGTCGAGGGTGGGGGGTCCTGCACTTAATTTTTTGGGTGGGTGGGAGTTTCATGTGACTTCTGGGGGGGCTGGGGATGGGGGATTCATGGAGTGACTTCGAGGGTAGGGGATTTATGGAATGACTTTGAGGAGGCAGAGGTGGGGGCGGGAGGTACTAATATTGGGAGTCATCGTCACATTTTATTGTGGGCTTTGGGGAAGGGAGGGTTGGGGCCGTTGCCATGCTGTTCTTTTTTTTAACTTTTAAACATTTTGGGGGTATTGGGGTCACATTGACTGGCGGCCCGGCCCCAGGTTGAGATGGGGGTCAGCACTGACCTCCGCTCAACCTACCCCTTTGGGTGTGACTATTTGGGGGGCGGCAGTGGCCTTTAAGGCAATGGTGGTCCCATGAGGTTGGGGCCACCATCGCATTAAAGGTCCACTCGCTGTGTTCTTTTGTGCCACGGTGTTATACCGTCACACAAAAGAAAGTGCCAAAAAGCTGTGATGCTTTTTGGGGGGAAGGGGCCCCATTATCATGGCGACACCTCTCCATGATATAGTGGGATCTCTCCTGTGAGAAAATATTGTGGTTTAATGCATCTAGGGGTTTAGGGACCTATTTCCAAAAATGTTTGTTCCATTGAGTGTCTATGGGGAAAAGGCTTAGTAAATAAAGCCCTTAGGAACATTGTACTGAACTGAATAACATTTGTATTGAGTATGCATTACATTTATATTTGATAATATGATTCTAATTTTGAAGCTCTACATATTTTTAATATTAAAAAGGATAGGGAATATAATGTATTTTAGTGAAATATCCTTCAGCATGCTATTTTTCATTTAAAATACCATTTTTCATGCAGAACAAGTAAAGCTATACCCATAGCATGCATAACAATATTTTCTTGCTATCCCTGGATGTTTATTTATTTATTTAATTTAAAAGCTTATATTCTGCTCATTTCTTAAAAAGTCTAAAGGCAAATCTTAATAGATATACACTTAATTTAAAACAATCAACAAAAATCAACAAAATGTCAATTGAAATCTAACCAAAAAAAGACTGGAACAAACCTGGGCCAAAAAATAACAGATAGTTAGTTAATACCATAGACACTTCATAAAATACAAATTTATAATTCAGTTACTTAAAAGACCTGGGAGAAGAAGAATGTTTTCACTGCCTTCTTAAAGGAAACAAATTACAAAGATGTCATATTGTTTGGTGTCAGGGCAGCTTAGGAGAGTGCCTCATCCAAGTGGACAGTATTAATATTATTTTTATGTATTTAAAAGTAATTATTACCCATGCCCTCCAAATAGTTCAGGACGGGGTACATTGTCACATACACAAGAGTTAAAAAGCAATTAAGATATTACAATAAAATAAAAGAAAGATGTCAACAAGAAACATATTCAGGGACAGCTATCTGTCACAAAACAATGACAAAGATAATTGATGGGGACAGCAAGATATGTGATATAGAAGCCAAGGAGAAAGATTAAATACATCCTTAAATAGGAAAGTCTGGAGTGTTTTCTTGAAGAGTTTAGGTTGTTTCATGCTGCGTATTGCTGTTGGTAAGGAGTTTCATAGTAAAGGGTTTCCTGTGGAGAAAACCCTTTCCTGAGATACCTATAGGGGAAGGGATGTCAAGAAGATTCTGGCTAGACAAACGGAGGTGCATGTTGGGGTATACATTTTTGTTGTAGCTGAAATCCAGGGAGAAGAGACATTGCTTAACAGATTATGAAACATGACTTCTAATTTCTATTGGACACACCAGTGCCCTGGGAAGCAGTGTAATGAGTGAAGAAGGGGTGTAATACATAAAGAAAGAACTGCAAGTAAATGAGGATATGCTGATCAGAGTGTACGTGCAGGGTTATAGATATGCAGGACTGAGTAGATCCAAGGGATTAAGTTGTCTGAAAAACATTTGTGGACCAGAGTGGCAACCATGTACCTAAGCTTCCATTCAATGGGTAACCAGTGCAATGATTTTAAGACCAGGGTGATGTGCTGTCAAAAAGAAGTGCCAGATAGAACTCTAGCTGTGGATATGAATGAACCTGCTAGGGATGTGAATCGTTTTTATAATAAATTGAAATATCTTACGATATTTCTTAATTTGTTATATATCGGTTAAAATGCAAAACGAACACTTTTTACCCCGACTTTTCGTAAAAATCGTTTTTCGGGTTAGTGCGCCCTAACTCCCATTAGCGCGCACTAACAAAAAACTGTTTATTTTTGTTATTTTTTGTTAGTGCGCGCTGACGGGAGTTAGCACGCACTAAGCCAAAAAACAATTTTTTACTAAAAAAAAATGCCGATCCGCTGGAAAACGAGATTTTCCCACAGCCAGATGAACCCGAAAGCGCAAACGATCGGGCACCCAATGCACATCCCTACTATCTGCAAGGCTCAGGGATGGTTACTTTCAAAGCAGTGCACAGGCGCATGTTAGCACATGTGCATGCCCAGGGAGGTGGTCATTTTATAATTTAGTTATGGTCCCGGGCCGTGTCCCAGTCCCTTCACCTACCTCGGGGCCGGCCCGGGCCACTGCAATGCTTTCTCGGCCAGCTAGGCCCGGCCCGGCCTCTGCCGCGGCGCTCCCTCATTGAGGGAGACACCATCAATCCGCCATGCCTGGCCCCACCCCCTAGGCGTGCGTGCACGCAGGGGTTCAAGATTTAAAGGGGCCAGCATGGGAAGAGAGGGAGCAGCCCACAGATGACGTCAGGTGCTGCAGGGGTATTTAAACCCTGCAGCTAGGCCTATGCTTTGCCTTCACTCTCTATTGAGAGCTACTAATTGCTGCTTCCGACTACTGGCTTCTGACTTCGGCTTTCGACTACTGGCTTCTGACTCCGGCTTTCAACTACTGGCTTCTGACTTCGGCTCGTCCACTGGCTTCTGACCTCGGCTCATCTACTGGCTTCTGATTCCGGCTTCTTTCCACTGGTTCCTGACTCCGGCTTTCATCCAGGAGGCCTCTCCTAAATCCAAGCGGCTCAGGTCCTCACGAGCTCCTCTCGGGGGGACTGCGGGCTTCCAGTGGTGAAGTTCCAGTTGGCCTCCTGGCTTCAGCTCTAGTCTTCTCTAGCCTCTGGAACTCCTTTTCAGGCACTGACCCACAGGAGACCGCACGTAAGTCCAAGTGGCTCGGGTCCTCACGGGCTCCTCCTGGGGGGACCTCAGGCTTCCAGTGGTGAAGATCCCTCCGGTCTCCTGCCCTGTGCCACCTCCCGGCTTCGACTTCCATTGTGGGCCTTCCCACGGTGTGTTATCATCTGTCCCAGCTAGCTCAAGGGTCCACGAATCCAACACACTTGCATGCACATATGTGCACATGTTATAAAATAGCCTGGGCATGTGCACGTGTGCCCAATTTTAAATAGGGGCGCGCCTGGTGTACAAATCCTATTTCTACTGCATAAGTCAGTGGATTTTAAAAGGGGCACATTGCCTATGCCTATGCAATTCCACCAGTTCATCTACCAGTTTGCCCAGTTAATAGTTAGGTCCTCCAACTGCCCCCCCCCCTCCTATTTTAATAGCCTACAGTTACCCCAGTTATCCCAGACCCTTAGTTTTGTTTTCTTTAACTCACCTTCTCCATAGCAGAAATAAACCTATGCGGTACTTGATCTGGGGGCATGTCAAGATGCATAACACCTGTTGCCCTGCCCAAAATGCGCATGCCCCGCCCAGACACCACCCAGACTCTGCCCCTTTTTCAATTTGAGTGAGATCTGCGTGCTGCCAGAGATACGTGAGCATCTCAGAGGCTTTTAAAATTCGATGGGCGCGCTCTGGCTGATTTTTGCATGGATGCCTAATTGATAAACTTCTTGGGCTTTTAAAAATTCACCTTTAGGATTTATGACAGGTAATCCAAGAAGTAAAAAATTGCTATAATCAAGCCCAAATGAGATAAGGGTCTGAACTACTGTTCTGAAATCTTGAGCTGGCAATAAGATTTACAAGCATTCTTAGTTTAAAGAAAGATGTCTTAAGCATTACCAAAGATTGAATTTTTAATTTCATAGACAGATTTGGATCAAGAATGACCCCCAAGTAACATACTGAAGTTGAAACTGTTGTTTTATGGTTCTTGAAAATGAAAATTGATGGAATGTTCTTTACTAGGAACCTGCTAAGAATGATGATTTCAATTTTCTCTAAATTCAGAGCCAGGCAATGATGGACTAGCCAGGCTCTAATGGTAGAAAAACAGATTGCTAGATTATTTGTCATAGACCATAAAGTTTATATGGGGATAAAAAAACTGAATATGATCAGCATAGATCTGATAATGTACCCCTAAAGTAAAAAGTAACTTGCACTGAGGAGACAAGTAGATATTAAAAAGCCCGTGGCACGCTGGATGCAATGTCAAACCAGTCAGAGGAAGAGGAACCAATAATTACCCGCTGTACATAATTCTACATATAAGAAGTAAGCCAGCCCAGTACAGTGCCAGAAATGCTGATCTCTGCAAAAGATTTGAGGACAGTGTGACTTAAAGTATCAGAGGCCACAAATATGTTCAGTAGTAGCATTACATAGACAGTACCATCTGTGACAGTTGGTGTCAAAACTGGATAAAAGAAGCAAATCTGTGCTGAATCCAGTCTGAAATTCGAATTGATAATTGTTGAGAATGCAATGTTGTTTCAGAAAATCATTCAGCTGCTCTAATACCACACTTTCAACAATTTTACATAGAAAGGGAAGAGTAGAAATCAGTTGATAATTATTAAGCACAGCAGGGTCCAGAGAGGGCCTTTTCAATAAAGGTCAGACAATAAGACTGTGTCAGAATGTTAGTTGGTCAAGCATCGGAGTATTTGCAGGTTATGATATCTATTAATGAGTCAATAAAAAAATGTTGCCTTACATGAGCTTTTCAAAGATCACTTCTTCAGATGTTAGATATAACGAACATAACATAGTGGAAGAGTTTATTGTGACATAATAACATAATAGCATTCTAGATAATGGTAGAAATATCCAGCCTGTATTTTTATGAAGAATTCTGATTGGCAAAACATTGATATATATTTTCTTAAAGTATTAAAGTATACATTAGAGTCTAAAGTTCATATTGTAAATGCTTTGTATCAACAGTAACTTTGGATTATCTGCTAAGGATTCTTTTGTTGTCTGGTCTTTTCAGTGTAAAACCTATGCTTGTGTGGTGGAGAGTCACCTTTTGGGTCTTACCATTGATTTTGGCATGGGCTTTGTCTGCTTTGATGCTGCAACCAAGGTAAATTTCATAAACTTATCCTAAATATGTTGCTAATGCTTTTGTCCTCAGATTCTTTTATTAGATTGCAGGGAAGCTGAGTACTATATCATTCTATAGTGAATAATTATCTATTAGAGCACCTTCTTTCCATATGTGTTATAAATATAAACCAAATTCCTTTATTATACAGCTGCTTTTGTACTTTTAAGGGACAATATTCAAATCATAGAAGGAACTTGCAACAGTTGTCTTTGAAAAATTCAAGGCAGTCAGGAATTGTGGGTAAAAAGACAAGTGCAAAGTAGGTGTGGTAAAGTATTTGAAGAGATAAAAAAAAAAATCCCTATGGGCTCCACATCCAACTTTTCCCACATAAAACTATGCATGCTGCCAAATAGCCAGGGAACCCCAAACTAGGGCCCATGGGCTTTTGCCAATCTGCTATGATTTGTTTTGGTGTGGCCCTATCCGGCCCATTGGAGAAAGTTTTCTTTTTTTTTTTGTTTGTTTTAGTTTTAAATGCACTGTCGAGGATGGGGGTGCAGAAAAGCTATCAGAGTTTCACAAGCCCCACTAGTGGAATGACACTGCTGATGAACATTTCTGGTGTAGAGACCAGGCACATCAGCAGAAGAAGAACCAGGGAAATGGCACGTGAGAGCCATAGAACTGAAGAGAAAGTATGAGAGTCACATGCATCCCAGTCAGTGCTAATGGAGGGAGAGGAAAAAGTGCTGTCATGAGAACAGCTGCACCCATGAATAAAGGTGATAGCACCACACATCTGGAATTGCTCTTAACCAGGCCAAGAGTCTATTTTCCTTTCCCTCTAGGTCTCTAATTCCAGCCTGCATAGTCCTTGTGGTGCCCTTCCTCTGTCATTCTCTTCTTGGCAATGCAAGATGGGAAGAGGCTTCCCATGAATAGGGGAACCATAACCTACTAGGGAGGGAGGGGGGAAGGAGGAAAAAGTATATCTGTTACCCTTAATGGGAGGACCCAGCCTGCGGATACGAGGAGAGGCTGCTCATTTGGGAGCTCTCCCATGGGTGTGGGGCTGATAGTTCAGAGGGTTATCTGAAGTGGCTCAATAGTCCTCTAGCTGCCAGACTGACTTTCAGAAGTGTCCGATATTAACCTTGAACAGGGATTTATGCTTGGAGTGAAGAGAAGGAGAAGGCATGGGATAAAGTCTGGACCCTTACAGGGTCATTCCTCAAAATGTGTTAGGCCATTATCATGGGCGTTAGGGCTCTAACACCCGCGATAACGCCATAACACATCCTTATTTATATTTATCGCATCTTGCAATGCGAATACACATTTTTAGTCTTTAGTCAAAGCAGATGAGTTTGGATGGAGTTTATGAAAATGAATGGGATTAACACTGCGTGCAATAATATAACGCACGTTATTACCAGAAATAGCTACTCCTTTTTTTCTGGCGTTAAGCTGTGCGATATGTCCAAAATGGAATTTGTGATATTTTGGGCAAATTCTGTTTTAGGGAGAGAGAGAGAGAGGGAGGCAGAGACAGAGAGACTCTGGGGTGGCACACATAATTGTCATCTATTTATACCACTATAGGAGGGTCATCTAGAAACTCGAGGTGAGGTTTTGGTGGTGGACTAGGGTTTTGGGGCCAATTTTAATGCACAGCCAGACGTTTGAACAGCACAGTACACACCAGTGAAGACTGAATGTGATTTGGAATGAGGAAAGATACACAAAGATGAGATTTCTACACTGTTCTCTCATCTTAGTTGATGCATCTGAACCTGGGTACTATCAAGCTAGGGCGAGAGAACAGTGTAGAAATCTCATCTTCGTATACATTTCCTCATTCCAGATCACATCAAATCTTCACTGATGTGTACTGTGCTGTTCGTACTTTTGGCTGTGCATGTAAAACTTGCCCCAAAAACCTAGTCCACCACCAAAACTTCACCTTGTGTTACTAGATGACCCTCCTATAGTGGTATAAATATTTGAGTACTAGGAGAGCCTTGCAAAGAGCCTCTCTCTCTCTCTCTCTCTCTCTCTCTCTCTCTCACCAGCTTACAAAGTGAAAATATTGCAGGTGCAATACATTTAACACATATTACAATAAAATACCTATGCTAAAATAACACACAGTGCAGTAACTCAAAAACTATCCTAACCATGCCACTTTTTCTTATTGCAGGTGTTATTCATGTGAAATTAATAGCATTTTTATGAATCTAGGGGTTAATGTGCTGTCTCTTTACCATAGGTGGAGCACCTCCTGAGTGCCCCCTGCCATCTCATCCAGCTTAGGTGTTGTGAGGCCTGGTAGAGGGAGGTTCCCACCAGACCCCACTTGTGATGAAATGGAACTGAAATCAATCTTTTATTTCATATGTAGTTAAATCATTTTGTTCAGATTCAGACTTTGGTCATGGAGATCAAGGATATAATACTTACATCTCTGACATAAATTTATAAAAAAGAAGACAGAAACAGAGCCTGTCATGTTTTTCTCACTGATTCAGATTGAGTTCAGGTTAGAGTGAGCAAACATTATTGCCATCTGGAAATGATTAAGTGGCCTATATAGAATGAATTGTAGTTTTATGCTAGTTCTCAGTGAGAAGAGAGGGGGGAGGGGTGGTGGGAGTGGGGTGAGAGTGACATGACAAGAGGAAGGGGATGGAATGAGATCAATGGTACCAGGCCTCCTTGCATCAATTGTACCAATGGTACCAGTGGCCTCAATGCACCATGCGTCGATGGCAATAGTGGATCCAGTGCACAATGCATCAATAGCACCAATAGCACCGATGCACCATGCATCAATGGCAACGATGGACCTGGTGCATGTTGCATTAGTGGCAACAATGATCCTGATGCACTCTGCATTGATGAAATTGGTATGCTTGTGGCTCAATGCATTGATAGTGCCAAGTGCGATGACAACAAGTTTCTGTGCTACTATATAGTATTCCCTCGTCCTTAAGCTATGGCCCCACCTTGTGTATTGGGATTCTAAACCTGAGGCACCGAGGAAACCCACATTTTCTTACTGGTCAAAGCCCGTGTAGAGTTTGTAGCTTGATTCTTCTGTGACCCATTCGACCCTCAGAGTGCCTTAATGGAGTGGGGAGCTATGGAAGAGGAACCCTTGGTTGACTCTGAAGAAGAGGAGTTTGTCCAACATCATAGTGTTGCCATCTTATAGGCACATTTCTTCTGAGACATGGTAGAAATCATAACAGTTAGTATAGTTGTTGGAGGGGCTCAAATATTTGTAGCAGATCTTGTGAACATCTGTGATTGATATCTTGCATCTATACATACAGTCCTTGAAAACTCTAGGCTTGTTTGGCATTCTCTTTTCTTTTATCGTTCTTCTATTTTTTTTTATTTTTTTTGTAGCAAGGTGGAAAATACTAGAAAAAATCAGTAGAATAAAACTAGAAAAATGAAATGGAGTGAAAGAGATAGGTAATCATCCAGGCCGTAGCTCAGACAAAAAATGACTGAAGGGCCCACAAGGAAATGGTTTTCACAGGATCTCCTGCACATGGTCAGTAGAGCAAAAGCTGTACTGAGCTTGGAAAGAGTGATCCATCTCAGCCATATCACATGATGTCATCCACACCTAATGGCTAATTCAGTGCTGCTTGTCAAAGAGAACTTTTTACTGTGTAAAGTAATGAGTGTATTTTTGTAAAAGCAAAACTATGCACATTGTGTTCCCCAACCTAATTGCAGACTGAGTCTATGACTTTTTTGCCTAGGTAAAAACATTAGGGATGTGAATCGTTTTTTACGATTTAAAATATTGTCCGATATATTTTAAATCGTCAAAAATCGTTAGAGGTGCAATACAATAGGAATTCCCCCGATTTATCGTCAAAAATCGTAAATCGGGGGAGGGGGGAGGGGAAGGGGAGGGTGGGAAAACCGGCACACTAAAACAACCCTAAAACCCACCCCGACCCTTTAAAATAAATCCCCCACCCTCCTGAACCCCCCCCCCCCAAATGTTTTAAATTACCTGGGGTCCAGTGGGGGGGGTCCCGGTATGATCTTCCACTCTCGGGCCACGGCTGCGTTAATAGAAATGGCGCCGGCACTACCTTTGCCCTGTCATATGACAGGGCAAAGGTAGCGCCGGCGCCATTTTGGTTCCTGTCCCCCAACGTCACGAGCGCAGGAGATCGCTCCCGGACCCCCGCTGGACCCCCCAGGGACTTTTGGCCAGCTTGGGGGGGGGCCTCCTGACCCCCACAAGACTTGCCAAAAGTCCAGCGGGGGTCCGGGAGCGACCTTCTGCACTCGGGCCGTATTGCAAAATGGCACCGGCCGTATGGCCGTATTGCCGTATTGCAAACTGGTGCCGGCCGTATGGCCGGTGCCATTTTGCAATACGGCAATACGGCCTGAGTGCAGGAGGTCGCTCCCGGACCCCCGTTGGACTTTTGGCAAGGTAGCAAAGGTAGCGCCGGCGCCATTTCTATTAACACAGCCGTGGCCCGAGAGTGGAAGATCACACCAGGACCCCCCCACTGGACCCCAGGTAATTTAAAACATTTTGGGGGGGTTCGGGAGGGTGGGGGATTTATTTTAAAGGGTTGGGGTGGGTTTTAGGGTTGTTTTAGGGTGCCGGTTTTCCCGCCCTCCCCCGATTTACGATTTAAACGATTAAAAAAAAAACAAAACCGCGACGATCAGATTCCCTCCCCCCCCAGCCAAAATCGATCGTTAAGACGATCGATCACACGATTCACATCTCTAAAAAACATTTGTGTTGTTTGTCCCCTTGTTTCCTATTAAGATACTGTGCTTATTGTATATACTGTGTTTATATATATACTGTGCTTTATAGTATATACTGTGTTTATATATACTATATTGTATAAAATATATACTTTACTTATTGTTTTATTTATTTATTTATTACTATTCTATGATACTGAGTTCAAACGTTTCTTGTAACTATACTATTCTATGTTCAACTTGTACTTTGTTCTATTGTTATATGTAAAGCCCCTTCCATTTTTTGGGCATCTCACTGTTTTATGTAAACCAGAGTGATTTGTATTTCATACAAGAACCTCGGTATATAAAAATTAAAAATAAATAAATAAATGCATTGTTTTACCAGGGAAGGGTAGGCAATTTTAAGATAATTAATTTACATGGGAAAATATCTTCTAGAAATTGACCTGATAATTTATTGATTTCGAGGCCTTCTGTATTTATTTAAGGTTATACAGCAGAGGTGGCCAACACCAGTACTCAAGAGCCATGAACAGGTCCTGTTTCAGAATATCCACCATGAATATGAATGACAGATTTTCATGCAGTGCGGGCAGTGCAAGAAAATCTGTATCACATGTATATTCATTATGACTATCCTGAAAATCACACCTATTTGTGGCTTTTGAGATTGGAGTTGGCCATCCCTAGTATATATATTTGGAGCACATGATAAGCAGCCAAAATATGTGATCAGCAAGATTTCCTGTTTCATTTCCTTAAAAAGCCCTTTACAGTAAATTTGTGAGATTGTTAATATAGAAAGTATGCTGATTGCTAGGTTATGTATAATGTTTCTATGGGGAGAAATATGACCCCTAAACAAAAACACTGTGGAGGATCCAGATGCACTCTTTAATGACCATTGAACTTTTAATAGCTAAAGAAAAAGATTAGAAGGCAGGCAAGATTACATGGAATGTGTGCTTTACTGAATTCAATAATGGGACTGGACCCAGAGAGACTGACCTATAGCAGGAATCAAGCACAGTGGACCCTGAGCTCAGAAGGTAAATCTTATTGTAGATAAAAATATAGACTAGGAATTCAAATAGTTATGATGACTTCAAGGAATATGCTCTGTACTTATGTGTGAGTGGGGAGGGGGGAGGAGGGGTGACAGAAGGATAGGGGAAAGAAGTGAGTAGGGAGTAAGATTAAGTTAATAAAATGTGAATTATTTCAGGTTATGTAATGACAATTACCTCTTGCTAAACTACCTTCAAAATGTCATATTATATGGTAAGACTGGAAACTACTACTAGAGAAATACATGGAACTTTTTCTGTTTTAAAAAATGTATTGAATGAACAAAAAAATTATCCCATCCAGTGATTAGCCAGATAAAGAATGCTAGTTAAAATTCAATGTTGCACATATTTGCACTTTAAAACGTATATATAATAGGGATGTGCATTCATTTGCGAAGAAATAGGAAATAGAGATGATATTTCCTATTTCGTCGCGTTTCGGGGGGGGGGGGGGGGTGACGAAACGATAAGAAAACCCACAATTTCGTGTGTTTTTCTTATCATATTTCAGTGGGAGAAAGGGCACATAACCCACCCCCCCAAATCCACCCCAACTCTTCAAATTTAATTAATTGCAACCCCCCACTCTCCCAACCCCCCAAGACTTGCCCGACTCCCCCCCCCTCCAAGACTTACCGAAAGTACCTGGTGGTTCAGTGGGGTCCTGGGAGTGATCTCCCTCTCTCAGGCCATTGGCTGCCACTAATCAAAATGGTGCCGATGGCCCTTTGCCCTTACCGTGTGACTGGGGCTATTGGTGCCATTGATCGACCCCTGTCATATGGTAGGATCAATGGATATTCAGCTCCATAGGGTTCCAACTGTGCTCCAGATTGGATGTTCCACCTCCTTTGGACAAGGGATTGGTGGGATGCAAATGATGTGATCTATGCCTCAATGCATAGGAATATTCTAATGCTCATTAGAGTTTATCAGTGAAAAGCAGGTGCTAGAACAATGCCCACTTCATAGCTGGCTTCAAGCTGGATACAAAATGTTTTCCAAATTCATGTTCTCATCTGGTCCAAGATTTATTTTTCTCATTTGAGAGGTGTAAACATTTTTCTTATATGAAGAAACAAACACAGTCTTTTCTCCTCTGTGTGAAACCATATAAAAAATCTGCCAAAAATATCACATGGCCACAAAACTGCATTTTGTCTTGCTCTTCAGACCTGCTCTTTGGTTCAATCTGTGTGCACATCCTGTTTTAGGGTCACTGGTATCTACCTTACAGATCAGCATCACTTGATCTAGATAGCAGCTATAGGCTATTTAAAAAGATGTTGCACCATTATTTGTCTTCTCTATGCTTTCCTTGCCAATTTGTCCTGACTCAGTTTGACAAGTTGTGAGGTCACACAGCTAGGAGTTGGTTGCTATAGTTTCCATTTGCCTTATTTTTTACCTAGCAGTACACAGTCATAGACTTGAATGGCAAATATAAATGAATGAGACAAATATTTATTTAGTAAATTTATTTAGTCAGTTTTATATACCGACATTCATATTGATTTCATGTCAGTTTACAATGATTAAAAAATTCAGCAAAGTCAGTTTACAATGATTTAAAAAAATTTCAGCATTCATTAACACATAATCATCACTCTTACATTAAAACATAATAAAATGCCTTTAATCAGTAATTATAAAATCTACCATATAAATGGGCTTGGACCGACGTGCCACAAATGCGCAGTAGAGAGCAGCTCTACTGCACATGCGCGAGAGCACGTCGGTCAGAGAGGAGCCCAGCGGACTTGGAAACGCGAGGAGGAGCTACGGTGGCAGCACAGGAGGTCTCCGGGGGGGGTCTCTCTTGCGCAGGGAGAAGCAGCGGCGGCGGCACAGACACAGACATGGGAGGTCGCCGGGAGTCTCTCTCTTGCGTGCGCCTCATCACTGAGCATCGGGCAGGCCAGCAACGAGCCCAGTGGAGAGGCGCGCGAGAGAGAGAGCCTCGGAGACATCCCATGGAGCAGCAGCGGCGGTATCTAAGTGCCAAGCGAGCCAGAGAGAAGAAGAAAGAGTGAAGGAGGCCTGAGGGAGAGGGACGGGATTGTGGAGGAGGTGGGAGGGGAAGGAAGAGGATATAAGTGAGGAAGGTAAAGTTGTGGAATACAGAAAAAGGGAGTGGAGGAGGGGGAAGGGGTTGAGGAGGTGGGAGGGGAAGGAAAGGGAAGATGAGAAGGGATGGAAGGAAGAGGATGTAAGTGGGAAGGGTAAAGTGGAGTAGAGAAAAAGAGGGAGTGGAGGAGGGCTGAGGGAGAGGGGAGAAGGGGAAGGAAAGGGAAGGTGAGAGGGGAAGGGATAAAGGAAGAGGATATGACTGAACAAGTGGGAAGGGTAAGAAGTTATGGAGAAGAGAAAAAAGAACGGAGGAGGGCTGGGAGAGGGAAGGGGTTGTAGATGAGGTGAGAGAGGATGGAAGGAAAAGGGAAGTTGTGGAGAACAGAGCGGCTCTAACCGTGTCGGTCTGACCAATGGAATCTCGCCCGTTTTAACGGGCTTAACGGCTAGTATAAAATAAAATAAAAAATAAAAACTACATAGAACCTTAACTCTAATATTATTACTTATCCATAAAACTAAAATTAAATAACACTAATTAAAAGAAATAAAACTGCCTTAAAATTATTTTAGTCATAAAATATACATAGGATAAGTAAGTATTCATGTAAGGGGAAGCCATGTATAGGTATTAATTAGCTTGAATAAAAGCCTGTTCAAATAGCCACTTTTTTTCTGCTTCTTAAAGCTATTTATATTTGCCTCTGTTTGAATATCGAGGGGCAGCGAATTCCACACTTTGGGTCCAGCCAGAGATAGTGGCCTTTCCCTAACTGAACTTAGATGGGCTAATTTTGGTGAAGGTATTGATAATAAAGGTTGACCAAGTGATCTCAGGTTACGAGATGGAACATGGATACGGAGTGAAGCGTTCAGCCATTCAGTTTTGTTTTTTTTTACCAAATATAGCTTTATGAATTAATGTCAAGCATTTATATTGAATTCGAAACTGAACTAATAACCAATGTAATTTTATCAAGATAGGGGAGACATGATCGAATTTCTTTGTGTTAGTCAAGAGCCATGCCATGGCATTCTGCAATAACTGCAAAGGTACACCTAGTAGCAGTGCATTGCAATAGTCTAGTTTTGGTAGAATAAGGGCCTGGAGTACAATGCGAAAATCATTAGAGTGTAATAAAAGTTTCAAATTTTTTAAGATTTGTAATTTATAAAAGCCGTCTTTCAAGATAGCTTTTATTGACGCTTGTTTTGTTTCAACTGTAGGACATCTCTGTTTGTTTCAGGGTAACACAAATGACACAAATATGGACTCATTTTGTTTTACCAATTCATTTTAAACTAATATATATCCCTACTGTAGTCCCTATACAAGGATACAAACTAAGGATCTCTCACTGAGCCATCCTGGGAATGCCCAAAGGTTTTCCAATGGACATCCTCCATTGCCTCAAGAACAAACTTAGGGTCTGATTTACTAAGAACTTTTTCCTATTCTGTGCCTATGAGAAAAGTGCTAAGTATATAGACCCTTAGGTTGTAAACCCTGTGGGGACAGGGAAATACCGACTATACCTGAATATTATCTGCTTTGAAGTTTATGAAAAGTGGAATATACAGTAAATCAAACAAACAAATACATATATAACTATATAAATAAATATTTTTCAAAGGTCAAGTCTGAAGTTAACCAATGTCTTTCTTTTCTGGGCAATCTGCTCTCAGCTTAGGGAATGTTTGATCTTCTCCTTTGTTACATTTCAGCTACTGATGCAAATTCAGCTCCAGTTGCAGAGCGAACAAGGGTATATAAAACTCAATAAGTAAATAAATAAATAAATAAATAAATAAATAAATCTTAATCCACATCAGAGCTATCATGTCATGACATAGTAGGTGATAGAGATGTGAATCGTGTCCTCGATCGTCTTAACGATCGATTTCGGCTGGGAGGGGGAGGGAATCGTATTGTTGTCATTTGGGTGTTTAAAATATCATGAAAATCGTTAAAATCGTGAGCCGGCACACTAAAACCCCCTAAAACCCACCCCCGACCCTTTAAATTAAATCCCCCACCCTCCCGAACCCCCCCTCCAAATGCCTTAAATTACCTGGGGGTCCAGCGGCGGTCCAGAATGGGCTCCTGCAATTGAATTGTGTTGTCTTCAGCCGGCGCCATTTTGCAAAATGGCGGCCGCAAAATGGCGGCGGCCATAGACCAACACGATTCGACTGCAGGAGGTCGTTCCGGACCCCCGCTGGACTTTTGGCAAGTCTTGTGGGGGTCAGGAGGCCACCCCAAGCTGGCCAAAAGTCCCTGGGGGTCCAGCGGGGGTCCGGAAAAACGATCTCCTGCCGCGAATTGTTTTCCGTACGGAAAATGGCGCCGGCAGGAGATCGACTGCAGGAGGTCGTTCAGCGGGGGTTCCGGACTGCCGCTGGACGACCTCCTGCAGTCGATCTCCTGCCGGCGCCATTTTCCGTACAGAAAACGATTCGCAGCAGGAGATCGTTTTCCGGACCCCCGCTGGACCCCCAGGGACATTTGGCCAGCTTGGGGGGGCCTCCTGACTCCCACAAGACTTGCCAAAAGTCCAGCGGGGGTCCGGAACGACCTTCTGCAGTCGAATTGTGTTGGTCTATGGCCGCCGCCATTTTGCGGCCGCCATTTTGCAAAATGGCGCCGGCTAAAGACAACACAATTCAATTGCAGGAGCCCGTTCCGGACCGCCGCTGGACCCCCAGGTAATTTAAGGCATTTGGGGGGGGGGGGGGGGTTCAGGAGGGTGGGGGATTTAATTTAAAGGGTCGGGGGGGGGTTTTAGGGGGTTTTAGTGTGCCGGTTTTCCTGCCATTGGTTTAGGGCAAGTAAGTAAGTTCCTGCCCTCCCCCTTCCCCCGATTTACGATTTTTTAACGATAAATCGGGGGAATTGGTATTGTATCGTGGCCCTAATGATTTTTGACGATTTAAAATATATCGGACGATATTTTAAATCGTCAAAAAACGATTCACATCCCTAGTAGGTGACACTAGTCACACTATTGACTGTTGCCATCCTGTTAAGCAATGCCCACCTGTAACTGAAGATTGTTTTTGGGAAACACTTCCTGACACTCTCAAGTTTATCACAAGCTACCTGTGACCTGAGAGGTCACAGGTAGCTCACTTTAGTTTTGCAAAAGTCATGACTGGCATTTTCTTCTTGTTGATTGATTTGGAAGTATCTGTTCATATAACTCAAAACTGTTTTCTGGCCTTTTGTCGTTTCCATCTTTGCTCACACCTGTTCTATATTATATATGTTTTCCTATTCCTACCACCTCCCTACTTCTTGCTTAAGATGTGCAAGAGCTTGTCTGTCCTGCAAGTTTGTTATTATGCATCGGTAGCACAGGAAATTGTGTTTACAAAGAAATAGCAAGAAGCAAAAAAAGAAAGCAAAATGTATATATAGGACAGTTTTATATTCTGTCCTATATAAACATGGCTTAGCCTTATAAAAGAGTATATTATAAAAATAATAAAGAAAAACCAATTGCTATGACGTCTACTAACATTTTCTGCAATTTGTTTTAACTCTGCTACCTTCTAATTTCATGGCGTATCCTTTATTTCTACTACTATTTGAAAGAGAAATAACCATTCCCTATTTAACTTTTCTATCCCTCTCATGATATCACCTCTCAGTTGCGTCTTCTCTAAGTTGAAGAGCCTTAACCTTTTTAGCTTTTCTCCATAAGGTAGCCATTCTATCCCCTTTATCATTTTTGTTGGCCTTCCTTTTACCTTTACTAATTCTTCTATATCTTACTTGAGACCAGAAATCCACACAGTACTCAAGGTGAAGTTGTTCCATAGTTCTATGCAGAAGGATTGTGATATTCATAGTTTTATTCTCCATTCTTCTCCAAATAATTCCTAACATTCTAATTGCTCACTGAGCTGAAAAATTTGATGTATTGTCCACAGTAAATCCAAGGTCAACTTTCATGGGTGGTTACTCCTAATATAGAACCCAGCATTGTGTACTGTCACAGGTTACAGCCTTGGCCTTGCAAAACCCATTGACAGTTCTCTAGAACACACCACTTGGAGACAAGAACTTGTAGTAAAAACTGCTTTATTTCAGACATCAATGCTCAGTTCACACTTGTATGATTCAGTTCCTTCTTTGAAACATCAGTATCTCCCTAGTACAATACAGAACAGTACTAGACACTTTGCTGTAGGCTAACCCAGTGCTTCTCAACCCAGTCTTTGGAACATATCTAGCCAGTCAGATTTTCTGGATATCTACAATGAATATGCATGACATAGATTTGCATACAATGGAGGCAGGTCCATAGGGAACACTACTTCAAAAGAGGAAAGACAACTGAATGAAAGTTGGCTAGGGGATATTATGCAAATTTATCTCATGCATATTCATTGTAGATATCCTGAAAACCTTACTGGCTAGGTGTGCCATGAGTCCTGGGTTGAGAAGCATTGGGCTAGCCTAATTTCTCAGGACCACATATAACCTATTGTCCCAATCATACTTTGTTGCAGATTCACAATCCTTACCTCATAGACTGTGGCATCTGCTTCTTGGTCCAGGTATGCCTTCTCTCCTGGTTGCCCATCTGATTCTTCTTCTTCCCCTCTGTTTATCCTCTGACTACAGTCAGAGCTTCAGAGATACACTGATTGCCTTGCAGTCTCTAAATCAGTCTCAGCTGTGTCTGTCAATCAGCACCATTCATTTCCCTGGCTTCTGGCTGGATCCTATTTAATACTCTGCCCAGGATCTCAAGACTACATTTCCCAGCAGCTTTTTGATTCCTATTCCTCTTGCTTTACAATCCCTTAGCCAACTTTCATTCAATTTTCTTTCCCCTTTTCAAACAGTGTTCCCTATGGACCTGCTATCAGAGTTCCCTCTGTCTACTGGAGTTTCTAGTTGTCTTGACACTCAAGGCAACTTCAGCATGTGTGAAGCCCTGGCTTCATAGCCATACCTACGTATTATTTTCCCTATATGCAACACATGTCCACATTAAATTTCATAACCAATTTAATTGCTCAGTTCCACAATCTCACAAGGTCTTTCTGCAGTTCTACAAAGTTTGTCTTTTAACTACTTTGAACATTTTTGTGTCATCTGAAATCCAATCACTTTGCTTGTACTCTCTTTTCCAGATCATTAAATCGCAGTAAAATCTATTGGACACATGACTATTTATCTTTATCCATTAGGAAAACCAACCATTTAGTCCTACACTTTGCTTCCTAACTTTTAACCAGTTACCAATCTGTAATAAGAACATCTCTTGTCCCGAGTCTTTCTAGTTTTCTGAGGAGTTTCTCATGAGGCACTTTATCAAATGCCTTCTGAAAATAAAAAGTACACTATGTCAATTTTCTTCCTTTTATCCACCTGCTTATTCACACCTTCAAAGAAATATGATAGGTTAGTAAGGCACAATCTCTATTTGCTAAATCCATGTTGGCTCGTCTCCATTAAGCCATGTTTATATATCTGACTAATAATTTGTTCTTAATACCATTTTATCCAGCATTGACATCAGGTTCACTGATCCACAGTTATTTGGGTCAGCTCTGGAGCCCTTCTTATGAATTGATAATCTGCTCAGAAATAGAGGCAGATTTAAATGTTGGTACCAGTAGTAGTTCAGCAATGATGGTACCAGTAGTAGTTCAGCAATAATTGAATTCCTTTATAGAATTCTGAGGTGAATAGCATTGGGTTCTGCATCCAATTTAGTTTGCAATTTGCTATAGCATATCTTCCAGATTCAAACTAATTTGATTCAGTTCTTTTGAATCGTCACTTACAAAGAATAGTTCATGTTTGGGAATATCCCCAACATCCTCTTCAATAAAGATCGAAGCAAATAATTTATTTTGTTTTTCTGCCTTGTCCTTATTCTCACTGATTGCCCCTTTTACCCTCTGCTCATCTAATAGACCAACTGACTCCCTTGCAGATTTCTTGCTTTAATGTACTTGAAAAGGAGTCATTATCAGCTTTTGCCTCTTTGTTAAACCTCTCCTCAAATTACCTCTTGATCTGCTTTGGGGGGGTCTCCTGACCCCCACAAGACTTGCCAAAAGTCCAGCGGGGGTCCGGGAGTGACCTCCTTTCATGCCGTCCGTCCGATCCCAATACTCAAAATGGCGCCGATCGCTGTCATAGTGAGGGCAAAGGCGATCGGCGCCATTTTGAGTATTGGCGGGACGGCGATTTTGAGTCTCAAAATGGTGGCGATCGGCGCCATTTTGAGTATTGGGATCGGACGGACGGCGTGAAAGTAGGTCGCTCCCAGACCCCCGCTGGACTTTTGGCAAGTCTTGTGGGGGTCAGGAGGCCCCCCCAAGCTGGCCAAAAGTTCTGGTTGGGTCCAATGAGGGTCCCGGAGCGACCTCCTGCCACATGACCTACCTGTCACGTGGTAGGAGCACAAGATGGCGCCGGTGACCATGTGACAGGGGCTGACCAATGGCAGCCCCTGTGACAAAATCGGAACGGTCTCAGAGGGAACAAGGAAAGCCATCTGGGCTCCCCTAGGGCTCGGCATGCGCAAGGTGCACAAGTGTGCAACCCCTTGCGCACGCCAACCCCAGATTTTATAACATGCGCGCAGCTGCACACGTATGTTATACAATCGGGCGTAGCTATTAAAATCTGGCCCATAGTTTTCATATGTTACCCATAATGTCATAAAATTACCCTCCTTATGTCTTAAAAACTAAAAATGCATTTTTTAAATGAGAAAGACAGCTAATTGATAAACAATGCAAATCTTTTAGGGGACATACTTCCACAGAATATTTCACAAGAAAGCAGATGTACATCTGTATTTAGGACTAGCTGAAGTCTCCATACACATTTTAGTAAATCAATGTAAAGCGAATTTCAGCTATCTAGTTGGAATGTAGCCAGGGCATGGGATTCAATGACTAGTGCAGAATTATGAAAAAAAGAGCAAAGCTGACTGTCCAAGTACAGTTGAAAAAAAATGATCTCTTATAAATATCAGAGATTCATTGTCAAGGCAGAATCCAAAATGAACCCTAGACTCTCTTGGTTGGTTAAGCTTCCCATTGACCACCAGTTATTTTTTTCTACATCTTTCCCATGCCCCTGCTAGCCTTCTATATTTTCTATGGTCCTCCTCTATAACATTGAATAACTTCTTAACACTCTAATGGTTGTCTGTGTATGAAAACATTTTCAATAAAGATAATAAAACAAGATTATACTAAAGTTGAATTCATACTTCGCAACTATAAACAGTTGAGAAAAAAGTCAAATATTTCAAATATCAGATGGGACAGCAAATACTGTAGAGAATGAGAAAACAAAGGAAATTAAAAACTGGAATCATAAACAATGTCATGTCTCTGGGAGTACAAATACATTACTGCTTCTTCGTACCTAGTTTCTAGTTTATATAACAGAAGAAAATGAACTTATCCTGGCCCACAAAAAGCTATTACACACTAGAGATGTGAATCGTGTCCTCGATCGTCTTAACGATCGATTTCAGCTGGGAGGGGGAGGGAATCGTATTGTTGCCGTTTGGGTGTTTAAAATATCGTGAAAATCGTTAAAATCGTGAGCCGGCACACTAAAACCCCCTAAAACCCACCCCCGCTGAACGACCTCCTGCAGTCGATCTCCTGTCGGCGCCATTTTCCGTACGGAAAACGATTCGCGGAAGGAGATCGTTTTCCGGACCCCCGCTGCACCCCCAGGGACTTTTGGCCAGCTTGGGGGGGCCTCCTGACCCCCACAAGACTTGCCAAAAGTCCAGCGGGGGTCCAGAACGACCTCCTGCAGTCGAATCGTGTTGGTCTATGGCCGCCGCCATTTTGCGGCCGCCATTTTGCAAAATGGCGCCGGCTGAAGACAACACAATTCAATTGCAGGAGCCCGTTCCGGACCGCCGCTGGACCCCCAGGTAATTTAAGGCATTTGGGGGAGGTTCGGGAGGGTGGGGGATTTCATTTAAAGGGTCGGGGGTGGGTTTTAGGGGGTTTTAGTGTGCCGGTTTTCCTGCCATTGGTTTAGGGCAAGTAAGTAAGTTCCTGCCCTCCCCCTTCCCCCGATTTACAATTTTTTAACGATAAATTGGGGGAATTGGTATTGTATCGTGGCCCTAATGATTTTTGACGATTTAAAATATATCGGACGATATTTTAAATCGTCAAAAAACGATTCACATCCCTATTACACACCCACCAACACCTTATATAGATCTTCAGTGCTCAATATATTTAGTGGGCACAGTCTCAGCGAGGTTGGGCAGACAAGACGTAGAAAAACCATTTCTTCAAAGTCTGTCCTGAATCTGTCTGATTATCTATGGCTGCAAAGATGAAGAAGAGGCAGTGCAAATCCATAACACTACACAAATTATATCAAATACTTTTCACCTGCTACCTCTGGTGCTGAAGTTATAGGAGAATGAGGGAAAGTACTGGCAATAACAATACAAGTTGAACTAGCAGATGCTGGAGATGAAACCATACAAAAAGTAGGGAAGAAGCAGGAGAGGAAGGTATTTGCTTTTCAGTTTTAGTTTCAGGTTTTTCCTTGCATGGGTAAAAACACTTCAGGTAAAATATGCCAGAATTATTATAAATTCCATTGTTATGATTTCACCAAAGGAAAGAAAATGGAAAATTGTATTTCAAGTCATCCGGAATAATCAGCTCATAACAAGCACATCTTTCTTCCCCCTTTAGTTACTAAGGATTTCATGATTGTTTTTTCACATTTTCGCCTTCAGCAAGCAAATTTTTTTTTTTTATATTAAAGCTTTTATTAGCAAGCATAGAAAAGAACAAGCAGACAGTGTACACTCCTCATAATGACTCATAGCCCCAAGATGCGAACTAGTACACAAGCATGCTATACCCTATCCCACCCCCCAACTACCATACATAGAATAAACATTGAAATTGCATTCATGGAGCAATATGAATCATAAAAATCTCTAGACACTTCAACCATATACTGGGAACGGATCCTCAAAGAAGATCAGCAAAGTAAAAGAAATAATCATACAATGCAGAGCCAAATGATAACAAGAAGTGAGAATGATAATAACGAATGAGAACAAAGAGTGAGAATGTCAAGGGTGCCTGCAGGACCCAGAAACTATTGGGGATCATAAGCGTCATACCACAGATTAAAAGGTTTCCAGACGGCTTGATAGGACGGCAGTTTTTGTCGTCGGATCGCTGTAATATGTTCAAGAATTTGTAATTTATGGAGATGATTAACAATGAGTTTCATGACAGGTAGATCTGTACTTCGCCAGTTGCGGGCCAAGGCTATACGCGCCACTATATAAATCTGCTGACTGAGTCTCTGCAAGGGTGGTGGAATGCCCTCTATCAGTGTCCCAAGGAGTGCATAGGACGGGTTCAAGGGCACCTCCCAGTCCACTAGTTTCGATATCCATTTAGTAATCTCGTGCCAAAATGGGATAATAATAGGGCAGCTCCACCATATGTGCAAATATGTCCCAGTTTGTCCACATTTACGCCAACAGTCGGCAGAAGACGTGGGAAACATCTTGGCCAATCGGGAAGGTACATAGTGCCAACGGTAAAGCATCTTGAAACAGTGCTCTTGAAGGTGAGCTGATAAGGAACATCTTTGGGCCCCCAAAAACCGATCCTCCCAATCTTCCACAGTCCAAGTCAAATTAAGCTCCTCCTCCCAGGCTAGAGAGCATCCAAGTTTCGTCGTGTGCGTGCCCTGCAGTAGGGTATATATTTTTGAGATGGATTTTTGAAGGCCATAGGACGAAAAACAGTAGGATTCAAACATGGCCCTCCCCGGGGTAACCTGTTCAGTTTGTAGAAGACAACTAATGAAATGCTGCAGCTGTGCATATTCTAAGAAAGGCAAGTGTACCGTCGGGAATTTAGCTTGGAGAGACAAATAAGATATAAACTTGCCTTCTTGAAGAAGCTCTCCGAGGTGGTGCAAGTCCAAGGATTTCCAAACTGCAAAGGCCTTTGTAGGCAGGCCGGGTGAGAAGTGAGTATTATGGAAAAGGGCCGAGGAAAAATAATACGATCTAGTCCCCACCAGCTTGGGTTTCCAACGATGCCACACTTTTAGGGTGGCGGCGAGTGTGGGGGGAATGATATTCACCGTTCTCCACGTATGTCGAGGTTGCCAAAACATTGCGCTTAAGTTCATTGCGCCCACCAAATACTGTTCGATACTCTGCCAGGGGGTAGCACAGCGTAGACCCTTATGTATTTGAATTACCGCCCGCAGCTGCGCTGCCGCGAAGTACCATGCCAAGTTCGGTACTCCCAAACCCCCCGTTGCTTTAGTTCGATATAGTACCGCTCTGGCAATCCGGGGTGGTCTCTTCCGCCAGATGAAGTCATATATCTTCCTCTGGAGCTTGCGAAGGATACTAGCCGTCAGGTAGATGGGTAACGTATTAAAAAGATACAGCAGACGTGGAAGGACGTTCATTTTGATGATAGCTATTCGTCCGAACCAAGAGTGGGGATCTCGATACCAACGAAGTAAATCATTCTCGATAGCCTTAATTAACGGCGTGTAATTGATGTGGTATAGCTGTTGAATATCCGCCCCCAAGTAAATTCCCAGATATTTTAAAGGCTTGGCAGTCCAGCGAAATGGCAATTGGGCCTGGAGCGCTTGAACAATAGGAATTGGCACGTTGAGATTCAGTATCTCCGACTTCTCTAGGTTGACCTTAAATCCCGAAACCGAACTAAATTGCTGAATAGCAGTCAACACAGCAGGCAGAGACGATTGAGGCTGGGTCAGGGTGAAAAGAATGTCATCAGCGAATAGGGTCAGCTTATAGTGAGTAGAGCCCAGCTGTACTCCTGTGATAGCAGTTGTCGCTCGAATAACAGCAGTAAAGGGTTCCAAAAAAATCGCAAAGAGCAAGGGCGACAACGGACATCCCTGTCTCGTGCCTCTCTCAATGGGAAAGCTCTCCCCGTAACCGCCATTGACCTTCACTTGGGCCGTGGGATGATGGTACAATTGATGAACCCACTGTAAAAATTGCGCACCGAACCCCAGTTTAGCTAAGGTGCGAAATAAAAAGGGCCAGTGAACCATGTCGAACGCTTTCTCAGCGTCGACAGCCAGTAGGAGGCTCGGGATCTGTTCAGTGCGTGTCCACCAGATAAGATCTATGGCTCGCCGTACGTTGTCGGAGGCGGAGCGGCCAGGTATGAAGCCCGCCTGGTCAGGGTGGATCAGTGATGGTAGTATGGAATTCAGCCTCATCGCTAATATCCGGGCCAAGAGCTTTAAGTCCAGATTAATGAGGGATATGGGCCTATACGAGCCACATAGAGAAGGATCTTTTCCAGGCTTAGCAATAACCGAGATGCCAGCGGTGTTGGAATGAGGTCCCAGATGTTCTCCAGTTCGCAGGCTATTAAACATTGCTACTAAAGGGGGCGCTAAAGTGTCCGAGAAAGTTTTATAATACTTGCTAGTGAGACCGTCCAGTCCCGGTGCCTTGCCGGGTTTCAAAAGTTTGATTGCTTGGAGGACCTCCGGTAGTGTAACCGGCCTATCCAGCAGGGCCCTCTGAGGGTCCGTGAGGGCCGGGAGTGTCACCCCATCCAGATAACAGTCTATGTCTTGCAGCTGAATATCCTGTCGAGACGTATAAAGCGCCGCATAGAAACTGGTGAAGCTGCGCTGGATGTCCACGGTATCCGTCTGCAATAGACCCTGAGCATTTTTAATTTTGGCAATACTATTATGGAGCAGGACCCCTTTAAGCCTCCGTGCCAACAGGCGGCCAGCCTTGTTACCTCCCTCGAAGTACATTTGCTTCGTGATATTCAAAGCGTGAGCAATCTTCGCGGAGTCTAGCAGATGTAAGGCTAGTGCCTGGCCTCTGTCAACTTCTTATAAATTGAGGCTGTGGGACGTTGCATATGTTGTTGAGATAGATCTTTGATATCCCGTAACAATTGGATCCGCTGCTCCTCCCTAGACCGCTTGCAATAGGAAGCTCGGGAGATGAACTCACCCCGAATGTAGGCTTTGGAGCTTTCCCAGATGATCACAGGCGAGGGATCACCGATGTCCTGACGGGGGAAGTATTCCTGTAGTAACCTCTCTACTTGCTTAGCATATTGAATGTCCTCTAATAAGCTCTCATTAAAACGCCAGTATTGGGTGCCCCTAAAGGTGTCGATAACATTAAGCTCCATCCACACCGGCGCGTGGTCGCTCCAGGTTATTGGCTCAATCTCCACTCTATACACTTTATTTTGCAACTGTTTGTCAACAAAAAGATAGTCAATACGCGTGTAGGAAGCATGGGCCGGAGAGTAAAAAGTGTATTGCCGAGATCTAGGGTTCCGTTGCCGCCACACATCAACTACATTCCAAGCCTCCAGGAGAGAAAGAAGGCGACATCTCGTTGGACCCTGTGAGGCCGTCATCACAGTGGTGGCGTCTAAGTGGGGCTTCAACGTTAAGTTAAAGTCGCCTCCCACAAGTAACTGGTGGTCTGTTTGAAGCGTAAGGCATTCCTCAAGTCGTTTGAAAAATTGCAATTGTGTCGTGTTGGGGGCATATACATTAACAACCGTTAAAAATGCCCCCCCCAGTCTCAGGGTTACAATCGCTATGCGACCCTCAGGGTCCGCATAAGAGTGCATTACTTCATGGATGACATTCGCTGAGATCAATATAGCAACCCCTGCATATTTAGAGCCCAGGGTACTAGCCGCGTGTATCTGGGTTGGATAGTTTTTATGGTGTAAATACTTCACATGCCTGGGTCTCAAATGCGTCTCCTGAAGCAGCGCTAGGTCTATGTGATGGGTGCTCAGTTCCTGGAATAGCAACTGTCGCTTTCTATAGGTCTGCAGTCCCTTGACATTCAGAGTTAGCATTTTAAGCATAATACCTTAAAAATCGCTGAGGTAGCGAACCCAAGAACATTCCCAGTAGTTCCCATGGATGCAGCAGTCTCTAGAACTATCAGTTTCCCATATGCTCCATAATGACCAGGGTAGTGTTCCCCCAATTGTCCCCTTACTGAGGAACCGACTGCCATACCAGTCTGGCAGAATACCCTCCCCTTGGGGGCTTTGGCACACCCAGAGACCAACATATGAAAATACGAACTCCCCAAAAAACCCCACCCCCTGTAAAATGAACATAGACTAAGAGTGCTATATACTAAGCAACAAAGAACCGCATAAACATGCAACCTCACAAACTAATACAGTGATCCGGAGCACAACCCTAGAGGCAACGTTCATAAACAGCAGATAATCAACAAAGACTCAATGATATTTCTATAGGAAACAAAGAATAACAGCTTTATAATCAACAGTCTGTAGGTAGCCTGGTTCAACCCTGATCATCCAGGGCATTATCCTGTGTCGCCGGCTGCCTGCGAAGGCGTCTGCGCCCATTTGATGCTCTTTGCCAGCGAGGGTAATTCTCCCGGGCAGAAGTGCCTGGATGGGTCTTGGGAATGGAGAAATTAACCGCTAGCCCCGCAGACTTCAATGCTTCAGCCGCCTCCGGGAGAGACTTCACTCGATACGAGGAGCCCTGGTGCGAGAAGAAAAGACCAAATGGGAAGGTCCACCGGTACCGAATCTGAGCCCCCCTTAGAACATTAGTAGCCTCCCGCAGTTCAAATCGCTTACGCAATGTGGTGGGGGCCAGATCCTGATAAATTGTGATGTGGTGTCCTTCCCATTTCCAAGCATTTTGCGCTCTAGCTGCTTCATAAATCTGTGTTTTTTGTGTAAAATCCCGAATACATAAAATGATGTCTCTCGCCTGATTGTCCGCGCGTATCCCAAGAGCTCTATGCGCTCTATCGATGATAATTTCCGGTGCGGTCGCATCAGGTGCCACAGACTGTGGCATAGTGCCTCCAGATAAAAAGAACGCACAAATCCTGTGGGCAACCGCTGGCGCATCTTTATATTCCTCAGACTCGGGGACCCCACGAATACGCAAATAATTGCGGCGCGAGCGGTTCTCGAGGTCCTCGAGTTTATCTTGAATAGCCTGGGTTTCATTATGCAGATTTAAGTACTGCGTGGTGTGCGACGCCATTTTGTCAGCGTGGCCTTCTATCCTGAGCTCTAACTCGTCTACTCTATGTCCGAGTGCTGCCATGTCCTCCCGCATCTCAGACATCGTTGCGAGGAGCTCCGTTTTATGTTGTTTCATGTCCTTGCGAATGTCCATGAACCAGCCTCTCAGCTCATCTCGACTAAGAACGTCAGCGATTTGAAGGGCCTGGCCCGGAGCCGCCGGAGTTTCCCCGTCTCCGTCGCCATCTTGGGTTCCAGGAGTCATCGCTTCCCCTTCAGCTGGAGGATCGGGCATTAGTTTTTGGTAGCTAAATTGTTTTAAATCCGCCGTTTTCCGTTTCGCTGCCATAGCGTGTGGTAGGGGTGTGCATTCGGATTGACCGCATTAGTGAAACGCAACTCATTTTTTTTTTTTTACTTAAAAAATTGATTCGACATAAACGATCGGATTTCCCACATATCGAACATAGATATGTTCGATATGTGGGAAATCGCGATTGTTGAGCCAAAATAAAAATATAAACCCCCTCACCCTCCTTAATCCCCCCCCCCCCCCCCCCCCGACTTACCACAACTCCATGGTGATGGAGCGGAGTGAGGACGCCATTTCTGCAATCCTTGGCGAGAAGCATGTGACGTCGGCGGCACGTCGAGTGACGCCGGCGTCACGTGATTCCCGGCTCGTTCGCGCCGGACGGCTCGTTCGGCCCAAAAAGAACTTTTGGCCAGCTTGGGGGGGTCAGGAGGCCCCCCCAAGCTGGCCAAAAGTTCTTTTTGGGCCGAACGAGCCGTCCGGCGCGAACTCGCCGGGAATCACGTGACGCCGCGTCACTCGACGTGCCACCGACGTCACATGCTTCTCGCCAAGGATTGCAGAAATGACGTCCTCACTCCTCGCTCGATCACCAGGGAGTTGTGGTAAGTCTGGGGGGGGGGATTAAGGAGGGTGAGGGGGTTTAAATTTTTTTTTTTGCACATATATACATATACCCAACTCATTGGATTTTTTTTATGTCCATATTGGCCGCAAGTGGGACCCCCTTTCGGACATAAAAAATATGAACATAAAATTTTGCTCTGCACATCCCTAGCGTGTGGTTCCGTGCCGTTTTAACACAGTGTTAGTGTCCAAAAAGCGATCGTTAGCGCATGTATACAGGGGTTAGAGATCTCTCGGTTGGGAGCCCCCCTCTCACACGTCCATCTCGGCGTGCGCTCAACAGCGCCCCCAGCAAGCAAATTTTAATCAGGTTGTGATTAATTTGCTTATGTAATTGTTATATACAACAAAGCCTCAGACATTAAAGTGATTCCTGAAAATGTGTATTTTCTTTAAGATAGTCTATCCACAGAAGCATGATGGCAGAAAAAGACCACACAGCTTATCTTCTCTGCCCATCCACACCAACTATTCAGCTTTATAATCTCTACCACTCCCTTAGAGATCCCCTGTATTTATTCCACACTTTCTTGAATTCAGATATTGTCCTTGCTTTCACCATGTCCATGGGAGGCTGTGCCATTCATCCACCACCTTCTCTGTAAAGACATAATTCCTTAGATTACTCCTGAGTTTACCCCCTTTCAACCTCTTCCCATTTATTCTTTTATGTTCAACAGTTCCTTTGAAACTGCAGTATATCAATTGTTTCCCAGGCTATCTATGAAGCCAGTTTTGCTATGCAATGTTCTCATTCTGCCCAGCAGTACCCCCACACTGTTACCTTGTTACTCGACAGGTTGCATAATTTGGAGAGATAAACATCAGAGAAGATTCTGAGTATAACACATTTATTATTTTTATGCAAACATCTTGTTTAACTAGATACTGTTGAGTTGTTTGCTCCAGACAGGGAGGATAACTTTCAAACAAATGCACGCAGCGTAATGTATGTGCATGTATGGTTGCGAGCATTCGCTACTATTTTATGATCCGTGCATATCTCTGTCCTCGAAAGCTCATGCTTTAATAAATTGGTTAGTCTATAAGGTACTACTTTGGACTTCGGTCATTTTTGATACACCAGACTAACATGGCTATATTAGTGAAAATGTATTAAATATCTTTATCTTTACCCCACAACATACCTGCATATGTAAGGTTACACATAAATACATGCAATGCATTGGAAGCACATATATCAAAATACTGATCGTGCATACATTCCCTATCTATTTTAAAAATATATGCGTATATATTTCATGCACAAAAATAAAATGGGGTTTCATTGCATAAGTTGTCCATTTTAAAACATGCGCGCATAAATGAAATTAACCAGGTTACCAATTAGTCCTACAGTTCTTCCTGTCCTTCCCCGGTCATCAAGCCTTTGAGTTCTTCAGCCTGAACTCCCACCCAGTCCAGACTACACAAAGATCATGTTTAATATCAGTTATCCCAGATAATTATCAGGTGTAAAAATATATGAGTAATTTGCCAAATGTACACACACATACATATTTTATAAAATAGCAGCTTATGCAGGTAAGTGTAGGCTAAACTCCAGAATGCCCCTAAAATATGAAAATATGCCTCTATTTTATACTTTTATAAGAACATAAAAGAAGATAAGAAATTGCCATACTGGGTCAGACCAAGCCCAGGATCATGATTCCAACAATGGCCAGTCCAGGGTCCAAGTACCTGCAAGGATCCAAACACTAAGTAGATCCCATGCTACCGATGCCAGTAATAGCAGTGGCTATTCTCTTTAAAGTACAGAATACACAACACAAGTAGAGGCTATTTATGCACATATATGCTAATTTTTATGTGCATTACATTTTGAAAAAATCACACCAATGTGATCATCTGTAACTAGCTACTCAATAAGATAAGGAGTTTTCTTACCCAGTCAGAAACACCTTACCTTGGCCACAGTTCTGCAACCAGAGATGCCATCTTCCTTCTGAACCTTCTTTCTGTGTGAGAGGGAGTGTTCTTGATGCTGTCTATTACCGACACATATTAGGGATGTGCAGACCCAACATTTTCAATTTGGTTTATTTTTTTCATTTCAGGGTTGTTTTTTTGGTTTTTTTTGGTCCATTCAATGATATTTTCAGTTCATGTGGTTTAATATACTGATCCCCCCTCCCCCCCCCCCATAAAAAAAAATTAAATCAGGGCTCTTGAAGGCCCTCCAAACTCCATAACAGAAATATCAGGGCCTAGGCCCCTCCAATCCTCCTCAGGTCCACCAAAATCCTTTTAGGACCTGAGCCTACACAGCAGGCTTAGCCAGGCCCAGCCAGGGCTTCTCCAGTCCCCTCTGATTTCACATAATTTGTATGGCTGCACAACATGGTGCCAGCTGAACCTGAGACATGTACCAATGTGGCATCCCTTTGGTGCCTCTCAGGAGGTTTGACACTAACATTTTAAATGTATGGAGACAGGGCAGCAATGAGTGGGCATTGTTTCCACCTCTTTACAATGTGCTATGGCCCTACAGAAGGGATGTAGGGCTGGGGAAGTTCCTGCCCTGAATAGTTTGTAGAAAGAAGGATGGGAGGTTGTAGGGGTCTGGGAACACCCCAGCTGGGTAGGACTGGACCCTATTGGGATTTTGGCATGAGGAGAGTTGGAGGGCCCTGACTGGAGCCCATATGCCCAGCCCAGGATCTGAGGGTTGGTTGGGGCAGGAGAGGAGTCAGAGGGCCTCCAGGATGCCTTTTGTTGTGTTGTTTTTCTCATGAAAATTAAGATACCTGAAAAATTTGGGGAATTATTGATAAAGACTGTTTTCAGTCCATTCCATTCAGAATGAACTAAAAATGACATGATTCAACCCACATCTTGCATTCATTTCAAACAAATGCACAACCCTAATAGACAGGAACTGTATGAACATATCTGGAATGATTTTTGCTTCTTGCTCATCAGTCGTTGGAGGTGGCCTTTTCTGATAATTGATCTCCTTATTCTTGACACTAAATGAGATAATAATACAGTACAGGGAGATCACCCTTCTCTGAATAGGTAAGAGCTTATGCCCATGAATGACACATGCCTGGAATGCCCTTCCAGAGGAAGTGGTGAAGACCAGAACTGTGAAGGATAAACACTGTGGATCCATAAAGTCTAGAGGACGTGAATGAAGAGTGGGTGGCTCGTGGGAATGACGGCTACTACCTGGAGATAATATCCTTATTCAATAAATATACGCACAGTTAATGCAACTCCAGCATTACTCTAAGCTTCAACGGCAAGAGGAAATGTGGAAAAAAGGATTTGCATTCACAAAGAAGCGGGGAGTAGCTTGCTTGTTACGGCGGTTACTACCCCAAACCAAATAAGCCTGATACTTCACTTTCAATGCATATCCAGCATAGCTCTCTGCTTCAATGGCAGGGGAGAAAGTCTAATACTTTACTTTCAATGCATATCCAGCATAACTCTCTGCTTCAATGGCAGGGGAGAAAGTCTGATACTTCACTTTCAATGCATATCCAGCATAGCTCTCTGCTTCAACAGCAGAGGAGAAAGACTGATACTTCACGCATATCCAGCATAGCTCTCTGCTTCAATGGCAGGGGAGAAAGTCTAATACTTTACTTTCAATGCATATCCAGCATAACTCTCTGCTTCAACGGCAGGAGGAATGAAGAAAAGTGGATCTATATACAGACAATAACCAACAAGGACTTAATTACATAGTCTGGGTAAACAAGCATGGATGTAGCTTGTTTATTGCGGTGATTACTACCCCTAACTAATTAAGCTAGATATTTCACTTAGATGCAGTTCCAACACTGCTCTCTACATTAATGGTGGGGGTGGAAGGGAAATAGAACCATAAGGTTACTAAGAGCCAAGAGTAACAGATAAGTATGAGAAAAAAAAAGTGCAAACTTGCTCGGCAGACTGGATGGGCCGTTTGGTCTTCTTCTGCTGTCATTTCTATGTTTCTATGACAGAATGAAAGTTCATGTTGACTAGTGGTTAGGCTCTTACACCTGCAGACATAGAGATCTCTGGCTTATGACATTATAGCAGGGTCTCTTTCTGCAGCATCTCCTGTTTTTCCTTTGAAATTTCCTCTATTTTACATGCCAGTTTCTGATTGTGATCATACACGACATCTGACTTATCTATGTGGTTTTTCTGTACAGCTTAAGCAAATATTGCGTTGTTACAGAAACAAGGCATCCTAAGTTTGCTGGATTGATCTATTGACCAGAGAAAGACAAGCTATCGTTGATCTTACCTGCACTGAAAACTCTCAACTATTACTCCACCTAGTCTGTAACCAATTAACTGTATGTGTTATCACCAATGAAAACAAAAGTAAATTGTAAACAAACTAAGGGCCTCATTTTCCAAGCACTTTACCGCGTGCGATAAATTCGCAAATCGCGTTAACAGCTGTTAACGCGATTTGCAAATGCAAATTAGTTATTTGGTATTCAGGGGGCAGAGCATATGTAAAGCGGGAACCTGTGTATCGTGTGCGGCGAAACAGCCGCAGTGTTAGCGCGGCTAATAACTACAAGTCAAACCTCGCGTCATGGACTTGAAAAGGATGAGAGAGAGAGAGAGTGAGAGTGAGAGTGAGAGTGAGAGTGAGAGAGAGAGAGAGTGCCTTACTATAGTGCCTATGCCCTACATAGGTATTATAACCCCTATGGGAGGGCCACCTACTAACGCGGGGTGGGGATTAGGTATGAGCGTCGGGGGCCACTTTCGCATTCCACATGAGACCTACGGACAGAACAGTGGTCTCTAGTGCAGATTTGCTGGCTGTCGGAGTGAGGACGCTCACTCCAAGAAGTGGTTTGGGCAACGTTCTCTCTACCTAGCTTGATGGACACTCTACCTGGGCAACAACATGCTAGGTGGAGAGAATGTTGGCCAAATCTCCGCTTGGAGTGAGCGTCCTCACTCTGATGGCCAGCAAATCTGCACTAGAGACCACTGTTCTGTCCGTAGGTCTCATGTGGAATGCGAAAGTGGCCCCCAACCCCCGACGCTCATACCTAATCCCCACCCCGAGTTAGTAGGTGGCCCTCCCATAGGGGTTAAAATACCTATGTAGGGCATAGGCACTATAGTAAGGTTCTCTCTCTCTCTCTCTCTCTCTCTCTCTCTCTCTCTCTCTCTCTCTCTCTCTCTCTCTCTCTCTCTCTCCCCTGAAACAGGCTGTCTGGAACTATCGTGCACCGCGATCAGGGAAACCGGCAAGCATTGTGATAAAATTCTGAAAGAATCATCGTGCACTGGGAAAACATCGCGTGCGGTGCTACTGTTTTCGTGAATGGCGAAAACATCGCCGCACGCGATTTTTCCCCACTGCACGAAAGAAGCCTCATTTGGATTGGTAACGCCCCCTAATGCGATATTGGAAAATAAGGCCCTAAGTCATCATGCACATATGCACATATTAGAAGCAAAGTCTATCCTGAAAATCTATTAGCTTCTAAAATTTAAGCATGTGTGGATCAAAATAATGGCATGAGCATATTCTCTTCCATTTTTCATCAATTCTCTACAGCATCAGAGTATCAAAGCTTTTTTTTTTTAAATGTCTGACTTTTCAGGAAGGTTTAGATCAATGCTAATCAAGGAAAGGTGTTCACAAAAAAGTTAACTATTTATACCACTGTAAGAGGGGGCACTAGTAACTTGGGGTGAGGTTTGTCGGTTAGGGTGGGTTCTGGGGGACAATTTTACATGTACAGTCATAAGTACAAACAGCACAGTTACCATCAGTTAAGATTTAGTGCGATTTGGAGGGATGAAAAGTGAAAGAAGAATAGGGATGTGAATCGTGTCCTCGATCGTCTTAACTTATATAGGCTCTTAATTACACATTTACACACATGCTGTCTATCTTTTCACGCTTACACACACACAGGCTTTCAATCACATAAATACATGCTGTCTTTTTCTCTCACACACAGACTCTCATTCACATGCTTACAAACATGTCCTCTCTTTCTCTCATTTACACACAGGCTCTCAATCACATACTCACATGCTCCCTCACCTAAATCAGCTCTCAATCACACAGACACACATGGTCTCTCTCTCTCTCATTTAAACACAGGCTCTCAATCACATACTCACATGCTCCATCACCTAAACCAGCTGTCAATCAGACACAGACACACATGATCTCTCTCTTACTTATACACACAGGCTCTTAATCATACATACACATGATCTCTCTCACACACAAATGATCTCAATCATACACACATACTCTTTCAAACAAACAGGTTTTCAATTACAAACTTACACATACAGGTTCCCAATGGTAAACTTACATTCATGCTCTCTCTCTCACAGGCAGGATCTCAATCACAGACATACTCTCTTTCACATATACAGGCTCTCAATCATTCACATACATGCAATCTCTCACTCACACACACAGGATCTCAAACACACATGCTTGCTCGCTCATTCATTCACTCTCTCTCTCCCCCTTCCCTTCCCCCCCCCCGGGAACTCGCGGCAGCAGCACAGCAGCCACCTCCCAACGCTAACCTCCTTCATTTTCAGCCCTCGCGGAGGCGAAGGCGGAGTCCCATCGGCCGCGGTTGAAGATTTTCATTTTCCTCCGAGCCGGGCACTAGTAACTTGGGGTGAGGTTTGTCGGTTAGGGTGGGTTCTGGGGGACAATTTTACATGTACAGTCATAAGTACAAACAGCACAGTTACCATCAGTTAAGATTTAGTGCGATTTGGAGGGATGAAAAGTGAAAGAAGAATAGGGATGTGAATCGTGTCCTCGATCGTCTTAACGATCGATTTCGGCTGGGAGGGGGAGGGAATCGTATTGTTGCCGTTTGGGGGGGTAAAATATCGTGAAAAATCGTTAAAAATCGTTAAAAATCGAAAAATCGAAAAACCGGCACATTAAAACCCCCTAAAACCCACCCCCGACCCTTTAAATTAAATCCCCCACCCTCCCGAACCCCCCCCCAAATAACTTAAATAACCTGCGGGTCCAGCGGCGGTCCGGAACGGCAGCGGTCCGGAACGGGCTCCTGCTCTGAATCTTGTCGTCTTCAGCCGGCGCCATTTTCCAAAATGGCGCCGAAAAATGGCGGCGGCCATAGACGAAAAAGATTGGACGGCAGGAGGTCCTTCCGGACCCCCGCTGGACTTTTGGCAAGTCTCGTGGGGGTCAGGAGGCCCCCCACAAGCTGGCCAAAAGTTCCTGGAGGTCCAGCGGGGGTCAGGGAGCGATTTCCCGCCGCGAATCGTTTTCGTACGGAAAATGGCGCCGGCAGGAGATCGACTGCAGGAGGTCGTTCAGCGAGGCGCCGGAACCCTCGCTGAACGACCCTCTGACCATCTCTAAGTTATCTGGCTAAAGAATTAGTAGGATAAAATGTATTCAGATAACTTAATGGCGTTCGAGGTGAATTCTGGGGTGGAGTTAAGTTAACATGCTAAGATATCTGGCCTGGTTCAGTAAGGACACTTATAACATAGCCAAGCCCCTTTGCTGATAAAAAGACTTCTCTCCTTATTCTTAGGTTTTGCCACTTGTGGAGGGCTAAGGATGGTGCTCCAATGAAAGACAGTTGGTTCTGGTAGCAGGAAAGATGAAAAAGTAAGAGGTTTGACCAGCTAATGGGGAAGCATTGCAATGCAAGGACGGGGACTTCAGTGGAGTTGGAACAGGCAATTGCCCACCAAAATGCTATAAAATGCTGCAAAATGACAAAAATTACAGCAAACATGCCAACAATTACAGCAGACATCAATCAAGCCATAACCTTCATCACCAACCCCAAAACTGGCCAAACGTTTACTTTTAACTTGTATCAATAAAGCTGCTAGCCAAAACCATGCCCCGACAAGGGCTAGTATCCCAATCAAAGCCCACTGCTGAACTCCTCCACCCAACTAGTGGTAAATGTATCCAGCGGCTCACTTTAATCAGTATGCTGTAACCTGTGGTGTCACTAGGCTGAAAAATGCATTTAAATCATTGCTGCATGCCAGACCACCTAGTACTCCATGGTGGTATCACATGTAGAATTCTGAGTATCCTTGAAGCCAGGTTAAAATATAATAGACATGCTCTTAACTGATATTTATGGACTGGTACATCTAAACCCTGCCTCATCTGTGACAAACCCAAACTACCCATCATTTTTTCCCAGCACAGAAACTCCATCCACTCAGAAAAAAAACTAACTGTAATGTTTGCTATCATTTTAATAAAGCTGCTTTCCTATTGTTCCACTTTATATTTATGTTGATATTATGTTGGGTTTTTGACTGAGGCAAAAAAAGGATGTGAGTGCCTATGTTAAGCATTAAATAAAATAGTTGTACAGTGATAGCATTTTATTCCAAAATAAGATGAAGTCAAAAACAGATAACTTATTGATCTTATGAGTAGACAGTAACGTTCCAAATTTGCCATAACATTTGTATTCCTTATTTCACATTGAGACACTTTGGGGTGAATTTTAAAAGCCCAGCGCGCACCTTAATTAGGGGATGTGCGAATAAGATGGGCTCATGCGCGCCAAGTGGATTTTAAAAGCCATCTGGATATGCGCGTAGCTCCCACAGTGCACACATCTCGAAAGATTTAAGAAATGGCAGGGCATGGGCATTTTGGGGCATGAACCAGGAGATGTGCACGTAAATACTTACTTGTTCTGACGTGGCAAGGAAGTGTAACTTTACTTCTGCTATGGATGACATGTAGATTAAAAAATGAAGATACTAGGCAGATCTGTGGGGTTTTGAGGACTGGGTATAACTGGGGGGAGTGAAGCTATTAAAGTGAAGCTAGGTGGCTTTGGAGGACCAATGTATTAACTGGGCAAACAGGGGAAGAACTGGTCAAACTGGGAATGGCTTCGGCATGAGCCCCTTTTAAAATCCCCTGATTTAAGTGGTAAAAGCAGGATTTGTGCCCACGTGCACATGCCCACTTACAATTTGGTGCACGTGTGCACCAAATTGTTTGTAAAATAGCAATGTCCTTGGGCACGGGCTGGCATATGTGCACAAATATGCAGCCATGCGCCAGTTTGAAAGTTACCATCCGTGCTTATTAGGCATCAAATGTGATATTGATTGGCTGCAGTACATAGATTCTGGTGTGTTACATAATGTACTATAACATTATGAGTTACCAAAGCAAGGAAAAAAATGTTTTTCTAGTAATTAATTTCATGTGACAGAACTGTAGTAGTTTAGTATAATTCACATTTGCTTTTAAATCAGAACAAGCCAAATAAAGACTGCCAGAATCTCTGTCAGCATATGTTGATATATGTATATTGCTACTGTGCTTTTAGGAACCAAATTACAGTTTAAAAGCTGTACTACATTGTGGCCTGTTCACTAATACCGCGGGCCTGATTTAAGCTGCAATGCAGTGGTTATATAATAATGAAAACAACGCAACACACTTTTACAGTCAGTGCTTAATCTGTGGCTATTGGAGAGATTTAATATATCATTTTTGCAAGTTTATTTTGTGGTGCAATTGTAAGTGTATTACTGTATAGTCTATGAAACAATCTAAGACATTCGGAAGTTTTGGAAGGTGAGATGCGCAAATCTTCAGCAAGATATTACAATGGACTTTTTTGAGTGATTAATTTTTTTTCTCATGTGTACCTTTTAAGGCACAGGTCAGGAAAACCAATTGAACGCTGGAAGAAATAAAAATGAACTTCATTGAGCCCAAGCAAAATGTGTCAGTTCTTATTTATTCCAGTTTTAAATTGGTTTTCCTGATATGCCTGTTATTCAGAAATGTTCTTATTCATTGCATTGTAATTTATAATTTTATAATATTTGAAGAGAAAACTATGTTTTATTTATTAAACAATGATTGAACTTTATTTAAAAAAATGGGTAGAAGTACCAAATGGTTTAATTTCATCCTTGGTAGCTTCCTGGACACATATATTCAGTCCTGCCTCAGAAATTTAGGATTTATGCTTCTTGAATAAAACCTTATTTAGAGTGGGTCAACATTCAAAGGCCATTTTAAGCCACAATTGGGAACTGTAACAAGAATTAAGGACATCTTAAGTTCTCATTGAAATGTGTTGGACTGAGGATTGAATGGCCATGTTCAACCAAATGGAGAATGTTAAGCGAAGCTAAACCAAATTCTTTTGTGGCTATGATTTAGCATGCAGTAGAGTATATTGTACTAGTAACTACAAATAAGAGCACAGAAATGACCATATCAATGATGGCTAATAAGGCATCACATGTTTCTCTTTAGGACAACATAGAGATGTGCATTTGCTTTATGTACATAGATGGTAACTTTTAAACCGGCATGCAGGCACACATATGCCGGCTAGTGCCCAGGGATACAGCTGTTTTATAACATTCATGCTTATATGTTCACATAATATAAAATAAGCTGACTGTGAGCACATGTGTTCTCAGTTTTAAGTAGGTGTACACTGGTGCATGCAAATGCCGTTTCTACTGTGTAAGTGGGAGGGTTTTAATAGACACACATGCTGTCAATGCCCGTTTTCCCAGTTTATTCCCAGTTCACCCAGCCAAGGGATAGGACTTCCAAACACCCCTAGTTTAATAGCCTCCCTTTTCTTCTGTTAGCCTTGACCCTTAAAACCTTGCTGATTTGTTGAGTTTTTTTGTTTTGTGTCTTACATGCCATCTATAGCAGAAGTAAAGTTATGCGGTTGGGGACCCCGGCGTGTGAGGGTGTAAGTATTTCACATTCATTTCAATGTGAAATCCAGGAATGCCGATGCCTCACCTAGACCCTGCCCATGCCCTGACCCTTTCTGGGAAAAAAATGTGTATGCACAGTGGAAGATACCCGCATATCCAGGCAGCTTTTACAATCTGCTCGACATGCGCCAGCCGACATATTCATGTACCCTAAATTGATGTGCATGCCAAGCTTTTATAATTCACTTGATAGTGCTAAAGTTTGCAAATGGAAAATTCTTACAAACTTTAGCCCACATTTTCAAAGTGGATGTACTCAAGTGAGTACACTTTGAAAATGTGGGCTCTAAAATTTAGGATTGACTTACAAGACTACATTTATACCTGCTCTAGAGCAGGTGTAAATGTGTGTGTGTACATTATAAGTGCATACTTCTAAAAAGACTACAAATAATTTCCCTGTCGCAACTCCACAATTAAAATGTCTTTATTTTGTGTCCATAAAAATACACATGAGTTACAGGAACTCTTTTAAACACACAAATCCCCAAGCAATTTTCCTTAGCTCTTTTACACACATACATTCTTTTGAAAATCAGGCCTCAAATTTTTATACACATAAGTATAATTCATTCACAAAAAAATAGAATTTTATGTGTGTAAAATGACATTTATGTGCATAAACTCTGAAAATAAATTACCAAAACTGAAAAACTCCATGCACAACCCCATAAGTGGATGACCCAAATGATCAAATAGAACCAGAAATGTTTTGTTTGCACACCTCATAATATAACTGACTTTTAAAGTCTATAATAAAATGTTAATTTTTAAGGTTGAAATTAAACAAATAAAATATAACAATATGACTCTTTGAGACTTGCTTGTTTGCTAATTGACTCACAGAACAAAAATGTTTAATAGTACACCATAATAACTCTCACAAAAACTATCTACATCATTCATCAAAATGTGTTATGGCATTAATGCATATGAAAAACACTGTAGAGCACATGCAAATGTTTGAGGGGGGGTGGGAATTAGGGGTGATATTGCATGGTTTTAACACTGGAAACAACTACACTTTTTCCCCTACTGTTAAGTTATCCAATATGCCCAAAATGTAATTCATTTTGGCCATTTCTGTGAGGGAGGGGGAGGGAGAGGGAGAGAGAGAACCTCTGCAGAGGCCCTCACAGTGTGCACCTATTTATATCTCTATAGGAGGGCCACCTAATAGGTTGAGGTGAGGTGTTAGTGGTGGTTTAGGGTTTAGGGGCCAGTTTCGCATGAGGAGTGAGATGTACGAACAGCATAGTACACCTTGGTGAAGATTTGACATCATTTAGAGTGAGGAAAGTCTCACAAAGATGACATTTTGTACTATGTTTCTCACCCTAGCTTGATGGTACCCTAGTCCATCAAGCTAGGATAAGAGAATATAGTAGAAATTTCATCTTTTTGAGACTTTCCTCACTCTAAATGATGTCAAATCTTCACCAAGGTGTACTGTGCTGTTCATACATCTATTTCTCTCTCACATAGGGGATTGTGGTAAACTTACTGATGCGAAGCAGTAAGCTATTATTGTGGGCATTACTAACACATTTTGATGAATGATGGGGTATGCTATCAAAAAGATAACAACAACTTCCAAAAACACTGTGCAATCCACATACTTAAATATTTAAATGTTACTATTATGAGGGAACATTTTTTTCACACATCATAAAAGTTTCATTTTGTCTTTGCACATTACAATTTCATCACAAATTTGCAGAGCTGCCCATTTTTCAGTCATATCTCTTGCAAAAAAGCCCTGCTGTTTGTTCAGCTGAATAGTTAAGTGTAATTTTCCAAAGTCTCTATTTTCCTGTATATTTTGATTTGAATATATGGAGGGACACTCTTGCATTATTTTTGTACAGCTCTGTGTATGTCGAGTAGCACTACAGACATGATAAGTAGTAGTTGAACTTTTGGAGCAGCTTGTTCATAAGATGTATTCCAGGAAAAGGTATTAGATGACATGTTCAATTACAGCAAACTAGGCAATAATAGCCATCAACAAAACATGTTTTATTGCAGTGACCTTTAAGTTATAGTAAGCACTGAGAAAAGTTCATATCAAGGTGATGTATGAGTTACAATGTATTTGGAGGGGAGAACAGGCAGGGACTTTAGCTTTTACATTTTCAGAAATAAATTTATAAGTGATTTCTGTTTATTATCTAAAAAGAAAAAATCTATATAATCTTTTAAAATAGACCATTGCTTCAAGTACTTTCTTTTGCAGTACTTAACACTCAAATATAGAAATATAGATTTAAAAAAACAAAAAAAAACCCATGCTTTTCACAGATGCATGTAGAGTGATCAAATCAACTACAATCATCTATTCTTAGAAAAATTCTTGGAAACTAAGACGCTGTTGTACAAAACCATGAATGACTTTGAGAAATGGATTAGTCATTTTTAAACCACACAATTTACTTCACAGCCTAAAATTTTGTAAGAACTTTACACAACAGTGAAGATTTCTTTGCAAAAAAAATGTAAATAAAATTTCCTGAGGTATGATTTAAAAAATGTTGCTTTAACAAAAACTATGGGTGTAAAACTTTGCGCAGAATCACTGAGTTGATGTGCATGATTTATCAGCTTCTTAAGTGATTTTGCATACATTTTTCAAACAGTTTTACACATGTAAAATTTTGCATGTTAAATTGACAAATTGTTCATCAAATTATCAAAGGGATTTTGTGCATTAAAATGCCTTGTATGCATGTATGTTCAGCATACACACATATTATCAATTTTAGAAAACAGGCTGAATATACATGTACTCATGTATTTACGTGAGAAAGTACACACAAGCAATGTGGGCATGTTTGAGGCATTTGGGGTGTGATTAGGATGTTTGTGCATACTTTGCTATTTTATAGCTAATATACGTGAGAAGGTCATAAAAAATGTATGAATGTTTTTACACCTGCTATTTAATGAGCCAAATTCAAATTTTCATTGCCTTTCATGACTTGACATTTGATGTTCAGGTTTCTCCTGCTGAGTGGAAAAGGCAACTTGCTTGGTGTAGACTCTAGAGGGAGACGGTATTGGGGGCTAACAGCAAATTGTTGTCTTTGCCCATAAGCTTGGTATCTCATGTAACTTTTTTTTAGGGTCTATCCTCTCTAATCCAAGGTTTACTTATTTGGAGGAACCTATCATTGGATTACACTGCATTTCTGATTATGTGTCATAGTGTTCACAGGGGCTAGCAGGGGGATGTATGTTTGCCACTGGGGCTACGTGTGTGTGTGTGTGTGTGTGTGTGAATGGGGATGACTGGGGCTCACAGGGGTCTGTGTGAGTGTCACTGGGGCAGACTGATACTAACTGGGGTGTTACACTTAAGAAGAAGTAGAAGTGAGGAGAAGGGGGAGAAGAAGGAAGTACTCCTTAGAGACCAGGGCACAGTTTTAGGATCTGTCAGTGAGGAGCAAGACTTGAATAGGTTCAGGTTTTAGAAAAGAAACCATACTATACCTATGCCAGTAGTTAGAGCAGGAACTGTGTCTTTCCTGTCAGAGAGGCCAATCCTTGCCAGTACACCTCAATGTCACCATGGCCATGGCATTTTTTGCCACAGGCACCTTTCAGACACATCTAGGGGTCACAGTTATAATAAGTCAGTCAGTTGCCTCCATATGTGTAGACAGGGCCGCCATCAGGAATTTTGAGGCCCCATACAGCCAAAATGTCTGGGCCACAAGCATTCAGTGGATAAAGTATATGCAACAATGTTTATACCTATGTGTAAACTCCACCATAGGTGTAAAAAAATAAAAACAAGTCAACAACATTTGCTAGTAATCAAGGTCTATGATAAACTGCTTACTATGTATAAGGCCGTGTTCCAACTGTGTTCTATATAACAAAGAAAGTCTGTTGCAAAATCATTTTAGTAGCTGCTGCTTATAATAAAAAAATGCATTTAATCAAGAAAAGAGAAAAAAAGTGCTTCTCGCACATAAAAAACTGTCTTACTATGCTTTGGGCCTTCCCGATCATACACATTATGTGCTTGATTACGGAAGCCGAAAATTCAATGTAAACCCTCCCTCATGTGGCCATTCATTCAGCGGTTGACTTGTTAGGCCTAGTTCACACTAATAAATAGATAATGCACCAGCCCCCCAGTAATAAATAGATAATACACCAGACGTCCCCCCAGTAATAAATAGATAATGCACCAGCTCCCCCCAGAAATAAATAGATAATGCTTGTTACTTACCCTTTGCGCTCCGGGGACTCCGCGGCTCCTCGGCCTCCAGCTAGCAAGCAGACAGCGACGGCCCGCGCGCTTTGCCAGCGCATACTGTCTGACGCGGCGGTGACGTCACAGCCGCGTCAGACAGTGAACGCTGGCAGGACAGAGCGCGCGGACGAGTCTCTCTGTCTGCGGTGCTCTGTAAATCAATGCTATGTGTGTCTAAAAGACACGCATAGCATTGATTCTCTCCCTTCTCTGGGGCCCGCACCCAGGGCCGGCTCCAGGTTTCAGTAGGCCCCTGGGCGACAGACTGTCGGAGAGAGCCTCAGTGGGCCTCTTTGCCATGAACTAATACATCCCCCAAGCGCACCTGCCGCCTGGCGGCTGCGGGCCCCCATATGTGGCAGTAGATCCTGGGGCCCCATACTGCAGGCCCAAGAATACTGCCCTGATGGCGGCCCTGTGTGTAGATCAGTTTCTGTCTGCATTTCTCAGGAAATCATATCAGTATATACTTTCCCTTGGAGCAGACGGCAACAATAAACAATAATGACAGATTCCTAGCAAATTATATATTTTCCCTCTGTTCTGGTACAAGGCTACATTCTGCAGTCATACGGGCTTCCATTTCCTTAACATGCAGGTAGATTGCAATGCCAAGGGGATCATTATGAATGTGAATGTAGTGCTCAGATTTCTAGGATCCTGTCACAATGCCTACATTCTCTCACATTGCGGAATATATGATCATTTCCAGATTGGTCTCATCACAGAAGTTTGGCTTCTAGGTAGGTATGCAGCTCTAACAACAATGACAGCAACAAATATCTGCTATTTTCTTTCCCTCTGTCTCTAGGTTGTCTTATTATTTTGCCCCAGGAAGGCCAATCTAGCCAGTAGCCACCACTAGGGTACAACCTCACTGTCTACCAGCTTGGGATATCACACTCTTCTATTTTTTGCCTTCTCCTATACAGGTGATAGAATTAGAGAATATCCACTCAAAACATGGCTCCTGATCCCTTTGGCATATTAACAGATTACAGCAGATGTCTTCTATAATAGGGCCCACAGTCAGCCAAGGGCAGTCATTCAGAGACTCTTTGGCCTACACAAAATATGTTTCCTCTGCCTGTACAGATTAGGAGGATTTTTTCTCTACAACCCAGTAAGATCTTTGACATCTTTCTAGACTGCTTTGTGTGCTTCATAAACTGGCCAAAAGATGAGACTTGCCTACTCCTGAGGGACAAGATGCTCATCTTACAGTGCCTGATGATGAAGGTATACGATCTGAGTGAGGAGGAATTTCAGGAGATACATCACCAGACTCACCACCAGAATGTAGAGGAAAGGAACACTCTGATACAAAGAAATTTTCAAAGGTGAAGGTCATTTATTTACAGCTAAAATCGATATTCATGCATTTTTATAGACATTATTGTTTTCTGTGATTTTCTCTCCTTTATTTGAGAGGAGGGCCTTTGGTTCCTTGGACTGCCCAAATCTAGTGCATCTCTGTAGAGGTGTTTGGTCACTAGTGACTGTGTCTTAGGATGCAATGGACATATAAGGCAGTGGCAAAGAGTAATAGCTGCAGGAACGCACCGAATGTGAAAGAGTCTCCTGAGAGCTCACTTTGGGGGACCAACAGATAAGGCCTGGAAGCACTGGTGCACTGCCTCTTTTTAGAGGGTATGCAAGATTAAGCCATCTCCATTCCAACAGAGACAATTGGTGACATCTGTGCCAACATAGGGGCATTTCAGTTGGTGAGGCATGGGACGAGGAGTTATACTTGGAAGAGTGGAGCCATAGAAGGACAAGTTGGCATCATAAGTGGTGTTGGACATACAAGGTAATGCTCGCAATGCAGTGCACTGGTGGATCTAAGCAGGTAGAGGCAGAAACTGGTGATGACTGTGACTGATATAGAAGCATCTGCCAAAGCATCTCCCTCCAAATAAAAGTCATGGAATGCAATTCCTCCCAAGCATCCAGTCAGCACCTTGCAGTTCCTCTCTTACTCCATGCAGCTCCTCCAGCAGCCCTTCCTTTAAGTCCTGTTGTTGCGGAGGTGGACCCTTGGACCAAGGTGGTGTTGGCACCACCTGTGGGGGAGATCCCCACAGGTTCCCACCATCAGGAGGTGGAGGCCAGCTGGAGCTTCACCAATACCAGCCCTCATTCCCCGCAAGTTCAGCCCCTGGGTGCCGGGGCCGGCTGGACTTAGGTGGGCCTCTGCGTGGATGATCCCAAAGGATAGGCCAGATGGTAGTACACCGGAGGGCAGTGATCATCAGAGAGGCCCAGCTGAGGTGGAAGCAGATGACAAGACTGGAAGCAGGTCCAGGCGAATGGTCAGAGTCAGGCAGCACAGCTCATAGTCTGGTCCAGGCAAATGGTCAGAGGAAGGTGGCAAGGCTCGTAGTCAGGTCCAGGTCCAGGTCAAATCCAAGGAGATCCCTCCAAAGGAAAGAGGAAGACTGGATCAAGGAGAAAGGACCAAAACACGGGCACTGGAGCAGAAGCTGGAATAAGAACAGGAATAGGAACAAGATATGGAGCTGGAACTGGAACAGGAACAGAAACAGGAATGCAGGCACAGCTAGACAGCGTGGAGACCTGTTGCCAAGGCAGGCTCTGTAAGACAGACTGATGACATCATCAGGCAGGGCTGTCAGCCCTTCCCTGGGGCGGGCTTTTTAAATAAGCTAAGGAGGTGTACGCACGCGCCTAGGGACCGAGATACAAGTGGCAGACGGCAGCGGCATCTCCGCCTTGAAGGACAAGGAGGCTGCAGCTGGTGGCTCATGCTTTGAGGAGCAGCAGCGGCACATGGGGTGTGAAAATGGAGGGCAATAACGGCGGCATTTCCCCTTTACCACCAGGGAGCCAGGGACCTCTCCCGCTGTGGCAGCATGATATTGGGAGAGGGAGACCAGTCAAGGACTCCGCGGCCGGCCGACATAACACCTGTATGTCATACCATAGGTCTACAACAGGTCTGCTATTTTGTCATTTTGGACTAACATATGACTCTTCACTGGAATGAAAGGAACCTCTTCATCAGCTGTTGGAGAAAAGCTGGCCACTTCCCTTTCTCTGTTTTCCCCCTCTCTCATACCTTGTCCAAAGACCTTAGGAGTATATGCATATCTACAGGTGAAGAAAAGCTCACACTCTAACAAAGACGGGGTTTCCTCCTTATCTCCTGCCAGATCACTGTCATGCACCTCTCTAACTGCTACATACTCTGCTGACCCCTCCTCTTCAGACTTGCTCTGACCATCTGGACTGTCCTACACCACATGTGGATGCTACTGATGCCTTCCCAGAACCCTGGGGCTCTGCCCATCAAAACCACGGTTTCCCTCATGATTTGCAAGAAGGTAAAGTCCACATACTGTCACAACTGGCTTCTTCTATCTGACCTTCTCTCCCCTCACCCATTGGACTTCCCTTACCGGCATGGAGAACTTCAAAATGGGCCCCATTCACTAGGTTCCAACTACTGAACAATCTTCAAGTCTAGCATGTCCTAGGATGTCTATGTTTCCATTATGCACTTAAAATAAAAAATAAGCATGAAGTGAAAAAGGGCTGGCAGTAAGGTGTTGCCCATGACGTCAGTCTCTTTATGCCTTTCAGTCATGGGCTTTCTGTAAATATATATATGTATGTATGGTTAGATACTTTATAATAGGTCCTATCTGCAAATACCTTAATACTTTTCTGAAAAATACTTTTCACTTGTCTTGCTCCTGAGTGTGAGGTGTCATGCTTACCAACCCCTCACATTGCATACTCTGATATGGTGCTCAGGATCATCCATTCTGGCTGGTGCATCCTACTGCCTGTTTTCCCTTTGCCTTTGCAGCCAGTCCGCTGCAGATGACAAGCCTCATCTGCACAACATAGGATGTTGCCATCCTCACCTCTCTCCCTGCTTTCCTTAGGTGGACATGCATGCCAATCTCCTAGCTTAAAGGGCCCTTAGCAGAAAAAGGCCATGGCTCCCGCTGATGATGTCAGCAGCACCAGCCATATATATAGGGCTCCTCTGGCTCTCCCACCTTGCCTCAGCAATGGGTCCTCTTTCCTTATGCCATGCTGTCTCATCCAGCCTTTCCTTGTCCAGCCTTGCCTCTAACAGACTTCCATCCTTGCCTTGCCCAGAATTCCAACCTTGCCTTGCCCAGCCTTGCCACATGCAGCATTCTAGCCATCCCTCATCCATCCTTGCCTTGTCCAGCCATCTAGCCTTGCCTTATCCAGCTGTGCAAGCTTGTCTCATATAGATATGCCTTGTCTGTCTGTCTTGCCAGGGCCTGGGCCCAGGAATGATGCTGGGTCCTGGCCCGAACACTAGGTCCTGATGCTGGGGCCACAGCCAGGAGCTATGCCCGATACTGGGGCTTGACCTGGATGTTGGGTCTCGATGCCAAGACCTTGGCCCAGGGTCAGGCCCAGGCTAGGTGTTCTGGCCTTGGAGGTCATCTTTCTGTTTTCTTTGGTCTTCTTTCCTCTTTCTTCTTCTTTGATAAAATGATGCTGGCTGCTTGGGAGGTGCTGGAATGAATTAACTCCAGCTTATTGCCCCAGTGAAGGGCACCATTTTATTGTATGGCACTAAATTAGTTGTTGTAAATCAAAATGGTGCCCTCTGCTGGGAGGATGCACCAATTGAAAGTGGACTGGTAATAAAGGAGAGACCAGCAAAAGAAATACTAAAAGTGCAATGGGACAGATAAGAAGGGAAACAAGAAAGGAAAGAGTCTCAAAATCCAAGTGAGGATAGAGTAATAAGGTATCCTGCTACACCTACCTATAGGTCTGCCATTCTGTCATTCTGGATCAGCATTTGATCTTGGCTGGAATGCAAGGCATCTCATCATCTTGACCACACTCTTGTACTTTGAGGAGGTCAGACCTAAATATTGACTTAAAGGGTTCTACTATTGTACCCATCAAAGCAAGAACATTCAGGATATCTAGGTCTAAAATGCTGACCCAATTAAACTGAGGCAGCTGTAAAGGGAGATGAGTGAGGACAGAGGTTATAAGAAATGGCTATATGTCTACCTACCTGTAGGCTAGTGTGCGAGTGGGAGAGTAAGTTCAGTAGGCTGTCCTGAAAGGGGTTACTCTCAGGGATGACATGTTACATAGCATGCATAAGAAAAAGATACATACAAAATAGTTAATAACATTTTTATAAATTTTAAACTTTTTAAAATTTTGACCAACTTTTAAACAAAAAAGTTGGTAGGTATGATAAAATGTATGGAGAAAACTATTTACATAAATAAAAAAGCCTCAGGAACCTCAGGAAGACTGTGCCTGATTGGGCTAGGGGGATGGGGGTGTGGCCACTAAGCCCTCATGAACATGCATGAAACATTCCGCCACATCCACCTTCCTTTTCAGGTTAACGCATATGTCACAGATATTGTATCTTTCACATCATCCAGACAGCTGCCCCCACAGCCGCAAGAGCCTGTGTCTCTGAACTTGAAGCCACAGAGCCATCCTCTGCAGCCATGAGAAGCTGGCTAGATTCAAGGGGAGTCTGCTCAGTGAGAGGCTAGCCTTCCTCTACCAGCAATGGCTGGCCACCACCAGGACCTGTGCCTGAGGTCCCTGGGGAGTAAGGGATGGATTCACTCTAGAGATGAGGATGGAAAGGGGAGGGGATGCAGAGGTTGGTACCACCAATTGCAGAGGAGAGGGGATGACTGGCTGCGGTTCCAGTAGAAGATGTCATGTCTAGAGCTCCTGCTCCTCTTTTTGCTCTTCCTTCTCCTCATAACTGGTGGTATTTGTGAAGAGAGGAAAAAAGTGTGTGGCAAGCCATCAGCTGGTATACACAGGGGTGTGATGAGCAGCATCATACAAACTAATAGTGCATTCCATGTATGGGTGGGGTGGAGGCAATGGGATGTGATCCTAGCTGTGGGACAGCTATCTGCTAAAGGGAGTTATACTTCAACACTATAGTTTCCTCACAAACTTAGACTTCTGTACAGTTGCCCTTTATGACATAGCCAGGCTAGTGATAATGACTCTGAGATAGCCCGGTGGCTAGGTGATACTGTATATGATGCATTGGGCTTTGGAATTCAACCCATCTATGGCTATGATGCTGCCATAACACAAATGAGTGTTTGTTTTAATGGAGACAGAGATTTCCTTGTTAGGGTATTTCAAGTATATTCTAACAACCTACTTACTTCTATAACTTCTATAATTGGTCTGTGAGTATTATAAAAGTAGTGCTTCATGACATGGTAGGCTATGATCCAGGGGTTGTGCCTTGTCCACCATAGCACTGGATAGATGTCTATGTCCTCTAGAAGCTTTATGCTCATGAGGGATATTTTCAGCTATTGACTGAGACTGGATATTGTTGAGTGGTAGGGCAATAGTGATGAAAGCAGCAAATAGACAATGTTGACATCTCCCTGATGGGCATTTAGGGAACCTATTTTCAGCCTCCTCCTGCTTGTCATGCAGCTGCTACAACCAGTCACCCTCCAGATAGCACAGCTTCTGGGCCTTCTTTTTGAGGTCCTCAGTCTAAATAGATGAGAAGCTGGAATAAAATGTTCTTAGTTGTATGAAGCTGGTTCTATGACTTCCTCAATGGCATATTTTCATTCATGACAGCTAGTCCTTGACCCATCGATACAGAGTTTACTTATTGTCACTTCTGACATCAATATGTGCCATTCTGCTTTTGGGCCCCCACCCAACTCCCAGCCATCACCCCCTCCACCTGCACCACAACACTATCACCACTCTCAAGCTCACAAACAACCTGTCACAGCTATTGACAATTTAATTCTAGGAGGTGTAGTTTTGGCTGTTCTTTACCTTCTACCTCCACTCCTGAGCTTATCTTTGTGTCTTAAGGGCACTGATGCTGTCCGCTGAAGTTCTTTAGAAGGATGTGTTGCTCTAACAGCTGTAGCAATGATTCTGCATATAGCCCCATTATGCCCATGTGAGGAAGCATCTTTACACATGCAACTTTTTCCCAGGCTTCCATGCAAAAATGCACAAAGTGCAGAAGCCTGGCACCAAGATCATGTGGTTTTGCACATCCACCCTGGTTGCCCCATTTTGTTTAGTTCCCTTGATGTACCTAAGCTCTATGGGTAGGAATTTCCGCAGCTGAACTTTTTGCAGAGGCCCTGCTATGCCTCCTTCTTGGTCTGGGCATTTCTTCCAACCCCATGAATGGGAAACAAGATGTCCTTGATCTCCAGTACCAGGCAAGCCAGCTTGGCCACTTCCCTGGTGGTGAAATTTGGCTGCCTTGTTGGGCATGGGGGGCATTTTGGAATGAGCCCCTCCCCAGCAAAACCAGTCTGCACATGTGCATGAAAAGGTACAAATCTACTAAATTTCCCCCACAGAGATGTTTGAAAGTTATCTTCCCGGCATATTAGTCTCTAGTCCAGCCCAAAACATGACCCTGGGAAAGTTTCACTAAAATGCAGCTAAAAGTACAGGTTGTAGAACAATACACATACTTTCAGCCTTATTGAAGGATGGCAGTTTTCAGACAGCCAAATTATACAGGAAAATCACTATTGACCCGCATAAATAACTTGAAAAAATATCCTCATAGATCTTTAATGTTGAGTCTGATACCTTAATGAAAACAAAGCATCCAAACTAACTTATTCATCAGTATTTTGTGTGCTTGGGCCAGAACTGCTTCATTTTTATCTTCGAGTTTTTGTTCACGTGCCAGAATTTGGTTATATTTGTTTGTAAGTGTGGTTGGGATGTGGGTAAGTACTGAGATGATTAGACATTAGTTACTGTCATGTGCATTTTTACTTTCTTTCATGTAAGCTTATCTATAATAGATTTACTATCTTGTTTTGCTTAATTACTTTCTTGGGCCTCTAAATTTCCTCCTGGATAATCTGTTTACTTGATTCATCTTCTAAATTCTTACATTGTTTTGAAAATAGCCTACTAAAACAGAAGAGGCAAGACTGAAACATCATTTTGCTAGAAGTTTCTGAGCAGAGGATGTCAGAGGATGGAAAAGTGTGGTGTGTGAGAAAGGGAGTGTAGGGGTGTGAGAAATGGAGGATTATGGTAAAGGGATCATAGGCTCTATTCAAGAAAGAAAATAGGCAACATGGGAGCCAAGGGAAGAAGAAGGCAGTTGGAAACTGAAATCGTTTCCATTCTCCATTTCCCTTGTTTCCTATTCCAGTCAATTTCCTTTCTTAGGGGTTTATTCACTAAGCATGGTATTTTTCCCCAAGGAAAAAATATCAAGAGAGTCACAAAGCCATGGTAAATGACCTTGCAGCTTTGTGAATCCTGTGATATTTTTCCCCATGAAAAAATACCACGGGAATGAAAACCCCCCAGAGAATGCACAATAGCATCCCCTGAGACTATGAAGCCACTATTTACAATCTCAGGGCTGCTCAACTCTGAGTCAACACACATGCCCCCCCACGCCCCCTGTCGCACCCTCCCACACCACCTTTGCAAGTGACCAGTTGTTGAAAAAAACAAAACACTTTACACTTCGCCACAAGCCCCCCCATCCCCCAATCCCTCCTTCTATCAAAAAATTCCAGTCCCTAGAGGCCAAGAAGCCATGAACCCCTCCCTTATCCTAGCCCACCCCCAGAGCCACTCCTTACAGAGAAAATTATCCCTGCTGATCCCTCTGTACCCCTCCCTTATGCATAAAACGATCCTTTTTGGTCTAGTGGACCCTCGGACCTCCCCTTTATTCACCAAGACATCCCTGGTAGAGTAGTATGGGCCTAAAGTGTCCCCTAGCCTCCAGGCCCGACAGTGGCCATTTTCCAAAATGGTGCTGTCTGGCCTTTGTTCCTATCACGTTTTTCACGTGGTAAATGGCCTAAAGAGGTTTAATGAATGAATCATTATTTTGTCTTTCCAGATTCCTCATCTTTCTCAGTATCTCTTATTCTCTGACAGTGCCAAAGATGAATTTCAACAGTTGTCATGCCTATGCATTCCTTCTTCTAAACACTAACAGTGGGTTATGTTTGACTGACTTTGGCACATATGCAATTCCTTCTCTGTGACTGGATGGGATAATCTTTTTGGTTACTACTTTTCTCTTTACAGCTAGCTGAATGAGCTTTGTCAGCTGCTACTGTTGTTTGGTCCACTGCAAATCTTTTTAGTCTGGGAGGATTTTCTCATTTTCATGTGGGAGTGCAGATTTAAAATCCCATATAATATTGAGGAACTGCAGTCCTGCTACAAACCTCACATTACATCTAGGATTTTCTTCTGGGTGACTGAACTCTTATATAGTTTCCCATGTTCAGTTTAAGGTTCAGGTTACGTTTTCCCAGTTTTGTCAGCATTGTAATTTACTTTTTTATTGTTTTACACTGCTTTGCATTGTTTTTAATTATCATGCTATTTTCTTCATCTACTATGCACAGATTTTTCTATACTTTTATCAATTCTAAAAGTAAACTGAATTAGAACAAATTTGAAATACATAACTGTGAGTTTCATATTCTTAAATTTACCAGTTTGTCTTTCATAAATATTTATCCCAAATACAGAAGCAACCACCTAGAACATAAGAACATAAGAAATTGCCATGCTGGGTCAGACCAAGGGTCCATCAAGCCCAGCATCCTGTTTCCAACAGAGGCCAAACCAGGCCACAAGAACCTGGCAATTACCCAAACACCTAGAAGATCCCATGCTACTGATGCAATTAATAGCAGTGACTATTCCCTAAGTAAACTTGATTAATAGCAGTTAATGGACTTCTCTTCCAAGAACTTATCCAAACCTTTTTTGAACCCAGCTACACTAACTGCACTAACCACATCCTCTGGCAACAAATTCCAGAGATTTATTGTGCGTTGAGTGAAAAAGAATTTTCTCTGATTAGTCTTAAATGTGCTACTTGCTAACTTCATGGAATGCCCCCTAGTCCTTCTATTATTCGAAAGTGTAAATAACCGAGTCACATCTACTCGTTCAAGACCTCTCATGATCTTAAAGACCTCTATGATATCCCCCCTCAGCCGTCTCTTCTCCAAGCTGAACAGCCCTAACCTCTTCAGCCTTTCCTCATAGGGGAGCTGTTCCATCCCCTTTATCATTTTGGTTGCCCTTCTCTGTACCTTCTCCATTGCAACTATATCTTTTTTGAGATACGGCGACCAGAATTGTACACAGTATTCAAGGTGTGGTCTCACCATGGAGTGATATAGAGGCATTATGACATTTTCTGTTTTATTAACCATTCCCTTCCTAATAATTCCTAACATTTTATTTGATTTTTTGACTGCTGCAGCACACTGAGCTGACGATTTCAATGTATTATCTACTATGACGCCTAGATCTCTTTCTTGGGTGGTAGCTCCTAATATGGAACCTAACATCGTGTAACTACAGCTAGGGTTATTTTTCCCTATATGCAACACCTTGCACTTGTCCACATTAAATTTCATCTGCCATTTGGATGCCCAATCTTCCAGTCTTGCAAGGTCCTCCTGTAATGTATCACAGTCTGCTTGTGATTTAACTACTCTGAATAATTTTGTATCATCTGCAAATTTGATAACGTCACTCATCGTATTCCTTTCCAGATCATTGATATATATATATTGAAAAGCACCGGTCCAAGTACAGATCCCTGAGGCACTCCACTGTTTACCCTTTTCCACTGAGAAAATTGACCATTTAGTCCTACTCTCTGTTTCCTGTCTTTTAACCAGTTTGTAATCCACGAAAGGACATCGCCTCCTATCCCATGACTTTTTAGTTTTCATAGAAGCCTCTCATGAGGGACTTTGTCAAACGCCTTCTGAAAATCCAAATACACTACATCTACCGGTTCACCTTTATCCACATGTTTATTAACCCCTTCAAAAAAATGAAGCAGGTTTGTTAGGCAAGACTTCCCTTGGGTAAATCCATGTTGACTCTCAGATAATCACTCTTATCAAAGCGAACTTAGAGAGGGAAATAGTATCTCAACTATTACCACAAATAATGATGACAGACTAGAGACAATATCATCAGCATGTGCTCAAAAAAGATTTAATCTGCTGTCTCTCGCCCGCAATGGGCCTTCTGAGCAAGGTTTATTTAATCATTTATTGTCCTCTGTCTCATCATGTAACTTTATCCAATATCCATTTAAATAATTGTTTATTAAATTGTTAAGATTACCAACTATCCAAGCATCTATTAAGAACTGTATACCAGCTTAATAATAAATATTAACCAGCAGAGAATACTTAGCCAAAAATGAGGATCACTCAACACCCAAACCTGACATGGGCCATGTTTCAACTATAAAAAGTCTTCTTCAGGGGGAACAGATCTTTAACTTTTCTTAGTAATGGCAAAATATTCATAGATCCTAAAAAACATAAAAACACACACATATTAAATCAAGGACTAGCCTCCTCTAACAGTCAGACACACCGAGAAAAATTCACTATCACCAACATCTTATCCTCATCCCGCTAGTAACTTATACCCATAGAACCAAGTGCACATAGAACTTGAAAAACTGAAATAAACTAAAATCAACAGGTATCATATAACTCACCGGGACGAAATCACACATCTCTCAGGATCTCAACATGGCATTTAAACGCCTCTGCCGTTCACCCAAAACCGCCTATCGGATTTAAAAGTCTCTGCGGAATACGTCACCGGAAGAAATGTAGTTCAGTGGTATCAGCCAAAAACTACTTAACCCGTCATGCAATGTGGACACTCTTATACAACACTCTAGAGCACATTGGCTTATGAGAGACTAGTCACCAAAGGCTGAAAGCTCAATATTTTATATGTATTTATTTAACATTTTTCTATACCGAACTTCATGACAAGCTTCATATCAGGCCGGTTTACATCAAACTTGGGGGTTAACTTAACAAGAAACCATATAACAAGAAGGCCGAAGCGCAGTTACAAATAACAGGGGGAAAGAACTTGGAGGCTAGTGTAGCCAGGAAATAAAGGACAGGAAAAACTGGAGAATAAACATGGATGGAGATGTAATTACTGGGTTGGTCTTTTAGTCTATTGAGCTAAAAGAAAGCCAGGAAATAAAGGACAGGAAAAACTGGAGAATAAACATGGATGGAGATGTAATTACTGGGTTGGTCTTTTAGTCTATTGAGCTAAAAGAAAGCTCAGATAAGATGTTATGTTTCAGGGAAGGCTTGGGCAAAAAGCCAAGTCTTGAGTTTTTTCCGGAAGGTAGTCAGGCAGGGTTCCAGTCGTAGATCCGTCGGCAGGTTATTCCAGATGGTGGGGCCAGCTGTGGAAAGTGCCCGCTCTCTCGTGGAGGTTAGTCGAGTGAATTTAGTTGGGGGAACTTGAAGGGTTCCTTTGAGAGCCTCTCTGATGGGTCTTGCAGATGTGTATGGTTTGAGTGGTAACTGAAGGTCTAAAGGAAGTTGGTTGTGTGTGGATTTGTGGATGATGGTGAGAGCTTTGTGCCAAATTCTGTATTTAATAGGTAACCAGTGTAGGTTTCTAAGTATCGGGGGTGATGTGAGTTCTCCGGTTAGTGTTGGTTAAAATCCTGGCTGCTGAGTTCTGGAGCATCTGTAGAGGTCTGGTGGCGGAGATCGGAAGTCCTAAGAGGAGAGTGTTGCAGTAGTCGATTTTGGAGAAAATCGTTGACTGTAGCACTGTTCTGAAGTCCTGGAGGTGGAGGAGGGGTTTGAGTCTTTTCATAACTTGTAGCTTAAAGAAACAGTCCTTCGTAATATTGTTAATTGATTTTTTTAGATTTAATTGGTTATCAATGGTGACTCCTAAATCTCTGACTTGAGTAGTCTGAGGGATAGAGGTTGTCTGGTCGTGGCTGGTAGAATGGTCGGGGGAGATGAGAAGAATTTCTGTTTTGGCTGCATTGAGTACCAGGTTTAGGCTGGTAAGTAGGTGGTTAATGGACTTGAGGCAGTTTTCCCAGAAAGATAGCGTTTTTGGAAGGGATTCTTTTATAGGGATCAAGATCTGCACGTCGTCAGCATATAAATAGTGGGTTAGGTTGAGGTTTGTGAGTAGCTGGCAGAGGGGTAGTAGGTAGATATTAAAGAGAGTGGGGGATAGAGAGGAGCCTTGGGGAACACCTAGGGTAGATTTGAAGTTGGGAGATTCTTTATTGTTGATGGTGATCTTGGAGCTTCTGTTATTGAGGAATGAGCTGAACCATTGGAGGGCGTATCCAGTTAAACCAATGTCTGAGAGGCGATTGAGGAGGATGCTATGGTTCACGGTATCAAACGCCGCGGAGATGTCTAAGAGAACTAGCAGGAAAGAAGTCCCTTTGTCTAGGCCCATGAGGATGTGGTCTGTTAACGAGATGAGGAGGGTTTCAGTGCTGGAAGACTTGCGGAAGCCATACTGGGAGGTGTATAAAATTTTGTGATCCTCAAGGTAGTCCGATAGCTGTGTGTTCACCACCTTCTCAGTGATTTTTGCTAGCAGCGGGAGATTGGAAATGGGTCGGAAGTTGGAAAGCTCATTTGTGTTTAGGTTGGGTTTCTTCAGGAGAGGTTTAATCGATGCAGTTTTAAGGTCATCCGGGTAAATTCCTTGGGCAAGGGAGCAGTTAATGATGTCGGCCAAGGATCTGGAGATGGTGCTTGGTATAAGGAGCAGGAGTTTTGTTGGGATGTGGTCCAATGGGTGGCTGGATGGTTTCAGCTTCTTGAGTGTAGATTCTATCTCCAGCGGGGTGGTAGGCTCGAAGGACTCTAAGGTGGCATTGGGGGGGCCTGTGGTGGTGAAGTTTAGTGATAGAGGTGTAGGGTTAGAAGGGAGAAGCGCTAGGGTGTTTGCAATTTTGTCCTGAAAGAAGAGAGCAAGTTCATTAGCTTTGGATTGAGCCTGATCGTCGGGGATGGTGGGGGCAGAGGGTTTAGTAAGTTGAGATACATAGGAGAACAGGGCTCTAGCGTCAAATTGAATATCGTGGATTCTGCTGGAGTAGTAGTCTTTTTCTGCTTGTAGGAGAGAGTTCCTGTAGAGATGCATGATTCGTTTGTAATCAGACATCGTTGTAGAGTTGGGGGATTTCCGCCAAGAGCCTTCCTTGTGTTGGAGGTCTTGCTTCATTCGTTTAAGTTCCGGTGAGTACCAAGGTTGCTTCCTTTTTTGAGTCCAGTTGATGGTTTTCGTCTCCTTGGGGCAGAGTTTGTTGGCTATGGGCTCTGTGATATTGCACCAGGAAAGGAGTGCTGAGTTGGGGTTAGAAGTGTCTAGATTGGGGAGTTCTTTGGAGAGATGATCATTAAGAATATCAGAGGAACAGTTTCTTCTGTGATGGATGGTGGAATGAGGTTGTGGTTGAGAGGGGTTTCCTCTAGTCATGAGAGTAGCTGATAAGAGTGAATGGTCGGACCATGGGACTGGGGTGCAGTCAGGAGAGTTAGTGTATGATAGGTGTGAGTTTAGGAAAATGAGATCTAATGTGTGTCCAGCTTTATGGGTGGGTTTGTTGACTATTTGTTCAAAGCCCATAGCCTGGAGTGTGGATAGGAATGTTTCGCAGTTGGAGGAGATTGGGGAGGCGTCCACATGTAGATTGAAGTCCCCCAAAATTATGGCCGGTGAGTCCATGTTAATGTATTTGGCAATGGTTTCTATAAGGGGTGAGGCATCCGAGTCTATTGATCCTGGAGGAGCGTAGACCAGTATAATTTGAATGTGTTTTGATTTAAACAAACCGAGTTCTAATGTTTTGGACGAGGTCTTGATTGGTTGTTGTCTGAGATTCAGTTCCTTCTTGGTTGCTAACAGCAGACCTCCCCCTCTCTTTTTGGGTCTGGTAATTGAGAAGACGTCATACAGGTGAATAGGTAATTGGTTTATCAATACCGTGTCGGTGCTTTTTAACCAGGTTTCCGTTATAGCACATACATCTGGTTTGGATTCAAGCAGGTAGTCATGCAGGATGTGCGTTTTCTTAGTGAGGGACTGAGCGTTGAAGAGGGTTAGGGAGAATATCGTGAGTCCTAGAAGTTGAGTCAGGGGTGTGAGCATGATTGGGATGAGTGATCTTGTTGACTGATACAGGGTCCGTTGAGAAAGTTTGGAGAGGTCTGAGTGGCGATGATTGATGATAGGAATGGGGTAGGATTGCATGATTAGAGGGTGGAGTGGTGGGTGGAGTTAGGTGCTGGTCAGGTGGATGGAGATTGCCCCAGGGTTACAGGTGCGGCTGGATGGATGTTAGAAAGGATGCTGGAGAGGTTGGGACCGTTGGCTTGGATATTGGAGAGGCTGACACTGCTGGAGTGGATGATGGAGAGGCTGACACTGCTGGAGTGGATGTTGGAGAGGCTGACACTGCTGGAGTGGATGATGGAGAGGCTGTCACTGCTGGAGTGGATGATGGAGAGGCTGACACTACTGGAGTGGATGATGGAGAGGCTGACACTGCTGGAGTGGATGTTGGAGAGGCTGGAATGGATGCTAGAAGGGCTGGAGCGGCTGCTGAAGTGTCTTGATTGACGCTGGAGAGACTGTGGGGGATGTTGGATGGTGGCTGGAGGGGATTGTTTGAGTTGTTTGGAGGGGTAGGTGCGTGTTGGCTGTACTCCGGTCTGCAAATCAGTTTGTCCAGGACCTTTGGCATTTATTCAGGTTTTAGTTTCATCTGCGGGTAAGCTTTTTGCAATAGCGCCATCATGAACTAAATGGCTCATAATACAATCCTAACACTGTCTTCCACTGGTATCACTGAAAAACTGACCAATCAATTTCTTTGTTAAGGCCTTTAGGGGTTACTGTGTCAAAAAAAATATCCACTTTTGTTCCCTTTGCATAAGATAATTATCAAAATTACCTCCACGGTTGCAAGGACTAGGTTTCTCAATCACTGCAAACCTCAACATAGTAAAAGTGTGGTCTTTTTCCAGACAGTGTTGCACTAAGGGTGCCTCCAATCTACCCCTAGATATAGCGCTGCGGTGTTCTATCATGTGGGTTTTCAAACTCCTCTTAGTTTTACCAATATATAACAGCGGACAAGGACACCATAGCCCATATATAATATCACTTGACTCACAGGTTGTAGCGGCTTTCAATCTAAATTTGCCTTTGGCATAAAACGGTAACTTCTCTCCTTCAAAGGACTGATCGCACACCAAATACTTTTTGCAAGCTTGGTGGCCCAAAATCATATCATCACTCTCAGAATGTATAACTGTCTCATCAACAAAATCTGAGTGAACAAGGATATCTCTAATATTCTTGCCACGTTTAAACGCAAAGATTGGAATCTCCTGTAAAACTTCGTGTAGTTTCAAAATATGCCAATATTTTTTAATCACATTCTGTACCCTGTAAATATTCATCCTACATAGATAGTTTACAAATATAGAGTTTCGGGAAAGAATGCAACACAAAAATGAAAACTTGCCAAATGAAAGAGACAGAGTTTAGGGTAGAAATAACTAAAATTGTTAATGCTAGGGTGATTTCTGTAATATCCCCTAGTGTACACTAAGAGGGATCTAGAAAATAGATAACAGTCTCTATAGAAACCAGCTGATTATTGTTAGATATTTGAAATACCTATATAAATTACTCCTAAAATTTATCTCCTCAATTTCTTATATTAAGATTAAGCCATGATAGTGATTGTTGTACATGTAAATGTATATAATTACAAATGGCTGTCTCTTTTTTCTGTTGTAAGTTTTGTCTTACTAAAATATGTGAAAATCACAATAAAGATATAATTTAAAAAAAAAAAAAGAAATAACTAAAATTGTTAACTGACTCTTAAGGTTTAGTTATTCTAAACCATAGGGATTTGAGATTGTTTTCCTTTAGTTTTTAAAAGTAGTAATTAAAAGTAGTAATTTGACCACAACTTGAATTAGGAAAATATTACATTTTAAAGTTTAAAGCCTGATATGACTAAAAATTCTTAGGCTTCAAACTGTAAAATGTAGCCTTAAACCCATAAAAGTGAATTTTCTAAAGATGCGCATTTAAAAAAATAGTACATGCACATATAAAATAGCATATACACGAGTATATGCTTTTTTAAAAACTGCATCATGCATGCATAAATCAGGGACCGTGAGTAAATTTGCGTGTGTAAAAAAGTGGCGAGTCATGGTCATTCCGGGGACATTTACACATGTAAGTTGCTATTTTACAACCTACCAAGTGATGTGTATCTTTCACTTGCATTTATTTATTCTTGTTCAGTATCCAGTGTAAGTTAGCATAAATGTCTTAAGAGTGGGTGAGAGATTCTTGGTGAAATTAAGGGGCTTCAGGCTAAAGAGCCAGGAATGAGCTGCAAATGGACGACTTAAACTGTAGGGATGTGCATTCATGTAAAAGGATTGTGGAAAATGTACAAATGAGGGCAATTCATTTCATTTGGGGGGCCACAAAATGAATCGAGTGGTGCCTTGAATGAAGCAAACCTTATTTGCTGCATTCATTTTAAATGAATGCATCGTACCTAGGACCAAAGCAGGGGCCATGGAAAAGGACCAAGCATATAACACTGGAGTGTTGACCTTGGCCAGGGCCTCAGCCTTGGAGTCGGCTAAGAAAAGAGCTCACCCCTGAACTGATCCATCAGTTAATGCTGTACATCAAAATGGAACAACCTGAGTGGATGAAGAAGAAAAGAAGAAAGAATATGACGTTGCTGGAGATGCTCTGAGGCCTTGGCTCTGGGTCTGGCCCTTAGTCTGACCCTAATCTAAGGCCCAGGTATCAGGACTCAGCCTCTCAGCCAGGTCCAAATGTCAGGATCTGGCCTCCAGACCAAGACCTGGCATCGGGCCTGGATCTGTGTTGAAGCCTTGGTGTCAGGACTCGGCCTCAATGCCAGGTCATGGTGTCAGAACTGGGCCTGGGATCTGGCCTAACCTGGGCCCCTGAGTTGGGCCTGGGTCCAGGTCAAGACCCTGGCATTAGTATGTGGAACCAAGCTGGGCTGCAGCATCAGGACTGGGTCTGAGCACTGGCCTAGGCCATGGCCCAGGCATTAGGACCCAGCCTCCTAGCCATGCCTTGGCATCAGGCCTGGGTCCTGGAAGAGGCTCTGGCTTTGGGACCTGGCTTCTAAGCTGGGCCATGGCATTGGGTCAAAGTGCTGACATTGGGACCTGGGTCTGGGCTGAGGCCCTGACATTGGGACCTGGTCTCCAGCTGGACTGCAGCATTGGGCCTGGGCCCCGGGCTCTGGCCTAGGCCAAGGTGTTAGCTTTGCCAAGGCTGATGTCAAAGTGACTTACTGTGTCCTGGGCTTATGCAAATCCAAGGATTAGGCCTGGGTCTATGCCTTGACAGCAGTTCCCCACTGGATCGGGCACATTGGGACTGGGGGGATCCTGGCCCTGGCATTTTTCTGAGTGGAAGAAAAAGAAGGACAGGAGGCCTTGGAAAGCTTTGTTTTTACTTTTTTGTCAATTTTGGCATTTTTTAAAATATTTGATTCATTCTAAAACTTAGAACCACTCTTTTCTTTAACATACCTCTCCCTCAGTTCCTTTACATATTACCACCTACTGTATTTGTACCAGGCATGCTTCCATTCTCTCATAGTCATCACACCCATCATCACACCCATTGGACCAAATACCTACCAAACTCCTTCTCACCATCCCTAACACCATTGCTAAACCTCTGGCCTACATCATGAATTGCTCCCTCATTCAAGGTACGGTACCTGACTCATTAAAAATTGCTTCCCTGAAGCTGCTACTGAAGAAGCCCAACCTTGACACAGCCAACCCCGGAAACTTCCACCCCATTGCAAACTTACCTTTCATAGCCAAGCTTATGGAAAAGCTAGTTAACATCAGACTCACAGACTATCTCGACTCCCACAAGATTCTCTACCCTTCTCAATTTGGATTCAGGAAACGCCTAAACACAGAATCTCTCCTTCTTTCATTAACAGATGATGGGCCTTGACAAAGGCCAATCCTATCTTCTAGCTCTCCTTGACATTTCAGCCGCGTTCGACACTGTAAATCATTCAATCCTCATCATCCGTCTAAAGGAAATTGGCATTTCTGGCTCTGCACTGCTCTGGTTCAAATCCTTCCTTCACAACAGGCACTACAAAGTCAAAATAAATGATAAAGAATCCCACCCAGTCCTCTCTAAACAAGGAGTACCACAAGGTTCATCACTCTCACCTACCCTATTCAATATTTATCTACTTCCATTATGCCAATTACTCAATAGCCTCAATCTCACCCACTATATTTATGCTGATGATGTGCAGATACTTATCCCTATCTCTGACCCCATCTCCACTACTCTAAACTTCTGGAACAATTGCCTGCACTCCATCAACCTCCTTCTCTCGAGTCTCAATCTTAATACATCCAAAACAGAACTCTTCATATCCTCGAGTGACATTAACCCCTTAGCCAACAACGCAACTATACCTCTAGCAAACCAGGTGAGAGACGTTGGGGCCACCCTTGACTCCAGATTAAACTTCAAAATGTTCATCAATACCACTACAAAAGAATGTTTCTTTAAGCTACAGGTCCTAAATCAGCTAAGACCACTCCTACACTTCCACGATTTCCGTTCTGTTCTTCAAGCCATACTGTTCTCAAAGATTGACTACTGCAACACACTTCTACTCGGTTTACCTGCCTCTTCTATGAAACCACTACAGATGCTGCAAAATGCAGCAGCCAGGATTCTTACAAACTCTCCTCGTAAAGACCATATCACCCCAATTCTAAAAATCTTACACTGGCTACCCATCCACTACATAATACTCTTCAAGTCTCTTACTATCATTCACAAATCTGTCTACCAGCAATCCTCGCTCCAACTCTCTATCCCTCTAGAATTTCACGCTTCCACAAGGCCGATCAGATCCGCATACAAAGGTTCTCTTCAGGCTCCCCCTAACAAATCCTCGGTCCACAACTCCTTTCATAAATGAGCACTTTCTACTGCAGGTCCACTCCATTGGAACTCTCTTCCCCCAGAGATACGCCAGGAACAATGCCATCTTTCCTTCAGAAAGAAACTGAAAACCTGGCTGTTCACCCAAGCCTAAGGTTGATGGAGACTCCATTCAACCAATTATTGACTCTCCTACCTTCCAATCCCTCTCCCTTCTCCTTCCTCCCCCTGGCCTCTTGCCCCGCCCTGCTACCTCCCCCTAGTTCACCTCCCCTGATCCTCTTTCCACAGGAAACGCCACTCCTATTAATTGCCTATGATAAATCTCCAGTGAAATTCAGCAAAATTTATATATCCCATTACTTAATTTATGTTTGAGGACGACTTTAGTACACTCCAGTTGTTTTAGTTTATATTCTTTCCTGTCTTCCTAAGCCCATGTTTTTCTCCCCGTTTAATGTAACTTTTATCTTCCTTACAGTTGTTTTTTTGCTGTTCTTTATACCCTAGTTCCATGTAAACCGGTACTATAAGACTTGGTCTTGAGCATCGGTATATTAAAAGATATTAAATAATAATAATAATAATAGTTTTAAAAACTCTGGCAGCTGTGACTGTAGTGTTGTCCCATCTATGTCCCTCCCACACCCAGTCACCTCTGATTGATACACCACCATACCTGCATACATACTTTAATACAATAGAATAACCACAAAGTCAGTTATTGGATAAAAAAGGCCAGAGCTTTGTTAACAGTACATGTATATATATATATATATCCTTCTATAAACTGGTACCTGAGCTGTTATGGCAATTGCCCAGAGACCAGGCTACACCACTATCTTTGCTGCCCGCCACAATAACCAAGCAAGGCAACATCACTCCGTGACCCCCGCCTCGTCCCCAAGCAAGTGGACCCCAACCTCCGGCATAGGAATGATCCTCCCTGTGCCACCCAAGGCGCAAGTCAACTGCTGACCTGGATCGAGATGCCCGCCTGAACCATGTCCAAAATGCCCCTACTGCCATGGGTTACCTGCCACCCCCTTTCTGCTGCGACATTACCCTACAACTGTACATTTCACCATCATATGACTATGTAACACAAGCTGCTATTTGACTGATTTGCATATAACAATAGTAAACATGTCACGCTGCCAAAAATTGGGTGCTATCTATCCCATCTATGAGGAGACAAAAACAAATTAACCAAATATTCCTACAGCTATACAATCCACTAATACAAAACTACTAACACTAATCAACCTGAAGTCTCCTGTCTAAGACAGTCAGCAGGATGGGTGGGTGGGAACGCCGGCTGCACAGGAAGAGGCTGGATGTGCCACAGTCATGGCCTTTTAAATGGGCTGCGATGTCATCACTCTGCGACTGCCCATCACCCCCCTCCCTCCTGCCCATCCATGCTGCAGTTCAATGTGTCAGGCTGGAGCGAGAGGGGGGAAAAGGGAGCCATGCTGCAGCCCAGCTAGCCACTGGAGGCTCCACTGGAGGATGCAACTGGGACACCAGGTGCGGCGCCCGGTTATGTGGTGGGCTCCATGCACAGGGGTGTGGGCCCCTCATTTGCTGTCAGTTCTGTTAAACTATTTACTTACAATCACCCCTCAGTGAAGTGTTTTCTTTGATCTTCCTTCCCCCTAATTTCATAACTTAATCTCTTATCCTTTAGATTCTTTTTCATTTTTAAAAATTGCTACCTACTTAAGTATTATTGTAGCCTTCTAGATATTTGAATGTATCTATTATATCTCCCTTTTATTTATTTATTTTTTTGGGTGGATAGTACAATTTGAGTTGCTTAATTCTGTCTATGATTTGAGTTGCTTTCCTCTGAATAGCTTTCATTTTTTCCAATGCCCTTAAAAGGTATGATTTCTGATTCTACATAAGAACATAAGAACATAAGAAATTGCCATGCTGGGTCAGACCAATGATCCATCAAGCCCAGCATCCTGTTTCCAACAGAGGCCAAAACCAGGCCACAAGAACCTGGCAATTACTAGGGGTGTGCATTCGTTTTGAACTTATATGTAAAACGCTACTTTTTTTTTTTTTTTAACTTAAAAAAGTGATGAGGCGAAAACGATCGGATTTCCAACTTATTCAACATAGCTATGTTGAATACGTTGGAAATCGCGATCGTTGATCCTAAATAAAATTTAAACCCCTCACCCTCCTTAATCCCCCCCAAGACTTACCAAAACTCCCTGGTGGTCCAGCGGGGAGTCAGGAAGCCATTCCTCTATTCCTTTGCGAGGAGCACGTGACGTCCGCATCACGTCGGAGTGACGCGGCCGTCACGTGGTCCACCGCGGTTCCGCTCCCGGACCCCTCGTTGGACACAAACGGAACTTTTGGCCAGCTTGGGGAGGCCTCCTGACCTCCCCAAGCTGGCCAAAAGTTCCGTTTGTGTCCAACGAGGGGTCCGGGAGCGGATCCACGGTGGACCACGTGACCCCCCCAAGCTGGTTCCGCACCCGGACCCCTCGTTGGACACACAAGGGGTCCGGGAGCGGAACTGCGGTGGACCACGTGACGGCCGCGTCACTCGCGACGCGGCCGTCACGTGCTCCTGACCCCCCCAAGCTGGTTCCGCTCCCGGACCCCTCGTTGGACACAAACGGAACTTTTGGCCAGCTTGGGGGGGTGGACCACGTGACGGCCGCGTCACTCCGACGTGATGCGGACGTCACGTGCTCCTCACAAAGGAATAGAGGAATGGCTTCCTGACTCCCCGCTGGACCACCAGGGAATTTTGGTAAGTCTTGGGGGGGGATTAAGGAGGGTGAGGGCTTTAAATTTTTATTTAGGGAACCGGTGCACGTATGGACATAGACTCAACTTATGGAATTCTCCATATGTCCATATTGACCGAAATTGACCCCCCTTTTCGACTTATGGACTTATGAACATAAACTTTTTGTCTGCACATCCCTAGCAATTACCCAAACACTAAGAAGAACCCATGCTACTGATGCAATTAATAGCAGTGGCTATTCCCTAAGTATAATTGATTAATAGCCATTAATGGACTTCTCCTCCAAGAGCGTATCCAAACCTTTTTTGAACCCAGCTACACTAACTGCACTAACCACCTCCTCTGGCAACAAATTCCAGAGCTTTATTGTGTGTTGAGTGAAAAATAATTTTCTCCAATTAGTCTTCAATGTGTTACTTGCTAACTTCATGGAATGCCCCCTAGTCATTCTATTATTCGAAAGTGTAAATAACCGAGTCACATCTACTCGTTCAAGACCTCTCATGATCTTAAAGACCTCTATCATATCCCCCCTCAGCCGTCTCTTCTCCAAGCTGAACAGCCCTAACCTCTTCAGCCTTTCCTCATAGGGGAGCTGTTCCATCCCCTTTATCATTTTGGTTGCCCTTCTCTGTACCTTCTCCATCGCAACTATATCTTTTTTGAGATGTGGCGACCAGAATTGTACACAGTATTCAAGGTGTGGTCTCACCATGGAGCGATACAGAGGCATTATGACATTTTCCATTCTATTAACCATTCCCTTCCTAATAATTCCTAACATTCTATTTGCTTTTTTGACTGCTGCAGCACACTGAGCCGACAATTTTAAAGTATTATCCACTATGATGCCTAGATCTTTTTCCTGGGTCGTAGCTTCTAATATGGAACCTAGCATCATGTAACTACAGCAAGGATTATTTTTCCCTATATGCAACACCTTGCACTTGTCCACATTAAATTTCATCTGCCATTTGGATGCCCGATCTTCCAGTCTTGCAAGGTCCTCCTATAATGTATCACAGTCTGCTTGTGATTTAACTACTCTGAATAATTTTGTATCATCCGCAAATTTGATAACCTCACTCGTCGTATTCCTTTCCAGATCATTTATATATATATTGAAAAGCACCGGTCCAAGTAATAGTGTGTCGGTGCTAAAAATGTTCTAAAACCAAATTGGGAAGGATACAAAACATTGTTGACTTCAAGATAATCAGCTAATTGCAATTGCACTACTTTCTCATTAGTGACATGGAAGAACAATATCATTTCCTTTTTTTCTGCTAAAGATACCTCACCTTATGCATTAAACTGTGATGCTGGCTTTCCTTGTTGCTTTATTATACTGACTTCAACTTTTCAGTGTGGCAGCTGCTAGGTTGGTCTTCATAATTGATAAGTGACTAATGGACTTTTGTGCTATACATATTTTATCACTTTTATTATGCACTATACTTATTTATTTAAAAATATGTATCTTGCTTCTTCAGATATAACTGTTCTATAATACTGGATAAAACAATATAAAAAGTGTGACTTCTCTCCACACTCTTTACTCCCAGTCCCCACTGCAACCCTTAAAGAGTCAAGAATTGAAGATAAAATCAAATGGCTTGCTTCAAAAAGATGACATTGCTGTTTTTCCATTATAGAAACAGGCCTGATTTTCAAGGATTTCTTCCATTCTTGGCCATGGGAAAATCTTGAATAAATTGGGTCCCTGAATGGACTGGTGGAAAGAAAAACTGAAGTAAAGGTGGTATTAACATTGCCTGGAAGGGAGATTGCATTAAATCAGGAGGAATGATCTATTAGGAATGATAAGGATGCCATTTCATCAGTAGGAATGCCATGACCGTAACAATGCTTGAAGCCTCATCAGTATATTCGGTAGCTTAACATCACCATCACCATCACCATCATCATAATCTCTGCTAGTTACCATCCCAATTTTCATCAGGTAGTAGAAATGCAAGTTCACTTCAGTTCAAATAATCTTTCTATACAGCTGAGCATTAAGAAAAGGAAGATTTTAAAAACTGTATGCTTTTCTACATTTTAGAGTGAAGAATGTCTGATGGTCACTGACAAATTCTTCCAATAGTGCTAAATATTCATGGTATTGTACAATATGTTTTTGTCATATTTAAAACAAATTCTTAGCGAGGCTTTACAATACATAATTTAATTACCTATATTAAACATTTGTATTCCATGAAATAAATGTTAGTCTGAACTATGGATGTACATTTTTTTGAAACAATTGGGTAAAACATATAGAATGTGTCCATATTTGTTTCATTTGTGGCCTCCAGGAATGCTAACTTTTAAGCAGGTGAGGGGTTGCACATCTGCCTGCGTTCTTCGGCCTGTACCCAGGGACGCAGCCATTTTATAACATACCCACGTTTATATGCTATTGTTATAAAATAGCCTGAACACACTCACATGCGTGCACAGTTTTAAGTGGGCGTGCTTGTGCGTGCAAATGCCGCTTCTACTCTATATGTGGGGAAATTTTAAAACACACATGCGCCGATGCCATTACCAGTTCTCCCAGTTCATTCCCAGTTCACCAGGTAAAGGATAGGACTTCCAAACCTCCATAGTTTAATAAATTCCTTTCTCCCCTTTCACCACCTATCCTTGAAAACCCACCAATCTATCTATCTATTTATTTATTTATTTATTTATTTATTTATTTATTTAAAATCTTTTCTATACCATCGCTAAGTAATATACCATCGCAACGATTTACATGTAGGCACATAAATTAATGTAAGTGGGTGCATACTATAGTACATTCTAACAGGTGCCACAAAACGTTCAGTTACAATAAATCGTTAAAGACAATCACTTGTTTAGTGAAGTAGGTCATGACCAGGTGTACCTGTAAGGTACTGTTCACGGGAAAAAAATCATATATATATAGTGTTTAAAAATATGTTTGTGAGGTAGAGTTCATAGATTATTGAGATGCACATTCTTAGAATAGTGCTGTGTGCTGGTGTTCTTCTGCCTATTCCTGTATATTTTTATTCTCATTCTCATTTTACTTTTATTTTGTTACATACATGCTCCCCATAGCAGAAGTAAAGTTACAAGGCAGAGGAACCTGGCACACCTGGGCACATAGGTATTTACACGCTAATTTAAAGTTAAAATCCAGGAACACTGATGCCCCTTCCTGACCATACCCACACCCTGCCCCTTTTTTGAAACTTTTTATTTATGTTTGCAATGGGAGATGTGTGTGCACTCAGGTGACTTTTAAAATCCTCTCAGAGCATGCTGCCCAGACGTCTGAGCATATCTTCTGGTTTTGGCACGTACCGGGCTCTTAAAATTCACCATAAAATGAATAAAGCAGATCCAAAATGAAATTAATAATCTTTGTCCATTTGTTTATGAGTTTCAATCATTTATATGGCCCATTGATGTCTATTGCTATGTACTAGTGAAAAAAACAACTGGTAACAATAACAAACAGCTTTTGCCTATGTGACCTTACCACCTTGTTGGAGCCAAGGCAGGAAAAGTAGGCAAAGAGACTAGCTACAGGACAAATCACAGTGCATCATCTTTTTTAACTACCTTTAGCAGCTTTCTCAATCCCACTGACCCACTCCCACTGTAAAGTCTGAGCATAACCAAGAAGCTCTGCAGTTCCTCTCTATTGCTTGGCAGAGAAGGACATGCTACTAGAAACTAACAGATTAAAAAAAAAAAGGTTAAAAACTTTGGATTTGACACCAGTAAAAGGCTGCTTTTGCTCTTTTCTACACTGTAGTGATTTAACAAACTCATTGTGCCAGAAAGAGAGGTAGTGCACTGCTGCTGATTTTGATGTTTCTCTTCCCTCAGGGAGTAATGCAAGCAGGAGCAGCACCCTGTCAGCTACCACTCACTTCCCCACCTCAATATGCTAAAGCAAGGTTGCTGGCAAAGAACCATACTTCCTGATACAGTCCATAGCTAAGGAAGCCAGCAAGAGAGATCCTCACCCTGCTGTAGAAAAGGAGACCCCATCATAAATTTCTGTGATACCCTATCTCACTGAACTCATCAAGAACATGGACACAGATATGCTAGCATATTGAGCAAACAAGTTTGCAGCCTAGCAAGACTTAGCCAAAATGGCTCCTCACTATCTTTCCTACACATTAATCAGTATGTCCAGTGAACATGTCTTTTCAGTGAAAAGGGATATTTTAAGACTTTATTGGTCAAGGCTAGCACCAGAGTTAATGGAAAAACTTCCTTTGTTTGCATTCCCAGAATTTTCATTCAAGTGGCAAGATGACTAAAAGCATCTTGAAAGCCTTGCTGCTGCTTGGCCTACCTGCCATGCTCCAGATGTACCAACTTAGGAATCTTACCGATACCATTCTGCATACCTGCTGTTAAAATGACTACCTACCAAGATTTAGTGCCTCTGTGTTTTTGCAATTTGGATCTCAGCCTTGTTCTCTCACACTGTTTATTTGTTGGCTATTCTGGGGTGTTTAGTCACCCAAAAAATTGGAAGAAAGAGAAAAAATACAAATTTCTCCTCCCAGCCTATATTTTATTCTCATTCTCTACTTTACAGTTTTAATGTACTTCTCTAGGATCCAAGCCTAGTTCTCCCACCTGTTGTGCTCCTGCTCGCGGGCCTAGCCATGAACAGGCACTTACTTTCGCGGCAGGAGCCGCCACTATCCGGCCCTCTTCTTTCTGCGGCCAGGAGGCCGCCATCTTGCTGCTCCCAGACTCCTCTTCACCGCGGCAGGAGCCACGGACTTCAGCTCCTTCTTCGTGGCCTGGAGCCGCCGACATCATCGCCTCTCTGCTGCCCGGAGGGGCCTTCATTCCCGGTCTCGCCGCAGCAGAGAGCCACCCCCAGCTGCCTCCCCACGGCTTGGATGCCGCCTCCAGCGACGGCGCCTGTCCTGCGGCCCAGCTCAACTCCTGCTCTCCTCAGTGGCAGGACGCCGCTGTCCAGTGTCCTGCCCACTTCCCCTAAGGGGTGAGGCCACATCTCTCAGCTGGATTTAAAGGGCCCGTGGCCGGATATACCCTGGGCCCCACCTTTAGACTCCTCCCTGGGTGTCCCCTAGTCCAGCCCTATAAAAGGGCTTCTCGCTCATTCTTTCTTCGCCATGGCAAGGAGCCAGTCCTCCTGGGAGGTTCTCCTCCTTTGGACTTCGCTGCATCCTGCTCCTGCCCGGCACCTTTGTTCCTGAGATCTCCTGATGTCCAAGTCCTGATGTCCTGACCCTGATGTTCCAGATCCTGAGCAACCCATGTCTCTGGAGCTTCCTTGATTTTAAAGCCCGAGTTCCAGATTCCGAGTTCCTTGTTTTATTCCAAGTATGTATCCTGTTCCGACTCCGTAGGATCCAAGGGGTCCACCTCGTTCCTGGCCTGTGTTGTATCCAGAGCTTGCCCGCTCCTCTTGTGGTCCGCGACCAGCTGTCTAACTGTGTAGGGCACGTAGAGGACAGTGTGGTCCACGATCAGCCTACGGGCTGTGTAGGGTGCCTGAAGGACCTTGCTTGCCATGTCTTGTCTCCTGAGTTCCAAGCTCCATGTCTTGTCTTCTGAGTTCCAAGCTTCACATCTTGTCTCCTGAGTTCCAAGCTCCATGTCTTCAGTTCTAGTCTCTCCCAGATGAGGCTCCATCACCACAAGGGCACACCCCACTCGTTCCACAAAGGGGAGCGCTCCCTAGCACTCTCTCCTTTGGACCCAGAACACTATCCTTCCTCTTTCTTGGTAATACTGGAGGGTTCTGTCTTCAGAAACCCTTAGTCAGAAGGAAGAAATGTAGACACAAAAGAGAAAATGGCCTAGTAGAAACCAATTACATATTCTGAATGTAGTAAAGATTTCAGTAGGAAGAGAATATTAATGCAACACCAAAAAATCAAGAAAGAGCAAAGAGTATGTTCATCTAGAGATTATGGGACAATTTTTCTTAATAAAGCAAACCTTAAAAATTACCAGGAAAGTTGCACTTATGAGAGACCATTGTCATGTTCTGATTGTGACGTTTCAATTGGAAATCAAAATTCACAAGAAAACTAAAATTCCACTCAGCAGCCAGGTCAGTTTCAAATAGGAAATATATTAAAAACCTGTTACAAGCATACAAACATAAGATTTGCTGTGCTGGGTCAGACTAAATGTTGTTCAAACCCAATATCCCATGTTCAACTGTGGCTAATCCAGGTCACATGTATCTGGCAGGATTCCAAAAGTTCTACACATTCCATACTGCTTATCCCATGAAAACACAGTGCATTTTCCCAAGTTCACCTCAATAATCTTTTATGGAATTTTCTTTCTGGAACTTGTCCAAAGATTTTTTAAATCCAGCTACACTAACAGCTTTTACTGTATCCTCTGGCAATGCATTTCAAAGTGTAATTATATGTTGAGGAAAAAAAAATTCTCTCCAATTTATCTTCAGTATATTACCTAGTAACATCATTGCATGTAACCTAGTCTTTGTACTTTTTAAAAGAGAAAACAACTGATTCACATTTACCTGTTCCATGCTACTCATTATTTTATGTACCTCTATTATATCTCCCATTAGCCATCTTTTCTCCAAGATGAAGAACCCTAACCTCTTTAATATTTCCTCATAAGACAATATCCCTTCCCTTATATTATTTTGGTTGCCCTTCTCCTCTAACTTTTCTAAGATCTGGTGATCATAATTGCACACAATACTCAAGACATGATTGCACCATGGAGTAATACAGAGGTATTATGATAGTCTCTGCTTTATTCTCCATTCCTTTCCTACTAGTTCCTAACACTCTATTTTCTTTCTTTGCTGCTTCTGCACACTGAACAGAGGATTTCAACATATTATCCACAATGATGTCTAAATCCTTTTCTTGGGTGGCAACTCCCAATGTGGAACTTTGCATAGTGTAGCTATAATTTAGTTGCTTTTCATTTCATGCATCACTTTGCACTTGTCCACATTAAATGTAATCTGTGGATTTGTATGGTATATGTGTTGTGTGTGTGAGGATGAAGGTGATATATAGGATGGTATAAGAAGGATCCAACAGAAGAAAATAGGATAAAGCATAAACATTGGCAAGTTAAATATAAGACATTGATAAGACAGGCTAAGAGAGAATTTGAAAAGAAGTTGGCTGTAGAGGCAAAAACTCACAGTAAAAACCTTTTTAAATATATCCGAAGCAGAAAGCCTGTGAGGGAGTCAGTTGGACCGTTAGATAATCGAGGGGTTAAAGGGGCACTTAGAAAAGATAAGGCCATCGCGGAAAGATTAAATGATTTCTTTGCTTCGGTGTTTACTGAAGAGGATGTTGGGGAGGTACCCGTAATGGAGAAGGTTTTCATGGGTAATGATTCAGATGGACTGAATCAAATCACGGTGAATCTAGAAGATGTGGTAGGCCTGATTTACAAACTGAAGAGTAGTAATTCACCTGGACTGGATGGTAAACACCCCAGAGTTCTGAAGGAACTAAAAAATGAAATTTCAGACCTATCAGTAAAAATTTGTAACTTATCATTAAAATCATCCATTGTACCTGAAGACTGGAGGATATCAAATGTAACCCCAATATTTAAAAAGGGCTCCAGGGGTGATCCGGAAAACTACAGACTGGTTAGCCTGACTTCAGTGCCAGGAAAAATAGTGGAAAGTGCTCTAAACATCAAAATCACAGAACATATAGAAAGACATGGTTTAATGGTACAAAGTCAGCATGGCTTTACCCAGGGCAAGTCTTGCCTCACAAATCTGCTTCACTTTTTTGAAGGAGTTAATAAACATGTGGATAAAGGTGAACCGGTAGATATAGTATACTTGGATTTTCAGAAGGCGTTTGACAAAGTTCCTCATGAGAGGCTTCTAGGAAAAGTAAAAAGTCATGGGATAGGTGGCGATGTCCTTCCGTGGATTGCAAACTGGCTAAAAGACAGGAAACAGAGAGTAGGATTAAATGGGCAATTTTCTCAGTGGAAGGGAGTGGACAGTGGAGTGCCTCAGGGATCTGTATTGGGACCCTTACTTTTCAATATATTTATAAATGATCTGGAAAGAAATACGACGAGTGAGATAATCAAATTTGCAGATGACACAAAATTGTTCAGAGTAGTTAAATCACAAGCAGATTGTGATAAATTGCAGGAAGACCTTGTGAGACTGGAAAATTGGGCATCCAAATGGCAGATGAAATTTAATGTGGATAAGTGCAAGGTGATGCATATAGGGAAAAATAACCCATGCTATAATTACACAATGTTCGGTTCCATATTAGGTGCTACAACCCAAGAAAGAGATCTAGGTGTCATAGTGGATAACACATTGCAATCGTCGGTACAGTGTGCTGCGGCAGTCAGAAAAACAAACAGAATGTTGGGAATTATTAGAAAGGGAATGTGAATAAAACGGAAAATGTCATAATGCCTCTGTATCGCTCCATGGTGAGACCACACCTTGAATACTGTGTACAATTCTGGTCACCGCATCTCAAAAAAGATATAATTGCGATGGAGAATGTACAGAGAAGGGCTACCAAAATGATAAGGGGAATGGAACAACTCCCCTATGAGGAAAGACTAAAGAGGTTAGGACGTTTCAGCTTGGAGAAGAGACGACTGAGGGGGGATATGACAGAGGTGTTTAAAATCATGAGAGGTCTAGAACGGGTAGATGTGAATCGGCTATTTACTCTTTCAGATAGTAGAAAGACTAGGGGGCACTCCATGAAATTAGCATGGGGCACATTTAAAACTAATCGGAGAAAGTTCTTTTTTACTCAATGCACAATTAAACTCTGGAATTTGTTGCCAGAGGATGTGGTTAGTGCAGTTAGTATAGCTGTGTTTAAAAAAGTATTGGATAAGTTCTTGGAGGAGAAGTCCATTACCTGCTATTAAGTTCACTTAGAGAATAGCCACTGCCATTAGCAATGGTAACATGGAATAGACTTAGTTTTTGGGTACTTGCCAGGTTCTTATGGCCTGGATTGGCCACTGTTGGAAACAGGATGCTGGGCTTGATGGACCCTTGGTCTGACCCAGTATGGCATTTTCTTATGTTCTTATGTTCTTAAGTATAAGGAATGATTCATAGATGGCTGGTTTGAATGAGGAAGAATATAGTATATATAGTGTTGATTTTGTTTTCATTTTGTTTCTTCTGATTATAGAAAAATGTAAATTGCATTTCTACTTCAGGCACTATTTATTAGAGATGTGAATCGTGTGATCGATCGTCTTAACGATCGATTTTGGCTGGGGGTGGGGAGGGAATCGGATAGTCGCGGTTTTGTGTAAATCGTAAATCGGGGGAGGGCGGGAAAACCGGCACACTAAAACAACCCTAAAACCCACCCCGCTACCTTTGCCCTCACTATGTCATACGGGCAATGTATGACATAGTGAGGGCAAAGGTAGTCCCATTTTGAATATTGGCAATACGGCCCGCGTGCAGGAGGTCGCTCCCGGACCCCCGATGGACTTTTGGCAAGTCTTGTGGGGGTCAGGAGGCCCCCCCAAACTGGCCAAAAGTCCCTGGGGATCCAGCGGGGGTCCGGGAGCGATCTCCTGCATGCGTGACGTCGGGAGCCAGGAACCAAAATGGCACCGGCGCTACCTTTGCCCTGTCACATGATAAGGGCAAAGGGCCACCGGCGCCATTTCTCAAATTGTCTGTCATTTGTGAAGGAGCTGTTGTTAGCACAGGTCCGTGAACAGGAGCACCATAGGCGGAGACAGATTAGGCTTGAAGCACAGGTGGAAACAGCAGGCACGTCACAGAGTTGTGCTGCTGCTAGCCCTGGCAGGAGAAGGACTGTGTCAGTGACAGATACTATTACTAGTGCCTCCACCTCAACGTCAGAACGCCCAAGGCATGTTGGCCATAAAGATACATCAGTAGTGCAACAGGCGAGAGAGAAAGTAACTGGATTGAGTGACTCTCAGCCCTCCCAAGCACAGGAGGAGACAGCAGCAGAGCTGTCAGTGAAACGGTATCTCTCAGAGCCGATAGAGAATACGCAGACAGATCCGCTGGCATATTGGGCACACAAGTCCACTGTCTGGCCACACCTAGCCAAAGTGGCTGAAGGATATCTGTCATGTCCACCAACAAGTGTGCCCAGTGAACGTGTTTTTTCAATGACAGGGGATATCATGAGCCCTCACCGCTCAAGGCTTTCACCGGTCTTGATGGAAATGCTAGTGTTTTTGAAAGTAAACCTGCCATTGCTTGGCTTTCCCGATTTTCCTTGTGAATGGCAAGATGAATAAAAGCTATTGAAAGGAGCCTTGCAGCAGTTCCAATTGCCTCCTATGCTCAAGATAATGTAAGCAGTAAGCACTGCAGCACATGTTCTTGACATGAATCGCTGTGTCTGACCGGCATCTACTGTGCAGCCCTAGTGTTCCCACAAGTGTTTTAACTCCATTGCTGTTCCTGCCTGTACCTCCAGGCATTGTGTTCCTAGCTGGGCAGTTCCATTTGGTTATTTTAAACAGACTGAGCATTGTCCTTCAGAGTGGGTCTGTTGATATTGCTATTTTAAACAGACTGAGCATTGACCTTCAGAGTGGGTCCGTTAATTGTGTTCTTTTAAACAGACTGAGCATAGTCCTTGAGTGGGTCCGTTAATTTTGTTCTTTTAAACAGACTGAGCATTCTTCTTCAAGGCCGAAGTGGAGAAGGGTTCCATGTGAACAGCAGTTCAACGTGGGTCAGCCGGTCCTAACAGATAGGCGAGCGCCGTTCGGAAGGGACGGGCGATGGCCTCCGTCGTCCTCGGCCGATCGAAAGGGAGTCGGGTTCAGATCCCCGAACCCGGAGTGGCGGAGATTCGGCGCTGGGCTCTTCCCTCTTCACTCGCCGTTACTGAGGGAATCCTGGTTAGTTTCTTTTCCTATGCTGCTTGTGTCCCTAGCTGGGATTGACATCTGTCCTCAAATGATGTGCCTGTTCATCCAGACCTTGTGTTCCCACGCGTATTCTTATTTCTGAGAGATTTTCCGATTCCTTTGTCATCAGCTAAAGTGCATAAGATGCGTTGATGAATAGTTTTGAAGATGACACATATGGCTTTATAGATGATACGGAAGTGGACGGGTAGCCAATGTAACTCTTTCAGAATGGGAGATATGTGGTCTCTCTTTCTTGCGCCTGTTAGTAATCGGGCTGCTGAATTTTGAACCATCTGTAGTGGTTTGGAATAGGATGAGGGCAGACCTAGCAATAGGGAACTGCAGTAGTCTAATTTCGCAAAAATGACTGCTTGGATGATCGTTCTGAAGTCTTGAGCATGGAAAAGAGGTCTTATCCTCTTCCGAACCTGGAGTTTATAGAAGCAGTCTTTGGTTGTTTTGTTGATATGTGCCTTGAAGTTTAGCCGGTTGTCTATTATCACTCCTAAGTCTGTAACTTGTGTGGTAGGTAGGTTGGTGGGAAGAGTAGTGTTGGAGATATTGTTTTCAGGAGAGATGAGTAGGATTTCTGTCTTGGATGAGTTTAAGATGAGGTGTAGGTTGTTTACTACTTGTTTGATTTTCTGGTGGCATGTTTCCCAGTAGTCAAGAGTTTTAGAGTATGTGTCTTTGATATGGATGATGATTTCAATATCATCTGCGTAAAGGAAGTACTTTAGATTGAGGTCGGTAAGAAGTTGGCAGAGAGGAAGAAGATAGATATTAAATAGGGTCGGAGATAATCAAGAACCTTGAGGGACTCCTATGACAGAGTCAAATCTTGAGGATTCCTTGTTTTGGAGTTTAACTTTGTAACCTCTGTTATTGAGAAACGTTTTGAACCAGGATCGGACGGTGCCGCTGATTCCTATGGACGAAAGCTGGTTTAGGAGGATGGCGTGGTTGACCGTGTCGAACGCTGCGGAAAGGTCTAACAAGATCAATAGGAAAGAGTTTCCTTTGTCGAGGCCCATTAAGATTATAATATTATATCTTACAGTTGTGGTTTGGATCATATTCTTTAGGTGAAGACGGTTGTCTATAATTACTCCCAGGTCTCTCACATGATTGTGGGTGAGAAGGTGTTTGTGATGGATCTGAGATGGGAGGTTTTCTTGCTTGTAGGAAATGAAGAGGAGTTTAGTTTTAGAGGCATTGAGGACCAGGTTTAGACTGTGTGAGGAGATTAGTGGTGGCTTCGGCTTGTAAGCTGTTGTTCCAAAGTGCGATGGCTTTCTTAATAGATTCTGTTATGGGAATAAGAATCTGAACATCGTCTGCATAGATGTAGTGAATGAGGTTAAGACTACTTAACAGTTGGCAAAGGGGAAGGAGGAAACGGCGGGGGAAACGGCAAAGCTGCTGCCAGGGGGGGCTATAACACGCGCCGCCGGAGCGGCGGGCCACCTGCCCCCCCTGGGCCTTCCCAGCCGATACGGAGCCGGTTGCGGCGCTCCGCCGCGGAGGAAATGCGCCCTGCGGCCGTCCGGGAGGCGTTCCCCGCCCCCCCGCGAAAGGGGTGGGGGATGCGCCGAAACCCCCCCCCGGTCCCACCGAACCCGCCGCCGGGTTGAATCCTCCAGGCGGACTGCACGCACCTCACCCGTTTAACTCTTAACGGTTTCCCGCCCTTTTGAACTCGCTCTTGAAAGTTGTTTTCAACTTTCCCTTACGTACTTATTGATTTTATATATTTACTTTATTTTTTTTATTCCTGGACGGGGCCGGGGCCGTCCGGGAGGCGTTCCCCGCCCCCCCCGCGAAAGGGGTGGGGGATGCGCCGAAACCACCCCCGGTCCCACCGAACCCGCCGGGTTCAATCCTCCAGGCGGACTGCACGCACCTCACCCGTTTAACTCTTAACGGTTTCCCGCCCTTTTGAACTCGCTCTTGAAAGTTGTTTTCAACTTTCCCTTACGTACTTATTGATTTTATTGCTTTACTTTATTTTTTTTATTCCTGGACGGGGCCGGGGCCGTCCGGGAGGCGTTCCCCGCCCCCCCCGCGAAAGGGGTGGGGGATGCGCCGAAACCACCCCCGGTCCCACCGAACCCGCCGGGTTCAATCCTCCAGGCGGACTGCACGCACCTCACCCGTTAACTCTTAACGGTTTCCCGCCCTTTTGAACTCGCTCTTGAAAGTTGTTTTCAACTTTCCCTTACGTACTTATTGATTTTATATATTTACTTTATTTTTTTATTCCTGGACGGGGCCGGGGCCGTCCGGGAGGCGTTCCCCCCCCCCCCCGCGAAAGGGGTGGGGGATGCGCCTAAACCACCCCCAGTCCCACCGAACCCGCCGGGTTCAATCCTCCAGGCGGACTGCACGCACCTCACCCGTTTAACTCTTAACGGTTTCCCGCCCTTTTGAACTCGCTCTTGAAAGTTGTTTTCAACTTTCCCTTACGTACTTATTGATTTTATATATTTACTTTATTTTTTTATTCCTGGACGGGGCCGGGGCCGTCCGGGAGGCGTTCCCCGCCCCCCCCGCGAAAGGGGTGGGGGATGCGCCTAAACCACCCCCGGTCCCACCGAACCCGCCGGGTTCAATCATCCAGGTGGACTGCACGCACCTCACCCGTTTAACTCTTAACGGTTTCCCGCCCTTTTGAACTCGCTCTTGAAAGTTGTTTTCAACTTTCCCTTACGTACTTATTGATTTTATTGATTTACTTTATTTTTTTATTCCTGGACGGGGCGGGGCCGTCCGGGAGGCGTTCCCCGCCCCCCCGCGAAAGGGGTGGGGGATGCGCCGAAACCACCCCCGGTCCCACCGAACCCGCCGCCGGGTTGAATCCTCCAGGCGGACTGCACGCACCCCACCCGTTTAACTCTTAACGGTTTCCCGCCCTTTTGAACTCGCTCTTGAAAGTTGTTTTCAACTTTCCCTTACGTACTTATTGTTTTTATTGATTTACTTTATTTTTTTATTCCTGGACGGGGCCGGGGCCGTCCGGGAGGCGTTCCCCGCCCCCCCGCGAAAGGGGTGGGGGATGCGCCGAAACCACCCCCGGTCCCACCGAACCCGCCGCCGGGTTGAATCCTCCAGGCGGACTGCACGCACCCCACCCGTTTAACTCTTAACGGTTTCCCGCCTTTTTGAACTCGCTCTTGAAAGTTGTTTTCAACTTTCCCTTACGTACTTATTGATTTTATATATTTACTTTATTTTTTTTATTCCTGGCGGGGCCGGGGCCGTCCGGGAGGCGTTCCCCGCCCCCCCGCGAAAGGGGTGGGGGATGCGCCTAAACCACCCCCAGTCCCACCGAACCCGCCGGGTTCAATCCTCCAGGTGGACTGCACGCACCTCACCCGTTTAACTCTTAACGGTTTCCCGCCCTTTTGAACTCGCTCTTGAAAGTTGTTTTCAACTTTCCCTTACGTACTTATTGATTTTATTGCTTTACTTTATTTTTTTTTATTCCTGGACGGGGCCGGGGCCGTCCGGGAGGCGTTCCCCGCCCCCCCGCGAAAGGGGTGGGGGATGCGCCGAAACCACCCCCGGTCCCACCGAACCCGCCGGGTTCAATCCTCCAGGCGGACTGCACGCACCTCACCCGTTTAACTCTTAACGGTTCCCGCCCTTTTGAACTCGCTCTTGAAAGTTGTTTTCAACTTTCCCTTACGTACTTATTGATTTTATTGATTTACTTTATTTTTTTATTCCTGGACGGGGCCGGGGCCGTCCGGGAGGCGTTCCCCGCCCCCCCCGCGAAAGGGGTGGGGGATGCGCCGAAACCACCCCCGGTCCCACCGAACCCGCCGGGTTCAATCCTCCAGGTGGACTGCACGCACCTCACCCGTTTAACTCTTAACGGTTTCCCGCCCTTTTGAACTCGCTCTTGAAAGTTGTTTTCAACTTTCCCTTACGTACTTATTGATTTTATTGATTTACTTTATTTTTTTATTCCTGGACGGGGCCGGGGCCGTCCGGGAGGCGTTCCCCGCCCCCCCGCGAAAGGGGTGGGGGATGCGCCGAAACCACCCCCGGTCCCACCGAACCCGCCGGGTTCAATCCTCCAGGTGGACTGCACGCACCTCACCCGTTTAACTCTTAACGGTTTCCCGCCCTTTTGAACTCGCTCTTGAAAGTTGTTTTCAACTTTCCCTTACGTACTTATTGATTTTATTGATTTACTTTATTTTTTTATTCCTGGACGGGGCCGGGGCCGTCCGGGAGGCGTTCCCCGCCCCCCCGCGAAAGGGGTGGGGGATGCGCCGAAACCCCCCCCGGTCCCACCGAACCCGCCGCCGGGTTGAATCCTCCAGGCGGACTGCACGCACCCCACCCGTTTAACTCTTAACGGTTTCCCGCCCTTTTGAACTCGCTCTTGAAAGTTATTTTCAACTTTCCCTTACGTACTTATTGATTTTATTTATTTATTTTATTTATTTATACCGGCATTGCATCCGCTGTAGGCTTCCCTGGTCGGTCTTGTGCATTGAATAAACGGAGAGGAATTTGTAGGTCGATAATGGTGTGTTGGTGAATGATTTTTTATATCAAGGTGATGGATTTGTAAATGACTCTGAACTGAATTGGTAACCAGTGGAGGTCTTTTAGGACTGGGGAAATGTGGCCTCCTTTCCTAGTGTTTGTTAGTAGACGGGCTGCTGCGTTTTCAACCATTTGGAGTGGTTTCGTGTATGAGGAAGGGAGTCCAAGTAATGTAGAGTTGCAGTAGTAGAAAATGAGGGCTTGGAGGATGGTTCTGAAGTGTTTGGCGTGGAAGAGTGGTCTTATCCTTTTTTTAAACTTGCAGTTTATAGAAGCAGTCTTTGGTGGTTTTATTGGGGGGCCACTACCGGCCTAACACCGTCCGCCGGCTGATCCTCCATCAGAAGGACTTGGGCCCCCCGAGCGGCGCTGGGGAGCCGGTCTTCCGTATGCCACATTTCCCGCGCCCGCCGGACAGGCGGGGATTCGGCGCTGGGCTCTTCCCTCTTCACTCGCCGTTACTGAGGGAATCCTGGTTAGTTTCTTTTCCTCCACAGCTTGTGTCCCTAGGTGGACCCTGCGGGTCGGTACGGGCAAGAGCGGTATTCAAACAGCAAGCAATGGGGTATGAAAATACAGACCCCTGTGTACTTACTTGGTATAGGTTTTGCTAGGAGTAAGAATTTGTTGAGGATAATGTCAGTTTCTTAATAAGATCTCATGCTTTGACTGTTGAGGAGATTAGTGATGGCTTGTAAGCTGTTGTTCCAAAGTGCGATGGCTTTGTTAATAGATTCTGTTATGGGAATAAGAATCTGAACATCGTCTGCATAGATGTAGTGAATGAGGTTGACTACTTAACAGTTGGCAAAGGGGAAGGAGGAAACGGCGGGGGGAAACGGCGAAGCTGCTGCCGGGGGGGGGGGGGGGGGCAATAACACGCGCCGGAAATGGTATTTAACCTTAGATGGAGTTTACCACCCACTTTGGCCTGCATTCCCAAACAAACAGACTACGAGAAAACCCGGTCCCGGAGCGCCGGGGGCCGCTACCGGCCTAACACCGTCCGCGGGCTGAGGCTTGATGAGAAGGACTTGGGGCCCCGAGCGGCGCCAGAGAGGCGATCTTCCGTACGCCACATTTCCCGCGCCCGCCGGACGAGCGGGGATTCGGCGCTGGGCTCTTCCCTCTTCACTCGCCGTTACGGAGGGAATCCTGGTTAGTTTCTTTTCCTCCGCGGCTTGTGTCCATAGGTGGGATTGACCTCTGTCCTAGAATGATGTGCCTCTTCATCCAGGCCTAGTGTTCCTACTGGTGTTTTAAGTCCATTGCTGTGCCTGCCTGTTCATCCAGACCTTGTGTTCCCACACGTATTATTATTTCTGAGAGATCTTCCAATTCCTTTGTCATTTTCTGAAGTGCATAAGTAGGGTAGCTAAATGAGGAGAATATTGGAGGGGCGAAGTTCCATATTGAAAGCTGAGTAGCTTACTTATCTAGTGAAAGTTTGAAGGATCAGGGAAGGCTTGTAAGAATAGCCAAGTTTGTTAATAGATTCTGTTATGGGAATAAGAATCTGAACATCGTCTGCATAGATGTAGTGAATGAGGTTAAGACAAGTTAACAGTTGCCAAAGGGGAAGGAGGAAACGCCGGGAGGGGGGGCTATAACACGCGCCGCTGGAGCAGCGGGCCACCTGCTCCCCCTGGGCCTTCCCAGCCGAACCGTAGCCGGTCGCGGCGCACCGCCGCAGAGGAAATGCGCCCTGCGGGGGCCGGGGCCGTCCGGGAGGCGTTCCCCGCCCCTCCCCCACCCCCCGCGAAAGGGGTGGGGGTGGGGGATCCGCCGAAACCCTGGTCCGACCGAACCCGCCGGGTTGAATCCTGCGGGCGGACTGCACGGACCCCACCCATTTACCTCTTTACAATTTCACGCCCTCTTGAACTCCCTCTTCAAAGTTGTTTTCAACTTTCCCTTGCGGTACTTACTTATTTATTTTATTTATTTAAGGTTTTTTTATACCGGCATTCATGAAATCGTTCACATGATGTTGCTTTACAGAAAACAGGGGTGCAAAGAAAACAACCTATAACATAAATACACGTGGTGAAGAGATGCAGTTACAATTAACTGGGGCTATGAACTGGGAGTGTAAGAAATAAAGAGGGATAGAGGAGGTTAATTATATACATGTGTAGAATATAAAAATATACAAGAGTACATTACAAATATGGCGTCCAATATATACAGCTTCTGAGCTGAGAATTTATTGATGGTGTGTGTTAGGTGCAGTTCGGGAAGGCTTGCCTGAAAAGCCATGTCTTGAGTCTTTTCCGAAAGGTTAGGAGGCAAGGTTCATTTCTGAGATCTGGGGGGATGGAGTTCCATAACGGTGGACCTGCTGTGGAAAGGGCTCAATCTCTAAAGGTGCTGTGATAAGTGGTTTTGGAGGGTGGAACAAGGAGGCATCCTCTGTAGGCTTCCCTGGTCGGTCTTGTGCATTTATATAAACGGAGAGGAATTTGTAGGTCGATTATGGTGTGTTGGTGAAAGATTTTGTATATCAAGGTGATGGATTTGTAAATGACTCTGAACTGAATTGGTAACCAGTGGAGGTCTTTTAGGACTGGGGAAATGTGGTCTCTTTTCCTAGTGTTTGTTAGTAGACGGGCTGCTGCGTTTTGAACCATTTGGAGTGGTTTTGTGTATGAGGAAGGGAGTCCAAGAAATGTAGAGTTGCAGTAGTCTAATTTGGAGAAAATGAGGGCTTGGAGGATCCTGGTTAGTGTCTTTTCCTCCACGGCTTGTGTCCCTAGCTGTGATTGAACTCTGTCCTCGAATGATGTGCCTCTTCATCCAGGCCTTGTGTCCCTAGCTGGGATCGACCTCTGTGCTCGACTGCTGCGCCTCTTCATCCCGGCCTTGTGTTCCCACAGGTGTTTTAACTCAGTTGCTGTACCCATTCTTCCGGGCCTTGTGTTCCCACAGGTGTTTTAACTCAGTGGCGGTGCCTGTTCATCCAGGCCTTGTGTTCCCACAGGTGTTTTAACTCAGTGGCTGTGCCTGTTCATCCAGGCCTTGTGTTCCCACAAGTGTTTTAACCTGGTTGCTGTGCCTGTTCATGCAGGCCTTGTGTCCCTAGCTGGAATTGACCTCTGTCCTCGAATGATGTACCTGTTCATCCAGGCCTTGTGTTCCCACACGTATTCTTATTTGTGAGAGATCCTAGGCTCCAATTCGTTTGTCATCAGCTGAAGTGCGTAAGTACAGTCTGAATTCACTAGACGCCAACGGAATTCACTAGATGCCAACGATATTCACTGGACGCCAATGTAAACACCGGGTACACACAACTCTAGGGGTGGACCCGTTCCAGGGAGTCCTTCCCTGAACAAGCATGAGGGTGGAGGTGGGCTTTACTGCACACCCACCTGACGGACCATGCCCATACCGCTGCCAATATTCTAGCATGCATCAGAAAGATGCTGGCGAGCTACCAGTGTTTTAACCTAGTTCCTGTGCCTGTTCATGCAGGCCTTGTGTCCCTAGCTGGGATTGACCTCTGTCCTCGAATGAAGTGCCTGTTCATCCAGGCCTTGTGTTCCTACTGCTGTTTTAACTCCATTGCTGTGCCTGCCTGTTCATCCAGACCTTGTATTCCCACACGTATTCTTATTTCTGAGAGATCCTCCAATTCCTTTGTCATCTGCTGAAGTGCGTAAGTACCGTCTGAATTCACTAGACGCCAACGGAATTCACTAGATGCCAACGATATTCACTGGACGCCAATGTAAACACCGGGTACACACAACTCTAGGGGTGGACCCGTTCCAGGGAGTCCTTCCCTGAACAAGCATGAGGGTGGAGGTGGGCTTTACTGCACACCCACCTGACGGACCATGCCCATACCGCTGCCAATATTCTAGCATGCATCAGAAAGATGCTGGCGAGCTACCAGTGTTTTAACCTAGTTCCTGTGCCTGTTCATGCAGGCCTTGTGTCCCTAGCTGGGATTGACCTCTGTCCTCGAATGAAGTGCCTGTTCATCCAGGCCTTGTGTTCCTACTGCTGTTTTAACTCCATTGCTGTGCCTGCCTGTTCATCCAGACCTTGTATTCCCACACGTATTCTTATTTCTGAGAGATCCTCCAATTCCTTTGTCATCTGCTGAAGTGCGTAAGTACCGTCTGAATTCACTAGACGCCAACGATATTCACTGGACGCCAATGTAAACACCGGGTACACACAACTCTAGGGGTGGACCCTTTCCAGGGAGAACTTCCCTGCACAAAGGAAAGGGAACTCTCTCCTGGGCCAATTGATAAGAAAACCACAATTCTGCAGCCAAAAATAGGCTGGAAATCCTTCCCCCATTGACTTTAATGGGCGACATATGTACATATACCCAACTCATTAGATTTTTTTTATGTCCATATTGGCCGCAAGTGGGACCCACTTTCGGACATAAGAAATATGAACATAAAATTTTGCTCTGCACATCCCTATTATCCACTATGACGCCTAGATCTCTTTCTTGGGTTGTAGCACCTAATATGGAACCTAACATTGTGTAATTATAGCATGGGTTATTTTTCCCTATATGCATCACCTTGCACTTATCCACATTCAATTTCAACTGCCATTTTGATGCCCAATTTTCCAGTCTCACAAGGTCTTCCTGCAATTTATCACAATCTGCTTGTTATTTAACTACTCTGAACAATTTTGTATCATCTGCAAATCTGATTATCTCACTCGTCATATTTATTTCCAAATCATTTATATATATATTGAAAAGTAAGGGTCCCATACAGATACCTGAGGCACTCGACTGCACACTCCCTTCCACTGAAAAAATAGTCCATTTAATCCTACTCTCTATTTCCTGTCTTTTAGCCAGTTTGTAATCCACGAAAGGACATTGCCACCTATCCCATGACTTTTTACTTTTCCTAGAAGCCTCTCATGAGTAACTTTGTCAAACGCCTTCTGAAAATCCAAGTACACTACATCTACCGGTTCACCTTTATCCACATGTTTATTAACTCCTTCAAAAAGTGAAGCAGGTTTGTGAGGCAAGACTTGCCTTGGGTACAGCCATGCTGACTTTGTTCCATTAAACCATGTCTTTCTATATGTTATGTGATTTTGATGTTTAGAACACTTTCCACTATTTTTCCTGGCACTGAAGTCAGGCTAACCGGTCTGTAGTTTCCCAGATCATCCCTGGAGCCCTTTTTAAATATTGGGGTTACATTGGCTATCCTCCAGTCTTCAGGGGCAATGGATGATTTTAATGATAGGTTACAAATTTTTACTAATAGGTTTGAAATTTCATTTTTAGTTCCTTCAGAACTCTGTGGTGTATACCATCCGGTTCAGGTGATTTACTACTCTTCAGTTTCTCAATCATGTCTACCACATCTTCTAGGTTCACCGTGATTTGGTTCAGTCCATCTGAATCATTACCCATGAAAACCTTCTCCAGTACTGATACCTCCCCAACATCCTCTTCAGTAAACACTGAAACAAAGAAATCATTTAATCTTTCCACAATGGCCTTATCTTCTCTAAGTGCCCCTTTAACTCCTCTTTAGGGCTAGGTGTGAGCAGGGGTAGGGGATGACATGAGGTTAGCCAGTGCTACCACCCCTTTTAGAGGTTTTCCTTTATGAGACACAGAGGCCTACTTCACACATATGTGTAGAACATATCCAGGTAACTAGACATAGAGCTTTCCACACATGGCCTGCTCATCTGAGGCTTACTCTGCCATAAATACATGCTGGCAGATTAGGTCTACAAATTAGCCACCCTTTGTAGCTGCATACGTTTTGGGGGCATAGAATAGGTTGCAATTTTATCTTGCTGATTATAAGTGTCAGGTTCTGCTACTTACTGGAACAACATTACTTGGCCACTACGCAGCCTCATGATTTTGCACCTCTATCCACTTGCAGCCTTCTCTAACATGGAGACAGCTGCTATGTGACAACTGAGAGTAGTCAGGGAGTTGTGAAGGACAGAGATTCATCACTGCCCAAGGGCACAAAGCACAAAGCAAGAAGGCCTGCTGTTGACAGGAAGCAGGCAGAATTCAATAGACTCCACCCACTCCCCCCCCCCCCCACCTCATACTGGCCTGGAATGTGGATCTTTAAGTACCTTCTAGCTAAGGATGATTTCACATAGAGATCATCCTTAGCTAACAGGTTTCATGGGTAATGATTTAAAACTCCAGGGAGGAAGACTCAGAACCAATGTAAGGAAATATTTCTTCACGGAGAGGGTGGTGGATGCCTGGAACGCCCATCCGGAGGAAGTGGTGAAGAGCAAAACTGTGAAGGATTTCAAAGGGGTGTGGGATAAACATTGTAGATCCATAAAGTCTAGAGGATGTGAATGAAGAGAAGAGGCATGGGGGTGGCTTGCGGGAATGACAGCTACTACCTGGTGATTAATACCCTTATTCAATAAACATACACACGGTTAATGCGACTCCAACATTGCTCTATGCTTTAACTGCAAGAGAAAATGTGGAAAATAGGATTTGCATTCACAAAAAAATGGGGGAGTAGCTTGCTTGTTGTGGTGGTTACTACCTCAAACCAAATAAGCCTGATACTTAAAAATGGCGTGGGCCATCCAGTGCTCCTACCATGTGACAGGGGCCGGCCAATGGCACGGATACCCTGTCACATGGTAAGGGCAAAGGCCATCGGCGCCATTTTTATTAGTGGTAGCCGACTGCCCGAGAGTGGGAGATCGCTCCCGGGACCCCCACTGGACCACCAGGTACCTGTAAAAAGTTTTTTGGGGGGTCGGGAGGGTGGGGGAAGCTAAGGGATTAGTTTTAAAGGGTCAGGGTGGGTTTTTTGTTTATCGGCTCGGGCGCAGCCGATAAAAAAAACCCGATCGGGCCGGACAAAAATAAAACACGATGTGAATCGGAACCGGAATCAGAACCGATTCCGGTTCCGATTCACATCTCTCATTACTAACCCTTCAGTCTGTCTCACCTTCAGCTTCAGTGCTCTGTACCTACATCCACGACCTGTTCCTACTACGCCACGCTGTCTATCACCTACTCGAGTGTAAGACTGTTCTCCTCTGCTGAAGACCCCTGGACTACTCCTACTGGATTACCTTCACTACTACCCACTCCCCAGGCAGTACCATCGAGCTGTACAATAAATACAACTTCTCTGTGTCTGCGTGTATAGAGTCTAGCCTAGTACTGCAGTTCCTCACTGGCCTCCTCCCCGTGGGAGTGGCCTTCACCGCAGTACCCAAGAATCCACTCCAATATCTCATAACCATAACACCCAGAGTGGTTAATTCCTTTGGCATCCCCCAGATTCACTTCTCTGACCCTCCTCCCTCCTCCCTTCTCTGTCCCCCCCCCCCCCCCCGTGATCTTTGGTTCTCCTCTCCCTAACATAGACTACCTCTCTCTCTCTTGAACACACTTTCACATACCCCTGCACACATGCTCCCTCCATTTCTCTCTCTCTGACATGCACACCCCTTCACACACCTCTATCTATCACACATATGCATGCACTCTCTCTCCCATCCACACACACACACACACACACACACATACACACAGATATGCTCTAACACACACAGACACAAACACTCTCTCATTTCCTACCCTGCTCCCCATCAGAAGCACAGCAGCAGCTTCCTCCTTCAGCCCCCGTGACATATGGGGACTCTTCATTCTTCTTGGGGTAGCATGTGGGATCATGCTGCTATACTTCCTGTATCTGTGGTGGGGAGGGGGAGAGCAGTGCTATTGCTCTTCCTCCTGCTTCGGATCGCGACTGCATGACCTTTCCTTCTTCCCACCCATGCGGACCCACCACTTCCTCTTCTGAGTGGGAAGAAGAAAAGCTATATAGCTGCTGGCTCCAGACCCATGTCATTCTAGGTCGCTACCCAGTGCTTCCACCGCTCACAGCCTGGAGGCCTCCTTCATTATCTACTGCAAACGGGACGGGTTCCACTTGCAGCTGCAGACCTCCCGGTTGGCACCTTCCTCCTGGCTGTCACCAGGGACGGACCTTTAAACAGTAACATAAACCATGTTACAGTGCTAAATCTCTTCCTTCTGAAATGACACCATAGGTTTCCTTTGTTATTGTATGATATGCCCCAGAGGAAGTTCTAACTCATAATAGCACCTTTTCTATACTTGTGACTATTGATTTTGGGTGGTCCTTGGGTTCTACCGACCTCAAGGTTTAGACAAAAGCCACTGGAAAATCCAGTGAGTACACTATACTCTGCAAAATTACAGAAAAAGTGAAATAAAAAATACAAATTGAAGTTCAATGAGACATTATGCCTGAACTTACACCACAGGTACTCCAGATAAGCACACATTATATCTTATGCACAAAGAAAAAGAGAAAATATGTGGAAACATCCAGGCCTTAGCTCATTTCCTACTTAACTAAATAGAATCTACTAATTGTATGAGGTAAATAATCTCTGAAAGATTAGAATATAAGTGGACTTATACAGACAGAAAGAGGAAAAAAATTGTTTGACTTTCTAAACAAGTGAAAGAGATTAGGGATGTGTAGAGGGATGCCATACGTTGCATTCAGGATTCGTATTCGTCAGGGGGCAGATACGTTGCATGTGGCAAGGGGGCCCCCCGATACATTTATAAGTTAATTCCTATTCGTTTCCCTGCTAAAATTAAATTAACTACAACCCCCACCCTCCTGACCCTCCTGACCCCCCAAGACTTACCAAAACTCCCTGGTGGTCCAGCGGGGGGTCCGGGAGCCATCTCCTGCACTCACACCCTCAGTTGCCGTATTCAAAATGGCGCTGATGGCCTTTGACCTACCGATGCCATTGGTCAGCCCTTGTTACATGGCCATTGGCGCCATTTGACAGGGGCTGACCAATGGCACCGGTAGCCCCTGTGACATAGTAAGGGCAAAGGCTATCGGCGCCATTTTGATTACTGGCATCCAATGGCCCGAGTGCAGGAGATCACTCCTGGACCCCCGCTGGACCACCATGGACTTTTGGAAAGTCTTGGGGGACCCTCCTGACTCCCACAAGACTTGCCAAAAGTCCAGTGGGGGTCTGGGAGCGACCTCCTGCACTCTGGCTGTCGGCTGCCAGTATTCAAAATGGCACCAATAGCCTTTGCCCTCACTATGTCACAGGGGCCGACTGTCAGCCCCTGTGACATAGTGAGGGCAAAGGCTATCGGCTGCCAGTACTCAAAATGGCGCCGATAGCCTTTGCCCTCACTATGTCACAGTTGGCCCCTGTGACATAGTTTGTTTAAATTGGCTCCTTTAGGCGACCAAATAATTCGGCGAAAATTTGTTGTATTAATGGAGAATCGCGATACGTTTCGCTTCCCCATGAATACAACGAATATGGCCCTATACGTTGCGGATTTCCAATTCGTAGGGAACGAATGCATACCCCTAAAAGAGATGTGATAAAATTCACCCTTATTTTACAAGAAAAGAAGTCACAGCTTTGTCAGCATTAGAAATTGGCTGGCTGCCATGATTATATCTTTCAATAAGGAAATACCAAAGAAATAAAAAACAATCAAATGAAGTGAGAAAAATCTCGGACTTCTTAATTGAATGTAAATTCATTATATAATCCTGATTTTATCTGATTAAAGCATGGAAAAAAAGATTAATGCTCTTTTTCACTGTGTGAAAATGAAACTCATTTGCCTAACTCATGATTGTAATCATGGGAAAACATTATTTTTTGACTCTTGTACCACCTGACAATCTAAAGAGGAACTCCTTATACATAAATTGAGCAAATTAATTAGTACAGTATGAAGTCAAGTTTCAGAGACAACAGGATCAATGGGAATCCAGAGATGATATTGAAGCAGAATGTCTTCAGGCAGAAGCTTTCAGCAAACAAATAAGCTGTATAGCAGGGACTCCATAAAATCAATGATTGGATCAGCTTCTTGACCCTCAGAGTTCCCAGATATTCTAATATTATACATTCTGGAGAGGTTTTCCAAGTCATTGAGTTTAGCTATAAAGCACTAGAGATGTGCATTTGTTTAAAACAAAAGTGAAAAATTTGGCAAATAAGGCTATTTCATTTCATTTTAAATTAATGCATCAGGCCTAAACCTAGGCCCAAAGCTGGGACCTCGCCTAGGGCATAGGCCAAGGCCTAAAGCAGGAGCCTGGGCCTATGCATGAGTATGATGCCGGCACCTTTGCCTAGGCCCTAAACCTAGGCACAAATCAAGAGCCGCTGCCTAGCCCCGAGCATAATGCCAGGGTCTTGCCAGAAGCATGGCCTGATGCTGGGGCCTTGGCCAAGACCTCCGAAACTTAAAAAAAAAAAATAACTGATCTATCAGGTATCTGATGAAGGCCGGGTCCTGATGCCAGGGCCTTGGCTTGGACCCAGGCCTGATGCCATTACCTGATCCAGATGCATGGCTCTGATGACTGGACCTTGGCCTAGGCTAGAGCCCTAGCCTAAGTCTGATGCCGAGACCCAATTCAAAGGATGGGTCCCAACACCAGGACCTGGGCCTAGACTCAGGTCCGATGCCTTGACCCAACCTACATCAAAATGGCATCGTCCACTGGGGTAAATACGCCAAAGTTAATTAACTCCGGCGTGACCTCAGTGGACACCATCATTTGGCATTAAAGAGCTGAAGATAGAAGAGGATCCAAAAAGGAGCTCACAAGCTTGGGCTCTGATGACTCAGCTAAGACCCAGGCCTCCTGGATGAGGATCCATCATCGGTCCTGGGTCCAGACCTAGACCTCAGCATCGGGACCTGGTATCCAGGTCAGATCACAGTGTCAGGCCTAGGGTCTGGCTGAGGCTCTGAGGCTGGGATACAGCCTCTGGGCCAGGTTGCAGCATCAGGCCTGGGCTATAGTTCTGGCCTAGGCTGAGGCCCCAGCATTGGGACCTGGCATCCAGGTCACGTCACAGTGTAGGACCTGGTTCTGGCACTAGGCCCCAGCGTCAGTACCCAGCCTTCAGGTCAGGTCATGGCGTCATGCTTGGTCTGGACTGAGGCCCCGGCATCAGACCTGGCTCCAGGCTGAGGTTCTGGCCTAGGTCACAAGTCTGAGGCTTCAGTCTAGCCCTTGTTGGCAGACTCCCAACTGGATTGGGTAAGGGGCTGGGGGAGATCCTGGCCCTAACGTTTTTCTGGGAGGGTGGGAAGGAGGCTTCAATTTTGTTTTTTGGGTTTTTTTATTATTATTATTGCATAATTTGTTTTTTTACACAAATGAAATAAATCAAGTAATCCACAAACTGAAATTTGTGGGGAAAAACTTCCCCCCTAAAAAACCGATTCATGTAAATAAAGTATTTTCCCCTGCACATTCCTGTAAAGCACTATAGAAATGAAAAACTGCTAATGATGATAATATTTGCATTTGAAGATAATATTTGCAATGATGATAATATTTGCATTTGATGATAATATTTGCAATGATGATAATATTTGCATTTTCTTCACTATGGAAGACATTTTCTTCACTATGGAAGACTCAAAGTAGTTATTTGGATAACTGTGGTAATTCTAGAGCTAGTGGAAATATTCTGTTCTTCTGCCTCAGTAGCATTGATTGCCTGCCAAAGATCAGCACAATCTTCCAGTCAGACTGAATCTGCTACATCTGAGCATTAATATGAATATTTCCTAACTTGATCTTGGTAAAAATCATGGAAAAGATTCATTGCAAATAGAATGTCAGTCAAAGCCTTGTTACCAGCCAGATAGGGAAACTACCTCCATCTTGAGCCATTACATACTCAGACATGCTCTTCAGCAGTACACGTCTTGCCTGTTTCACTGAAGATACTAAAGCCTTTAGAAGATGCTTATCAGTAGCATTGACTTTTGTGGTCATTTGTTCAGGGGTACCAGTCAGGTTAACATCATCAAATTTCAACCATTTTTGCTGGGGAAAAAAGTTTCAAAGAGTTTGGAGAATGGGAGACCAGACATAAACATTTGCCTGCTGCTCTGACATTACACGGTCTCCCACTGGCACCAAGAGATGATGCAAAGAAAATTTAGCAAAATGTAATCAAAGTTTTGTTTTTTTTAAATTCTTTATTTATTACTTTTTTTGAATTACAAATGTCAAGAATAACAACTCAAAATAAAATTTGATTCATTCAATTCAATTGCAAATTTCCCATCTCTACTAGGAAATAAACTTACAATTTTCTTTCAATAGAAAAAGAAAGTTCACATTTGTATAACAGAAATCATATTTGTTTTAAGGAAAAATTAGGGAAAAAGAGACAAAGATATTAAATAAGGAGAAAAATTATCAAGAAATCTTTCAAAGTTTAGACATTAACATAGCTACAACTGGCATTACTTAATTAATAGCCTACTCATTTGGAAGCAACGGTGATGATGTAGCAAGTAATTGAGCTTCCAAAAACTGTTGAAATTGTTCTATTTGAAAAAAGACATATGTTTGTTCACCTCTTTTAATTTCATAGCGGCATGGATATTGCAAAAAGAATGAAAATCCTAAAGATAGTGGGCCAGATTTTAAATTTTACGCGCGCGGGGTACATTTGTGCACGCTACCCGGCGCGCACAAACGTACACCCAATTTTATAACATGCGCATGCTGCCGCGCGCATGTTATAAAATCCAGGGTCAGCGCGCGCAAGGGGGTGCACATTTGTGTATCTTGCGCACGCTGAGACCAAGGGGAGCCCTGATGGCTTTCCCCGTTCCCTCCAAGGCCACTCCAAAATCGGAGAGGCCTTGGAGGGAACATTTTTTAGCTCCCCCCTCCTTTCCCTCCCTTCCCCTATCTAACCCACTCCCCAGCCCTACCTAAATCCCTCCCTACCTTGTTTCGCCAAGTTATGCTTGACTCTGGCAGGCGCAACTTGCGCGTGTTGGCCAGCTGCCAGCATGCGAACCTCTGGCACGGCTGCTGTGCCAGAGGATTCGGGACTGCCCCCAGCCTTCCGCTGGACCGATGCCCCCGGCCCTGCCCCCGTGCCACGCATTTTTTAAAGCCCCAGGCCATACGCGCATCCTGGGGCTTGCGCGTGCTGCCGAGCCTATACAAAATAGGATCGGAATGTGCATGGGTAAGTTTTTGGGGGTTATGCGCGTATATTACGTGCGTAACCCTTTGAAAATCTACCCCATAGCTTTTTGTCTTAGGGCTAAAAATTCCTTTCTTCTTGTCCCTCCCTTCCCCTATCTAACCCACTCCCCAGCCCTACCTAAATCCCTCCCTACCTTGTTTCGCCAAGTTATGCTTGACTCTGGCAGGCTCAACTTGCGCGTGCTGGCCAGCTGCCAGCACGCGAACCTCTGGCACGGCTGCTGTGCCAGAGGTTCGCCACGTTGGGAAAATGTAGTATTCTAACGATTAGATGTCTTATACGATTTTCAATCGTTTCAAGACGCCTTGAACAGGCAAACTGATCTTTAACAACTAGTGCATTTAGTTTTATAAAAGATTTTTATAATACAATTTTCATTCTCCCCAACTCTATGAGAAATATCATTAGACTGTTGTTGAATATCATTGATCTTCCCTTGGAAATTTGGAGAAACATGATCCATTTTTTTCTCAAGTCTGTTTATGGCTGAACTCAACCCTGTTACAACGTCCCAAATTACTTCAAAAGTTACCGTCTCTGGCCGCACTGTAACACGCAGCAGTTCATCTGTTTGTCTAGAGGCATTGGGTTCCTGACTCCCTTTCTCTGATGTTTCAGCATTCACTGTGGCTCCTCCCACCACCTCAACGGAACTCTTTCCCTCCGACATAGTTCCAGAGAGAGCTCCCACTTGCCCTGTCCCACTTACCAGTTCTTGGGGGATCGACTGGGCAGCATCATCATCGGAGCTGTGCTGGGCAGGAGGCTGTCGATGGTCGGGGCTCAAGGATGCTTCATCCAGGGTAGCCTCCCATTCTCCTTCCTGGGAGCTACCGACAGAATCACCAGCTCCCTCACATTCCAATTGTGTTAGAAAGCAATCAATTTCAAGCTGTGTTAGAGAGGGTAAGGGTTCAGTGGGAAAACCCATTATTTTCCCTTTCCTTTTTGCTGCATAATCAATTTTATCTTAAAAAGACAATTTCAACAACTCTAACACTTTTTAACTTGCTATGTCGTTTCTTGTCTCACATCCCGAAGATACATTAAGGAAAATGAAGTCAGTAAGGAAAATTTGGGCAAATCCGGGCGAAGCTGGGCAAAGCCGCATGCCCCTTTGGCTCACACGGCTTTGGCGCACGCCAGCGGCTGCGGTGCACCAAAGGAGTGCAGGTCTTAAACACTTCTGACCCCTCCCTCTGATGTCAGGATCTCAGCATTTCAGGTGAATAAAATCCTTACTCATTTGTAGCTGGAAATAGACCCTCCGGTTGCCCAAGAGAGTTCAAAGGTAATTCCTCTCTGGTTGCCCTCATGTAATCAAATTTAATGTAAACCTTTTTCCCATGAGAACATGAGAACATGCCATACTGGGTCAGACCAAGAGTCCATCAAAGCCAGAATCCTGTTTCCAACAGTGGCCAATCCAGGCTATAAGTATCTGGTAAGAATCCAAGAATTAAGTCTATCCCATGCTACTGATGCTAGTAATAACAGAAAATAGCCACTAAGTCAACTTGATTAATAGTAGGTAATGGAGTTCTCTTCCAAGAACTTATCCAAACCTTTCTTAAACCCAGATACACTAACTGCACTAACCATATCCCCTTGCAACAAATTCCAGAGTTTATTTGTGCGTTGAGTGAAAAAGATCTTTCTCCGATTAGTTTTAAATGTGCTACATGCTAGCTTCATGGAGTGTCCCCTAGTCCTTCTATTATCCGAAAGAGTAAATAACTGCTTCAAATTTACCCGTTCTAGACCTCTCACATGATATCCCCCTTCAGCCATCTCTTCTCCAAGATGAACAGTCCTAACCTCTTTAGTCTTTCCTCATAGGGGAGCTGTTCCATCCATTTTGGTCAACCTTCTCCATCACAACTATATTTTGTTTGCAATGCAGCGACCAGAATTGTACACAGTGGGGCAGATTTTCAAAGAGGTACGCACGTAAAATACGTGTCTACCCCCCCGAAAACCTGCCCCAAGCTCCCCCTGCATGGGCCGAGCCTATGTTGCATAGGCTGCCGGTGCGCGCAAAGCCCCGGGACGCACGTAAGTGTCGGGGCTTTCCTGGGGGGGCGTGTTGGGGGGGCGTGTCACGGCCGGTGCGTCATTGGGGGTATTATGGGGCAGGGCCGTGGGCGTGGTTCTGACCCGGGGGCGTGGCCACGGCCTCCGGACCAGCCCCTGGACCGGAACATAGTGTGCAGGCAGCCGGCCCGGCGCGTGCAAGTTATGCCTGCCTCGGGCAGGCGTAACTTTTCCAACAAAGGTAGGGGGGTTAGATAGGGCTGGGGGGGGGGGTTAGGGAGGGGAAAGGAGGGGAAGGGAGGGGAATGTGCTGGGGGGTGGATGGAAAGTTCCCTCCGAGGCCACTCTGATTTCGGAGCGGCCTCGAAGGGAACGGAGGCAGGCTGCGCAGCTCGGCGTGCGTAGGCTGCCGATTTTGCACAGCCTTGTGCGCGCCAACCCCAGATTTTAAAAGATACGCTACCCCAGTATTCAAGGTGCGGTCTCACCATGGAGCAATACTTTAGTCACCATTCTCTTCCTAATAATTCCTAACATTCTGTTTTCTTTTTTGGCTGTCGCAGCACACTGAGTCAACAATTTCAATGTATTATCAACTATGATGCCTAGACCTCTTTCCTGGGAGGTAGCTCCTAATATGGAACCTAACATGATGTAACTATAGCATGGGTTATTTTTCCCTATCTGCATCACCTTGCACTTATCCACATTAAATTTCATCTGCCATTTGGATGCCCAATTTTCCAGTCTCACAAGGTCCTCCTGCAATTTATCACAATCTGCTTGTGATTTAACTACTCTGAATAATTTTGTATCATCTGCAAATTTGATTACCTCACTCGTCGTATTCCTTTCCAGATCATTTATAAATATATTGAAAAGCATGGGTCCCAGTACAGATCCCTGAGGCACTCCACTGCCCACCTCCCGCCACTGAGAAAATTGTCCATTTAATCCTACTGTTTCCTGTCTTTTAACCAGTTTGAAATCCATGAAAGGACATTGCTATCTTTCAATGACTTTTTACGTTTCCTAGAAGCCTCTCATGAGGAACTTTGTCAAATGTCTTCTGAAAATCCAAATACACTGCATCTATTGGTTCACCTTTATATACATGTTTATTAATCCCTTCAAAAAAAGTGAAGAAGGTTTGTGAGGCAAGACTTGCCTTGGGTAAAGCCATGGTTTGTTCCATTAAACTATGCTTTTCTATATGTTCTGTGATTTTGATCTTTAGAACACTTTCCACTATTTTTCCTGGCACTGAAGTCAGTCTAACTGGTCTGTAGTTTCCCAGATTGCCTCTGGAGCCCTTTTTAAATATTGGCGTTACATTAGCTACCCTCCAATTTTCAGGTACAATAGATGATTTTAATGATAGTTTACACATTTTTACTAATAGATCTGAAATTCAATTTTTAGTTCCTTCAGAACCCTGGGGTGTATATGATCTGGTCCAGGTGATTTACTACTCTTCAGTTTGTCAATCAGGCCTACCACATCTTCTAGGTTTACCGTGATTTGGTTCAGTCCATCTGAATCATTACCCATGAAAACCTTCTCCGGAACAGGTATCTCCCCAACGTCCTCTTCAGTAACACCAAAGCAAAGAAATTGTTTAATCTTTCCACGATGACCTTATCTTCTGTAAATGCCTTTTTAACCTCTCGATCATCTAATGGTCCAACTGATTCCCTCACAGGCTTTCTGCTTCAGATAGATTTAATAACATTTTTATATGAGGTTTTGCCTCTACGGCCAACTTCTTTTCAAATTCTCTCTTAGCATGTCTTCTCAATGTCTTATATTTAAGTTGCCAACGATTATGCTTTATCCTATTTTCTTGTTTTGGATCCTTCTTCAAATTTGTGAATGAAGATCTTTTGGCTAAAATAGCCTCTTTCACCTCACCTTCTAACCATGCTGGTAATCATTTGGCCTTCCTTCCACCTTTCTTTTTTTTTTTTTAAATTCTTTATTTTCAAGTTTTTTCACAACTTATTTACCAGGAAAACTCCTTACAGAAAAGTCAATGTCAAAAGGAAAACAATAAATTTCAGATTAAACATTATTTCAGCATAATGATTAACGACATTTAAATTATAAGAAAATCAAATTTAGAAATTAGGAGGCGGTAGGAACAATGACAAAATATAGGAAAATGAATGCCACAAGTATATTTGGTTCGTCGTGGCTTCTGCATCATTTTTCTTTTCTTTTTACACCGTCTCTAATGAAGTCTCCATAGGGGCTTTCCCAGCTAGGAATGTTTTCATTTGATCAGGTTCAAGAAAAATATAATTCACATTCTGATACCTGATGCAAGCTTTGCAGGGATATTTCAGAGTGAATTTAGCCCCTATTCTAAGGGCTGATGGCCGCATCAAAAGAAAGTCTTTCCTACGCGTCTGAGTAGACTTGATCACATCCGGAAATATCCAGATAGGGAACCCATAGAAAGGTGTTTGTCGGTTTCTGAAGAAAAGTCTCATAACATGGTTCTGCTCTGATAAAAAAGCAAAGGAAACTAGGAGAGGTTTTCTCTGACTTATTTGATGTTCAGAAGACATTTCTAATATATCAGTGAGATTCAGGTCAGGACTTTGTGGTTCTGGTTGGGAAGCTTTCTGCAAATAGAATATTTTAACAATAAACGGGAAAGCCGTATCTGGAATCTTTAGATTTTCCTTCATATAAAGTTTAAAAAGTTCCAGTGGGGCTATAGCTTTAATTACTGGAAAATTGAGTATGCGTAAATTATGTGCCCTTAGGGCATTTTCGACTGTTTCCAGTCTTCTGGATGTTAAATTTTCAGAAATAATTAATTTTTCTTGTTTGACCTCCACTGAAGAAATTCTCTTTTCCAACACTTCTGTTTTGTTAGTATAATTAGATAATAAATTATTATTTATCAAAGCCTGGTTCTGAATTTCCACATTTGTCTTAGCAAGTATTTTTATCGATGTCTCAATTCCATTTAGTACACTCCAAATTCCCTCCAACGTTATAACATCAGGTCTCTGAGTAGAAGGAGCTTCTGAAATCTTTTGAAGCTGGCTTATTCCCTGCACTTCATCGGCTCCCCCTCTTAACCCGGTACCTTGTTCAGTTGTTACGATAGCTGCTTCCAGTCCCCGGGGAGTTGAAGTCCTTAGTGGATCCTCCAGACCCGCAAGTTGTTCTCCTCCACTGTCTCCTAGGGTCTCCTCATCCCGGGTCTCACAGGCATCGTTTCTGGCCATCATCATGGCCACTCCGGCTTCAGACGAAGCAGGGCAGGGCATCGCGATACTTTGAGGGGGAGCAGGTTTCTTCGGTGATCCGGGGCTTAAGGTGGTATCGAAGGTCAGGGTGGTCTGCGCTTGCTCCAACGCGGTTCCTCCAGCGACCAGGCTCTCCGGATTAATTGATGCAGCTCCAGCGAAAAAACCGGGGATAGTAGGCTGTCGAGGGTCGGCAATGGGTGAGTTAATATTCTCACCTCTTAGTCGCCCTTTTCTTTTTGTATGTGGCATAATTTTTAAAGAAAATAGAGATAAGTAACTCCGAAATTAGACAGCGTTTCTCTCCGGCGTTTCAAGCTGTTTCACGCCACGGCGGCCATCTTGCCTCCACTTCCACCTTTCTTAATGTGTGGAATACATCTGGACTATGCTTCTAGGATGGTATTTTTTTTCAATTATCTCTTTATTCATCATTTTCTAAACTTCTACATAAAACATAAAAGCATGTTTACTTCACAATTCAATAGATAATCCTTACTTGGGAACATAACAATGGTATTTTTTAACAATGTCCATGCCTCTTGCATACTTTTTACCTTTGTAGCTGCACCTTTTAGTTTTTTTCTATCAATTTTTCTCATTTTATCAAAGTTTCCTGTTTGAAAGTTTAGCACTAGAGTTGTGGATTTGCTTCTGTCCCCCTTCCAGTCATTAATTCAAATTTGATCATATTATGATCACTATTGCTAAGCAGCCTCACCTCTGTTACCTCTCTCACCAAATCCTGTGCTCCACTGAGAATTATTTCTTTATTTCTTTATTTATTTAACATTTTTCTATACCGAACTTCATGACAAGCTTCATGTCAGGCCGGTTTACATCAAACTTAGGGGTTAACTTAACAAAACCATATAACGGAAGGCCGAAGCGCAGATACAAATAACAGTGCGAATGAACTTGGGGGCTAGAGTAGCCAGGAAATAAAGGACAGAAAAAACTGGAGAATGAAAACGAATGAATATACAGTGGCTGGGTCGGTCATTTAGTCTATTGGGCTAAAATGAAAGAACTGTTGCAATGTTAGGCTTAAGGGAAGGCTAGGACGAAAAGCCAAGTCTTGAGTTTTTTTCGGAAGGTAATCAGGCAGGGTTCCTGTCTTAGATCAGTCGGCAGGTTGTTCCAGATGATGGGGCCAGCTGTGGAGAATGCCCGTTCTTTCGTGGAGGTTAGACGAGAGGATTTAGTTGGGGGAACTTGAAAGGTTCCTTTGTGTGCCTCTCTGATGGGTCTTGCAGATGTGTATAGTTTGAGTGGGAACTGAAGGTCTAAAGGTAGTTGGTTGTGTATGGATTTGTGGATAATGGTGAGTGCTTTGTGCAAAATTCTGTATTTAATAGGTAGCCAGTGTAGGTTTATAAGTATAGGAGTGATATGAGTTCTCCAGTTGGTGTTGGTTAATATCCTGGCTGCTGAGTTCTGGAGCATCTATAGTGGTCTAGTGGCAGAGATCGGGAGTCCTAAGAGGAGAGTGTTACAGTAGTCGGTTTTGGAGAATATTGTTGACTGAAGGACAGTTCTGAAGTCCTGGAGATGGAGGAGGGGTTTGAATCTTTTCATAACTTGTAGCTTAAAGAAACACTCCTTCGTAATATTGTTGATTGATTTTTTTAGGTTCAAATGGTTATCAATGGTGACTCCTAAGTCTCTAACTTGAGTGGTCTGAGGAATAGAGGTTGTCTGATCATGGCTGGTAGAGTGGTCGGTGGAGATGAGAAGGATTTCTGTTTTGGCTGCATTGAGGACCAGGTTCAGGCTGGTGAGTAGGTGGTTGATGAACTTAAGGCAGTTCTCCCAGAAGGAGAGCGTTTTTGGAAGGGATTCTTTTATAGGGATCAGGATCTGAACGTCGTCAGCATATAAGTATTAGGTTAAGGTTTGTGAGGAGCTGGCATAGAGACAATAGGTAAATATTAAAGAGGGTGGGGGATAGAGAGGAACCTTGGGGAACACCTAGAGTAGATTTGAAGTTAGGAGATTCTTTATTGTTGATGGTGATCTTGGAGCTTCTATTATTAAGGAATGAGCTGAACCATTGGAAGGCGTATCCAGATAATCCAATGTCTGAGAGACGATTGAGGAGGATGCTATGGTTTACGGTATCAAACGCCGCGGAGATGTCTAAGAGAACTAGCAGGAATGAAATCCCTTTATCTAGGCCCATGAGGATGTGGTCTGTTAGCGAGATGAGGAGGGTTTCAGTACTGGAGGACTTGCGGAAGCCATACTGGGAGGGGTATAGGATTTTGTGCTCCTCCAGGTAGTCCGAAAGCTGTGTGTTCACCACCTTCTCGGTGAGTTTTGCTAGCAGCGGGAGGTTGGATATGGTCGGAAGTTGGAGAGCTCATTAGTGTCCAGGTTGGGTTTCTTCAGGAGAGGTTTAATAGATGCTGTTTTAAGGTCATCCGGGTATATTCCTTGGGCAAGGGAGCAGTTAATGATGTCAGCCAGAGATCTGGAGATGGTGCCTGGGATACGGAGCAGAAGTTTTGTTGGGATGTGGTCCATCGGGTGGCTGGATGGTTTCAGCTTCTTGAGTGTTGATTCTATCTCCAGAGGGGTGGTGGGCTCGAAGGTCTCTAGGGTAGCTCTGGGGGAGCATGTGGTGGTGAAGTTTAGCGCTGGTGGTATTGGGTTAGTAGGGAGAAGTGCTAGCGTGTTTGCAATTTTATCCTGAAAGAAGAGTGCAAGTTCATTGGCTTTGGATTGGGCCTGATCATCGGGAATGGTAGGGGCAGAGGGTTTAGTGAGTTGAGATACATAGGAAAACAGGGCCCTAGCGTCATACTGAATATCATGGATTCTGCTGGCGTAATAGTCTTTTTTTGCTTGTAGGAGAGAAATCCTGTAAAGATGCATGTTTCGTTTGTAATCGGACAACGTTGTAGAGTTGGTGGACTTCCGCCAAGAGCCTTCCTTGTGTCGGAGGTCTTGCTTCATTCGTTTAAGTTCCGGTGAGTGCCAAGGTTGCTTCCTTTTTTGAGTCCAGTTGATGGTTTTCGTCTCTTTGGGGCAGAGTTTGTTGGCTATAGACTCCGTGATATTGCGCCAGGATAGAAGGGCTGAGTTGGGGTTGGAGGTGTCTAGATTGGGGAGTTCCTTGGAAAGATGTTCACTGAGAATATCGGAGGTACATTTTCTTCTGAGATGGATGGTGGAGTGAGGTTGTGGTTGAGAGGGGTTTCCTCGAGTCTTGAGAGTAGCTGATATGAGTGAATGGTCGGACCAAGGGACTGGGGTGCAGTCTGGAGTGTTAGTGTATGATAAGTGTGAGTTTAGGAAGATGAGGTCTAGTGTGTGTCCAGCTTTATGGGTGGGTTTGTTGACGATTTGTTCAAAGCCCATTGCCTGGAGTGTGGATAAGAAGGTTTTGCAGTTGGGGGAGATCGGGGAGGCGTCAACATGTAGATTGAAGTCCCCCAGAATCATGGCAGGTGAGTCCATGTTAATGTATTTAGCAATGGTTTCTATAAGGGGTGAGGCATCAGTCTAGTGATCCTGGTGGAGTATAGACAAGGATAATTTGAATATGTTTTGATTTGAACAATCCGAGTTCTAGTTTTTTGGAAGAGGTCTTGATAGGTTGCTGTCTAAGATTCAGTTCCTTCTTGGTTGCTAGAAGCAGACCACCCCCTCTTTTTTTGGGTCTGGTAATTGAGAAGACATCATAAAGGTGAATAGGTAACTGGTTTATCAGTGCAGTGTCGGTGCTTTTTAACCAGGTTTCCGTGATAGCACATACATCCGGATTGGAGTCAAGCAGGTAATCGTGAAGAATGTGCGTTTTCTTTGTGAGGGACTAAGCGTTGAAGAGGGTTAGAGAGAATATCGTGAGTCCTAGTAGTTGGGTCAAGGGTGAAAGCATGATTGGGATGAGTGATCTCGTTGACTGATTCAAGGTCCATTGTGAGAGATTGGGGAGGTGTGAGTGGCGATGATAGATGATAGGAATGGGGTAGGATTGCATGTTAACTACTCGGATGGTGAGGAGAGGGTGGTATGGGGAGGGGAGTTGAGGTATGGTGGTAGAAGCTGGTCTGGCTGGACAGGGTTGCACAGGGTTACTGGAGAGGCTGGATGGATGCTGGAGAGGCTGGATGGATGCTGGATGGATGCTGGAGAGGCTGGATGAAAGCTGGAGAGGCTGGATGGATAAATGCTGGAGAGGCTGGATGAATGCTGGAGAGGCTGGATGGATAAATGCTGGAGAGGCTGGATGGATGCTGGAGAGGCTGGATGAATGCTGGAGAGGCTCGATCGATGCTGGAGAGGCTGGAAGGATGAATGCTGGAGAGGCTGGATGGATAAATGCTGGAGAGGCTGGATGGATAAATGCTGGAGAGGGTGGATGGATGCTGGAGGGGCTAGATGGGTGCTGGCTTTAATCCAGGCAACAAAATCCATTAGGCCCAGGACCTTTGCTGGCAGCCACAGCTATTATGGCTTTAGTTACTTCATCCCCCTTTATAGGATCAATGAGTTCCTCTGTGGAATCTGCAGGAAACTCTGGCAGTTCCACGGGCTCCCAGTAAGATGCTGGAGCAGTTTGCGCAGGTCTGGAATGAGTGTCCCGGGCGTAGCTGCCTCGAGGTGGTTTGGTGGAGATGAGTTCTGTTGCGGGTGGTTTGGGTTATGAGGTTGTTGCCGCTGTCTTGTGATGGTTGCGTACTGAGGCTTCTAAGAGTTGTTGGTGTCACTATGATGTTGAGGGAGCTGAAAGTTAGGCAGCTGTGGAGTCATAGAGCTGTAGAACCGGACTGAAGACCGTGGGTTTGGCTCGGGGCTCCCTCGGGGCTGCACGAAGGGGCGAACAAAAATTGCTCCCTCTCTCATTAGTTCCTGAACCAAATGCTCCATAAAACTGTCATTTATTCCATCCAGGAACTTTATTTCTCTAGCATGTCCCGATGTTACATTTACCCAGTCAATATTGGGGTAATTGAAATCTCCCATTATTACTGCACTACCAATTTGATTAGCTTCCCTAATTTCTCTTAGCATTTCACTGTCTGTCTCTCTGTGTTAATGTACAGTATGCTACATGTAAATCAGCAAAGATGAGGACTATAATTTAGTACTTTTCTCCTTTATTGTGTATTGTTCCATCATTAATAGGAAAGAAGATCCATGGTTTCATGGGAAGAAGCATGATTCAAGACTAGAACTACTAAAGTTTGTTAACACATTAATGTATGATAAACAGCTACATTAATGTTTTAACAGTAATACACACACTTTCATTCATATTAAGAGAAAACATCTCCATAGGATATAAAAAATATGAATGAGCTTTTATCATGCAATAACTTGTGGATAGAATACCCACTCGATCCTCCCCCCCACCCCCCACTGAAAACAATACACCACACAATAAATGGGATTAAATAGGCCACCGTTTATTACTACAATTAAACCCGAGCCCTTACAAAACAGCATAACTCAACACCCCAACTTCCCCCCCTTCTACCTTTCCTCCCCTTTCTCCACCACCGTTTCCCTAATGGTGAAGTAACAATACCCTCCCCCCCCCCTGCTCACTCCGCCTCGTACCAGCGAGAGTAAGCTAGATACCGAGAACCAAGTCCCTTAGTTCTTCAGTCCCCCGTGTAGCGGCCCCCCCTGGCTACATGAGGCTTGCCCCCCTTATCCCCCCCTTCTGCCAACTCCGCCTTACAAATTCCTCTTGGGCTCAGGTTTTCCCGCCACAAACAAGTTGAACCTCAACTTGTTCCCTCCAACTGCGGCGCTTACCATGCAGCTACTTCCTTTTCCAACCCTTCCTGAATGGAGTTATTAAACATGTCCATACCAATCTCTGATAAATGCACCCCATCCCCCGCGAATAATCCCGCTTCCTCCATCCACGACCATGGGTGCCTAATCCAAAATCCCCCCTCCCACCCCATCCATTTGCCCAGCTGTCTATTCAGCTTTTTAACTCCTATTCTCCAAATTAACTCCTCTCTGTTGCACAAATGGATAATTATATCAGACCAACCAATTCTCATGTTAGGCCATCTTATCCACAACTGGGAAAGGTCCTTCTTCATACAGGTGAGAAGTTCCCTACATGTTTTGTATCCAATATCATTCCCACCTAAGTAAATGAGGAGAACATTTGGAGCACCCCACATGTCTATCCTCTCATACAGGAAAGGCAGGAGTTCATCCCACGTCATGCCCCGTTTACTAAACCAAGCCAAGCACCAGCCCTTTTTGTCTAACTCTAAATTCTCCCTGTATGGCCGTTTCAGCGCTCTTCTTTGCGCCCTGTGTATGTACGAATGGCCCACGATCCAGGCACATCCCACGTAGTTCCTCGACCCCCTTCAGTCTGCAAAATAAACACAAACAATTAACATCACCCCCCCAAACCCAACCCTTCCCTTGAATTCCTTACGAACGAATATACGACCGAAACGCGTTAGACCGCCACCTACCTAATCCTTTGATTCCACTATCCGAGAAACCCACCTCCGCTGCCAAGGTTGCTGCTCCTGTCTTAAAGGAATGTGCACTGTATACCCGCACATCTCGACCCATCTTGCCTATCACTGCCCTCAACACACTGGCAAGCTGATAACGCGTCAACGGGCTACCGTTCTCATGAATCAAAAAGGCTCCATCCCTCTTAGGCCGAACTTCTATTCCCTGTTAGGCCGAATTTCCATATACCGTTCAGCTAGCCAAACAGGACATACCTTCTTGTTCGATAAGGGGAATGGAACAACTCCCCTATGAGGAAAGACTAAAGAGGTTAGGACTTTTCAGCTTGGAGAAGAGACGACTGAGGGGGGATATGATAGAGATGTTTAAAATCATGAGAGGTCTAGAATGGGTAGATTTGAATTGGTTATTTACTCTTTCGGATAGTAGAAAGACTAGGGGGCACTCCATGAAGTTAGCATGGGGCACATTTAAAACTAATCAGAGAAAGTTCTTTTTTACTCAACGCACAATTAAACTTTGGAATTTGTTGCCAGAGGATGTGGTTAGTGCAGTTAGTGTAGCTGTGTTTAAAAAAGGATTGAATAAGTTCTTGGAGGAGAAGTCCATTACCTGCTATTAAGTTCACTTAGAGAATAGCCACTGCCATTAGCAATGGTAACATCGGATAGACTTAGTTTTTGGGTACTTGCCAGGTTCTTATGGCCTGGATTGGCCACTGTTGAAAACAGGTTGCTGGGCTTGATGGACCCTTGGTCTGACCCAGTATGGCATTTTCTTATGTTCTTATGTTCGCATCCCGTGCCAACCTAATAATTGCTCCTTTCCCTCCCTGATCCGTTTTGGACTTTGCAACGAAAAGTCGTACTTCCGACTCTGATAGCTGAACACATTGGCGTTGGAGACCAATGTCTCAAACGCTGCGTCTAGATAACACTACCAACTCGCTGACCTTCAAGGCTCCAAAAAATGCCCATGAAAACGAAACCTGAAACAACAAAACCTCATATCGTGACCAACAACTTGCGGCAAATTTGCCATTAAATAATCCAAATCCTCATATCTAATGGGACGACGGATGTCATCAACCTTGCCCAACCCCCTCTCCCATCCCTGTAGCAATTTCGTAACCCGAAAACTGCTGATTGGACTTCCCCACCCACATACCTTTTGAAAGAAAGTAAAACCTGCTAAGTGTGACCGGATGGACGCTACCGAATACCCTCCCCTCCTAGCCCATATGATAAATTCCACAACCAAATGCTCCGACACAGGACTAGCGTCCACCCTAGAACTTGTAAGAAACCTATCACTGTCTGGGCTCCTTGCATGTAGGCCTTCCAAGTCACTGGGGCAACTGAACAGCATATCAGCTCCCATTCCTCTTCATCTCCCTGCCCGACACCGAATGCTACGTGCTCCTCACCGATCCGCGCGTACCCGTAACCGCCTGCAAGTATATGAAGTACGCCCGGGTTGCAATCACTCTACTATTAACCGCCGTCCTCCCCATTCTTGTGTTTCTTTTTTTTTTTTTTAACTCCCTTTCCCCTTTCCTCCCCTTTCCCTTCCCATGCCCGATGACCAAATTGTCAATCCCACCCCCCTTTTTTTTTTTTCTTTTAGCTTCGCTTGCCGGGCTTCAACGTTTTATTGACCTGTACTGTCTGAGCTGACAAGCATTTGACAACTGGGTGTGTACCATTGCATGCGGAGCATGCATGCCGAAACTTACAATCTGGAAATAAGCATGTAGCCTGAATAAACCTCCAGCATACATCTGTATTGGGCGCTGTCTTCCTCTCGGTCGTTTTCACAGCTGTCCCCGTAGCTTTGCCTAGACTTGAATGACCGTCACCTGCACTAACTCCATCGTTACTCACTATGCTCCCTCCTTGCCCACCCCCCCTGCCTGCCCCTGTACCCTTGTTGGTCATTTGTGTCAACCATAAGTTAATATCCTGCGTACCCCAGGACATAAATCTATTCCCTGCCATTTTTTCCCTAAAATGCTCATCATAATTCAACCATGCCCACCCATCATAATCCTTGAAAGCCCCTAGGATACTGTCACAGTAAGACAACAGTGCTCCCTATTGCCCTGGCTGGTAATGCCCTACCATGCTGGCTAATCTAAAGAAGCCCCTTACCCAGTTGATGATATTTTTGGGAATTCATGTGCTGGCGCTGTTAGCCCTTTTCTTCCTCTTGCCCCTTCTTACGTGACTTCTGATCACCCGTCTTCCTTCTAACAGTCGAAATATATTTATGTATCTCCTTCTCTTAATCTGCATCCGCAATTTCTTGGGCACCCCTTCCCATAACTCCGTTAAAGACGCTAAAGCCAGATGTCCCATGTCCTGACTTGGCCCTGACCCTGTTGCCCGTCGCTGTTGCGCCGAATCACTACTGTCCAATGTGGAGGAATCCAAAGAATCCGAACTATAACTGGAACTCCCCGTATGATCCCTCCTCCTCTTATTACCTTTCTTGCCAGTTGTTTTGCCACCATCCCCTCCATCATTACCTGCTGTGTATCCATGAGCCACCTGAGCCGCCACCTCCTGTTCTCCTCTACTTGCCAACCAGGCCTGCAGGCCACTATGGTATGGCCTCTCACCCCTGGACTGCTCCTTCCTGGTATCCTGTGCAGACACTTCCATCTCCTTCTGCACCTCTGGACCTGCGAAGGAAGACAAACCAGCGGCAGCCTCCAAGCCAAAAATTGGCTCTCCCCTTTTGCCTCCACCATACCCTTGACTACTGCCCCGACCAGGCAAGTCACGTCTCCCCTCACCCTCCCTCCCGTCCCCCCTCTTCGTACTCGCCCTGATTGCCCTAAATCCCCCCCGCCTTCTTCCCTTTCCCTAGCGTCCTGTGATCTCATCCTCCGCTCCCTGCTTAAGGATGTCGTCACACCCCCTCGTCCCAACCTCAACCCCCTGTGAGCTACGATGGACCGTTTACTGGCATCTATAGCAGAACCACACTCACCACATTCATGGTACGAAGTCTCCCTTCTTCTTCCCGACCATCCCTGCTCTTCAAAGGTCACCCACTGAATGCCCCGACTTCTCCCCCATGTAGCTGGTACCGCTCCGGTACCCTCTTTCATACGACCTCTTCCTTGACGGCTCTAGCTGGCGGCGGCTCGTCCTGCTCCTTCCTGCCCTCCACGACTCGGCGCCATCTTGCGCGCATGCGCTTGCACTTTCCCTCGTGCTGCCACCTTGGTCCTGGCATGTCCATCCGGCGGATCTCTTCCCGACTCTGTTACCTCTGAGTCAATCTCGCCGTCAGCTTGGGAATCTCGCCCCGATTCCGAAGGTACGCTAGGCGAGGTGGGGGAACCGTGAACGCTAGGAAGCGAGGCCTGGAAATCACTGCCCGACGCACTGAAAGATAGCTCTAACCCCTGCGGGGTTAAACCCTGCACTGCTCCCTGCGCTGCCCGTGCGTCATCCTCCGAAGCCGCTTCGGGCCTGCTCTCCACCGAACTAGCCGCCTGGCTGTGAGGCGGCGGGACTACCTCCAAGCAAATGTTCCCGCGCTCAAAGCGCCCCGGCGTGCAAGGCACCGCGCTCTGGGCTTTACGCTCTCCAGTAATTTTCCATCCCGCCCTGCTCTGGCCTGCTCCCTTTCTCTTTGCCGCGTGGCATGAGGCCCAACTAACAAGTTATTCGCGGACTCGTCCCACTGGTACAACCCTCCCTCCCTCGCTACACTGTTCACTCTCGAACTTGCTGCGTCACAGGGTGATGTCCGTATGATTATCAGGCTCCTTTCTACTTTTCGTCACCCATACCTGCGAGCTGCACAAAAACAAGACTTGCTGCCTGCCGCTCCTCAGCTATCTGTACCAGGGATGTGAATCGTTTTTGAATGATTAAAATTATCGTCCGATAATTTTAAAATCGTCCAAAATCGTTAGAGTGCACGATTCAATACAAATGCCCCCGATTTATCGTCAGGGGCATTTGTATTGTATCGTTAAATAGGGCGTGGGAAAACCGGCACACCAAAAAACCCCTAAAACCTACCCTGAACCTTTAAAACAAATCCCCCACCCTCCCGAACCCCCCCCCCAAAATGTTTTAAATTACCTGGGGTCCAGTGGAGGGGTCCCGGTGTGATCTCCCTCTCTCTGGCCACGACTGCGTTAAGAGAAATGGTGCCGGTGGCCCTTTGCCCTTATCATGTGACAGGCCAAAGGAAGCGCCGGCGCCATTTTGAAGATTGGCAATACGGCCCGCGTGCAGGAGGTCGCTCCCGGACCCCCGCTGGCTTTTGGCAAGTCTTGTGGGGGTCAGGAGGCCCCTCCAAGCTGGCCAAAAGTCCCTGGGGGTCCAGCGGGGGTCCGGGGGCGATCTCCTGCACGCATGATGTCAGGAGCCAGGAACCAAAATGGCGCCGGCGCTACCTTTGTCCTGTCACATGATAAGGGCAAAGGGCCACCGGCGCCATTTCTCTTAACGCAGTCGTGGCCAGAGAGAGGGAGATCGCACCGGGACCCCCCCACTGGACCCCAGGTAATTTAAAACATTTTGGGGGGGTTCGGGAGGGTGGGGGATTTGTTTTAAAGGTCCGGGGTGGGTTTTAGGGTTTTTTTTGGTGTGCCGGTTTTCCCGCCCTCCCCCGATTTACGATTTTTAACGATTTAAAAAAAACAAAACAAAACACGACGATCAGATTTCCCTCCCCCCCAGCCAAAATCGATCACACGATTCACACCCCTAATCTGTACTGTTACCCAAAAATGTTCTTCACTTCGTACTCTTTCTCTCCTATTGGCCTCACTAATCTTGCTTGTCACTTCCTATTGGCCATCCTTCCCGCATTCCTTAGAAACCCTCCACCCCCTTTTGCCTGTCTGCTATTCTCGCTGCTTCTCCCCAGGTTATACTCGCTGCTCAAGACGAGCTTGCCCAGCTTTCCTTTTAATGCAAAACAGCTCTTTAGTATTACAAAGGACACTTTTCGAAGCTATTTAGATATGTAAATAATGATTGCACACATAAAACTGACCTTCTGAAAATTTCCATTCCTCAAAGCAGCTAAAAACATTGCTGGGGCTGTGATTTGCTCAGGGGAAGAAAATAATGTACATATCATGTATTTTCAAAACTATATATGGAATTTTAAATGACATATTATACAGGAAACACAGGTATAAATGACCATTAGTAATTTGTACTTGTGCAAAGTTCCAAAGCAAAAAAAAATAAAAAGTGTACTTTTGCTTTGAAAATCAGGAAAAGTCTATGGATGAAAAGTACCTACTGGCTTTTCCCAAAATACATAGCATAAAAGTTTCCCCCAAAATGAATTAACACAAATCATGTTAAACCATAAGATTTGCATTAATTTTCCTGCTGCTCGACTCTGTACCTGTAACCTCTCCTGGAATACAAAAACTCAACTACACCACCATATCTCAGGAAAGGCTTACTCATAATACAATTTATCATGACTAGAATTATTATTCCAAGCGACTATATTTTATACAGTAGTTATATTAAAATTATACTTTTACAGCTGGTCTTACAATTCAAGAGACCTTTTGTCACTTATGACAATCAATCTGTGCTCTTCCTCTGTCAGTGTGATTTGAATAATGACTTCACCTCCCTACCCAATTGTAAATAGCTGCGATAAAGAATGAGTGTAATAACGAGAACAAGACAAATATCTCCTGATATCCCTTTTGCAGACTGTCATGAATTTCCAGTGTCAAAGATAGTCTCATAGGTGATACAGCACAAAGGCTGATGCATATGTTTTTGAAGTGTTTTAATAGTACATTTAATTGGAATTCAGTTTGAGAGATGGTGTGACCAACAATTCAAATTATTATTGTACTATATGTTCTGTCTACAAAACTGATTGGTATGTCTCTATGCATTTTGTTTTGCTTAGGCTGTACTTTGGAGATACAAGTTTTCCCAGCTTAAAGGCTCATCAGATGATGGAAAGAGCAAAATAAAATTTTTGTTTCAGAATCCAGATACTAAGCAAATTGAAGCAAAGGTAAAATGCTCTTATGTTATTCAACTATTAAGTAAGATCAACAAGTTAGCTACAAGATAGTGAACATAAACAAGCCATTGCTAAACTGCCATAACTATATTTAGTAAACAAATAAATTTAAAAGCAGTGGCTTGGACTACCATATAGCTCCATGCCAATAGGGATGGTCTAAGACAGTTCTTGGTTTACCAAGCCAAATGCATGGAAATATAGTGTTGTTTTCCTTAAAGGGGAGGCCTTATTTTGGAATTACTATGGAAACTTTAGTGGATCTAGCTACAGATTTCATGGAAATTCATGTCAAAACTACAGGAGACTGGAATGCCAGCACAAAAGGCTAAAACTCTAGGAAATATAATGGGGTAAGTCAGGGGTGCACTCAAACTGGTCCTCGGGCCCTGCCCCCATCCCCCAGCCAGCCAGGAGGGTTTTCAGGATATCCCTAATGAATATGCATCATAACTATTTGCATTCGTAGGAGATATCCCAAAAACAAGATTGGCTGGGTGGGGGCGGGGCCCAAGGACCAGTTTGAGTACCTTTGGAGGAAGTTATAAGGAATCTAAAATGAGAGTAAAAGAGACTGGAAAGTTTCACTATGAAGGGCATTCAAAAAGTAATGGAAGACTTAAGTTTTGGTTTTAATTTTTCCTGCAAAATTATACAATAAGTTTAATCATATTTTTGTTAGAATTTCTTTTCTTTTAATGCTTTATATTCTTCTTCTAATGTAGATTTTTATGAATTTCATTGTGGATGGCATATTGATTTTCAAAATTATAAATCTACATAAGCTGTTGTAAACAAGCATATTGCATAATGCCAACATCTTTCTATGTATTCTGTATTCATAAGAAACTTCTTATACTGACAGATACTGTAGAAATGTCAATTTACTGGCATGTTGGGCAATCGGAATTTACTCCTCTGATAATTCTCGCAATAAATAAACCAATGTGCACAGAAATAACCTTCTAAATTTATACGGAAAACTAAATTGGTTCATTGTTTAATTTAGAATAAGTATGTTTTCATATATAAACTACAATTTTGTCCATCTCTTTCTTTCAGTGTAATTTTCGTTCTAAGGAAAGATGAAAATAACTAAACCAAACTACACCAAATTTAATACATATATTCCAAAGAACATTTATTCTAAATCAAGTATAAAGCCAGGTTCTTTTTTCTTACAGCCTTTTAGATATACTGTCAGTAAAGTAAATGGTGCACTTAACCCAACGTTAAAATGCAGCCTCACAATGTAGTGTTCAAATGTGTAAAATAAAGCCAGGGGACATGATTAACTAAGGCTATTCTCCCATTCTATGACTATGGGAAAAATGCTTAGTAAATAGGCCCCCAGTTAGATACCACTCCCACAGATTAATGTCCCTGTATCAAGGGTTTCAAACGCTGGCCCTCAAGAGCTGCAAAATGTGTTTGGTTTTCAGGATATTCGTAATGCATATTCATGAGATATATGGGTTATGTGCATAGTGTAGGGGTGTGCATTTGTTTTCGCCGTATTGGCGATCCGCAACGTATATTGCACTATTCGTAGTATTCGTGGGGAAGCAAAACGTATCGCGATTCCCCACGAATACACGAATCTTCGCCGAATTATACAGCCACCTAAATAAAAATTTTAACAAACCCCCCACCCTCCTGAACCCCCCAAGACTTACCAAAACTCCCTGGTGGTCCAACAGGGGGTCCAGGAGCCATCCCCTGCACTCACACCCTCGGTGCCGGTTTCATCATGGTGCCGATAGCCTTTGTCACAGAAGCTACCGGTGCCATTGGTCAGCCCCTGTCACATGGCCATCGGTGCCATCTTGTGCTCCTACCATGTGACAGGGGCTGACCAATGGCACCGGTAGCCCCTGTGACATAGTGAGGGCAAAGGCGATCGGCGCCATTTTGAGTACTTGCATCAGACTGCCGGCGTTAGAAGGTCTCTCCCAGACCCCCGCTGGAATTTTGGCAAGTCTTGTGGGGGTCAGGAGGCCCCCCCAAGCTGGCCAAAAGTCCCTGGGGATCCAACGGGGATCCCAGAGCGACCTCCTGCACTCCGGCCGTCCGATGCCAGTACTCAAAATGGCGCTGATAGCCTTTGCCCATACTATGTCACAGGGGCTACCGGTGCCATTGGTCAGCCCCTGTCACATGGTAGGAGCACAAGATGGCGCCAATGACCATGTGACAGGGGCTGACCAATGGCACCGGTAGCCCCTGTGACGAAGGTTATCGGTGCCATGATGAAACCGGCACCGAGGGTGGGAGAGTGCAGGGGATGGTTCCTGGACTCCCCGTTGGACCACCAGGGAGTTTTGGTAAGTCTTGGGGGGGTCAGGAGGGTGGGGGGTTGTAGTTAATTTTAATTTTAGCTGGGACACGAATAGAAATCGCCGTATTAATGCATCGGGGCGCCATATGGCCGAATGTAACATATCTTCTGCCCGACGAATCCGAATCACGAATGCAACGTATGGCGTCCCGATGCACATCCCTAGCATAGTGTGCTGATTTGGGGATAATCCACTATTCATGATAGGTTAGGTCCTTAGCAATGATTTAAGATTCCTCAATAAACAGGCTCGAGCTCTTAACCATGAAGTGACTCTTCTGCCTTTGGTTCAAAAAGGTAGGTAATAAACTGAAATAAGTAAATGATAATACTCCCACCCAGTGATAGATATGCATCCCTCTTTATAAGAAACCTGGGTAACCAGCTGTTAAGGATTTTTTTAGCAGTTTTCAGTTCTTAGAATCAAAGGTTGTTTTCTCACTGCATAGATTTATGCTGGTTTCTATTTTAACTCTTTATATCTATGGTTGAGAAAACTAAAATGACTTAAAGCCTCTACATACTCTTCATATTTTCACTTAACGCTAGCAGCTGCCACTTACTCCTTTGTAGGGATGTGAATCGTTTTCCATATCGTCTTAACGATAGAAATCGTGTGGCAGGGCAAGAAAATCGTCTTAGGCACGATTTTTTAGTTAAAAAATCGTTAAAAATCGTTTTTTCCGATTAGTGCGCACTAACTCGAGTTAGTGCGCACTAACTGGGAGTTAGTGCGCACTAACTGAAAATGATACAATTTGACACTTTTCAGGTCAGTTAAGGTCAGTTTAGGAATGAATATGTATTCCTATTGGCTGCCCTCTTATTTATTCATGTTACCAAGTTTCCTACTGACAGTATATGGGGGATGGGAAATGGAAACAGTTGGTAGCTTGACAAAACAAGTAATGTGATCAGTCAATGTGACTAGAACTTGTGCCCTAACCCTGATACCAGGGGTATTGTGATCTTCCTGCACACAGTGCCCTATCCCTATTAATACCAGGAGTGTTGTGATCTTCCTGCACACAGTGCCCTATCCCTAATACCAGGGGTGTTGTGATCTTCCTGCACACAGTGCCCTATTCCTGATACCGGGGGTGTTGTGATCTTCTTGCACACATCCCGATATCAGGGATAGGGCACTGCATGCAGGAAGATCACAACACTCCTGGTATTAATAGGGATAGGGCACTGCATGCAGGAAGATCACAACACTCCTGGTATTAATAGGGATAGGGCACTGCATGCAGGAAGATCACAACACCCCTGGTATCAGGGATAGGGCACTGTGTGCAGGAAGATCACAATACCCCGGAGGAGTGAGGGTCAGGCAGCTCCCCCCTGTCTGTGAAGCCAGCCTCTCACTAGTAATGCAGGGAGGGAGCTGTCTCAGACTTCACCATCCTCCCCCCCCCCCCCCCTCACCCACACACCATTCACTAGCTGGGACATGGGGGAAGTCAGGAGTGAGGGTCAGGCAGCTCCCCCCTGTCTGTGAAGCCAGCCTCTCACTAGTAATGCAGGGAGGGAGCTGTCTCAGACTTCACCATCCTCCCCCCCCCCCCCCCCCTCACCCACACACCATTCACTAGCTGGGACATGTGGGAAGTCAGGAGTGAGGGTCAGGCAGCTCCCCCCTGTCTGCGAAGCCAGCCTCTCACTAGTAATGCAGGGAGGGAGCTGTCTCAGACTTCACCATCCTCCCCCCCCCTCCCCCACACACCATTCACTAGCTGGGACATGGGGGAAGTCAGGAGTGAGGGTCAGGCAGCTCCCCTCTGTCTGTGAAGCCAGCCTCTCACTAGTAATGCAGGGAGGGAGCTGTCTCAGACTTCACCATCCTCCCCCCCCCCCCTCACCCACACACCATTCACTAGCTGGGACATGGGGGAAGTCAGGAGTGAGGGTCAGGCAGCTCCCCCCTGTCTGTGAAGCCAGCCTCTCACTAGTAATGCAGGGAGGGAGCTGTCTCAGACTTCACCATCCTCCCCCCCCCTCACCCACACACCATTCACTAGCTGGGACATGGGGGAAGTCAGGAGTGAGGGTCAGGCAGCTCCCCCCTGTCTGTGAAGCCAGCCTCTCACTAGTAATGCAGGGAGGGAGCTGTCTCAGACTTCACCATCCACCCCCCCCCCCTCACCCACACACCATTCACTAGCTGGGACATGGGGGAAGTCAGGAGTGAGGGTCAGGCAGCTCCCCCCTGTCTGTGAAGCCAGCCTCTCACTAGTAATGCAGGGAGGGAGCTGTCTCAGACTTCACCATCCTCCCCCCCCCCTCACCCACACACCATTCACTAGCTGGGACATGGGGGAAGTCAGGAGCGAGGGTCAGGCAGCTCCCCCCTGTCTGTGAAGCCAGCCTCTCACTAGTAATGCAGGGAGGGAGCTGTCTCAGACTTCACCATCCTCCCCCCCCCCCCTCACCCACACACCATTCACTAGCTGGGACATGGGGGAAGTCAGGAGTGAGGGTCAGGCAGCTCCCCCCTGTCTGTGAAGCCAGCCTCTCACTAGTAATGCAGGGAGGGAGCTGTCTCAGACTTCACCATCCTCCCCCCCCCTCACCCACACACCATTCACTAGCTGGGACATGGGGGAAGTCAGGAGTGAGGGTCAGGCAGCTCCCCCCTGTCTGTGAAGCCAGCCTCTCACTAGTAATGCAGGGAGGGAGCTGTCTCAGACTGGTATCAGGGTTAGGGCACTGTGTGCAGGAAGATCACAACACTCCTGGTATTAATAGGGATAGGGCACTGTAAGAGATGACTGTAGTAGATTGAATAAAGATCTGATGTTTCTGCTCTCCTCACACCAAACAAAAACAACACACAAGCAGAGAAGCCCTTCTTACAAAGCTGAGCTAGTGAGTTAAGTAGGAGGAAAAGTAAACATACTGGTGCCAGTGTGGCTACTTAAAAAATACACTTACCAACAATCAATTACATATATTTGAACTGTGTACAGTTCCAGCCAGGACCACCTTTCTAAAATGCACAGTGATTGGCAAATTCAACATGCACTAGCATTTCAGGTGCCTGCTAACAAAAATAATAAACAAACAAGTTCTAGTCACGTGAGTGCTGATCATTACATTACTTTTTTTGTCAAGCTTCCAACTGTTTCCATTTCACATCCCCCCAACCATATTGGTAACATCAATAGATAAGAGCACAGCCAGCCAATAGGAATACATACATACATATTCATTCCTAAGTGACCTTTACTGACCTGGGAAGTGTGAACACTTTGTTTCATTTTCTGTTGGTGTTCGTTAGTTTCCAGTTCCATTTCCCATCCCCCCAACCATCACCTCAGTGGTAACCTTGGTAACATCAATAGATAAGAGGGCAGCCAGCCAATAGGAACACATATTCATTCCTAACTGACCTTCAGTGACCTGGAAAGTGTTTATTTGTATCATTTTCAGTTAGTGTGCACTAAATCGAGTTAGTGCGCACTAACGGGGAGTTAGTGCGCACTAACTCGAGTTAGTGCGCACTAACACGATTTAACGATTTTTAACGATAAATCGTTAGAATTTCTATTGTATCGTGTTCTATAACGATTTAAGACGATATAAACATTATCGGACGATAATTTTAATCGTTGAAAAACGATTCACATCCCTACTCCTTTGTCCGTCGTCCATTTGATTTGACCTTACCCACCCTTAACCACCCTTTGTCGCTGTACACTATAATAGTAAACCACACATACTCCATTTTTGTTATAAAAAGACCGCAGCTTTTTATTTTAAACATAACATGATAACTTTTCAGAATACCCGAGCCGGTAGTATATGTTTCACCGCTGCCCGCCGCATGAACCAAGCAAGGCAGCCTGACTCCGAGGGCCCCCCGCCTTGTTGCCGTGTAAGGGGGTCATTGCCTTTTCGCCTCCCAGCGCCGACAGCTACCCCGCCGTCATGTGATGTCACCAGCACCACTTGTAATTCGGCCCAGCCGGCCCAGGAACTTGCCAAGACACGAGGTAGGGAGGACCCTTGCCTCGTGTCCCCCCACTAATATATAAGCTGCAGCCTTTTAATCTTACTGTCTTGTGCCTCAGTGGCATCCTGTAGGGTATTTTTGAATATGTCATATCCAATTTCCGACAAATGTATTCTGTCTGGTCTGAACAGCCCTGGGGACATATCGTCAGCCCACTGATGTCTTATCTGCTGTCCCCCCGTTTTTTGCATCCATATCCCTATTTGGCGATTTACCTTCTTTCTCCCACGCCCCCATAGTTTTGATTCTTTCCATTTTGGTCTGGGTATGATATCTGACCAGCATACCACGGCACTCAAGTATAGCTCCAGTATCCTGGCCAGGTCACTTTTTACCTTTTTTATGAAGCGTTTACATGTCCCTGAACCGTCATTGCCTCCCAGATGGAGTATTAGTACATCCGGAGCTGCCTTCGCGTGCCTCAGGCGCTGTAGAAGGGGCAATAACTGTTCCCATTGCATGCCTGGCTTTCCCATCCATTCGACAACCCAACCTTTCGGCACCAGACCCAAATGATGTCCGTATGGCCGTCCATGTGCTCTCTTAGCCGCCCAGCGTACATAAGAGTGACCAATAATCCATGCTATACTCTGTCTCTGCTGCCCATCTGAAAGATAAAATTAACAATTCTTGTTAGCCATGTCCACTTTCTCTAATCAGACATATGTATTGACTGCCTTAGATCGCCAACATCCAATTTGTTTTTATTGCGGCCATTTCGAGTCCAGCCTGCGCCGCACTTGTGGCTGCACCAGTTCGGAATGAGTGTGTGCTGAACTTTTTTGGGTCCAACTTCATTTCTGTTACTGATGCTCAACAAATTGGAATCTGGTAAGCAGAGTGCCATCTGCGTATATGAGCAGATGCACTGCCCCTTCCAGCCGCACTGCCCAATACTTTCTCATGTTGTATATCGGACAAGTTTCACACGCCAGTACTTTCTTGAGTGATAACGTAGTTCCTCATCCTTCTTGGACCATCTTGGATTTCTGTATCATTATTGTTAGTTTCTCTGATGTCCATACCACATTCTTCATAAGCAGTCTGCTAGTTCCTTTGTCTTCCTTGTTGTTCGCCACCAATTCGCTCACTCTGAATGCTCCGAAGAATGCCAATGAGAATGCCAGGCGAAACAGTCCTGTTTCAAAATCTGAAGAGCAAATTGATGATAACTGTGTCCCTAATGTCCTCAGCATGCTGTGTGTGATGGGATGTCTGCTATTTTTGGTAGTACCGATTTTTCTCGCCCATCCGGTCATCATCTTATTGATAATGAATGACTTGGTAGGATCACCCCACTCACGTGCCTAAGTAAAGAATGTCAATCCAGCCAAGCGTTTTATTATGGAGTTTCTTGATACTCCACCCTCCTTTTCTGAGTCTATGTATTTGACAATCAGCTCATCACTTATTGGGCCTTGACACCAACCATTCTTTACCAAGCACTTGGTCACAACTTCGTATCCCCGGCAGTAAGAGGTCCAAGTAGATGGAGCGACTGATGTGCGTATTAATTCCTGTGTGGTTGTCGATCAATGTTCCATAAGCATGCTGTCATTGGTGTCCCCGCTTCATCTGCTGTTGGTACCTGCTTACGAAACAAATGCCATTTAGCACGAGATAAGGAATCCGCTGCGCCATTACATATTCCCGGCACGTGCCTAGCCCTCAGTGTAGTGTTATTTCTTAATGCCTCTAAACTATTTCCCTTAATAAATTGACAACCATCGGGCACTTGGCCGATTGTGCATTTAATACCTGCACTACTGCTTAGTTGTTGCACCAAAATATTATGTGTTTATTTCTTATCCTGTCACTCCACAATGCCAGTGTCACTCATATGGGAAAAGTTCCAAAAATGTTACATTTTTAGTAAGGCCTTGCGAGATTTATTCTTCTGGCCATCTTTCCATGCACCATGAATCTTGACAAATTGCTCCAAAACCCCAACCTCCTGAAGCATCGGTGTGAATGACCAGTCTTGATTGGACAATGGTGGCCCCTGTATCACCGATACTCTGTTAAAATTGGTGAGGAATGAGTTCCATATCTGCTTGGATGTCTTTTGAGACCCATAGGAAATGATGGGGTCATTGTACTCCCACTGTTGCTGCTGCTAGTCTCCTCATGAATGCTCTTCTCATGGGAATCACTTGGCATGTGAAGTTCACTGATCCCAGAATGGATTGGGCGACCCGTAGGGTTATTTTCTTTGCCACGATCACTTGTTGGATAATTATTCATAGATTGCTGACTTTCTCTTCTGGTAGCCTCGCTATCATCTTGTTAGAATCTATCTCGATGCCTAGGAAGGATATAATGGTTGCCAGACCTTCCGTTTTGCTGAAAGCCAGTGGAACACCAAATTCCCCGGTTATCTTTTGGAATTCCTCTAAGTGGCTGAAGCATGAGTTTGACTCTCTAGGCCCCACAAATAAAAAGTCACCCAAGTAATGAATAATGTTGTGTGATGCTGTCCGTTTTACCGTTACCCGTTAGCTCAAAGTAAGTGCACGAGACTGAACACCCCATTGGCATGCATTTGTCGAAGAAATACTGATCTTTGAATTTGAAACCCAGTAACTGAAAACTTTCCGGGTGTACTGGCAGTAACCAGAAGGCAGATTTGATGTCTGCTTTTGCCATTAGGGCCCCCTTACCACAAGCTCGTACCAGTGTACTGCGGAATCGAATGATGCATATTGCACTGTGCATTCCTCCTTTGGCAATTGACCGTTCACCGATCAACCTGGTGAGTATGATAAATTCTGTAACAGCTAGTATTTTCCTTTTTCCTTTTTTGGGATGACAGCCAATGGCGAATGGAACATGTGCTGAAAAGTTTTCGCTGAACAGACCAGCTATTCTATCCAGTGCGAATTCCGTCTCTAAGTTTTCTTGCACTATATCCTTGTATTGTGTTGCAGATGGGGAGTTACTGGTATATATTTCCTCTATGCAGCCTTGGAAAGGTATTATAAAACCTGCTTAAATTTGCAGTCCGGAAAGATACAAACTGTCTTATTATACCACCAGCAAGTATTATCATGTCCGTGTGCCTGCCTTGCAGCATGCCTGGCTGGCGATATCCTCCTTATAATCCTTGATCGTATTCCTTGTTCAGTGGATTTCCTTGTCATCTGATTTATCCATAGACTAACATCCTGGGTTCCCCATGTCATAAACTGATTCTCCTCCATTTTGTCCCAGAATTGCTCATCATAGTTGAGCCGTGCCCAACCCTCGTGTTCCTGGTATGCCTGTAAGATGTTAACTGCATAGCTCAACATGGGTCCATATTGCGATGGGTCCCAGTGTCCGACCACGCTCGTCATGTACAAAAAAGCCTTCATCCAGTTGACTATGGTTTTTAGAATTTTCATCTCTTTGTCCAGGGTTGCTGATCCGGCTCTCCGTTTTTTCTCCCTTCTGGTTTGCGCCGTCCGTGCAGGATGGTAAAGATTAGGGATGTCAATCGTTTTTTGACGATTTAAAAAAATTGTCAGATATTTTTTAAATCATCAAAAATCATTAAGAGTCACGATACAATAGAAATTCCCCCGATTTATCGTGAAAAATCGTAAATCAGGGGAGGGGGGAGGGCGGGAAAACCGGCACACCAAAACAACCCCTAAACCCACCCCAACCCTATAAAACTAATCCCTTACCTTCCCCCACCCTCCCGAACCCCCCCAAAACTTTTTACGAGTACCTGGTGGTCCAGTGGGGGTGCGGGGACCGATCTCCTGCTCTCGAGCCATCGGTGCCATTTTGGCTGCCACTCAAAAATGGCGCCAATGGCCCGATAAAAAATAAAACCCACCCGACCCTTTAAAAATGACCCCTTAGCTTCCCCCACCCTCCCGAGCCCCCCAAAACATTTTAAAATTACCTGGTGGTCTAGTGGTGGTCCCGGGAGCGATCTCCCGTTCTCGGGCCGTCGGCTGCCACTGATAAAGATGGCGCCGATGGCCCTTTGCCCTTACCATGTGACAGGGTATCCGTGCCATTGGCTGGCCCCTGTCACATGGTAGGAGCACTGGCTGGCTGGCGCCATCTTTAAAGATGGCCACCACCGTCATTAAAGATGGCCGCCACCATCGTAAAGATGGCGCCGGCCATCCAGTGCTCCTACCATGTGACAGGGGCCGGCCAATGGCACGGGTACCCTGTCATATGGTAAGGACAAAGGGCCATCGGCGCTATCTTTGAGTGGTAGCCGACGGCCCAAAAACAGGAGATTGCTCCTGGGACCACCACTAGACCACCAGGTAATTTTAAAATGTTTGGGGGGCTCGGGAGGGTGGGGGAAGCTAAGGGGTCATTTTTAAAGGGTCGGGTGGGTTTTTTTTTTATCAGGCCATCGGCGCCATTTTTGAGTGGCAGCCAAAATGGTGCCGATGGCCCGAGAGCAGGAGATCAGTCCCTGCGCTCACACTGGACCACCAGGTACTCGTAAAAAGTTTTTGGGGGGGTTCGGGGGGGTGGGGGAAGGTAAGGGGTCAATTTTAAAGGGTCGGGCCTCACTAAAAAAAAATTTACGATGTGAATCAGAACCGATTCCGATTCACATCACCACCGATCAGATTTTTTTCTCCCTCTAGCCGAACCCGATCGTTAAGACGATCGGGCACACGATTCACATCCCTAGTAAAGGTGTTTATATACTTCCACTTTTTTATTTTCTTCCTCATTCTCCTTGGCATGCCCTCCCATAGCTCGGACAGAGTGGTCAGCGCTGGTGGGCCCCTGGACTACTTGTCTGCCATCTTTGTTCTTACCTGCTGCTCGCTGTTGCTAAAGACGATATTGAGGAAGAGCTACCTGAGCTAGAACTGGACCTGCACTTGCGCTTCGTCCTGCATTTTGATTTTGCTATTGTCATTACCTGCTCTGCCTCTGCAGAACCCGCCTTTTGCCCGCTTAACCCTGACTCACCGATGTTGCCATGTTCGTTGCGTGACCTTTGTTCAGCCTGGCTGCTGGTAAATGGCCTCTCATCATCGCTTCTGATGTCCTGTGGCATCATGACATCTCCGTGCCTTACAGACTCGTTATCGTCACCTGCCGCTGCTGCTGCTGTGGCACGGCTAGGTGACTCATCTATTTCACCGATATTCTCCTCTGCCGTTCTCCTTGATGAGTTTTGATCAGCACCTGATGTCGGCCGCCAGGCCTGCCCTCTCTCCTGATTGTTAACTGTTGCCCGCGGTGGTGTTGTGGTACTGAAACAGCGGCCTCATCTGTCCCAGCTTCCTTATTCGTGGAGCCCGTCACAGTTTCCTCACTTTCCTGTTGTTGTCCAGTACTAGAGATGTGAATCGGAACCGGAATCGGTTCGGTTACGGTTCTGATTCAAATCTTACAATTTTTATAGTCCGGCACGATTGGTTTTTTGTTTATCGGCTGCGCCCGAGCCGATAAACAAAAAACCCACCCCAAACCTTTAAAAATGATCCCTTTGCTTCCTGAACCCCCCCCCCCCCAAAACCGTTTTAAAATTACCTGGTGGTCCAGTGGGGGCGCGGGGAGCGATCTCCCGCTCTCAGGCCATCGGCTGCACTAATAAAAATGGCGCCGATGGCCCTTTGCCCTTACCATGTGACAGGGTATCCGTGCCATTGGCCGGTCCCTGTCACATGGTAGGAGCACTGGATGGCCTGGACCACCAGGTAATTTTTAAATGGTTTTTGGGGGGTTCGGGAGGGTGGGGGAAGCAAAGGGGTCATTTTTAAAGTGTCGGTGGGTTTTTTTTTTATCAGGCTATCAGCACCATTTTTATTAGTGGCAGCCAAAATGGCACCGATGGCCCGAGAGCAGGAGATTGGTCCCAGGGCTTCCACTGGACCACAAGGTACTCGTAAAAAGTTTTGGGGGGGTTCGGGAGGGTGGGGGAAGGTAAGGGTTTAGTTTGAAAGTGTCGGGGTGGGTTTAGGGGTTGTTTTGGTGTGCCGGTTTTCCCACCCTCCCCCCAAATAACTCCCGTTAGTGGATACTAACCTATTAACGATTTTTCACGATAAATCGGGGGAATTTCTATTGTATTGTGCACTCTAACGATTTTTGATGATTTAAAAAATATTGGACGATTTTTTTAAATTGTCAAAAAACGATTCACATCCCTATCCAGTACTGCTCGCCTGCCTCTCAGTCTTGTTCCAACTTGTGCCCCTGGACCCTCGGCTTCTTCCTCGACTCCTTGTGGCTCTTGTTCTTTTTCCGTCTCTTATATTTCCATGGTGCTCAGTTTGCCTGGTCAGTGCGCTCACTCTGTCTTCATTCATCCTGTCACCCCTTCCCTCTGAATACACCGCTCGCCTTTTTCTTCCAGATCTTCCTTATTGTATCTCGGCATTTGAGCGGTAACTGAATCCAATGACCTGGGCCGCCTGCTAAATGGCCTTGTGCCTGTGACTGTAGAAAGCTGCACAATACAATATCAATCTCTTCATTTTGTTATTAACACTTATCCCCCCCTTTTTTTTTTTCTGTGACCCCATATGATCATTTTCCTGCCTCTCCACTTGCTGCCTTGCAACAACTCATCTATTGACTGGGTGGGATGGGCCTCCATTATACTGTTGGGCGGGGCACTCTGGTACCTTCCTTGCCCTGTTTAACCTGTGGGGCCTCCTTGGGTTTTGTGCGCTACCCCCTGCCCTATTGGCCTCGTGCGCAGCTCCCCGCCCCACCCCTGTTTTAGTGCACTACCTCTTGCCCTCTGCCTCATGTTAAACCACTTAGGGCAGCACATAAATATACTAGCCCCCAAATAATAAAGAATATACCCCCGGGATTACCTTTTAGTAATGTGGATGACTCACTATCCACAGAGGGCTTGCAATCTATGAAGGTTACTGGACGCAGCAGAGGGGTATGAACCCTGTTTTTTTGGCACATATTCCGCTGCTCTAACCAATGGGCTATTCCCTGCGGGCCCCCCCCCCCCCCCGCTTACCCTGGACCCCCTCCCCCCCAGCCTAGCCTGGATATTGGTAGGAGACCAAAAACCTCCCACCACCCCTGTTGATTCCGCCCGACTGCGTGGAACCGCATGGCCACAAGTCCGCATTATCATGCCACCCTCCCTTTACCCCCAGGCTCGAGAGGGAAAGGGGGGCAATGAAAATTGAAATCAAACAGTTATATATAATACTTTAATTTAATTTCTTAAGTTTTTTGGGGTTTTTTTGTACTCAAGAGGCAACACGCCAGGCCTCCAAACTAACTGTACTGAATCGGGCCACCACTCCGGTTCTCGAAACCCCCCCATCTCCCTCCCCCCTTTTTGGTCATCAACTGTGGGGGTGACCTTGCAGGCCTCTGAGGTCAGAGAATACCCAGGGGTCCCTATTGTACAGGGTCACGTGGCTGGCCTATACAATAAATAACATCGAGACACATGCATTTTTTTTTTTTGTACTTTCTGTTTTTGCAAGGGAGCCGACCGCCCCTGATCACCGGATTGTTCCGCTCCATACCTGCACAACGCTGCTCCGGATCGACTCGTGCAGCCTCCCTGGTCGACTTGGGCATCGACTCTGCTCCGGGCGCCTTGTCTCCGATCCTACTTCTTCTCTTCTCCGATCCTACTGCAGATCCTCTCCAGGTCCTTCTCTCTCGAGAGCTGCTTCAGCCTGCCCGATCGATGCCTGATCCTTCTCCTTCTAGCCAGACTGCGTCCCTCGATACTGCTGTTTCCTCTTGCTTCAGCAATCCGAAAAGGATCGCTTACAGCGTGCTGTGGCCCTTTAAGGGGCTGCGAGAATCATCAGAGGGCACTGCCGGCGCCCCCCCTTTCAATGTCATAGCCCTGGGGCGGGGCCATGATGTTGCTTCATCTCCGCCCTCTCTTGACCCGATGAAACAGGTAGGAAGGGCAGGAGGGGGGGTTTCCTGGCCACCCTGTTCTTCCTTTGCTCCCCCCCCCCCCCCCTCCATCCTCCATCCCCGTGCATGCTGCTGTCAAGGATGGGCTCCGGCCATGCGGCACAGGGCCCAACTATGTCATGTGCACATTTTTTCATGTAAATAAAAAGGAAGTCTAGGGACGTTCCAGTCTGGGTCCAACACTTACGCACATAGGGGCAGATTTTAAAAGCCCTACACGCGTAATTCCAGCTGGATTTACACACATAGGAGGGTTACATGCACCGGGCCTATTTTCAAAAGGCCCGGCGGCACGCGTAAAGCCCTGGGACACGTGTAAGTCCCAGGGCTTGCAAAAGGGGGTTGCACGTGGGCAGGGCTTGGGCGGTCCAGGGTGGTCTAGGGGTGGGGCCGGAGCCTCCAGGAACAGCGGCCATTTGCCGCTGTGCCCGGCATCGTGCGCCGGCACTCGGCTGGCGCGCTCACTTGCGCCTGCCAGAGGCAGGCGTAATTTACAAAATAAAGGTAGGGCTGGGGGGCGGGTTAGATAGGGGAAGGGAGAGGAAGGTGGGGGGGGGGGGCGAATGAAGGTTTCCTCCGAGGCCGCTCCAAAATTGGAGCGGCCTCGGAGGGAACGAAAGCCATTGGGGCTCCCCTAGGGCTTGGTGCGCGCATGTTATACAATCGGGTGTACATTTGTGCGTGCCGGGTAATGAGCACAAATGTACCCCGTGCGCGCTCCTTTAAAAATCTGCCCCAGATTTTTAAAATAATTTTTGTGGTAAAAGCAATCTAGTCTTGGGGAAGTTTAAGAAATGTAAATTCCTAGCTTTTTATCCATTTTCCAAAACTTCACACTTATAGTGCAATGAGGCACTATATTTAATGTTAGCCAATGTGTTCATTTGTAATAGGGACCCAGTATTTGACATAGTGGCCATCTGAGTTCCTTCCTATTGCCTCCACTCTAGATTCCAGTTCGGATAATTTAGGTACAAATGCATAAGATAAAGCACAGAGTTGATTAATGGTTTGCTCTTGGGGGTCTAAAGGCGCTGCCCTGGCGGTTTTGTGCTTCACAGTGCTCGTTGGTGGAGGTCCGGGATGGTGTTGTCACTGTTTCATTATCGGCTTGGGCCTTTGGGGCTGGGGACCTGCAGCACTGTCTGGGGACGCTTTGAGGTCTGCAGGAGCTGCCCCAGTAGCTTTGTGTTTTGTGGCTCTGGTTGGTTGGATGACTGAGGGATTTAGCCTTTGTTCAGGCTGCTAGCAGGGCCTTTACATTTTTGTTTCCTGTGGTACTGTCTGAGGGTTCTTGGGGGTCTGAAGGTGCTGCTCCTGTGACCTTGTGTTTTGCAGTGCTGGTTGTTGGGGTCTGGGGGTTTGCTGTTGTTCTGTCGCTGGCTGGGCCTTTGGGTCTTGGTGTCCTGGGGTGCTGTCTGAGGGCTATAGGTCTGCGAATACTGCCCTGGAAGCTTTGTGTTTTGTGGAGATGATTGGTGGGGGGTCCAGTAGGGGGGTTGTCTCTGTTCCATCATTGGCACTGTCTGGGGCTCTTGGGGGTCTGTGATTTTGTATTTCATGGTGCTAGATCGTGGGAGTCCAGAGGGAGGAGTTGCTGCTGTTCCATCACTAGCTGGGTCTTTAAATCTTGGTATCCTACAGCATGCAGAAGCCAGTGCGCAGCTTAGGCCGCATGTCAAAGGATTGCGCCCCCTGTCTCATTTATGAGCTTTGGTAATGGGGAAGAAGAGAATGAGTAAATATGTGATACCTGTAAGTGGCAAGAGGTTCATTGAATTTGTTACTACCTCGACTAAATTCCTCTGCTATGGGAGATCTTAATTCAGAGGCACTGGAAGTTTTTCTTAGCTCAGACTCTAGATTGCCTGTGGTGTAACTAGGGGATTGGTTCATTGGTAGTGGGAGACCTCCCTCATATAGATCTAAAAGGGAGTGTCAGGGAATCCCCCTTCTTGTTTTGGAGAGAAGAGAAAATACTGTCATCTCTGCTATTTCCCAAGTACCTGTGGTGCAGAATATGAATTATCCTCTCCCCCAAGATATGATGGAGGTTCCCATTGGACTTGTACCAAACATGGCTGTTCAGTAAGATCTGACTCAGATTGTTGACAGATTGTTAATGCCTGCTGCTGTACCTCCACATAATTTGGGAAGATCTGTTATTGAGGCACTTTCTGAACCAGAAGATATAACCCTTAGTAATATTTGGAGAATAGCCACTTACTTTTTTATTGACTCACACCTGAAATTTATTTTTTATGCAGGCTAAGTCTATACCGTGTTATCTTTATTCTTGTATTGTTTAATGATTTTATTGTTTTGCTGTAACCCACCCTGAACTATGGAGGGTATGGTAAACCACAAATAAATAAATAAATAAATGGATGGATAAAAATAAATTAGGGAAAAAAAGATATCACCAATAAATTTGAAATCTATTTGTATCTAATTTTAGAAAACATAGCTCATGAGAGGAGATGTTACTGTTTAGCTATGAAAAGAAGAGTTAGAGTGCAAACAGCAATGGTTTCCAGACCACATAGAAATAGCCTTAAATCTATTCCTTCTTTGTCATAGAAAATGGACTATGCACAATAAAGGCATCCTACTACAAATTGTATCTTGCAAAATTAGACAAAATGAGGCTTTCATAAATTGATGACAACTCTTCTTGCAGCAGTTATTTTGTTTCTTTATAATCTTCTTGAACTTAAGCATCTTTACTGGAAAGCATTGTAATTCCACATTTTTATTCCACTTGAAAAGATGTTTTGTGTTAGGCAATTTATGCACTGGAAATGTTTCATCTATATATATTTTTTTAATCTGCATTTGGTGTAATTTTGGAAAGGTGATGTATGTTTATCTTCTTATTCAAGCACTGAAATTACAGATAAGAAAAAGGGGGAGTATTAAGTTACATGAAGGCTGTTTATTTCCCATTGCCTATTTGTTCAATGAAATCAGTGTATGAACAGTAAGAAATTCTGCAACAAATTACATTTTTGGTAAATAGACAAAATTAAGATTTTATTAATGATGCCAGTGTGTTCTTCTAAAATGAAATGTGACTCACAATTCCATGTGAACTGGGGCAGTTCTTTTGAAGAATACAATGAATTCACTCTTTTTGGTTTTTTTTTAAATAACTGAGGTACTCAGGACTACCCCAACTCATCCTTGCTAGACCAATGAACCCATGAGGCATACTCCTACGCAGACCATATTATTATTATTATAATCTGACACATACCACATACCATAACTAAACAGGTGCAGAGCCTCAACTTTCCTTACACTCCACACATTCTCTCCCCCTTCCCCAAACTGCCTCCCTCACTATTACAAGGACCAGCACATATTTTCAGAGTCACTGTAACGAGAGCCATTATCACTATGCGCCCTACCCCGGCTGCTCTCACAATTATGGTCATAGGTCCCAACTTTAGATAGGGACCTAATCTGCTCCAGGGGGGAGCCTCATCCAAGGTCCTCTATGGATTAATGGCCTTACTTCTCGGTTTCAGTGCCAAACACCAGCCTGCTCATTGCCTGCTCACCAGCCCATTCATTGACTGCCAGTTTGCAGAAACCCTTATAATTAGCTCCCCCAGAGGCTTGGACACCTGTCAAAGGTTAGCCTTAACCCCGGGAGGCACATAAGCTTGCCTGCAGCGGAATGCATGCCCACCAAATATCTGTGACTTAATGGGGTTTTTTGTCTTTGAACACAGGCAAACTGCTGAGCAAGACCTTGTGCAGGGCATTTAGAAATAAGACCAGAGCCATGCTGGATAAATGAACTCCAGCTCTATCAAACAACTCCACACAAGATGATACAACCCAAAGACTGTTCTGACAACCTGGCAGTTAATTTTGGATATCCCTCTGGTCCATAGTCTTTTTTGTGTGAACTTGAGACAGGGAATGATTTTGGACCAAATGAGAAGAGTTTTGGGCTTCCAGGAAGCGATGAGTGCAAGGTCACATATTATAGTCTATAACAGCTGCTGACATGAAGCATATCTCCCCACATCGTTGTCTCCGAGGTGAATGATCACAGTGTCAGTGTAATCACAAGGATGTGTCAGGTCAGCAGCAGATGTAGCAGTGGTAAAACATTTGCCCACCACATGCCTGGTTTACCATGCTAACGGATTTTCATGTGTGCCATCTCACATCCCCAATGGCCAAGGAGTGTTTTGGTCTGAACTGCCTCTTCTACACTGTCTATGAAGAAGTGGCCCAAGAACCACATTGACCCCAATCTGCCAGAAACATCTGCAAAATTAAGATTAGAATAAGCAACGTGAAAAGTATGTGCTTTGGGAAATCCTGCCCTCATATCTTATTTAGGATATTAAAGCAGCTGAGCTCCATCTTCTGAGGCATTGAATGGCTCTAACAGGCAAGCCCGAGGATGTGGCACCACTAGTCATATCAATACTAAAGAAGTGGATGCCATAGTCCTGAAGCTGCAGGCCTTCTGCTTCGAGGATATGTCTGAAGATGATGGAAAGTAGAAAAGGCGAAGGAGTCAAGAATGAGCCAAGAATTGTGCATTGGCCAAGAATTGTGCATCGCCCATAGGTCACAAGGCCAAGTATTTCACTGTATTCCTAATGGGATACGTTACTAAACTGGAAACTGCAGCTAAAGAGATGTGCTTACCATCTAGAGCCATCATGGATTTTGTTATACAGAGGGTCTTGCTCTCCTTTGTTAATGTGAACGAGGAAAGAAACAAACCGTAGGGATGTGAATCGGACTTCGGACGATTGAAAATATCGTCGATATTTTCAAAATCGTCAGAAATCGGGGGCTCCCCCGAAACGATAGGAAAACCCCACGATATTGATCATGGGGGTTCTCTTATCGTTTTGGGGGAGGGCGGGAAAAATGGCACACAAAAATAACCCCTAAACCCACCCCGACCCTTTAAAACTAATCCCTTTGCTTCCCCCACCCTCCCGACACCCCAAAAACATTTTACAGGTACCTGGTGGTCCAGTGGGAGTCCCAGGAGCGATCTCCTGCTCCCGGGCCAACGGCTGCCACTAATCAAAATGGCGCTGATGGCCCTTTGCCCTTACCATGTGACAGGGTATCCGTGCCATTGGCCGGCCCCTGTCACATGGTAGGAGCACTGGATGGCCCGCACCATTTTTAAAGATCACGCCGGCCATCCAGTGCTCCCTCCATGTGACAGGGACCGGCCAATGGCATGGATACCCTGTCACATGGTAAGGGCAAAGGGCCATCAGCGCCATTTTGATTAGTGGCAGCCAATGGCCCGGGAGAAGGAGATTGCTCCCGGGACCCCCACTGGACCACCAGGTACCTGTAAAATGTTTTTGGGGGGTCGGGAGGGTGGGGGAAGCAAAGGGATTAGTTTTAAATGGTTGGGGTGGATTTTTTGTTTATCGGCTCGGACGCAGCCGATAAACAAAACCTCAATCGGGCCCGATGAAAAAAAAAATCCATGTGAATCGGAACCAGAATCCAAACCGATTCCGGTTCCAATTCACATCTCTACAAACCAGTAAGGTAGCAAAAATATGAGGGAAAACATCATGAAATAAAGTCGCTTCATAAGGTAATGTGGCCACCTCAGAGAAAGCATGCCATAATAGAGCGAGCTCACTGTGAGTAAGAAGCCACTGAGGTTAGGCCCATCACTCTGATCACAACCAAACATATTCTGGTTGTAATCAGAATGAGAAGTAGGTCGTAGTTGGGATATCTCCACGCCTTTTCACAGAATGTCAACCTGGCCAAGGGCAAGCAAATATTGCCTCTAGTGAGGCTTGACCATGCCTTGAGAATGTATTCTATGACAAAGTCCTCTAAATCCAGCCTCAGCCTCTGCTGGTTAGGAATGAAGAAATCACCTTAAATCCATTGACACAGGCTCTTCAAGTTGTGGAGTGATGGATTTATGCAGCAGCTTCCATGCTTCAATATCTCAAAGGACCAGAGATGTGTTGGAACAGGACCAACTGTAGGAATTGGGACCATTTGAAATGAAAAAAGAATCAGCTTTCTCATTAAGGTTCCCTGGAATGTGATGCGTTCAGTTTGAAGCAGGTGAGCATGAATTCCCTCATATGTTCTCCAACTAGAGGATACTTGGCGGACTGACCATTTGTTGCGTAGACAACAGCACAGTTGTCACACCAGTTCAGCACCCTCCTGTGCTTAAATCAATGCTCAAAATATGGAATACCACTACAATGGGAATAATTCAAGAAGGTAATGCTTTACATGATACTAGATGATGCCCAGTCTGGGGACCATATGCTGGTGTTCCATGAACCCAGAAGCCATTACTATATCAGAGAAGAACCAGGATTGCTGTTATGGATGGGAAGGGGAAACCATACCATTACCCCATTAAAGTATTCCAGGAAATGAGACCATAATACAAGCTCTTCGCAAATCACTTTGGTAACTTGGATGCAGTGGTGATTATGCCACACACTGATAGCTGACAGGATGAGGTGCTAGAGAAATACTTGGCCCATAGAAATCACTTTGGTTGCAAATGCCAGACTGCCAACTGAAAAGCGCATATACTTCAGCTTGACTTTAGATATCTGGGCAATCTCAGACACCAGGGCCGAAAGTGGGGAAGCCTTGAAACCATAGTTCAGAGTTGAGCTTGATTCCCAAAAAGGTAATCCTAATAGAGAGAAGCTGAGACTTGTCAAGGGCTGTTGGAATTCCAAATTTATGCACAACCTTGTGGAACAGCTAGAAGAGTTCCTCACAAGTGAGGATGTGTCTTTGTCCCAAAAATAAAAAAAATCATCATGGTAGTGAACCAAGCTGTTGACATTCCCTTGACAGGCCACTACTGAGTGCAAGAAGGAGGTGAACATTTTAAAATAGTCGCTGGGGATTGAACAGCTAATTGGCATATACTTTTCAAAATAGTATGATATCTTAAAGCTAAAATCCAGATGAGGAAAACAATCATGTTGAACTGGGAACAGGTGGAAGGCTGACTCTGTGTTTGCTTTGGCCATAACAGTGTTCCACACTTCCTCAAGAAGAGTATGGCACTGTCAAGACACATGTAGCTCACCATGCATTCACCTCTGGGGATGAAGTTGTTGATTGAGGAGCCCTTCAGGTAGGACAGTTTGTGTATTAACCTGTACTTTGTTCTTCTTCAGAAGTGGATTTGAGAGGAGAGATAATTATCTGTGAATAAGGCTAAGTGGTGAAGGTACCTACTATGCAGCTCAGTTGGATTTTCTTTTACAACATAGTCCTGATGATGGCTGTGAAATGCCTTGTGGATCTGGGATCCTGAGGATTCTGGAGAGAAGCCATCCCTAAATCCAGAAAGCAATGACACTGTTGCCTTCTCCAGATGATACTGCATGTGCTACACTACTAGGGACTCCAGCACACAGGAATGGGGGCTCCAGACACCAGTGGAATCCTGTTTACTTTGGTTAGGTCAGAGTTTCATGGGACATTTAACAAAGGGGTGTGCCACCATGTAATTCATGTACATATGTTTGAATCAGCAATTGGGTAGTGAACAGTTATTTCTATTGAACCACCAGAAGACATTCAATGAAGTGGAGTTTCAACTGTCCAGTGAAGAACTGCTGGCAACACCTTGAAAGGTGGAAACTCATATCTTGCTTCATGGGTCTTCATTTCTTGGACCTGCCCTGACATGTTGATATCCTGGGTCTTCCATGATACCATATCTCAGGTTTACCGGCCATCATTTTTCTGAGAGCTTTGTAAGCTCAGAAGCCCTCATACTGCTTGTATGCCCCTAAAATAGCATCCAGATAAGACCTCAAAGCAAAGGTTTGTGAGATGTATGATCTGCAAACTTCTATAGCTAGGTGCACAAAACACAAAAACCCAACTAGCCACCTCTCGTTGCACTAGTCAGAAGGACTGCTTCTTTAAAGCCTCTCTCAATGAGTCTGGCCCTGCACTCCTGAAATAGGCAGAAAATATCTTTATAATGCCATCCCCTAATCCACCTGTGCAAGGACCTGGCAATTGAATTCCATAGCATAAGGGAAATCAGACGGGAGAGCTTCTCAACATGTCCCCTTCCAGGGATGAACTCCTTCAATCACAAGAAGAGAAACTGCAGGAACTCCTAGACTCACTTCCCCAACTGGACTTTGAGAAATCTTTTTTAGAGCAACGCTTGTACCTGCTCAATACCTGAAATTTGCCGTACTTTGAAAGGCATCTGATAAGATTTCTGATGCCTGTCCAGTTGTGATATAACTATCGGCATGTGATGATTGGCACTATTCTCAAGAACTGTTGCAGTGATGATCAGATCTTGCAGTGTTGGTTGCCCTTCTGCAATAGTCGGGCATGAACAGTGATGTTGTTACAGGCACAGGACATTGTCTTCTTCTGTGTAAGCTGTATGTCAATGTATCAGCTGAGCACTGTTCAACTTCATGTCCTAAAAAAGAGAGCTTGGAAAGAAGGAGGGAGGAAGTGTTCTGCATGAGCAATCGGGATCACTCACCATAGGTAGATACTGCTCTCACTGTGAGCTTTTGCCCATGACCAATGAATGTCCTCCATGACTGTGGGGGAAGCATCAGTTGGTACCATGACAATAACAGTAAGAATGGTAGGAATGCTGATGGACACACTGAGAATTTCCTAGGAGGTAAAGGGAACCATCAAGATTAGAACAGTGTCTTTGACCTCTGTATTTGTACCTCTCATGCAGTGTCTGAGTCTAGCATGGCAGTAATTCCTGTTCTGTTCAGGGCAATCTCAATGATGTCTACCTGAAGAAATCAAACTGCTGCCCCATCTTGGTCTGGATGGGTGGGGACCTGGGGGCTGATCAATAGTCACCATTATGGTCCTGTGATGACCCTGTTCCAGTACTGAGCAATGAGTCTCTGCTATGGGCTCCAACAGGTGCCAGACAGACTCTGTGGTGACTGTGGGGGCTGGTATGTTGCCTGAGGGGAGAATGTCCCCTTGCAAAACAATAGCCATGCTTGGCATTCCTTCACTGCCTGTTTGAGCATCACCATCTCCTGCCAATGCATAGAGGTAGAAGATTATGTCTGGGATAGAAGGGGCAGAGCTCTTATGCAGACAGCCTTTCCTGTAGCTGGCCTAAGGCCCAGAGTCAGGCGTATCTGACATCTGTGTGGGCATAAGGGTCAGCAGGCATGCTCCCCCCCCCCCCACACACACATACACACACACCAGTGCTCTCGCATGCTCTATATCAGGAGGCTGCACCCAGGACCTACCTGGGTACTATGAGCATGTGACCTCTCTGAGCATCCAACCCTGCAGGGGCAGGATTGGACATTTATGTCCCATGTCCTCCCACCTCTGCCCGCAAGGGACATCTCCATTAATAAGGTGATCAAGTTCGATATGCAGGTATAAAGGGCCTGTGACATGGCAGCCAAACAGTGAGGCATTGGTAAGGACAGGGAGGGGACAGGGTCAAATAGCTACTCACATGCTGGTAGCAAAGATCAGTAAACAGAGAAAGGGCCACCATCAGAAGCCAGCAGAAGACCAGAGCCTCCAGGAGCATGCCAAAGTAGACCCTTGTGAATGAGTTATACTATATATTAGGGATGTGCAGCCAAAAGTTTTCGTTGATGAGTTGATAAGTTGAAGTTGAGGGTCGATTTCGTTCAATATGGACATATGGAGAATTCCATAAGTTGAGGGTCTGTTCATATGTTCACCGGTTCCCTAAATAAAAATTTAAACCCCTCACCCTCCTTAATCCCCCCCCCAAGACTTACCAAAACTCCCTGATGGTCCAGCGGGGAGTCAGGAAGCCATCCCTGTATTCCTTTGCGAGGAGCACGTGAAGTCGGCGTCACGTGCTCCTCCGCGCCTCCGCTCCCGGACCCCCGTTGGACCCAACCGGAACTTTTGGCCAGCTTGGGGGGGCCTCCTGATCCCCCCAAGCTGGCCAAAAGTTCCTTTGCGAGGAGCACGTGAAGTGGACGTGACGCCGACTTCACGTGCTCCTCGCAAAGGAATACAGGGATGGCTTCCTGACTCCCCGCTGGACCACCAGGGAGTTTTGGTAAGTCTTGGGGGGGGTCAGGAGGGTGGGGGGTTTAAGTGTTTATTTAGGTTCAACGTATTCAACATAGCTATGTTGAATACGTTGGAACTCGCGATGCGTTTCTCCTCAAACCTTTTTTTTCTCTTTTAAAAATATAAGTTGTGTTTTACATATGCGTTCAAAACGAATGCACACCCCTACTATATATTGCCTTGAGCGACACTTGAGTATATGTATGTATATATATAGAGAGAGAGAGAGTCAAATATATAGACTGTAGAGAAGCTTTAAACTTTTCAAAGTAAGTCTAAAGACCTGTCTTTTTAAACAAGCCTTCTATAAGCAGAACGAAGAGAACAAATAAGCACAAAAGTAAGCACCAAGCAATCAGTTCTTTTCTTTATGAACATTTTCTCTCTCTTTTCTCCTATTACATATTAGAATATTAAATTATTTAGGTACCATAAAGAAGATTTTCTTCAACCACAATATAAATAAACTCAACACATAGCTTTTATATTTAAAACATGTTACCGTTCCCTAATGGCACACCTATAATATGCTATCTATACCAACCAACTTTTAACCTTATGTGTGCCTTTTTGTAAACCGTTGTGATGGTGAATTAACAATGGTATAGAAAGGATTTTAAATAAATAAATAAAACAAGATACTATAAACCAGGTTCCTGCCCTCACGAGCTTATCATGTGTTGGTGATTTATAATATGGATTGAGCTGCATCTGCATCTGAATGGTGTGTTTTGGACCTGTTAAAAAAGGGTTTTCAACCCTGCAGAGACTGCAAGTCACCACAGCCAAGGTGAAGAAATAGAAAAATACATAAAAAAACATTGTGTGCTCTCTTGTGAATGACAAATGTTCTGAAAGAATCAGCCATCCAGCACTTACAGTGTTAACAAGTTGGGAAAAGAGCTGCACTGTTTAACCTGCCCAGACAGCAGCAATACACAACAGAGGAGGAAGCCAAAGGAATGCTGGGAGACCATTTAAGGTAGAAAAGGCACAAATTGACTGACTCTGTGTGTGCGGTGTGGGTAAGGCCAGGAGTTGGAGCCAGGAGCCAGGAAGAAAGGAATGCATCTGGCTGCCTTGTAATCAGTTCTTCTCCTGAAGAGCTAATTCTTGAGAGGGAGAGACAGAAGTCTATACTCTGAGGAAAAAAAGAGACAGACAGGTGTTCTTGCTTCATAGTCGAGCTATATGTAAAATCCCATCAAGGTTCAGAGGAACCAAGAGCTGAGAGACTGAAAGACTGAGAGATTTCCTTTCCAGAGACATCTAGGCCCAGAAACTCATAGCTGGATCACCCTCCTAAGCGACTGAGTTAAGAAACCTAAACTTTGCACAGAGAATATCTAGCAGATGAGGGAAAATGTTTATTTCCTTGTCTTTTGTCATAAATTCAGTATCTCATCTTAACTGCTTCAACCTTTCAGCTGAAGTCAAGCATATACCCTTGCTCTAGGTACTAGGAAAGAAAAACTAGTAGATTGTGGTCTTTCTTTAAGAGTTTGAAACCAGGCCCACTTTCTGTTTAGTACCAAATAAATCATTGGTGGAAGCTGCCCAGCAGAGAGAGACCTTTCACACACTGCAGTACTCATCTATTTGGTTTGTCATCTAGCCAGCTACACCATCAAGAGGGACTTCTTCATTTTCTTGATTGTATTTTTTTCACACAATTATGTGTTTGGTATAGGGTGCACCCTTTACAAATTTGTGACATTGGGATGGATCTGTTCCCTCTCCCTTCTTTGAGTAATCAGGGGTAAAGACACTTTTTGAAAGCTGTATACTTCATTGCTTCCCCCCCCCCCCCCAACCTTTCTCTATTAGTGTTCCTCATTTTTATTTTTTACTATCTATATGAGTATATGGTTACTTTGGCTAACAGGCCACAAACAGTATTATTTTGTATTGCTTGATTTAAAATAAGAAAACTACAATTTTCTATTATTCTTCACTACTGTACTTTTCCCATTTATAGTTCTGGTTGGATTTACTGTCTACTTACACAATACTAGTAAAAGGGTTAATTACTGTTTTATTCTGGTGAAATGATTTTATCTGTCTGTGGTGCCACAAGTGAGAGGTTGTTTGGGAAGGGCATAGAATTATAGTATTAGGATGACTGGAACTCTGTCTTATCCACCACTCAGGCAACAAACTCTAATATAAATCATATTATTAAATATAATTTCTCATGTGGTATTCCCTACCACAGGCATAGGGGTAATTCATATTCCAGACCAACAAAAACTGAACTGGAAACTGCAACAAGCCAGACTCTATATGCTTGTGCAACAATAGAAAAACTGAAACTTTAGTATTCCTCATAAAACATCAAATAAAATCAAGAAATATAAAACATCAATCATAACAGTAAAATCATACTAATAAAAAGAATATGCAAGATCTTTTGAAAAACAAATTGAGATCTAAAAACCTCCGATTTCTGAATTTTCCCAAAACAAGATTTCTGTCTGGTGTAGAATCGTTTACAAGATATATGGTAGAAGTTCTGCTGATTTCTTCTGAGAAAAGTTTTCTAATCTATATTCTAATTGCTACATCTAGGTTTAAAAATATTCCTAATTCAAAAGAGGGATGTACTGAGCTTCTGGCTTCTTTGATAGTACTAATATGCTTCATTTCCTTCAGTCTTCACAAGATAATATTACCTCTAGGGTACTTTTGTTGTATCCTTTGTATTTCACTCTGATAAAGATCTTGTATTTCAATAGCACTTTAAATAGAAGAGTAATTTATTCTGTGGACAGAAAATGCAGATATTTCCAGACATTTCCACGGAGGCTCAGATAAGAAGGAAGTAATTTCTTCAACATAAACAATATGATCTTGATATCAGGTGCTTCCTTCTATCTAAAATTTCTCTGCAAATTTGAGGTGGTGTTTCAGAGAGAAAAGTTTGTTTTCACTAATCCTCTGGAAACGTTCTTGATGGGTAAGACACAGGTTAGCTAGGTTATTTTCTGGGCTGGTGGGTGCACCTGGACAGCTTGTGACAGGAGCTATTTTTCTTTCTTTGTTTTGTTTTTTCCTCCTTTGTGTATTTTCTATAAATGTGGACTTGTGACTCATTTCTAGTGGGATCTTTTGCTTAAATTTGATTATCCTATTTTATATCATTCCATTTTGTTCTATTTCGTGTTATGACGTAAAACTTAATAAAGATAAAGGGGCGGATTTTAAATGCCCTGCGTGCGTAAATCCGGCCGGATTTACACGCACAGGGCCCTCGCGCGCTGGCGCGTCTATTTTGCATAGGCTGCCGGCGCGCGCAGAGCCCCGGGATGCGCGTAAGTCCCGGGGCTTCGTAAAAGGGGCGGGGAGGGGGCGTTCCCAAAATGACGCAGCATTTCGGGGGCGGGCCCGGGGGCATGGCGCCGGCCCGGGGGCATGGTCGAGGGCTCCGGACTAGCCCCCGGGTCGGGTGATGGCGCGCCAGCATCCCGCTGGCGCGCGCAGATTTACGTCTGCTTTTAGCAGGCGTAAATCTGCCAACAAAGATAAGGGGGGGGGGGGTGGGTTAGGTAGGGGAAGGGAGGGGAAGGGAGGGGGAGGGCGAAGGAAAGTTCCCTCCGAGGCCGCTCCAAAATCGAAGTGGCCTCAGAGGGAACAGGCAGCGCGCGCCGACCCCGGATTTTATAAGATACACGCGGCTACACGTGTATCTTATAAAATCCAGCGTATATTTTTAAAATCTACCCCAAAGTGTTAAAAAAACCTTTTCTATCCGAGGTTCCATAAATCAGTTAAAGCACATTTATTCCCAGAGACATAACTGAAAATATGTGTTAGTAAAGTGAAGTTTGGGTGTTCCCTGGATCTTTTGGCATGAGATGATTTAAGAATGAAATTTGTGGTCTTGGGTAAATTTAGTATGCATTATTTTAATGTAAATGTACATTTTCAAAGGGGTTTCACATGTAAAAATGGCTTGTTGTTAGAATCTGATGTGGTTGTACACCCTGGATTGTAGTGAGAGCTGACTCCACCCACAGGGAGGAGCCCTCTAGGGACTCTCTATGATGGGCATGGCCTCAGCAGAGACGGACACAGATGAGAGAGACGTTATTGTACTGTAATCGTGGGAGATACCCACAGCATGGAGAGAAGACACAGTCCAGTGTAGTAAGGCAGCTCAATGTAGATATCCCTGGTAATGGCCTGCAGAGCGGGGTATGCCAGGGAACTCCTCTCAAGATGGTACCCCTCAGGATAGATCCGGTAGTGGCCAGCAGCGTGGATCAGCACGTAGTAGTTCAGAGAGGTGCAGAAGGTCAGCAGAGCAAAGTAGATGATGGTGCTTACTCCAGAGTGTAGAAGGATAGCTGGAATGAGCATGGTAGTGGCGTGAGGCACGGGGTACACCGGCGCTTCCGTCAGCTAGATGGTTGAAGCAATAGTAGTACTCACAAGGTTGAACTAGTGATGTCCTGAATAAGGATGACAGGAATCTCCAGGTAGGAAGGCCCTCCAAGGAGCGGATAGCCAGAACATAACAAGGCCCCTGAGGAACGGTATCTAAGGCGTTCTAAGTTCAGGAAGCAGTTCAAGTAGTGAAGCGAAGCATCTCTGAATGGAGAGGAATAAGCAGGAAGGAAGTCCTTGCTAACTCATAAGAAGTATGGGCTGGCTGGGTTAAATACTTCTGGTGGGTGACATCATGCAGAGGGGATGCACCCAAGGTTCCCGCCATGATGTGGATAAGAGAGGGGCTGGTGTGTATGCATATGCCCTAAGTAATCCCCGACTCAAGGTGGCGGACAGGATTGCCCTTGCTGTCCTGGGGATGCCAAGGAAGGCGGCATTTTCTGGCTGAGGCTGCCATGGCCTTGAGAATCTCTGTAGCAGGGAAAAGAGAGGTGAGCAGCAAAGGTCACAGTCGTCTGTGACCGATGGGCACAACAGTAACCCCCTTCTTAGGGCCCCTCCCAGGGGGTTTAAGCTTCCTTGGGTGAGTTAGATGAAATTTTCGGATAAGATCCTTGTCAAAGATATTATTAGCAGGTTCCCAGCTGTTTTCTTGCAACCCATATCCTTCCCAGGATAATAGGTGTTCCCAATGCTTTCCACGTTTGCGTACATCTAAGATCTCATCGACTTGGTATGTAATGTCCTCTTCAGCAGTCAGATGCTGTGGATCCGGGGTCTTCTTTGAAAACTCAGAGAGAATGAGTGGCTTCAAAAGAGATACATGGACGATGTTGTGTATTTTCATGGAAGTGGGTAATTGCAGGCTGTATGTTACAGGTCCCAGGCAGTGGAGAATAGAGAAAGGGCCAATGTAGCGTGGAGTGAATCGAACAGATGGCAGCTTGAGATGGATGAATATGGTACTGAGCCATACCTTGTCTCCTGGTTGGAACTTGGGCGCTGCTCTGTGATGAGCGCCATAATATTTCTTGGCCCGTTGTCCTGCCTTCTGCAAAAGGCCTTTGGTTTGTACCCAGAGACTATAGAGTTCTTCAGCTGAAGCCTGGGCTGCTGGCGATGGAACTGACAAGGGTATTGGTAGTGCAGGTAGTGGCTGACGGCTATACACTATCTGGTAGGGATGTGAATCGTTTTAGGACGATTAAAATTATCGTCCGATAATTTTAATATCGTCTTAAACCGTTATGGAACACAATACAATACAGATTTCTAACGATTTATCGTTATAAATCGTTAGAATCGTGAGCCGGCACACTAAAACCCCCTAAAACCCACCCCCGACCCTTTAAATTAAATCCCCCACCCTCCCGAACCCCCCCCCCCAATAACTTAAATAACCTGCGGGTCCAGCGGCGGTCCGGAACGGCAGCGGTCCGGAACGGGCTCCTGCTCCTGAATCTTGTCGTCTTCAGCCGGCGCCATTTTCCAAAATGGCGCCGAAAAATGGCGGCGGCCATAGACGAAAAAGATTGGACGGCAGGAGGTCCTTCCGGACCCCCGCTGGACTTTTGGCAAGTCTCGTGGGGGTCAGGAGGCCCCCCACAAGCTGGCCAAAAGTTCCTGGAGGTCAGCGGGGGTCAGGGAGCGATTTCCCGCCGCGAATCGTTTTCGTACGGAAAATGGGCGCCGGCAGGAGATCGACTGCAGGAGGTCGTTCAGCGAGGGTTCCGGCGCCTCGCTGAACGACCTCCTGCAGTCGATCTCCTGCCGGCGCCATTTTCCGTACGAAAACGATTCGCGGCAGGAAATCGCTCCCTGACCCCGCTGGACCTCCAGGAACTTTTGGCCAGCTTGTGGGGGGCCTCCTGACCCCTACGAGACTTGCCAAAAGTCCAGCGGGGGTCCGAAGGACCTCCTGCCGTCCAATCTTTTTCGTCTATGGCCGCCACCATTTTTCTGCGCCATTTGGAAAATGGCGCCGGCTGAAGACAACAAGATTCAGGAGCAGGAGCCCGTTCCGGACCGCTGCCGTTCCGGACCGCCGCTGGACCCGCAGGTTATTTAAGTTATTTGGGGGGGGTTCGGGAGGGGGGGGATTTAATTTAAAGGGTCGGGGGTGGGTTTTAGGGGGTTTTAATGTGCCGGTTTTTCGATTTTTCAATTTTTCGATTTTAAACGATTTTTAAACGATTTTTCACGATATTTATTACCCCCCCAAACGGCAACAATACGATTCCCTCCCCCTCCCAGCCGAAATCGATCGTTAAGACGATCGAGGACACGATTCACATCCCTACTATCTGGTATGGTGTTGATCCAGTTGCGCCAGATGGGTGTGAATTCAGGGCGAACTCGGCCCATGGGAGCAACTTTTCCCAGTCACTTTGTCTGGAGTTGATGTAGGAGCGAAGGAACTATTTAAGTGTACAGTTCATTCTTTCGGTTAGACCATTTGATTGAGGATAGTATGCTGACGTCAGGTCTAAAGAAATATCAAATTTCTTGCAAAGAGCTTTCCAGAACCATGCCGTGAATTGTACGCCTCTATCTGAAAGGATATGCTTCGGCATGCTGCGCATGCGAAAGATATGCCGTATAAACAGCTTAGCCAATTCTGGAGCAGATGGGAGTCCTGGTAATGCCATGAAATGTGCCATTTTTGAGAAGCGGTCTACAGTGACCCATATGGTGTTGTTTCTGCTGGACACTGGCAGGTCAATGATGAAGTCAGTCGCGATATGCGTCCACGGTTCCTCTAGAACTGGTAAAGGCTGGAGAAGGTCACAAGGGTGACTGGCCAAAGGCTTTTGTCTTGCACAGGTGATGCAGTATTCTATGTATGCTTGTACATCCTTCTTCCTTGAGGGCCACTAGTAGAATCTCTCTAGGGTGGATAGCATATGGGCTTACCCAGGGTGACCGGCTAAACGAGCATCATGATCCCACTTAAGAAGTTTCTTTCTTAAGGACCATGGAACTACCGTCTTTCCAGCTGGAACGGAATGGGTAGCGGCAAGAATCACTTTATCAGGGTTGATTACATGGCAAGGTACATCCGGAACATCCTCAACAGTGGTGCAGTCAAGGTAGAGTAGTTTTGGATGAATGTGCGATAATAATTAGTGAAGCCAAGGAATCGGCGGAGTGATTTGAGACCAGTGGGTTGAAGTCAGTCCTGTATACTTTTGGTCTTTTGTGGATCTATCTGGAAGCCTCTGCTAGACACTACATAGCCGAAAAAAGGAACAGACTCCTGATGGAAAGCGCATTTTTCAAGCTTAGCGAAAAGATGGTTATCACGTAGTCTTTGCAGGACTCTAGCAATGTAAACCTGATAACTTTGTAAATCCTGAGAAAAAATTAGTATGTCGTCTAAATACACAACCATACATTGGTAAAGCATATCTTGCAGAATTTCATTCATCATATTTTGGAATATGGCCAGGGCATTACACAGGCCAAAAGGCATGACCAGGTACTCGAAATGGCCATCATGAGTATTACAGGCCGTCTTCCACTCGTCTCCTTGATGAATGCGGACCAGGTTGTTTGCCCCTTTTAGGTCTAGTTTTGTGAAAATCTTGGCTCCCTGGAGTCTGTTGAATAATTCTGAAAACAGAGGTAAAGGATAGCGGTCTTTTATAATAACTTCATTAAGTTCTCTGTAGTCTATACATGGATGAAGAGATCCATCCTTCTTGCTGACAAAAAAGTATCCAGCTCTGGCTGGTGACTTGGAAGGCCAGATAAAACCTTTTTGCAAATTTTCTTGAATATAGGCCGACATGGCCTCAGTCTCTGAAAGAGAAAGTGGGTAAACCCTTCTTCTAGGGGGCTCTGAATCAGGCTTTAAATTAATAGCACAATCGAAAGACCTGTGCGGTGGCAATACATCTGCTGCTTGTTTCGAAAACATATCTTGAAATAATGAGTATTGTGACCGCAAACCAGGGAGAGAAGTAGAGGTTGACATGCAGAGCATAGGTGTTATTTTCTTCAGGCATCGGATGTGATAAGCCGCTCCCCATTGTGATAGTTTCAGGGTGCCCCAGTCAAACTGGGGTGTATGGTCTTGCAACCAGGGTAGGCCAAGCACTATTGGATGAATGGCTTTGTCAAGAACTAGAAATGAGATGGTCTCGGTGTGAAGAGAACCTTGGCGCAGGCATATAGGTTGCGTGGTGTAAGAGACTTCTCCTGGAAGAGGCTCACTGTGTTTAAAGGAAAGGAGCAGCGGAATTGGTGTTGGAACAATAGGAATTTGAAGATGTTCCACCAGCCTTTTTAGAATAAAATTGCCACCTGCACTGGAGTCAACAAGTGCTAGGGTCTGAAATTCAAGTGTCCTGGAAATAATTGAAACTGGGAGAGTCAGTGGAGGAGATGGTGAAGTAAGACCTAGGAAGAGTCCTCCCGCGGATCCTAGGTCTGCATGTTTCCTGGACAGATGGGGCATGATTGAACTGCACATACAGAGACTAATCACTTATGGTAGCATCTCTCTTTGGCAGTGAGGTGGCTGCAAACTAGTTGCATGAGTTTGTCTTCTTCAGTGATAGGCGGAGGCGGAGTCTGTGGAGTACGTGTAGGTCATGAGCATACACTCCCTGATGGATGATTCATAGGACTCTTTACCTCGGATGAATGTTCATGCAGGTGACGATCAATTCTGCCAGCAAGGTCAATGAGTGAGTCCAAGGTATCAGGCAAATCACATGTGGCCAATTCATCCTTGATACGGGAGTGAAGACCTTCTAGGAAAATTGCACGTAAGCACCCCAGATCCCAATGAACTCTGAAGACAGGGTCTTAAATTCAATAGCATAGTCCAGAAGTGGCTTAGCGCCTTGTTGGAGGTGTAAAAGAGTGAACCCAGTGACAGTCTTGTGAGCTGGATCATCAAATACTGACTTGAAGAGAACAAGAAAACCTGGCAAGTCACTGAGGATTGGATTATTGTGTTCCCATATAGGTGAAGCCCAGGCCAGGGCTCTTCCATCTATAAGTGTCAGGTTATATGTGGTCTTGGCTAATGCAGTAGGGAAGTAAGACAGTTGTAGAGAGAAGTGCATACAGCACTGATTGAGAAAGCCCCTACATAACAGGGAATCTCCTGAGAAGCGAGTGGGGGCTGGTAGAGGTACAGCAGTTCGAATGGAAACCACTTGCGACGAGGCATCTTTATCAGACGTGGTAAAAATATTCAGTTGTGAACTCAACTGATTAAAGGCAGTGGTCAATGTCTCTAAGGTCCTCTGTTGTTTAGCAATGCTTTGGGTCAGGCCAGGAATGGCCTGCAGGGCAGAGACCTGAGCCGGGTCCATGGAGTTAGCAATCTGTTAGAATCTGATGTGGTTGTGGACCCTGGATCATAGTGAGAGCTGACTCCACCCACAGGGAGGAGTCCTATGGGGACTCACTATGATGGGCGTGGCCTCAGCAGAGAAGGACACAGATGAGAGAGACTTTATTGTACTGGAATCATGGGAGATACCCATAGAATGGAGAGAAGACACAGTCCAGAGTAGTAAGGCAGCTCAATGTAGATATCCCTGGTAGTGGCCCACAGAGCAGGGTATACCAGGGAACTCCTCTCAAGATGATACCCCTCAGGACGGATCCAGTAGTGGCCCGCAGCATGGGGTATGCCGAGGATCAGCGCGTAGTAGTTCAGAGAGGTGCAGAAGGTCAGCAGAGTGAAGTAGATGATGGTACTTACTCCAGAGTGTAGAATGATAGCTGGGATGAGCACGGTAGTGGCCCGAGGCACGGGGTACACCTTATTTATTTATTTATTTATTTATTTATAACTTTTTTTTTTTTATACCGAAGTTCAGATAACAGAATTACTTATCACTCCGGTTTACATTATAACAAGTAGAAAAATTATAACCTGCGGTTCCATCAGCTAGATAGTTGAAGTGATAGTAGTACTCACAAGGTTGAACTAGCAGGGTCCTGAATAAGGATGGCAGAAATCTCCAGGCAGGAAGCCCCTCCGAGGAGTGGATAGCCAGAATGTAACAAGGCCCCCGAGGAGCGGGTATCTAAGGCATTCTAAGTTCAGGAAGCAGTTCACGTAGTGAAGCGAAGTGTCTCTGAATGGAGTGGAATAAGAAGGAAGGAAGTCCTTGCTAACTCATAGGAAGCATAGCCTGGCTGGGTTAAATACTTCTGGCAGGTGATGTCATGCGGAGGGGACACCCCTGAGGTTCCCGTCATGATGTGGATAAGAGAGGGGCTGGCGCGCACATGCCCTAAGTAATCCCCAACTCAAGGTGGCGGACAGGATTGTCCACGCTGTCCCGGGGATGCTGAGGAGGCGGCGTTTGTAGGCTGAGGCCAACATGGCCTTGAGAATCACTGTAGCAGGGAAAAGAGAAGTGAGCAGCAAAGGTTGCAGCTGTCTGCGACCAATGGGCGCAACACTTGTAAGCGTGTATGTGTAGAATAAACGCACACACTAGATTTTCAAAACAGGTCAAGTATGTGCGTACTCCAGCTTTTCAGAAGAAAAGTAGCTGCTAAGTAAATGGACATGTTTGGGACCTGTCAGGGCATGGTTTGCAAGTTCAAGTGAACTTTGCTGTTTTATAAAGAGTGTACGTGCAAACGTCATTAAGAATGAGAGAACACTTTAACACACTGATTTTAAACTTGCATTGTATTTTTGGACCTGGTGTTTAGCAGGAATCTTAGCTGGAACCAGTGCCTGCTTCTGAAAATGAGGTGTCAGATGAATATTTTATGAACGGAGTCTCTCTCATAGGCCCTTTCTTGGAATCGCACATCAATCTTAATACACAAGGAGATGAGGTTATCTAGGTTGGAGGGAACCTCTCACCCAGCCAGTTCATCTTTAGTATGCTTTAAGAAGCCTTGCCAAAAAACTACTGCTTAACTCTCCTGGTTCTAGCAGAATTCAAAGGCTAATGTTTAAAAAAGAATGGTATACTCTTTCACGGTCTTTGGGCCCTGGAAGAGATGGAAGAGATCCACAACCATATAGAAGGAATGGACCAGGTATTTTGCAAGGTTCCCTGGAATTGGGACGCCCTTCTCCCATAAAGGAGACACCCATGCCAATGCCTACCCAAAAAGAGATAATGAAAGTTATCTATTTTCGGTCATTAGTAAAGCTGGCAGCTTGTGACTCAAAGTGCATGAGGCACTTATTCAGGAAGCCCCAACAGATTTTGGGATCCCCGTCATAACATGGGGGCGGAGCTAGATAGGGAATCAATGTGGGCGGTGGAACCTAATCTGCCACTGAAGGCAATAGCAGTATGTTAGTTTGCATTGAATCCTAACGATAGCCAGTTCCTGTAATGACTCAGTAATGTGGATGAGCTGGTCTTGATTCTGCTGCACCTGGTAGGCTAGACTTTATAGAAACTGCTGAGAAGGTATATCTGTGGAGGTCATGGCCTCAGCAATCTGTCACACTCAGGAGTTTTGAGCCCTCAGGCTGCTGCTTACTTGACACTGCCTAACTCATGTAAACACAAGCCAGGCCCCAGAAGGTAGCAGCAATATGCCAGTAAGCTCAGTACAGAGGGTGGGTATCTTCACCTGTACTAGCCAACTTCCCTCAGGTTGAGCCTTTGAATTCTGGGGTTCAGCAGGGCTAGAAATACAGAGTTAGAAATCTTCAAATTTACTTAATTACAACCCCCCCACCATCCTGATCCCCCCAAGACCCAAGACTTACTGAAAGCCCTGATGATCCAGTGGGGGTCCTGGGAGTGATCTTCCACTCGCGGGCCGTCGGGCCTGCCAGGAATCAAAATGGCACTGTGGCCCTTTGCCCTTACCATGTGACAGGGGCTATCGGTGCCATTAGTCAGCCCCTGTCACATGGTAAGAGCAATGGATGGATGGCGCCATCTTAGAAAATGGTGCAGGCCATCCATTGCTCCTTCCATGTTACAGGGGCCGACCAATGGCACTGGTATCCCCTATCACATGGTAAGGTCAAAGCGCCACCGGCACCATTTTTATTAGTGGCAGCTGTTGGCCCGAGAGGGAGAGATCACTCCTGGGACCCTGCTGGACCACCAGGGCTTTTAGTAAGTCTTGGGGGGAGATCGGGATGGTGGGGGGTTGGAATTAAGTAAATTTGAAGGGTTGGGGTAGGGGGGGTTTCGGGTCATTTCTGAAAACGAAACAAAAAAAGTTTTCGGGTTCGGGAAGTGAACCGAAATGGTCCACCCCGAACCCGAAAATGAACCTAAAAAAAAATTCTGCACATCCCTAACTACTATTATACTTATACTAGTATTGAGGGTGGTAGTACTGAGTTTCCTTTTATTCTGGAGCTGCAATAAAATCATCAGTCAGAGCCAACAGGAAATGATAGCTGCATGGCCTATGAAGGACTTCAGGAACAGGTGGATTAAACAAGGCCCTAGGATGCAGCATGTTTCAGGAAACTACACTGGGAAAGCTTTGAAGTAAGGGACATTACACTTGGTGTCAAAAATGTCAAGCTGGAAAGGAGAAGCAAGATGGCCACATGATCGAGACATTGAACTCTGCTACTTTTACCCTGTTTCCTTTGGGCTTATTGCTTCATATGGCTCTGAAACATAAAGGGAAAGAGAGAGTCTACCCTCCTCTGGTCTCTTGCATTGCAGTACAACAGCTTATTACATTGTTCACGTCCCCAACTCCTAGTTTCAGTGATAGAGGTCTCATTGTGAGTATCGATAGAGGAGCATTGATTTCTCCTAGGGATGAGGTTTTTCTCAGCCTTTGCCCGCAAGAGTCACCATCAGCACCCAGATGTGTGTCTCTTCAACTGATCGCAAGAGGGGGTCATCGAAGGCTTTGCGCCTGGCATTTCATCTGGAGGAGGGCAGGAGTTGGTTTCCCTGCTGCTTTTTTCCTTTTCTTTGGTTTCCTCGATGACTCCAAGGGCAGGAAGGCCCATTTCAATTTCAGAATTTGCTTCTTCTACGTCTCAATCTTTGGGTGGATGCTTACCAATTCCTCAGAAACCTGCAGAGGTAATTTTAGATTCTCTAAATGATGTCCCAGTTTGGCCAAGCCCTCACATTGTCAACTAGGAAGTTAGATACTTTTGTTGCTAAATTGGATCCCTTGGTTAATTTACATGAAGATATGTAGTTAATTGAGATCCTCCTGATTCTTCAGCTTAATCTGTCCCCAGTTTACCCAGACCTCTTACCCAGTCAGTACTACCCAATAAACACATTTAATATCACTTATGCCAGACAATTAGCAGATGTAAAAATACACAAGTTAGAAAATATACATGCACAAGTGCCTTTTAAAATATCAACTTATATGTATAACTGTTGGCCCTGCTCAGGAATGCCCTTAGACTGCCCCTTTTTAACATGTATATATATATGTGCATGAAAATGAACAAACACACATATTTTGAACTTTTATACATGAGTAGAGGCTACTTATGTGTGTATATGCTAATTTTTACACGCGTAACATTTTGAAAATTCATCTTATAATGTCAAAAGCTAAAACTAATTATGCACAGATTTAACAATTTTATGCTTTCTCTTTTTGCTTCTCATCATTGCTATCCTTCCCTTTTTCTTATCCGCAGAATTTGCTCTCTTACCAGTTCAGAAAATATCAATATACTTGCCCTGAAGAATCTTATCTTACTTTCTGAGTCACATGAACGCCCAAAGGAGAACTAGAACTAAAGGTATGCCCATGAGTAGCGATCCCAACTCCAGAGTCAACAAGGCTGATACTGGAGCATTCACAGATGATCATCACACTCTAGCAGAGAAAGTTAAAGTAAAATCAACTTCTGTATCAGAATCCGACTCTGAATCTGATGAAGAAGAATCTGAAGAGTCATGAAATTCGGAGGTTTGCCACACCTTAGCAGGCCCAGCAGGACTCTTTCCAATGCATCTAAAAGCCCTCAAAAAATGTTTATCTTTTAGTCTTAAATAAACTTTTTTTCTTACTTCTTTTCACCCCCACTTTAGCTGAAGACCACCTCTGCATCTAAACTCATATCAAAATCTGAAGAATACTGACTTCCAAAGACATCAAAACCTGTCTGCCAAAAATGCTAACTCATATAGAGCTGAGCAGCAGGAGCAATTCTAATTGGCAGTAAATTTGAATGGATCGGCCTACTCCTAAGAAAGTTGCACTGTTTTCCAAAACCCTATCACGCCACATGCAAAATACTGATCTTGGTTTTCAAGGCACTCAAGGGCTTAGCTCCACCTTAACCACAAAAACTAACTCACTCCATTTCACACCCATTCGCCCACTGTTCTCGCTATCTCAAGCCTTTCTGGTGGTCCAGCCCCCAAGTAAAACATAACTCTGAATCATGAAGAAAAGAACCTTCTCAGGTTTGGTCCCAACCCTCTGGAACTCCCACTTCTAGGTCATCAAGCTTGAACCAGACTTCCTCACTTTCAGAAAGAAACTTAAAACCTGACTATTTATAGTAGGCTTCAGCCCACTGCTGGAGCCTTAAACTTCATGAGTTGGGCCACTACAACATAAACTTTAATGTACCTCACACTTATCCTATCCCATCAAGTAGCCCATTGCACCCAGACTTGCTTCTTTAATAATACTATCGATATATCATATACCTATTGAATTGTAAAACCAAACTTTGCTGTAACATGCTTTGAACACGTTTGCTGGAAAAGAGTAAGAAAAGTAAATGAGAATGATAATGGAAAAAAATACCACAGCCAAAAACAGCAGAGACAGCAAATAATACCACACAGCCATAAACTGCCTACAATAAACTGCCATATCAAACCTGAAAACAACCATGAGCCAAGGAAAATAATTGCTGAGGGAAAATAAACTCTATCAGTGATAGCCATTGAAGCTTTTGATCTCCAGTGAGTTTTGGCAGGCAACTGCCCATTTCAAGCTCACCACTTTCCTTTTCCATGTAGTGCCTCCCCCCACTGGCTGGACAACCTTCCTGTCAGCCCTGCCCAGTCTTCCTGCCCCCAGCACCGACATTCTTAACACTGGAAGCACCATCCGTAGCCCCACAAAATTAATGGCACAAGGGGCAAAACCTGAGAAGGGGACAGAGGACACCTGAGCAGCAAAGGGTCTTGGCCATGTTATAAGCACCCCCTGCCTAACCCAGGGCTTTCTTTACCAGGAGGGTGAGGTTTAGTGGACTGAGATATATGTAGAGGGTTATAGGGTGGGGTTGAGATGATTATTTTGCTATTATTTTAGACATTTTATAGTTTTATTGTATTCTGAAGTATGAATTAGGGGGAATGTATTTTCTCCATTTTTATTTAGACTAGTGAGATAGACTAGTTCATTTCCTGAGGAGAGTATTGGAGGGACCTGGTCTTTTTTTAGTTTTTTTTATATTATGTTTTTGGGTTTATGAATTCAGATTTACTGAATCCTGTTAGGGTTAGAACGGTAATCAATAAAAAATTAAATGAAATAAAAAAATGATCAGTGGGCACGCACAATCTACTGAAGTGAAAGTGCAATGTTTTAATGGGCAATGTTGTGCTCTAAACCTGCTCAAAATTCTTATATTAGAATAGTTAACCTCCAAAAGACACATAAGGATGGTAACATTTAAAGTGGCGTGGGGGCATATATATATACGCGTGCACATGCCGGCGCGCGCTGAGATACGTGGTCATTTTAAAACATCCATGCGCATATGCATGCGTGTTATAAAATATACTGGCCACATGCACATGCACGCCAAATTGTAAGTGGATGCACACATAGGTGCATAACTCCTGCTTCTACCACGTAAGTTGGGGAATTTTAAAAGGAGCATATCCCCGTGCTATTTCCAGTTTAACCAGTTCATCCTCAAGTTCACCCACTTAACAGCTAGGTCTTCTAAATAAACCTGGTTTGATGGTCTACACTCCCCCCCCCCCCCCCAACCCAGTTACTCCAGAGCCTTTAAACCCCTCAGAAATGATTTGATCATTTTATTGTTTCTTACGCAGAAGTAAAGTTATGCAGCACGGGACCTCCGCATACATTGGGGTGCATAAGTATTTAAGTGAACATCTCTTGGCTAGGCCTCGAAATGCCCATGTCCCGCTTAGACCATGCCCCATTCTTTTTTGAAAGCTTTTCAAATTTATGAGCAGTGGGTTTTACACGCGTGTCTGGGCACTTTTTAAAATAAGGTTGGTGCGCGTAAGCCAGACTTTTTTGTGAATCCCCCAATTGATGGGTGCACCGGGCTTTTCAAATTCACCTCTTATTGTATTGGATTTTTCCATGTAATTTGCCCAAGATGAATATCCACAGCCAAAAGCATTGTTTTAGATGATATTAAAATTATAAAACACTAAACACAGCTGAGCATATTCTTGAGTTAAAAATCAATTTTAGTCATCAACCATTGTTATTTGCATTACTGTATAAGATATCTCAGTAGACAAATTTCTGCAAACCCGAACATACTACTCTATATATATCCACTCCAGCTTAACTCACATATCTGTGTGATTTGCGGAGGAAGAGTGAAGTGTCTGTGGCTAAAATGCATACAAACTGGGAAATGAATATAATCTATTTACTTAAGCATTGCAGCTTCATTATCTTTATTGGGAAAACAGCCCAAGCATGATTCAGTAAAATGAAAGCATGTATATTATTCACAGGTTCACAAATTAGCTGATGTTAGAAGACATTTTGTAAACACTTGCAAATAGCCTACATCCTTGGAAAGGATTCTGTTTCATTTTTTTCCCTGAAATTGCATCTTTTTACCTCTGACATTATATCTCATATTTTGTAGAGGCATGATGTCTGAAAATAAATTTACAGCATACATTTCTGGTTCATTTGAGATTGGATGCAAAACAAACAAACAAACAAAAAAAAAATCCCATAAAAAACATTCACTTGCCTGTTTTATTAGGCACAGAATAAGACAAGGCTTTGAAGAAATTAAGTAGGTTCTTTTCCTATCTATGGGCACTTTTGTTCTATTCATGAGCAGCTAGCAGCACTTTAATTAATCTTAGTTTTTCAGTTTTCATACAGTGCAGATGACAAATGCGCATGATAGAAATTCATGAAATTCTATGAGGAAAAAAATGTTTATAAAATGTGAGAGTGACTTGAAGAGATTGCAGGTTGTGAGACTGGATGCCATTCCACGGTCTATTCTAGTGTAATTTCTTGAGGTCATCAGAGGTGCAGAATTTACAAAAAAAAGCTGAGGTTTGATATGAAAAGATATTACTGCAAGTTGTCTTCTTTTTCCTGTTGCACAAATTCAACAAATAGCATGAAGATTCACTGAAATTCTGAATTGGTCAATCTTCTTGACTGATTTATGTTATTATATGCTTTAGCATCCTGCACGGTGAAAACTTTTTATAGGAAAAAGAAAAAAGCCCAAGGGGATTCTATAGTCAAGTTGAAGAGTCTTATTGAAATTCAGCTCCATTCACTAGGGAAGTGTGTGGAAAAAAATGTTTTATTTTTTCATTTTTTTTCAATTAAGGTTTTGTTTCATGGGGATGGTGACTTTCAACAGGCACATGCGCATCAGAGTGCATCCAGAGATGCAGCCATTTGATAACATGCGTGCACATATCCACACATTTGTTTAAAAATAGCCTAGGCTTGCGTATGTGTGCACCTAATTGTGCAAGTGGGTGTGCACAGCCGTGCAAATTTAGGTTTGAGCCACGCAAGTGGGGGGCACACGTCCATGCCATGACCAGTTTTACCAATTCACCCACCAGTTAGCCCACTCTAGAGTTAGGCCCCCCCCCCTGGTTCTTTAGCCTGCACTCCTCCCAGTTACCCCAGACCCCTTAAACCCTTCAGAGATGCCTGTTTCTTTTTTTTTTTTTTTTTAACTCATACTTCCTCCATAATAGAAGTAAACTTATGCGGCACAGGACTACTGGGTGCATGCCCAGGTGCGTAGGTATTTGCTCACACATCTCTTGGCCATTGCCCGGAACGACCGTGCCCCACCCAAACCACTCCCCCTTCTTCATTCCATGTGAGATAGTCACGTATCAGGAGATGTGTGTGCATGTAGATGGCTTCTAAAATTGGGCGGACACTGTCATGTCCTACGTGCGCACAACACCTCTGGATTTTGGTGCATGCCCAGCTTTTAAAATTCACCTCTTTAATGTTTATTTTAGTTTGTTTCATTTGCTGAACTGAAATAAACATTACAAAAAAAAAGAAAAAAAACCCCACCACCACCCAAAAAAATGGTATTAAGACAAAATGGTACCAGCCTGAGTGCCAGCAGATGCCTTTTTGGGGATTCCTTCTGTCCCTTTCTACATTGAAGCATCCAATAGAAAAGGCAAACAAGGTCCTGGGGGTGTTGGGGGAAGCTTAAAGGAAGGTGTTGTGTGTGTGTGTGGAGGGGGGGGGGGATGATTTTGTGTCTGTTAGGTGTTTTTTCATTGCTCAATGGAAGTCAATGAAAATATTTTATTGGAGGGGAGGTTCCATATCATTTTTAAATGAAACTAAACATAATACAAGGGTTTTCTTGAATTTTTCATTGTGTTTAAAAATAAATGTATACTCTGTCCTTTATCATACTGCATTAACTCTTTTTTTAACAACTATATATTTGTAAAACTATCTACTTGAATGAACGATAGGAAATGTTTTTCATCAAAAACGGTGGTGGATTTGTGGAACTTCTTCCAGGGCTGGGCTATAGAAACTGAAATAGTAACAGAGATTATGAGAGTTTGTAATAAGCACAGAGGAATCTTAGTTAATAAAAGTGAAAAGACAGGAGTAATTAGGACCTAATGGCATGTTTTAATATACAGTATATGTAAAGGAGTTCATGTTAGACCCTTCTTAAACATCCCGGACCAGCCATTTAGCCTGGTCCATCTTATGACAGCCCATAAAATAATCCTGGTTGCATGGCATTTCCCCTGGGGAGAGGGATAAGAAGCCAGGGCCCGGAGGGAAAGGGAGGCCCCTGACGAGATTATGAGGAAGTAGGAAATTTGCTAAATGACGTATGTGTGTAAACAGCTTATTTTCTGTTTCCGGTACTGCTGAAGTCATCAGGCTTGTGTTTTGTACATTTTTTATTATAATTAATAAACAAAACTGCAAAAGGATAGCCAGAGTCCAAACTGACCTCTGGCAAGCCAAAACACTGACTCAACAATGAATATCGGGGCTGACATAATGAATTGCAAAGTAGTTTGCAGAAAGACAGGCATCCATGTGACTGAGTTTGTCTGGCGGGCTGTGATGGTTGAAATGACTGGCAGCTAAATCTGTCTGACAGGCTGCAAATACTGTAACAACCAGAAGTTCTAGCAGAAACAAAGGTGCTCATGTAGTAGAGTCTGGCAAGCTACTCCAGGGACCTAGAAGGCTGGGTGCTAGAATTGTTGGCTGTTTAGATTATTACAGAGCTCTGTGGTTAGACATGAGAAACACAGGGTTACTGGAGAGAACTAAGACGGGATCTTGTATGCTCATCTTCCCAAAATAAGAGTATCAAAGAAGAAGAAGATACAAAAGACTATCCTGGATAAGGAGCTATAGCTTGCAGACCAGCTGCATTCTGTGGCTAGCTGATGGGATGAATCCTTGGCACTGTGGACAGAAAAATTGGGAAGAATGGATAGGCCAGAAGTATTTTTTTATGCTATCTGCTCTGTAACTATGTTGCTATGTACTGTAATTCACTGGCTAACAATTTAAAGAAAACATCTGGGATCCTTGGCAGAATTATGTAGCAAGCCTCTCTTATATAATGCAGCTATCCAGTAATTTGCAAGACCCTGAAACAGAAATCAATATTTCTTCAGCAACTGTACCTGACACACATTCCAATCCCTTTCTCGCAGGCAGTTTATAGTCATATAACAGTTACTACTGGGATTGTGACAAGAAGCCCTATTAGCCGGTTTTGTTGCCCTCTGAGAATGTTTAAATGTTCCATGTTATGCTACTGTACGTATGACATGCTTCACTGAAATAAAGGTTTGTTTCGCTAATGTAAACCAGCTCAAAAGGGGCTCTTCATTGAAGCGCAAATAATTGTGTACTGATTCTTGTTATGTATGATTTAAAAAACTAACTTTAATTTAAATATAAACAAAATGTCCCTCAATGCAGATCTATATAAGCATGTTTACAAGCAAGGTATAAACATGTTTTAATGTATCAGTGAATGAATAAAATACTGAATATGATAGATAACTGAAATAAAAAAATAAATCCTAGGTGCAAGCTAACACTGGTTGATAAAACTTTAATGACTGATTTTTCACCTACGGTATCTTTTACAGATAACATGATACAAAATTATATGGGTCATTCAGTGTACACAAGCTTTTAGCTACTGTTCCATTTTTAGAAGACAGTAATCATTAATTTTGCAGGTAAAACTGTGTTTGACCTGTAGAAATGAGATTTTAGAAAATTGCACACCCCCGTCCATGAGTGGTTACACAAAGCGTGCAATTTTACCGGCATGCTGTGGTGCATTCCCCAGGGCGAGATTACATCGGGTAAGGCAGCAATATGCTTAGGTTTGTATTTTCAAACAGCATGCTTTGTTTTTCCTGGATAAAGGACAGGCAGGAAAAACAGGCACACATCTCTGTGGATACTTTTTTCCTGCAGCAATAATCAAAGCAAAATAACGCATTTTGCTGTGATTACTGGTGCAAATTTCATGGGGTAAAAACTACCCACTGTGCTTGCACCAATGTGAGCAACTTATTTATTAAGCCCTTAGTCTATTATTAGGGAGGGCAATTTTCATCATGCTCATGTTAGTGCCTACTTTGTACCTGTGGGCCCGCAAGCTGATTTACAAAGGAAACTATCCTCAAATTTCCCTTTGTATATAGGGGCCAGCAGAGAAATAGAAGTAGTTTTTGTACCCTCATACAGTTGACCTGTTTTGAAGCAGGTGTCAAGAATGCATGTTAAAGTGCACATGGTGATTTTGAAATGAAATGCTTGTGGTAACTTTCCCTCCCCCAACTAAATCCACCCACATTTTGCTTGGGTAAAAGCATGCCTACTGTGAAAATATGTGAATGCTTAGAACTGCAGCAAGAGGTTAATATTAGCATCAGAAAAGCCAACTCTTTAACACCCTTGAAAGGCTGCTGGCAGAATTTTTATGCTGCAATATTTTAGGTTCTAACAGTAAAAGAAAACATTTTATGGTGAACAAATTGATGCTCTGTTAGAAACAAGTGTCAGATTATGGATTTATAAAAAAATACTTGACTTTATTGGTCCTACTTCATCAAAAGATGAATCATGATGAGTGAAAATTAAGAAATTCACTGGCAGAAAAACGTGCTGCCAGCGGTTCTATCATTAAGACATGGAGCAAAAGCTGAAGAGAATAGAATTTTCAGGAATAACCCTTGCTGTAGTTACATGATGTTAGGTTCCATATTAGGAGCTACCACCCAGGAAAAAGATCTAGGCATCAGTGTCCTACAGCAGTCAAAAATTCAAACAAAATGTTAGGAATTATTAGGAAGGGAATGGTTAATAAAGCAGAAAATGTTATAATACCTCTTTATCGCTCCTTGGTGAGACCGCACCTTGAATACTGTGTACAATTCTGGTTGCCACATATCAAAAAATATATAGTTATGATAGAGAAGGTACAGAAAAGGGCAACCAAAATGATAAAGGGGATGGAACAGCTCCCCTATGAGGAAAGTCTGAAGAGGTTAGGGCTGTACAGCTTGGAGAAGAGACGGTTGAAGGGGGATATGATAGAGGTCTTTAAAGTCATGAAAGGTTTTGAATGAGTAGATGTGAATCAGTTATTTACACTTTATTTATTTATATATTTATCTATCTATTTATTTATTTATTTATTTATTTATTTAATTGAAACCTTTTCTATACCATCATTAAGCTAGTTGCCATCACAACAGTTCACAATAAGGCACATAATTTCAAACTTAAATGTGTTAAATTATATTAACTAAACAGGTGCCATCAAATACTGTAACATAGTTTCATATTAAATATTACTTAGTGGTTGTGATAAGTCATGTCTGCTTTTAAGTATATCAGCTATAAGATAAATTAATACTTAAGTCTGGTCCTCTGTTGTTGCAATCTAATAAAAGTAAAATAAAATAAAATACACATACACACCCAATTCGAGTAAGCTGATGTGTGTATGTGTGGGAGTTCTTCTGACCGCATCGTACATTTCCCTGGATTCTACTCTCCATTCACTTTGTGGTATGCTTGCTTAAATAGCCATGTTTTTAAACTTTTTCTGAATGCTTTGATGTCTCTTTGCATTCTGATTTCTAAAGGCATGGTGTTCCATATTATAGGTCCTGCTAGGGATAGGGCCCTATCCCTTACTTGAGTTAGTCTTGCTGTTTTTACTGAGGGGCGGATTTTCAGAGCCCTGTTCGCCTAAATCCGCCCAAAACCGGGCGGATTTAGGCGAGCAGGGCCCTGCGCGCCGGTGAGCCTATTTTACATAGGCCTACCGGCGCGCGCAGAGCCCCGGGACTCGCGTAAGTCCCGGGGTTCTCCGAGGGGGGCGTGTCGGGGTCATGTCGGGGGCTGGCCCGGTCGGTGCGGCGTTTAGGGGGCGTGTCGGCAGCGTTTTGGGGGCGGGTACGGGGGTGTGGCCACAGCCCGGGGCGGTCCGGGGGCGTGGCCGTGCCCTCCGTACCCGCCCCCAGGTCGCGTCCCGGCGCGCAACAGGCCCGCTGGCGCGTGGGGATTTACTTCTCCCTGGGAGGCGTAAATCCCCGGAGAAAGGTAAGGGGGGGGTGTAGACAGGGCTGGGCGGGTGGGTTAGGTAGAGGAAGGGAGGGGAAGGTGAGGGGAGGGCGTTAGAGGATTCCCTCCAAGGCCGCTCCGATTTCGGAGCGGCCTTGGAGGGAACGGGGGTAGGCTGCTCGGCGCGCGCCGGCTATACAGAATTCATAGCCTTGCGCGCGCCGATCCAGGATTTTAGTGGATATGCGCGGCTCCGCACGTATCTACTAAAATCCAGCGTACTATTGCTGGCGCCTGATGTGCCAGCAAAAGTACGCCTATTCGCGTTTTTTGAAAATCTACCCCTGAGGGAATAGTTAGTAGGGCTTTGTTTGCTGATCTCAAGTTTCTATTAGGGACGTGTACGTGAAGGGCTGTGTTCAGCCATTCTGCCTTTTCGTCGTGTATTAATTTATGTATGGTGCATAGAGTCTTGTATTGAATTCTTTGTTCAGTGGGTAGCCAGTGTAGTTCAATTAGGGTTTCGGTGATATGGTCTCTTTTACTTTTACCAGTTAAAATTCTTGCAGCTGTGTTTTGTAATACCTGTAGTGGTCTTATTGTGGTGTGGGGTAATCCTAGTAGAAGGGCATTACAGTAATCAGTGCTTGAAAAAATTAATGCTTGTAGTACTGATCGGAAGTCATTTGTTGTTAGTAGTGGCTTAAGTCTTCTGAGAGTCATAAGTTTGGTGTAACCTTCCCTTACTTTTAGAGATATATGTTGTTTCATACTTAGTTCCGTATCGATAATCACTCCAAGGTTTCGGATAATAGAAGGACTAGGGGGCACTCCATGAAGTTAGCAAGTAAAACATTTAAGACTAATTGGACAAAATTATTTTTCACTCAATGCACAATTAAGCTCTGGAATTTGTTGCCAGAGGTTGTGGTTAGTGCAGTTAGTGTAGCTGGGTTTAAAAAAGGTTTGGATAAGTTCTTGGAGGAGAAGTCCATTAACTGCTTTTAATCAAGTTGACTTAGGGAATGGCCTCTGCTATTAATGGAATCAGTAGCATGGGATTGTCTTGATGTTTGGGTACTTGCCAGGTTCTTGTGGCCTGGTTTGGCCTCTGTTGGAAACAGAATGCTGGGCTTGATGGACCCTTGGTCTGACCCAGCATGGCAATATGTTCTTATGTTCTTAAAGGTTTTCATAAATGATGAAAGGTCATTAAATTGCAACATGATGCGATCATGCACACTAATTGTGCAATTCTTCAAAACTTTCACTGGCACATTTTTATCCGCTACATTTTTTAAGTTCTGTCAATGAAAGTAAACAAATGTTATTGGTTATTGAATCAATGCTCTATTAGGCACAAGTGTCAGAGTGCAGATAGAAGTCAAAGCACTTGGAAAGACGAATCAGGATGAGAGAAAATTGAGAAAATTCACTGGCATGAAAATGTGCCACTGGCTGTAAAAGCAAGTATGACATGTGGAGCAAAAATTTAAAGGGTTGGGGGAGTAAAATTTTCAGGAATCAATGGTCATCATAAATCATGAAAAGTAAAAAAAATTCAACCTGCTGCAATCATGTGCATGGATTGTACAAGCCTTTAAAATCTTCACCAGTGTAAAAACGTGCAGCCGGTTATTCTGTCCTTACGTGGATAAACATGAGTTTACCCACATTAAAATTGTGCTGCCCTTTGTTGCCCTTTAGGTGCCTTTAGGTGCTCATACCATTATTGTGGACCCATTTGCTTCTATTTAGGTGCCTTGGAGTGTTGATGCCACATTTTGAGCTAAGATGCCCTCTCACAGAGCCTTGAGGTGTTGGTACCACTTCTTTTGCTGTGTTGCTCTGTATCTATGGTTTGTGGTCTTTAGCACTAGCTGTCTTGTTGCTCCAAGCCACTCTTGGTACTTTTGGGTATTTCTGCCTCTGTTCTGTCTGTCTTCAAGGTTCTTACTAACTAATGGTCTTGCCATTGCAATCCAATGCTTTATATTTATTGCACTTCCCATGGATGATTTGGGTATTCTTGCCACTTTTGGTAACATTTTCCCCTTATTTTGGTGCCTTGGGGTTTTGATGCCTTCTTCTTCCTGCCTTAGCCCTCACTCTGTGTCTTGGCATGTTGATGCCACTCTTCTTGCAGTATTGCACTGCACTATGCTTTGTGCTTTAAAATACAAGTATTCCTGTTTCTCCAAACCTCTCCTGGTACCTGTGGGTGATGGGGGTTTCTGCCTCTGCTCCTACTGTCTTCAGTTTTCTTTCAATATTTTCTGTTTCTTGGTCTTACCATGCCAATCTGAAATTTTACACACATCTTATTCAGTATGTCCTGGTATTTTCTTTCAAACTCCCTTCCCTTGTGTTTCTGACTATTGATCTAGCATTTGTTGGATTACACCTTGGTAAAAGGGAAACTTAAACTTCCAGCCCTTTCCAAAAATGATGCCATAAGGAAACTACATCAGTTTTCCTCCAGAGATATCCTCTGGCTTCTCCCTGACCAAGGATAGCAAATTCACTATCTTCTGGTTTCTAGGTGGTTTAGTCAGTCTTTTCCCTTTTACATGCAGAAGTCTGAGATCCAATTTACACATCATGACTGCTACAGACTCTACTGAGTTTTCCTTGGTTTCAAGTCACTGTTTGTGATTTTCCCCTTATGGTGAGTTGAAAGTTTTAGCAGGAGAGCACAGCTTTTCATATAACCTTGACTGAAAAAAGGTACTTCTTCTGTTGGTTCCTTTTTTGATTGAGCACATAACTTTCGGAGGGACAAGCACAGAGCTACGAGGAATGAAGGGAACACCCTCCCATCTACTTACCCAGCCAGATCAGTTGAATGAATCTTAGTGATCAATGGTATCAGAGGCAGAACCACCTCTCATCCCTGTGACAATGCTTTGGGGTTTTCATGCCACTGTTGTTGATGACATTTGTCCTCTTTCTGTTGCCTTGAGGTCCTCATATCCACTTTTATTGGCACCCTTTGCCCCCCATATGGAGCCTTGGGATATTTTTGCCACTGTGAATATTGCTTTGCACCTCTCATGTTGCTTTGGTGCCTTCACATCAATGTTTGTGCTGGTTTGAGCATCTCTCAGTGTTTTGGGATATTTCTTGCCAGTTATGGTGCTTTTTCCCCTTGTCATGGTGCCTTGAGCTGTTTATACCACTCCTGGTGCTTCTTTGCACTTTTGCTACCTTGGGGTCTTCATTCTAATATTGTTTGTATCCTTTGCCCCACTTTTGGAGCCTTGGGGTATTTTTGCTATTTTAAATGCTCCTTTACTCCTCTTACAGTTCCTTGGGATGTTTGATGGTGCCCTTTTTCATTCTCACTATGCCTTCAGGTTTCAATATAATTTTTTTCTGTCATACTCCCAAGTATAGGGATGTGAATCGTTTTTTGATGATTTAAAATATCGTTAGAGCCGCGATACAATAACAATTCCCCCGATTTATAGTCAAAAAATCGTAATTTAAGGTATTTTGGGGGGGTTCGGGAGGGTGGGGGATTTATTTTAAAGGGTCGGGGTGGGTTTTAGGGTTGTTTTAGTGTGCCGGTTTTCCTGCCCTCCCCCCCACTGGACCCCAGGTAATTTAAGGCATTTTGGGGGGGTTCGGGAGGGTGGGGGATTTATTTTAAAGGGGCGGGGTGGGTTTTAGGGATGTTTTAGTGTGCTGGTTTTCGATTTACACGATTTACACGATTTACACGATATTTAAAAAACCCAAATGGCGATGATCCAATTCCCTCCCCCTCCCAGCCGAAATCAATCGTTAAGACGATCGATCACACGATTCACATCTCTACCCAAGTATATGACTTAGATTTTTTTTATTTCACTCTGCTTCCTGTCATGTCCCTCATTCTATCTTTTGTGGGGGTTGATTTCACTGAGCCAGGGTTGCCAACTGGCTCCAGATGTTAAGGACAGGTTGAACTGGTCCAGGTTTTACTCCCCTGCACACAGATATTATAATCTTGATTTTCTGAAGGAATGCAATAGATAAATCAGAATAAATCCCAGCATGCAATGGGGTAAAACCAGGACCTGAAAATCCAGGGCCAGTTGGCAACCCTAAACTGAGGTTTTTTGCATTCTACTCAAAGCAGGAGCAAGAAGGCCAGAGAAAAGGGAAATTCTGCCTCCCAAGTTAACCCCTCGGCCCTTTCCCTCAGTAAGAAACATATAAATAACTCCCCTCCCAAAATTGGCATCAAGCCACAGTGTAATGGATAGGGTAGTATTCCACAGAGCTATTCCAGTGGAAGAGGCAGGCAGCATCAAAGGTGGTGATAGTGCATCAGTGAAATGATTGCTCTGAATAAGCAGCCCCTGCAGGTGGTAGAGGACATTGGATATAATTAGCTGCTACACCTTTAAGTTCTGGTTGCAAAGGTCCCTCTTGGATAGCATTCAATAGACATGTTTACAGTCAGTGCTATACTTGAATGTAGGTGCAGATGTCCAAGGTGGAGGTATATACCATCCATTTCACAAGACATCTGGACCAGCCAGAATACTATGCATGCCTATATCTCCCTGACAGCACACTGGAGACAGCTGGATAGGTCAACATCTCTGGCAAGGGCAGACCAGCAGAATAAAGGTGGATTGTGCTGTACACCCAGGTGATGGACTACTACAATTGCTCAGTTTATATAAATAGGATGATGGAGGACTGGAAGCTAGACTAGAGAAACAGTGCTATTGTTTCTGAATTTATTGTTAAAGACAATGGCACTATCATAATTAGGGCAGGTAAAGGTAAGGGGCTATGAAAGGATCTAATGCTTTACATGCTTGCTTCATCTGGCAGTAAGGAATGCCCTGAGGCTAAGGCCAAAGGAATGTACTCGGTCCTTAAGGAACTGATAGAGAAGTGCAGGAAAATAGTGGGAACTTTTCTCTAGAATATGAAGGATGGGCAAGAGCTACCTGAGAAGCAGGAAGCAATGGGGTGCCTCTGCATAATATTATTCAGGATGCAGGCCGCATGTGTGAATTCCTCCTATCTGATGCTGCAGAGGTAAATGGAGCAATAGACAGCCCTTCATGAATTGTCTCTGGAAAGTGAGAGAGGTATAAATTGCCCCAGGGGCATCACAATTGGTTAAACATGATGCAGATGGTAAAAGTCCTGAAGCCCTTCAACGATGCCACTGTGGATCTGAGTTGTACAAGAGCCATCATGGGTGAGTTATCCCCATAGATAGTATCCTGGAGGAGAAGTTATAGGGTATTTTGTCAGGAACAGGGATTACAAGTAGAGCTGCTGCTGCCGCTCATGAATTCCTTGCAGCTGCAAGTGGAAAAGAGGCTCACCCCCATCATCGAAAATGATCCTTACATGCTAGCCGTGTAGTTTGACCTTCTGATGTCCAGTAGAACAGTCTAAAGTACTGGAAGGAGAAATTGTTTTCTAGGGCGTTGAAAAAAAAGCACTACAGGCAGAGGGTAAGTGGGGATGCAGCACAGAAAAGAGGGAGACCTCACAGAGTACTCTAGGCATAATAGCACCCTGTCAGCTACCTTTTTCCACCACCTCATCCCATAGCCATTACAGAAGGGCTATATCAGATGGTAGCAGAGACTATTATCTCCTGCCAGCACAGGAGTCCCCAGCACAGATTTCAGTCACATGCTCTCTTGCACAGCTCATCAAGAACAGTGCCTCAGATCCATTGGCACAATGGGAATAGAAGGTCACAGACGGCCAAGATCTGGTCAAGGTGGCCAAACATTTTCTTTCCTTCCCATCAACCAGCATGCCTAGTGAACTGGTGTCCTCAATATCAAGGAACATCATGAGTCCACTTTGTTCCTGGCTGGCACTAATGTCAGTTCCAAACAACCAACTTGGTTGAAAGGTTGGTCTTCATTAAAATTAAATCTCCTTTTGCTAGGGTTTCCCTGAATTTATGTGCAAGTGGCAGGAGGACAGAGTGCACAGCTACAATAAACCAATGTCCACAGTTTTTGCCCTCAGTGCCTTGTTGTGTTATTTCCATTTGCCACTTTTGCGGCTGCAACCCTACCCACTACTTATGTCCTATCTTTGTCTTGATCATATTGGGGGGCTTTGGCCCCAAAACCAAAACATTTTTAGAAATCCATTCTTCTTTCCTGCACCTCATTGGATGCCTTGGTATACTGGATCCTTGTTTCTGCTGTAAGCCCACCTGCTTCTCCTGTCCTTCCCCCTTCCCATTACCCATCTCTCTCCTTGTTCTGTCCCTGGTTGTGTTGTTGTACACTGTTGCTGCTTGGCCTGCTTCTCCTATCCTGCCACTCTTTTGCTTATAGTGGATGTTTTGGCTCCAGAGACAAAAATGTGAAAGAAGAAAGAAAAACCTCCTGCCACAACACCTCTCTCCTGGTTCAGCATCTTGCTGTAATGTTCTGTCACTGTTACTGCTTGGCCTGCTCCTGCCCCTGTCAGACAGCCTTTGAGAATTCATGACACTGTTGTTGTTGCCTTGTTAGTGCCTTGGTGTGTGTTTACCACTGATGGTGCTGCTTTCCCTCTCTTATAGTGCCTTGGTCTGTTCATGCTATTATTAATAGTGTCCTTTGCCCATTTTTGCTGCCTTGGGATGTTCATGACACTCTTCTTGCTGCATCATTGTGAATTTTGTGTCTGTCAATGTTGATGCCTCTCCTCAACTGTCTTTCCAAATTGAGCTCAAGGCAATTCATAATATATTTTTCAGGTATGATAAGTCCTTTCCCAAAATATCTTGCAATCTAAATGGTCCCTGGGACATCAGGAAATAAAATAATTTGCCCAAGGTCGCACAGAATGCCTGTAAGAAAAGTGGGATATGAATCCTATTTTATCTAGATCACAGCTCATTTTTCTAACCACTAGGCAAGGCCATGCCTTCCCTAGTAAAAAGACTATTGTAATCAAAGAACCATAACCGCAGTGAAAGGTAAAGACCAATGGAGCTTGGTGTGCATTTTATCTCACCTCATTGGTGGATCTTACAGATGTATTCTCCGTAAAAGCCTTGTATATAAATGTTGTGTGTGTGTATGTAACTAATTTAGATGGATAGTTGCAATAATATTAAGTTATCTACAATAGGTTCTGTAGTAGGAAGCCTGGTACTGATTTTATTGCTTAATTTATAGGTCACCTTCTAAGGGACAGAGGGTAAAAGAATAATATAATCTACTGAAACTGATTAATGTGATGTTATAGGCATCCCTGAATGGAATATTACAAAGGATAATGTAGTATTATAATCCTGTGTTAATGGTAATATTTATGTTGTAAAATGCATTTTCATACAAGCACTAGACAAATATGTTAAACTATTATTATTATCCAGTTGTAATTGGTATTCATTCTATCTCTTTCAATAGACTTAATATTCTGGTTGGTCATGCCAGGATTTGAAACTATAAAACCCAAATTTCCACAGATTTTAGTGTGATGACTTAAGCAGATAATTATGCCTGTTTATTAATTGTGATATTTCACAACAGTCTCTTCCTCGTCTTCCTTAGCAAATAATTCCTAGGGTAAACAGTATCTAGTCAGTGGGTATAATTACTGGCTTAGCTCCCTAATTATTTTTTCTGCAGACAGCACACTGTTAAGAAATAAAATGGATTATTGCTATGGTTTATCTGACCCTAAAGTAACTCACTCACTATTGTTATGACCAGCCTAATAAGTAGGTCTGGGCAAAAGCAGTATTATCAAATAGAAGAATATAAGAAGTGCCATGCTGGGTCCACTGAACCCAGCACTCTGTCTATGACAATGGCCAGTCCAGGTCACAAGTACCTATCAGATCCCTAATAGTTGATCTATTTCTTGTAACTCACTTCCAGGGATAAGAACTGACTTTCCCAAGTCCACCTGGCTAATAACTGTTTATGGACTTTCTTTCAGAAACTTGACCAATCCTCTTTTGAACTCCACTATATTAGTTGCTTTTACCATATCCTCCAGCAACAGATTCCATAGCTTGATTGTTTGCTGAGTGAAAAAATACTTCTTACAATGGGGCTGATGCAATACAGTGTGCTCAGCGTCCGACGCGGAGTGAATGAGATAGCGCTCATCACATGCAAATGCATGTGAATGAAGCTATTACCCATTCACTCCAAATGCAAAAAAATAAATGTGATTCTCAGATGCACATTTATCGCTCAGCTATTAACGCCTGCCTGGAGAAGGCATTAATAGCTGAGTGCATTGAAAAAAAGTACAGAAATGCAGAAAAAGCTGCTTCTCTGTACTTCATTAAAAGTTAAAAAAAAGAAAAAACCCTCAGAATGCCGCATTGAAGACCGACGCCGATATGCTTAGCATCAGTTTTCATAACCGGCCAGCTGCGTTATGAAAACTGACGCCGATAAACTTGAGGTCAGGACAGTAAGGAGGTGCTAAGGTCGTGCAAGCAACCCTAGTGCTTCCTTGCTAGTGCGACCCCCTAATTTGTTTATAGCATGGCGCCCCCCCTTGCAGGCGCCATGCACGCATTAAGAAAGCGGATGCTGAAAAGTCAGCACCCGCTTTCCGTGAATATTATAGCACCAGCCCCAATATGTGTTAAATCTGCCGGTTGCTAATTTCATGCAGTGTCCCCTAGTCCTAGTGTTGTTTGAAAGAGTAAATAACCATTCCCTATTTACTTATGCCACACTACTCAAAACAAATTTCAATCATATTATCTCTCACTTCACTCTTTTCTATTTAGCCTTTTTCCATAAGGGAGATTTTCCATCCCCCTTATCATTTTTAAGCCTTCTCTGTAACTTTTCTACATCTACTGTGTCTTTATTGAGATGGGGCAACCAGAACCCATGATGATTTCACCTTGGATCCATATAAGAGCATTATGATATTCTTAGTTTTGTTCTCTCTTCCTTTCAGAATAATTCCTAATACCCTATTTGCCTTTTGACCATTACCTTACACTGAGCTGAAGATTTCAAAGTATTGCCCATAAAGATTCCAAAGTCCTTTTCCTGAGTGGTGACTCCTGACATGGATCATCATGTAACTGTAGTTGGGATTATTTTTACCTACATGCACTATTTTGCACTTTTCCACATTAAATTGTGTCTGCCATTTAGCTGTCTAGATTATTACAAGGTAGTCTTTACTCTTTATTATGCACAGTTTTCATAAACTTTGAGTTCAATTTTCAAAATCTCTAGCAGTCTATCTTTGGGAGTTAGGAGGCCAATTTCATAGGGTTCAGGAGCCTGACTTTTGGCTCCTAAATTGTCCCTTTTAAAAATGTACTAGGCCTGAGAGCCTAATTTAGACTTTCAGAGGCCAATTGTTATCACAGGCATTAGGGCCCTAACGCCCACAATAACACCATAACGCATGCATTATTTATCGCATCACGCAATGCAAATACACATTTTTTACATGTATTCAAAGGGGAGGAGTTTGGGCAGGATATATGAAAATGAGGGGCATTAACACAGCATATGATAGCATAATGCAAGTTATTGCCAGAGATAACTACACCTTTTTTCCTAGTGTTAAGCTGTGTTTATGCCTGAAACAGAAGTTATGATAAATAATGCTAATTCCGTTTCAGGTAGGGAGAAAATCATTGCTATGCTTCTTACTCTGCCTCTGCGGACACCCATTTTTTAGACTCCTTAATTTAGTGAAATTAGAATCCTAAATTTTGGCATTCAGCTCCACAACATTTACAAAAGGACCAATTTAGGAGCCTGACTGTAAAAGTTAGGAACCTAAACCCTTTGAAAATCACCTCCCTAGTTTCACTTGGCTTTTAAATGAGGAGCCTTGAAAATAGGTGGCTACAGGGATGGAATTAGAACAGGGAAAAAAGAAGTTTAGCACTGATTTTTAGCATTAGGCACATAACATATCCTAAATCTAGGAAAATTAATAGCTAAATTAGATGCCTGAGTTTTAGGTCCCTACATTTACATGCATTTTAAGCTCATAACTAAAGTTTCTAAGTTGGCTGAAATTAGGAATCTAATTTAGGTCCCTAACTTATAGGGTCATTTATCAAATTGCTATAAGGTGTTTTCACATGTGTTAAGCCCCTTTAACGCCTGCGAAAGCACCATAATGCATGGTGTGATGCAAATCAGAAAAAGGGAGGAGTTTGGGGTGTGTTTTATGACTGAGTTCACAATTTTGTAAAGCCATATTGTATGGCTTTAACTATACCTTTTTTGAAAGATTGAGAGAGAGATTGAGAAAGACTAGTCATGAGACCTGCATCCTAGGTATGCAGGTCCCCCCGTCCCCCCCATTGGGGGGGACCTGCATACCTAGGGTATGGTCCCCCCCCCACTGGGGGGGACCATTTTTAGTAGGTCTACACTCCTGAAGAGCCAGCCTATCTGTCAGGGCCCTTCTAAAAGCAGGAGGGAGAGGGAGAGAGAGACTAGCCATAAATGCCCTCATTTTAGGTAGGTATTTATATTTCTATAGGAGGCCCACCTAGTAACTCGAGGTGAGGTTTAGGTATTAGTGTAGGGGTTAGGGGCCTCTTTGACATTCAAAATGAGATGTACGAACAGAACATTGCTCTCTTGTGAAGATTTGATGACCTTCGGAGTGAGGAAACTCACCCAAAGATGACATTTGTGCAACGTTCTCTCAGCCTAGCATGATGTTACCAGGTAAAGAGTCCATCAAGCTAGGTTGAGAGAATATTGCACAAATGTCAACTTTGGGTGAGTTTCCTCACTCCAAAGGTCATCAAATCTTCACAAGAGAGTACTGTTCTGTTCGTACATCTCATTTTGAATGTCAAAGTGGTCCCTAACCCCTACACTGATACCTAAACCTCATCTTGAGTTACTAGGTGGGCCTCCTATAGAAATATAAATACCTACCTAAAATGAGGGCATTTATGGCTAGTCTCTCTCTCCCTATCCCTCTCCCTCCTGCTTTTAGAAGGGCCCTGACAGATAGGCTGGCTCTTCAGGAGTGTAGACCTACTAAAAATGGTCCCCCCCAGTGTTTGTATGTAGGAAATACAACAATTCTGGAACTTATTACATAGTGTGAAAAAATTACTACAATTTGCTTCACATAGGTATTAGCACAAATTGCAATAAACTGCGTAATACCAAAAAACGTGCCCCTTTTCCTATCGCATGTGATATTTAGTGCATTTTGATAAATCCAGGCCTTAGGTTCTTAAATTTAGAAGCTCATATTTTATTATTTTGGCCTATAAGGTATGCAAACAGATATGACTTTAAAATTAACAATAATGCCTATATTTTAGAAAATCATATGCAATTACATGATATACACATTTTGGGAACTATATCCAAAACTGTTCTGGTAGGTGAAAAGTTTCTAGTTATTTCTCCTTTGAAAACTGCCCAATGAAAAATTTTCCACTAAGATTTGCATGTGCTTTTTCAGCAGAAGATTTTTCAGGCCAAAACAATGCAAGTAGTTATCAAAATACAAAACTATGCATGTTGTTGCTTCCTGCAATTTCTCTCTACTCTGCAAATACCTCCACAATTATGCGAGTAAAAACACATACGTTGTGAAACAGTATGCATAATTTTACCTGCACACAGGATGGGCAATTTTCAGGTAGTCTTTTTACCCAGGTAATTGGCTTTTGAGAATTGCCCTCTTTTTTTCTTGACTGTTAAATTGTAGGTCAGAAAGTAGACATTAAGAAATGAATTTTCAAAAGAATTACACATGTAAAAGTAGCATATATCATAATAATTTTCAAAAAGTCCATTAATTCCTTAGGGGGTAATTTTCAAATTCTCTATATTGGTATAAAGCCTGAAGGTACCTTCAACCCACAATGACATAATGTATCCAAACCTTATTGGCACTTGTTAGAATATACTACCCGTACACAGTTAACCACTATAATTAATGTGCCTGTATGTAAATCGTTGTGATGGTATAGAACTTAACGATGATATAGAAAAGGTTTTAAATAAATAAAATTAAATAAATCTGTACCAAGATTAAAAGAAAAGATATACATGCTGTAAAGCAGTGCATGTTAGACCCTCCTTAAAAGTCTAGGACCAAGCATTTAGCTGGGTCTATCTTGAGACAACCCACAAGGGAATCCTGGTTGCTGGGTGTTACCCCTGAGGAGAAGGATAAGATGTCAGACCTCAAGGAGGACAAGAGGCCCCACATGAGAGTAGAAGAGAGCATGAACTTTGCTAAAACTACTTAGCTGTTAATTGCTGTCTTTCTGTTTCCAGCCTTGCTAAGGAAAGCAGGCTTTGGGTTCTTTAATTTGCCTGTAAATAATAAAAAACTGTAGAAGAATAGCCAGAGTCCACAGTCTACTCTGTCCTCCAGCAAGCCACAAACTGCTTGTACTCTGTTATACACACACTTTCACGTTGAAACTTGCCGTGGGTATAAAATACCTGCATACATTTGTATCTGCTTTTTTTGTATGTAGAATTTTGCTGAAATAGTAGGTATGCGATTGAAAATTTATTCTAAGTGCTCACTTTTCCTTCCCTGACTTAAACAGAATCCTGGAAAAGCCTCATTGCAGCAAAAAGTATGTGCTAGTGGAAAACATGCATACTAATAGCTGCATTAAGGAAGGGCTTTAGACAGTGAAATTATTCATGCAAATTAGGGATGTGTATTCATTTTAATGAGTGGCCCATCTGAACCAAAAATGGCACTGCATGAAAATATTCAGAAACTTTGGATTATTTTTGGTTCATTTAGCAACAATACAAAAGGCATCTCCAATCCCACCACTGCTGCCTGGTGCTTTTCCAAGCCCCTAAGATCCCCCAGAAGAAACCTCTGTGGCCTAGGTCTCCCTGACTTGGCTGAACAAGTCATATGGGATCTCACTGGGCCCCTTCAATCAACTGAGAAATATGCCAGGACCGGGCACCTCCCTGGCACCCACTTATCCCATCCATGGGAGTCCTAGTGTAAGAAAAGTGTAGGATAGATGGTCATTTACTCCTACCCCACTGCAAATCCTGATGTCCACTCAGTCTTGCCCCATCACAAATCATTTAAAATTGGTGCTAGCCATCCCTTAGTCCAGTGCCATGTGATGTCAAAATGCATCAGTTTAAAGGCTGGCTGGCACAATTTTCTTGCATGGCGATACAGACTTACAGTTGTTCCCACCCCTGGCACAACATTTGGAGGTAAGAGAGGGTTGGAGGGGGCCTGGGAAGGTCCTGGCTGAGCTCGGCTTAGCCCAGTGAGGTACAGCGTTGCCAACTGGCTCCAGATATTTGGGACAGTTGATCCATTCCTGGTTTTACCCCATTGCATGCTGGGGTTTATTCTGATTTCCTTATTGCATTTGCTAAGAAAAGCAAGATTATAAATACCTACATGCTGGTGAGTAATACCAGGACTGGAGCCAGTTGGCAATCCTAGGGCTTCATTTTCTAATATTGCATAAAGGGGTGTTACCTTATGCTAATAAGCATGTGTATTGCAAATTACAATGATGGCCTTCGGATGGCCTTCGGATGGCCTTCGGAGTGAGTTTCCTCACTCCGAAGGCCATCAAATCTTCACAAGAGACCACTGTTCTGTTCGTACGTCTCATGTTGAATGTGAAAGTGGCCCCCAATCCCTTACACTAATACCTAATCCCCACCTCGAGTTACTAGGTGGGCCTACCATAGGGATACAAATACCTGTCTAGGGAGGAGACACTATAGCAGCTCTCTCTCTCTCACTCAAACATTTACCAGCCTCTAGCACACAACTACCACAAATGAAAGAGGTGTAGCTATTGGCTGTGGCACATGATAACTCTTTCCTACTTTACATATGCTCCACCCCTGAATACAAAATTAAACATTTGCAAATCACGTTAACGGCTGTTAGCACGATTTGCGGAATTCTCTCCTGCGGTAACTCCTTGGAAAATGACCCCCCTAGTGAGGTAGCCCATGCCACACAGGTTTCTTGCTAGTGGGTGAGATTTGGAGTTCTTCATGGTAATCCCTTTTTCTTGTTTATTGTCAGGTTTTTGCTAATGTTTATTTCAGTTTGGCAGACTGGGATGCTTGAGCTATCCCAGGATTTTGGATGTTGAAGCTTTCAAGGGAAAGCCACCTTCTCTACAAAATCAAAGGTCTGAGATATTATGCTGTAGGGATGTTTAAACACGAGTATAATGAACATTAATCGAAACAAAAAAACCCCAAACCTCTGAAACAAAAAAATAAAGCAAAGCAAAATTTGTGCACATTCCCAATGGAAATTACTATTTTTCAACATAAATAACTTTGAGAATGACCCTGTCTTATTAAATATGGAAAGTCTCTTTAAGAAACCTATGCTATAGTCAGGATACTTAATTGGAATGGGAGTGGTATGGAATATACTAATGTTTGTTTGTTTTTTCCTTTCAGGAACTGGAATTTTCTAATTTGTTTGCAGTCCTTCACTGTATCCACTCCTTCTTTGCTGCCAAAGTTGCCTGTTTGGACCCTCTTTATGTAGGTAACCAGGCCACGGCTGCTGCTACTAGTGCACCTACACCCCCTGTTGCTGCTGCCGCCACCACAGTGGGTGCTAGCAAAGTAAAGTACAGTATCTGACATCTTGAAGTGCAGCACCACCGTTTAGCAACCGTATTTATTAATCAAATCTTGGGGCTCTTGGGGATTCCTGAACTCTTGGGGATTCCTGAACAAGGAAACCAGTTCCTAAAATAAACATATTGCAGTTCCAGCAGAAGAATTTGAAGGTCATTCTGGAATCATACATTCATCTGAATAAATATATCTCAAGCTGAGATAACAGGATAAGATATTTAAGCTGCCAATATGAACTACTGGTACTTTGGGTGTCCTCCAAGTACTACTGAAGACAAAAAGGAAATAATAGACTGAAGTATTTAAGGATTAGAAAAAAAAATAATTGTTTAGATCAATATAAGAAGAGAACTGTTGATGGTTTCTGAATTTTTTAAAAATAAATTGTCTTAGTGGGCAATGAACTAATGCCTGAGAACTGTATCATATTATATATGTATATATATATATAAAAAGAAAAATTGGGAACATACCAGAGAGACAAGCATGAAAAGACATTTCTGTAAATATCTCTTCAAGAAAAGCACTTTAAATGATCTTGTTAATCCCATGCAGTAGCAACACATGTACATTTACAGTTTAGTGTGATATGGTATGTCATATCGTGTGACACATCACATTAAATTGCATTAATAAGAAGTCATTGTTCTCTTAGGGAATTGTATTACAGTGTGGCAACCTTGGCACAAACTACTGTGACAAGTTGTAATTCACATTATGTCACTAGAGTAGAAAATGCTTGAGCTATCCCAGGATTTTGGAAGTTGAAGCTTTCAAGGGAAAGCCGCCTTCTCTACAAAAACAAAGGTCTGAAATGTTATGCTGTAGGGATGTTTAAACACGAGTAACGTATGAAGAGTTGATTTTTAGTGTTCATGGTTTTTCATTAACAAAACAAATGTATGCATAAAAGCATAACAGAGCCACAGATGTGCAGACAAACCATTACTGTAAATCTGAGCAGAGGGGAGGAAGGAGTACTGTACTGTTGAGCCCTGTGCAGGCCTGGCTTGAACTATGGTAATAGTGCTCACCAAATATCGCGACCAAATCCCAAAGAGCATACAAAATTAATTTTGCTAAAATTAACAATGAAAGCAACACTGTCTGTTTTTACTCAATTAATGCTCAATCTAGAGGGACTTAAAGTTGTAATCTTCATATAAATTGTCTTCAAATCATGTAATGCCACTTAGGAATTAATGGAGTTGCCTAGATAAATTCCCTGGGCTGAAAGATTTCCCTTCCTTCGAAGGTGGCGGAAGTAGGAAGTGTGGGAAAGTGTATGTGGGACTTCATTTTGAAATCCCCTTCTATACTTTACCACTTATACCTTGCTATTGCAGTAAAATAGGTGCAAAGGTCTGCAGGCACTTTTTTACCCATGGTTTTTGCCAGCTCTGAATTTTTAAAGGCAAAATCTCTGAAGAGTTGTTTTTTGAAGATTGTCTTGCTAGATTATATTGCTGGTCTATAGGTACAAAGTATCTATGGCCCTGCAAGCTATCCAGTCAGTTTTAAAATGTTCCCCATTACAGAAACATTGAAGCAATCATTAATAGCAGCAATCCACCACTGGTTGTAGAACATCCTTATTTTCCATGGCACCAGACATTTCCAGTTTACAGCACATTCTAGGTATCATTCATCAGTAGTATCACGTCATTTTTAAGATTGTCTGAATACATTCGTGGGCTGCCATATGCCTAAATTACACCAATTTTTTTTAAAGCAAATATATATGTTTCAGATTAATTTGAAAATTGTCCCGTGAAAACTACCTGCACTACTTAATTCTGGAAGTTTTCAGGGAAATTTATGCACATACTTTGCAAAATCGAAAAATATATGTGTAAATTCAAACCCTGCCCAGAATCCATGCCCCAGAATGACTCTCCCTTGTGTGCCTAAAATTACACTCATACAGGATGTCTGCATATAACTGTATGCTCATTTCTGCCATGCAATTTTCAAAAGGGCAATTTCTGAGGGTAAAGCACTGCTTGACCTGCAGAAGTCTCTTTGAAACTTTCCTACAAGTGGATTAGTGGAGGTGTTTAATGGCCAAATATGCCAATTTTGGTGCATAAATCTCTTCTGTTTGGGATGTCTATGATAGTACTGGTTTCTAAATACAGACTCATATGAACAGTAATGCAGAGCAATAGCTTCTCCCTAGACATAATTAATTGTATTAGCTTTTTTAGTTATATTATTTATTTAGTACTGATTTTTTTTTCTTAATGCCAGATTATATTTCCAAGAGAACAAGGACTTTCAGGTTGTGCCATCTGCACCCAGAATTTTGTCAGATCTAAATGTATAATAAGAACACAATGTCTTCAAGTGATCTGAATAATAGTAATACTTGATATAAAAAGGTCCCACACACTAGTTTTATAATATACAAAATATTTCATCTCTAGGATTTTTACAATTCAAAATGAAGTCCATGATTTTCTCACAAAGTCCTTTACAGCTTTAACAGGAACCTGAACTGCTAATGAAAAATACATAAAGGGGCGGATTTTCAGAGCCCTGCTCGCCTAAATCCGCCCAAAACCGGGCGGATTTAGGCGAGCAGGGCCCTGCGCGCCGGTGAGCCTATTTTACATAGGCTCACCGGCGCGCGCAGAGCCCCGGGACTCGCGTAAGTCCCGGGGTTCTCCGAGGGGGGCGTGTCGGGGGCGTATTGGGGGGCGGGCCCGGTCATCGCGGCGTTTCAGGGGCGTGTCGGCAGCGTTTTGGGGGCGGGTACGGGGGTGTGGCTACGGCCCGGGGCGGTCTGGGGGCGTGGCCGCACCCTCCGTACCCGCCCCCAGGTCGCGGCCCGGCGCGCAGGAGGCCCGCTCGCGCGCGGGGATTTACTTCTCCCTCCGGGAGGCTTAAATCCCCGGAGAAAGGTAAGGGGGGGGTGTAGACAGGGCCGGGCGGGTGGGTTAGGTAGAGGAAGGGAGGGGAAGGTGAGGGGAGGGCGTTAGAGGATTCCCTCCAAGGCCGCTCCAATTTCGGAGCGGCCTTGGAGGGAACGGGGGTAAGCTGCGCGGCTCGGCGCGCGCCGGCTATACAAAATCGATAGCCTTGCGCGCACCGTTCCAGGTTTTTAGCAGATACGCGCGACTCCGCGCGTATCTACTAAAATCCAGCGTACTTTTGTTTGTGCCTGGAGCGCAAACAAAAGTAGGCCTATTCGCGCTCCTTTTAAAATCCGCCCCAAAGTGTTCTTCACAACAATTTTTTGCAGATACTTGTACATAAAAACATAGGAACATTAGAAATGCCATACTGGGTCAGATTAAAGATTCATGAAGCCCAGCATCCAGTCTCGGTCACAAGTACCCAGCAGGATCGCAAAGAATAGAGTCAGTCCTTGTCGCTCATAACCAGTAATTCTACCCAACCAAAAAAGAGCCAGAACACCCAAATTTGATCAAATCAGGGTTGTCAACTTTCAGTAAATTTAGTGACAATCACTAAAAAATTCCACACTAAAAATAAATTGCATATCCATAAAAATAATTTCATGTTAATAAAATATTATTGAGCAGTGAGGCCTGACTGAAATGCAACGGGTGCAGGCTCTGTGAGGCTGCACTACATGGGAGTTGAGGACTATGCCTTGGTATATAAAGGGGTGAATCTCAGGTTAATAACTCCATCTGTGAACAAAATAGCTATGGTAAAATCTGTGGCCATGAAAAAGTTAGGATGTCTGTAAAAACCTTGCAGATTGTCAGTAAAACATATGTTTAGTTAGCAATCCTAGATCAAAACTACTTTTAAAGACATGAATAAGAGAGGAAAATTACTCCAATATATGGGAACATAAGGGGATTTTTAATATAGCCATCATGAGTCCTACATTTATCGCTACTTAGCCGGCTAAAATAGGAACTTATCCGGCAAAGTGGTAGTGCTGAATATCTGGCTATGTTTAGCAGCTGCCACTTGCCGGATAATTATTTAACTGGCTAAGTAGATAGCTGGATATCTTGGGGGGCAGGCAATGGGCTTATTGAGGCAGAGCAACTTATTTGGTTTTCTTTACAAGATAAGTGCCTATATTAAGCTTTAAACCGGTTAAGTTAGTCAATTAAGTTAGATCTGAACAATAGCTGGTCTACAGTTATCCAGATATAACGTATTTGCTAACTAGAACTTATCTGGTTATATTCGGCAGCATAGTTGTGCTACTGAATATCCCTTCTATGTTATCCAGGTAAGTTATATCTTTGAATATTTGGCCCCAAACATTTTATAGGTTGATGGGCCCATCTAAACATATACTTTACTTTCAAAAAAAGCTATTGTTCCCGACAAGAGATTAATATGTCTTCCTTAATTTTGTAAAAGTTAAGTTTAAATAAAAACAGGGTCTCCAACTGTTGCAACTTGTCAAAAGCTCTTGAAAATTTTGCAAAGTCTGAAATGCAGAATATTAAATTATCCACGAATAAAATGTGACTGTGTCCCATGGTACCAATTTGTTACCCCTCTGATATTAGGATTCTTTCCACTCTGCTCTATGAAGACTTCCAGATAAGAGACTAAAGCAAAGGGGGAAAAGGGCTCCCTTGGCATATTCCCTGCAACAGAGAAAACCAATCTGAAAAACATCCATTAATTGTTACCGGTTCTTACAGACATATTGCAAAGCCTAAACCCAGGTGTGGAAATGTGTCCTACATCCAAACTTTTCCATTATATTCCTTATAAATAGCCAACTTATTTTGTCAAATGCATTTTTATTTTAGATCACAGCAGAAAATGACATTAGGTCCATGCTGTGATACTTAACTGGTTATATATTATATAACTGGCTAATTAATGGTGTTTATCCAGTGGTGCAGTAATGCTACTGAATATACCCGGCTATCTTAAAGTTAGCTGTTATGTATGTATAGGACTGCCCTATGACCCAGCCAGAGTTAGCCGGCTAACTAAATTCCTCACGGAACACCTCCTGCCCGCCCCTGAAACACTCCAATTTATTCGGCTAAATTCTAGCCGTAACTTGATATTTGCTAGAATTTTGCTGGATACAGGCTGAACATATCCAGGCAAGCTATTTACATGGATAATGATTATGTAATCTGTTTAAATGGCATTTAAATATGGACCTCACTTTGGCTACTCCAGTTTGCCCAAGTATTTCTTTCCACCACACTGATATGATGAACATAATCCCAGGTGACATCCATAGAGCACGACTGCTTGTAAAAATATCCCCTTATCCAAGAGAATTGATGTCATCTTCAGCCTCTGTGCTCTACCTTTTTTTTTATTGTTAAGAAAAGATCTGATATTTAGTTAACACCTCCCTTCTCACATCTTACCACAAAGCTTGTAAGAATATAAATAGTTACCAGTACTGGCATGGTTGTTGCGTGATCATCATTAACTCTTTGGTCTCTGGGGAGTTTTAATCTGCTGGCACCAACCCAACTGTCCCCATGGTTTGTGGTATCAAAAGGCCATGCTTTTGCTACCTTATCACTTTTTTTTGCAACTAAATATACTGTGTTTATCCCATGCCTTCTTGCATTCTGTTACTGTTCTAGCTTCTACCTTTTCCTCTGATGGGCCTTCCATGCATCCACTACATTTTCCATGAAAATCTATAATCTGTTGTTCCTGAATCATGACCCCCTTGTACCAGAACTTGTTCTTAATGGAAAAAGCTATATTTCTTGTGCATTATTAAAACCTTTCAGGTATGTGAGTGTCTATCATATCTCCCATTTCTCCTCTTCTCTAAAGTTTGCACATTTAGGTCCTGATGACACATCCTATAAGGCTTTGGCGTAGATCCCAAATCATTGTGATTGTCCTTCTCTGACCGTCTCTATTCTGTTTATACTAGAGGTATGGTCTCAAGAATTGGACACAATATTCCAAAGTAGGGCTCACCAATACCCTGTATATTGGTATAATCACTTCCTTTTTTTCTATTAGTTATGCCTCTCCCTTTACACCTTGGCATCTCTCTGGATCTGGCCACTACTCTGTTTCACTCTTTCACTACCATGAAACTACTGGATGTAGTCCCTCTCAGATCTCTTTAGTGCTTAGTGGATATCAATACCTCACCACCACAAACCCCCTTTCACTTCCCACGATCACCACTGTGTTTCACTGTATTGGATTTCTCTACACCTAATGTTTCACTCTGCATTTTTACACTTCCCAACATGTGGAATGTTGGAAAGAATTATATAAAAGAGGTCATTGTTTGTTCATCTGTTGCTCAATGGCTTGCAGGAAGAAAATTGGAATATTTCAGCCAATTTCAAAAACCAGAAACATTGTGTCACTATTTTCAGAAAATGGACCTTTCTAAATAATCCTCATTGCTTTACAATGGGGAGAACACCCCAGTCTCATGTGCCAACACCTCCCCCAAACAGACATACTTCACTCCTGTAGACTCATGCCACAGTTCCTTTACACACATCCAAAATCCTCTCACTCACCCACTCCTACCATACACAGACACATTCACAGTCATGCACAGACATCTGTGATTATTCACTCTTTTTGTTGTCTGGGTATATGTGTGTATCACAGATAACTCACCTGCTTAGTAGATATGGACCTCATGTAGTTTAAATATCCAAATTATGAACATTATTGCTTCCTCCAACCTAACCTGTGAACACCTCCTTGAAAAAGTATCAGAATTCACATTATTTTACCTGTATACAGGGTCCTTAATTTACAGACAGTACTTTTACCCAGACTAATAGCCATTGCATACGTAAATAGTTTGTGAAAATGTTCCTCTTAATCTATTTACATCTATGCTGTTTTTGTGCATCTTGCCTAATAAATTACTTTAATTACTTTAGAAATAATGCCTTATGTTTGTCTATTTTAAACAAACCATGCCAGATCAAGTTTGATTGCATATATTAATATTGCCTTTAATCTGTCACAATTTTAACAGATATTTTAACAACTGAATGTATAATGATACAGCATAGTTGGTCCCTACAATCAGTGATATTGCCCCCTGTTTTGGAAATAACACAAAGGTGTTCATTCCTCATCCGCGCAGGCAAGTTAGGAATCTTAGGCTGGCCATCAAACCATTTGACTAAGAAAAGAGCCAAGTGGGAATTGACCATTGTGTAGTAGGTTGAGATAAACCTATCAGCAGGGGTGGCTCAATGCGACCTATGGTCTGAGGTGAGGAAAAATATGGTGCGCACCCCCCCCCCCCAACCACCACCACCACCAGGCATGGCGCAGGTCAAATCAGCAAGAGCTCCTGGGAATCCCCCTTGGAGTCAAGCCCTTTTGGGCAATTTGAAATGCCGGGGAAGGGGGAAGGCAGGTTCAGGGTTCCCAGAGGAGTGGCAGAGAGTATTAGTGATATGTCTAGGAAGCTGATAACCCTTGATACACTCCCAGAACTCTACCATCTGCCTCCCACCTTTCCCCAACATTTGCCCTCTGGGGAAGTGGGAGATGGTTAATGATGCGTATCTGTGTGTAAAACACACCCTCTGGTGAAAGGGTATTGGGCATCTAGGTGAATCTTACAGCCTGGTATCCAGCCCCACTGCAACCCCCAGCCTTCTCCCTACATAGAAGCAATTAAAAATGATGCACCTATAAATAATAGATTGCACATGAAAAAGTACAGTCTTCTGAGATAAAAACATCACTTATAACAGGTATATTGTATTTAAGAATATCAGATTTTCCATACTGGGTCGGACCAAAAGTCTACCCAGCCCAGTATCCTGTTTCCAACAGTGGCCAAGCCAACTCACAGGTACCTGGTAGGATCCTAAAAGGTGGATGGATTCCATGCTGCTTATCCCATGGTTAAGCAGTGGATTTTCCCAACTCCACCTTAATAATGGTTTATGTATTTTTCTTCCAGGAACTTGTTCAAACCTTTTTTAATCCCAGCTATACTAACAGCTTTCACCAAATCTTCTGGCAACAAATTCCAGAGTTTATTTATGCAGTGAGTAAAATTATTTTCTCCTATTTGTCTGAAATGCATTGCCTAGTAACTTTTTTGTGTGTTCCCTAGTCTTTGTACTTTTTTAAACAACCCGTTTCACTCCACTAATTATGTTATAGACCTCTATCATATATTATATTTATATGCACTATTATGATGCCAATCAGAAACACTGCAAAAACCAAGGTAATTGGGATCCATATGGAATTAGGCTATTGTTAAGTGCATTAAGGGTGAACTTGGCCTTCAGAAATCCATGAGTAAAACTGAATTACAAATTACAATATATTAAACCTCCCATATCAAAAACAGCACTAACTGCCAGCACTCAACCAGTGATAACCCTACCCATGAAAAGCAACAATGCAAATATGACATTAGGCCCTAAACTGCCAATACAGCTCCTATTAAGAACCAGAACAGGCCAGGCTGCTCTAGACCCCTACACAGAAAGTACACGCTAGCAGAATATCTCACCTCAAGTCACACATGCAGAACACAGACAGACCCTAAAAATACAGAGTAAAGAGACAATAAATTGCAAATAGAAATGTAGAGTCAAAAACTGAACTGGAAGCCACAACAAACCAAACTTCATATCTAGTGCAACAATGGAAAAACAAAAACATCACCATTCCTCATAAAACAAACAATACATTCAAGAAAAAAAGAACATCAATCATAGTAAAAACAAACTAAAAAAATGAATTTCAAAATAGCTGACAAATAGAACATGCAATAATTAAACCCCTATAAGATTGTTTAAACATTTCCTAAAAATCATTATTTAAAAAGAGCAGATTCATCACAACACCAAATAATTAAAACAAATAAGGATACAAATTTCCCCCGTCTCCATATCTGGGAACTTCTGATTTCCAGTTACTCTGAGATTGTCGTGAAAGATTGGGAAGAGGAGGACTGCATACAAACTTTGTCCTCTATTTCATAAACACATACGAAAACACACACTTCTTCACATTCGCTCACACACTCACACATACATTCTTCTCCCCCTCTGGAATGCACAAGCCGCAGAAGCCTCCATCTTCAGACCACACAGCAATTAGGACTACTCCTCTTTCCTCTTGTGACAGAGCAGACACTGCTCCTGCTCCTTCTGACTGCAGTGATTGAGTCTCCTTAGCAACCACAGGGGCCCACATGATACAATTACTTATGCTGGGCTTGCACAAGCAGGAAGAAAAAAGGAGCCGCAATAGTTCCCTATACCTCTGCTATGTCACTTCCAAAACTGTCATGCTCTAGACAAGTGGTTCCCAACCTGTCCTTGAGGACCCCCAAGAAGTCACGTTTTCGGGAAATCCCCAATGAATATGCATAAAATAAATTTGCATTTTATAGAGGCAGTTCATGCAAATTTGCATATTCATTGGGGATATCCTAAAACCCCGACTGCCTGGGGGTTCCTCAGGACAGGTTTGGGAATATCTGCTCTAGACAGTTGCCTACTTCTTCTACTGGCCCTGCACTCTCTCCCATTCTCACCCTTACATACATTTTTGCCAACTCTCCTCTCCTCTTCCCTTCCCTTTATTCCCCTCCCCGTATCCCCTTCCCTCTCATTCATTCACCCCTTAGCCCTTCTCCTCTCACTCACCACTTTCCTTCCCTTTACCCCTTCTCTCTCACTCACTCACTTGCACTACATACCCTTTCTCTCCCCTTACCCCTTTCCCTCTTACTCACTCTTCTTCCCTTTTCTTCCATTCCCTATCCTCTTGCATCTTTCTAATGGATTCTTCCTCTCACAACGTCTTCCTGTCATCTCACTCTCTCTCATCTCCATTCCATTCCCTTCTCATTCTCCCCCTTTTCCTTTTACTCAATCATCTCAGCTTCCCTTCCTCCCTTTCCTTCTCACTGAGGACAGGGAAGAGTGTGAGGACAGGGAAGAGTGAGAAGTTCTCATTCACCCCTACTCATCTACTTCCATTGCCACTGTCTCATCTTGCCTCCCTCACCTCTCAGAGATCTTCTTCCTGCCCATAGAGGGAGGTGGGTGGGAACCCCAGGGGCATGTCGTCTAATCTGCACCATCGCTTTACTTTATTGCTGCCTGCAGCAGTGAAACCTGCAGGCATATCATCAAAACCATGCTGTCGTACATCCATTTCTCCTCTGTATGGGATTCCCATCTCCTGCAAACAATACCACTGTTGTTCTCTTTTTCCTGACTATGAGGGGTGAGGGCCCCACAGAAACATCATCCTAATTGCACCAATGATAAGAACATAAGAACATAAGAAATTGCCATGCTGGGTCAGACCAAGGGTCCATCAAGCCCAGCATCCTGTTTCCAACAAAGGCCAAACCAGGCCACAAGAACCTGGCAAGTACCCAAACACCAAGAAGATCCCATGTTACTGAAGCAGTTAATAGCAGTGGCAATTCCCTAAGTAAACTTAATTAATAGCAGTTAATGGACTTCTCCTCCAAGAACTTATCCATACCTTTTTTGAACCCAGCTACACTAACTGCACTAACCACATCCTCTGGCAACAAATTCAACAGCTTAATTGTACATTGAGTGAAAAAGAATTTTCTCCGATTAGTCTTAAATGTGCTACTTGATAACTTCATGGAATGCCCCCTAGTCCTTCTGTTATCCGAAAGTGTAAATAACCAAATCACATCTACTCATTCAAGACCTCTCATGATCTTAAAGCCCTCTATCATATTCCCCCTCATCCATCTCTTCTCCAAGCTGAACAGCCCTAACCTCTTCAGCCTTTCCTTATAGGGGAACTGTTCCATCCCCTTTATCATTTTGGTTGCCCTTTTCTGTACCTTCTCCATTGCAACTATATCTTTTTTGAGATGCGACGACCAGAATTATACACAGTATTCAAGGTGCGGTCTCACCATGGAGCGATACAGAGGCATTATGACATTTTCCGTTCTACTAACCATTCCCTTCCTAATAATTCTTAACATTCTATTTGCTTTTTTGAATGCTGCAGCACAGTGAGCCGACGATTTTAAAGTATTATCCACTATGATGCCTAGATGCCTATATGCCTAGATGATGCCTCTCTTCTCACATTGAGGAACCATGTTATTGTTATCATTTCTATTCTCTTCTACTTCTTGTTACCCCCCTCCCAGTTTTGATTTCCCTGTTAAAATGTAATTTCCAAGCTTAACCCGTTTGCTGTAAACCGACATGATGTCCACAACTAATGCCGGTATATAAAAATGTTTAAATAAAATTAAATAATAATAAATAAATATGTCTCCTGGGTGGTAGCTCCTAATATGGAACCTAACATTGTGTAACTACAGCAAGGGTTATTTTTCCCTATATGCAACACCTTGCACTTGTCCACATTAAATTCCATTTGTCATTTGGATGCCCAATCTTCCAGTCTTGCAAGGTCCTCCTGTAATGTATCACAATCTGTTTGTGATTTAACTACTCTGAATAATTTTGAATCATCTGCAAATTTGATAACCTCACTCATCTTGTTCCTTTCCAGATCATTTATATATATATTGAAAAGCACCGGACCAAGTACAGATCCCTGAGGCACTCTACTGTTTACCGTTTTCCACTGAGAAAATTGACCATTTAATCCTACTCTCTGTTTCCTGCCTTTTAACCAGTTTGCAATCCACAAAAGGACATCGCCTCCTATCCCATGACTTATTAGTTTTCTTAGAAGCCTCTCATGAGGGACTTTTTCAAGTCTTCTGAAAAATCCAAATACACTACATCTACCGTTTATCCACATGTTTATTAATCCCTTCAAAAAAATGAAGCAGATTTGTTAGGCAAGACCTCCCTTGGGTAAATCCAATGTGCCTTTGTTCCATTAAACCATGTTGTTCTATGTGCTCTTCGATTTTGATCTTTAGAATAGTTTCCACTATTTGTCCCTGTATTAAAGTCAGGCTAACTGGTCTATAGTTTCCTGATCACCCCTGGAGCCCTTTTTAAATATTGGGGTTACATTGGCCACCCTCCAGTCTTCAGGTACAATGGATGATTTTAATTATAGTTACAAATTTTAACTAATAGATCATACATTTAATTTTTGAGTTCCTTCAGTACCCTAGGATGCATACCATACGGTCCACGTGATTTGCTACTCTTCAGTTTGTCAATCTGGCCTACTACATCTTCCAGGTTCACAGTGATTTGGTTCAGTTCATCTGACTCTCAGCCTTGAAAACCATCTCTGGAACTGGTATCCTCCCAACATCAACACAGAAGCAAAGAATTAATTTAGTCTTTCTGCAATAGCCTTATCTTCTCTAAGAGCCCCTTTAACCCCTCGGTCATCTAACGGTCTAACTGACTCCCTCACAGGTTTCTTGCTTCAGATATATTTTAAAAAGGTTTTTTTATGAGTTTATGCATCTATGGCCAACTTCATTTCAAATTCTCTGTTCACCTGTCTTATCAATGTTTTACACTTAACTTGACAATGCTTATGCTTTATCCTATTTTCTTCATATGGATCCTTCTCCCAATTTTAGAAGGATGGGGTTTTTTTTGTTAAATAGCCTCTTTCACCTCACCTTTTAACTATGCCAGGCCTTAATGCAATTTGAGGTGGCTGCAGCAGGAGGCACTTTTTGCCACTCCAAAATTTTGCCGCCTGAGGCAACTGCCGCACCATACCTCATGATAGTACTGATTCTACCCATCAGGTGCTAAGGCCTTGCTTTCTTTAGGCCATTAATGTCATAGCTTACTTCTTCCTATCTGTTATCAAACCTGTAAAATGAAAAATACATCCTTCTTAAATTTTGGCTGAAGTACTGAATCCAAATAATTCTTCCTGTTTTATATCAAAATAAGCCTCTTGCTTGAACAAATTAGTATATAATTTCTTAAATCTTTCCCTTATTGTATTCTGACAGGTAGATTTTAAAAGTGTTGCTCGCATAAAAATTGCCTCATTCACCCATCTGTGGGCAGTGCAAGCAACGCAAATTTTAGAAGCTGGCAAGTACGCATATACATACTTGTGCGCGTGTCAATAATAAGGAGGTAGAAAAGGGGCGGGGAATGGGTATTCCAGGGTGGGATCAAGACTTACGTGTTTATCCCCTGAATTTTGCAAGGCTGAACATGGCAACACATGCTATGTTACTTGTGTAACTTTATAACTGGTTCTGATGACGTGCAAGTCTTAAAATTGTGGCCCACAGGGATCCTGAACACTGGGGGAGGGGAGGGAGGGAAGAAGCAAGGGAGAGAAAGAGAGAGAGAGAAAAAAAAGACATTCTATCTCCCACTGTAAAAGGGGCACTTTCAACTCAGGGTGCTTTTTTTTTGGGGGGGGGGGCAGTGTTATATTGGTTTGCCTAGGGTGCAAGGGTCTGTAGACCCTTGTAACATTGCCCCTCCCAAAAAAAAGTCTTGGGGGACCCTCCTGACCCCCACAAGACTTGCCAAAAGTCCCTGGTGGTCCAGCGGGGGTCCAGGATTGACCTCCTGCACTCAGGCCGTCAGCTGCCAGTATTCAAAATGGAGCCGATAGCCTTTGCCCTCACTATGTCACAGGGGCCGACCAATGCTCCTACCATGTGACAGGGGCTGACCAATGGCACCGGTAACCAGTGACATAGTAAGGACAAAGGCTATCGGCACCATTTTCAATACTGGCAGCCGAGGGCGTGAGTGCAAGAGATGGCTCCCGGACCCCCTGCTGGACCACCAGGGAGTTTAGGTAAGTCTTGGTTGTTTAAATTCTCTCCTTTAGACGGCCAAATAATTGGGCGAAGATTTGTTGTATTCGTGGAGAATCGCGATACGTTTCGCTTCCCCATGAATACAATGAACCTGGCCCTGTACATTGCAGATTACCAATATGTAGGAAACGAATGCACACCCCTAGGACATACTATCTCGCAATCTCACTCAGCTGTGCTAGATAGCTCCAATGCCATCATACTATTACTGCTTTTCGTTCTTCATATATTGATATACCTTAGTGTTAATCCCTGCGTTTACCATATATTTTGAAATGACTCTATCCCCTTAACTCCCCTGTTGCCCCTGCCCTTGTTTTTTGTATCTCTCTTTTCTCTGTTAACAACGTTCTATGTAAGAGTCCCACCTCACCACTCATGCCTCCCTACATGGACTTAATTCCTCGCATCCCTGCTTAGCTGTGCTAGATGACCCCCAATGCCAAGTGATCACATTGTTTCTGTCTTACGTTACTCACATATCTTGATATGCCTTTAGCATTAGCATTATTCTCTGTGTTAATCATATTTTTTTTAATGATTTTATCTCCTTAACTCCCCTGTTGCCCCTGCTCCTGTTTTATGTAACTCACTTACTCTGTTAACAACGTTCGATGTAAACCGGCATGATTGTCCACGAATGTCGGTAGATAAAAGTCTTAAATAAATAAATAAATAAATAGATAAGACACTGCCCCTCTGTCTCAAGAGCATATGACTGCTTTGACTAATCATTGAGCTTACCCTACTGAAAGGATAAGATTTATTTTTACATAACTTAGCCCAGTAGTTTGTTTTTTTTTAAGAAAATTAATTATGTGACTATTCTTGAAGTCTGAAGTTTTGTAAACTGCTGAATCTTAATTCTAGTTCTTAAATGATGATTTCATGGAACTGTGTTGTATGTCACTCTTATATCATTTAAGCAATAAGGCATAACAATATCCTATTCATTCTTAAGTATACCCATACAGAGTAGAGGTGTTGTTGGGGGGTGGGAGGGTAGAATTGGGGAGGGGTTTGCATTTGCTGGTGTACATTTCAAAATTTCAACATACGTGAGTAGAAAGTTTCTTAAAAACTTTCTCTGTAGGAGTTAGAATGTGCAGGTCAATTTGGTGGGCACATTTTCAGTGCTGACTTAGGCACATAAATCTGCTTTGAAAATTGGTGTAACTTGTGCATCATTTGCAACCAATTCATGCATGAACTTCTAAAATTATCCCACCTATCTTCATCACTTATGTGCAACCTTTGATTGTTTTATGGTGATCCTAAAATACATTTTACAGTATCTAGATGAAACCTGAACCATCATGCTTGGATATCAGTAGAGGTGAAAACCTTCATCTGTCACTCAGGAAGCAGCATGTTTTTCGATTTATTTTAGAATTGACAGCAGCGAGTGACACTATTAATTCTGACCCAAATTATAGACCCATTCTCTGTCTATGGGAAAATAGCCTCATACAGGAGGCCCTATATTTGTTATCATAAGAGTGATACAATTTCTTTTTGATTGAAACATTCTATATCAGCAAATTACATTCTGAGCTGTACTTATGTTATGGCAGCTTCAATATAAGTTCTTCTAGGCTTATGAGTGTAATTTTATCTTGTTTACTTTTTCTGTTTTCATTTTAGCACAGTGGTGAAAAGTGCAAAGTTTTCAGTGATGGGCCAGTGCAGCCCTGCAGTATCTTTTTAACTGTAAATGTATTGTTAAAGAATAATCAGTATTTGTCAAAAAATATTATATCTACAAAGAAATGGGCACTTATTAAATAAAAGATGCAGCAATCTTTCCCTCTAGAATGATTTAAACTGTTTTGGTTTTCAGATAACATATGCCTCAACTTGGCCTGTGCAAGTTTATTATTTTGATATAAGGAAAGAAAGAGATCAAAGATCAAGCAGAGTCTGTGGTAGTATAAAAGGAAGAGGAAAAGGGCAAACTTAATGAACCCTGTGATAATTTTGTGCCATTCTATGTTGCTATGTTCTTCACTTTCGCATTTCTTTCAGGTACTTTTCATCAGTTTTCCAATACATTGCTATGTCTTGAAATGTTGCAAAACCTTATGTTTTCAAAAACATAAACATGGTATTATTGTAAAAGAATGTCACCTTATAAATTATTAAAACATAGTACCAATTTTACCATTTTGATGAATAAAACCATGTAATGAAAAAAATAACAGAATTCCAAATTGCTTCAAATTGTTTTGTAAAATATGTAGCAGATACATTTAACTGTTTTAACGTTTTAACTATTTATGTCTGTTTTGTTCTTAGTTGAGTGGCGCTCATTAGCAAGGAATTCTACCAGAAATAGCATTTGCATTTTAATCTCTAAAGGCCCTATTTCCTAAGCTTCAGTAATGTGTTAACACAAAGAAACAGCATTTATGGCACATAAGAAATATTAGCATGGAAATAATTAAAAAAAAATTGTAATTTCTACACATTATTTTCTGGCACACAAATCGGGTAAAATGTAGGTATGATATGGAGATTGAATGATGTACATTGGGCCTGATTTTCAAAAGTATTTATGTGCTTAAACCTGGGTTTTACATGTGTAAATGCACCTTACCTGAGTGGATGGCGTTTTGAAAATTGCTACAATAGTAATTACATCTGCGTGCAAAATTCCTTTTGAAAATTCACCTGATAGTGTTAAACTTCACAAGGCATGTTATTCACTGAAATTTAACTACCCTTCAGATTAACTAAACTTGTTCACATGAGAGGAACAAAGGAGCACCTGGAGTCAGCCATCGATATTTTGAAAAATGGCTTTGGCAGGGCAGGAGCAAGTGGGAGGGGGGGTCACTCCTTCCTCCAATAGATGACAGGGAGAGGGTTCAGGGGAGGGTTTGAATATAAATCTTTCATTCCTTCTGGAACAAAATATTATCATAGGTATATAGTATGTAAATATTTGGGTGAATCAGCCTTTTTTGGGCTTGTCTTTTGGAGATGTGGGGGATGTAGCAAGGACATTTATGATGGATTGTCTTTCATACTCCACATATATTTTTTCAGGCTGTGATTTATTTTTTTTTATTTTTTTTTACAAATATCACTGAATATCTAATTTTATGCCATTCTGTTTGAGGGTTTGTCCACTATATTTGCCTCCAGAGACCAAAAATATTTTAGGTGAATGAAAACTTTAGTATAAATTCAGTGTGCAATGTGTCTCATTGACTAATGGATTCTAAGTTATGTTCTCAGTGGAGAGCAAAGCAAACAATTCTAGAACAATAAAAAAAATGTACTATATATTTTATAAATATTATGGTCCAAGAAATTGGCAGAGGTTCAATCATACCAACTATTTATTTCATTTTCTATTATTTCTGTGAATGTTTGTAATATGTACAGTAGATTAATATTTGAGACAGACAAACTGTATGTCACTTGACAGTTTAAGCTCCTTAATGTATCAAAAATAAGGCATTGTAACTTATGTTTTTTTGTAATGGAGCATAGTAAGATAATATAAAATAAATACCATTTTACTACCTTTGCAGTATATTTATTTTTGTTCCCTCATTTAAGAGATTGCAGGAAAATATTTAAAACAGCAGTACAAATTAGGAGTTTGATTGCCCCCTGGTATTTTATAGGGGTGTGCATTCGGATTGACCGCATTAGTAAAACGCAACTCATATTTTTTTTTTACTTAAAAAATTGATTCGACATAAACGATCGGATTTCCCACATATCGAACATAGATATGTTCGATATGTGGGAAATCGCGATTGTTGAGCCAAAATAAAAATATAAACCCCCTCACCCTCCTTAATCCCCCCCCCCCCCGACTTACCACAACTCCCTGGTGATGGAGCGAGGAGTGAGGACGCCATTTCTGCAATCCTTGGCGAGAAGCATGTGACGTCGGCGGCACGTCGAGTGACGCGGCGTCACGTGATTCCCGGCTCGTTCGCGCCGGACGGCTCGTTCGGCCCAAAAAGAACTTTTGGCCAGCTTGGGGGGGCCTCCTGACCCCCCCAAGCTGGCCAAAAGTTCTTTTGGGCCGAACGAGCCGTCCGGCGCGAACGAGCCGGGAATCACGTGACGCCGCGTCACTCGACGTGCCGCCGACGTCACATGCTTCTCGCCAAGGATTGCAGAAATGACGTCCTCACTCCTCGCTCGATCACCAGGGAGTTGTGGTAAGTCTGGGGGGGGGATTAAGGAGGGTGAGGGGGTTTAATTTTTTTTTTTGCACATATGTACATATACCCAACTCATTGGATTTTTTTTATGTCCATATTGGCCGCAAGTGGGACCCCCTTTCGGACATAAAAAATATGAACATAAAATTTTGCTCTGCACATCCCTAGTATTTTAGCAGTGTGATGGTGCAGGTGGAAATGATGATCAAAGGCAAACAGTTCCTTCTCTGCAATGATGTGATGAAATTCTAAAGTGAAGACTGAGAAATGGCATAAACAGAATTACAGTAAAGATGTTTTCTGTTTTAGTTTTATGAGTTTGCACTACTCATTAAACTATATCACTTTGAATTTGCTTCATTTTGCCCAGCTTTTTAGTGGCGTGAAACACTGTGACTGTACAATTGACGACAACCATGTAATGTAATAGGGAAAAATTAGTATTGCTCGCTCAGTGCCTATAATACAACAGTAAAAGTCTATTCTCAATAGCCATTTTGTAACAATATTATAAAGATTATTGCTGTTGCTTATGGATATTTAAAGCACAAATTATGGAATGAAGCCTTAAAAATGCAATGCCTGTCATATTTTAACACCTAAACAATTTATACCGTGAAACCAGAAAATGGAAAGAAAAGTTTTAAAGTCATAGTGATAACTAGAGTCTTCAAAACAGCTGCTTACCTGTTCCTTTACTACATTGCCTCTTTTTGTATCTATTATTTTTAAGTCTCTTTTGGTACAAAATATTTTAGGATATGCACCGAAGGAATTGTCATTTATTTTCTCAAATTGCTTCATGTAAATGATTTTTTGTTTTGTTTTGTTTTTTTTTTTGTTCCATGTTGTTTTTTTTCTCCATTATGCTTTCAGTTTCAGAAAGTTGTGTGCTATTTACAAGTATTTTTTGAAACCCAAAACAAGAAAAAACCTGAATATCAAACTCCAGGGGTCTCTGGAGAGCCCTGTACCACTCTCCACCCCATCACTGGAGTTATCCATTTCCCAGAGAAAAGCAATATTTTTTAAAATAAAATGCTGATCAAAGGTTCTGCCTCCACTCTCAGCCCCTCCGCTTTGTTAAAAAAAACACCCCCAACTTCTGGAAGCCAGCATCTAATGGCCACCCTTGCCCAGCTTCTCAACACCCCCCCCCCCAGCTCACAAAATTGTGTCTGGTGGTGTAGTGGGACTAGGGTGCAACCCCTTTGCTTCTGCACCCAGCAGCCATGTGACAGGGACTACTGGGCCATTTGGGTAGCCCTATGACATGATAGGACCAAAGGACGGCCAACACTATTTTTCAAAATGGCAGCCACCAGGGCTGGGAGCTGAGGGTTTGCTCTTGGTTCCCTACTAGACTACCAGGCATGATTTGGTGAGACTGAGGGCACAGAAGTGTAGGCTTTTTCTACCTCTGACAAGGGTTTTATTTTAATAAATATTACTTTTTCTCAAGAAATATCTGCTTCTGGGGGTGGTGGTGGGTGGAATAGGGAGTCTCCAATAAACTCTGGGTTGGAAGGCTTGTTGAGAGTACCTGTGCATACTGATTGCAAATAGTGTTCACAAAAAACAATAGGAAAAACATGAAATGAGTTTTTTTCTATTGTTTATTTTCAAAAATGACATGAAATGATATAGACAATGTCTATATCATTTCAAAAGACAGCACATCACTAATATAGTCCTCTTTTATATTTCAGTACATTTTTCACACTAGCCTGTTTATGCATTTTATTATGGTTAGACCTATATTTAAAAATGTTTTTCCTGAGTAAACTTTTCAGGTGTTCATGGTATATTAATACTTTGTATGCAACCAAATGATAACAGCATAGGGTTCTGAGAAATGAAACCTCAGCAGCACTGTGATTAACAGGGGCTACTATGACTCCTTTTGGCTCAGCTGCCCCTTCTCTCCAGAAACCTCTTAGTGGATAAAAAATGGTCATAGTCTAATCTGGGAGCTCTGCACACCTATAGATTTCCTTCCCATCCCCCCATCTGTGAGTTGCTAACAAACCATGGCTCAGCAGGGCCTTAATGGTGTCGAAGTCTTTGAAGGGGTGAGGTAAGGGAAACCAGTTTGGAAAGTCCACTGCACACAGCAAGACTTGACTTCCCCACCCATGCACATTGTCTCGTCTTGGATCAGCCAAGCCCATTTGCTTTCTTACTTCCATGGTCATTCACTGGTATGCCACCAAGGCTATGACCCCAGTGGCAGCCTTGTGAGACCTTCTTGCTCCTCTTCCAGTGTGATTCTTTTACCAATGGGGCTTGAGCACACCAGCACAATAGGGTTAGCATGTTCAGCAGCAAATGCAAAAGAAAACAGAATATATACAATGTATTTCTATCACAGGGGACATGAAAAGATTCATCTATGCACATCATTCTGTTATGGAATTTTGGCTTTATAGTCCACTAGATGGAGTTCCCTCCATTGGGAAGCTTGGAAGATTGGATGGGATTAAAATAGACTTGCTTGGGTTAAGTAGGAGCCATAGATAAAGGGAAAGAAGCAAGAGCTTGTCTCCCCATTTAAATTTGCCAGGGCCCCACCTCTGGAGATGTCCAGATGTGCCCTATTAGCCTACTGGGGCTGTGCATGATCCGCATGAAACTTTCTCCCTATTGTCTGATTTCATTGTGGTGCCCTGGAGTCCAGGCAAGGAATAAAGTAGTGTGGGATGATATACCACATGTCTAGCACCATCATGCTGCTTCATGGAGCCAGGAGGCAGAAAGTATGGAATGAAGAGTGGCTTGCCTGGGCAGGCCACCAGTACTGTGAGGAAGGTGAGCCCAAGAGTGACCCAGGGCAGTGCATGGGCACCCCGTTATAGATGGCATTCATGCACCCAAGCACTGTGGCTGCTATTCATGAATGTAAGAGGAGTTTTCAAAAACTTTAAACACTATCATCTAATCTGGAATGAAATAGAAACTAGAAAAAGGGGTTAGTTATATGAGTATTGATTATCTGAGTATTGATTTTATATGGGTATTGATTTCATCAAATTTGGAGATGTGGGAAAAATCTTTCACTTTAAGTCAGTGCTTCTCACCCAGTCCTCTGGGCACATCTAGCCAATAAGGTTTTCATGATATCTACAAGGAATATGCATAGATAGATTTGCATATACTGACTGGTTAGGTGAGCCCTCAGGACTGGGTTGAGAAATACCTTAAGTATTAATTTATTACCAGATGCATTTATTTTATTCATTTATTTAGACAACTTCTGATCGCTTATCAACATTGCTTAGTAGTTTGCATATAAAAATTGTCATGCCAATAAAGTTTCCTGAACCTAGTATTCATTTCTAAGAGTACATAAAATAATGCATATGCTGTCACTGAGAAATTGTAAAACAGTTACTTTATTACGTTTTAATGGCAGTGACATTTGAAAGTCTTCATAGAATTGCTCCTCTGTCTCAGTCATGGAATCTAGTATTGGTTGTTTTACAGTTTTCTCCTCTTTGTGCTTTTTTGGACATGCACACGCCCTTCACAAAATCGCAAGCCATCAGAATAGGGTTTAAAGGATATAATAAAGGATTTATCAACTGAAAAGAATGGATAGGAAGTTAGAAGCAGTTGTCCCTCATTTCAAGCATAAAAAAGATTTCCTTGTGCCTATGTCCACCAGAAAAGGGAAAAAAAAACCCAATAGGATCAATTCACCCCCAGTTGTTTCAGCCTCTTGTGAGAGAATGCCAGGAGATATCTGACTATTCCTGAATAGCAACTGTAATGGGAAAGTCCATTTTCAGACACCGTTTACCCGGGTAATTTGGCTGTCTGGAAATTGCCCAGCTTTTATTTGGCTAAAGGTATGTAAATGAGATGTGCACTTTTAGGTGGGCAAAATGTAGGCCATCCTGGGCATGTGTTTAGATCAGGGGAGGGACATACTGTGTATGGATAACATTTTCAAATCTACACGTATTATTTTGTATGGATAAAGTAGCTACAAAAAAAGAAGGAGGCCCAAATATGTGCAGGCACTGTTTCCCAGGAAAATTTTCTAATGCTCATACTTTGAAAACTGGCACAAAAGCCACAAGCAAAAGTACACCAGTGCACCGAGTTTTAAAAAACTGTCCCCTAAAGGATCTATTCAAGCTGACAAAAAAATGATTTAGTAGGGCTCTAAAAAGAAAGGGTGCACAGGAGGTAGAGATGAATAGATGTCTCATTAATACCGTTATCTTCACTCACACAGCAGCAGCCCACAAGCAGTTATTCACAGCTGAATTCACCTTCCATAGATCTCTACCCCAAAATACAGTATTTATATATTTAAAATATTTATACCAGTTCAGGGCAGGAGTATGGCTCAGCCTCCCTTCTGGCATTTAGCACTAATTATTTCCAGTTAGAATTGTAGCCAGGCAATTTGAGACCCATTAGGGATGTGCAAGGGGAAAAAACAAATTTAGGTTTGTTTTCTTGAGTTTCCCCCCCCCCCCCCACACACAAATTTTGGTTCATGGATTGTTTGATTTGTGTGAAACAATGGCGAAAAAATGAAAGCAAGGCAACCTGAGGCCTCCGAGCCACTTGCCCGCATGCCTGGAAAAATGCAGAGGCCAGGATCCGCCTGCCCCCTGATGTTTGTGGCATTGTGGATCCTTTGTCGCAGTGGAGATGACGCCTCCCATGGGGAGGGGCCCCATGGGGAACCACAGTGATAGGCTAAATGCAGAGAACGGACACTTGTAGGTGGAAAGCTTTATTGTACTACTGTAGATAGATGGTATGAGGCAGGAAGGGAAGGCACTGGAGTCCGGCAAGGTGCCAATACGTTCTGATAGTCTCAGATGTCGATATCTCACCCAGATGTTCAAGGTAGATAGGACCCAACAACACACCGAAGTATTGCTTGCACTCTCAATAATCAGCATCCATACAAGTGCAAGAAGATATAAATTCCTGGTTCACTTTTTAGAAGTAATTTTCTCTTTTATTTCGGCAACTCCTTATTTGTAATACAAGCTTTAAATGCAAGTCCCCCAACACGGTCCCGTGTTTCGCCACCCGGCTGCCTCGAGGGGGAATAATTTTAACATAAATCTGAAAAGCGCAAACATTCAAAAATACCAGGAATAGGATTAGTACCGAGCAGACTATAACAAGAAGGCGCACAAATATAAATACATATATTTCCAATGTTTTTAAACGTACCTGTATCAGTCTGACATGAGTTTTAGTCGGAGTGCACCTACTGTGGCTTACCACTAGGTTTAAAAACGCTACCAATGGGCGCGAAAATCACTTACAATTGTTTACAGCTCTATTGTCCAATCAATGTCGGCCTGTGATGCCGACGTCATTTACCTTATATGGAGACAGCAGCTGGGTATACCCATGGACGTGGTGACATACTAATGTTATATTGAATACGCTCCTGCACACCCTACCCGCTACGCGGTAACCCTTAGAATATCAGAGAAAATGATGCCACTCCAGCTCATTGTTAAGACCATGAGGAGTTATTGTGTTTAAACGGAAGATCCATCTCTGCTCTTGTCGCAGTAAGATCAGGGGAAAATCCCCTCCTCTCACTGGGGGTGAAACTAACTCAAGTACAAAAAATTGTAAATCTGCCGTAGTATGAGATTTGCTAGTCCAATGAGAAACTAGGGGGGCGTTCTCCTTATTGGTGTGTATACTAGATCTATGTTCTATTATGCGAGTTTTGATGCTACGTTGTGTCTTACCCACATATAAAAGTTGACAAGGACAGGTGATGACATACACTACTCCCTTAGTGTCACAGTCCGAATAGCCACCTAACTTATATATACGACCTGTATTGGGATGTTTAAATTGTGTTATTGTAGTGGTGTGACTGCAGACTGAGCAGTGCTCACAGGGTTTATGCATACCCTCATATATAATGTTATTGGGGTGACCTACTGAATGAACTAATATATCCCTCAAATTCCTGCCTCTTCGGTACGTGAACCTTAAATCAGAGTTAAAAAATTTATCTAAGGCCAACGACTTCCAATATTTACGTATGAGTTCTGAAATCGTTTTACTGTGTGTGGAACAGGGTAGTATACAATTTACTGTGGAGTCTTGTGAATGTGTTTTTGGGAGAAACAAAAGGTCTCTATTAGTATAGAGTGCTCTTTTATAAGCTCTCTTCAAGATTTTATAGGGATATCCTCTTTCCTGAAATCTCTCCATCATATTTTGAGCTTGAATGATGTACTCTGATGTTGTAGAACTTAAACGCCGGAGTCTAAGAAATTGTCCTGTAGGAATATTTGTTTTTAAATGGTGTGGATAAGCCGAGCCTGGTGGGTGGCATTGGAGAACCGGATCATATAGGTACTCAATGGAACGTAGTGCAGGCGTCTTACTGGTAGTGAAGATGGTAGGACCAAAGGTCTGTGGTGCAGGATACTAGACCGGTAGGTCCCGATAGTCCTGAGACCCTGAAATGAATAAGAGAGATAGACCCCCGAGGAGCAGTTGTCTAATTAGTAGAGACCCCGAAGGGTGGATGGAAGTGAGAGACCCCAAAGGAGCAGGTGCCTAGAGCTTCTAACAGAGCGAGGCCCTGGAGTGAATAGCAGCATCTAAGCGTGCAGCTTAGAGCGGTCAGAAAAGCTAGAATGTAGTCTTTGCTAACTCAAAGGTGGAAGCGTAGCAGAGGCTTTAAATACCTGGAGGTATTGACGTCATGTGGTGGGGACGCCCCTGAGGTTCCCGCCATGACGTGTATTTGAGCGTAGGAGATGTGCGTTCGCGCGCTCTAGGAGACCACAGGATTGAGCATGGCAGACTGAGATGCCCATGCTGAGCTGGAGATGCCGAGGCCCTCGGCACTTCACAGCGGAAGTAACTATCTTGCCCAAGGAGGAGGAAAAGGGAAGAAAAGAGGTAAGGCAGAGCGGTCGCAGCCGTCTGCGACCGACAGACACAACACCCCCACTTACATGGTCTGGAGGGGATCTACTTGCGAGGTCTGGGTGCAGGCACCTTGCACAGGTTGAGGCCATGGTAGGTTGCTGCAACCTCAGCCTACTCAAGGCTGATGCCTTGGCTAGCCCAAAGGCTGAACCCTGATGACTGGGCTTCAGCCAGAGCCCAGACCAAGATCCAAGGCTGTGATCCAGTCTGGAGACTGGATGCAACAGTGGGGCCTTGATGCAGACCCAGGCCAAATGCTGCAACCTAGCCTGAAGGCCAGGTCCCAACACTGGGGCCTCGACCTGAAACTACAACCCGACCCAGAAGCCAAACATTGATGCCTGGCCTCAGCCTGGGAAGTCTGCATCTGGTCTCACTGGCCCTCTGATCAATTATGCTGACCGCTTTTCATCGGATAGCCCTCCCTTTATGTGTGGGAAAACCTCCCCCTTGAGACACTTTCGAACCCCATCTCTCACTAGACCAGGAACCTTTCTGCCACCCCCACTCCCACATGTTTCGAAGATGGCTGACATCTCTTCATGGCAGCAGGACTCTTTTCTGCCTGCTTTCCTCTTCTTTTCTCCTTCTCCCACCTCTTCTCTCTATTTTTCTTCTTATTCTTTTCTTTTTTTTTTTTTATTCAAATTGGGAAAAAGAAAGAAAGCACCCCCCTTCACTGTCCTCCTCACGTGTACGATGGGAGGAGCTGACCATTGTGCCGACCGACCCAGGAGTGAAATTGCACTTCCCTTTTTTTTTTTTTTTAAGTGCCCTACAACGGGAAAAAAGGCCACCCATGGGTGATGCTGAGCCCTTCAAATGTTGCCGACATGTCATTAGAAGTGGCCAGGGAGCTGGCCACTCCTGGTGACATGATGACAGAAGTCCGCCCAAGACGCTGGTTGGACTGGTGGCCCCCCCTGTCCAAGTGCTGCCATCATCAGGGACGGTAGGGGAGCTGGCCAACACTAATGACGTCAGAAAAAGGTGATGGCTGTGCGGCTTGGCCCCAGGTGACTTGCAGGCTCCGGGCATTTGGCACAGGCCCTCACATTTCCTCTATACCATTTCTGAAATGGGATAATGAGAACTGCAAACAGTACTCAAAGTGTGGGGGCAGCACAGATCTATCGAGAAGAATTGTTATATTCTAAACTAGCGGTACCCGGCCACGTGTTGCAGTGGCAGAGTCAGGTTCTTTACCCTCCCTCCCCCTTCCCCTTGCTCATTTACCTTAGTCACTCATCTTCCTCCCCCTTGGTCACTCACCCCCCTTTCCCTCCCCTGTCCCCACTCCAACTCTCTCCCCTCACACTCACCTCTCCCCTCATTCTCCCTCCCCTCACTGTCACCTCCCCCCGCCTACTGCCTACCCTTCAGATCAGAAAACCTTTGTCTTTCTATTTCTGTTGGAACCCCCCCACCCCAAAATAAAAACCCCAATCCCAACACTTTAAATCAAATAATAACCCCCCACCCTCCTACCCCCCCCCAAGATCTGGGAAATTAAAATTGTTGGTGCTAAATGTGGTCTGTCCCTGGGCGTCTGTGCGCATTATGTAGCCAAATAGGGGAGTGCCTAACCAAATTTGCACTTCCAAATTTGTTTTGTGGTCTGGGGAGGGCTATTTTGGTGCGTTCCTGAGATCGTGCAAGTTTAGTGTATGTATTTGTGTGTTAACCTCCCCTTCCCCCAAAAAACAACCCTATGAGAAAAGTTCTCTTAAACTAACCACCCCACACTCTCCTGCCCCCCCCCAGCCCCGTGAAAAACAGTAGCCCACCCCCTGCCCCGCCAGAGTTGCTGAATGAATGAAACCTGCCCCCCTCATGGCCCCTCCCCATGATGTTTGCAATAAATTCATTACCACCCCCCACCCTCCAGACCCCCCCGAGACCTGATAAAAATGTCAGTCGGTAGAGTGGGTGTTCAGGAGCCGTCTGGGAGCGATGTATTGGCGTTTGTCCGTCGGCTGCGAACACTGAAACAGGTTCCGACGGCCCTTTGCCCTTACTATGTCAGTGGGGTGGAGCAATGGCAGCAGTAGGTCCTCTGACATAGTAAGGGCAAAGGTCCGCCGGCTGCCAGTTCTGAAAATGGCGCTGAGGGGCCCTCGCCCTTACTATGTCACATGGGCTACTGCCGCCATTGGTGTCCCCGAGTGGCATAGTAAGGGAAATGGCCGTCGGCGCCATGTTGATTGCTGGCCGTAGTACAGGAGATGTGTCCCGGACCGGTCCTGGCCCCCCGCTGGAGCCTCCCAGACTTCTGTCAGGTTTTGTGTGTGTTGTGAGGGCCTGGGAAGTAAATACATTTGGCATGTGTGTGGGGTGTGTGAGGAGGGTGGTTTTGTGTGTTTTGGGAGGATGTGGGAAGTAAATAAATTTGGCATGTGTGTGGGGGGTGTGAGGAGGGTGGTGGGTGTATTTTATCTGTCAAGGAAATAGTTATCTTCCGGCGAAAAAAGTGCGTGAATGTGTTAAAATGGAAGTGAAATGTGGACCTGGACTGGCGAAATGATTAGTGTAGCGTGTGTTAGTTTAAGGTGTAACAGATGGCGCTTACGTCCAGCAGATGTCGCTGTTTTCTCGAAAAAATCTTTAAACCTATTTTACCTGTCACAGGTGTGACATATCTGTAATGTAAGTACAGAAGAACCTTCCTGTATGCGAAATGAAGGTTGTGTCCAAATTTGAAAGCAATCGGTTCAGTGGTTTCTGAGATTAGTGATTTTGTCCAAACTATTTAACATTTTTATTTATATAGATTATGTTCATTATTCTTTTCCAAATAATAATAGTAAAGTGATGAAATTGTCCTTACGTTATTGGTTCCATTATGCAAAATAAAGACTAAGGAAAAGGCATTGGGGGTTTGCCATTTCTTCATATGATTGTCACTTTTTTTTTTTTTTTAATAAGATTGTGTTTTTATATTTAGCCTATGTTTCCTTGCAAAGTGAACAGTTGCTAAGGGCAACCTTCTCCTTACAAATCTCTATTATTCTGGTAGTGTTAATAATATTATTAATTTTAAGAAACATAGAATATGATTCCAGATAAGGACTATCTAGTCTACCTAATTTCATTCTGGTGCAATGCCATATCCCGTTGATCTCTGTTTCTTTGCTCACTTCTTCACAGTTTGGAATCCTCTGTGCTTATCACATACTTTTAAAAATTATATTGCTATTTTTGTTATCAACCACATCTGTTAAGAGCTCATGCCATGCATCCACCACCTTTTCCATGATGAAATCTTTTACAGCATTGCTCCTGAGACTACCCTATTGGAGGCTCATACCATAATCTCTTGTCCATCCCCTTTATTATTTTGGCTGCCCTTCTCTGTACCTTATCAGAATTTGAAAGTGTACAAAGAAAGGCGACCAAAATGATAAAGGGGATGGAACAATTTACCTATGAAGAAAGGCTAAAGAGATTAGGCTCTTCAGCCTGGAAATGAGATGGCTGAAATGGGATATGATAGAGGTTTATAAAATAATGAGTAGAATGGATCAAGTAAACATTAATCCTGTTGCGCCTGGAGGTGGACCCTTTGCCTAGTACAGGATTGGTAGGCTCCCTGGTTGGACCCAGAGAACGCCTGCCACCAGGAGGCAGAGCACAAGAAGAGACAGACGTTAGATGGAGCTTTGCCACTAGCAAACCTAGGTACCCCCAGATTGAGCCCTTGGATACCAGGGCCGCCTGGTCTTAGGGGGACCTCGCAGGATCTCCTTGATAGGAAGTTCAGGGGTATGCCCACCACAATCAAGGATGTGTGGTTGACTCTTAGGCCCGATGTCCTGGGTGTCTGAGAAGGCCAGAAGAGTGTCTCTGAATGTATAGAGAGGATAAAGACCAGGTTCAAGGAATTGTGGTCAGCCAATGCAGTGATCAGAGCCAATAATCACTCCATGGATAGTCTGACTATCGCCCTCCACGCCTATGACCCATAACTCGTCCACTTAACTCACCCCCCCCCCCCCTTGTATTATTATTGTATATATTCTATATTTTTGTACTTAATTATGTTTCACATTTACTGATTGTACAGCAAAGACCATGGTTACCTCCCGCCCCCCCCTCCCCCTGTTCTAATATCAGTTTCATTGTAAAACCCTGTTGGCTACTTTCTTGTTCCATGGAAACCGATGTGATGTTTTCTTAACGAATGCCGGTATACAAAAACTGTAAATAAATAAATAAATAAATAAATAAATAAATAAAATAAAGCAGAGGTCAGTTACCTGTAGTCAGTCCGTGGGTAGACAGCCAAAGCAGGGGTCAAGTTCCAGGAGCAGTCAGATGTGGTCAAGTTCAGGCAGAGGTCAGTTCCAGGCAGCGTACAGACGTGGTCGTAGAAGCAGGCAGAAGGTCAGAGGCAGGCAGCGGTCAGACTTGGTCGTAGAAGCAGGCAAAAGGTCAGAGGCAGGCAGTGGTCAAACATAGTCAAGGAAAGCCAAGGTCAGTACCGAGAAAACAGTCCGAAGGTACTACCTGGGGAGATCAAGGGACAAGGGACACTGGAACAGGAGGATGCTGGAATAGAAGGATGCTGGAACAGAAGGACGCTGAAACAGGACTGGAACGAGACTGGAACAGGACTGGAACAAGACTGGAACAAAGGCTGGAACAAGACTGGAACACAGACTGGAATGCAGAGGCAAACTAGAAATTCACGGTGTCAACCCGATTGCCAAGGCAGAGATCAAGGGAATGAGCCCTGCCTTATATACTGCAAGGTGATGAAATCATCGGGGAGCATCGGACCTGGGTTTCCCATGCTGGGGTCTTTAAATGGGATGATGTTGGCCACGCGTGCACCTAGGGGCGGGGTCGAGGAGCAGGAAGACGCGGAGCCCCAGCGGGAGCTCCGCTGTGAGGCCTGGTCGGGCGAAGGTGAGCGGGGAAGTCGGGGACGCTGCAAACTGGCTGAGGTCGCAGAGGAGGTGAGCCCGGTGCTGATGGATGGAGTAGTGAGGTGAGCGGGGCTGGCCGCGCTGCAGAAGCGGCCGGGGAGCGCAACAGTACACCCTTCTAGGCCTCCCCCTTACCTGCTTGGGCTTCTCTGGATGGGTCTGGTGGAATTCGGCAAGAAGATTTTTGTCAACGATGTGGTGGGAAGGCTCCCAGGAGATTTCCTCTGGCCCGAAGCCCTCCCACAATAGGAGGTACTCCCAATGACCCTTGTGTCATCTGACAACAAGGACCTCCTTACCTGGAGGGTGTCTTCAGGCTCGGCCTCCAGCTAGGTAGGCGAAGGTGGCTTCCAGGAAGGTCAATTCAGAATTAAGGGTTTTAGTAGAGCAACATGGAAGGTATTGTGGATACCCATGGATCGCGGCAATAGTTGCTGGTAGGTGATAACTCCCACTCTCCAGAGGACGGGAAATGGCCCAATGTATTTGGGTGCCAAGCGATGTGAAGGGAGTCGCAGCCTCATGTGCTTGGTACTTAGCCATACCTTTTGCCCGGGCCTGAAGAGTGGAGCTGCTCTTCTATGGGCATCAATAAACCATTTAGCATGCGCCGCGACTTAGGCAATACATTCTTTCACTCTGTTCCACGTGTTATGGATACTTTGCGCCGTGAATTGTGCTGGTGGTGAGGGCACGGAGATTGGTATCGGCAATGGGAGTCGTGGTTGGCGCCTGAATACCACTGCAAATGGGGATACGTTTATGGCGGCAGCAAGATGTGTATTATGCGGTATTTCGGCCCAAGGGAGCAAGTCGGCACAATTATTTTGCTGATCGTTCACGTAAGACCTGAGGAAAGCTTTCAGGGTTCTGATATTTCCTTTCGGCTTGTCCGTTCGCATGGGGATGGTATGCTGAAGTGAAGCTCAATAGGATATTAAATTTCTGGCATAAGGACCGCCAGTTCTTCGCCGTGAATTGTGGGCCTCTATCAGACACAATTTCTTTCAGTAATCCATGAATCCGGAAAATTTGAGTCAGGAATAGTTTAGTAGGGATGTGCAGAGCAAAAGTTTATGTCCATATGTCAATATGTCCAAAGGGGGTCCCATTTGCGGTCAATATGGACATAAAAAAAATTAAATGAGTTGGGTATATGTCCATATGTGCAAAAAAAAAAATTTAAACCCCCTCACCCTCCTTAATCCCCCCCCCAGACTTACCACAACTCCCTGGTGATCGAGCGAGGAGTGAGGACGCCATTTCTGCAATCCTTGGCGAGAAGCATGTGACGTCGGCGCCACGTCGAGTGATGCGGCGTCACGTGATTCCCAGCGAGTTCGCGCCGGAAGGCTCGTTCGGCCCAAAAAGAACTTTTGGCCAGCTTGGGGGGGTCAGGAGGTCAGGAGGCCCCCCCAAGCTGGCCAAAAGTTCTTTTTGGGCCGAACGAGCCTTCCGGCGCGAACTCGCCGGGAATCACGTGACGCCGCGTCACTCGACGTGGCGCCGACGTCACATGCTTCTCGCCAAGGATTGCAGAAATGGCGTCCTCACTCCTCGCTCGATCACCAGGGAGTTGTGGTAAGTCTGGGGGGGGGGGGATTAAGGAGGGTGAGAGGGTTTAAATTTTTATTTTGGCTCAACAATCGCGATTTCCAACATATCCAACATAGCTATGTTGGATATGTGGGAAATCCGATCGTTTATGTCACATCACTTTTTTAAGTTAAAAACAAAATATGCGTAGCGTTTTACATATGCGGTCAATACGAATGCACACCCCTATAGTTTAGCAAATTCAGGAACCGATGGGAGGCTCTGGAGTGGGATGAAATGTACCATCTTGCAAAATTCGTCAATTATGACCCAGATGACAGTGTTGTTAGAAGATGGTGGAAGATCGGTGATGAAATCTGTAGATATACTTGCCCAAGGTTCCGTGGTTGCTGGTAGTGGCTGCAGAAGTCCCTATGGCTGGTCGGTGGGTGGTTTCTATTGTGCACATATTGGGCATGAGTCCACATATTTACGGGAGTCTGATACCATGCTGGGCCACCAGTAAAAACGCCTCAGCATCTCTAGAGTTCTTGCTCACCCTGGATGGCCAGCCAGTTTTGAATCGTGGGCCTAGCGGTGTATGCGTTCACGTAATCGCCGTTGGACGACTGTCTTACCGGCTGAACAGTTGTGGTTACTGCAAGGGATAGACAGGCCGGTCAATAATATGCCTTGGGATGTCTGCTGTATCTTCAGGCTCGAGAGCGCGACAGTGCATCAGCACGAAGGTTCTTGGAGGCTGGACAGTAATGCAAAGTTGAATAATTCGAAGAATAATGACCAGCGGGCTTGTCTCGGGTTTAATAATTGCCCTTCCTTGAGGTGCTTCAGATTCTTGTGATCTATGAATATAGTAAATCGGTGTTGCGCACCCTCCAGCCAGGGGCACCACTCTTGGAGTGCGAGTTTAACAGTGAGTAATTCCTGATCAACAATAGTGTAGTTCTGCTCCGCAGGCAAAAATGTATGAGAATAAAAGGAGCATTGTACCAGTGTACCCTTGGAAGAGTACTGACTTAGTACTGCACCGGCTACGATAATGGACGCGTCTACCTCGACGACAAATGGACAACTGGGATCAGGATGTCGTAAACAGGGTCCAGAGCAGAATGCTTCTTTCAGTGCATGGAATGCTGATTGTGCTTGAGGGCTCCAAACCCAGAGATTTGTTCCCTTCTTGGTCACTGTGGTGAGTGGAGCGGCTAATGTTGGCTATAAAGATTCTATAATAATTTGTGAATCCAAGAAATCTTTGTAAGGCATGGAGACCTACTGGCTGGGGCCAGTCGCGAATTCCCTCGAGTTTTTCGGGATCCATAGTAAATCCTTGATTAGAAATAATGTATCCTAAGAATGGTAGATGATTCTGTTCGAAAATCCACTTCTCAAGCTTTGCATAAAGGTGGTTTTCTCTGAGGCGTTGGAGGATAATTCTGACTTGGGAGTGATGGGACTCCAAATCTCTTGAGAATATCAAGGAGATCTCTAAGGATTTCATTCATCAGGCATTGGAACACCACATGGGGCATTGCAAAGGCCGAAAGGCATCACTATGTACTCGTAGTGCCCATCCTGGGTGTTAAATGCGGTTTTCCATATATCCTCGGGATAGATGTGTATGAGGTTGCACGCTCCATGTAGATGAGCTTCGTGAAGATCTGAGCTCCTTGTAAACTGTCAAATAATTTGCTGATGAGAGGTAGTAGGTAGTGATCTTTGTGGGTAATGGCGTTTAGCTCTCAGTAATCGATGCAAGGCCAAAGTCCTCCATCGTTCTTCTTAACAAAGAAGAAGCCTGCTCCCATTGGCGAATTAGAAGGCCTAATGAATCCCTTCTTGAGGTTTTCCTTTATATATTCAGTCATTGCCTGGGTCTTGAGGAGCGAGAGTGGATAGATCCTACCTTTCGGAGGTGTAGAACCAGGTAGGAGTTTGATAGGACAATTATATTTTCCATGTGGAGGTAATGTGTCTGCTTTCTGTTTTAAGAAAACATCCTCGAAGTCAGAGTACTGAGCCGGTAAACTGGCGAGGGTGGTGGCCTTCAGGATGGTCACTGCTGGAGATACTTGCTTCAGGCAATTCTTTTGGCGTTGTGGGCTCCACTGAACTAGCTGGAGGGATTTCCAGTCAAATTGTGGTCCATGAGTCTGGAGCCAAGGGAAGCCCAGTATCACTGGGTGTGTTGAATGATTTAGGATGCATAGGGATATATCTTCCTCATGTAGAATTCCCACAGTGAGACAGCAAGCCACCGTGTGGTGCGTGTTATGTCCAGGGAGATGTTCCCCTTGAATAGAGACTATTCGAAGAGGAACTTCTAGGAGTTGAATTGGAATCTTCAAAAGGGTCACTATGTCATCCATTATGAAGCTGCCACTGGCTCCAGTATCAATGAAAGCAGTGGTAGCAAAAGATCGAGACTCCATGGATAGAGTAACAGGTAGAAGAAGTTGGGGGCCGGTGACAGTAGTGCCCAAGCTCAGGATCAGAACCAATAATCAGTCCATGGATAGCCAGGCAAAGCAGAGGTCAGTTACCAGTAGTCAGTCCATGGGTAGTCAGCCAAAGCAGGGGTCAAGTTCCAGGAGGCCATCAGACATGGTCGAGTTCAGGCAGAAATCAGTTCCAGGCAGCGTGCAGATGTGGTCATAGAAGCAGGCAGAAGGTCAGAGGCAGGCAGCGGTCAGATGTGGTCGTAGAAGCAGGCAAAAGGTCAGAGACAGGCAGTGGTCAAACGTAGTAAAGGAAAGCCGAGGTCAGTGCCGAGAAGACAATCCGAAGGTACTACCTGGGGAGACGAGAAGACAAGGGATGCTAGAACAGAAGGACACTGGAACAGGACTGGAACAGCACTGGAACAAAGGCTGGAATGAGACTGGAACACAGACTGGGACGTAGAGTCAAACTAGAAACACTCACAGTGGTGAACCGATTGCCAAGGCAGGGATCAAGAGAATGAGCCCTGCCTTATATACTGCAAGGTGATGACATCATTGGGGAGTGTCAGACCCGGGTCAGACCCGGGTCTGGGATGACGTTGGCCGCGCGCATGCCTAGGGGCTGGGCCTCGGAGCAGGAAAATGCAGAGTCATGGCAGGAACTGAGTGGGGTCGGCCGCGCTGCGGAAGCGGCCAGAAAGCGCAACAAATCAGTTGCTCACTCTTTCAAAGAGCACAAAGACTAGGGGATAGCGGTGTGCATTTGTTTGCAGCGCATTGGCAATCCGCTATGTAAAGGTCCATATTCATTGTATTTGTGGGTTCGTGAAACATATTGCGATCCCCCACGAATACAAACCTATCATTAGTTTTATTTTTTTGGCTCGCTCGCAGTGATTTCTTAGCGGCCATTTGAAATAGGTGAACACCATGTGGGTGTATCCATAGCAAAAAACCAGCCCTTTCCTGTGAATCATAAGTGACCTCACAGCCCTGTCATAGAGTGGGTCAGACAGGTTGGCAAGGAGACCAGAATACAACCTATCAGCACTAAGCATTTTTCTAATGCAGCAAATCACTGCTCTCACTCAGTGCTCTGTGACGCTGTTCCTGATGACCCAGCACTATATATATATTAAGCACTCGACGTGCCATGCACTTTATTTGCAGGGGTGGTCTGTGGAAGGTGACTTCACTCAGAGCTAGTCTAAGTGTCTCAAATCTGTATTCAATTGCTAGCTATGTTGATAGAAAATGATATTTGTTCGATTTGGCTACAGTGCCAGCTACTAGCCCTGTTTTATTTTACTGCAAATTATTTTATTGATCTGAGACAGTCTGTCTGTGCCACTGAGAAGAGCTGCTAGCTCTAGCAGTGGCATTTTGCTGCTTATTTTACCCCCTGGGTTAGGTTGCAAGCAGCATTTGGGTGTTGTGGGTGGGAGATATATTCAATTTCCAGCTAGTTTGATAGAATTGCCATTGAAACAGATATTTCATTGATTTTGCTGCTGTGCCAAGCCAGGCTTTTTTGTTAACTGGCATAACTGCAGTATATATATTTTTTTAAATTGAACTCACTGTCTCTCTGTGCTCTTTTAATCTAAGAAGGCAGTGCACTGGGCATCAGTAACAGTGGGCACTGGGAAGTTTTGCAGACTCATGCATATTGGGACAGCGGTGGTCTCTCAAGGCAAATCCCCAGTGGGTCTCTTTTGTAGTTACCACTTTGTTGTGTGCACATACATTACATTAGTGCACATCAAGGCACTGTGTCTGTGGGTAGCCAGTTTTGCAGACTTATGTATATTGGGAGAACGCTGCTCTCTGAAGCCAAATCCCCAGTGGGCCTCTTTTATAGTTACAAGCTTAGTGTGTGCACATACATTACATTAGTGCACATTAAGGCACTGTGCCTGTGGGCAGCCAGTTTTGCAGACTCACTATATTGGGAGAGTGATGCTCTCTGAAGCCAATGTAACCCCAATGTAACCCCAATATTTAAAAAAGGCTCCAGGGGCAATCTGGGTAACTATAGACCAGTGAGCCTGACTTCAGTGCCGGGAAAAATAGTGGAAACTATTCTCAAGAACAAAATTGTAAAGCATATAGAAGAAAGACATGATTTAATGGAACATAGTCAACATGGATTTACCCAAGGGAAGTCTTGCCTAACAAATCTGTTTCTTTTTTTTGAAGGGGTTAATAAACATGTAGATAAAGGTGAACCAGTAGATGTAGTGTATTTGGATTTTCAGAAGGCGTTTGACAAAGTCCCTCATGAGAGGCTTCTACGAAAACTAAAAAGTCATGGGATAGGAAGCGATGTCCTTTCGTGGATTACAAACTGGTTAAAAGACAGGAAACAGAGAGTAGGATTAAATGGTCAATTTTCTCAGTGGAAAAGGGTAAACAGTAGAGTGCCTCAGGGATCTGTACTTGGACCGGTGCTTTTCAATATATATATAAATGATCTGGAAAGGAATTCGACAAGTGAGGTTATCAAATTTGCAGATGATACAAAATTATTCAGAGTAGTTAAATCACAAGTAAACTGTGATACATTGCAGGATGACCTTGCAAGACTTGAAGATTGGGCATCCAAATGGCAGATGAAATTTAATGTGGACAAATGCAAGGTGTTGCATATAGGGAAAAATAACCTTTGCTGTAGTTACACGATGTTAGGTTCCATATTAGGAGCTACCACCCAGGAAAAAGATCTAGGCATCATAGTGGATAATACTTTAAAATTGTCAGCTCAGTGTGCTGCAGCAGTCAAAAAATCAAATAGAATGTTAGGAATTATTATGAAGGGAATGTTTAATAGAACGGAAAATTGTCATAATGCCTCTATATCGCTCCATGGTGAGACCACACCTTGAATACTGTGTACAATTCTGGTCGCCGCATCTCAAAAAAGATATAGTTGCGATGGAGAAGGTACAGAGAAGGGCAACCAAAATGATAAAGGGGATGGAACAGCTTCCCTATGAGGAAAGACTGAAGAGGTTAGGGCTGTTCAGCTTAGAGAAGAGACGGCTGAGGGGGGATATGATAGAGGTCTTTAAGATCATGAGAGGTCTTGAATGAGTAGATGTGACTCGGTTATTTTCACTTTCGAATAATAGAAGGACTAGGGTGCATTCCATGAAGTAAGCAAGTAGCACATTTAAGACTAATCAGAGAAAATTCTTTTTCACTCAACGCACAATAAAGCTCTGGAATTTGTTGCCAGAGAATGTGGTTAGTGTAGTTAGTGTAGCTGGGTTCAAAAAAGGTTTGGATAAGTTCTTGGAGGAGAAGTCCATTAATGGCTATTAATCAATTTTACTTGGGGAATAGCCACTGCTATTAATTGCATCAGTAGCATGGGATCTTCTTAGTGTTTGGGTAATTGCCAGGTTCTTGTGGCCTGGTTTTGGCTTCTGTTGGAAACAGGATGCTGGGCTTGATGGACCCTTGGTCTGACCCAGCATGGCAATTTCTTATGTTCTTATGTTCTTAATTCCCCAGTGGGCCTCTTTTGTACTTACCACTTTCTTGTGTGCACAAACATTACAACAGTGCACATCAAGGCAATGTGCCTGTGGGTAGCCAGTTTTGCAGACTTACATATATTGGGAGAGTGCTGCTCTCTGAAGCCAAATCCCAAAAGGGCCTCTTTTGTAGTTACCACTTTGTTGTGTGCACATACATTAGTGCACATCAAGGCACTGTGCCTGTGGGCAGCCAGTTTTGCAGACTCAAGTATATTGGGACAGCGGTGGTCTGTGAAGCCAAATCCCCAGTAGGCATTTTTTTGGAAATAATTCTTTTAATTGAAATCCCTAGTAGGCAGTGACATTAAATCCATAATGTCAGGGAAAGCTAGACGTGGTCGGGTGATTGGGACTGGGAGAGGAGATACATCAAAAGGGAGTGCCAGTCACCCATAAAAGTTGAAAAGGGACCTGTTCTAATCTAAAATCTCTGGAAGGGAAAGTAGTTCCATCCAGAAAAAAATGAAATCTAAACATGATGCATCACCACCACCTGTTTCTGACCCTGTAGTTTTGGAGGTGATGGAAGGGGAGGCTGAGACATGCAAGACAAAATGGCGACACCCAAAAGCAGCAGTGCGACAGCAGTCTCGACTTAGCATTCACAATGTAGCACAGGCACTGCTTGCTTCTGATTCCGATGAAGAATCATCTTGTGTGGGATTCTCATCAGAAATGGAAGAAGTAATAGCTGACAAAGGTTTAGGAGGATTTGTTAGTCCTGTCTTAGCCTCCACTTCAGTGCTGCAGGGGAGAGATGAAACTGATGATGAGGAGGAAGAGCTGTCAGCGCAGGCACAGAGTGTGACTGATGCTCCTGGCATTGCTTCTCAGGGTGCACCCACTACTTCAGCTCCAGTTCCAGCATCTACCCCAAAGGCTATAGAGAAGGGATCACGAAAGACATCTGCAATCTGGAGCCACTTTAAAGTGATGGAGGACCCGTGTTTTGCTCAGTGTAATTACTGTGGCAGAGCTATTAGCAGAGGCAAGCAAATGGGACATCTATCTAATTTTGGCATGAAGCATCATATGAAGAGGCAACACCCAACAACAATACCTCTATCTGGGGATGGTGACAGTATCAGTCAGGGGACCCCTTTTTCTAGGCAGCATACAGTGGTTGAAAAGGAGCAGAATCACCCCATGCCCTCAGCCCCTTCTAGCAGTCAGGTGGCAGGCCAGCAGCCCCCTGCCATGTAGTAGAAGCGACAACCCACCATGGAGGAAATGGGGTGGAGTGTGGTAAAGCTATCCCGGGTAGGAGGCAGGCAGCCTGAAAACTTGTAACCAGGAGCATTGGGGAAATTATTGCCCTGGATGACCAGCCCTTGCAAATAGTTTAGAATGTGGGTTTCAAGCATTTTCTGAAGGTCGTGTTCCAAATTACAAAGTCCCCTCCAGAACCACATTTAGCAGAAAGGACATCCTCAGCCTGTACAAGCAGTATTGCAGTTGCATCCAAGCGCTGCTAGCTAAGGCACAGGGGAGTGAGCATTTCATCTGTGATATCTGGACCGCCATGAATGCTGCACACTCTTACCTCTCCCTGACAGCACACTGGTGGGACCTGGCTGAGGCAGAGGCAGGCAGCAGATCTATTAGTGAACAAGTATCAGGGTGGAGGTAGGCTTTACTGCACACCCACCTGATGGACCAGGCCCATACTGCAGCCAATATTCTAGCATGCATCAGACAGATGCTGGAGGGATGGCAACTACACCAGTGAGACAGGAATCCTCAGGCAGGGTTCTTTGTCACAGACAATGGTGCAAACATGGTAAAGGCAATAACCGACGGGCTCTTTAAGAACATCCGATGATTTGCACACACTCTGCACCTGGTAGTGAAGTCAGCTCTGGGGTTGGAGTCCAATCACCAAGAGAATGAATACCTGCATATATTAATACACAAGTGCAGGAACATAGCAGCGCACTTCCACAGAAGTGTGAAGGCGGGGCAGGTTCTCCGACAAAAGCAGACTGATCTGGACATGCCTCACAAGCGTCTCATTCAAGACATTGCCATCCGGTGGAATTCCACCTATATGATGCTGCAGAGGTTAGTGGAGCTGCAGACACCCCTTCATGAATTTTCTGGTACAATGGACATAGGTGTGCAGAATCCCCCAGGGCATCATGATTGGTTAGTCATGAGTCAGCTGGTAAAAATCCTGCAGCCCTTTAAGGATGTCACGGAGGAGCTGAGTTCCAGAAGTGCCACCTTGGCTGACATCATTCCTATAGTTAATTTCCTGTATAAAAATTTGGAGGGCTTTAAACAGGAATAGGGAATGACAGCTGAGGTGCTGCATTGTCTGGACATTTTGCAACAGCAGGTGCAAGAGAGATTAAGGCCTTTAACAGAATACCACACATACATGCTCGCCTCAGTCTGTGATCCCCATGTAAAAGGGAAACTCGTCCTAAAGTCCAATTGTTTCTCATTTGTGAAGGACCTGCTGTTACTAAATTCTGTGAACAGGAGCGCTATAGGCAGAGCCATCAGGCATGAAGCAGAGGAGGAAACAGCTGGCTCTTCAGAGAGTTGTGCTAGCCCAAGCAGGAGCAGCACTCTGTCAGCGACAGCTAGTACCTCCTCCTCCTCCACTTCAGTACGCCAAAGGCATGTTGCCCATAAAGATTCATCTTTTGTGCTATGGGCTAGAGAGAAAGCAGCTGGCATGAGTGACTCTCAGCCCACCCAAGCAAAGGAGACACCAGCACAACTGTCAGTGACACAGTATCTCTCAGACCCCACAGAGGACATGCAGACAGATCCGCTGGCATATTGGGTACACAATTCTACTTTCTGGCCACACCTAGCCAAAGTGGCTCAGCGATATCTGTCATGTCCACCAACCAGTGTGCCCAGTGAATTTGTATTTTCAATGACAGGGTATGTCATGAGCCCTCACCATTCAAGGCTGGAACCAGAGTTGATGGAAATGCTAGTGTTTTTGAAAATAAACCTGCCTTTGCTTGGGTTTCCAAATTTTCCCTGTGAATGGGAAGATGAATAAAACGCTGTGCCTGTCCATCCACTGTCCAGGCCATACGTCCCTATAAGGGCCTGACCTCAAATGCTGTGCCTGTCTGTCCACTGTCCAGGTCGTACGTCCCTACAAGGGCCTGACCTCAAACGCTGTGCCTGTCTGAGTTTAGTTCTGGTATTTCTAATTTCAGTTTCATGTATTTGTGCATCATTTCTTTCTAGAAAATTATTTTCCTGTTTTGCAACATTTGGAATGTAAGAACATAAAAAGCTGACTTCAGATGTTTGGAGCTTGCATAGTTCATATGCTTAATAGTTTTCCTGACCTTCATAATATGGGCCATGTTCCCGAAATCTTTCTTAGGTGCCAACAGTAATGTTTCTAATACTAACTGAGTGCATTGTATTGAAAAAAAAAACCACAAAAAAACACCCCCCACAAAAAAAGTAGCCAGAAGCTAGAAATAAGCTAGGAGCAGTATATACCAAAGTAAAAAAGTTGAATAGTTCAGCTCAGTTACTCACCTTGGAAAGGTGTTGAGGTAGTGTGATTGGGTTTGAATAGGGACCAACATTTGTTAATCAAGGGAGCAGTGAGTCACTCAGGCTGACTAACTAAGTGTGAAGATTGTGTGTTTGTGAATAGGTACTATACTTTGTTAATCAGCACAGCAGTGAGTCACACAGGAAATCTAACTGAAAGGTCACTCAGGAAATCTAACTGAAGAGTCACTCAGGAAATCTAACTGAAGTGTACATCTCCTAAGGGATTGTTTTGCACTAATTTACCTTAGAAGCACATTATAAATTAGAAGGAAAGAGCTCAGTAACCCACATTCCAGTGGAAACACTGAGAGGAGAGGATCACCTTGCTGGTGGATGAAAGGAATCAGTAAGTTTTTGCTTGGGACATTGACTTTTTTAAAAGTATTGGGGCAAAGTTAACTATTTGGGAATATTATTTAGTGTGTTTGTGTGTTTGTGCCTTTAATAGTCAGAAAGGCAGTGAATAAACAAGTTAGACTGTTTGCATTTTTAAATAGTCAGTCAATAAGGTAGCAGTAGGTAGGCAGTGAATAAACAAGTTAGACTGTTTGTATTTTTAGTCAGTCAATAAGGTAGCAGTAGATAGTGTGTTTATTCTTAAAAGTCTGCAGAGCTGAGTATTCTCCAGACTTTTAAAGAGCTGACTGTTTGTTTTTAATACTAACTGAGTGCATTGTATTGAAAAAAAAAACCACAAACCCCCCCCCCCCCCCACAAAAAAGTAGCCAGAAGCTAGAAATAAGCTAGGAGCAGTATATACCAAAGTAAAAAAGTTGAATAGTTCAGCTCATTTACTCACCTTGGAAAGGTGTTGAGGTAGTGTGATTGGGTTTGAATAGGGACCAACGTTTGTTAATCAAGGGAGCAGTGAGTCACTCAGGCTGACTAACTGAAGTTAGACTGTTTGTAGTCCATTAACAATTATTAAGGGAGAGTTGCAGAAATCCACTGCTTATCCCGAGGATAAGCAGCTTGGAATCTATTTACTCCTTGGGATGCTGCTAGGTACTTGTGACTTGACAGCCACTGTTGGAAACAGGATACTAGGCTTGATGGACCTTTGGTTTGACCCAGTAGCATGCCTTATGTGTTGTGCTGGAGGTGGCCTGGTGCAGGATTGGTACGACCCTCCGATCAGATCTGGAGTGTGCCTGCCACCAGGAGGCAGAGCACAGGAGGAGACAGAGGCTAGCTGGAGCTTCTCCAATAGTAACCCGGGCTTCCCTCAGGTTGAGCCCTTGGTTACCTGGGCCACCTGGTCTTAGGTGGGCCTTGCAGGATCTCCTGGAGAGGAAGTGCAGAGGAGTGCCCATCAAGGACAAGGGTGTGTGGTTGATGTCAAAACCAGAATGTCTAGCAGTCACAGGAGACCAGAACAGAGAGTTCAAATGGACAGTGAGGGTCAAGGCCAGAGTAGTAGTTCAGAATGGTCAGCCGAAGCAGGGGTCAGTACCTGTTTTCGATCCAGAAGTAGTCGATGTCCAGGCAGAGGTCAGGTCCAGGCAGCAATCAAGAATAGTGAGGAGCAAGCAATGGTCAGTACCGTGAGATCAGTCTGGAGGGATGGAGAGACGCTGGAACGGGAGACGCTGGAACAGGAGACACTGGAACAAGAGACACTGGAACAGGAAACACTGGAAAGCAAACTAGACACACTGGAGTGTACGACCCGATTGCCAAGGCGATGAGCTAGGGGCTAAGCTGTAGTTTAAATACCCTGCTCAAGTGACATCGGACTTGGGCACTGCCCGAGGTTCCACCGCGCTTGGCCCTTTAACTTGGGAAGAGCTCCGCGTGCGTTAGGGGGGCGAGGCCAATGCCGAGGAGGACGCCGAGCCCCGGTGCGAGAACAGCTGCGATGAAGAAGGCTGTGAAGGAGCCGGGGACACCCGTGGAAGCCACGGCTGAGCAGCACAGGGACTCAGGGCGGAGCTGGTGGATGGTCGGGCCAGGTGAGCAGGCTCGGCTGCGGAGCAGATGCGGCCGGGAAGCGCAACATTATGTTCTTAGGTTGTTAAGTTCTACAGTATTCTTTCCTCTAAAAAAGGTTTATTTTGTATGGATTATTAATACTATTGAGGTATTTAAATGTCCCTATCAAATACCCTCTGTGTGAAATTTCAAGCCACTATTACTTATTAATTAATAGCAGTTTATGGATTTTTCCTGTAGGAACGTATCCAAACCTTTTTTAAACCCATTTACACTAACCACTATAACCACATCCTCTGGCAATGAATTCCAGAGTGTAACTATGCACTGAGTGAAAAATAATTTTCTTTGATTTGTTTTCATTGAGCTACTTGCTAACTTCATGGATTGCCCCCTAGTCCTATTATCTGAGAGAGTAACTAACCGATTTACATTAACACACAAACACACAAACTTCTGTTTCTTTGCCTACCTTTTTGAATATCTATTTAATGCAAACACACAAACTCCTGTGTTTTGCTTTCCCTCTCACTAGCTATTCAATACAGAAAAACAAACAGACTCAATAATATACCCTAATAGTTTACTTCTCCCCAATACTTTTAAAGTTAAAACATTTCCCCAAGCAGTACTTACTAATTCTTTTCAGCCACCAGCAACGGGATCCTCTCCTCTCAGTGCTCCCACTGGATTGTGGGTTACTGAGCTCTTTCCTTGCAATGTATCTTGTGCTTCAAAGGTAAATTAGTACAAAACAATTCCTTTGGAGATTTACATTACAGTTATTTATCCTGAGTGACTCATTGCTGTTCTGATTAACAATTGTTGGTACCTAATCAAATCAATCACAGTACCCTAACCATTTCCAAGGTTAGCAACTACCTTTTTCAACCTTTGTATTTATTTATTTTATTTATTTTCTTAAATGTATTTACATTGGTATACACTGCTCCTAGCTTATTTCTAATTTCTGCCTACTTTTTTAATACAAAACACACAAATTCTGCTTTTCTGACTCCCTATTTAATACAAAACACACAAACTCCTGTTTTTCTCCTACCTTTCTGACTATCTATTTAATGCAAAAAACACAAACTCCTGGTTTTTGGCCGGCCAATGGCACGGCAGGGAAGCCGTGCCATTGGCCGGCCCCTGTCACATGGTAAGGGCAAAGGGCTATCGGCGCCATTTTTATTAACGCAGCCGATGTCCCAAGAGCAGGATATCGCTCCCCGCGCCCCCACTGGACCACCAGGTAATTTTAAAACATTTTTGGGGGTTCGGGAGGGTGGGGGAGGGGTTTTTGTTATCGGATCGGGTGCAGCCAATAACAAAAAAAAAATCGAGCCGGACGATAAAAATTTTAAGATTTGAATTGGAACCGGAACCAATCAGATTCCGGTTCTGATTCACATATCTAGTAAATAGCACACATTATTGGAAAAAATACCATGCATTATCAAGGCATAATTTATGCAAAGAAAAGGGACATATTCAGGCAAAATAGGAAATATTGCATGATGTGGTAAACAGATCGTATACCATGTGCTGCACTTAAAAATCTGCACTGGGAGGAGGTAGGTGGCTGCAGGTGTTTGGAGTTGGTGGTTACTTTTTGGAGAGAGAGGAGAGAATAGTTATTGAATATTAAGAGGATAGTCTTGTCTTTTATCATTCGCTTTCCCATTGTCGGTAGTTTCTATCTGTGTGTGAAAACAGTGTGAATGTTTGTTGAGTTTCTCTTGTTTGCCTGTCCGTCCCTTTCTGTTTAGAGTGGGAAAAGGCACAATGTGTGAGTGTGTTAAGTGTGAGGGATGGCAAGTAGCAGGGCTATGAGTTGGAGTGATAGGCGTGTGAATGGGGTGAGTGATGATAGGGAGAAGAGAGTTTGTGAGGATCAGTGAGGAGGGAGGGATGGGGCGAGAGAGGGAGAAGATGGAATGGAGAGGTAGAAGAGATAGTAGTAGCAAGGAGTGGAAGGAAAGGAGAAGAGTGTAAGAGCATGTGAGCAAAAGCTGGAGGTAAGAGGACGTGAGGTGAAAGCAGGAGAGTGAGTGGGGAGGGTAAAGACAGGAGAGGGCAAAATAGGAGAAAGAGAGCAAAGGGTGGGTTGGTGCTCAGAGGAGGAGGAGGAGGGGAAGGAAGGGATAAGAGATAGGAGTGGGATTGAGTGACAGGAAGATAATGACCCTTCCCTGACTATTTATTTATTTTATTTATTTATTTTGTTTTATATACCGGCAACCGTTTTCACATCGTGCCGGTTTACAGATAACTTACAACCAAGGATATATAGGCAAAGCCTTTACATGGAACATTGTGTAACATAAACGAAGTAACATAGTAAATAATTAAAAGGTAATATACAATAAATAAGTAAATAAGGAGGGGGAGGGGTGGGGGTATACGAGACAAAGGAAAAAGGGGGGGGGGAATGGTGAGTGGATACATAAGGAGAAGTTATGTACAGGGGTACAAGGAACAATTGATGTGTACACAGGTTATATACAGGGGTAAAAAGGAACAATTAGTGTGTACGCAGGTTATATACAAAATTGTGTAAGCGCAGGATGACAATGGTAGAGGTGGGAAAATGTATATGGTTGTGCTGAGTGGCAATTTCTTAGGTTTGAAAGAGGCAACCCTAACAAAGAGGCAACCCTAACAAAGAGGCAACCCTAACAAGAGGCAGCACTCCAAAGGGAAAGCAGTGGCTACATGCCCACAAATTCTCCCAGGAAGAGAATGAGCTCTTGATTGAAAATGTGCTGGAAAATTACAATATTCTGTTTGCAAGGCTAGCAGCCTAGATCTCCAAAGCAGCTAAGGGCATGATTTGATTGGGAATCACCAAGAGGTCAGCAACCAAAGGTGTTTGAGTTGCAGCAACAAGCAGGTAGCACAGCAGTATTATGACTTGGAGGATCGCCTTAAGGTGAAGATGATTAAGATAAAAAAAAATACCAGCAGGCCACCAATGGAGGATCATCTTGTCCCATCATCTTGACAAGGAAAAGATAAGGCAATAGCTTGATCCTAAGGTATCTGAAGACCTGCCACCAGCTCTTGAAACTGTAGCCAAGGTGGCAGGTAAGCTTTTGGCTGTGGTATTGGGTGGGGAAGTGTCTGCAGATTCTAATATTTTATACTCTTTTCATATCTGTCTTTTTAAGGCTGAAAAGCTTATGAAATATGTACAGTTCTCTAGTGATTGTTCGTTTCTTTTCACAGGTCCCATCAACCTGGACCCATGTCCCAGCATGCAGGGGAGAGCCTCCAGTACCCAAGACACTGCAGCCAGTGTATAAGAGTCATCCCTCATCACCTAGGACACAAGAATACAGGCAGTCCAAGAGGAAGAGCAGGAGCTGGAACTGAAAAAAAGTTGCGGGTGCAGGAATCTGAGCTGCTATACATAGCCAATGTGTCTTTTTATGGGGTCATGTTCCACAGTTTGGGAAATAGAAATTCCCACCGAGCCTCATGGAAGGAATATACCATGTATGGTGAAACTGAAGATGCCCCAGCTGCTGCTAGGTAGTAGGGATGTGCATTCCTTTTCAACAAATGTGCAATCTGCCACAATTAGGTTCCTATACAAATCACATTTAATCGGACTCAATCTTGTAACCTTGTAAATAAATTGCTGTAAGTTAAATCCCCCTCTTCTCACCTCCAACTCCCAGTTATTTATTTCCCTGTTTTATTGTAACTGTCACTCTCCTTACAATCCTCTTGTTACAGTTGTTTATTTATTTATTTATGGATTTTTTATATACCGGGGCACGTAAGTAACATCACCTCGGTTTACATTCAAACATTATTTCAGCATAGTGCTTTACAATATAACATTATAACTGGAAGAATACATAACCATGTATAACTTTGTATAAAGAAAAATAAATATCAAAATATGAGTGTCTGTGGAAATAAATTAGAAAGCAAAGAATAGGACTCATTAATAGTAGGCTTTTTTGAATATCCAGGTTTTTAAGCTTTGTTTAAATTTTTGTGGCAAAATTCCTGGCGTAATTATCTCTTATCTTGCACACTTTGTTAAATGTAAACCGGTTTGATGTGATCCATGTCATGAAAGCCGGTATAGTAAAAATAATAAATAAAATAAAATAAAATAAATATCTTTTTCTAGAGACCGACTGTATATTGATATTTAGGAAATCACTTGAAAGTAAAAATCAGTGCTACCAGTATTAATACATCTAAAATAAATGCATCTCTGGCATTATAAATGTGACATTTAAAAGCTTTTACAAGTGATAAATCTAGAAAATTAGACAGCTTTGATCTAAGTATTGCAATAGAAACAATGGGTATTCCAAGATTGACAATTTAAATGAAAAAATTAACTTACAAACACAAAAAAAGTTCAGATTGTATCCCGTCTATAGTATGCAAAAGTTGAATCTAGCAATATCCAATTTGCATTTTTTCAGAAAACAAATAAATAGAAATATTTTGACTGCCTCTGTGCTTTCATACAGTGCTACTTTTAATACCCTTTCCAAAGCAATCAGCAGGCATTCATGATTTTAAAATGTGCTAGTCAGAAAAAGCTTTAAAAACAGTTTTCTGTGTCAGGAAGTGCAATGCTACCACCTCTGGGGAGATTTTTTTTTATACTGTTAAAACCAATAAAACTAACATCTACTAAAGATGTTTTTCTTTATCTTAGAACAAAATCTCCAGTAAAGCTAAATGTGTAATCCCTATAGAAAAGATAAAGACATTAGCTGGAGAAGACTTTGAAGATAAACATACAGAAATGCACATTCATTTCCTACAGCCGGATTTTTTAACATAATTTGTAAAATAAAATGTTGCTTCCATTTCTCATCTAAAAGAGATTTTTTGAGAGGTCAATATTAATGGATATTCAGTACTTACCTGGCTAGATGTGTGCAGCTGAATATCCATCTGTTCATAATCCAAATTTCCATTCATACAGGCACTTAAACATTGGTGAAAGTGTTTTACTGCAAATAAAATTGCCAGGGCTTCTTTTCCCATCTGGAAATAATTTTATTCTGACTGGATAAGTGCCTGTGATGTACACTCTATAGGTCGCACTTCTTCTGAGCAGATGTGTGCTAGGATGGCCCTTGCCACCTTGAACGGCCATGAAGGGGAGAGGAGTGTTAATTCAGAGAGCCTGCACCAAGCATTTCTTAGCTGCCTTGAAGAAAACTTGATAGCTCTTTGACCAATGCCACAGAGTTATGCTTTGCAAAAGCCTGATAATGTGATTTGTCAAGGTGGGAAGTTGATAGGACTGAAAGTGCCCTCAGTTCAGTGACATTTGAGGGAGCTTTGACCTCTCACACCTTTTTGGGGTAGATGCTTGAACCTTTGCACTGAAACTAGATGTCCGAAATATTCTCTCTGATTTACAGAATGCACACTATTCCATGTTAGCTGTGAGACTTACCTTGCTCAGCAATGCCATCATTTCTTTGACCATCTGCACATGCTCTCCATGTGAGTGCCTTATAATCAGTATGTCATCTAAATAGCATTCTGCTCCTGCCATATCTCTCAGGAGCTGATCCATAATTCGTTGGAAAACTGCAGAGGCCAATGCTACTCCAAAAGAGGAATCTTGTTAAGTGAAAGATGCCCTTAAGCATGTTGATAACTAGCAAATGCTGCATGTTTTGTGTCAGTCTGATTTGTTAATATGTGTTTCTCAGATCTATTTTAATTAGAGATGTGAATCGTGTGCCCAATAGTCTTAACGATCGGGTTCGGCTAGAGTTGGGGGGGGGGGGGAATCTGATCATGGGTGATGTGGGTGATGTGAATTGGATTTGGTTCCGATTCACATCGTTATTTTTTTTGTAGTGAGGCCAGACACTTTAAAATTAACCCCTTACCTTCGCCCACCCTCCCGAACCCCCCCAAAACTTTTTACGATTGCCTGGTGGTCCAGTGGGGGCGCAGGGACCGATCTCCCGCTCTCGGGCCATCGGCGCTATTTTGGCTGCCACTCAAAATTGACGCCGATGGCCCGATAAAAAAACAAAACCATCCGACCCTTTAAAAACGACCCCTTAGCTTCCCCCACCCTCCCGAGCCCCCCAAAACATACGTGGTGGTCTAGTGGTGGTCCCGGGAGTGATCTCCCATCCTCAGGCCGTCGGCTACCACTCATAAAGATGGCGCCAATGGCCCTTTGCCCTTACCATATGACAGGGTATCTGTGCCATTGGCCGGCTCCTGTCACATGGTAGGAGCACTGGATGGCTGGCACCATCTTTAAAGATGGTGGCGGCCATCTTTATGACTGCAGCAGCCATCTTTAAATACGGTGGTGGCCAACTTTAAAGATGGCGGTGGCCATCTTTACGAAGGCGGAGGCCATCTTTAAAGATGGCGCCGGTCAGCCAGTGCTCCTACCATGTGACAGGGGCCGGCCAATGGCACGGATACCCTGTCATATGGTAAGGGCAAAGGGCCATCGGCGCCATCCCATACAGGGAGGTGAAATTCTAGGAAGGGTAAAAGCCACAACCACTGAGTGAGATGATTCTTTGGGCTCCATACAGGATATGGTACACCCAGGTCCCCATGGGCAAGCTCCATCGTGGACCAGTCAAACTGTGGCTGATGTTGCCAGAGCCACGGCAGGCCTAATATAATTGGATTCATGGCTCTAAAGAGGACATGGAAACTAATGACTTCAAATGTGTGTGTGTGTGTGGCCAATGCGTAAGGTAAGGGACAAGGTGGACTGGGTCACCTGTCTCGAAAGACGGTCTCTGTGGATGGAGGAGAGTACCAAAGTTGTCAATGGTGGAATCATAGGAACAGTGAATATTTGGAATTGATTTAGCAAGATCTTGCAGTATGAAGTTTCCTGCAGAGCTGGAATCCACCAAGGCCCAGGTGAAGAAAGATATGGGGAACAATTCTAATGTTACTAGTAAGAAAAGCTGGGGAGTCGAGGCAGTTAGGCCTAGGGTCATCTGCCAATCGACTCTGGAAGGTTGATGCAATATCATGTGCTGAGACTCGTGCCAGGTTAACGGGTGCTTGGATGCATGTTTTGGATGTGTGTCCATAACCCCGATGCAATAAGGGTATCAGCTTAACTAATAGCACTCATCACATGTAAATTCCATGTAGATAAGGCTATTAACTATTACCCTGCAATGCAATCTGTTATCGAGCTCCTCCTGTAGAGGGAGGAGTTAGCAATCTGTTATGGATCTCCTCCTGGAGAGGGAGGAGTTAACAATCTGTTATCAATCCCTGCTGCTAGGAATAGCAATCTGTAGAAACTGCTCCCCAAGGGCAGAGTTAGAATCTGTAATAAATCACCCAGCCACGGGGAGGCGTTGGCAATCTGTTATAAGTCTTCCAGGGAGTTAGCAATCTGTTATAGATCACCCTGCCAAGGGGAAGAGCTAACAATTGTAATACTCCGTAGGCGGAGTTAATGATCTGTGGTGGGTTGGCTTCCCACAGAGTGACAGTTGTATAATACTGCTCTAGTAGTGTAAGGAATGAACACTTAAAGTAAATTGGTGAATCCTTGGGCCGATGGCAAATGACAGCGCCCCCCAAGAGGATATCCTGAGAGGGACCACCGGCTAGGCTGGAGTATGGAGACAAACACAGATAGTTCTTTATTAGACAGAAAGTAGAACCACCAGAGGTAGCAGTAGTGAGTTGATGTGCCCGGCAGGGCTGAAGTCCCTCAGATATTGGAAATGTGATCTCTGGGTTGCTGAGTTGTAGAGAGACTATAGGTAGTGAGTAGACAGGGTATGCTGGATACATAACCAGTAGTAGATGATACACTCACAATTGTAGATATCTGTAATGGCTTCTATACAACAGAGAGACTTCAGTATATTCAGGAACAGGAGCTGTAGGCGAGTGCTGGTTCCTATATGCAGTCTGGAATGAGAACTCACAATATCTGTGTATGAGATGGCTTCTGATAAAGAAGAGAGTTGAGAAGAGATTTAGGAACATGGGCCCTCGTGGATCTCCATACCTGTGATAACATCTTAGATAGAAGGGAGTCTTTGGAGATTAGGAACATAGGCCCTCGTGGAGCAAGTACCGATTCCTATCTGTAATAGAACTCACAGTATTCACGACTGCGATCGCTTCCAGGTAGTAAGGAGCCTTCTGAGCATTCAGGGACGTAGGCCCTCTTGGACCGAGTACCAGATCCCGTCTTAGCAATCTGAAAAGAAGAGAGAGCGGGGCCTCCGAGGAGCAGGTACCCCTAGGAAAGGTTGTGAAGGCAGAGCAGCGGAGAAATAATTCCCCTTGCTAACTCGATTCGTAGTTGCAAGCAAAGACTTTTAAGGTGGAAGCGGCTGACATCACTATGGGGGGACACCCCCGAGGTTCGCGCCCTTGCCGGTACAAACACTGGAGCACGCACGCGTGCCCTTACGTCATCAGGAACACGGCGGATCCGCAGCATCAGGCCAGCCCGGGGATACCAGGAAGTATGGCAAGGAGAAGCTGTGGCAGCATCTGTCCGTCAGACCCGAAGTGAGTCGCCACTAAGGTAGAGAGGGTGGAGCGAGGGCAAGAACAGGCATGAACACAACACTGGTATAGTGGGGTGGAGCTGGTAACCGTGGAATGGGCTGACTGGGCACTTGAGGAGGTACTGGTATAGCTAGAGGCAGAGATGGGGAGGCAGGCAATGTTGGGGTGTCCAGTCACACAATAAGACAGTCTATGGCTTTACTGAGGAGCTCCAGGGCCGCCTATTGTGCCTATAACTTCTGAGCTAAGCCATTGATAGTCTGTAGCGCAGTCAAGTCAGCTGGATCCATGTCCTCAGCAACATATTGCATTTGTAGATCTTTGGACGAGGCAGAATTGGTGCTATCTGCAGGGAGGAGCCCTGCTAGTTCCCACCATCAGCAGTCAAACCCAGACAAGGCAGAGACCTAGTGGGAGCTTTGCCTACACCAACCTACCTCATTTCCCTAGATTGAGCCTTTGGGTGCCAGGCCTAGCAGGACATAGGAGGTGTCTTAGGTGGGGCCAATGGCATACGAGGAGGTCCTAGGGTTGTTTGGATTATAGGCAGATGGAGGTTTGGTGAGTTTGAGGTTTGGGCATAGATCAAAGGCAGACAGCAATAAGGTCTATCTGCAATTAGGCAGAGGTTAAACCAGGGAATCTATCAGAAGGGAAAGGAGGGACAAATAGGCAAGGCAGGTAGGCAAGGAAAAGAACAGATGGGCAATGAGGAAAAAGCTAAAAAAGTCAATACAAGGATGCTGAAACTGAAGAACTGAAGACAAGGTCATTGACCTGAACTGAAGACTAGGGATGTGCAGTTGTTTGCAATGAAATAGGAAATAAAGATGAAATTTCCTATTTTGTTGCATTTCGGGAATCTAAAAAAACAAAGGGAAAACCCACATAATTTTATGTGGTTTATCCAATCAGTTTATTTTTGTTTGTTTGGATGGGTTAAAAATGTGCCGTTTAAATAAAAAAAAAAAATCCAAACTTGCCCATTAATTTAAATATAAAGCCCCCCACCAGAAGAGCCCCTCACCCACCCTCCTGACACTCTTCAAGACTTAACCAAAGTCCATGGTGGTCCAGCAGGAGGGGGGGGGGGGGGCTGGGAGTGCTCTTCTGCTCCCAGGCCAGTAGCTGCCAGTAATCGAGCACCCTACTAGACGACCACAGATTTTGGGGGAGTCTTCTGGGAGTCGAGAGGGGGGGGGGCTCATATTTAAATAAATTGGAAGGATTGGGCTAGGTGTTGGGGTATTAAAAAAACAACAACATTTTACCAAAAAGAAAATACCGATCCAGGGGTGGACCGAAATGGCCCACCCCCAATTCGAAAATGAAAATGGCACAAAAAATAATGTGCACATCTCTACTGCAGACAAGGACACTGGGATTGAAGACAGGATGCTAGTAGCAACATGCTCTAAGGAGTAAGGACATGTTGCTGAGGCAAGTTGTGACTAGACCGTGTCCCTTACATAGGGCTTTGTTGCTAATTTATCTATTTATTTATTTATTTATTTATTTAACAGCTTTTTTTTTTTATACCGACATTAGAGGGCACATCATATCGGTTTACATCTGAACAAAAGGTGGAAAATACAAAAAAACAGGGAGGGGGGAAGGGGAGCAACAAGAGTAACAATTTGCAACAGTCAGCGACATCCTACCTCATGTGCTAGTGGCATCCTGCCACATTCTGAAATCTCATGGCCGGACTAGGACCTGGAGGTAAGAGCAGCAGGACTGTGAGGGTAGCTTACAGACTGCCAAGCGTATCAAAGAATAAACCCAAAAACCCATGTGCCAGCATCAATTAGCCACTCTACTCATGATCCATGCACTACTGAGAGCATGAAGAAAAAAATAAAATAGCATGAGTCTAATTGGTATTCAAAATAAAAGTCTTTACTGCTGTTTGAAAATAAACTTCCAACCCAGTAGAGCAAAAATTAGAAAAGGCATCAAAATATAAGAATCGGAAAGTAAGGGTTTCCTTATGCCTGTGATTCCTTCTAGTTGGGCTCATCCCTGCTACACTACCGATCATGCTCACCAACCCTTCCCATTGGAGGGGAGGGTAACTATAATGCAATTCCAGCATAAACTGGGGAGAAGATAGAAAAACTCCCCAAGTTCTAAAAGTCTCTGTACCCTTGCCTCTGATTTACAGTGCGGGTAAAAAGATCAATGACTCAGTCCTTCACCATACAAGGGGGAGACTTTATTTCTAAATTGGTAAAAAAAAAAATACACCAAAACTCTATAGTAATCTACAGAAAAATCTCTCTCTTTCTTCTGATAAAATAATAATAATAATAATAATAATAATAATTAAAAGGGTAAGGCTAGGACCATCAGCAAAAATCCTACTCCTTCTTTCTCTTCGGTCAGATGCTGAAGCCATCCCACTTCAGCTGTGCATAGGGCAAGGAACACACCCAGGCTCTCTTTCCCTCAGGTGGGGGTTCCACTTCCCTCTTGAAACTGGGTTCAAGTCCAAAAACTAGAAAAAACTTCTCTTAACCAAAATCAGCATCTCTGTTGCTCTCTTCTCCAGGTCAGAGGGCCTAGCCAAGTCCTCATAGCACCAGCTCCAAACATCTTTCTTTGTTTCTCTCCTTCCCTCTGAATTCTGACCATGCTCCAGGGGAATTTATAACTCACTGAAGCCTCCCACAAATAGGTGAGGCTCAAGCTAGGGGAGGACTTCAAAAAGCAAAATCCTCCTCCCACTGCCCATGATGGAAAAATGTCTATTTATTAATCCTTTTTAGGGAAGAAAAACAGGCCAAGGTCAAACAATCCATTGACTATGGGTATGTTGCACTGTCTTGGCATTTGCCTTGTCATTGGCATGGTGATGAGAATTTGGAGTTGATAGTCTGTAGTGCAGTCAAGTCAGCCGGATCCATGTCCTCAGCAACCTATTGCATTCGTAGACCTTTGCACAAGGCAGGATTGGTGCTACCTGCAGGGAGGAGCCCTGCTGGTTCCCACCGTCAGCAGGCATACCCTAGTGGTGTACCAAGCAGGGCATCTTATGATGCAACTGAGGGGAGGGTATAAATCTTACTGATATCTTTCTTTAGCATACAAACTCCAAAGCCCTGCAGAGTGCAAGCTCATTAAAGCCTCTATAGTATCAGTTTGTCCCAAGCATCAGCAAGCCTGGAAGATTGCCACAATTCTGGCCCAGTCAGTCTTAGGGTACATAGCACACTTCTATGTTCATACACTTACAAGCCTGCCTAAGCAGCAACAACAGAATATGCTTATTTTTGTGCTTTTATCCACTGCAACAGATGCTTCCCTGACAGATAAGGAATTTTGCACTCAGCCCCTTCACTTGTGACCATTAAATGCTCCTCAAGCATAGCACTAAACATGCCACGCCATGCCAAGTGCCTTGTCTCATTTCAATATGTCCACTAAATACAAATATTATCTTTTCTTTGTACCATTGTATATATATGAAACAAAGTTACTGCTAAAAAAAAAGAAAGCAATATTGCAATATGAGTGAAAATGAAATGCAAAATGCTTCCACTTCCGATATTTTGTACAGAAAAGAGAGGTAGAACATGTCTCTAATAAATAAAATAACCCTCTCCAAGCTAACCGGGCAGACTGGACCAGACTAATTAGTCTTTATCTGCCGTCATCATCATCATCTACAATGTAACTGGATTGAATATGAAAATGTTACATCAAATCATGTCAAGAGAAACTATTTTTAGTGTGCTTACAATATTTTGCTGTTATTGCCTTCAGTAACTCACAAGACTGCAGTTTGAGCAGACAGCAACCCTGCAAGTTTTATGCTTCTTGCTTTTCTCATGAAGAACATTTGTTTTTCCTCAACTACATAAGCAATCTATACAGATACTGTTCTCCGGGCTCTGAATTCAATGCCAAAATATATTTTTTTTTTTGGTGTTTGTGCATTCCATGTCAAACAATGTGATTTCCATAGAACAAATTTGCAGATCCTAGGCAATGCAGTGGTTTAGTCTTCAGATCTTTCCTACTGTGAAAGAATGGCTTTGTTCCATAATAGTCCATTTAGAATGACTGTGTGAAATACAGAAAAAAATATCCATGGTTTTGATGCCTTAATACCATTTGATTCATCGCCTACATCCCATTTAGCTGCAGTAATATTCACACAAAAGAGCTGCACTGAATTTTTTTCCCCCTGTACATCAAAAGAGACTGAAAAATGAGTTTACATACGGAAAAGGCCAGGTGTAGCCTGCAGAGACAACATTCAGTTTTACTTACAGAACCAGTGTTTCCTTTTTATTGTGCAGCAGGCAATGGAAAAAAAAAATAAACAGTAAAGTGCAGCCATTCAGACAAAAATAATAGATTTCATGTTTTCAGTTTCTCAGAATTCTCTAGTAAATTTCAAGCCTATGATGAAAATCAGTAATACCTTGGGGGTAATATTTCAAAAGGTTACCGCTGCCTAACTTTGGAAATTAGTTGGCTCTATGTGGCCTCCTTAAAAATATACCTCTCCCCCAGCGCCTAAATATAGCCACCCTTTTTTTCACTAGGTGGCTATATTTAGCTGTTCATATTGAGGGAATTCTCAGGAGTATGATTTGATTGGGGGAAACTTACCCAGCTAGTACAATTTTTCAGTGCTGACTGATTACATTTAGCTGGCTATGTCTGTACATACAGATAGCAGGTTTAAATCTAATGCATTGTGTCCTAGTTAACTAGATTTAGGAAATGTTCAGCTGCAATCCACTTGGCTAGGTTGCATTTGAAACTTAATTTAAACTTAGTCCGCTATAACCTAGCTGGCTAAGTCATCTCTGAACTATTTGTTAAACACTCACAATGTTTCTGCAAAGCACACAATGCTCCATATGTTTATACAAGGCAATTTTCAAAGAAAAGCTAAGAGCCTAAAGTTGATTTTCAGTAGAATCTAGCTGCTTTGATATTCAGCTGAAAATCATGCTAAATCTTAGAGGCTAAGCAAGAGCTATATAGAATTAGAAAGTCTGGCCTAACATTAGCCGGATAGCGATATAAATCAGTACTAGCTGGCTAAGTTTTTGCCCACTGGATTAAAAATTACAGCTATCAGTTCACTAGATTATCCAAATAAATAAAGTGTATTTTAGTAATGTATTAGTAAAGCCTGATACTTCACTTTGAATACATATACAGCACAGTTCACTGCTTCAATGGCAGGAGGGGATGAAGAAAAGATGATTTATATTCAGACAACTACCAACAAGGACTAAATTGCACAGGCAATTGGTCAAATATAAATTACAACATATGGGTAATCTACAGGTATTATTCTGTCATGAATAAATATACAATATATACCTGTATCTATTACCAACACAAAATTTTTTATTATTATTCACTTGATTACACACTCATAATACCATTAAAAGTTTTAAACATTATCCACTCATACCACATTCATTCACATAATACAATATTGCACATATCCCTATTACACTAAAATATATACATTTTCCATCAATATTTCATACATATATATTACATACATGTGACTGATCCCATTATCCAATTATCCAATTCCCAAATAGTTCCCTAACATTCATTTAATTATATCTTAATTTTTCTTACACAATTACCATATCATTTATTTTCATAATTTTTTGTTACACAGAAGCACCCAAAATTTTCTCAAAATGTTTCCTCACATAACTCTAGATGTTTTTTTCATACAACTCCCATAGTTTTCTCTTAGTGCTTCCTCACACAGCTCCCTTTTCTCTCGATATTGATAGAACTCCCTTTTCTATACTTCACTTGGAATACATATACAGCGCAGCTCACTGCTTCAACGGCAGGGGGGAACGAAGAAAATACGATTTATATTCAGACAACAACCAACAATGACTAAATTGCAGGGGCTGGGCAAACAAATAAGCATGGGAGTAGCTTGCTTATTGTGGCGGTTACTATCCCTAACCAATAAGGCTTGATACTTCAGTTTGATGCAGCTCCAACACTGTTCTCTACATCAATGGCGGGAGTGGAAGCAAATTAGAACCAAAAAATTACCAATGAGGGCCCTGAAATCAGCAGTCAGAGTAACAGATAAGTATGAGAAAAATAAGTGTGAAAGCTTGCTGGGCAGACTGGATGGGCCGTTTGGTCTTCTTCTGCTGTCATTTCTATGTTTCTATGTATTCAAAGTGTTTGGCACAAACATTACTTTATTGATAAATGTTACAAAATCCTTGCAAGCCAGGATCTGGATGGTAATGTTACCTTAGTTCCAGAGTCCTTGTTCCAATTTTTGGTGTTCATGCTAAATGAGTCCCCTTACTCACATGGTGTCTTTCTCTTTAGTTCCTCCCACAGTACCACAGGAAGGCTTAGAAAAGAGCAAAAGAGACAGTTTTTAAAGTGGAAAATAAATTATAAAAGGAGTTCATGTGCACCCATAAATGTGCGAATTGGACATGTGAGCAAAAATAAGCTCAATGTTATATTGTGCATGCAAGAACATGCTTACAATTTAAAATATCCCACCAGGGATATTTTGGTGAATCTGGAAGTTGTTGGGAGGATGGACTACAGTGGAATTGGGTGGTTGCAGTTGAATCGCTTAATAAAGGTTAAGGGTTGGTGGTGGTTCTGGGTTTTTTTTTTTAGTAAATAAATAAACAAAAAAAAAGATCTAGGGTGGACCTGAAAAAGGCCCACCACCAAATTGAAACTTATAATGCAAGAAAAGTTTTTGGGGTTAACACCCCTGTAAAACATGTGCTCCCTAGACTCGGCTAACCGCGCCTGTCTAAGTGAAAATACCTCTAAAAATTACAAAATGAAAATTGCAGTGTATAAGTGGGTTGGTAAATTTTAAAAATAGAATTAAAACAGGCCATGAAGTACTTTGAAAACAAGAAGTAAAATTATGAACTGAATTCTCCAAAATTGGGAAGTCAAAGGAGATTTTCTTTCTAAAAACTATTTAGGTGCAGGACTCCCTTTTTTTCACTGCTACTACAGCTTGTGCTTCTGACAGGTTGGGCTGACTCTATAGGAACATCCCTTTCTCTATCCTTGCTATTTTTCTGTGCGCTGCCATTCCCTTCTCTCCCCTGTGCTTGCAGTGGCATGATGGAATTGGAAGTGGTTACTAGAGAAAGTTTCAAGTTCACAATATGCTTTATTGATAATGCACCTCTCTAAAACTGAGTCTGTCTGTCACACATACTCAATCATGTTAACAGACTGAGTTCACTTCAGTGCTTACCAAGCATAGTGCCAACTTGCTAAGCAGTTAGCAGCTTGCTATAGACGCAAACTCGGTCTCAATCTTTCTAGTATCCATCAAAAATGTGTGCGAAAGTGTCTCACAGTGTACGGGTGTGCACTGAAGACTGACTTCTTTATCGTACACAAAAAGCTATCAGAAAGAGAACAAACTGATAAGACTGTCAGGCTTGTCTTTTCTTTATTGTAATCTGGCTGCAAATACATGGAAACATTGAAACATAGAAATGATGGTAGAAAAGGTCCATTCAGTCTGCCCAGCAACCTTATGGTAGAATCAGCCAGGCCATATAGGTCTCCCCCATAATGGTAGCATCAGGGGATGGCATCTGCCACACCATACAAATTACCCCCATACTTAGTTTCCCAAACCATCAAAGTCAGGGCCCTTGTTGGTTGCTGTCTGAGTCGAATTCTCTGTTACGTCTTGCTGTTGAAGAGGAAAGCAATGTTGGAGTTGCATCAGCAAGTTACCCCATGCTTATTTGTTTTCCCAGCCCACAACATTCAATGTCTTGTTGGTTGCTGTCTGAAACTAAATCCCCTTTTCCTCTTTTCCCCTTACCGTTAAAGCATAGCACAATAATGGAGTTGCATCAAGAGTATGAAGGCTTATTGGTTAAGGGTTGTAACCACCACACCAGCAAGTTACCCCCATGTGCTCTTTTCCTCATTTCCATCCTCTAGCCTTTAGGGATCCACATTGTTTATCCCATGCCCCTTTGAAATCTTTCACTGTTTTCATCTTCACCACCTCTTCCAGAAAGGCATTCCAGGCATCCACCACCCTCTCCGTGAAGAAATATTTCCTGACATTGGTTCTGAGTCGTCCTCCCTAGAGTTTAATTTTGTGACCCCTAGTTCTACTGATTTCTTTCCTATGGAGGTTTGTTGATTGTGCATTATTAAAATATTTCAGGTATCTGAAGGTCTGAATCATGGCTCTCCTCCACCTCCTCTCTTTCAGGATATACATATTCAGATCCTTCAGCCTCTCCTCATAAGTCTTCTGATATAGGCCACACACCAGTTAAGTCACCATTCTCTGGACTGCCTCACATCCAGGCTCTATCTTTTTTGAGTTTCAGTTTCCAGAACTGAACACAGTACTTCAGGTGAGGCCTCACAAAGGACCTGTACAAGGGCATTACCACCTCCTTATTCTTACTGGTTATTCCTCTCTCTAAGCAGCCCAGCATTCTTCTGGCTTTATCCACTTATCACATTGCTTTGCTACCTTCAGATTGCCAGACACTATCATCCCAAGATCACTCTCTCACTCCATGCACATTAGTCCTTCACCCCCATCACAAACAGCTCTTTTGGATTACTGCACCCCAGATGAGTACTTCTTGGCATTGAATTCCAGCTGCCATATCTTTGACCATTCTTCATGCTTAATTAAATCACTTTTCATTCTCTCTACACCCTCTGGTGTGTCCACTCTATGGCAGATCTTAGAATCATCTGCAAATAGGCACACATAACCTTCTAGCCCTTCTGCAATGTCGCTCTCAAAGATATTGAATAGAACCAGTCCCCGTGGCATTCCACTCAAAACCTTTTTCTCTTTAGAGTAGGTTCCATTTTCCTTTACACGCTGTCTACTGTCAGTCAATCAGCCCACTCCATCACCTTGGCGCCAAGTCCCAAGCTTCTCATTCTATTTATGAGCCTCCAGTGTGGGACCATATCTAAAGCTTTGCTGAAATCCAAGTAAATCACATCAAGTGCTCTTCCTTGATCCAAATCTCTAGTCACCCAATCAAAAAAGTCAATTAGATTGTCTGACAGGACTTTCCTTGTTCAATCCATGCTGCCTTGGGTCCAGCAACACACCAATTTGTAGGGGGTGTGCATTCGTTTTCGCCGTATTGGCGATCCGCAACGTATATTGCACTATTCGTAGTATTCGTGGGGAAGCGAAATGTATCGCGATTCCCCACGAATACACGAATCTTCACCAAATTAAATAAAAATTTAAACAAACCCCCCACCCTCCTGAATCCCCCAAGACTTACCAAAACTCCCTGGTGGTCCAGCGGGGGGTCCGGGAGCCATCCCCTGCACTCACACCCTCGGTGCCGGTTTCATCATGGCGCCGATAGCCTTTGTCACAGGGGCTACCGGTGCCATTGGTCAGCCCCTGTCACATTGTCATCAGCGCCATCTTGTGCTCCTACCATGTGACAGGGACTGACCAATGGCACCGGTAGCCCCTGTGACATAGTGAGGGCAAAGGCGATCGGCACCATTTTGAATACTAGCAGCTGATCGCCTTTGCCCTCACTATGTCACAGGGGCTGACCGTCGGTACCTGTGACATAGTGAGGGCAAAGGCAATCGGCGCCATTTTGAGTACTGACATCAGACGGCCGGTGTGCAGGAGGTCACTCCCGGACCCCTGCTGGACTTTTGGCAAGTCTTGTGGGGGTCAGGAGGCCCCCCCAAGCTGGACAAAAGTCCCTGGGGGCCAACGGGGGTCCCGGAGCGACCTCCTGCACTCCAGCCGTTTGGTGCCAGTACTCAAAATGGCGCCAATAGCCTTTGCCCATACTATGTCACAGGGGCTACCGGTGCCATTGGTCAGCCCCTGTCACATGGTAGGAGCACAAGATGGCACCGATGACCATGTGACAGGGGCTGACCAATGGCACCGGTAGCCCCTGTGACAAAGGCTATTGGTGCCATGATGAAACCGGCACCAAGGGTGTGAGAGTGCAGGGGATGGCTCCCAGACCCCGCTGGACCACCAGAGTGTTTTGGTAAGTCTTGGGGGGGGGGGGGGGTCAGGAGGGTGGAGGGTTGTAGTTAATTTTAATTTTAGCTGGGACACATATAGAAATCGCCGTATTAATGCATCGGGGTGCCATACGGCCGAATGCAACGTATCTGCTCCCCCACAAATCCGAATCACGAATGCAACTTATGGAGTCCCTCTGCACATCCCTACCAATTTGTAGATAGCTCATTATCCTTTCCTTCAACAGTGCCTCCATTAATTTTCACAACACTGAGGTGAGGGTAACTGGTATGTAATTTCCAGCCTCCTTTCTGCTACCACTCTTATGAAGCAGGACCATCACAGCTCTTCTACATTTATATGGCATCATTCCTGTTTCCAAGAATATATTGAACAGGTCTTTCAGCAGACCCATCAGTATATCCATGAGCTCCCTTAGTATCCTGGTATGTACCTCATCTGGCTTCATGGCCTTGTACACTTTCAGTTTTCATAGCTCTTCCCAATCATTCTCTTCTGTAAACAAAGTTTTGTCTACACCACCCCCATCTACAGTCTTCACAATCAGCAATAGTCCTTTTACAGACTCTTCTTTAGTGAATACCAAACTGAAGTATTTGTTTAATATTTCTGCCATTTCTTGATCTCTCTTCATACATTGATCCTTTTCACCTTTCATTTTCACTTACCACTTCAGACTTTTCTCCTTTCCCTGATGTATCTAAAAAATCTTTTGTCACCATGCTTTACCTCTTTGGAAATTCTTTCTTCCACTTGACCTTTTGCTTTCCTGATTTCTTTCTTTGTCTTCCTCAGCTTCACCAGATAGTCTTCACTGTGTTCCTCTTTTTGGGATCCTTTCTACTTCTTGAATTCTGTTTTTTTTTGCTTTTGTTTTTTCAGTGACCTCATTTGAGAAGATTTGTTTCTTTTTACTCTTTCTTTAGTTTACTTTTCTAACATATAGATTTGTTGTTTTTGTTATAGCTCCTTTGCCAACTATTGTTGTTTCTCACCTATTTTCTCCCAGTTTTCCAGTTCTTCTTCCAGGAACATCCCCATTTTAACAAAGTGTGAATTTTTCAAATTCAAAACTTGGGTCTTTGTGTGACTTCTCTGTATTTTATTTGCAGTATCAAACCATTCTGCTCATGATCACTGGTACCCAGATGGCCACCTATGTGGACATTAGAGGTATTATTCTCATTTGTGAGAACTAGGAAGAATATCATATCCTTCCTCATGGGTTCCATAATATTTGTTTGAGCAGAGCCCCTTGAAAGGTATTTTCTATCTCTCTATTTCTTGTAGATTCTGCAGAAGGGAAACTCCAATCTGCATCTGGCAGTATAAAATCTCAAACCAACAGCATTTCTCCCTTCTTTCCCACCTTACGGGTGTCTTCAACCAGATCTCTATCCAACTATTCTGTTTGAATTGGAGTCCTGTAGACCACACCTATATAAATGGAACAACATCTTCTTTCTTTAGGGCAGCTCATAATGCTTCTTCCCTACCCATGTCCCTTACATTTCAGTTGCATGAATATTGTTTTTGATTTAAAGAAGAGCTATTCCTCTCCCTTTTCTGTCCTCTCTGTCCTTCCTTAAGTTATACTCAGGATGGCCATATCTCTATCATAAGACTCAGTGAACCATGTCTCCATAATAGCACCTATTGTCCAAGTCCGCCTCCACCATTAGGGCCTGCAGGTCTGGAATTTTAGTGACCAGACTATGAACATTTGTGGTCATAGCTTGCCAATTTTTCTCCCTTGGTTTGCTACTCTTCCTAGTCACCTGTTCTGCTTTTTTGAGCTAATTTATTTTGTTATTTTCTCCTCCCATTTCCTGTATCACTTGGGGGTGACATGCTAATTTAATTGGTCACATCCTATCACCCCAGTCCTCTAGTTTAAATGCCTGATAATGTATGATCTGAATTTCTCACTTAGCATCTTCTTTCATGCCAAGGACAAATGTAGACCATCCTTACCATATAATCTTTTACTGCTCAATACCATGGCCCCAGCCTACAACATATCCACAACAACCTTCTCCACACCATTATTTGAGACACAAATTGAAATTATCTACATGACAGAGCCTTTTCTTCCACTTTCCTTGAACAGGCAATACTTCAAGAAAGGCAGATGTCTTTGCTATGTGACCAATCTTCTTCCCTAAATTTTGGAAATTCCTCTGTGCTTCAAGCATACCATTTCTAGCAAGGTCATTGGTCACTACATGGATGATAACATTGATAACAGAGTCTGTACTTTTTTCTGTAATTCCATTGATTATCTAGTTGGTATTTATACTGACTAAGCATCCTGGAAGATATTTAACTCTTGCATCCCCATCAAAATGATTTACAAAATTAGTTCCTCTGATGACAGAATGTTCCATGAGAAGATGCTTCCTTTTATGATATTTAATAATGTTTAAGATTTTCTGGATATACTGGGTGACTACATTCCTTTCAGACATCACTTAATTTTCTATTGCTGGATCTTCTCCGATATTCAATGCAGAAAAGTTATTATGTAATGGTAACTGTGGGGAGAGTAGGTGTCTCTTTATCACCTCCTTATTCTGCAAGAGCCCACTATCAGCCATTTATTCCTGAGTTTATGAATCCTAGATGTCTGACTTCTTTGTGGGAGTGGGGGTGGGTATTCAGGATGCTGTACAGTTGGGAAAATTGGGTTTTGAATAGTCACATGTCTTGTTCTATCAGAGTCCACTGTATACCATTTATTCTTGGGTTTCTGAATCATCTGTGGGAAATGGGGGAGATATTCTAGATGTTGCAAGAATAGGGAGTTTTTTTGTAAACTTGAACAATTCTTCTTTCAAATGAGTCACCTTATTTTTCATTGCAGATAGTTGAAACTAAATTTGACAACCATTGTCTGCAAATGGTAGATCTTGGAACATAAGCATCACAAATGTTAAACTGAATAAAAGACATGCTGCTAATAGTGACTAATATACAAGATGGTAGATGGCATTTAGGTACTATATTATTCACTTAACCTAAGTCTTTATAAGAATTATTTAGAAAAAAAAACACCCTGGGGTTGGTGAGTGTGGGGTAGGGTATGAAGGAAAAAACAACTTTTGTACCAGCCATTTTTAAAAATTAAGAAACACAGTCACTAAATTACACATTAGCAAGAATTAAAATATAAACCATTATAAATATAGGACAAATAAATAGAGATTTCAACCCAGGCAAAAACACAGAAATGCAGAAGGAAATGTCAGCAAGAAATCAATCTATATTATGACTAAAAAATTAAAATTCAACTTATCTGGCCACAAGCTCAGTGGATATGTATGTTTCCGGAGAGGCACCTCTGCAATTTTTACTTTTACTTAAGAGGTTCTTCATGAACCTCTGTGACTCACCAGACCTAAAGGATACTAACTTTTATTTTTATTAACAAACACAGTTACTTTACCCACTCCTTCTCTCTCACACATATACAGACATACACACAGGCAGGCAGGCAGGCTCCCTCCTTCACACTCACACACAATCAGGCAGGCAGACTCAGTCTTCCTTTGTCTTGCACACATGCTCACACACTGAGGCAAGCACCCACCCACACTCACATACACACAGAGACAGGCAGGCAGGCAGCCTTCCTCTCTCTCATACACACACACATATGCATACACACACCCACCTTCCCTCTCTCTCAAACACAAAAAGGCAGGAATCATCTCTCTCCCCCAGGCTTCCCCTCTTATACACACAGGCAGGCTTCCTCCCTCTCTCAAACACAGGCAAACTCCTTCTCTCTCTCACACTCAGACAGACACTTGCAGGTGCAGGCAGGCTACATCTTTCATACACACAGATGCAACAGGCTCCCTCTCTCTCTTACACACACACACACACACACACATACACGTGCTTTCTTACTCAGCTGAGAGCCTTTCAGCTTCATTCCTTCCTTTCTCTGACTGTCCACATCATGAGCTCTGCCGGCAGCTCATTGGACCTTCCTTCACTCTCTCATGCCAGCTAGGCCTAGCCATGGGGAAGATCACAGCACTGGAGAGCAGAAGTTGGGTGTCAGCAGCAGAATTCAGATGCTCCTCCCTGTGTGCCAATCACAGAAACATAGAAATGACGGCAGAAAAGGACCGACAGTCCATCCAGTCTGCCCAGTAAGATTATGGTAGTTTCTGCTGAGCCATACAAGTCCCCCATTCTTATCAGTTTCCCAGGCCATCAAAGTCAGGACCCTTGTTAGTTGCTGTTAGAGTCCAATTCCCTGTTATCTTCTGTTGTAGAAGCAGAGAGTAATGTTGGAGTTAAGAGTAATGTTGGCGTTGCATCAAGAGTTTCCGGCTTATTGGTTAAGGGTAGTAACAACCACATCAGCAAGTTACCCCATGTTTATTTTTCCCAAACTGCAAAATTCAATGTCCTAGTATTTGCTGTCTATAATTAAATCCCTTTATCTCCTTTCTCCCTACCATCGAAGCAGAGAGCAATGATGGAGTTGAGGCTTATTAGTTAAGGGTAGTAACTGCCACACCAGCAGGTTACCCCCATGCACTTATTTCTTCATTTCTATCCTCTAGCCTTTAGGGATCCACAGTGTTTATCCCATGCATCTTTGAAATCTTTAACCATTTTTGTCTTCACTACCTCCTCCAGAAGGGCATTCCAGGCATTCACCACTCTCTCCGTGAAGAAATATTTCCTGACATTGGTTCTGAGTCGTCCTTCCTGTATCACCAGTTTTGAATATTGCAGGGCCCAATCATAAGTAAGGAAGAGAGAAAGAATGGGCTCCCTCTTCTCCTTCTCTTGGGTCAGATCATGCGGGGCCTGAGGTGTGGTGTATGCACCTTTAGAAAAACATACTGCCACTAGCTTAAGAGGAAAAGCCACGGGGATTCTTTTTATTTTTTTAATGGCATATAGCATTCTCCCTTTCTTGTGCTCCTGCCGTTGCCTCTGCTCTTCTGGGTGTAATGCCCCATGCGATTGTACAGTCTGCACACCTGGTTGCGATGGACCTTTTCCTGACTTGCTTTTCCTGTAGGGAAAAATTGAAGAATGTTTGTATTTTTTCCCCATTTCATTTTAGTGCACACTTTTCACCATTATTACATGCTATTTGCTGTTAGTGTACACTATTTGAGTTTGTGCACACAAGTGCAAATAGAGACAGTATGCACTAACTTTAAACAGTGTGCACTAATGGAGAATAGTGTGCACTAATGGTGAATATTGTGCACTGAACCAACACTTGGGAAAAAGTAAAAAACCCTAACAAAACTTTAAAAAAATGAAAAAAGTCACAAAATGACATGAAAAAAGCAAAACAAAAAATAATCTCAATGCATATACCTAATTTAAATGTCTCCAAAATATTGATGAACAGGAGGCAGGCCTCTTTTAAAGAATGATACGTGTGCCGTCCACGGTAGACCTGCGGAACGGCCCCCTCACCTTTCTACAGTGACTCCAGCTCCTGGTTCCTCCTCGCCAGCGATGATAGGCCATCAGCTTCGCCTCGGGCCTCCCCGCAGTTCCTGGCTTTCTCGGTCCTGCCACCACTTGTCGTCGGCCCTCTCCGAGTGGCCCACGGAGAGACGCTGCTACTCGCACCGCTCCCCTCCCCAGGCGCACGCGCACACACCTTTGATATTTAAGTAGGGACCGTGGTGGGAACCTTGCTGTGGCCCCGGATGAAGATATCAACCCTGCTACAGTATTTAAGCTCAGGCTCCGTTCCCTAGCGTTGCTTTTGTAACAGGTCTCCTCGCTGGTCGAGTACTCGTTGCCTCCTAGAGATTCATCTCATCTCTGCATTCCTTGTTGTTCCTGATTCCTATCTCCTTGTTCCTACCTTGCTTTGTTCCTCAGATTGACTACACAGACTTTGACTCTGCTTCGCCTGACCTCGCCATTGATTCTCTCCAAGCACGGACCTCTGCTTCGCCTGATTATGCTGTTGCCTATCTCCAGACCCAGACCTCTGCTTTGCCTGCCTACGTTATTGCCCATATCCAGATCCGGACTTCTGCTTCGCCTGACTACACTATTGCCTATCTCCAGACCCAGACCTCTGCTTAGCTAGACTATGCCATTGACTATGCCCATGATCAGACCTCAGCCTTGCTTGCCACTGCTTTCAGATTGCCACCAGCCCAGACTCAAGCCTGCTTTTTGACGCTTCTCCAACTTACTCCCTGGACATGGTTTGCTCAGGCTTCTGCCTGCTCTTGCTCGAGCACCCCCTGTCTGCCTCTGTTCCATTGGCGCTCGAGTTTCCAGGACACTACCCTGTCCAGAGTAAGACTGTACAGAACCACCAACGATCTCTCAAAAATTCATTTAGGTAAGGTAATAGCCATATGTTTCTTTTTTTTTTTTTTAATGTTTTATTTATTGAGTTTTCAATGTTTCAAATTACATTGAATCAATAAGAAGGAAAAACAAGGAAATATTATAAAGAACAATAAGTAAGAATTTTTACACCATAGTTCAGGAAATATACAAACAATATAACATTCCCTCTATATTATAAGAAAAATAGAGACCCACTTCAGAGCGGCTTAATAAGTAAACAAATAACCTTCTAAGATACCAATGCTGAAATACCGTGTTAATGCAGTTTAAGCCATATGTTTCTATCAGCAGATTCATGGTACAGCCATGGGCACTACCATGTAGGGATGTGAATCGTTTTTTGACGATTTAAAATATCGTCCGATATATTTTAAATCGTCAAAAATCGTTAGAATCGCGATACAATAGGAATTCCCCCGATTTATCGTCAAAAATCGTAAATCGGGGAAGGGGGAGGGCGGAAAAACTGGCACACTAAAACAACCCTAAAACCCACCCCGACCCTTTAAAATAAATTCCCCACCCTCCCGAACCCCCCCCCCAAAATGCCTTAAATTACCTGGGGTCCAGAGGAAGGGTCCCGGTGTGATCTTTTACTCTCGGGCCTCCGGTGCATTGTAGAAATGGCGCCGGCGCTACCTTTGCCCTGTCATATGACAGTACTCAATAATACATAGTGACATATAAATTCATTTCTCAATCTTTATTAGGAAAAATTATCTTATAAAATCCCAACCAATATACCTTTAAATATACCCCGGATCACCACATTAAAAAATTCACCACCATCAAATATTCACCACCTTCAAATTCTCTCAGATCCCATTCATTCAATCACTCACTTTCCAATTTATACAAAATCTTAATAAATTCACATTGAATATACAAAAAATAACTCGTATTTCTTTGGTAAGCAGAAAGAGTCCAAATCCACCAAACTTCTTCTTCGTTCCCAGAACGTGACAACAGTTCAATGTATCTTCATCCTCTCGACATGTTTCGCCTTTCCTCAGGCTTCCTCAGGAGAGCTTTTGTAAGGTCTCCTGCTGCTTATCTCATCATTTGTTATCCAACGGAGTAATGTTCTTTGAACGTCCCGGCTATGCTCTCTCGGACGTACAGCAGATATCCCGACTCTTACTTCACATCACCTTATAAAGACTTAGATATATCTCTCTCTCCTTTTCTAGTTTCAACCAAAAAACGCCATATCCAAACCCTCAAACATTCACCATCATCGAGCGAGTCATATGACAGGGCAAAGGTAGCGCCGGCGCCATTTTGTTTTTTTGTTCCCCGACGTCAGGAGCGTAGGAGATCGCTCCCGGACCCCCGCTGGACCCCCAGGGACTTTTGGCCAGCTTGGGGGGGCCTCCTGACCCCCACAAGACTTGCCAAAAGTCCAGCGGGGATCCAGGAACGACCTCCTAAACTCGAATCGTTTTGCCGTACAAAATGGCGCCGGCCATACACCGTATGGCCGGCGCCATTTTGCCGTACGGCAAATCAGGTCTACCACATCTCTAGGTTCACCACGATTTGATTCAGTCCATCTGAATCATTACCCATGAAAACCTTCTCCATTATGGGTACCTCCCCAACATCCTCTTCAGTAAACCCCAAAGCAAAGAAATCATTTAATCTTTCCACGATGGCCTTATCTTCTCTGAGTGCCCCTTTAACTCCTCGGTCATCTAATGGTCCAACTGACTCCCTCACAGGTTTTCTGCTTCGGATATATTTAAAAAAGTTTTTACTGTGAGTTTTTGCCTCTACAGCCAACTTCTTTTCAAATTCTCTCTTATCCTGTCTTATCAATGTCTTACATTTAACTTGCCAACATTTATGCTTTATCCTATTTTCTTCTGTTGGATCCTTCTTCCAATTTTTGAATGAAGATCTTTTGGCTAAAATAGCTTCTTTCACCTTCCTTTTAACCATGCCGGTAATCGTTTTGCCTTCTTTCCACTTTTCTTAATGTGTGGAATACATCTGGACTGTGCTTCTAGGATGGTATTTTTTAACAATGACCACGCCTCGGACAGTTTTTACTTTTGTAGCTGCTCCTTTAGTTTTTTTCTAACAATTTTTCTCATTTTATCAAAGTTTCCTATTTGAAAGTTTAGCACGAGAGCCGTGGATTTGCACACTGTTCCTCTTTCAGTCATTAAATCAAATTTGATCATATTATGATCACTATTGCCAAGCGGCCCCACCACCGTTACCTCTCTCACCAAGTCCTGTGCTCCACTGAGAATTAGATCTAAAATTGCTCCCTTTCTTGTCGGTTCCTGAACCAATTGCTCCATAAAGCTATCATCAGAAAGTTACCCCCATGCTTATTTGGTTCCCCAGATCGTAAAATGTTAAAAGCTAGTGGCTAAAGGGCATTATTTGGCCCTCTAATTAGTAGCATCTAAGACTCCAGTGAAGACCAACTCCAATTCTGAAGAGCCTCAAGGATCTGTACTAGGACCCATGCCTTTCAATTATATTTGATCTGCAAAGGAATACGACAAGCAAAATCAAATTTACAGATGATACAAAAATATTCAGAATGGTTAAATCACAAGTGGATTGTGATAAATTGCAGGAGGACTTTGTGAGACTGGAAAATTGGGCATCTAAATGGCAGATGAAATTTAATGTGGATAAGTGCATGTTGCGCTGGAGGCGGATTCTTGGGCTGAGGTGGGGTTGACACAACCTGCAGGCAAGGGCCTATGGGTCCCCACCGTCAGCAGGTGGAGTGGGCTGAAGCTAGAGGCCACTGGAGCTTCACCTATACCAGCCCACGTTCCCCTTGGGTTGAGCCTTGGGTACCGGGGCCAGCAGGAAGGTGGGCCTCGAGATTGAATGTCAAAGGCAGGTAGTTCAGCCCAGAGACAGCAGCCAGCAGGTGGCGTAGTTCTATTATAGACTGGTCCCAGTACAGGAACCCAAGCACCAAGGAACAAGGATTGACTGAAGGTGCTTGAGCAAAGACAGGCCAGAGCCTTAGGAGTCCAGGTCCAGAGGATAGGGACAAAGGCATCACTGTCAAACTTGAATGAGAGCTGGCAGCAATTGGAAGGTGTAGCAAGCAATGTAGAACTCTGGATACAAAGGAGTCTATAGCATAGTCATCCGTAGAAATAATCAGGGCACAGAGAAGGCAGGAGTGGTCAGGAGTAGCAATGATCAAGGCATGCAGAAGGGAGGCATGGTCGGACATAGCAGAGGTCAGGCTTGGAGAAAGCAGGTGAGGTCAGACATAGCAGAGGTCAGGCTTGGAGAAGGCAGGCGAGGTTGGACATAGCAGAAGTCGACACCAGGAGGTCAATCAATGGACAGACGAGACAACGAGGAAACAGGAACTTGGAGACAAACTGGAACACGGATCAAGAAAGCATGGAGGCAACGAGTAATCAGAACCAAACAGGGAACCGATGAGACCTGTTGCAAAGGCAATGCTTCACTGAGAGGCCTGAGCATTTATACGCTGAAGGATCTGACGTCAGCATCCGGGTTTGTGGCCATGTTCCCACCGCGGACACTTTAAAAGGTTTACTGATGCATGCGCACATGCCTAGGGAGGGGCGTGGCGCTGCTGGCGGCGACTCTCTGCGAGCCCTGCGGAGAGGCCCGATGGATGGAAGCATCCTGGCTGGAAGTCCCGGGAAGTGGAGCAGGGCCGGAGGTGCTGGCGGGAGCCCGAGGTCGGAGCCGGCGGCCCAGTGCCGCAAGCGATGGAGAGCTGGAGCATGGACGTTGCTTAGAAAGGTGAGAGGGCCGCAGTATGGGGCTGCCGTGGGCGGTGAGCGTAACAGTGCAAGGTGATGCAAATAGGGAAAATTAACCCACGCTGTAGTTACATGATGTTAGGTTGCATATTAGGAGCTACCACCCAGGAAAGAGATCTAGATGTCATAATGGATAATATTTTGAAATCGTTGGCTCAGTGAGCTGTGGCAATCAAAAAGCAAACAGAATGTTAGGAATTATTAGGAAGGGAATGGTGAATAAAACAGAGGATGTCATAATTCCTCTGTATCGCTCCATGGTGAGACCGCACCTTGAATACTGTGTACATTTCTGGTCGCCGCATCTCAAGAAAGAAATAGTTGCAATAGAGAAGGTACAGGGAAGGGCGACCAAAATGATAAAGGGGATAAAACTGCTCCCCTATGAGGAAAGACTAAAGAGGTTAGGGCTGTTCAGCTTGAGGAAGAAATGGATGAGGGGGGGATATGATAGAGGTCTTTAAAATCATGAGAGGTCTAGAAAGGGTAAATGTGAATCAGTTATTTACTCTTTCAGATAATAGAAGGACTGGGGGCATTCCATGAAGTTAGCATATAGCACATTTAAAACTAATCAGAGAAAATTCTTTTTCACTCAATTTACAATTAAACTCTGGAATTTGTCGCCAGGGGATATGGTTAGTACAGTTAGTGTAGCTGGGTTTAAAAAAGGTTTGGATAAGTTTTTGGAGGAAAGTTAACTTAGAAAATAGCCACTGCTATTACTTGCATCAGTAGCGTGGGATATACTTAATTTTAGGTACTTGCCAGGTTCTTGTGACCTGGATTGGCTACTGTTGAAAACAGGATGCTGGGCTTGATAGACCCTTGGTCTGACCCAGTATGGCATGTTCTTATGTTCTTATGTTCTTAAAGGCTTCATATATCTCAATCAACAGTTAAAAAAAACTCTCTGAAAAATTATTTTGGAATAATTGCAAAAAAATACATATAAGTTCTTTCAAGTGCAACAAGTGCTAACACAAAACATAATATAGAAGAATCCTGAAAATGAATTACCATAAATTGAAGTATCCAAGTTAACACAAAGATGAAAGTATTCATCAGAAAAAAAACATAGAATTTAAGTGCTGAGTTTAGAAAAGCTAAGAGCTCTCCATTTCCTCGATCAGAATAAACTACAATCATCAAAATGGTCTACATTTCACATACAACTGTGACAGGGCAAGCTTTTAGAGGCAAATGATTATAGATAATAACCAAACATGCTCAAATTGTGTGGTGAACAAAATCTACCGAAACATTAATGGTAGGCATAGATAGCCTCACTCAGGGGCAGATGCAATACAGTGCGTTCAACCAAGCACACTGTATTACCAGCAGTCGGATGTGGATTGAATAGGCGCTAATGAATCCCCTAATGCAATTAGGGGATAACCCCTATTCATCCGATGTGGAGTGAGTCTAATAGCGCTAATCACATGCATGTGATTGAGGCTATTAGCATTCACTCCAGAATGCAAAATAAATATATATATATGTGCGTCTAGGAAGCACATCTAGCACTCAGCAATTAACGCCTGCCTGGATCCGGCGTTAATTGCTGAGCATTCCTTAAACCAGTACAGAAAAGCAGAAAAAACTGCTTTTCTGTACTGCCTCCTACTTAATATCGTTGTGATATTAAGTAGAGAAAAAAACCACTGGCAGTTGGGTGCAGGAATCAGATGCTTGAATGACGAGCATCTGTTTCCTGAACCCCCTGGCTATTGCCTGTGTGGCGTTTAGGAAACTGACACCGATAAACTTGGTGTCAGTTTTCCTAACTGGTGGACCGCCGACGTCGATCGGGTTCACATTAGCAAGGAGGAGCTAGGGGCGAGCAATCAACCCTAGCACCTCCTTACTAAAGCGATCCCCTAATTTAAATATTCCATGGCACCCCCCCTTAGGGGCGCCTGGGGCGCATTAAGAAAGCGGGCTCTGACTGTTCAGCGCCCACTTTCTATGCAAATTTATTGCATTGGCCCCTTAGGAAGAGAGAATAATAAATACCCCGATGATAATACATATGCCACATCTAATTGGTCCACAACTGGTCTCCAGAGCAATGCCTACTCTCTGGAACTTCCTTCCAGTAGAAAACCAACTTGTACCTGACCCTCTCACTTTTAGGAAACATTGAAAACCTGGCTATTACCCAACGCCATATAAGCCCACCCAGACTCCCAAAACCTGATGGTCCTGATTTGGACCATTTAAGGACATTCTCATTAACCACCACTACAGTTACTGCTTATCACAAATGTATACCTCTGTCTATATTATACTGTATGTCTCCTTGTGAATATTTAATTTGTAAACTGTGACCTATACCTGTTGAGTTTTTATCAGTACCCATGGTAAAAAAAAACCAAACCAATTTTGTTGTCAAATGCTTGAACTCTGTTGTTGGAAAAGGTGATATAAATAAATGATGACAATAATAACATAGACCCCTAATATGTAACCCAACATTGTGAACACATAGGTTTATTTTTCCCTTTTTGCTGCACTTTGTATTTGTCCACATTAAATGTAATCTGCCATTTAGATTTCCATTTCTCCAGTCTTACAAGGTCTCCCTGATATTCCATACAATCTGTTTGTGTTTTAACTACTTTAAAATAATGTTGTGTCATCTGTAGATTTGGTCACCTTGCTTTTCACTCCCCTTTCCAGATCACTAATGAATATGGTAAACAACACTGTTCCCACTAAAGATCTATGGGGCCGATGCAAAAAACTTGCTGTGGATTCAGCGCCGGCTTTCATAACGCGCCCCGAGGCACCTAACCTGGGGGCGCGATGCAATATTTAAATTAGGGCTCGCATTGTCAAGGAGGCACTAGGGGCCCTAGCGCCTCATTAACAGCGCAAGCCGGAAAGAGGTCTTAGGTGGTGGCTGTCCGCCGGTTAAGAAAACGGACGCCGAATTTATCAGCATCCTGTTTTCCTAACCAGTGCACATGCAGGGGTTAGGAAAATGGACCCTGATGCAGCATCCATTCTCCCAACCTGACTACCGACACCAGAAGTGTTTAAAATCAATATTAAAGTGTCGGGCACTTAATATTAATTTATTAACTCCACTTATTGCTGATTGGTCCCTTTACTGTCACATGTCAGGAAAAGGACCAATCACCTTTCAGAAGGCTGTCCTGAAAGGGGATTGGTCCTTTTACTGACAATGGGCAATAAGTGAAGGAGTGAATAAATTAATATTAAGTGCCCGACACTTTAATATTGATTTTATACACTCCTTCCAGTGCCGGTAGTCAGGTTCGGAGAATGGACGCTGAATTAACCAGCATCCATTTTCCAAACCCTGCCTGTGCTTTTTTTAAACTTTTTTTAAAATTATTTTTTTAATGAGTTGTTCCTCCCACTTAATATCCCAAGGATATCCCAAGGATATTAAGTAGGAAGCAGTACAGAAAAGCAGTTTTTTCTGCTTTTCTGTACTAGTTTTAGCAGCGCACAGCAACTAATGCCTGCTCTGGGCAGGCGTTAATTTCTGATCGATAAAATGTGCGTCCCAGATGCACATTTTTTTTTTTTTTTGCATCGGGAGTGAATAGCTAATAGCCTCATTCACATGTATTTGCATGTGATGAGTGCTATAAGTTTCACTCCGTGTTGGACGTGCATTGTAGAGGTGCTAATCCCTTTACTGCATAAAGGGATCATTTATTTATTTATTTTTCATTTTTATATACCGGCGTTCCTGTATGAGCATACAAATCAGGCCGGTTAACAATGAAACTACCAACTTCACACGAAGGCGATACATAGAACAGGAAATAAGTGAAACTGGAACAAAGAACTCAAACAATATGATCTATACAGTGAATCGGTCCAGAACCGTCTTGATTAATACAGATGAGTAAACATAATCATAATAGCGCCGGAAAATAAATAGAGTGGTGGATACATTCATTAAACTACGGGAATGGATTGGTACATTTGGGCAAAATAATCCAAGGTGCAACATTAGAGACAAATCGAGAAGTAGATTATAGGGATGTGCAGACAAAAAGTTTATGTTCATAAGTCCATAAGTCGAAAAGGGGGGTCAATTTCGGTCAATATGCACATATGGAGAATTCCATAAGTTGAGTCTATGTCCATACGTGTACCGGTTCCCTAAATAAAAATTTAAACCCCTCACCCTCCATAATTCCCCCCCAAGACTTACCAAAATTCCCTGGTGGTCCAGCGGGGAGTCAGGAAGCCATTCCTCTATTCCTTTGCGAGGAGCACGTGACGTCCGTGTCACGTCGGAGTGACGCGGTCTTCACGTGGTCCACCGCGGTTCCGCTCCCGGACCCCTCGTTGGACACAAACGGAACTTTTGTCCAGCTTGGGGGGGCCTCCTGACCTCCCCAAGCTGGCCAAAAGTTCCGTTTGTGTCCAACGAGGGGTCCGGGAGCGGAACCGCGGTGGACCACGTGAAGGCCGCGTCACTCCGACGTGACGCGGACGTCACATGCTCCTCGCAAAGGAATAGAGGAATGGCTTTCTGACTCCCCGCTGGACCACCAGGGAGTTTTGGTAAGTCTTGGGGGGGATTAAGGAGGGTGAGGGGTTTAAATTTTTATTTAGGATCAACGATCGCGATTTCCAACGTATTCAACATAGCTATGTTTATTTATTTATTTATTTATTATTTTTATATACCGACAGTCATCTCAATTGAGATATCACACCGGTTTACATTCAGGTACTGTAGGTATTTCTCTATCCCCAGAGGGCTTAAAATCTAAGAAATCCGATCGTTTTCGCCTCATCACTTTTTTAAGTTAAAAAAAAAAAAAAAGTAGCGTTTTACATATAAGTTCAAAACGAATGCACACCCCTAGTAGATTACAAATCAAGAGTTAGTGCCTCTACAACCCGCGTCCAACTGCAAGTTATATACCTGTTTCCCCGAAAATAAGACAGTGTCATATTAATTTTTGCTACCAAAGATGCACTAGGCCTTATTTTCAGGGGATGTCTTATTTTTCCATGAAGAAGAATTCACATATATTGTTGAACAAAAAAATGAACATTTATTATATTCTGAATAGTTGCCTGGTTATGCTGGTTTGTGATGACAACTAACTGTGAATCCTGCAGGGTAAAAAAATCACAGCTGCATGCTCTGGTGCTCTGTGCGACGGGCATGCTCCCAAATAAAAACTTTGCTAGGTCTTACTTTTGGGGGAGGTCTTATATTTAGCAATTTAGCAAAACCTCTACTTGGTCTTATTTTCGGGGGATGTCTTATTTTCGGAGAAACACGGTAGTGCACCAGGCTCAGCGCACTGTATTGCATCGGCCCCTATGTGTCATTCCACCATTCACATTTCTCTCCATTGGAAAGACTGACCATGTAAACCTACTCTCTGAATTTGTATTGAGTTGAACATAGGAATTTATAAATGATGTGCATTTGTTTAAAATGAATGTCATATCTGAACCAAAAATTGTCTTGTTGTTGTTTTTCCCTAATTTCATGTCAGTGCATACTAACTGGACTTAATGTGCACTAAAAACAAGTTAGTGCTCACTACCACAAAACTAAAAAAAAAAAAAGTTTGCATTTTTTTCTTTCGTTTCGTTGTTCCAACTACATGAAACAAAATAGACAATGTTATGGACATTGTCTAATTTGTTTTAAACAAATGCACATCCCTAGAATTCTGCTAGGTTACTAGGTTCTGTGTAGGGAACGGTAATAGTCCAGCTTGTTCTGTTTTCCCAGTAGGAGGTGTCTTGGTGTTAGATCCAGGTGGAATTTTAGCAATGTTGCCTTTTCATAGAGGATTGTTGCTTTTTTAGTTCTGGGAATCAATGCTGTTTTGTTGTGGATGGTTTGTTATATAGTTTCTGAGTGACTTTTTGTAGGGTTTTCAATTACTTCACAAATGAGCCAATTTTATAAAGGCCATGCTCATATAAAGCACGGGTTACGCGCATGTCCGGGCCCTGCACATGCCACGCACATTTTCTAAAGGGCCCAACCACGCGTGTAACCACCAACAGGTGCAAAAGTGCTGGGCCCAAAAAAAGGGGCCAGCTGGGGAATCACGTGCTGGCAGCCGGCTGGTGCATGTAACTTACTTCTGCTCCGAAGAAGCAGGTAAGATAGAAACAAACAAAAAAAAAATCCTCTAGTTTTAGTTAGTATAGGGGTCAGGAAGGAAAGGAAAAAAGGGAGGAAGGGTAGATAGGGGTAAAGGAAAGTTCCCTCCCAGGGAAGGAGGGAACTGGGAGGGAACTGGGTAAATGCCCGATTGCATCGCCACACGTAGATTGCAAAATCCCCCCCCCCCCCCCCCCCAGCGTGCATGAGTCTTAGGCCATCCGCACACATATGCATGGATTTTAAAATCTGGCACGCATGTGTGCGCAGCCATCTGATTTTCTAACAGGCACACCGACATGCACATGTTATAAAATCAGCACGTCCATGTGCGCGCCAGGAACCAGGCACGCATGGATGCATGGTGGCTCCTTTTAAAATCGACCCCACAGGGTCCAACTTTGTTTTACTGTTACTGAAATAACAACATAATCTAAATATTTTTCCCTTGGTAGAGGGAAACACAATCATTCGAACCAGCCAGCCATTTCAAAGATTACATTCAAACAATGTAGCTTGAATTTCTTTTAATTGATAAATTAAGGAATTTTTTTGTTTTTTTATTTTTCTGCAGTCTATCTCTAAAAATCAAAGATGACACATTCATTAGATACTATGACATGATTTCTAAAATATATTTGGCTAAATGGATTTTTTGTTTTGATGGTTACTAAGGAGCATGTTTGGGAGATACCTGAGCCATTAAATAATGATGATGATTTGATGATTGAAACAAATCATGGTAAACCTGGAAGATGTCATAGGGCAGAGTAACAAACTGAAGAGTAGCAAATCACCTGGACCAGATGGAATGTACCCCAGAGTTCTGAAAAAAAATCAGAAATTAAAATAGCAGATCTATTACTAGTAATTTGAACCTATCATTAAAATTATCTATTGTACCTGAAGATTAGAGGGGTCTAATATCACACCAATCTTTAAAAAGGGCTGTAGGGGAGATCTGGAAAACTGTAGACTGATGAGCCTGACTTCAGTGCAAAGAAAATTTGTAGAAACTATTCTAAAGAACAAAATCACAGATCATATAGAAAGAGATGATTTAATGGGTAACAGCACACTATCAATTTATTCAAGGAACGTCTTGTCTTACCAATCTGCTACATTTCCTTGAAGGGGTTAAAAAATGTGGATAATGGGGAGCCAGTGTTTGTAGTGTTTTTGGATTTTCAAAATGCATTTCACAAAGTCCGTCATGAAAGATTCCTGCAAAAATTTAAAAAATCATAGAATAGGAATCAATGCACTCTTGTGGATTGCAAATTGGTTAAAAGATAGGAGCAGAGATTAGGACTTAATGGATGTTTTCTTAATAGAGGAAGGTAAACGGTGAAGTTCCCCATGAATCTGTACTAGGACTGGTGCATTTTAATTTATTTATAAATGATCTGGTAAAGGGAAAGATGAGTAAATTTGCAGATGACACAAAATTATTCCCAGTTGTTAAATCACAAGCAGATTGTGAAAAAATTGCAGAAGGATCTTGTGAGACTGGGAGATGGGGCATTCAAATGGTAGATGAAATTGAATGCAAAAACATACAAATTGATGCACAAAGGGAAAAGAAATCCAAACAAGAATTACATGATGTTAGGTTCCATATTGGGGGTTACTACCCAGGACAAGGAGCTAAGCATGGACAATACTTTGAAATCCTCAGCTCAGTGTCTGGAGGTGGTCAAAAAAGCAAGCAGAATGTTAAGAATCATTAGGAAAAGAATGAAGAATTATATGGATAATGTCATAATACTTCTGTTTCGGTATGTGGTGAGACTGTACTTAGAGTACTGTGTACAATTCTGGTCACCACATTTCAAATAAAGGTATAGCTAAACTGTAAAAGGTACAGAAAAGGGCGACCAAAATAATAAAGGGAATGGAACATTCCCCTATGAGGAAAAGCTAAAGATGTTAAGGCTGCTCAGCTTGGAAATGAGATGACTGAAGGAGGGATAGAGGTCAATAAAATCATCAGAGCGGCAGAAAGGATTAATGCAAATCAGTTGTTTACTCTTTCAAAAACCTACAAGGACTCAGGGGCACGCCATGAAGTTAGTAAGAATCAAATTTAAAACAAATTGGAGAAAATATGTTTTCACAGAATACACAATTAAGCTCTGGAATTCATTGATAGAGGATGTGGTAAAGGCAGTTAACATAGCTGTATACTATTTGGGTTCCTGCCATGTGTACCACTGTTGGAAACAATGAACCCTCAGTCTGATCCAGTGTGGCAATTCTTATGTTTATATACAGCATGGACCGGATTTTAAAGGGTTGCACATGTAAATCCGGAAGATTTATGCATGTAACCGGGTTTACATGCACTGGATCTCCAGACAGGCGCAAGTTGCACGCGCCAGCATGCAATCTTTCAACACAGCGGCCTCTGGCCCTGCCCCCGCCCTGGACCTCCCACACCCCGCCCCCTCCCCCACCTCTTTTTGCAAGCCCCAGGACTTACACGCGGCCCGGGGCTTTACGCGCGTCGCCAGGCCTTTTTAAATTAGGCCTGGCGCGTCGAACCTTTTTAAAATCCGGCCCAAAAGGATCTAGGAAAAAGTGAAAGCCACAAGTGTTATCATATGGACATTCCATTTGTACATCAGAACTACTGAAAAATTTGAATTCACTTCCGCCACATATATTCTGTGGCTTCAAAGCAATTCCCTTTGAAGTGCAATATGATAAAGGGAATGCCTAGTCATGTGCCACAATATTTTTCAATTATGAATTCTTTTGTATGGGTCTATCATTCGAGTGAAATGTTATTAACAGTGCATTAATTGAAAATATATCAATGTAAGCGCTCTGCAAGAAATATTTACAGCGTGGAAAATATTTTCACGATAAAAATAAGTCCCTAATTTCTGTCACTCTTCCTTCTGCCTTAACCCTTGCTTGGTGTCTTTGGGTATTGATGCCACTGTGATTGCTGGCTCACTCTGCACTCCATGTTTTGGGGTACCGGTGCCAGTCTTGCTCTGCAGTGCACTGATTTTGCTCGTTGATGTCAGTAGTCTTGCTGCTTTGTACCTATCTTGGTGCCTTTTTTGGTCTTTTTGCTTCTGGTTCTTCCATCTTCAAATTCTTTTTCAAATTCCCTTTCAGTATTTGTGGACTACTATTGCTTTCATCCGATATATGGATGGTCCCAAATAAAGTCATTTAAATCTCAGGTTTTCAAATCTTAGTTACCTGACAAAGCCTTTGAATATCAACCTCTGTGTTACTATGTTAATCTTAATGAAGAACTATGCTAAAATGTTATGACTTCCATGGCTTTAATCTCCATTAAAACATACATTAATGCTGTGTTAGTCTTATTACAGTTTAGTACATTGACCCTTGCAGTGAGTGTCATCTTTTAGTGAGTTGAAACTCCTGATGTTTTTACCAGCCTTGTAGTATTTATTATTGGTAAACAGATTCACATTCTAGGATTATTTTTTTTTTTTGAGAAACTGTACACTGGGGAAAATCTTTGGCAAGTGGGGAGGACAATTTTCAGAGATTTTCATGAATTTAGAATATTTTGGGGCGGATTTTAAAAGCCCTGCTCGCCTAAATCCGCCCAAAACCGGGCGGATTTAGGCGAGCAGGGCCCTGCGCGCCGGCGAGCCTATTTTACATAGGCCTACCGGCGCGCGCAGAGCCCCGGGACTCGCGTAAGTCCCGGGGTTTTCAGAGGGGGGCGTGTCGGGGGCGTGTCGGGGGGCGGGACCGAGCGCAGCGGCATTTTCGGGGCATGTCGGCAGCGTTTTGGGGGCGGGTACGGGGGCGTGGCTACGGCCCGGGGCGGTACGGGGGCGTGGCCGCGCCCTCCGTACCCGCCCCCAGGTCGCGGCCCAGCACGCAAGAGGCCCGCTGGCGCGCGGGGATTTACGCCTCCCTCCGGGAGGCGTAAATCCCCCGACAAAGGTAAGGGGGGGGGCTTAGACAGGGCTGGGTGGGTGGGTTAGGTAGGGGAAGGGAGGGGAAGTTGAGGGGAGGGCAAAAGGAAGTTCCCTCCGAGGCCGCTCCGATTTCGGAGCGGCCTCGGAGGGAACGGGGGTAGGCTGCGCGGCTCGGCGCGCGCCGGCTATACAAAATCTATAGCCTTGCGCGCGCCGATCCAGGTTTTTAGCAGATACGCGCGGCTCCGAGGGTATCTACTAAAATCCAGCGTACTTTTGTTTGCGCCTGGAGCGCCAACAAAAGTAGGCCTATTCGCGGAGTATGAAAATCTACCCCTTTATGCATATAAATCGACTGTCTGATAATTGCCCACCCTCAAGGTTGCCACTGCTCTCTCCTAATGATTTTAGAGCTGTGATACAAGCAGTGGTGCTCACCTATATTGACTTCTTTAATTCTGTTTACCTTGGCCTTCCTGCTTCTTTGACATTAATACTGCAGCTCATTCAGAATGCAGATTTCTGGCTGTCAGTTCCTTGATCAATTTGCTCTAATGTTAAAGAGCCCACATTGGTTTCCTGTCATTTGGCATATAAAATTCAAGATTGCTACTTTGGTTTTTAGGCGCCTGATGGGTGATATACTTGGCCAATTTAAATCTGTGTTAACCAAGTATTAGGGATGTGCAGCAGGAACGGATTTGTTCTATTCAGTATTCATATTCATCGGGACCCAAATCCGTTGCATCCATTCTCGGGGGACCCTGATCCGTTCATTAGTTACATATGTATTTGTTCCCAAAAAATCCCCCATCCCAACCCTTTAAATTTAATTAACTACAACCCCCCACCCTCCTGACCCCCCCAAGACTTGTCAAAAGTCCCTGGTGCTCCAGCGGGGGTCCTGGAGTGATCTCCTGCACTCAGGCTGTCGGCTGCCGGTATTCAAAATGGCGCCGATAACCTTTGCCCTTACTATGTCACAGGGGCTACCGGTGCCATTGGTCGGCCCCTGTCACATGGTAGGAGAATAAGATGGTGCTGGCCGTCCATTGCTCCTACCTTGTGACAGGGGCCGACCAATGGCACCGGTAGCCCCTGTGACATAGTAAGGGCAAAGGCTATCAGTGCCATTTTGAATACCGGCAGCCGACAGCCCGAGTGCAGGAGATCACTCCAGGACCCCCGCTGGACCACCAGGGACTTTTGGCAAGTCTTGTGGGGGGGGGGGGGGGTCAGGAGGGTGGGGATTTATTCGTTAGTGATATGTTGCATTCATGGGGGTTTGCCATACATTTCGTGACCCTCACGAATACGACATATACATTGCAGATTGCCAATACGTTGCAAACGAATGCACACCCCTACCAAGTATGACCCTCCACAAACTCTGTGGTTCTCAGGTCAACATTGTCTATCTGTATCTTCATTTAAGTTGTTCTGCTTAATTGAGTCACAAGCCAGTTTTCACCATTGCTGTACCATTACTTTGGAATTTACTCCCATTAGAGATTCACTTTGAACACATTTATTTCATTTTTGCAAAATGGTTAAGCCATGATATTTTATACAAGTCTTTGTCCTGGCTTAATATTGTTGTTGCTCTTGACTATTAATTCTTACTGTTTTGTTTTTAAAATAATATTTTTATGTTTTAGCTGTAATCTGTTGAGGGTAAGATTTTAAGGTCAATGATATATGTGTTTTTAGATAAATAAGGGCACACTTTCCCTTTAAAAAATGGTGCAAAAATCCATAAGAAAAAAGTATGTGCAGACTTTGCATCAATGCAGACAGATTGAATATTGCCCCCTAGATTTTTAAATTATACTCTGAAGAATTAATTTGTGTAGTTTATTACTGAATATGTCTACATTTGAATTATTGCTCCCAAAATAATTCTTTCTTCTTCCTGTTGATAAAAATTCCTAGTTCTTTTATAATTGCTGTTCAGAAAAAATGTTTTGCAATATTTTTTACTTTTAGGCTGAGTATAGATTAAATCAGGATTAAAACTCAGCAGCAATCCTACAAAAGAAAAAATGGTTGGAAATTAAAAGGAGAGGGAGTTTCAGGCAGAAAGCCTGTCGAAACTCAAACTGTTGTTTGTTAGCTTGGGAATTTTTGTACTGGGAGAAGGATATGGTAAAAGGTTCATTTTTCACACCAGTGGAATACTCTTGAAGGTTGCTTTTATTTCTACATCAGTGGTTTTCTTGCAGTTGCTTACATAAAAGACTCTCTCTCTCTCTCTCGGTATTGTGCTTCTCTGCATGTAGATTATTCTTGAGCTAGGAAAGTGAATGATCCAACTTTTGCTCTCTAAGCACTGTTTTATATTGCATATGAAGACTGTCTCGTTATTTCAATTGCCATTCACAGATTTTCCTTTTTCTGGAAAATGTATCTTTTTTTCTCATTCTCATACTATTTTTCAATCTCTGTTATACATTTCAAACATGTAATACAGTGATACATTTCTGAGCATCATATAAAGAATTACAAATCAGCACTGCTAAAAATGGATTGCTCTCCTCTGGTTTCTCACATTGTCATAAAGTATGGATTATTCCAGGGAGATTGGCAGTGCCTCTGTCTAGGAATGCAATGACACCGTTGATACATTGTAGGATGGCAGTTTGGAAATGTTACACATTCTTCTCCAAAAGTTTCATGTCTTGCTACTGAAGATGGAGCTTCCTGTATAGGTTCATGATGCCTCCATTGACAGCTTTATCCAAAGTCTGCTGGCTGGGTGCACTGTCAGAGGGGTGCAGTCACCTGGCTGATTTTCTCTAGTAGTGGGGGAGTAGGCCTTGGGCTGAATGGTCCCATTGCAATGTTACTTGTGGCTGTTTCAGTCTGCTCCTGCTCTTGCCGTTCCATTGCTGAGAGAGGGAATGGAAATCAGTGAACACTAATTTGAGCGATAACAGAAATCGGCGAACAGCATTTTGAGTGATGAAAGGAAAATTAGTGAACAGTAATTTGAGCAAAAAATAAAAAAAATGTTTGGGCTGCTTAGAGTGGAAGGAAGAAAGCCTTCAGGCCAGTGTACACATTAGGATTAGTTACATATAGATGTTATATAAATTGACATAAGCTATATTCATTAGGGATGTGAATCGTTTTAGGACGATTAAAATTATCGTCCGATATTTTTAATATCGTCTTAAACCGTTATGGAACACAATACAATAGAGATTCTAACGATTTATCATTATAAATCGTTAGAATCGTGAGCCGGCACACTAAAACCCCCTAAAACCCACCCCCAACCCTTTAAATTAAATCCCCCACCCTCCCGAACCCCCCCCCCAAATGACTTAAATAACCTGCGGGTCCAGCGGCGGTCCGGAATGGCAGCGGTCCGGAACGGGCTCCTGCTACTGAATCTTGTTGTCTTCGGCCGGCGCCATTTTCCAAAATGGCGCCGAAAAATGGCGGCGGCCATAGACGAACACGATTGGACGGCAGGAGGTCCTTCCGGACCCCCGCTGGACTTTTGGCAAGTCTTGTGGGGGTCAGGAGGCCCCCCCCCCAAGCTGGCCAAAAGTTCCTAGAGGTCCAGCGGGGGTCAGGGAGCGATTTCCCGCCGCGAATCGTTTTCGTACGGAAAATGGCGCCGGCAGGAGATCGACTGCAGGAGGTCGTTCAGCGAGGGTTCCGGCGCCTCGCTGAATGACCTCCTGCAGTCGATCTCCTGCCGGCGCCATTTTCCGTACGAAAACGATTCGCGGCGGGAAATCGCTCCCTGACCCCCGCTGGACCTCCAGGAACTTTTGGCCAGCTTGGGGGGGGCCTCCTGACCCCCACAAGACTTGCCAAAAGTCCAGCGGGGGTCCGGAAGGACCTCCTGCCGTCCAATCGTGTTCGTCTATGGCCGCCGCCATTTTTCGGCGCCATTTTGGAAAATGGCGCCGGCCGAAGACAACAAGATTCAGTAGCAGGAGCCCGTTCCGGACCGCTGCCTTTCCGGACCGCCGCTGGACCCGCAGGTTATTTAAGTCATTTGGGGGGGGGGGGTTCGGGAGGGGGGGGGATTTAATTTAAAGGGTCGGGGGTGGGTTTTAGGGGGTTTTAATGTGCCGGTTTTGCGATTTTACGTTTTTTCGATTTTTTACGATTTTTCACGATTTTTCACGATATTTTACCCCCCCAAACGGCAACAATACGATTCCCTCCCCCTCCCAGCCGAAATCGATCGTTAAGACGATCGAGGACACGATTCACATCTCTAATATTCATATCTTTAGCGATCATAAATTGAGATAAACCATATGTAAATCTTTAGCCATTAAAAGACCTTGGGAATATCAAGGGGTGACTTGTTATATTGATTACTTTCCCTATTATAACAGCTATTACCCCTAGAAGAAGGTGATATATACTGACACAATCAGAGTAGATGTGATATTATGCTTGTGTTTAGAAGATAATATATCGATGTGAAATATATTATTGGACATTATATTATTATTAATATTATGATTCCATTCTTATTAGTGTGATATTGACATTGTTGTGTTTTACAGATTAAAATGAATTCTGATATATGGTGCTTCTAAGGTTTGAATGTGGAGTGAGTTTGATTTTTTAGATATAAGGTGTATTTGTTCTATGAAGCTTCTATAATAAAAGGGTTTATATAATTTTATAGAAGTTTGGTATGAACATAGTAATTTTTTGACTCTCATTCAGTATATTTCTATACATGTTGTATTTTGGGAGTCATATGAAATTCTATCCAAATTAATTTGATGTACCTATTTGTTTGGAACATTTCCCATGCATCCCCAGTAAAGCAAGCTTTAAGCACTGTCTTTCCCAATAACAGCATGCTGAGTTTACAGCTAACATATACCACTACAACACCCAATCACTATTCCAATAGTCTAATCCTTATTTAGAGCTGAGTTCTGAATGAGAAGAGAACTGGCAAGTTGTCGCTGCACTGACAAATCCCCATAAAGTGCAATGAATAAATGAATATATAAATGCCAGTATCTGACAGAGTTATTGGCATTTAGATATTCAGCAGGGTGGGATTAGGTAAAAGCTTCTCTTGCTTTTACCTGACCCCACCCTGCTGATCCCACCTTGCTTTTGGCACAGTATGGGGGGATGAGGGGGTACGTGTAAGAAGTTGGGTTGGGTTGATGCTGAATTGTGGCAATTATTTTTTACGTGTTTGGGTTGAGAGGGGGATCTGTGCTGCAAGCCAAGGTACCTGTTCAATTCTAAGAGGGAGGGGTGTGGTCAGAAGGGTGGTGCAGCACATTTTTAATTCTACTGGTTTGGAGAGGTAAAAGAAGGTTCACTCTGATGCAGTTCATTTTTTATTTTATTGGTTTAGGGGTTGTTGGAATTGGGGTTTCTCCAGTGTGGAACATTTTTAATTCTACTGGTTGGGGAGAGCGCTGTTCCCTGTCCACTGCTAATTTATTCTTTGGTATGAGTGCCCAAAATTACTCTTAGGCAATCATAAAATTAGTTGGATAATGCTGAATATTAGCCTTATTCAGCTATCTTGCAGGGAGATGCATCAAGCCATATTAGTGCTCTAACTTGCATTATATTGCAGATATTGCACAGTATTTTGCATATTCCTGCCTAAGTTTCCTCTCCTATTAGAATAGCCTTCTTTGCATGAGATTTGCATGCATGAATAATGCAAGTGCATGCAAAGAATGTCATTCATAGGCAATAATAGACAAATATCTGATTCTGGCCGACTGAGAAGATGGTCAGCCATGATAAAATATCTACACTTCTAGGAAAAATCTTAAATGTGAGGCAGAAGGCCCTAGACCCTAACATGGGTCCTGAGGTTTCACCTCCCATTTAAAGAGGTGGCAAAAATAAAAAATTGCAGGCAAATAACAGATTGAGCAAGAGTCATTGCTGACCCCAGTGTCATCCCAGTGCCGCCATTCGAGGGAGCTGCAACTCCCCCAATTTATAAAAAAACTTTAAATGTTAAGAACATAAGAACATAAGAAAATGCCATACTGGGTCAGACCAAGGGTCCATCAAGCCCAGCATCCTGTTTCCAACAGTGGCCAATCCAGGCCATAAGAACCAGGCAAGTACCCAAAAACTGTTGTCATGCGGTCCAATCCCCAGACCTTGCCCCAGTCACATGGCTTGACAAAGTCAGGTTGGCGTCATTTTCCAAAATGGTGTTGACTGGGCAGGGTGCTAGGAGGCAGCCTGGCCACAATGAGAGATCCACTACTTAATTTGAAGATTCAGAGAGTGTGGGAGGGAGTTGTGAGTGGAGGGAGGGATCACAAGAGAGGTCATGGGTATTTGAGAAGGAGTCCGGGACCCTATTTTTTACTTGGGTTGGGGTGTGTGAATGGAAAGGGGGGCCAGGACCCTATTTTTGTCTTGGGTGAGGGTGGGTATGGGAAGGGAGAGGTGGGACCCTATTTTTGACTTGGTGTGGGTGGCCCAGACCCTATGATTTATTGATGACTTCTGAGTGGAGATAGGGGTGCTGGGATCATCATTACATGGCAATATTTTAAAGTTTTTTTTATAATTTGGGGAGGTTGGGGCCACCTTGAGTGGCAGCTTCAAGTTGAGATGGGGGTCAACATTAACCCCTGCTCAATCTCCCATCTTTGCCATGATTTTTTATTTAAGGGCCAGTGGCCCTTAAGGTGATGGCGGTCCCATGAGATTGGGACCACCAGTGCATTAAAAGGCCACTGGGTATATTCTATTTGCTTGAGGTATTTGTCCAGGAATCAAAAGAGAAAAGAATGCAACTTACAGCTGTGATATTTTTTCAGGGGAGAGGCCCCACTATTGTGGTGACACTCCCTTGAAAAATATTGTGGATTGATACAAAATGCCCCAGATAAGTCAGATCCATTCACTGTTGTAGAAATTATACTTTCCTATGGTTTGACAGGCTATGACCAAATCTTAGTTGGACAAACCTTTTCAAAATTGATCCCATATGAATAACCTGTCATATCCTGGTTTACAAGTGAAGTTCATTTCTGTTGTGATATATACAAAACAAGTCTATATAGATACACTACTCATACTCATTTTCACAGAGGGAACCATTCAGCGGATGCGAAAGAAGACATCAATGCAGATAAGACAAAGGGTAACAAGGCACAGACAGGACACTATACACAAAAATGATTTCAGACAGCAAAGACCTATCAGTGTTTTTTATGTTCCTGTCAGGGGTGGGAGGCAGCAAACAGGCCGAGTGATTGCCCACATACACATAAAACTGCACATAGAGCTTATACATTCACAAAGAACAGATTACATGAGTTTATAGAACATGACACACAGATTTCCTTTTGCTCATCTGCACAAAGTTGTGTGCTAATTTTTAATGAATCATGTGTAAAAGCATGGTTTTATATCTGCATAAACTTCAACTAGTTATCTTGGTTGCTAAGAGGTTCTTTGAAAACACTGGTTTAAAGACAAAATGCTTCTGAAATGAATGTAATCAAATTTTACTAAATTTGGGTCATTGAGAATGACTGGATTTAGTTTTCGAGATATGCTTCTGTGTCAGTATATATATGACCTTTGACTTGGGAATTGCAGAGGATAAGTGAGTTAAGAAGGGAAAGGATCTCAAATTAAACCAGAAATGACTAATAAACATCTTGGATTGACTCTATGAATAAATCCATGACTGGGTTTGGACAGTACTTGCTTTTTTGGGCACAAGAATGACTGATGTAGCCTTCAAGTACCTCAGTGGTAAATTTCCAAGGTTAAGTGAAGGACTGTGTTTTTTTATGACCCTTGTGAACTTCTTCAAGGTGGTGCATTTAACCATGTACTAAATGGCAAGGAAAAGCTGTGTGGAAAGCCTTCCAGTTAGCGATAACAAATTTTCTCGGAAACAAGGCATACAAGAAGTTGGTTGAAAACCTCCTCAAGGCATACAAAAGCCTTGGCTGCAACATGTCGTTAAAGATACATTTTTTTGTACTCTCATCTAGATTTTTTTCCAGCAAACTGCAGAGCAATGAGCGATGAACAAGACAAGTGATATCACCAGGACATTGCAACAATGAAAAAAAGGTATCGGGGCAAATGGAGCTATCAATGCTTGCAGTCTATTGCTGGACAGTGACAAGGGATTTTCCATTTAATGATTACAAGAGACAATCCAAGAAGAGCCGACAACCACTCATTAAGGAGTAAACTATATTGAAAATATACACCTCTTGGAAAAACGTTAAAAGTGAGGCAGGAGGCCCTGGACCCTAACATGGGTCCTGAGGTTCCCATCTCAGTTGGGTTTTTTTTTTGGTATATATATATATATATATATATATATATATTTACATACTAGTTTTTGGCCTTTTGTTTCATAGTAAATTGTATTTCTATAATCCTTTTGCTTATTTAAAAGTGTTATATAAACAGAACAAGTAAAATATTATGCAACCATAAATACAAGAAAAGACCTATGTTTATAATTTATAATTAAAGCTCTACTATCTATGCAATATATAGACATAAACTGTAAAAATTTAAATATCATGGAAGCTGTAACCAATCAACTGGTTTAATTGTCATATTTGAATTCAGCACATAAAAATAAATAATAAATGGCACATTTTTATCACTGAAGCAGAAGAATTCTAAAAATTTGTATACTAGTGAAATTAGTCTCTATGTGAATGTATTTTGCAAATTTATGCAGTTTTATATTGTAGCATTATGGTGCCATTTGCATTAATAGTAAAGCTTCATGTACAGTGGTGACAGAAGTGATGTTGGCAGTATGGAAACTTGACAGATGAGATAACAAGCAGAATGTGGGCACAGCTTGATATTTGAAAATGGGCAGATTTAGGAAGCATGGTAAATATGTATTAGTGAAATATTAAAAAATCCTAAAACTGTTACTCTTGTACTGACAGTATGAGAGTGTATGGGCGGCACGTAAAACCTTGCCATTAACATATCTGGTTTGCTTTCCAAACTCTGTTCCTTTTGAAAGAACATTCTGTATTGCACATGATATTGAATTATTTCCCTGAACAATTTACGCTTGGAAGCTATCTTGTGTTTTTGAAGGACAATAAGATGTTGTTGTAAAATGCTGAGCACTTTTAAGTTAAATTGCAATGCCACAAACAATATTATGAATAATGAATGAATGGATCTATATTATATTACAGCACAATGTTTTCTATAAACTGAATAGAGATGGCATCCCCAGAGAGAAGTACAAAGGTACTTGGGGAGGTAGAGGGTACAAAAGAGAGCAAATTAGGCATGGATATAGATAAGCCACAGTAGCATTTCCTCATATCATGGCCTCCCCACAGCATAGACCCCTGCCTTTTCTGATTGCAGCACTAGTGTGCATCATGCTAAGGACATAGCTAGGGGATTTGTAACCCAAAGCAAGCTATCAGTTTAATGGTTCTCTCAGAGCCTTACCTAAGTATTATAGTACCCAAGGCAGATAATTAGGGATGTGCAGCAGGGACGGATTTGTCCCATTCGGGATTCAGATTCGTAGGGGCCCAAATCCTTTGCATCCATTCTCGGGGGCCCCTGATCCGTTCATATGTCAAAAATAAATGTGTTCCCCCCAAAAAACCCCAACCCAACCCTTTAAAGTTATTTATCTACAATCCCCCACCCTCCTGACCACCGCTCAAGACTTGCCAAAAGTCCCTGGTGGTCCAGCGGGGGTCCTGGAGTGATCTCCTGCACGCGGGTCATTGGCTGCCAGTATTCAAAATGGCACCGATAGCCTTTGCCCTTACTATGTCACAGGGGCTATCGGCGCCATTTTGAATACCGGCAGCCGACAGCCCGAGTGCAGGAGATCGCTCCAGAAACGCCGCTAGACCACAGGTACTTTTGGCAAGTCTTTGGGGGGTCAGGAGGGTTGGGGGCCTATTTGTTGGTGATCCGTTGTATTCGTGGGGGTTCGCCATACGTTTCGGAACCTTACGAATACAACAAATATGGCATATATGTTGCGGATTCACAATACGTCAAAAACGAATGCACACCCCTACAGATAATCATATTTATGACTTCCCTTATCCTCCCCCACCCTAATAACTGCTTCTCTTCTCCATTCTCCTGGATCCCCGGTCCTCTTTCACTCTTTCTCTCTCTTCCTTTTTCCCTCAATCCAGATGGAAGAAGGAGAATGGCATGCTTACCTTCCATGATCTTCATATGCTGCCTGCCAACACTGTATTTCAGTCATTTTCTACCCCAAGGGGCTTTGGGGTAGATTTTATAACATTAGGTCATAACATGTGGCGCGCACACATGGATGCACTGATTTTATAACATGCACACACCGGTGCGCACATGTTATGAAATCAGGTGCCCGCATGCACATGCATGCTGGATTTTATAATCTGTGCATGCATGTGTGTGCAGCACACACAAGAGGCCTCCCAACACAATTAGGCCTCCCAATTAAGGAGCGGACTGGGAGGGAACTTCTCTAAACCCCTGCCTAGCCTTCCTTCCCCTTCCCCTCTCCTCCCTACCTCCTAAAACTAACCTACTGGTCCTGAATTTTTTTATTTCATTACTTGCTACTCCTGGGAAGCAGAAGTAATTTATGCACGCCAGCCAGTACGCGATTTCCCAGGCCAGTGGCTAATGGCCGCTGGCCTGGCTGGCCTCCATCCTGCCCCACCCTTCCCTGCACAGATCCCCGTGTGCCCCTTTGATGAGGCCTGGCTCTTGCGCACATACCGAGGTTTAGGCGCATAACTGGGCCCCTTTGAAAATTTGCCTGATGCGCGCAAGGCCCGGCCATTCATGTAAACCCTGGGAGTTACATGCGCAGGCCTTTTAAAATCCAGATATTTATGTCCTGAATGGATGTCCTTCTTTCTCATCTCTAGTTACAGCCCTGGGACTCTTTCATCATCCTTGCAAGCCTTAAGTTAAAGATGAAAAATATGAGGACAGCTTCAGTAAAGAGGAAGGAGTATAACAGGGATGTAGCCTCAGTCCTACCCACTTTAACATCTACTTCAATAATCTCTCAACAATTGTGAAAAGAATCTCAGTTCTAGGACGGAAACTAACCTAGAGATCAAATGCCTGCTATATGGGAATTATCTGGTCATTTTGAGGGAAAGTTTGAAACTGAATGTTAGGCTTGTCTGGTTTGCTTAAGAATGTAAATATAGTACATTTGTGCTGCAAATCATGGCTCCTACATTTAAACCACCACCTATGTAGGATCCATGATTTGCAGCAAATATCTACTAATTTTATTCTTAAGCAAACCAGACAAGGCTCACTAAATCACACAGCTGAGAGTTTTAAGTAATTCTTTCTCTCAACTGTGTGATTTAGAATGGGTGTGAGTAAATGCCCACACAACTAATGGTTCTCCCTGGGATGGGAAGAAGCTGAAGCAGAAAACAAAACAATAAGATGAACATATATTATTAATATTGCAAATAATATAACCAAACTCAGTGCATGCATATTTACATAAGTCATTTAGATTTGTATACCATATAAGAACAGAGGCTTGTGGCATTAAAATAAAATGATTTAAGGTTGAAAAAAATAAGAAAATTAGCTTTCTGTAGTTTTAATTGAAAAAGCACAAATTGTATCCTTTTTCTCTCTGTTCCAGTTTGTGCAAATTAAGAAGGAGCTCCCGATGTTCTCACCTAAAGTCTGGCCAGAATATTAGCATAAGTTCTTAGTTCAATTTTATGTGATTGTTGAATACTTAGATGAATTTCTCTGCAGTACAGTTGCAGGGTAGTTGGGAGATCAGCAATGTCTCCAGTGTTCCACATGTATAGAGATGATCAGACTTTCCTCATGGAGTTGTCAAAAAATCTCATCCAAATCAAATAAATAATCCCCCTTATCCTGAATAAAATCATGAAAAATCTTCAAAAATTTTCCTTAGCTAAATTATCATAATCCTAATATTATTCAGGCACAATCCAAATTCTGTTTCTCTTATTTGAAATTAAATAAAATCAGGAAATATCTAAAAATCATCTTATGTGCCCTTACTACAAAATAACAAACAACTAACTGTCTCAGTACTACAGGATACATCATTTTCTTCAGGATAATTAATTATAAGAAAACTTCCTGCAACCAGAAACTGTTTTTCTTTAATTGCAGTCTCCAACTTTCTGCTGATAACTAAAGTCTCACCTCATGAATACATCTTTTTATCTCTCTCGCTCTCTGTCTGTCTCTCTTCAAAAAAGACCTCTCTTTTTTTCAAGAAAGCAGCAGTAATTGATAATCAGTCTCATCAGCATTCAGTCTCCTGGTTCTCATTAGATAGGTATCATCCAACCAAGCTTTGATTCAAAAGCCTACAATTGGTCAATTTGAAAATTATGTGTCCCATAGGCTGTCCAAGAAAAGTTCATTATAATAAATTCTAATTTTCTCCCCTTTTCAGTAATATCCACTAGGTGTTTCTGTTGGCCAGCAGATTGATTTGCTAATAGGATCACACACTTCTTAATTTGCAGTTATAATATATAGGTTTCCCCTACTTACTAACACTTTAAATAGAAATTCAACTCTCAAGTGCCCATCATTAACAACTTTCACTATACATTCTTTTCAAGCAAACATCTGTTGGCTTTAATCCTTAAGGATTTCCTCTGTGACTAAGAAACAAAAGGATTGTAAAGAGTTGTTTTTATTTCATCATTTCTCCTTAGGACTTAAAGCCTTTCTGGCAGAAGGAGAAACATTTATTTTAATATATGCTTCTACAAGCCACTGACTTACATATGATTATGGGAAAGTAAAAAATGAATGATATTTTTCCACTAAATTCATAAATTCTCTAACACAAATTCAATATTCCTAAATAATCAAATCATAGATCATATCCTAAACTATGCATAACTTCATCTGACAATAAAGGTCAGATGTACTAGAATAGGGAAAACCTTTTGAATATCTGGCCCTATGTGTATCACTGGTTGACTATAAAGACACTCCAAGAAAAAGCTCCTTCCAAGCAACTAAACAACTATTGCCCACTTTCAATCCATGACAAAACCTGATATTGCATTATTTATAGGGCAGTTTCCAAACACCATTTACCTGTGTAAATGGCAATTAACAAAGATAAAAGGGCTGTCTGAAAACTGTCCACCCTGTGTGAGTAAAAGTATGCAAGGGATCAACAACTCAAGAATTTTTACTCAAAGGAAAAATAGGTGGGATCAGAAGCAGGGTTACGTAGAGTGAAACAATAAATTACATAGTTTTGCATGTTCAAAAACATGTGCATTATTTTTCAGGGAAAAAAATATCCACAAGAAAAGAAGGTGATAACCTCTGCTAACAATTTATTCTCAGGTAATTTTCATAGGAAATGTATGTGGACATTTTCCATTTGAGAACTGGTGCAAAGTCTGCATAGACAATCTGCATCGTTTTTAAAATTTTCACCTAAATTAGGGACGGGTGTTCTGCTGAGAGCTGCTTAACCTTGTAGCTCCAGCCTTTCCCAGAACTTTTTCCTGATAAAAAAAATTAAACCCATCTACCTCTTGATTTTGGCTGTTTAAAAGCATAAATCAAGAGGACGTATGTCCTGCTAAATGACCAATAAAGAATATGGTGTTGCTGACTTGATTTTGATAATCAAAGAAGATTAGCTTTCTTGGAGTAACTGGTCCTGGTACAAAGTAGAGATGTGAATCGTTTTCCATATCGTCTTAACGATAGAAATCGTGTGGCAGGGCAAGAAAATCGTGTTAGGCACGATTTTTTAGTTAAAAAATCGTTAAAAATCGTTTTTTCCGATTAGTGCGCACTAACGGGAGTTAGTGCGCACTAACTGGGAGTTAGTGCGCACTAACTGAAAATGATACAATTTGACACTTTTCAGGTCAGTTAAGGTCAGTTAAGGTCAGTTTAGGAATGAATATGTATTCCTATTGGCTGCCCTCTTATTTATTCATGTTACCAAGCTTCCCACTGACAGTATATGGGGGATGGGAAATGGAAACAGTTGGTAGCTTGACAAAACAAGTAATGTGATCAGTCAATGTGACTAGAACTTGTGCCCTAACCCTGATACCAGGGGTATTGTGATCTTCCTGCACACAGTGCCCTATCCCTATTAATACCAGGAGTGTTGTGATCTTCCTGCACACAGTGCCCTAACCCTGGCACCAGCGGTGTTGTGATCTTCCTGCACACAGTGCCCTATCCCTATTAATACCAGGAGTGTTCTGATCTTCCTGCACACAGTGCCCTATCCCTATTAATACCAGGAGTGTTCTGATCTTCCTGCACACAGTGCCCTATCCCTATTAATACCAGGAGTGTTGTGATCTTCCTGCACACAGTGCCCTAACCCTGGCACCAGGGGTGTTGTGATCTTCCTGCACACAGTGCCCTATCCCTATTAATACCAGGAGTGTTGTGATCTTCCTGCACACAGTGCCCTAACCCTGGCACCAGGGGTGTTGTGATCTTCCTGCACACAGTGCCCTATCCCTATTAATACCAGGAGTGTTGTGATCTTCCTGCACACAGTGCCCTAACCCTGGCACCAGGGTTGTTGTGATCTTCCTGCACACAGTGCCCTATCCCTATTAATACCAGGAGTGTTGTGATCTTCCTGCACACAGTGCCCTAACCCTGGCACCAGGTGTGTTGTGATCTTCCTGCACACAGTGCCCTATCCCTATTAATACCAGGAGTGTTGTGATCTTCCTGCACACAGTGCCCTAACCCTGGCACCAGGGGTGTTGTGATCTTCCTGCACACAGTGCCCTATCCCTATTAATACCCGGAGTGTTGTGATCTTCCTGCACACAGTGCCCTATCCCTATTAATACCAGGAGTGTTGTGATCTTCCTGCACACAGTGCCCTAACCCTGGCACCAGGGGTGTTGTGATCTTCCTGCACACAGTGCCCTATCCCTATTAATACCAGGAGTGTTGTGATCTTCCTGCACACAGTGCCCTAACCCTGGCACCAGGGGTGTTGTGATCTTCCTGCACACAGTGCCCTATCCCTATTAATACCAGGAGTGTTGTGATCTTCCTGCACACAGTGCCCTAACCCTGGCACCAGGGTTGTTGTGATCTTCCTGCACACAGTGCCCTATCCCTATTAATACCAGGAGCGTTGTGATCTTCCTGCACACAGTGCCCTAACCCTGGCACCAGGTGTGTTGTGATCTTCCTGCACACAGTGCCCTATCCCTATTAATACCAGGAGTGTTGTGATCTTCCTGCACACAGTGCCCTAACCCTGGCACCAGGGGTGTTGTGATCTTCCTGCACACAGTGCCCTATCCCTATTAATACCAGGAGTGTTGTGATCTTCCTGCACACAGTGCCCTAACCCTGGCACCAGGGGTGTTGTGATCTTCCTGCACACAGTGCCCTATCCCTATTAATACCAGGAGTGTTGTGATCTTCCTGCACACAGTGCCCTATCCCTATTAATACCAGGAGTGTTGTGATCTTCCTGCACACAGTGCCCTATCCCTAATACCAGGGGTGTTGTGATCTTCCTGCACACAGTGCCCTATTCCTGATACCGGGGGTGTTGGGATCTTCTTGCACACATCCCGGTATCAGGGATAGGGCACTGCATGCGAAGATCACAACACTCCTGGTATTAGGGATAGGGCACTGCGTGCAGGAAGATCACAACACTCCTGGTATTAAAAGGGATAGGGCACTGCATGCAGGAAGATCACAACACCCCTGGTATCAGGGATAGGGCACTGTGTGCAGGAAGATCACAACACCCCTGGTATTAGGGATAGGGCACTGCGTGCAGGAAGATCACAACACTCCTGGTATTAAAAGGGATAGGGCACTGCATGCAGGAAGATCACAACACCCCTGGTATCAGGGATAGGGCACTGTGTGCAGGAAGGTCACAATACCCCGGAGGAGTGAGGGTCAGGCAGCTCCCCCCTGTCTGTGAAGCCAGCCTCTCACTAGTAATGCAGGGAAGGAGCTGTCTCAGACTTCACCATCCTCCCCCCCCCCCTCACCCACACACCATTCACTAGCTGGGACATGGGGGAAGTCAGGAGTGAGGGTCAGGCAGCTCCCCCCTGTCTGTGAAGCCAGCCTCTCACTACTAATGCAGGGAGGGAGCTGTCTCAGACTTCACCATCCTCCCCCCCCCCCTCACCCACACACCATTCACTAGCTGGGACATGGGGGAAGTCAGGAGTGAGGGTCAGGCAGCTCCCCCCTGTCTGTGAAGCCAGCCTCTCACTAGTAATGCAGGGAGGGAGCTGTCTCAGACTTCACCATCCTCCCCCCCCCCCTCACCCACACACCATTCACTAGCTGGGACATGGGGGAAGTCAGGAGTGAGGGTCAGGCAGCTCCCCCCTGTCTGTGAAGCCAGCCTCTCACTAGTAATGCAGGGAGGGAGCTGTCTCAGACTTCACCATCCTCCCCCCCCCCCCTCACCCACACACCATTCACTAGCTGGGACATGGGGGAAGTCAGGAGTGAGGGTCAGGCAGCTCCCCCCTGTCTGTGAAGCCAGCCTCTCACTAGTAATGCAGGGAGGGAGCTGTCTCAGACTTCACCATCCTCCCCCCCCCCCCTCACCCACACACCATTCACTAGCTGGGACATGGGGGAAGTCAGGAGTGAGGGTCAGGCAGCTCCCCCCTGTCTGTGAAGCCAGCCTCTCACTAGTAATGCAGGGAGGGAGCTGTCTCAGACTTCACCATCCTCCCCCCCCCTCACCCACACACCATTCACTAGCTGGGACATGGGGGAAGTCAGGAGTGAGGGTCAGGCAGCTCCCCCCTGTCTGTGAAGCCAGCCTCTCACTAGTAATGCAGGGAGGGAGCTGTCTCAGACTTCACCATCCTCCCCCCCCCCCCTCACCCACACACCATTCACTAGCTGGGACATGGGGGAAGTCAGGAGTGAGGGTCAGGCAGCTCCCCCCCTGTCTGTGAAGCCAGCCTCTCACTAGTAATGCAGGGAGGGAGCTGTTTCAGACTTCACCATCCTCCCCCCCCCCCCCTCACCCACACACCATTCACTAGCTGGGACATGGGGGAAGTCAGGAGTGAGGGTCAGGCAGCTCCCCCCTGTCTGTGAAGCCAGCCTCTCACTCGTAATGCAGGGAGGGAGCTGTCTCAGACTTCACCATCCTCCCCCCCCCTCACCCACACACCATTCACTAGCTGGGACATGGGGGAAGTCAGGAGTGAGGGGTCAGGCAGCTCCCCCCTGTCTGTGAAGCCAGCCTCTCACTAGTAATGCAGGGAGGGAGCTGTCTCAGACTTCACCATCCTCCCCCCCCCCCCCTCACCCACACACCATTCACTAGCTGGGACATGGGGGAAGTCAGGAGTAAGGGTCAGGCAGCTCCCCCCCTGTCTGTGAAGCCAGCCTCTCACTAGTAATGCAGGGAGGGAGCTGTCTCAGACTTCACCATCCTCCCCCCCCCCCCTCACCCACACACCATTCACTAGCTGGGACATGGGGGAAGTCAGGAGTGAGGGTCAGGCAGCTCCCCCCTGTCTGTGAAGCCAGCCTCTCACTGGTAATGCAGGGAGGGAGCTGTCTCAGTCTGGTATCAGGGATAGGGCACTGAGTGCAGGAAGATCACAACACCCCTGGTATCAGGAATAGGGCACAGGTTCTAGTCATATTGACTGATCACATTACTTTTTTTGTTAACTACCAACAGTTTTCATTTCCCATCCCCCCAACCATCACCTCAGTTGGAACCTTGGTAACATCAATAGATAAGAGGGCAGCCAGCCAATAGGAATACATATTCATTCCTAACTGACCTTTACTGACCTGGATAGTGTCAATAATTTGTATCATTTTCTGTTAGTGTTCCTGAGTTTCCATTTGCATTTCCCATCCCCCCAACCATCACCTCAGTGGGAACCTGGTTAACATCAATAGATAAGAGGGCAGCCAGCCAATAGGAACACATATTCATTCCTAACTGACCTTTACTGACCTGGAAAGTGTCAATTTGTATCATTTTCAGTTAGTGCGCACTAACTCGAGTTAGTGCGCACTAACTCCCGTTAGTGCGCATTAACACGATTTAACGATTTTTAACGATAAATCGTTAGAATTTCTATTGTATCGTGTTCTATAACGATTTAAGACGATATTAAAATTATCGGACGATAATTTTAATCGTTAAAAAACGATTCACATCCCTAGTACAAAGTAAGGGCACAAGCTGTGAGTTTATGTGAAGGATGGCTTTCTCCTCTGTAGCACCATATTTATGGAATAGGCGCCTGTGTGAGATTAGGTTGATTCGTGATTTGCTGTCTTTTTGGAGGCCATTAAAGATCTGGCTGATCCAGTTTGCCTTTGATTCTTAAAAATGATTTACCAAGGCCATTTGCCATGTGCACATGGGATGTAGTATTCTTGGCCATGCCAGAAATGTATGAGAATTTGGATGACAGATATGGACCTTTTATATGGGATTTCAATTAGCCCAATATTGATTGGATAAATGTATCATTGGGACATGCTAGGAAGATAAAGTTTCAAAATGTCATAAATAACTGCTTCATGGAACAGCTGGATCTAGAACTGATGAGAGGGGTCACTACTCTAAATCTAAACCTCACTGTCTCACTAGATTCATAGTGCATGTGCTAAGAAAAAGGCATGTGTTTATGGTATTTTTAGAATTACTGTACCATGTAATAGCATACCACTTTATGTTGGTAGTATGATAAACTTTTGTATCCTGCAACAATTATTTTGCATTAAGAGTGAGAAACTGAGAGAAAGAGACTACCTACAAGAGTTTCCTAGTAGTCAAGTATTTATATACCAATAGCAGGGTCCTCTAATAGCTCGAGGTGAGGTGTTGGCAGTGGTTTAGGATTTAGGGGGGAGTTCATCATGCAGAGTAAGATATATGAAAAGCTCAGTACACCTCAGTGAATATTTGACTTCATTTGGAGTGAGGAAAGTCTCACAAAGATGAAATTTCTACTATGTTCTCTGACCCTAACTTGGTGGACTCTATAACAGGCTCACCCTAAGTTGATGGACTCTATAACAGGGTGGAACAAAATTTCATTTTTGTGAGACTTTCCTCATTCCAAAAGAAGCCAAATCTTCATTGAGGTGTACTGTGCTGTTTGTGCATCTCCGTCTGCATGATAAACTGGCCCTTAAATCCTAAACCACTGCCACCTCACCTCAAGATATTAGATGACCCTCCTATTGGCATATAAATATACTTGACAACTGAAGGCCTTGTAGATAGTCTCTCTCTCTCTCTTCCTTCTCACTCACTCTCTTTCTCAACCATGTGATATTTCCACCTAATCCCTCCCCTTCCTGAAATTTGAATTTGCTCCATGAAATACCATTGTTAATGCATTCTGATAAATGACCCTGTGAGACCCAGGATCTAGACATGCGGTAACAGTAGTGGGGCTGCCTGGCATTTATGATCACAATATAATTAAAGTTAACATAATCACTGGAGTGGGCATAAAACTGTTGCAGTAGCATTTATCTTTAATAAGGGAAACTGTGATCAGATGGGAAAATGAGTAAAATACTAAAAAGAATTGCTGCAAAGGGTAGACGTTTGCATGTGTAGATGCTATTTAAAAACACCATCTTGGAGGCCCAATCTAAATATTGTATTTGGATTTTCAGAAGGCATTTGACAAAGTCCCTCTTGAAAAACTCCTCAAGAAGTTACAAAGTTATGGGATAGGAGCAAGCCCTAAAACATGATTTCTGCAGATTTGCTCCTCATCAGGAGCAGCAGTAAATAAGCACTACTAACAAGCCACTGTGCACAGTGGCCTCTCTTTTTTTTTTTTTTATTCTTTATTTATGAATTTTTCAAAATATATACAAGGAACATACCTTGCCAGAAATTACAGAAAAAAAAATTAACAGGAAAATTAAATACAATCCCAAAATATATATTATATATAATGGCTTGCTTCACATAATCAGCTGTTTTTTCATTGGAAATTTGAGGGGAGGAGAACAGGAAAACAGAGAAGTTCTCAATGAAATATATATATATTTTTTTACAAACAGGCTTGAAACTCTCTTTCATTCATTATTACCCTCAATTAAATCAACTTGTGACCCCCCAGTCCAGAAACTGTCTCAGTTGATCTGGCATAAAGAAAACATATACATTTCCAGCTGATTTCACAATACATCTACAAGGAAATCGGAGGAGAAAGCTAGCCCCCTTAGTCAAGATCTCAGAGTGCATAGCTATAAACAATTTCCTACGCTGTTGAGTAGGACGCGAGAGGTCTGGATAGACCCTCACTACCCCTCCCATAAACACAATATTGATATTTTGAAAAAATGCTTTCATCAGCAATCCTTTTTCTACTTCCGTGAAGAATTGGACAAATAGGGTTGCCCTTTCTGTGACTTCTATTTCAGAGTTTTCCAGATATTGTGTTAAATTATGTAAATCATCCCTCTCTCCTCCAGAGGTAATCTGTAAACTACTTCTTCTTGGCATAAGAAAGAAAAGTTTTTTCACAGGCGGCACCTTTTCAGCTTCCATCTTTAAGGATTCCATTGTGAAACGTTTGAAAGTCACCAAAACTGGTTCACCCATTACTTTAGAAAAATTGACCAGTCTAACATTCAAACAGCGAAGATAATTTTCAACTGATTCCAGCCTTCTCTGAGATGTTATACAATCCTTCATTAAAGAAGAATTGAGTGACTGTGTCTGGTTTACCTTTATAGTCAAGTCCTGAATACTGTTAGTATGGTCCTGAATTTTCTGTGAGTACTCTTTATCCACAGAATCTAATTTACTTTCAAATTTACCCAGTTGCTGAGATTATATCTTCAGGGTACGGGCCATAGTAGCCATAAGATCCCATATGGCTTCCAAAGTTATCACCGCTGGTTTTTCAAACTCCAGGGGTCCTAAGATGTTTTCTCCTACCTCCCCTTGTGGCTTCTCTTTCGATGTTCCCAGAGATTCATTTCCCGCATTCATCAAACTCCTCGCAGGTAATTCTTGAGCCTCCAACCGGGGGGGGGGGGGGGGGGAGGGTAGACCCTGCTCCCGTCTGAGCAACGGTCCTCCACGCTGTTCTCCCCCGACTATCTTTGCGTCAGTGAGTCCAGCTCCATTGCTGAGACGGAGGGGAGAGCTACTCAACGGGCCTCAAGGTTCTGGTGGGCTCAAGGTGATTTCGCCTGGCGAGATTGCCACTTCTCTCAGTTCTCCCGCAGCTGCGTTCGGAGTTCCCACGATAGGAGAGACTGACGCGAAGTCTGTGATGTACCGCTGCCCCGCCGGGCTAGGTAGGTCTGGAGGATAGACCCTTACCTTACACTTTCGCTTGTGAGGAATTTTAGGAAAAATGTTTAATCTTTAGTAGATAAAAAAGAGGAAAAACAACAAGTGATTGTCGGAGCAGGTCGATTCAGCGCCTTCAAGCCGTGGCCATTTTGACTCCTCCCCTGTGGCCTCTCTTTTTAAAAAACAGAGTTTTGTGCATAACTGTTTGCCCTACCTCATAAGAACATACGATATGCTATACTGGATCAGACTAAGGGCCCATCAAGCCCAGTATCCTGTTTCCAACAGTGGCCAATCCAAGTCACAAGTACATGGTAAGTACCCAAACATTAGATAGATCAGAAGCTACTATTTCTTATTAATTACCAACATATCAGTTTATGGATTTATCCTCTAGGAACTTATCCAAACATTTTTTAAACCCACCTACACTAACTGCTGTAACCACATCCTCTGGCAATGAATTCCAAAGCTTAGCTATGCGCTGAGTAAAAAAGAATTTTCTTTGATTTGTTTTAAATGAGCTACTTGCTAACTTCATGGAGTTCCCCCTGGTCCTTCTATTATCTGAGAGAGTAAATAACCAATTTACATTAACTTGTTCAAGTCCTTTCATGATTTTATAGACTTCTGTCATATCCCTCCTCAGTCATCTCTTCTCCAAACTTCTTTAGCAACTTCTTTAGCCTTTCCTCATAGGGCAGCCGTTTCATGGCCCTTATCATTTTGGTCACCCTTCTCTGCACTTTCTCCAGTGCAGCTATATCCTTTATGAGTTGCGGTGACCAGAACTGCACACAGTATTCAAGGTGCGGTCTCACCATGGTGCGATACAGAGGCATTATGACATCCTTTATTTTATTTTACATTCCCTTCTTAATAATTCCTATCATTATGTTTGCTTTTTTGATTGCCACAGCACATTGGGCCAACAATTTCAATGTATTATCCACATTGACGCCTAGATCTCTTTCCTGGGTGGTAACTCCTAAGATAGAACATAAGATTGTGTAAGTACAGCAAGGGTTATTTTTCCCTATATGCATCACTTTGCACTTGTCCACGTTAATTTTCATCTGTCATTTGGAAGCCCAATCTTCCAGTCTTGCAAGATCCCCTGCAATTCATTACAGTGCACCTGAGATTAAACAACTCTGCATAATTTTGTGTCATCCACACATTTGATCCTCTCATTTCTTGTACCCCTTTCCAGATTATTTATAAATATTTTAAAAAGTAGGGATGTGCAGAGGGATCGCATATGTTACATTCAGTATTCGTGGGGGGGGGGGGGGGCAGATATCTTGCATTTGGCAAGGGAGGCCCCGATCCGTTCATGTGTTCCATTCTTATTCGTTTCCCGGCTAAAATTTAATTAACTACAACCCCCCACCCTCCTGACCCCCCCCCCCCCCCCCCCAAGACTTACCAAAACTCCCTGGTGGTCCAGCGGGGATCTAGGAGCCATCTAATGCACTCACGCCGTTGGCTGCCGGTATTCAAAATGGTACCGATAGCCTTTGACCTTAGTATGTCACAGGGGCTACCAGTGCCATTGATCAGCCCCTGTCACATGCTAGGAGCAATGGAAGGCCGGCGCCATCTTGTGCTCCTACCATGTGACAGGGGCCAACCAATGGCATCGGTAGCCTCTGTGACATGGTAAGGGCAAAGGCTATCAGCGCCATTTTGAATACTGGCAGCCAACGGCCCGAGTGCAGGAGATCGCTCATGGACCCCCGCTGGACCACCAGGGACTTTTTGCATTTCTGTCATTCTTTTCTTTCTTAGAAAATTTGTTTTACTAATTTCATTGGTATACAAATTTGTAGATGTTGTCTGCTTCAACAATAAAATGTGCCATTTACTACTGACATTGATGTCCTGATTTCAAATACGAGAATTAAACCAACTAATTGGCTAGTGCTTCCATGACATTTAAGTTTTTATAGTTTACATCTATGTCTATTGTGTAGATAGTAGAGTTTTAACCATGAATTTTAAACCTAGGTCTTTTCATGTATTTATGCCTGCATAATATTTATTTATTTATTTATTTATTAACTTTTATTTACCGACATTCGTGAAGCACATCATGCAGGTTTACAAAGAACTCAGATGAGATACAGTAAAACAATATAGCAATATAACAATATAACATTATAAACAATATAAAATAATATTACTAACCAAAAAGAATAAAAAAAACCAAAATGAACAAAATAAAACAGTACAAAAGCATTACAAAAATATTTCACCTGTCCTGTTTATGTAACACTTTAAAAATTAAATCAGCAAAATGATTAAAGAAATAAAATTACTAAGAAACAAAGGTCAAAAACTATTATGTATATGTATGTGTACATAGTTTAACCCTTAAAGTGTGGCTACTAGGCTCTTGAGTTGTCTCTTTTATTCATTAAATGGAATATCTCTTGTCGCTGTCCAGCAATAGTCTGCAAGCACTGATGGGCCCCATTTGCCCTGATACCATTTTTCCATTGCTGCAATGTCCTGGTGAATTGCTCACCATGCTCATTGCCCATTGGTCCACAGTTTGGTGGAAAGAAATCTAGATGAAAATACAAAAAAATATATCTTTAGTGACATATTGTAGCCAAGGCTTTTGTATGCCTTGAGGAGGTTTTCCACCAACTCCTTATAGTTGTCTCCCTTGTTGTTTCTGAGAAAATGTGTTAGCACTAAATGGAAGGTGTTCCATGCTCACTACACAATGCATGGTTAAATGCATCATCTTCATGAATCTGAGGGCCAGCAAAAACACCTTCCTTTATTTTAGTGCATTCCGGGCTCTGGAATGCACTCCAATGGGGTTATAAAAGAATTCACAGTCTCTTCAGGGCTAGGCCCACTCCTGGCTAGCTAATACATGCAATCTCTTTTCCCCAGGATGTGGATCCTTTGCTGGTGGGGGGAAAGACTTAACTTTCAGGGCCCAGAGTGACAGTGGTGACTCTTTTATTATTTTCTTGTCCCTGGGAGAGGGGTATTTTTCTTTTACTATGTATGTTGTGAATGCCAAATAAAACACTGGAGCCACTCTGGGTTTTTTTTATTATTTATTTATGATTTTCAATTTTACATTTTAAATCCTTCCATATAAAGTTGCATTACATAATATCACATATTATTAAATCAAATCATACAATCTTGAGTGTATAATATATATAAAGAAAATATTTATCTTTTATATAATTTCTCTAGTTATTAACCAAAACTGCAAACTGTATAATAAGGATTTACAAATTACCCTCAAAAAATAAGAATATCACTCTGGAAGGCCACTCTGGGTTAATGTGCAAAATTAAAGTCTTTTCTGTTGCAAAAGTCAGATAAAATATGACACAAAACTTAGTCCTCAGTACCACAGAATTCCTTTTTTGTTATAGTTCTTCTCCTCTATCTGTGTAAGTGTCTTAGTTACCAGGGCAAGGGAAACATCCATCCTCCACAGCTTGGCTAAGTGGAGTTCTTAGGTGGGCAGGGTATTCTTTCATTGGGCAGGAAAATCCCCTTCCAAAACTGTTAAAATTAGTAAATCACAGTTTCTGCACAGAGAGCCTCTCTCCCCAAGGTAAAGACTCCTGATACGTTTTTCTTAATTATCTCAAATAGTTCTTTACTTGCAGTTCATTGATCTTCCATGTTCTATTTATCTCAGACAAATCCGACATGGGAGGGCCCTATTCTGGACAAGCAGATCTGGTTGTTCCTTCTAATTGTCAGGAAAAGGGGCAGACAAAACTTCCTCCTAGATATTCTTAAAGCAATTTCTTCTTATGTTCTTATCAGAAGGTTCTGGCAACGGATCACTCACTGAGATGACAGAGATCCTTTCCTTTCTTAACTCACTTATCCTCTGCAATTCCCAAGTCAAAGGTCATATATACTAACCCAGTAGCATATCTTGAAAACTAAAGCCAATCAATAATTTTAAGCAGCATTTTCACTGTCAGTGACCCAGATTTAGTAACGTTGACCACATTCATTTCAGAAGCATTTTGGGTGTAGACCAATATTTTTGCTTCAGCCAAACTAGCAGCCTAAATTTAGGCACTCAGCCCTAGTAAATCTTCAATAGGATCAATTTAGGAGCCTAATTCCAAAATTTAGGAGCCTAAACCCTTTGATAATTGGCCCCTATATATCCTAGATTCCTTGAAGATGTAGGTGTTCACATAGTTGGGTCTGTTTGGTAGGATTATAGAGGTCATAAGAGGTTGGATACCTGGGCAATAGTCACAATAGTATTGGTAGGTATCTAGATTAGATTTTCAAAGCTTTGTGATTAGAAAAAGGATGGAAGGGACGCTGGGTGAAAACTAATTGCCTGATTTACCAGGACGGTAACTTTGAAACAACCATGTTGGTGTACATGTATGTGCGCATGCTGGCTCGCACCAGTGGACATATGCATGCATGGTATAAAATAGGCTGTATACACATACATGTGCACAAAATTTAATATAGGCACATGCATTTGTGTACAAATGCCATCTCTACTGCTTAAGTGGGAGGACTTTAGTAGACTCGCTCACCGACACATTTACCAGTTTCCCCAGTTTGTTCCTAGTTCACCCAGGTAAAGTATAGGGCTTCTTTTTTTTTCTTTTTTCTATGTCTTTTTTATTAAGTTGAAATGCATACATAGTTTAATGTGCGTATTGTATAAACAGTAACAGTAGCATAACAAACTATTTTAGAGAGGCATTGAATTACAGAAAAGAGTCATTAAGTGTTGCCAGCCCAATGTGAAAGCTGAACCTTCTCTGAGCCAGCTTCTTTTTCTACCCTTCCCCTCTTCCCCCTTCATTTAGCCCCCCCCCCCCAATCCCTCCCCTCCCACCCCGTCCTGCTGGTATGTTGCTAGTCTGTTTTGTAGGCTATGTTTATGACTATATTTAAACTGTAATTAGACTCTATGTAGACTGTATTGCGACTGTCTTTAAATTCCAGTTATTTATACTATGATCTGTTACGGTGTGATATTGCCTCTGCACGAGTACCCCCTCAAAGTACAACAGCACAGCAGTGAGCAAATAGTAACATAGTGGTAAACAGGAAGAAACAAGTAAAAAGATAGATATAGAGATAGGAGTACGCTCTATCATTTACATTAGACTGTGGTTAGTACCTCACTTCTTTGTAGCTTAGCAGTTAGGCCAAGAAAGTCCTAAACATTTGTTGAATCTCCGTGGTATGGCTTTGTATATATGGGGTCCATATCTCCCTTGTGATTTTCCAACGAAGTCCATGAGCTGGGTTAATTGTCTTGCTTTCGAAAATAGCCATTTTCAACATCTTGTTTGTCCAGTGTTGAAATTCCGAGGCTTTCTCCGATAGCCATTGGGATAGTATAGTCTGTTTAGCTAACAGGGCAGCCTTGCACAGAAATAGTTTTTGTGAATTTCCAGATCTTGATTGGTCCACCACAAACTGCCCCAACAACCATACCTTGGGGTCTGCCGAAATAGAGTGAGGATACAGAGTAGAACATAAAGCTATAATTTTTGACCAGAAGGAACATATCACTGGACAATACCAAAAACAGTGGAGGTAATCTCCCTCAGATATTTTACATTTAAGACAAAGTGCTGATTGACATATTTTCATCTTAAAAGCAGTGGCAGGATCATAGTAAAGTTGCCAAATGAATTTAAATAGTAATTGTCTATGGTTTGCATTAACAGACACCTTGTGAATGTGTCATATGTATTGTTTAACATCATGTTCTGAGAGGTCGAATTGTGGATAGTGTGCCCATCGTGCTACAACCTCCGAATAAAGTTTATTTGGTATATTGTCCCTAAACATTTTAGCATAGTGCGAACAAGATATCTTACCTAAGCGTGTATTTGAGAAAATGCTTGTTAACTTGGTAAGGTGATTTTTAGGGAAAGTATGCAAATTCCAAGTAATCACATAATGTCTAAGTTGCAAATAAGCATAAAAGTCTCTGCTGGATAATTGGTACCTATTCTGTAATTCCTGAAAAGTGTATAGAGCCGCTGGTGAGTGCGTGAGAATCTGACTGATGGTAACTAACCCCTTCTGTGCCCATTGACGAAATATTGCTGAATCTGATCCGGGAGCAAATTGGGGGTTTCCCTGAATGGTTAATAAGGGGGTAAGTGTGGACCTTAGCCCAAAGAGCTTGCACACGAATTTCCACGCTAGTCTTCCAGATTCCAAAATCATGTAATTCCTAAGTTCGCTAGGTACCGAGGAGGGTGGTATCTGAACTAAACTAGCCAGTTCATAGCCCTGGAACCAAGTCTGTAGATGGGTATGTGGTGAGCAGTATGCCGTGCCTGTGAACCAGTCTTTCAGATGTCCCATTAGACATGTAACATTATATTTCCTAAAATCTGGACATGCCAAACCTCCCTCTCGAGAGGGTGCTCCTAACCAATGAAATGCCAGCCTAGCCCTCCTTCCTCCCCATATAAAGTGACGAAGGCATTTATGGATTTCTTGGAGGTCCTTCTTATGCAACCATAGAGGAAGCATCTGCATTACGTACAACCATCTGGGCAGCTCAATCATTTTGAAAAGATGTATTCTTCCCGTCAGAGATAAGGGCAGTGATGCCCATTGTTGTAAGTGAGATTTAAGTTTCTTCAGCATTGGGAGTATATTACTATGGTAAAGTTTGTCAACTTCTGTAGGGATGATCACCCCCAAATATTTGAGGTGAGTAGTTGACCATCTAAGCGGGAAGTGTGTGCCCCAATTTTGCTGGAGGTTTCCGTGCACTGCCATGGCCTCTGACTTCTCCCTATTTATTTTGAGCCCGGAAAAACTACCAAATTTATGCTGATGTTCTAAGACTTTAGGCAATGAGTGTTGGGGGGTAGTAAGAAAAATTAAGACGTCATCAGCAAACGCCGCTACACGAAAAGAATGTATTCCCATTTCCAAGCCTTGGATGTCATTATCCTCAGCAATAGCCCGCAATAACGGGTCGATGGATAATATGTAGAGGAGTGGTGAAAGAGGGCAGCCCTGCTGCACTCCTCTTCCAGGAAGAAAGGCATCTGTGATCATGCCGATAACCAACAAATGTGACGTAGGGTCTGAATAGAGAAGAGACAGATATTGAATAATTGCCCCCAAAAAGCCATAGCGTTCTAAAACTGAAAAAAGGCAAGGCCATGAAACCCGGTCGAAGGCTTTTTCAGAGTCGAAACTGACCACTAATGATGGTATCTTATGTTTGTTACAGTAAGCCATGGCTGTGATAAGTTTATTAATATGTAGACTTGCCGATCTGCCTTTGACAAAACCCACTTGATGATTAGATATCAAATGAGGAAGGATAGCACTCAACCGAGTGGCCAAAATGTTAGCTAACAGTTTCAAATCACAGTTAAGTAAGGATATTGGACGGTAAGATGCTGGTTGGGTCAAATCCTTCCCCGGTTTAGGAAGTATTGTTATATATGCTTTATTAAAGTCTGGGGGGAAAAACCCTTGGGCTAGGCCAGCTTGGAAGAATTGACATAAAGGCTCTTGTACTTGGTTCTCAAGTATTTTATAATAGTCATAGGAGAACCCATCTGGGCCCGAGGATTTGCCTACCTTGCAGTTTTTAATGACCTGTGAGACCTCTGAGGGCATGATGGGTTGATTCAAGATTAATAGTTGTTGGGGAGTTAAATGAGGTAACTGAATATTTTTAAAGAACTCATTTTCCTCTAGTTTCTCCCCTCCCCTGTCATCAGTGTATAAGGCAGCATAAAAAGCACGGAGAGTCTCCCCTATTTCCACCTCCCGAGTCGCCCAAGTACCCATAGGGGTTCGTAGTTTCTGTATAAATGTCTTGCTACGGCGTGATCTTACCAGATTTGCAAGTAACCTTCCGGATTTGTTGCCGTACTGAAAGAAACTATGTTCAGCAAATTGGAGTTTCTTAACTGCTCTCTGATGTACATAATTTTGTAATGTACTAAGAATGGTATGATATTGCGTCATATGGATTTCAGAAGGGCGTTGGATCATCAGCTTTTTGGCTTGTACTAATTCTCCTTCTAATTGTAAAATGTTTTCATTTAGTTTCTTATTTCTTTGTCGCAGGTAAGATATTATTTCCCCCCGTAGCACGGTTTTGCTGGTTTCCCAAAAAAGCTGGGCATTTTCCAGGTGTTGTGCATTACTCTCCTTAAAAAGAAGCCATTTAGAGCGGAGGAATTGATGAAAATCTGGGTCATTTTTCATATATGCGGGGAAACGCCACCAGCGCATTTGCTGTGCCTGAACCCCTATGTTGAGGTCCATCCATATCAAGGAATGATCCGAGACACTCGCATGCCCTATGCTGGCATCGGAAACAAATGGAAAAATCTCCTGGGCCCCCAAAATGTAATCAATACGGGAGGAGGTTTTATGGACCTTAGAAAGGTGTGTGTAATCCCTTTCTTCTGGGTGTAGGAGCCGCCAGGGGTCCAGAACCTGTAGGTCCTTGCAGAGGTTTGCTAGACAAGTATTGGATGGGCATACCGTTCCCTGATATGGTGTTGTGGATCTGTCTAGTAGGGGATCCAAAACTGTGTTAAAATCCCCTGCAATAATTAGCCAGCCTTGTCTGTGGGTCAGCAAGAGGTTTCTTATATTTTGGAAGAAACTCGGAGACATGGAGTTAGGACCATACAGATTACATATCGTAACTTCTTTCCCCTCTAATGTTCCTACGAGTATGGTATATCTGCCTTCTGGGTCTGCAATTTCGGTAACAAGTTGAAAACTTACATTTTTGTGAAATAAAATTGCAACCCCAGCTTTCTTTCCTTGTGCCGGAGAAAAGTATACTTGACCTACCCATTCACGGTGCAATTTTTTACTCTCGACTGAATTCAGATGGGTCTCTTGTAAGCATGTTATATCTGCTTTCACCCTCCGGAGAGCCTGTAAAACTTTTGCTCTTTTAATAGGTGTCCCCAACCCATTGACATTTAAGCTTGCTAATCGTATCTTAACTTACCTAAGATTACAAACAATTGTAATACCTAGTGTGATGTCTGCTATAATGAGTCTATGAGCCCCCCAGCCTAGGCTCACAGACTTGGAGATCCATCTCCATACTATGTTATGACAGTTTAAATAATAGTGAAGCAATACCTGAACAGCCAGACCAGTTTCTCTCCATTCTCCAGCTAGGACTACCACTCCCTCTCTCCTGAACCCCCCCTTCTGCCCTCCCTTCTCTCCCCCTCCCCCGTCCTCCCATTTCCCATCCCTTCTAAAACACATTAGTAAAGTTACTACCTCTAAAATTAGGGGTAGTTAAGAGGACACGTTCTGATGTGTTTCAGCACCATCCACCAGGTAAAAAAACATAATAACAACTTTTAACAGGAAAAAAACCCCACAAACAACATTTTACCAGACTTTAAGAGAAGAAAGAGAGGATCCCTTCAGCATTGAAAATGTTACCAAAGCTGCAACTGTTCGGATGCTGCTTGAGGGTATAAACAAAACAAATGCTTGAACACTCCCTCTATTCTCACTCCTCGATGAGTCACTGATTAGATACCAGGTGGCTGGGGTCCCGACCTCAGTGTCAAGCTCTTGTATTCAGCCAGCCCGAAGAAAAAAGCAGTGCATAATAGAGATGAGAATCGTGTCCTCGATCGTCTTAACGATCGATTTTGGCTGGGAGGGGGAGGGAATCGTATTGTTGCCGTTTGGGTGTGTAAACTATCGTGAAAAATCGTTAAAATCGTGAGCCGACACACTAAACCCCCCTAAAACCCACCCCGACCCTTTAAATTAAATCCCCCCCCCTCCCGAACCCCCCCCCCAAATGCTTTAAATTACCTGGGGATCCGGCGGTGGTCCAGAACGGCGGCGGTCCAGAACGGCCCCCTCAATAGAATCGTGTTGTCTTCAGCCGGCGCCATTTTTCAAAATGGCCGCCGCAATATGGCGGCGGCCATAGACAAAAACGATTCGACGCAGGAGGTCGTTCCGGACCCCCGCTGGACTTTTGGCAAGTCTTGTGGGGGTCAGGAGGCCCCCCCAAGCTGGCCAAAATTTTCCTGGGAGTCCAGCGGGGTTCCGGGAGCGATTTCTTGCCGCAAATCGTTTTCGTACGGAAAATGGCGCCGGCAGGAGATCGACTGCAGGAGGTCGTTCATGGGAGAAAAACAAGCACTCTTGTGTATTCAATAAACCATTTAAAAAATGTAATGTTTCTTAAGATTATTATTCTTTTATTGAAAGTTTAACAACATTAACCTATCAATGTTTCATGAAATAAATTTTTAACATATCATTGAGTATTTCATTAACACTAAAATCAACATTGAGTCCATATAGTTATGACCCTCAACCCTCTCCTACTTCTTACCTCATGACGTTAGCAGCTGCTACTTGCTCTTTTGTCGCTCCTCCCCAGTGAATTGAGAGTAGTTAAATTAAGTGTTCACACTGTTACCCCTTTCGTTATAATACTTTTAATTGACTAGATGGACTCAGTTGTTGGTATAAAATTGGCCGCAGCTTTTATTTAAACATAACATAATAACTTTTAAAATACCCGCGCCGGCAGGGGGAGGGGGTTCTACTGCTGCCCGCCGCGTGGATCAAGCAAGGCAGCCAGACGATACGGGCCCCCCGCCTTGTTCCCGAGCAAGGGGGCCATCGCCTCATACACCTCCCGGCACTCACGGCTACCCCGCCGTGTTGTGGTGACACCAGCACCACATGTAATCCACCTGTACCGGCCCGGGTACCCGCCCCCATCAGCTGCAACAAACCCAAAAGATGAACAAATACAGAAATTCCTTACTAACATTGATCACTATCTGAACATATGGCAGAAACATTGGGTGGGAGGGTGGGATGTTTTCCCTCTGCCTGCGATCCGAAAAGGAGCGCTTTCGTCGAGCTGCGGCCCCTTTATGGGGCCGTTGACGTCATCCACGGGCGCCACCGGCGCACCCTGCCCAGCACCTTAGCTCGCCCCGCCCTCCTATTCCCTGCTGAGCCTTCCCTGTTTGCTCTAACAATTGTTTTACTGTGGGAGCATCTCAAGACTATACCGGACTATAAATATGTTCATTTAAACTATTTTGAGATTCTTATATTTAAATTACATTGGAAGAAGAAGGTTGAACCAAATTCTTGTTTGAATTATTTTATAGGTGCACACTCACATTCGGGAGTTTTTTAAATAAAACAATAGGAGCTATTGAGCCGGAGTGAATTGAATGTGCTTTTTCTGATCCACTCCTTTATGTTCAGGTAGGAGTGGGTTTCAGGATGAGGTTTTTATAAATTACATCGTTTATTAATAATCATTTATGGATTAAAAATTAATATATATATATAATGGTCTAAAGGATGCTTTGATAATATCTGGGTAAATTTGGTGAAATACTATATCTGGGGGTTTAGGATATGGGAAAAGCAGTTTATTTCAACATTGACTTATGTATTATAGATACAAGAGGTGGAAGTCATTGCTTTCTGTTGATGTTTGGTCTTAATAAGAGTATTCCCCTGAAGAAGCCAAATTGGCGAAACGAGGTCTTGTCGGGATGGAAGATAGAACCAGCTGAATGGAATACACCATTAATACACTTTTATTAAATGAATATAGGATTGTAATTTAAGTAATATAAACAAGATCTTTGAAGTAAAAACGGTGTATCCAACAAGAAAGACCAATAATAACATCAGTGCGGTGAGGGAATACAAAGTCCAGTTAGGGCAAGATTGAGGTAAGAAGTAGGAGAGGGTTGAGGGTCATAACTATGTGGACTCAATGTTGATTTTAATGTTAATGAAATACTCAATGATATGTTAAAAATGTATTTCATGAAACATTGATAGGTTAATGTTGTTAAACTTTCAATAAAAGAATAATAATCTTAAGAAACATCACATTTTTGAAATGGTTTATTGAATACAGAAGAGTGCTTGGTTTTCTCCCACGTTTTTACGTTGGGTTTTTTTTTTTGTATACACACTAGTTTTAGCACTGGTGGAGATAATACTGCCAAAAAAATTTTTGATTGCTATATATATATATATATATATATATATATACATATATATATATCCCTTGACCAATATATAAACATTGTGAAGGCCAGAGTACTACTACTAGAAAAGTATTTTAGCTTTCAGTGGAGTTGTGTGGAAGTGACTGAATGGACAAAAATATTTTGGGCCTATATACTAATCAGCATTAATGCAAACACTGGCATTAATGATCACTAAGGAGTGAATTTTGAAAAGTGTATACACACAGAGAGCACCATTTTACGCATGTGTATAGGCCTTTGGAAAATTAGCCCGGGTGCTGCACACCTAAAAGTGCACACAGCAGAAATGTCATGCATACTTTTACTTGTACTTGAAAGAGGCATTCCCCAGGGGGAGAGGGGAGTCAGGGTGTGAAAACTGTTTATGCACATACTTTCTCACATCAAAAGTATTCAAATGAATGTGTACTTGAACATTTACACCTAGTCATATACAGGCTTGGATGTAAACATGGATGCCACACAAAGGTTCTCAAATACCCCATAATTTTCAAAGTGGACTTACGTGCATGCTTTGAAAATTATGCTAATATTCACATGCCCTTTGTATGTGTGGACTTCATCCTAAGTGCTATGTTATAAAATCGGGCTCCCTATGCCTGCATTTATGCTTATATGTTAAAATGATGTTAATGGACATTAACAAATTTGCATCAATACTAAAGTGGTGCCCTATTAAAGCCGATTTTTGCATTCAAATTTAAATGTACTGATTAATATCAAAATGTATGCTAATCATCTCATTTAAATTAATCTCAGCTTCTTTTAACACAAAATTCACTTTAATGCACCCATTAAGACAGTGATTATATCTATAAGATGCACTGTTAATTTTATTTTTAGATCATCAGCTTGCTAATGCACCTGTCAATGTCTTAGCCTTGATCTCACCACCACTGTGCAAAAATGGCCTTTTGAATCACAAAGTAACAACCACCACTTCCTAGCATGAGTAGAATTCCTTGAAGCAGAAATAACCCTTCTCTCAAAGTAATACTCTGCCCAGATCAGACACCCCCCTAACACACATATAAACCCTCCCCCCCATCACACACATATCACCAGAAACATAGTCTCCCCTCTCTCCAACAAGAGGCATATCCTTCTTCCAGAAACATGCTCCCATCCCCCAGCAAGGTAACAAAGGGTTCCAAGCCCCAATATCCCCTCCCTCCCTCCCTCCCAGAGGGATGCTACAAGTCTCCCAGATGCCCCTGAGTCTCTTTTCCCTAGGTGATCCAAGACCTCTTACATCTAAAACAAAGGAAGAAGAATATCAGATGAGCCAGCTTCATTCCTATCTCCAAGCCAGTGGGAGAGCTTAAAGAAGAGATCAATCTTGCCCCCATAAGAACTTAGAAGGTATAGGTAGGAGGTGACTGGGGGAACCTGGGGAGGGAGATATGAGGAGAAGATGGATCAGAGTGTTTGGATCCCACTTGAAGTTCTAGGGGTTATGAGCTTTGGGGCTTGGTTCCCCTTGACATTACGTTCTGGAAGGGGATCTCCAAGTTGGAGAGAGTGTTTCTGCCTAGGGGGAGACTTCAATGGGGAAGTGGTCTGCTTCTGGTGTGGATGTTCTGATATTGGTAGAGAATTTTACTGCAGATCTTCAGCAGTCTACCTCCCTGGTGTGGAGGTGTGTTTGCATTATCAGTATAAGAAAGACAGATGTGCTGCCATTGCCAGTAACATATGCATATAATTGGTCATGGCAAAACCACATTTCTCATAGTATTTACGAAAGACTTAATGCCTTTACTAAAGGCTAAACAGCCTGCACTAACACCCATTAAAAATTAGAGATGTGCACAGCTGAAATTTTTGTTTTGGTTTGTTTCTTTCATTTTAGGGTCATTTTTGGTTCAGACATTGTTTTTTCATATGATAGACCTCCCAAAATGAGACCTGAGTCATGGAAAACATTCCTTGGAAAGGATTCTGGGTGAGAGAGTTCATTTAACCCCCACCTGGGGTTTTGTGGCATGTTGACAATGGTCTGAGTGAGAGTTGTGAATAGAAAATGTTATGCCTGTCGGTCGCAGACGGCTGCAACCTCTCATGCCGCTCCATCAAGTCTGGGAAGAATGGCAGTCTCTACCAGTCCGCGCCAACCTCGCCGGCATTCCCGGCACAGTGTGGGCACTGCCGACGTCCATCTTGGACCCGGAGATACCTAGACATGTGCGTGCGCGCAAGGGCCTCATTTGAACACATCATGACGGGAACTTTGGGGGCGTCCCCACCCGATGACGTCAACCTACCAGTGTATTTAATCTGCCCTGCCCTTGCCTTCCTTGAGTTAGCAAGGACTTCCATCTTGCTGTATTCTCCACTTCAAGGACTTTCTGTTCCTGGCTTGGTCTTGGCATATGAGTACCCGCTCCTCGTGGGCTCCCCTGTGTCCCGGCTATCCACTCCTTGGAGGGCCTTCCTGCCTGACTGCTATGGGATCTGCCTCCTCTCATCTCTACCTCACTCCAGGAACCACCGACTGTGAGTACTGCTACTGATTTCTACTATACAGACTGCATTGAGGATTCCACGTGGCATACCCCAATCCTCGGGCCACTACTGCCTTCCTCCTGTGGGAGGCTTCCACCCTCTGGCTCTACAGAATACTGACACCTCATCTACAGGAGCCACTTCTGGGTTAAGGCTTCACTACCAGTTCTTCAACATCTACTGTACAGACACCCTCGGTATACCCTGCTCCGCGGGCCACTACCAGATCTTCTCAACTGTGTCTCACTCTGGGTAATTCCCATTGCTCAGGACTGTGGAGACTAATTCTTCCTTCCTATTAATAAAGTCTTCATTACTAGCTGTGTCCCATGTCACACTGAAACTGTGCCTGCTGATGGTGAGGCTCACAGTGCTCCTCCCTCCAAACCAAATATTCACACCAAATATTCTGCCCTCACAATTTCTACCACTACCTCAGAGATAACCTGTGCTTATCCCATACTTTCTTGAATTCAGATACTGTTCTTGTCTCTACCATCTCCATGGGGAGGCTGTTCCATGCATCTACAACAATATTTCCTTAGATTAATTCTACTCACTTTACACCCCTCATTGTAGAACCTCATTTCCTTTGAAAGAGGCTGGCCTCCTAGCATGGAAATCTTGATGATGCAAACACCAGAAAGTCCTGGCCAAGTCACCACCTTCCTCCATTCTCATTGAGGGTATAGAAGGATAGGTCTTCCCTAATCTACGCAGCCCCAGAAACCATCTGGCTTAATCCAACCAGCACAGGAAATCTGTACAGTGAACCGCCAGGCTTGTTAGCTCTGTATATATGGCACCACTACTGTAGCCTCGTGGACCTTTGCCTCGGCGTGGCTTTCCAGTTGGGGGTACCATCTCTTTGGGGAGCCTACCTCTGCGTCATCTCTCAGGTCATGGACTGCTGCATGGTGTGGAGTCCTGGGAAGCTGGGCAAGGCACAGGTGGAGGTTTGGGCATTCTTTGCAGGATGTGTGTTAAAACACTGGTCATATTGTTGAATGACATTGACACAATGCTTAGGAATTATGTGTGGGCTGCTATCTGGTCACACAGAGCCTGGTTGTGAGCATTGACAGCCCTCCTCACATTCACTAGCTCTGCCCATATGTGGTGGAGGTGATCACCATGCCTCCATTGCAGGCGGTCCAACTGCTCATGCATAGACCACTCTGTTAATGCTGGTGCTGTGCTCATTGTGGTTGGAGCAACAATTTGGTCTTCCAAATGAGGCAAGATGGAGCTGGTGGGCTGCTCCTGCTGGGTGGCTACTGTCTCCTGGTGGCAGACACCCAGCCTATATTGCACCAGAGGTAGACCCTTGGGCCGAGGTGGGGTTGATGCTACCTGTAGGAGGGATCCTATGGGTCCCCACTGTTGGCAGGCGGAGTGGGCTGAAGGATAGAGGCCGGCTGGCGCTTCACCAATACCAGCCCCCATTCCCCACAGGTTGAGCCTTTGGGTACCAGGGCTGGCTGGACTTAGGTGAGCCTCCGTATGTCATCATTGAGAGGTCAGCCCAGAGGCAGCAACAGTGGGATGAATAAGTCTGTACTGGACAAGACAGAGTCCCGGAGACCCGGGCACCAATAGAACCAAAGGGGGCACCTGAGCAAGAACAGGCCGAAGCCTGACTAGGCCAAGTTCAGGACATAGACTGAAGAGGTGTCATAGAGCAAGCTGGAGTCAGGGCCAGCGGCAATCAGGAAGCGGAGGCAAGATAAGGCTGAGGACTGGACGAGGAAAGAGTCAATAGCATAGTCAGGCAATGCAGAGGTCTGGGTTTGGAGCGGGTCAATAGAGTAGTCGGGCAATGCAGAGGTCCGGACTTGGAGAGAGTCAATGGCATAGTCAGGCAATGCAGAGGTCCGGGCTTGAAGAAAGTCAATGGCATAGTCAGGCAATGCAGAGGTCCAGGCTTGGAGAGAGTCGATGGCAAAGTCAGGTAATGCAAAGGTCATGTCCGAGAAAGCAATCTGAGGGAAGGTTAGGAATCAGGAACACAGGAACAAGGAGAAAAGGAACTTGCAATGAACAGGAACCAGGAACACAGGAGGATCACCAGGAGGCAACGAGTACATGACCAGCGTGGAGACCTGTTGCAAGGCAATCCTAGGAAGTGGAGCCCAGCCTAAAATACCAGACCTCCGCTGATGTCATCATCCGGGGCCGTGGCCAAGTTCCCACTGCGGGCCCTTCATAAGACTCAATGATGCGCACGGGCTCGCCTAGGGATGGGCATGGCACAGAACAGAGGTGTTTCCCCACGGCCACATGGAAAGGCCTGACGCAGAGCACAGGGATCCGTAGCTGAAACTGATGCACTGGGGGCGGCCCGAGGAAGGAGCTGCTGGCCCACTGCTGCCAGGGAAGGGGAACCAGGCACTGGATTTGTCTGAAAGAGGTGAGGGGACAGGGCTGGGTGTCTGCCGCGGCTGGCATGCGTAACAGTAACCCCCCTTTATGCCCCACTCTTGAGGTCTGGGTTTGCCCGGATGGGAATGATGAAATTGTAGGAGGTGGGTTTTATCCAAGATATTATGAGCTGGCTCCCACGAATTCCCTTCGGGCCTGTAACCCTTCCAGGAAAGGAGGTATTCCCACTGGCGGCCCCTACAGTGAATATCTTGGAATTCATGGACCTTGTAGGTAGTGTTGGTCTCCGCAACCAGCTGAGGTGGTTCGGGAGCCTTTTGTGAAGGCCAAGATAGAACTACTGGCTTCAACAGTGATAAGTGGAATGTATTATGGATTCCTAATGTTGGAGGCAACCGAAGCTGGTATGTATTTTTTGTAAATATGTTATAAATATTGGGCCTGATTTTAAAAAGCATTTACTCGAGTAAAAACCAGGTTTACTGGAGTAAATTCACTTTACTTGAGTAAGTGGGTTTTTGAAAATTGCTACAATTTATGCCATTGACTTGTCTATAGGATTTATTCACATAAGTGCAATTTACTTGAGTAAATGGCTTTTGAAAATTGCTACAATAGTAGCTACATTTACACGTGTAACTCCTTTTGAAAATTACCCCCATTATGTAGCATCATTTCCATTTTTGTAAATATGTTCATATCCCTCTCCCCCCACCCCTTCTGTAGTTTCTCTAGCTTGATATTTGGCTCCTCCTCATAGCCCCTTTTCTATTGTTTATTGTTCTCTTGTTTCCCCACTCCCCTTTTATTGTAATTTCTACCTTTCGTTACGATGTAAACCGATATGATGTGTATTTTAATGTCGGTATAAAAAAGCCATTAAATAAATAAAATAAATAAATAAATGTAACTGGTCCAACATGACGAATGATTGGAAAAGGTCCAATGTACATTGGTGCAAATCTTTGGGAAGGTATCTTAAGCTGAATATACTGAGTGTTCAACCATACTTTCTGGCCAGGGAGGAACTCAGGAGCCGAGTGTCAATGGATATCTGCAGACTTTTTGGACTGGTATGTGACTTGGTGTAAGTGAAGATTCGTCTGATTCCAGAGGGCCTTGAGAGTATCAGCAGTCGCTTGCGTGGCAGGAGAGGGCACTGATAGTGATATAGGCAGTGGTGGTCATGGTTGCTTCCCATAAACAATTAAAAACGGCGACATACCTGTGGCAGCGGCAATATGGGAGTTGTGGGAGAACTCCACCCAAGGAAGGAATTCAGACCAGTTGTCTTGATGGTCATTTATATAGGCACGGAGGAAGGATTTTAAGGCGTGGTTCATTCGCTCAGTTTGTCCATTGGCTTGCGGATGGTATTCTGTTAAACTGATGTTGATGCCAAATTTATTGCACAGGGCATGCCAGTAATGGGCAACAAATTGTGGACCCCTGTCAGAGACAATGTCCTTGGGCAGGCCATGTAGCCGAAATATATGGAGAAAGAACAGGAGTGCCAATTTGGGTGCAGATGGTAGACCCGGTAGTGCAACAAAATGGGCCATTTTAGAAAATCTATCTATGGTAACCCATATGAATGTGTGACCCTTGGATGGTGGTAAGTCCACAATGAAATCCATGGAGAGATGAGCCCATGGTTCTTTGGGAGCTGGAAGTGGTTGGAGCAAACCCCATGTTCGGCCAACAGGGGTTTTCTGTTGAGCGCAAGTATTGCAGGAATCGACGTATGCTTTAGCATCAGAGACCATAGTGGGCCACAAGAAGAACCGCTGGGGCAACGCTAGAGTTCACGCTCGCCCTGGGTGACCGGTGAACTTAGAGTCGACGGGGCACAACAGTCTTCCCAGTCAGAACTGGGTGAGTCGCAGACAAACAAATACAAGCAGGGTCAATATTGTGACCAGGTTCTTCTGGAGTATCTTCTGGTTCCAGGGAACTTGACAGGGCATCTGCCCACAGATTTTTTTAGCTGGACGATAGTAAAGTTCAAAGTTGAACGTCTAAAAAAACAGGGCCCATCGAGCTTGGCAGGCATTGAGGCACTGGGCACGATTCAAGGGTTTCAGATTCTTGTGATCTGTAAATATGGTGAATTTATGTTGAGCACCCTCTAGCATTGGGCACGACTCTTCTAGGGCTAATTTGATAGCAAGTAATTTGCGATCTCCAATGCTGTAGTTTTGTTCCGCAGAAGAGAATTTACGTGAGTAGAAGGAACATGGAACTAGGGATCCAGAGATTGAACATTGGATCAAGACTGCCCTAGCTCTGATAGCAGAGACGATCACCTCGAACTGGAAGGGGCAGTTTGGGTCTGGATGGTGGAGACAAGGTCCAGCTAGGAAGGCCTCTTTGAGGTGTTGAAAGGCTGTAATGGCTTCTGGGGTCCAGTTCTGGGTGTCTTGGCCCTTACGGGTCAATGCAGTAAGAGGAGCTGCCAGTGTTAAGTAATGAAGAATGAAATGGCGGTAATAATTCGTAAATCCTAGAAATCATTGTAGAGCTTTAAGACCTGTTGCCCTGTTGGCGTTGTTTTCCCCTCCCCATCTCCTTGTTCCATTGTATTTTCCGCTCATTTTGTTAAAATGTGAACCGGCATGATGTCTCGCACTAATGCCGGTATATAAAAGCTATTAAATAAATAAAATAAATAAATAAGACCCACGGGCTGAGGCCAATCTTAGATTCCTTTGAGTTTTTCAGGGTCCATAGAGAATCCTCATTGTGAAATGATATCCATAAGGGGCAAACTGGATTTTTCAAACAGGTATTTATCCAATTTCATGAATATATGATTTTCACGGAGACATTGAAGAACCATGTGGACATCAGTGCAGTGTGTAGACAGATCCTTGGAGAAGACAAGGATGTCATCAAGGTATGCCACAACCTTAATATATAATAGATCTCTGAAGATTTCATTAATCATTCATTGAAATACTGCAGGAGTATTACAGAGGCAAAAGGGCATCACCAGATATTCCTAATGCCCACCTCTGGTGTTGAAAGCTGCTTTCCAGATGTCATTGGGACAGATACGCAACAAGTTGTACACTCCGCATAGATCCAATTCGGTAAAAATGGAAACTCTGTGTAGTCGATCAAATAAATCAGAGATTAAGGGCAACTGGTAATTGTCTTTGCGGGTGATGGCATTTAAGCCGTGGTAATCGATACACGGCCTTAGGGATGCATCTTTCATTGTAACAATTAAGAATCCTGTACTGGCAGGAGAAGTTAAGGGATGAATGAACCTTCTAGCAAGGTTCATCATAGCCTTGGTCTCAGGAAGGGACAGATGATACGTATGCCCTCGGGGAGGTGTAGTCCCAGGTAGAAGTTCGATAGGGCAGTCGAACCTCCAAAGAGGTGGTAAAAGGTCTGCCCTTTGCTTTGAAAACACATCTTCAAAGTCTGCATAGGGAGCAGGTATGCCTGAGGAGGTGGTCGTCAAAGGAATCACAGGGGTGGCACCACTCTTTGTAAACAAGTCTGATGGCAGGTGGAACCCCATTCCATCAGCTGGAGCGACCCCCAATCAAATTGGGGGGAGTGACATTGGAGTCAGGGTAGTCCTAAGACTACCGGGTAGATAGATTTCGGTATGAAGGGAGCCAGGAAGAAGCTGAACTGGCTTAGTGGTTAGGGAAATTTGGCCAGGAAACGGCTCTCCATAAATTGAAACAATACACAAGGAGGTCTCCAAAGGATGGTTATTTATACCCAGAAGTTGAACTAGATCCTTGAGGATAAAGTTCCCTCCTGCTCCAGAGTCCACCAGAGTGAAGACTGGAAAGGACCAAGAGTCCCAAATCAAATTAAGTGGCATGGACAATTGAGGGACCAGTGACGTTGTGCTCAAGTTCAGGACCCCAACTGAACTTAGGCTGGGTAGTTTCCCAGACAAACTGGGCAGGCCTGCAGGTGATGGCCAAGTGCTCCGCAGTACAGGCACAGGACTGTTTGTCTCTGCCAGAGGCGCTCTTCTAGGGACAGCCGACCATGGCCCAACTGCATGGGTTCTTCTGTCTTGGCCACGATTGAGACCCTACTGGAAGCAGGGCTAATGGCCATAGGTGAACGGGAGTGAACCAGAGAAGGCTTCCTGGGCATCCGAGTCTCCCAGTGGCACTCTTGGAGACGATGATCAATTCAGCCAGTCAGATTGATGAGATCTTCAAGTGAGGAAGGGATCTCCCGAGCTGCAATTCATCCTTCAGCTGTGGGGAGAGTCTATCCAGGTAGATAGCACACAGGCAGTCTTCCTGTCAGGAGAGTTCTGTGGCTAAGGTCTGAAATTCAATTGTATAATCAAATAGGCTTCTCTGGCCTTGTCGGAGGTGTAGCAAATTAGTGCTTGCCATGGCATGCCGCCCAGGATCATCAAAGGTCCGTCGGAACACGGCCACGAATTGAGACAGTTCCTATAGGAGTGAATCTGAATGCTCCCATAAGGGCAACGCCCAAGCCAATGCATTCCCTTCTAGGCGAGACAAGATAAAGATGACTTTCATGAGTTAGTCTTGAAAAATGGAGGGCTGCAGAGCGAACAGCATGTAGCATTGGTTGATGAACCCTCTGCAGAGTTTGGAGTCACCGTTGAAACGAGGCGGAGCTGGTAGAGCCAGCAAGGCTCTAGGAGTGGAGGGAGACAGCTGTTCCTGAGAGCAAGCCATTACTGGAACTGAGTTACTGGACAGGGCATCAAGCCGGGCATGAAGATGCTCAAGGGAGGAGGCCAGTGCCTCAAGAAACTGTTGCTGTTCTTGTACGTTTGAAGCCAGGCCAGGAATGGCCTAGAGGGCCTGCGGCTCCGCAGAGTCCATGGCCTTTGCAACCTGTTGTGCTGGAGGTGGATCCTTGGGCCAAGATGGGGTTGATGCTACCCATAGGAGGGATCCTACAGGACCCCACCATTGGCAGGTAGAGTAGGCTGAAGGCCGGAGGCCGGCTGGTGCTTCACCAATACCAGCCCTCGTTCCCTGCGGGTTCAGCCTTTGGGTACTGGGGCTGGCTGGTCTTAGGTGGGCCTCTGTAAGTCGTCGAGAGGTCAACCCAGTGGGATGAAGAAGTCTGTACTAGACGAGGCGGAGTCCCGGAGTCCCTGGCGCCAATAGAACCAAAGTCAAACAGGGGGCGCCCGAGGAAGAACAGGCCAAAGCCTGAATGTAGACTGAAGAGGTGTCGTAGAGCAAGCTGGAGTCAGGGCCGGTGGCAAGACAAGGCTGAGGTCTGGATGAGGAGAGAGTCAACGACATGGTCAGGTGATGCAGAGGTCCGGGCTTGGAGAGAGTCATTAGCGTAGTCAGGCGATGAAGAGGTCTGGGCTTGGAGAGATGCTATAGTGTAGTCAGGCAATGCAGAGGTCCAGGTTTGGAGAGAGTCAAAGACGTAGTCAGGCGATGCAGAGGTCCGGGCTTGGAAAAAGGAAATAGCGTAGTCAGCAATGCAAAGGTCCAGGCTTAGAGAGAGTCGATGGCGAAGTCAGGCAATGCAGAAGTCGTATCCAAGAAAGCAATCTGAGGATCAGGAACACAGGAACAAGGAGAACAGGAACTTGCGAGGAACAGGAACCAGGAATGCAGGAGGATCACTAGGAGGCAACGAGTACACGACCAGCGTGGAGACCTGTTGCAAGGCAATCCTAGGAAGCGGAGCCCTTCCATAAGTACCAGAGCTCCGCTGACGTCATTATCCGGGGCCGCAGCCAAGTTCCAGTCTCAGGCCCTTCATAAGACTCAATAATGAGCTAGTGTGAGCCTAGGGAGGGGCATGGCGCTGAACAGTGTCATCTTTCTGCGGGCCACATGGAGAGGCCCGATGCGGAGCACAGGGATCTGTAGCTGAAGCTAATGTACCGGGGGCAGCCCGAGGATGGAGCCAGCGTCCCACCGCCGCCAGGGAAGGGGAACCAGACACTGGATTTGTCTGAAAGAGGTGAGGGGACCAGGCTGTGGGTCTGCTATGGCCGGCAGACCCCTTCCTCCTCCTCCCCTCCTTCTCCCCTCCTGCACCTGCCCTACCAACTCCTCTTCCCTTTTCCCTCTCTGTCTATCTCTATCCTGCCATTCTCCTCCCACCTTATTGGTCTGCATATCCCTTTCCCCATCCCTCCTCCTCCTTCCCTTCCCTCCTGCCTATCTCTACTCTGTTTTTGTCCCAGTCCCTACTCCTACCACTCCTGCCCTCATCCTCCCTCCTCCTCCCCCTCCTGATGCTTATCCTCTCCTTTCTCCCCACACCTTTCACACTCCATCCTCTCCAGAGCTTCATTCCTCACTCCTCACTCCTCCACATCACCACTACCACACTTCACAACTCCTCCACAACACCACTGTTCCTCCTCATTCCTTTACCACCACCACTCCTCTTTGTGACCACCACAAGTCCTCTGTCCTCCACAACACCACCACCACTCCTCCTCACCACCCACCACCATTCTTCCTCACACCTCCTAACCACCATGACCACTTTTCCTCATTTCTCCATAGAAAAAGAGAGAAAGACAAACTGGACAAACTAATATAAACTTTTACTCAAACAAAGGAGACAAATGACCAAGGGAAAGGGAAACAGATGACAACAGAAAACAAGACAATATACTCAGGTAATCAAATCCAAAAGGTTCCTACTCCCACTAAACCACTCACCAACTCTCCTCTCCTCTCTCCAACACCTGACATACCTTCAAAGAGGCAACTGCAGGAAACCAGTATATTTAAACCAAAAAAATAACTTGCCACACACTTGCCACAAAATCAACAAGTGCCGCAAAAAATGATGCACGACATGCTGATGCTACGTGCGATGCGATAATGTATTACAAGTGAGGCAAATTACCTTTGCATTGTGAATGATCTAGTTTTATCATAACCACACCCCTTTTTTTAATGCAGATGCTATCACACCATATTTCTTCTATTTTTATAGCATTCTGATGAATCTATGCCTTAGACTGCTGCAAATCTTGATTTTGTAGGTTTATATGTCAAATGGTTTCCTACATTGATATTTACTAGAACTTCTTTCTTTTGTATTCCAAACTTCATTTGGATCACAAAAATAATTGCTTACAAGGAATTTCACTCCCTCCAGCTGAACAAGCAGTACAAAATTAAGAAAGGACTTATATTCTAGTTCTAAATGATTTAGAAACTTGTTTATCATAGGCAAGGATCATAGCTAAACTGGACTCTTTATAAAAAACATTTTGGGACCCCAGATAAGTGAGACATGACAGTTGCAGTCACTGTTATCTTTTTTTGTAGTTCAGGACTTCCATTTATCATCCAACCCCGATTTCTCACTTGCGTAGAAGTTAATCTCAAAGATGCCAACCATAGCTTGGATATGCAGATCTGGACAAGCATTATGCTATAGCACAACACTGATCACAATACACTCAGGGCGGTAATAATCAAATGTTTTTACATGGAAAAGCAAGTTTACCCATGTAAAAATAAGGTTTGATTATTGTTATTAGAGATATACGAAGCCCGAATCTATTGGTTCGGGCTTCGTTTTCAGCCCACCACGGGAAATGTCATATTTCCCACGGTTCAGGACTTTAACATTCAGGGAGATCCAAATTTCGTTTTAGTGCACACTAACGGGGTAAGTGCGCACTAACTCCCCGTTAGCGCACTAATGAGAGTTAGTGCGTGCTAACATTTTTTCGTTAGCGCGCACTAAAAGGAGTTAGTGTGCACTAAAACAAATTTCGGGTCTCCCTGAATTTTAAAGGTCTGAACTGAGTAAATGTTATTGCGTACTAAACTCAAAAATTGGTAAAAATTACTTCGGGTTTCGGGCTCCCCGAACCAGGACGAAATAGGCAATTTCATTGAAATTGCCTAATTCGTCCTAGACAAATGAACATCCTTAATTGTTACCTCCTTCTATTTCCCCACTCTGTATGCAGAGAAATATATGCTTTTTGTCTCACAGTACATATACATTTACCTGCTCATCAGGAGCAGCAGTAAAGTTACATGACTACCAAGCCGCCGTGTGCTGCAGAATCCTATTTTAAAATATGGAAGTTTTTGCCCTTCCTCAGCATGTCCATGCCACGCCACAACTCAGTTCTTTTTTTTAACTCGTGCACATGTATTTACATACATAATTTCTGGCTTTAAATACTCATTGCTTACACAAGGCCCAGATACTCATGTATGTGGGCATTTTAGCATGAGCAATGCTTTTTAAATCGAAACCTCAGATTGTGAACTCTCTAGGGACAGTGAAATACTTACAGGACTGAATGTAATCCACTTTGAAGTGGATGAAAGGTGGAATATAAATCAAATTATAATAATAATAAGATACTAAAAAAGTGGCTCACACGGTAATGTCAACAAGGGAGGCTTATAAGAAATCAGACAGATCAACATTTTCTTCTCTAAAAAATTCAGGCATATCCTCCTTGGTATCACCTGTTACCATGGCCTTGGAAATATAAAATATTTTTGAAAATAAAGGGAGGTAAAATGTAAGGTTTCACAGAAATATTTTTTTAAACAATTCCTTGTGCAGAAAGAAGATGAGTCATAGGAAAGTTTAGAAATACCATTCCCTAAGGATTCAAGTTATCTATGAAAAATCATACTATCCTTAATAAAATTAGCCTTGGAACCTTGAAAATTATTCACTTTGGTGAATAACATAAATACTTTCTCTTAAAGTGTAACTCCTTATTTGGAGGATTGTTCCTCCTTAGGGCACATAATTAATTTATTTCTTTGGGGCTGCTCTGGGTATCCCTTTCATCCCATGCTGATTCTCAATTCCTAGGGGGGGACTCTTTTTGTGGGGGGTAGCTCTCACTTACAGCCCAGATGATGTTAAAAGGTCACCAGTGTGTGGATACTGTATTGGTGCTTCCCACGAGGTGAGAGACTGAAATGATTCTGACAGGACCAGGTCTGGGTCTTAAAATAAAATTTACTGATTAATACTCATTAATTAAAGTCCATTATCCAGAAGAGTGAATTTACATCTGACTGATGGTGCTGGTATAATTTTGGGTAGGAGGTGTCCTTTTACCAGACCTCTGGGTTGAGTTCATGGTGATTTTTTATGCACAAACTCTCCCAGTGGCTGTGCAGGAATCCTAGTGGAGGTGTTCCCAATTTTACTGAAAAAATCCTACTTTTGAGCATCTTCTTCTCAGCACCCAGCCCGTTCTGGTTCTTTGGTTGTGGAGCTCCAGTTGGGATCTCCTACTTTTGCTCTTGTCTCCTTAATGATTCTTTCATCCTTATTCTCTGATCTATCTGGAGGACTTCATTTGGTGAAAAGTCTATGGGACCAGGCTGGTTCTCAACTCTGTAATTCCAGTGGGGAAGGGGATCCAGAAACCTTCCCATGCTTCTTATGTCCAAAAAATACTTTAAAGTTTAAACTGGATATCTCTTCTGCCTTCACTGTCTCTCGCAGCAGGATCCATCACTGGTGCTTTCTCAGCTACGGTTTGCAATGAACCCCACAGTATATTAGAAAAGCTGGGCTAAATAGTCTTCAGGCATCCAATCCAGAACCTCCAGGTGGAAGGGACTTAGAGGTATGGGTGACTTCTTACAAAGCGTGTCCTAAGACAGGGACAGTGACAGCTGGTGGCCAAACCAGGAGGGTCTGCCACACAAGAATATTAAAACATAAATCTTGTTCTTCAAACTTTGAGTAAGCTCCCTCAGTGAATTCACATAACTGAACTACAGAGTTAGTCAATGTTTTTTCCACTCTGATAACAATTCTCCATATATAGGAGAGTTACATTACCCTTATTTTCCTGAACTTCAGATAATGGCCCCAGGGAGGTGACAGAAGGTGGAATAGGAACTCTCTCCATTGAAAAACCTTGATTCAGAGGAACAGAACCAGACCCTAAAGTGGGTCTCATTAAGATCTCAGCCTTTTGCTTCCTCTGCCCATCTCCACTCTGCAAAATATCATTAACCAGTGGGGTGACTTGCATACTCTTACCACCATCAATAATCGGAGCAGGAGGCTGAGTGGGTGGAGAAATTGCCGAGGGCCTCAAGGAAGTACCAGAAACTGAATCACCAAGTCACATTGGGCAGTCTGAAAAGTGTGCCAGACATGGAGATCCTTCGAAGCTCTAATCAAATTTGAAGAAGGAGAAGAAAGGAGTTTAACTTTCTTCTTTTGCCTCATATACAGCAATGAAGCAAGAGACCCTTGCAATAAAAATTGTTACAAGGCTCCATTAAATGACATCAGCAGCAGGCCTCAGAGTGGGGGATGGGAACTGCAGCTCAGCACTGACAGGTCTTGTAGCACAGGTCACCCGACATGCATAGTTTTGAAAATCCAAAAGTATGTGTGTTGTGGCCTCCCCTCCCCTAACCCCCACCTCTTTTCCCACCTACTTTTCCCATGGGTGCTTTAATCTGCATACAAGGTGGGTAAATTTCAGACAACCCTTTCATCCAGGTAAATAAGCAAATACTCAGGAAAATTATTTCAGAAAAGTGCCCTCCCCATATGTATGTAATATTTCCGATTGTTTACAGATCAATGGAAAATTGCTCAGACCTGAATAATCAGCTCCTACAACTTACATGGTTAAATCTTGTTTAGTTTATTTAAAAATCAAGTTCCACACAAGTGACTAGTCGCATTTCATTAATGCTTTCCATATCATTTACTTCCTCCCTGTTGAAAACACCTGCTCTGCCAAACCTCCCTTTCAAATACATAACATTGGAAGGACTGCAAGTACTTAGGCAGCCCACAATACATCCTATTTATGTGTCTGACTAATGAATGGCTTAAATGCATGCCAGCTGTGGGAAATAAGAGCATATTGATCATTGAAAAATAGTTTGCTTTGGATGCTTTCCTGCATATTTTGCTTCAAACACAACAGGAAAAAATATATCAGAAATATAAAACTGAAAATATTCCAACAAATGCTCTGCAAAGTTATCTGAAATGCCACAGTAAATATAAAGGTGTACTATCTGTTTTATGTATTATATTCATATGTCATTATTTGTGACAGTCTAAACAGATTCATCCTTCTTTGGAGTCTTTCTATACAAGGCAATGCTCACAGGAATACTTTCTGTTACTCCAAAGCTCTCTGAGTTTGTTAATACTATGCTGTGCCTCCAATTCTGCTATAAAGTTGAATAAGGGAAAAACCTATATAAACCATAATCACACAGATTCCTGCTGAGTTTTCAGGGAATGCGGACCAACTCACCTACAAGGCCTCAGTCTTAGAAAAAGTCAGCACTCATTTATTTTCCCTCCACCAGGCTTTCACAGCCCCGTTAAACAACAGAAAAGAAGAACCTCAGTGGTGGTAAAAAAAAAAAAAAAAATCAGTTGCTAACAGAAAAGAGCAACTGTATGACATCCACATAAATCTTAAAAATAGAGGTAATAACAGCACATAGTGGCTGTACATAAATATTAAATAACCCAGATGAGAGTGGAGAGCCCTGCAAAATGCCTGAGCTGACTGCTTTCCGAGATGACCTTTATCCACCCATTCATACTTACTGTGGGCGATTAGATAAAATAAAAAAAAAAGGATCTAAACCACCTTAATACACCCTCCCCTACACCAAGCATCTGCAGCCTTCAAAGTAGAACAGAGTGACTCACCAAATCAAAGGCAGCAGATATACTTGCCTCCCCCCCCCCCCAATCTAGTTGGATGTTTAGGGGTAGATTTTCAAACTATGCGAATAGGCCTACTTTTGCTGGCGCATCAGGCGCAAGCAAAAGTACGCTGGATTTTAGTAGATACGCGCGGAGCCGCGCGTATCCACTAAAATCCTGGATCGGCGCGCGCAAGGCTATCGATTCTGTATAGCCGGCGCGCGCCGAGCCGCGCAGCCTACCCCCGTTCCCTCCAAGGCCGCTCCGAAATCGGAGCGGCCTCGGAGGGAACTTCCTTTTGCCCTCCCCTCACCTTCCCCTCCCTTCCCCTACCTAACCCACCCACCCGGGCCTGTCTAAGCCCCCCCCTTACCTTTGTCGGGGGATTTACGCCTCCCAGAGGGAGGCGTAAATCCCCGCGTGTCAGCGGGCCTCCTGCGCGCCGGGACGCAACCTGGGGGCGGGTCCAGAGGGCGCGGCCACGCCCCCGGGCTGCCCCGGGCCGTAACCACGCCTCTGGGTCCGCCCCCGAAATGCTCCCGACACGCCCCTTAAACGCCGCGTGGATCGGGCCCGCCCCCCGACACGCCCCCGACACGCCCCCCTCGGAGAACCCCGGGACTTACGCGAGTCCCGGGGTCTGCGCGCGCCGGTGAGCCTATGTAAAATAGGCTCACCGGCGTGCAGGGCCCTGCTCGCCTAAATCCGCCCAGATTTGGGCGGATTTAGGCGAGCAGGGCTCTGAAAATCCGCCCCTTAATGTTTACTATGTAATCTGTTTAGCAGGGTTGGTCTGTTACCAGCAGAAGATACATATTTTTAAACTTAACAACTGATTGGGAGAGTAAAAAAAATATATCTCCATACTCTGTCCATTTCGAAAGACACACTGATAAGGGTCTAAAAGAATCATATGACTGCAGTTGCAAATTAAAAGATTAATTACTAAAGCTGATTAAATAGGTTTATTGATGAACAAGGAGCCCCAAATTTTAATAGTTGAATAACCCCATATACTCATCATGTACACGGTCCCCGAAATCCCCAAGTCCTTTGAGACTTCCTGGAATGGCCCATTATTTCAGGCAAAGGATCAGAGCTTGAAACAGCATCTTTGTTTCTGGACCTTTTTCTTAAAACTTTTGTACCCTTTGCTCACTCTTAATTCAAAACTCTGCAAATATATTACGAGGTGAATTTTAAAAGCATATCTCCACATTGCAATGTGGAGAAGGATGTGTATCTAGTACTACTGTGTGTCCACCCTATTTTATAGATGAGTGCACAAGTGCCGATGCATGCACAACTCGCATCTGAAGAATAAAGGGCATGGTGTGGATAGGGCATGAGATGTGCCAAGAGATGTGCGCACAAGTACCTACATAATACCTGGGTACGCGGCCAGGTCCACTGCCACTCAAATTTATTCTGCTATGGAGGTGGTGAAAGTTAAAAAAATATACAGGCATCTATGAGGGGTTTGAGGGGTCTGGGGTAACTGGGGGGGGGGGCGGAGGGAGTAAAGGCTGTATAGCCAGGGGGTTTGGGAGGATCTAGGAGAACACTGGGTGAACCGATGGATGAAATGGTGAAAATGGTCCTCATCTGGACACATTTTTGTTTCAAAATACAGGCAGTTGCACAACCTTAAGCCGACTTATGCTGCTGGGCATGTACAAGCATAAAATAAGCACATGCACACATACATGCACCTAGGTTATTTTATAACATGCACATATGTGCACATGTGCTATAAAATGTATCTCTGGGTGTGTGCCGACACACATGCCCATTTGAAAGTTACTGTCCCTGTTTATTACAAGAAATCCAGGCTGTTTCATCTGATATAATAAGATAGGATAGATTTCAAGTACAAATTTAGGGGGTTATTTACTAAGCTATGGTATTTTACTCAAAGCACTGCAACATCGTCAGTCCCATTGCATTTTCCCAAGTGGTAAAATATAATTGGGAATAATCCTCTCAGCTTAGCTACCCCCTGGAAATACATCTGATGATATCCTGATATCCTGGGCCTGCCATCTTTTAAAGGGGACAATTGGCCTATAAAGTGTCCACCACAATCACAGTAAAACTCTTTGAGATCTTGAAAGGCCACTGTCCCATCCTCCATGCTGCCTTATGAGGTAGCCTAAGTGAAAAAAAATTAAATTGAAGACCATGAACTTAGGCACTGTCAGCTACCCCCACCCCTCCCCATATTATACAAGATAACCCCCATACCACAACTCCTCCTCACCCCCACCCCCACCCTAGCTCACCTCCAATCCTCCACGAAGTACCTCAATATGACTGGTGCACTAGTGGGGCTCAAATCACCCCACTAGAACTCCTGGCCTGGTGTTCCCAAGTTGAAAATGGTGCCAGCTGGTTGCATAGGGACTTTTCCCCAATAAATAGCTGTGAAGATGTGTTTATTAGACCATCCTTAAAAGCTCGGGACCAGGCATTTAGCCTGGTCCATCTTAAGCAACAAATAGGAAGGGAGTTCTGCTTTGAGGACATTCTCCTTACAGGGAGATTAGAAGTTAGGTCCAGGGGAAACAAAGAGGCCCCAGGAAAAAGAAAGAAGCTAGGGAAGACTAATACAGCTGAACTATGAGCTATATTGCTATCTTTAGTTTTGTGAACTGCAAAGGTAAACAGAGCTATTATGTTTTGTTTTCTTGTTATTAATAAAGAAATTTATGAGGGAACAGCCAAAGTCCAGCCTGAATCTGTCCTCTGGCTACCTCAAAACTGGCTTACTGCCATATTTTTTATTTATTTATTTTTATTTAAGTGTTTTTATATACCGATAACCGTATACACATCGTATCGGTTTACACAGAACGTGTAACAATGATAGAGAGAAATACATTGAACAATTTGGTTACATGGTATACAGGGAAAAAGCATAACATTATAAGAGGAGTGAACATAACTGTTGATTTAAGCATATATATATTGGATACTATATACAATGTTTGATTGAACATTTGGTAACAAGGTGTGTTTGTAGTGTGTTATATCTCATTAAACTAGAGGGTAGATGGCTGTTGACATAATATATATATGTAAAGTAGTAAAGCTTGGAGACAAGGCACGTAAAGAGAGTGGTTAATAACATTAATGGTAGGGGGTGGTTTTCTATGGATGTTGGTAGGTATTAGGGGTAGGCTAGTTGAACAGCCAAGTTTTCAGATTTTTGTTTTTTTAATTTGTGTATACAGGGTTCAATGCGTAGATCGGGAGGCATAGAGTTCCAGTTGATGGGTCCTGCTATTGAGAGTGTTCTGTCCCTAGTGGAGGATCATTGTGTAGTTTTAGGAGAGGGGATGTGAAGGGTTCCTTTGTAGGCAGGAACAAAATGGCACCTGTCAGCTATGAGACAAGCTCTATTTTTTTTTTTTTTTTTTTTTTTTAATACTTTATTTATCAATTTAAAGTTAACATAATATAACTTCAATATTAAACATATGTCGAATTTTTCAAACTATTGGTTGGACAAAAGCAAATAATTACTTAATAACAGTAATTATACAAACAAACAATAAACAAATATAATTTCCATCATGTCCATAAACCAATCTCTATATAGATCAAAATTGAGAGAGCAACATGGGAAATAGAAATTAAGGGAGAATAATTATTTCCACTGCATTTAACAAAAAGGGCAATATTAACTGGGTATACCTGTTTTCTATTACTTAAGTTATGGCAGTGGGGATGAGGTTGTTAATTTTCGCTGTTCTATGAAATTCTTCAATTGGTCGGGTAAAAAGAAAATAAATGCTTCGTCTTGCTTTGAAATTAAACACTTGCATGGAAATCTTAAAACAAATTTATAACCTAAAGCAATGACTTCTGTTCGAAAAGCAAGAAAGGCTTTACGCCTTTGTTGGGTTGTTGCAGCTAAGTCAGGAAACACTTTCATTTCTTTGCCAAGGTAATTGATTGGGAATTTAATGAAAAATTTTTTCATAATTAAATTTACGTCTTCTATAGATGAAAATGTTGCCATTAATGTTCCCCTATCAATTACCTGAGCCAAAGAGTCTTCTAAAAAATTTGTAAGATCTCCTTGAAACATTTGATCTTCTATAGGAATCTGGTTTCTAGATTTTGGTAGGAAAAAGCAGTTAATAATCACTGGAGAATTCTCTAATAAAAACCCCAAACCTTCAATCAAAAATTTTTTTAAGGAAATTAATGGTACTTCCCCCACCACCCTGGGGAAGTTTAAGAATCTTAAATTTAGCCGTTTGGCGTTATTTTCAAGATTCTCCAGTCTTTTAGATATATTTTCTCGGTCTTTGACCACCGCTATTTGAAAGTCTGCATTTTTCTTTCCATCTGTCTCCAATGACTTTATTTTTTCTGTTGAATCTTTTAGCTGTTTGTGGATTTGAAGGAGATCTGTTTGATATCCTGCATTCATTGCATCAACTTTATTTTCCAACCTTTGGATATTATTTAAAGTTCCAGCCATCATGTCCCAGAGCATATCTAAAGTAACCACCGGAGGGCGGGTCACTAGGACAGGGGGTGTCCTGTTGGTCAGCTCTACACCTCTCTCAACTTGAGGAGAGGAATTTGATTTACTCTCTACATTCATCTCAACACCCACAGCTCCTTCAAGGGCTTCTCCAAATGTCCCGTTCCCTTCTCTCCGTGCCGGTGGCAGTCCAGCATTTGGACTGAGGGAGGCCTCCTCTGCAGGCACTGCTAATCCTCCCTGATTAGCAGGCACACCAGATTCTTCGCTACCTGACCTATTTGACCCAGTAGTAAGCATGAAGCGACTGATATCCAATTGAATTGGAGAGGGTAAGGGGAGAGATGGAAAGACTCTCACCCTCCCTTTCCTTTTCGGAGGCATTACTAAACAAAAGTAATAAAGGAAATATTTTTAGTCGTTTCTGCAATTTATATTGCCTATATTTCCCAGCAGATGTTCCGTAGGAGAATTTAGGAGAGAAAAAGAAATTTATTTTTACCTCAGCTTCAGTTACAGAAAGTCCCAGGCGTCCAGGCAATCCGGGCGAAGCCGGGCAAAGCCGATCTTACGCGCGCCCCTTAGGCGCGCGCGGCTTGGGCAGCGCGCCGGCTCTGCTGCGCGCCGCACGCAGTTAGCTTTTCACTGCTTCCTGCTTCCTCTCGCCGGGTCCGCCCCCTGACGTCGGCAGTCGCGCTGATGGTCGGGTCGGGTCTGCAGGTGCTCCCGCTCCCTCCGGATAACTCGGGCCAGCCTCAGGTTGTTAGTCTCTGCTTGCCTTCTCCGCCTCTCTCTGGCTGCGGTGAGAGAACGCTGAGAGAGGCGGAGAAGGCAAGCAGAGACTAACAACCTGAGGCTGGCCCGAGTTATCCGGAGGGAGCGGGAGCACCTGCAGACCCGACCCGACCATCAGCGCGACTGCCGACGTCAGGGGGCGGACCCGGCGAGAGGAAGCAGGAAGCAGTGAAAAGCTGGCTGCGGTGAGAGAACGCTGAGAGAGGCGGAGAAGGCAAGCAGAGACTAACAACCTGAGGCTGGCCCGAGTTATCCGGAGGGAGCGGGAGCACCTGCAGACCCGACCCGACCATCAGCGCGACTGCCGACGTCAGGGGGCGGACCCGGCGAGAGGAAGCAGGAAGCAGTGAAAAGCTAACTGCGTGCGGCGCGCAGCAGAGCCGGCGCGCTGCCCAAGCCGGGCAAAGCCGATCTTACGCGCGCCCCTTAGGCGCGCGCGGCTTGGGCAGCGCGCCGGCTCTGCTGCGCGCCGCACGCAGTTAGCTTTTCACTGCTTCCTGCTTCCTCTCGCCGGGTCCGCCCCCTGACGTCGGCAGTCGCGCTGATGGTCGGGTCGGGTCTGCAGGTGCTCCCGCTCCCTCCGGATAACTCGGGCCAGCCTCAGGTTGTTAGTCTCTGCTTGCCTTCTCCGCCTCTCTCAGCGTTCTCTCACCGCAGCCAGCTTTTCACTGCTTCCTGCTTCCTCTCGCCGGGTCCGCCCCCTGACGTCGGCAGTCGCGCTGATGGTCGGGTCGGGTCTGCAGGTGCTCCCGCTCCCTCCAGATAACTCGGGCCAGCCTCAGGTTGTTAGTCTCTGCTTGCCTTCTCCGCCTCTCTCAGCGTTCTCTCACCGCAGCCAGAGAGAGGCGGAGAAGGCAAGCAGAGACTAACAACCTGAGGCTGGCCCGAGTTATCCGGAGGGAGCGGGAGCACCTGCAGACCCGACCCGACCATCAGCGCGACTGCCGACGTCAGGGGGCGGACCCGGCGAGAGGAAGCAGGAAGCAGTGAAAAGCTGGCTGCGGTGAGAGAACGCTGAGAGAGGCGGAGAAGGCAAGCAGAGACTAACAACCTGAGGCTGGCCCGAGTTATCCGGAGGGAGCGGGAGCACCTGCAGACCCGACCCGACCATCAGCGCGACTGCCGACGTCAGGGGGCGGACCCGGCGAGAGGAAGCAGGAAGCAGTGAAAAGCTCTATTTTTAAAGGATCAATGGGGCAGGCAGGAGTAAAGAGGCATTAATTATACCCTTTTCACCTAGAAGACTCCCATGGAAAGGGTAAGTGAAGGCAGGGAAGATACCCAACCCTGGCAAGTTTTGGGGGAGTGGGAGATGACCAGAGGGACTCAGAGAGGCTTGAGATGGGCTGAGCTGATACCAGCTGAGAAGACTTGTGTCCCAAGGTTTCTTTTGTGGGATGGGAGTGGGGTTGGATGGCTCAAGGAGGCCCCAGCTAGGTTCACCTGAGTTCAGCCAGAAAGGTTCAGGCCCAGTGACTTTCTTGGTGAGTAGGAGAAGGGATTGGAAGGCCACAAGGAGCCCCATTTTGGTTCTAGGGGAGTGGGGATTTCTTTTTTTTCATGTTTATTTCAGTTTGGAAAACAAACTGAATGGAAATAAACATACAGAGGTCCATATTCAGCTGTTGTGTGGCTTAGCTAGTTAGCCGGATACATTTAACTGGCTAACTTTGCCATAGATTTAGCGATGCAGCCACACAACTAAATATATTTGGCTATTTTAAAGTTAGCCGGATAACTTTATCCGTCTAACTTTAGGATAGGTCTAAGGGTCAATTAGAGTTAGCCAGATAACTTATCTAGCTAACTTAGCTCATCCCAAGAATGCACCTATCTTATCCAGCTAAACTCTAACCAGCCAAGTTATTAGCTGGATAAGAGCCCAAATCTTCATTTAGCCAGATAACTTCTAATTTATCTGGCTATATGCTTTTAAATACGGACCTGTTAATGAACCTAAAATTTAAAAAAAAAAAATCACCAGAAACAAACAAAAAAAAAGAACCAAAAAGAAAATTTTCATCCTGCTAATCCCCTTGGCTCTGCATCCTTTTTTTTTTTAAGTGTATAAAAGAAAGGCCAGCACAAGCTGTTGGTCCTCAGTGCTGAGAGGAAAAGCAGGAGAGCTACTGAAGAGGTGAACAATAAATAGATACTAACACTGCCCCCACCAAAAAATGAATTAAATATCTCAAGAGCAGTCAGAAGACATGGAGAAGAAAGAGCTGAGGAAGAAATGGAGCTGGAGGCTGGAAAGGTGATATGTCTATGGTATGTGGATGTTCTTCTTCATACAACCAGAGAACAAGATTTCAGAGCTAATACTGGAAACGTCAACTGTGGGGTTTGGCAAAGGCTATACTGGAAAAGCCATAATGTCCAAGGAGTGAATTTGGCAATGAACAGTTGCCGATGTCACCAGCCTTTGAGTCACCCACAGGACAATCAAACACATCAAACATTAGCATCCAAACATCAAAATTCTAGCCTTTTGCAAGAAGATGTGAAGTGGCTGCATCTGTTCAATTAATTTCTCATTTCAGAAGCAATGTCTTGTCAAAAGAATAGACATCATTGGTTGATTAATTGAGCTCATAGAGACAGCTTTGGCAACATAGCAGGGATAAGCTGGTGCGTTATCTGTATTACTAAAATGCCATTTAGGAAAACAGAGCATAAATATTGCCATATTAGCATTTTTCTCTCTCAGGGTTGTCTTATAGAACCCAACTTGTCTAATACGGTGCATGGCTATCCACACAGGCTTTCCTTTGTAGACTAGCGAATAGAGGAGTTTTAGGCAAAAGTGGAGACCTTGCAAGTGCAAAACCATTTGGGAGAACTGGGGGTAATCCCGATCCGGAAACTTTGGGGAGATTTAGAAATTTGCTAGAATACCCACAGAGTGCAGGGGATTTGGATGGTACCAGCCTTGCTGTAGATGGGCCAGAATATTTAGATGGAAGCTAAAATAATGATGTGCTCCAACAAGGCAACCTTCTCTTGTCTCCTTTTTCTTGTTACCTCTTTCTTCTCCTCTGTCTCTTCTGCTCTACCTATTACCCTATATCCCCTAAGATGCCCAGGCATAACTTGGATGTCCAAACTAAAAACTAGTCAAAAATTATTTTTATGCCTGCTCATATCATAACATAAAACTGTTTATAAAATGATATAATGAGTAGAGATGTGAATCGTTTTCCATATCGTCTTAACGATAGAAATCGTGTGGCAGGGCAAGAAAATCGTGTTAGGCACGATTTTTTAGTTAAAAAATCGTTAAAAATCGTTTTTTCCGATTAGTGCGCACTAACTCGAGTTAGTGCGCACTAACTGAAAATGATACAATTTGACACTTTTCAGGTCAGTTAAGGTCAGTTTAGGAATGAATATGTATTCCTATTGGCTGCCCTCTTATTTATTCATGTTACCAAGCTTCCCACTGACAGTATATGGGGGATGGGAAATGGAAACAGTTGGTAGCTTGACAAAACAAGTAATGTGATCAGTCAATGTGACTAGAACTTGTGCCCTAACCCTGATACCAGGGGTATTGTGATCTTCCTGCACACAGTGCCCTATCCCTATTAATACCAGGAGTGTTGTGATCTTCCTGCACACAGTGCCCTAACCCTGGCACCAGGGGTGTTGTGATCTTCCTGCACACAGTGCCCTATCCCTATTAATACCAGGAGTGTTGTGATCTTCCTGCACACAGTGCCCTATCCCTATTAATACCAGGAGTGTTGTCATCTTCCTGCACACAGTGCCCTAACCCTGGCACCAAGGGTGTTGTGATCTTCCTGCACACAGTGCCCTATCCCTATTAATACCAGGAGTGTTGTGATCTTCCTGCACACAGTGCCCTAACCCTGGCACCAGGGGTGTTGTGATCTTCCTGCACACAGTGCCCTATCCCTATTAATACCAGGAGTGTTGTGATCTTCCTGCACACAGTGCCCTAACCCTGGCACCAGGGGTGTTGTGATCTTCCTGCACACAGTGCCCTATCCTTATTAATACCAGGAGTGTTGTGATTTCCTGCACACAGTGCCCTAACCCTGGCACCAGGGGTGTTGTGATCTTCCTGCACACAGTGCCCTATCCCTATTAATACCAGGAGTGTTGTGATCTTCCTGCACACAGTGCCCTAACCCTGGCACCAGGGGTGTTGTGATCTTCCTGCACACAGTGCCCTATCCCTATTAATACCAGGAGTGTTGTGATCTTCCTGCACACAGTGCCCTATCCCTAATACCAGGGGTGTTGTGATCTTCCTGCACACAGTGCCCTATTCCTGATACCAGGGGTGTTGGGATCTTCTTGCACACATCCCGGTATCAGGGATGGGGCACTGCGTGCAGGAAGATCACAACACTCCTGGTATCAGGAATAGGGCACTGTGTGCAGGAAGATCACAACACCCCTGGTATTAGGGATAGGGCACTGCGTGCAGGAAGATCACAACACTCCTGGTATTAGGGATAGGGCACTGTGTGCAGGAAGATCACAATACCCCGGAGGAGTGAGGGTCAGGCAGCTCCCCCCTGTCTGTGAAGCCAGCCTCTCACTAGTAATGCAGGGAGGGAGCTGTCTCAGACTTCACCATCCTCCCCCCCCCCTCACCCACACACCATTCACTAGCTGGGACATGGGGGAAGTCAGGAGTGAGGGTCAGGCAGCTCCCCCCTGTCTGTGACGCCAGCCTCTCACTAGTAATGCAGGGAGGGAGCTGTCTCAGACTTCACCATCCTCCCCCCCCCCCCTCACCCACACACCATTCACTAGCTGGGACATGGGGGAAGTCAGGAGTGAGGGTCAGGCAGCTCCCCCCTGTCTGTGAAGCCAGCCTCTCACTAGTAATGCAGGGAGGGAGCTGTCTCAGACTGGTATCAGGGATAGGGCACTGAGTGCAGGAAGATCACAACACCCCTGGTATCAGGAATAGGGCACAGGTTCTAGTCATATTGACTGATCACATTACTTTTTTTGTCAACTACCAACAGTTTTCATTTCCCATCCCCCCATCCATCACCTCAGTTGGAACCTTGGTAACATCAATAGATAAGAGGGCAGCCAGCCAATAGGAATACATATTCATTCCTAACTGACCTTTACTGACCTGGATAGTGTCAATAATTGTATCATTTTCTGTTAGTGTTCCTGAGTTTCCATTTCCATTTCCCATCCCCCCAACCATCACCTCAGTGGGAACCTGGTTAACATCAATAGATAAGAGGGCAGCCAGCCAATAGGAACACATATTCATTCCTAACTGACCTTTACTGACCTGGAAAGTGTCAATTTGTATCATTTTTAGTTAGTGCGCACTAACTCGAGTTAGTGCGCACTAACTCCCGTTAGTGCGCACTAACACGATTTAACGATTTTTAACGATAAATCGTTAGAATTTCTATTGTATCGTGTTCTATAACGATTTAAGACGATATTAAAATTATCGGACGATAATTTTAATCGTTAAAAAACGATTCACATCCCTAATAATGAGTAATAGTGTATCTCACTTGATATTATTCATTCTTCCTCTTTATCTGTGCTGAGGAATTTGGCAGGATGCTTGCAGGAGTGGGAAGGAAGAAGGCAGAATGTCTTTTATTATGACATACCTGCAGAGAATGCAAGAAAAGGGATACAGAGATGTATCCCTAATATATGACAGTAGCATATGACAGTAGCATATAGGGATGTGAATCGTTTTAGGACGATTAAAATTATCGTCCGATAATTTTAATATCGTCTTAAACCGTTATGGAACACAATACAATATAGATTCTAACGATTTATCGTTATAAATCGTTAGAATCGTGAGCCGGCACACTAAAACCCCCTAAAACCCACCCCCGACCCTTTAAATTAAAACCCCCCCCCCCCCCAACCCCCCCCCCCCCAAATGACTTAAATAACCTGGGGGTCCAGCGGCGGTCCGGAACGGCAGCGGTCCGGAACGGGCTCCTGCTACTGAATCTTGTTGTCTTCAGCCGGCGCCATTTTCCAAAATGGCGCCGAAAAATGGCGGCGGCCATAGACGAACACGATTGGACGGCAGGAGGTCCTTCCGGACCCCCGCTGGACTTTTGGCAAGTCTTGTGGGGGTCAGGAGGCCCCCCCCAAGCTGGCCAAAAGTTCCTGGAGGTCCAGCGGGGGTCAGGGAGCGATTTCCCGCCGCAAATCGTTTTCCGTACGGAAAATGGCGCCGGCAGGAGATCGACTGCAGGAGGTCGTTCAGCGAGGGTTCCGGCGCCTCGCTGAACGACCTCCTGCAGTCGATCTCCTGCAAGCGCCATTTTCCGTACGGAAAACGATTCGCGGCGGGAAATCGCTCCCTGACCCCCGCTGGACCTCCAGGAAATTTTGGCCAGCTTGGGGGGGGCCTCCTGACCCCCACAAGACTTGCCAAAAGTCCAGCGGGGGTCCGGAAGGACCTCCTGCCATCCAATCGTGTTCGTCTATGGCCGCCGCCATTTTTCGGCGCCATTTTGGAAAATGGCGCCGGCTGAAGACAACAAGATTCAGTAGCAGGAGCCCGTTCCGGACCGCTGCCGTTCCGGACCGCCGCTGGACCCCCAGGTTATTTAAGTCATTGGGGGTGGGGGATTTAATTTAAAGGGTTGGGGGTGGGTTTTAGGGGGTTTTAATGTGCCGGTTTTGCGATTTTACGATTTTTCAATTTTTCACGATTTTTCACGATTTTTCACGATATTTTACCCCCCCAAACGGCAACAATACGATTCCCTCCCCCTCCCAGCCGAAATCGATCGTTAAGACGATCGAGGACACGATTCACATCTCTAGTAGGATATGCCCCTAGCCTTGCTGGACTGTATAGAATGGGGTTACAAGTTTGTGAGGCCGTGACAGCAATGCAAGAGTTGAGGACTGAATGGTGTGTATACCAGAACGGTTTATGACTAGTGCCCACCGTATGTGTGACAGATTTCTTTAAAAAAGACGCCAACAGCAGATCTCATACGCACAAACACCAACCCCGTCACTTGCAGTCAGCAACATTTTATTAGCTGGAATCTACTCAAGAGTCTGAACAATCATAATGACCTCTGAGAGAGGCAGCTTGTGGATCAGAGGGAGAAAGAAGAGGGAAACACAGGTCGGGAGAAACAACAAATTAATCATGCTCAAAAGTGATTCATTGAAATTACATGGTGCTTCCATTTTTACAACTCTGATACTACCAAACAGGAGTATCGACTTTTGGTTGTTTGTGGAAATAACCAGTCCTAACAGGCAAACTCCCCTGCAGGTTTGCATTTTGGAAGAATCCAGCACAGCTCATGAGTGCATCCAAAGAAAAGGCATTAGGTTAGAAATAAAGAAAATGTCCAACAGAATATTGTTAATAGAAGAAATATTCCTCATATTATTATGTCTGGTACAAATGCTGTCTTTCATGGGAAGATAGCTGTAAGTGAAGGATGCAGAATAAAGATGGGAAATTTTGTTTTGTTTTGTTTTTTTATTTAGACACATACTGGTCTTGAATATTAGCAGTTACCGATTCCTTGTGGCTTGTTAAGATGATGTGTCTTTTTTCTGGCTATTAATATGCATTTTATATTCTCTGTGTGAGAATGCTAGGGTTTCCCCTTCAATTTCTATTGTGCTGGGATGAATAAGTGTTTCAGAAAGTATGCAAAAAAGGTGGTGTGGAGATTGAAGTGCGCACAGTGTTAATGGCTTCTTGCCCTTAGATACATTGACATCATGCTCTGATCATGTGGCTTCCTCAACATTTTCTATAGGAGATTGATATCACCCAAGTCACTTTGATCCTCTACTTTCAAACCTAGCCACAGTACAGCATTTGCATGTGTAAGTGGATGCATGGATACTTATGATAGTATTTTAAAAACTGCATGGTGGAGCTGCACAGTTTTTAAAATACCTCACAGTTTTACTCGGAAAGTACTTTCAGTACCCATTTTATAAAACATTTGTGAGTATATCTTATGCGCAAAATAATTGTATATGAATAAACACCAAGCATTAACGTGGCGTGGGCATTTTATAAAGTATGCACATATAGCATTTTGAAAATACGTGCATGCTTACTTGGAATCACCAGTTCACCAATACCTCTCCCAGTTCACTGCCCAGGTCTTCTAGCAGGTCACCCCCACCAGTTTAACCTTAAATCCCACCTAAACTCTGAAGACAACAAACAAGCCTGTTTTTACTTATGCATGTCACCCAATGAACAACACAACGCCAACACCCTCCGGTCTAACCTGAAGAAAATAAAACTCAACACAAGTATGGATTATAACAAAGAATAGAAACGTGAAAAAAAAACTGAACAGAAACTAACCTGTTTATGATATCCCTATGTTAACAATCTTTTGAACCTTTTGAAACCCTTGTTACCCTCCTTAACCTTATAACCTTTGTATTTTTTGTAAACCGTTATGATGGCGAAACCGAATGACGGTATATAAAACTTGATAAATAAATACATAAATACATGTCAAATGGCAGGTGCGAAAGTATGCAAATATGTTTGGCTTGCTTATATATATATATGCATGTATCTCTTACAAAATAGCAACCATCATGAGTTCTTCTGAACTGCACTCCAGAATGCCTCTAGATTGCCCCCTTTTGTCCTGGTAAAATGTACATGTAAAACCCAAAATATGCATACTCTTGAAATTTATGAAATAACATACACGTGAGCATGTTGCTTATATGTTATTTTTTATACCTAGACCTCCTTTGAAAACTCAGTACTATGTTTGTCTTATAAAAGATAATGAAGTTTCTATCGGGCCGATTCAGTAAAGTCCGCGGGAGAGCGCACGCACAGGCCACTCTCCTGTGCATGCAATTCTCTATTTAAATGAGGCCCGTCTCTAGGGACACTAGCGCGTCCCTAGAGCCTCCTTTTGGCCCGGAGCGGCGGCTGTCAGTGGGTTTGACAGCCGATGCTCAATTTTGCTGGCGTCGGTTCTCGAGCTCTCTGACAGCCACGGGCTCGGACACCGGACGCTGGCAAAATTGAGCGTCTGGTTTTTGACCCGACCCGACAGCCATGGGCCGACTTAAATTTTTTTTTTATTTTTTTTACCCTTCGGGATCACTGACTTAATATCGCCATTAAGTTGGAGGGTGCACAGAAAAGCAATTTTTACTGCTTTCTGTGCACTTTCCCAGTGCCCGAAGAAATTAGCGCCTACCTTTGGGTAGGCGCTAATTTCTGAAAGCAAAATGTGCAGCTTGGCTGCACATTTTGTTTTCTGAATCACGCGGGAATACCTAATAGGGCCATCAACATGCATTTGCATTTGCATGTTGAGGGCGCGATTAGGTTCGACGGGTTGGATGCGCGTTTTTGGCCCCTTACTGAATAAGGGGTAAGGGAATACGCGCGTCCAATGGCGGGTTAACAGTGCGCTCCATTGGAGCGCACTGTACTGTATCGGCCCGTATGTAAGGAAAAAAGGTAGCTAGTAAATTCTGTCACTCGTATTATGAAAGCCCATAGTGATTAAATTCCCACATTCATCTTACTTAACATCTATTCAGCTCTCAACACAGACTCTGCTTCAGCTTTAAATAACAACTACGGTATATTCACTGACGTGGTTTTTCTTTTGGACGCCTTTCCAGTCACAACATGGATGAATTGACCCCTGTGTGCATTCTGGGCTTTGAGAATCTTGAAAGGTAGAAATCAGTGGGTACAGTTTTTCATGCACTTTACTATAACTAGATAGTAGAGATTGACTCATTTTTGTTGTTTTTTTCACTTATTTAAATTGCTGTTTTATATCACGTGTTGCACTTGATGATTCTTTTTAAAATTATGACTTGTCAACTATGTTGCTGTTATGCAAATACAGTTGGATAAACCGATGTTAGGTGAAAAAGATGTTTTTAGTTTCTGCCTCCATCATGCAAAAATAGATTATTGTGGCGGTCCCTGCTCTAGTCCATTTCTTATTTAATGTTCACACAAATGAATTTCAAATACATTTCCTTGTGCGATTCAAAAGAATTTATGATCAGATGTACAAGGAGACAGAATAAGTCACCACCTTCTCTGAAGAAAAGTAAAGTGAAAACTTTTTTGTAATCAGAAATGGCAATATTAATAAAGATATGTGTTTTTTTTAACTTCTATTACTTTCCTCAGATCAAAACACTTTTAACTAAACAATCAGAACTGCAATTTTATCTGAAAAGGGAAGATATTCAAATGAGCCAGGAAAGGAATCCAGGGTGTTTATTAACGTCACAAAACATCCTGACCACAGCTGCAGAAATTGCAGTTGAGAGCCTATGTCACTTCTGTTTTGATCATTAGCAAACAGCTACCTCTTTTAAGACATTTTGTGAAATGCATTTGCTATATATGCCTCTCTTAGCCTCCCAAAAGAGAACTGTTAGCAATTTCTGGGTGAGTACATTTCACAGAATTTTTCAAGTCATATATTGTCACTTACTGTACTATATATTCTCAAAAATAGAGAAAAGGGCACCCATGAGTGAGAAACATAAGATAACATCTTAAAAGAACATGGAAAAGAGTAAATAATATTGACATATACTAATAAATGGTAATTTTCAAACAGGCTCGTGGGCGCATAAGTGTACAAGTGTGTCAGCATGCACCTAGAGACACAGAAATTTTATAACATGTGCAGATATGTGTGTTTCTTTTAAAATAGCCTAGGCGTGCATATGTGTGTGCCTAATTTTGCAAGAGAGTGTGCACAGCCATATAAAGTCAGGTTTCAGCCACACAAGTGGATTGTGGATTGCAAATTAATTAAAAGAGAGTAGGATTAATTGTTCAGTTTTCTCAGTGGAAAAAGGTAAACAGTGGAGTGCCTCAAGGATTTGTACTTGGACCAGTGCTTTTCAAAATATTTATAAATCATCTGGAAAGGGGTACAATAAGTGTGGTGATCAAATTTGCAGATGACACAAAATAATTCAGAGTAGTTAAATTACAAGTGGATTGTAATAATTTGCAGGATGACCTTTTGAGACAGGAAGACTGGGCGTCCAAATGGCAGATGAAATTTAATGTGGACAAGTACAAGATGATGCATATAGGGAAAAATAACCTAGGCTGTAATTACACAACGTTAGGTTCCATATTAGGAGTTACTACCCAGGAAAAAAAAATAGGTGTCTTAATGGATAGTACATTCAAATCATTAGCTGAGTGTGCCACAGTGGTCAAAAAAAGCATACAGAATGTTAGGAATTATTAGGAAGGGAATGGTGAGTAAAATGGAGAATATCATAATGCCTCTATATCACTCCATGGTGAGACTGCACCTTGAGTACTGTGTGCAGTTATGGTCAGTGCATTTCAAAAAAGTAATAGTTGTTCTGGAGAAGGTACAGAGAAGGGTGATCAAAATGATTAAGGGGATGGAATGGCTCCCTTATGAGGAAAGGCTTAAGAGGTTAGGGCAGCTTAAGAACATAAGAACATGCCATACTGGGTCAGACCAAGGGTCCATCAAGTCCAGCATCCTGTTTCCAACAGTGGCCAATCCAGGCTATAAGAACCTGGCAAGTACCCAAAAACTGTCTATTCCAAGTTACTGTTGCTAGTAAATAGCAGTGGCTATTTTCTAAGTCAACTTAATTAATAGCAGGTAATGAACTTCTCCAAGAACTTTTCTAATCCTTTTTTCAACACAACTACACTAACTGCACTAACCACATCCTCTGGCAACAAATTCCAGAGTTTAATTGTGCATTGAGTGAAAAAGAACTTTCTCTGATAGTTTTAAATGTGCCTCATGCTAACTTTATGGAGTGCTCCCTAGTCTTTCTATTATCTGAAAGAGTAAATAACTGATTCACATGAATCCGTTCTAGACCTCTCATGATTTTAAACACCTCTATTATATCCCCCCTCAGCCGTCTCTTCTCCAAGCTCAAAAGTCCTAACGTCTTTAGTCTTTCCTCATAGGGAAGCTGTGCCATTCCCTTTATCATTTTGGTCACCCTTCTCAGTACCTTCTCTATTGCAACTATATCTTTTTTGAGATGTAATCGACCAGAATTGTACACCGTATTCAAGGTGTGGGCTCACCATGGAGTGATACAGAGGCATTTTGACATTTTCCGTTTTATTCACCACTCCCTTTCTAATAATTCCCAACATTCTGTTTGCTTTTTTGACTGCCGCAGAACACTGAACTGATGATTTTAGTGTATTATCCACTATGATGCCTAGATCTCTTTCTTGGGTGGTAGCTCCTAATATGGAACCTAACATTGTGTAACTATAGCATGGGTAATTTTTCCCTATATGCATCACCTTGCACTTATCCACATTAAATTTCATCTGCCATTTTGATGCCCAATTTTCCAGTCTCACAAGGTCTTCCTGCAATTTATCACAATCTGCTTGTGATTTTACTACTCTGAACAATTTTGTATCATCTGCAAGTTTGATTACCTCACTTGCCGTATTTCTTTCCAGATCATTTATAAATATATTGAAAAGTAAGGGTCCCAATACAGATCCCTGAGGCACTCCACTGCCCTGAGAAAATTGTCCATTTAATCCTACTCTCTGTTTCCTGTCTTTTAGCCAGTTTGTAATCCACGAAAGGTCATCGCCACTATAACTTTTTATTTTTCCTAGAAGCCTCTCAAGAGGAACTTTGTCAAATGCCTTCTGAAAATCCAAGTACACTACATCTGCAGGTGGTGATATACATTTGGTTAACACCATATGGGTACCACAAGTATTCTCTAAATTCCTCATGTCTCCTTCTCCCCAGGAATGAAAGAAGATGCATTCCTCTTCAGTGCACTGGATCTCTCTGGATGAGTGACTCCAACTCCTGAAGATGCTGAACACTAAATAGAATGGGGAACATTTCTGAAAATGCTACCATGAAGATTCTAGATTTCAGCTTTCTACCTAAAATCCTAAATTTAGCTTCTAAAACCTCCCTCCTACAGTTTCCTATGTTATTGGTACCCACATGTACCAAGACAGCTGGCTTCTCTCCAGTTCTAAAATCCTATCTATCTCACTATCTACTTAGCCAGATACATAATTAGCCAGCTAAGGGGGTCATTTTCTAAGCAGATCGCACGCGATAAGGGACGTTTTGCATGCGAAAAGTCCCTTATTGCATGTGATACCAAGATGTGGGCGGAGTCAGGATGGCGTCAGCCCCTGAAGAGAAGGAGTTAGGGCAGCACCGGGGCTGACACCCCGAAGATTGCACTGACAGAGAAAGGTAAGCACCTAATTCGCTGTCAGTTTCGCGCCAAATAACTACACCTTTTATGGTAGTTATTTCGTGCAACGCCGGCAGCGATCACACCGCGGAGGTGCGATCACTGCAGGCTATCGCAGGACCGCCACCCCCATTTCACCCCCCATTACCACGGGATTTACGGAGCCCTGAGACATTTGGTAAATCTAGGCCTAAGTGATGGCCATTGAACATAGCCAGAGGATATTCACGCCACCACTTAGCCAGGTAAGTATCTATGTATTGGCTAAATAGTGCTAAATATTTGCCTCCAAATGTCTCAGAAGCAGTAGATAGGAACACCTTTGCAGTCTCGTTCATGGTCCTGTTGCTAAATTTGAGAACTCTATACCATTTTCTTTCACCTGTGACAAGGGGCAAGGGTAGGTGAGACAAGTTTTCAGACACTATAGGATTAAGACAAAATAACATTTGGGGTGTATGGATGCTCTTACTTACCCTAAGAGATAAATGAAAAAGAATAAAGACATTTATTCTTATTTTATTGTATACCAGAAGTTGTATATCAGCCACTATAATATTACACTCCAATGGTTACTTTTTCTTTTGTTTGTATATATTATATTATCATACTCATTTTTCTTTCTGACATTTTTGTATGCCATAATTTTTCTTCCTAAGGGTTATGACATAAATAAAAGAATTTAGCAATAAAAATGTGGTGTAATTCTTGATCCCTTCCCTGCATTACTTCTCTTCTGGTTGGTATCCTATCCTAGTACATAGATTATATTGAATTTGTAAAGATAAATCACATAGAAATTGAAATAATGAGATTTTCTTTTCAGAACATGCCTGCAGGTACATGATGCCTCATATCTGGAGATGAATAATTTTATTAAAAAATGCTTCTTTGATACAAAAGTTAATATTTGACCAATAAAATACCACTTGTTATACTTGGAAATTATTTGTTGTACTCATTATCATAACTGATTATTAATTTTCCTACTCTTCACTATAAATATTAGGTAGTATGATTGAACCTATTGTACCATTGCATTTTTTAGTGTTATGGGAAACAATTAAAGGCAAAATGTCCTAAAACATCAGTATTCAAACAGTTTGTCATGTCGCTATGAGTTTCTCCCTGCCTATGTCATACATTCAAAGATACAATCTCCGCTATTTGTGAGGTCAAAAATATCTATCAAAACACTTCTCTATTCCCCTCTTGTAAGCAAAATTAATGGTATAGGATGGTATAGTATAATCAATTGAGTACAATGATACACAGATGAGATCAGTGTACAAATTCAGGAAACTTTGGAGGTTGTTAATAAATTAGCAGACTTTGAAAGAAGCTTGAGGAACATAAACAAATGCTTGACCAATATCATAGTAATATCAAAACAGCTAAAATGACTAAGTTCAAGAGGGAACAGAGAGATTATACTAATAATAGAGTATATATCTGGAAACATCAACAGGAAAATGGACAACAGAAATGAGTAAGATTTAATTACTCATCGGGGAGAGTACCAGCAGTAGTTTGGAGGCAGGAGAAATAGAGGATGATCATATGAGCCATAATTTGGATATTTCAAGCAGACAGAAATCAGCATTAGCGGGATACACAGGCTCCAAGAATTTTTTAGGAGAAGAAAACAGAAATTGAAGGACATTCCACAAGTACAAAACAAGGGGGAACTCGGAATACCAGACAGGAGGAGGCAGGATGACGAGGCAACAAGACCACAAGATGCAACCATTTTCCAAAAATCAAAAGCAATCATAAATCTGTCACATTTGGAGTTGATGAGAGAACAAGAGCAAGTTTTGGAAAATGGACTTTCGTTTGTGCCAACATAATTTCACAAGCCATTTGATACGAGGATATAGATTCATAAATTCATATGCAAACTACAAGTGAAATTGTTTTTCAGTTCTCAGAATACATCAGTGGCGGATATGTCGATTGTGTGACCTACATCAACATGGATTCCACCAGAACTGTTTGATCCATATATTCAGATGTTTAAACATTTAATTTTACAGGATTTAGAACAAATAGAATTGAAAGAAACCCCTAGATATCATAATCTAACTAGATAACAAAGAGAGGCATTAATGACATTAGCAAAAGAACAGAAAGTGGTCATCAAACCTGCTGATAAAGGGGGGCCATAGTGGTGCAAGAAATTGAAGAATATACATCCACTATGATGACACATTTAGAAGATCGAAAATATTACCAGGAAATACCCCTTAATCCAACAGCAGTGTTAATAAAGAAATTGTGTCTAATGGTAGAATCAATACCATTTTTGACAACAAAGGAAAAAGGATATTTACAGAAGAGTCACCCCAGCATTTCACTTATATATTTGGTTCCTAAAGTACACAAGAACATAATATCTCCTCCTATAAGACCAATAGTCTCATTGCGAGACACAGTATTGGAACCACCTGCTATTTTTTTTAGATAAGATCTTACAACCTCTAGTAATGAAAACCGAATCATATCTAAAGGATACAATACAGTTAGTTCCTTAAGGAAATCAAGGAAATCCAATTGGATAAAGGTGAACATTGGTTGGTCACGATTGACATACAGTCCTTATACATGCAGATTCCCCAAAATGAGGCTATAGAAGTAGTTACAAATAGGATGGTAAAAGAGAGAGGGGTGAACAGGATTCCCACAGCATTTTTGGTACAGTTATTAGAGTTAGTTTTAACTAACAACTATTTCAGGTTTGGCAACAAATTTCACCATCAAGTACACAGTATAGCAATAGGGTCTTCATTGGCCCCATCGGTAGTGAATATTTATGTATCTGAATTTGAAAATCAGCATATTTACCAATCCATATAGTGGAGGAAGATTGTATACTGGCATCGATATATAGACAATATCTTTTTCATATGGAGGTCAACTGAAGAAGATTTGAAGACATTCTTACAATGGATCAATACCACGGATCCTAATTTCCAATTTACCTCCAATCAAGATCTGGTCAGGATCAGTTATCTTGATGTTGAAGTTTCAAGGACAGGAAGACGACTGAATACAACAGTATACCACAAGCCCATAGAGAGGAACACCTTATTACGTTATCATAGCCATCACGCCAAGTCTTTAAAACAAGGGTTGCCAGTCAGCCAATTTTTCAGATTTCGGAGGATCTGTTTGACGAATGATGAATTTGAGAAGCAAGCACAGTGGCTGAAACAGAAGTTCAAGTTCAGAGGTTACCTAAAAAATATAATCAACAAAGCCTATAAGAGGGTGAAATATTCAGATCAGGAACAACTGTTAGAATATCGAAACAGCAAGGAACAACATAGGTTGACATTTATTTTGCCCCAATGTATGACATCTTCATCTGTCATATCATCTATACATAGGCACTGGCATACACTTTCACTGCAAGAGGTATTTAAGGACACACCATTGATAGCCACTACAAGAGGTCCTAACATTCGAGATCAAGTGGTACATGCGGACACTGCCATACATGTGTTGGTGTTTGAAACATAGAAACATAGAAACATAGAAATGACGGCAGAAGAAGACCAAACGGCCCATCAAGTCTACCCAGCAAGCCACGCACTTTATCCATTTTTTTTCCCTTTTTCTCTCTCCCACCTGTTACTATTGGCTTCCAGTACCCTCCAGCCCTATTTCCCCTCCACCCTACCACCAATTTAGAGAGCAGCTCCGTATCTGATTCCAGTACCCTCCAGCCCCATTTCCCCTCCACCCTATCACCAATTTAGAGAGCAGCTCCGTATCTGCATCCAAGTGACATCCAGCTCAATAGGGGTAGCAACCGCTGTAACAAGCAGGCCACCCCCTTGCCCCATACTCTTACCCACCCCTGTTTTTATTTTTGTTTGTTTATTTATTTATTTATTTATTTATTTATTTGGAGACAGCAGCCCTCCATCCTTCCGTTCCGTGAAGGTGGAACACCAACTACTGGCCACTGGCATCCCGCTCCAGAATGCCTCTGTGGCTACTGCTGCTCTGTGCAGTGTTTGAATGCTGCTGTGGCTACTGCTGCTCCGTGCAGTGTTTTGCTGCCTCCACTTTATTCACGCCCTCTAGACTTGATGGATCCACAGTGTTTATCCCACGCCCCTTTGAAGTCATTCACAGTTTTAGACTTCACCACTTCCTCCGGAAGGGCATTCCAGGCATCCACCACCCTTTCCGTGAAGAAATACTTCCTGACATTGGTTCTTAATCTTCCTCCCTGGAGCCTCAGCTCGTGACCTCTGGTTCTGCTGATTTTTTTCTGACAGAAGAGGTTTGTCGTTGTCTTTGGATCATTAAAGTTTTTTATGTATCTGAAAGTCTGAATCATATCACCCCTGCTCCTCCTTTCTTCCAGGGAGTACATATTTAGATTCTTCAATCTCTCCTTGTATGTCATCCTATGAAGACCCTCCACCTTCCTGGTCGCCCTTCTCTGTACCGCTTCCATCTTGTCCTTGTCTCTTTGTAGATACGGTCTCCAGAACTGAACACAGTACTCCAGGTGAGGCCTCACCAAGGACCTATACAAGGGGATAATCACTTCCCTTTTCTTACTCAATATTCCCCAAGGGTGAATCCTTGGGCTGGTAGCAGATGACCACGCCCCCAGGGGAAGATCCTGAGAGGGACCACCGGTCAGGCTCAGAATATGGAGACAGACACACACTAGTTCTTTTATTAAACAGTATATTGAACCACCAGAGGTGGCAGTAGTGAGCTGGACGTGCTCGACAGGGCTGAGTCCCTCAGGTACTGGAACAGTGATCCTGGACAACTGAGCTGCAGAGAAACTGAACATAGTGAGTAGGCAGGGCATACAGAGTTCAGGAACAGAACCTTGATGGTAACACTCACACAATAGTCTCCAGAAGCAGTCCAGGTGTTGGAATGAGCTAGGCCCACGAGGAGCGAGCACCTGGTTCTATGGAAAGCTCTGAAAGAGAGAAGGCAACTCACCAGTGTAATAGGCAGCGATGACCTCCAGGCAGTATAAGCACTCAGCAACCAGTCCGGGAACATGGGCCCTCGAGGAGCGAGTACCGGTTCCTGACTGTGACCTGAAAAACAAAGAGAGAGTGAGGCCCCCGAGGAGCGGGTACCCCTGGTAAGTCCGAGGAGGCAGAGTAGCTAGGAGAGTGCGAAACTGGTCCTTGCTAAAATCGATTAGTTAGCGATTTCTGAGACCTTATATATCCGGTATGGATGATGTCATCTTAAGGGGAAGCCCCTGAGGTTCGCGCCACTGCTGGTTCATCAGTCAGGGCCGCACCGCACGCGTGCCCTTAGGCTCTTGTGAATCATGGCAGCCGCTCCGGGGACGCCAGAGGGAGTCAGCAGAATGACACTGCGGCAGCCAACCTTCCACTTGAGCAAGAGGGAGTCACTGAGGAGGTAAGGTGGGCATAGTGGAGACATCGGTCAGCGACGGTCGCAACAAGATGCCAACAGAAATTCCTCTCAGGCTAGACACAGTAAATGTGATAAGTGCGATATTTGTAAATTGATTATTGAGGGATTAGAATAGGAAGATCCAGTAACAGGATACAGGATCAAAAGAAGGGGAGAGACGAATTGTTTGTCTAAAAATGTTGTTTACATCATACAGTGTCCTTGTCCAAAAAATTATATAGGTCGGACCTCTAGGATAGTGAGAACTAGGTTAATTGAACACAGGTCATGACTAAACACAAAGATGATAGAAGCCCCGATTGTTGAGCATTGTATGGAAAAGAAACATAGCTTTGATGACCTCCGATGGACAGTAATAGATTTGGTTGAAGAAAGTAATCAATAATCGCGAGTAGCAGTGTATTTCTTGGCAGATTTCAGAAACATACAACACTTGAATGCCCCTGATGAAGCCTAAAGAAACACAAGCCATGTCGGGCTGTGCAGTTTTCTTTGCTGTCTAAGTCCTGCTACGATAAGTTCTCCTATACTGCCTAAAAGCTATTATAGCATATTTAAAAATAGTCCGGACAAGGATTTTGGAATTACCAGATGAGTGTGGAAACCAATGATTATATGTTGGTCACTTACAGTCCCAGGCATGACAGTGACTGTAAAACCTAAAATTTGGCAATTTAAGGGCTATTCAAAAAACCCGCCATTTTTATAAGGTTTCCGCACTCTAATATAAACTACACGGTAGCAGCTCTATGTATATGTTGAAAATATGATTTTTTTTTTAATTTCACTAATAGCCTACATCATATACATACAATTTGATTGAGTTTTTGATTTAAGCCTTCTTAGAGAAGACATCGGTGAATTGTCCTTACTGGGAAGGAAGACCCTCCAGACGAGTGGTGCAGATAAGGGTACTAGAGGCATTGGATTCTTTAATGCAGGTTTCACGGCAGGCTGGACCCCAATGAACCAGTCTTAGCGATGTCCAGTCGAACTGTGGGTTGTGATGTTGCAACCAAGGAATCCCAAGAGCAACTGGGTGAATGGCTTTCTGAATGATATAGAAGGTGATGCTTTCGGTATGATTCGGTGCAATATGGCAATCCAAAGGAATCGTGTGATGAGTTATTCTCCTTGGCAGAGGGTCTCCGTGGATGGAAGAGATGATTAATGGTCGGGCACAGACGGGTAGGAATATGCAGTTGTTCTACCACATCTTCCAGGATGAAACTTCCTCCAGCCCCAGAATCCACTAACGCCAGCATAGAAAATTTGCGGTCTCCTAGAAACAGGATTATCTGCAGTGTGAGTGAGGGAGCCGGAGTAGTGATGCCTAGGGTTACTCCTCCAATAGAACCTAGGCTTGGCAGCTTCCTGGACGCGTTGGTGTTGTGTCCGTCGCTGCTCAAGGCCATCACTCCTCCCTCTTTACCTCTGTGGCGACTCCCTCCGGGTCTGATGGACGGTTAGCTGCTGCAGCGTCTCCATGCCGTCTCCCTCTGGCATCCCCGAACCGGCACAACGCTGTGGATCAGCCATGTTGCCTGATAACGCAGGGCGCGCGCGCGCTCCGATTGATGTACCAGCAAGGCTGTGAACCTCGGGGGCGTCCCCCGAGATGACATCATCTGCTTCCAATATAAAAGGTCTCAGTATTCACTAACGAATCAAGTTAGAAAGGATTTGTCCAATCTACTCTGCCTCCTTGGACTTACCAGGGGTACCCACTCCTCGGGGGCCTCGCTCTCTTTCCTTTATTTCAGAATGCAGATAGGAACCGGTACTCGCTCCTTGAGCGCCCATGTTCCTGAACACTCTGAAGATTCTCGACTGCCTGGAAGCTATCGCAGATACAGACAATTGTGAGTTACCATCGCTCTCTCAGAGCCTTCCCTGGAACCAGGTACTCATGTCTCGAGGGCCTAACCCTGTCCAGCTACTGAGCTTCCTTAAGACCGTATGTGAGTTGTCATCCAGTTCTGGCTATGAACACAGCATACCCTGTCTACTCACTATCTATAGTTTCTCTACAGCTCATCTACCCTGGGATCGCTGTTCCAGTACCTGAGGGACTTCAGCCCTGCCAGGCATAAGAGCTCACTACTGCCACCTCTGGTGGTTCTACTAACCTGTCTAATAAAAGAACTATATGTGTCTGTCTCCATACCCAAGCCTAGCCGGTGGTCCCTCTCAGGATATCCTCCTGGGGGTGCAGTCATCTGCCATAGGCCCAAGGATTCACCTATCTACATTCTTCTACAACTGAGGGTTCTCTCCAAGTACTCCACTGGTAACAGATGGCTACTCCTTCCCCATTAGGAGTCTTCAGCTACAGATTCATAACAGATTGCTACTCCACAGTCTATACTTTAACAGTTTGTTAACTACTCCCTCTACATGAGTTGAACATATCAGATTGCTAAACTCCTCCTTCCACAGGAGCCAGTTCATTACAGATTGCTAACTCCTCACGGAGAACCGTAAAAGATTGCTAACTCCTCCCTCTACAGGAGCCGATTCGAAACAGATTGCTAACTCCTCCCTTCTTGAGGAGTAGAGCATGATGGATTGCTAACTCCTCCCACCACAGGAGCCGAACCATAGAGCTTTCCTAACAGATTGCTAACTCCAGTAGCAGAACCATAACAGTTTGACAATGCGCAATGAGATGACCCGACCCTCCGCAATATAAACAGAGGCCTGACTTACATTGCTTTTGCTTTTCTTCTGGAGAAAGAGGTCCACGACCCAACTGCATAGGTTTTTCGCCCGACCCCTCTGTGATGGATGTAGATCAAGCTGCCGGAGGAGAAAAATGAAAAGGACAAGGCACTGTCATGTGTCTTCTGATACTACGTCCTTCCCGAGCTCTTTCTTGTATACAGCGATCAATCCTGGTGACTAAGTCAATCAAAGAATCCAAGGAGTGAGGCAACTCACGGGCCGCCATTTCGTCCTTAATTCTGGATGACAATTCCTCCAAGAATATGGTCCGGAGACAGCTATCCTCCCAATTGAGTTCTGATGCAAGAGTTCTAAATTCTATAGTGTAATCCGCCAATAGACGACCTCCTTGGCGGAGTTGAAGAAGCTTGGAACCAGAGACTACCTGTTTTCCTGTATCATCAAATACAGTTTGGAACAATTTCAAGAACTGAGGAAGATTTTGCAGAATAGGATCTGATCGTCTCCAGTAGGAGGAAGCCCATGCCAGGGCCTTGCCTTCCAACAAAGATAAAATATATGTAGTCTTAGTCAGATCATCCGTAAAAAGAGAAGCTTGTAGATGCATACTGCATTGATCGAGGAATCCTTGGCATAAACAAGGTTCACCAGCGAAACGTGGAGGAGTAGGCCAAGGAATCATAGACTGGGTATTACCCTGCATCACGGAAGGTAGTGGTAATGGTGGAGGAGCTGTCTAAACCGCAGCAATAGAATCCAGGTGGGCTTTGAGTCGCTCCAGGGAGGCTGGCATAGATTCTAATAACAGTTGCTGCTCCATGACTTTCTGGGCCAGTCCAGGAATGGCCTGATGAGCTGAAGCCTCTGCCGGGTCCATGGCCTTGGTATTCTGTTACAAATTCGGAGGTGGACCCCTGTTCCGAGGTAAAGTTAGCACTACCAAAGAAAGAGTCAACCATCTCTGGTCCCTACCGTCGGAGGGCAAGGCTTGAAGGTTCAGCAGTTGAATGAAGACTTCGCCCTGGAAGCTCATGATTCCCCCAGAAGGAGCCTGTAGGAACCTGGCCGCTGGGACTTAGGAGACTCCCTGAAGACTGAAGATTGGTATGAATGCAGGTGCCTCCTGCAGTCGTGGATTCCAGATGGCTGGCGCCTCCAGCAGGTCGAATCAGTCCAGGAGTAGAAGCCGACAAGTGGTCAAGAGCCGTTCCGAGGGTCGAAGCCAGGAGAAGAGTTGATTCAATTCCAGAAGCAATTCAGGAGAATGGTCCGAAGCCAGTCCAAGTGCAAGCCAGGAGAAGAATGACAGCCGGTCCAAGGGTCAGAAGCCAAGAATCAATCCAACGAGGGAGGTGAACAGTAGCGGGACGAAGATCAGGAACGAGACCAGGAACCAGGAACACCAGCACTGAATCTAAACAACCAGAAGCCTCAATACCAAGGCAAGGTCTGAGGAGCAGACCTTGCCTTAAATACAAAAGGTGAGGGAGGAGTCCCAGGAAGGAGCCATGACAACTTCCTGTCATGGCCCCTTTAAATATATTCTTCAGCCGCGCGTGCGTCCCTAGATAACCCGAAGGGGCGGAGTCATTCAGGCCATGCAGAGCCATGCGGCCGGCCTCAGCAGTGGCTGTGGCCGCAAGGGGAACGCTGGGAAAGGCTGCCTGCTCCATCGGGAGCCATAGCATGGACCCGACACCGCTGGTGAGCATTTGGTCCCGGTCCAGACCGCCGTGGCCAGCGGCCATGACGGTCGGCCCAGGTTGCGGACCACCACGACCGGCGGCCATAACACCTATTCAGTTCTTCAACATTTACAGATCACACCACCAGAATATCATCTATGTACCTTTTGCAGACACAAATTTTCTCTGCAAAAGATGAATTAGAAATCCATTGCTTCTCGAAGTGAGCCATATATATATATTTGCTAATGATGGGGCAAATCTTGCTCCCATTGCAGTATATGATATTTGTTTAAATAATCAATTTTCAAATACAAAATATTGTCTTTCAATTCTTTGCTTACTAATCTCACAAGGAAGTCTATTGGTACAGTATGAGAATTCTCACATCCTTCCAAAACTTCTCTAATAACATCAAGTGCATCATCCTGAAGAATATTTGTATAAAGCACAACTACATCCATTGTGATTAATAAGCATTCTGAATATTCATCACCCAGATCTTCCAAAATCCTTATTACATGCATAGTGTCTCGAATGTATGAAGGAATTATCTGCACAAATTGTTTTATAAATTTATCAACATACACAGATAGTACTACCAATAATGATTCATTCGCTGAAACAATTGGTTGCCCAGGTGACTTTTCTTTGTTCTTATGCACTTTAGGTAAAGTATATATTATGGGCATCCGAGGACTCTTAAGATTCAAGAATTCTAATTACTTTCTGGTAACTAACTTGATCAAGTCCCTCTTTTGTTATACGATAAATCATACCTTGCAGCCTGTTAGAGAGATCTAACTTTAAACATTGATAATGCATATCAACAGATAGTTTGTTAATTTCATCAATGTATGCCACACTATCCATTACAACTATAGCCCTACCCTTTTCCACTTTTTTAATAACTATAGTATGAGCTTCTGACAATCATTTCAATGCAGACCTGTCACCTTTGGTCAAATTATCATGGTATCTACCAGTTGGAACTTCCAATTTCTCAATAAAGCTTACTCAAGTTCTTTAAATATCTGAACGCTGATTCCAAAGGACCAGGTAGACTCCTTGTTGAACAATTTTGTACCGCAGAGTTCCTTGCTGAAATAAATTGCAAAATACTGCTTAACAGATAATGTTCTCACACATTTTTTATAATCCAAACATAACTGAAATGGATCATACATTGATCCTGGGAAAAAGGATAATAATTTGTTCAATAATGAAATTTCATCAGCATTCAAACATTGATTAGATAAATTCATTACTATGAATTTTGTGTGAACATTTGATGCATCATCGATCTGGTGTGCATTTGTAACTGCAAACCTGTTTGATTTCTTCTCAGCCTCCATCTCCCTCTTCCTCTCATCACCTTTCTTTTTTCTTCTAAAAAAGATTATCAAGATCATCCCCTGAGGAGCTATCACACAAGGAATCAAATGTTGCTTGTTTACTTTTATTAGTATCCTGTACATTCATCCATTGAAAAATAGAGCCTCTACTGGAATCAGCTTGATCTTCATTATATTTACTTATCTTAAATTTATTCAGTTAAGCTCTAAAATGATCCATAATAATAATAATTTATTATGCAATGCATCAAATTAATCAACTGATGTTTCAGATCTTAACTCCACTAACTTCTCATCCATTTCTTGCTTCAACTGTGTTGTGAACCTGCCCGCGCTCCATCCCACGGTCAGTTGGGCTGCTAGCACTGCCTTCTTCATGGCCAGTCAGGCCACTGAAGCTGACTCTTTGGCGCCTGAAAACACCGTCCTATGCGGCACAGATGCCGCGTGCCTGCCCTGCGCGGCAGGGCTGAGTGCCAGGAGCCTCTCTCCAATGCGATGGGATCACCGCTGCCGCTCCCAGGGTCCTCGGATGGCAGAGAGGCTGTCTTTGCTGCTGCTGGGGTCCTTCCCGGCAGGGAGGCCATCCCTACCGGTGCCTGCAGTCCTGCATTCTCTCCTCAGTCTCCCTGCTTGCTTTCTTTGTGGCTGGAAACCGCTCCTGCAGCCTGCCTTTCTTCTTGGCAGAGCTGTTCCTACAGCCTGCCTTGTTTCTTTGGGCCTTCCACGTGGCTGAGAGGATGCCACCAATGATCCTGCTGCTTTTGTCTCCTGGATCTCTATAGGCGCAGGTGCGTGCCACTCTTCTCCTCTTCTAGGGCCAGCCAGGTATGGCCCCCTGATGGCTCCTCCCTGGGCGTTGTCCTCTTCAGCCCTACAAAAGGGCCCAGCGTTCATTCCAGTGTTGTCTTCACAAGGAGTTAGATGCTCCTGGATCTTCCTGTCCTTCGCTCCAGGAGTCTCGCTGTTCCAGCTCTTCTTCAAGGTCCTGTGTTCTTCGTTTCCTGTCGGAGCTCCATGTCTCGTCCTGAAGTCCGTGATCCAGTTCCTGATGTTTGTGTTCCAGTCCAGATGTCTGTCTCCTGTTCCTGATGTCCATGATCCAGCCCTGATGTCCGGTCCCAATTCCTGATGTTCGTGTTCCAGTCCAGTTGTCCTGAACCCATGGTTCCTCGTTGCCACCTTTCCTGGTATGCAATGTCATAATACTATGCCTTCCTCACTACCGCAGCTCAAACCTCCGGAGGGAAATCCTTGCTTGAAACCAAGTTGTGTCTTGGTCCCGAATCCTTGCTTGAAGCCAAGTCTCGCCTTGGTCATCCGTTCCGACTTCCAGCCCTCAAATGTTCTTGAGATTTCTCCGTCCATGCCAAAGACTCTGTTAGTAACTGTGTCATTCTAGCGTGGTCCGCAACCAGCCACTGGCGGCTGTGTAGGGTGTGTCCCGGTACAGGCTTCTACAGCTTCTGAGAAATGCTCCTCTTCTCACCACATCTCATCTAGAGGCTCTTCGAGTCCAGCGTGGTCCGCAACCAGTCCCATAGGTCTGCCCTGTGGTGGGCTGTGTAGGGCACACTGCGTCGCAGCCTCAACCCAGTACTTGCTTGACTCTCCTGAATGCCTAGAACCTAGCTTGAGTCTTCTGAATACCTTGAACCTTTCTCCAAGTACCTTGTTCCTGAGACTTCATTTGTGCATCCAAGTACCTTGTTCCTGAGTCTTTGTCTGTGCATCCAAGTATTTTGTTCCTGAGTCTTCATCTGTGCATCCAAGTACCTCATTCCTGAGTCTTCGTCTGAATCTCCATGTTCCTGTTTTCGCTGCCCTGACATCCTGCCGCTTCTTGCCGTTACACAGCGGCAGGTCCGAAAGGGCTTGGAGTGGTCGGAGGACTGTTCATAAGACCACCATTGTGTTGCTGGTCTTCCAAAGCGTGCAGGTCCGGAGGAAGGTAAGTCTCTTCAGTCATCTGTCTTCAGTCCAGCCTCGCTCCTGTCCAGCCCATGCTCGGGCATGCTTCGCCTGCCGCGGCACCTCTTTGGAGTTCCTCTGGGGTCGAGCCGTGGTCCAAGGACATAAAATCTGCTGGAAAGTGGAATCGCTCTCCTAGCGCTTCCTAACAGATTCATAACAAACTGGTTACCCAGTGTCTGTGTGGAATCAATTATCAGCACCATTAAATCTAATGAACATTAATTTAAAATACAATTCCAGCATTCTAAGAATGCTTCATCTTCTTGGAACAATTTAAGCTCTTTATTAACTCGCAGCCCTTAGGATAATTTCATTATTAATATACCCAATAAGTGTTAAACCATGCATTTCAGCATGTATCTGCTTATGAAATAAAGGGCCGGATTTTCGGAGGATTTATGCAAGTAACCGACCTAACGCATGCAAGGCCTATTTTCAAAAGGCCCGGCGACGTGCGTAAAGCCACGGGTCGTGTGTAAGTCCTGGGGCTTTACTAAAGGGGTGGGAAGGGGGTGGGGGCGGGTCAGATGCTCCAGGCACAGCAGCCATTTGCTGCTGTGCTTGGGATAGCGCACCAGCAGTCGGCCGGCGTGCGCAAAAGGTAAATTAAAAGTTTTTTGGGGGGTTAGAGTAGGGCTAGGGGGAGGCAAGGTTAGGGGAAGGGGTGGGAAGGTCAGGTTAGGGGGGATGGAATGAGGGAATGCAACGTGGCTCGGCGCGTGCAAGGTGAACAATTGTGCACCCCCTTGCACGCACCGACCTCTGATTTTATTACTTGTGCATGCCTGTACACGCAAGTTATAAAATTGGGTGTACATGTGCGTGTGCCGGGTAGCGAGCGCACATGTACGCCCACACACACCTTTTTAAACTCTACCCCAAAGTATATAACTCAGACCATTTCCCAGATGTACTAGAGGACCAGGGCCTAAATTCATCATTTTGCTATAATTTTCATATGAATAGTGCCCATGATTAAAAAAAAAAAAAGGGGTGTGTGGTTAGGGTAATTTTTGAATTTGTTTTGGGCTGCTGAGAAAGACAGAGAGACAGAGAGAGACAGAGACACTTTATAAGGCTCTCATATAAGTCAACTGTTTATGTCGCTATAGGAGGGTCAACTAGAAATTCGCCCTAGCTTGTTGAACTCTCTACCTAGATGCTATCAACCTAGGGTGAGAGTACATTGTAGAAATCTCATCTTTATTTACATTTCCTGATGTGTACTGTGCTGTTCGTACTTCTCACTGTGAATGTAAAACTGGCCCCAAAACCCTAGACCACAACCAATACCTCACATCATGTTACTAGTTGACTCTCCTACAGTGATATAAAAAGTTGACTAATGTTACGCGCCCCACCCGCTGCCGTCCCGCGCACAGGCCTGCTCACCTTCAAGGTTCCACAGCGGGTTCCGGGACGACCTCCCTCGTCGTAGTTGCCAGCCCTGCCAGGCCCCGGCGTCCCGTGGCAGCGATCGCCATGCCTTCCACTGCGCGCCAGGCCTCACGCCGAGGTTCGGCATCCTCTGCCATGTTAGCCACACCCCTATGCGCATGCGCGTGGACCGCCTGTACTCATGTAGGGCCAAGGGCGGGTCTTAGCTCCACAGCGTGCCCTGATTGATCCCTCAATATAAGGAAGTTCCTGTCTATGCTTCCTTGCCTTGGCAATCGGGTCGGTTTGTTCTAAGATTGCCTCTGCATTTGTTCCTGCTCTTGCCTGTTCCTAGTCTCGTTCCAGGATCCTTCTGTTCCAGTTCTGTTCCTGACTTGTTCCTGCATCCTAGTTCCTGCGTTCTGCTTGTTCCAGTGTTCATCTGTCTGTCTACCCAGGAAGTACCCTCAGACTGTCTTACTGGTACTGACCTCAGCTTGTTCCTGACCTGCCTGCTGCCTTCCTCAAGAACTCAGCCTGCCTTTGACCTCGTCTGACCTCCGGTACCTGACCCCTGCTTTGCTGACCATTCCTCGGACTGACCTCTGGATCTTGACCTTTGCCTGCCTGACCTCGTCTCCAGATTCAGGCTCTGTTCCTCGCCTTGTCATCACCAACTCTGTTCTGGTTCTCCTTGTTCCAACCAGCCTCCAACTTCGAACCCGATCACGCTCCCCTTGTGTCTGTGGGCACGCCGGACTTTCATTCTCTCAGGAGACCCTGAGAGGCCCTCTTAAGTCCAAGCAGCCCAGGTCCCTACGACTCCTCCCGGGGGGACCTCGGGCTTCCAGTGGTGAAGCTCTTCACAGCCTCTGTCTCCTCCAGTGCTCCGCCCCCTGGGGGCAGTTACCTCCTGTTCCCTTTCAGGAGACCTTCCATCACTGTCCCAGGACAAGGGTCCACCCCCGAGCGCAACAGGGGGTGGACTCTTTTGGCTCTTTGTTGGCTCTTTGTTCCCCTTTCATGTTACCTTGAACTATTCATGCCACATTTGGAGTTACTTTGTCTTTCTTGTACAGCCTTGTGGGTTCTTGTCACTTTTGTTGGTAACTTGGCCCAACTTTAGCAGACTTGGTGATCTGGCCACTCTTACTGCTTTTTTGCTCCTCTGATGGCAGAGGTACAAAGTACCCACATAGATTTGTTCCTGCTTTTTTAATGTTTGAAATTTGCAGATAAAGCATTCTTGAAGAGTTGAAAATGCAATCTATGTACACACTTTTCCTTCTCCAATGTAAACCCTTCTCCTGGAATTTTTCCTCTTAATGTGATTATGTGTGCACTTTTAATTGCATTGAGGGAGGGCCATATTCAAATGTTGGAAAATTGCTTTTTACCCACATTAATAGCTTTGAAAATTGCCCTCTGAAGATTTCTATCCTGTGTATATAATTGGGTTGCAATTATGATATCACATACCCATGAAACTAAATGGGAATTCAGAGATAAAATTAATGATATGGAGCTTTTCATTGGAGAAAAACATATTCACTGCATATGTTTTGGGTTGCATAGTGCTTATATATAATTTCTCCCCTCCTGGAGGTTACAAGAAATTCAATTCTTGGTCAAAGCAGAACTGAGTAAGCAAACTAACTTGCAGGTTTTATGTACTTTTATTGTATTAACTGATCTTTAAACTTGGCACTAAGACTATTAGCTAGGGGTATGCATGCATTGCTAAAACTATCATTTTCTGTTTGTTTGATTCATTTCATTAGGTGCCTGTTGCTGTTTTTTTGATTCATCGGGGCATGGATTTTTTTATATTATTTTTTTGTTTTAGTGTGCACTATTTCCATTTAGTACAAACTATATCTATTTAATGTGCTATTTGAGTTGCAATAGTGCATACTAAATGAAAATAGTACACATTAAAACAAAAAAAAATTTAAAAACTCCACATTTCATGAAAAAAACTTTCAATTTTGAAACGATAAGAAATGTCATTGACATCACCAATGTCATTAAAAAATAAAAGCATATTCCCATTAGAAAAATATTCAGATTTTAATTAAGCACATTGATTTTCATTCTGATTGCCATATGAGTAATGTCAGAACTATAGCTGGACATAATCAGAGTATTTCATTGTTATTTAATTACCTCACTGAGAAATATTAAGTTAACACTATCCTAATTCATTGCTGTTGTCAGCAGAGATATTCATCTGTGACATTTTATCTAATTGAACTGTCAGTAGTAATATGTCACGTTGTTGATGTATGTCAGATGCCATCATCATCAAATATGTTGGTTGATTTAGTAGCCATTTTTCAGAGTAATAAACAGGTTTCAAAATATAATTTGAATGGAATGCATGTATGCTTTGATTTTTAACCCCTCTAGACAATAATCTTGAAGGTACTACTTATCAAACATTGTATTTGAACAGAAGAACAGAAGAACATGCCATACTGGGTCAAACCAAGGATCCATCAAGCCCAGCATCCTGTTTCCAACATGTATGCTATCCCAAAAATGCCCATAGACACAAGCAAAACATAAGCATTATAAGAAAACCAAAGTCATTTATTAATACCATAGGAGGGAGTATGGGGACTGGTAAAACATTAGAGAAAAGACAGTGAGACAAAGAAAGAAGTGTAACAGCTTAAATAAAATTAGAAAAACTGAAGAGATAAAGATAGAAAAAGTATGGGGCATGGAGAATGAGAAGTATGCACAACAGTGGCATAGCCAGAACTGATTTTTTGGGTGGGCTGTAGGCATGCAGGTCTGAGACCTATTAGTTGTATTCTTATTGATAAATAATGCCATATATGACTTTGAAAGAAGTTTGCAACAGCCATTATGCATCATGCATGGAACACTTTACCTAAAATATTTCAAGCACTTACCAGAATTAAAAATTCCTTATTCATCTATATATTTTATATATATTGCAGTTTATAAATGCACAAGTATACAAACACATCCAATCAATCATTTAATAAAACAAAAATTAACATATTCGTTCATGAATCCTCTTTGCAGAAAGCCAGAAATCATCATAATTACAATAAAATATCATTCATCATCAGAACAGGTGCAGAGCAGAGCAAGGACAATTCACATTACAACAAACATGGAAAAAATATTCAAATTCTGGTGCCACCTCAGCAAAAAATATCCCTCCACCACTATTTTGTGAAGTAACACAAAATCCTGCAAAGAAAGAGACATCTAAAACCTTTCCATACCATACAGTCACAGCACTAACTCTCGGGAATCAAAAACAGCAACCTTATGAACAGCAGCTATGCAAATACTACACAAGGCCCTATAATATTAATACATCACTTACTGGAGTAACAGAATAAACTGGACTATTACTACATAGAAACTACACACTAGCAGAAATACTGCATTTCAGTCACACACAGGCAAAACAGAGACTGATCCATAGCTAATATAGAAATAAGAGACTACAAATTAGAAACAGAAAGATGCAGATAAAACCAAAATAGCCTGAGAAACTAGAATCTGAACAGTGGAATATGGAAGAAAGAGCAAAATACAGAAACATAAGAATTGCACATATCCAAAGATCTCATATTCAAATTGCTAAAATATATTACCTTTGTTGTCTGATCTTTGCATTTTTCTAATAAGTTGGTCCCGGTCTCTTTTTCTCATTTTTCCCTTGTCGCTCATTTCCTAATTCCTTTTCAGTGTCTCTCTTCTCCTACTGTCTTCTTCTTTTCCTCCCTCACACACACACATGCTTTCTCTCACAGACTCCCTCACACACACAAACTCTCACTCTCTCATCCCCCCCCCCAGGCTCCCAGTCTTATGCACACACATAGACACACACCTAGGCTCTCATTCTCACCCACATACACACATTCAAGCTCCCATTCTCACCCACATAACATTCAAGCTCCCATTCTCACCCACACATTCAAGATCCCGTTCTCACCCACATAACATTCAAGCTCCCATTCTCACCCACATAACATTCAAGCTCCCATTCTCACCCACACATTCAAGTTCCATTTTCATCCATGTACACGCAGGGCCTTTTTCATTGAGCAAGCCAAAGTCCTACTTCAGCCACTGAGGGGATGGGATCCCATGCCAGCCTTGCTACTCCAGCCCTCCTCTTCACTTTCACGGTAATGGGATTGTGTGATGGCCTTGCAGCTCCAGCCCTCCTCTTTGTTGGGGGGCATGTTGGGGGGCGGCGCGACATTGGGGGGTGTTCTGGGGGGGCGTGGTGCTGGCCCAGGGGCGTTACGGGGGCATGGCCACGGCCTCTGGACCAGCCCCCGGACCGGAACATGACGCAGCAGCAGCCGGCCCAGCGCACACAAGTTACGCCTGCCCCAGACATGTTCTTTTCCAAGATCAGCACCTGCAATTAAGCACATATCCAAGTCCATATTTTACATTTGGTACCACCACCTGTACTTATTCCTTCATTTGACCACTGATTCACCAAGTCAGAAAATGCGTGTTAAATTCATTTTTTGAAGAGGCTCAAAGACGTACATCTATAAGTAAAGGTATCTTACAGAGCCAATAAATTGTAAATCTGTAACTATGGAGTTATATTTCCCAATATATTTAATTTAATTAGCAATTTACATTTCCATTTTGCCAACTAAAATCTTCTCAACGCAGATTACTATAATAAAAGAACAATTATATGTAGAACATAGAAAGAAATGTAATTTCAGTAAATTACTGCTTAATCTGAAAGTCAGCCTATGCCCTGGGTAAGAAAAAAAATCTATGTAGAGGTAAAAAGGAAGGAAGATAATCAAAATATCTTAGGAAACTATTTAGAACCCTCATGTTGTTATTTAAGTTTGCCTGTTCCAGAAACAAAGATTCAGAGTGAAAGCGAGGGAGCAGAATGAGAATAAAAGCATACAAGGTTGTTAATCTGTGTAAAGCACTTGACAGTATTATTGACAATGCTGTATTGTTTGCCAGGAATTTCTGTTAAGCACTGGCAATAGATGGATTTAATTGAATACTGATAAATGTAGAGACAAAATATCAAAAGCAGTTTTGAAGACTTACACCACCTTTTGCTGTAGCCGACTGCTTAGTCAATGTTAGTATTTGGCAGTGGTGCTGATTCCTTCATATGGGCAGTGCAGTGCCAGCATTAACATTTACAAAAGGGAGGGTAATTTTCAAACTTCTGCAAATAAAATAATGCTTTACCCGCATAAATGACACTTAGAAAAGTGCATGACCAATACCAATACCAAAACTGAGAGATGTGCATTCATTTGTTATATTTTGTGTTTAGTGTGCACTGATTTTTTTATAATGCACTGATTTTGTTAGTGTGCACAAAACCTTATTAGTATGTGTACCAAAAAAGGTAGTGCACACTAAATTGAAATAGTGTGCTCTAAATTGAATTTAATGTGCACAAAACAATAGAGTTTATTGAAATGAAACAAAAAAAACCCAAAACAAAGCAAAATAAAAAATAAATGCACAGCCCTACTAAAATTATATCTATAAGCTGAATATAGCTACTACCGTGTAGTCTTTATTAAATGAAGTGAGGAAACCTCATAACCAAAAGGCAGGCTTCTTTATACAAATGATAGCCAACGTTCTGCCAAATATGTGGTGAGTATGGTATGATTTACAGTCAATTGAATAACTTAAGACTGTATTATCAAATTTTAATCATCGGTTTCCCCATTTAGTTTTTGTCCATTTTATGAAAAACACTTTTTTTTAATTTTTTGATTTTTTTTAAACCATCAGTAGGCTGTAATGAAACACTTATCATTGCAGGACTTGGACAGCATCTGGAACAACACAACCCGACATGGCTCGTGTTTCTTAGGCTTCTTCAGGGGCGGTGAAGTTAAATTCAATGTGTTCCTAATGTCTGCCTGGCTGCATACTCTGCTACTCGGACTCAGCTTTAGCGAACACCGATATGACTGTAAATCATACCATACTCGCTGCACATTTGGCAGAACGTGGACTATTGTTTGTATAAAGAAGCCCGCCTTTTGGCTATGAGATTTCCTCACTTCATTCAATATAGACTACACAGTAGTAGCTATATTCAGCTTATAGATATGATGTTTTACAATTGAAACTTTGTGATCTGTACATCATATGGACAGTTTCATTTAGTGAAACTACTAAAATTATAAGCACAAGTATTTTCATTGTGATTTTATCTTTAAGAAGCCTTGAGAAAGAAGGGCAGAGATCATGCTCAGTTGGATGATGTTGCTTTATAGTAACCATGCTTAAGGTAGTATAAATGCCCAATAGTTGAAGAAAATGCATTTAGCCTACACAAGGGTGGGGTTTTCTCAGTCCTGCAGAGAACGTGAGGCAGAGGCATCAGAATGGGATGGGCCCTGAGGGCTATGACCTACTAACGTTTGTAGCTAAAAAATATTCTTGTCTGTAAAGAAGATGATTCCTTGCTCCTCATTTCCCACAGTTTTGATGGCTCCCCAATAGCTTGAAATACTTGGGAATTCATTTTTATAACTCTCAAAATTTGACTCTTTCCAAAGCTGAAAAGTGCATTTTCACTCTTCTAACAAATGGCCTATCCTGCATTCTGTTCCTAGACTTCCCACCATGACCTGTTTCCACTCTCACCTAATTTTTCCAACAACATATACAGCTTTTCCCATGGAAATCATCAGCCTTGACATTGCATTGGTTTAATGCTAATTTTGTTGCGGTCTCCACCGCTTCCCTCTGCTCTGGGCCCAAACCTGCCTACCTCCGCCTTAGGAATCTCTGCGTTCCACCCACTCTGGACCCCGGGGGCGTCTCTCACTCCACGTGGCGGCTGCCATTATGTCCCTGCTTCTCTTCTGTCTCGCGCGTGCGCGAGGACGCCTGTCTTGAGCGCTCAACTCCCGGAAGCCTGGCCCCGCCTGTGCTGCTGACGTCAGCCCAAGCCCCGATATAACCGGCGCTCAAACTCTCTCTCATCGCCTTGCAACGAGGTTCACAACTCCATAGTTGTTCTTAGTTGCGTTCCTGGTGATTCCCACAGTTCCTGCCTTTGACTCCAGTCTGCTTCCGACTCCGCTTCAGCCTGCTGCCTGCCTCTGACACCGGTTTGCCTTTGACTCCGCTTCAGCCTGCTGCCTGCCTCTGACTCCGGTTTGCCTTTGACTCCGCTTCAGCCTGCTGCCTGCCTCTGACTCCGGTTTGCCTTCGACTCCGCTTCAGCCCGCAGCCAGCCTCCGACCCCGGCCTGCTTCTGCTTCAGCCTACAGCTTGCTTCAGTCTCCGGTTTGCTACTGACCCTGCTTCAGCCTACAGCTTGCTTCAGTCTCCGGTTTGCTGCCGACTTCGCTTCAGCCTACAGCCTGCTTTAGCTTCCGGTTTGCTACAGACTCCTCTGCCGCCCGCTGCCCTGTCTTCAGCCGGCCCTCGGCCTGTACAGCCGGTCTCCTGCTTCCCGGGTACCTTTGGACTTCCTTTCCCTCTGTTTGCTCTGGTCCCGGTCTAGCATATCTCAGTCCCTGGACTTTCTGCCTGTACTGCCAAGTCCCGAGGTCCCAGTGCCCTAAGGGCTCCTCCCGGGGGGCTCCTGGTTCCCGGGTGAACACCTCCTGCCTGTGGCTCCGCCCCCCGGCCTACCCAGTCACCCTAGGTAGGCCGGCCCAAGGGTCCACTATCTCACCTGCAGTGCCCAACTGCAACAGCTTGCAAGGCCATGAACTCGGCGGAGGCCCCAAGCCTGCAGGCCATCCCGGGGATGGCACAGCGCCTCCAGCAGCAACAGCTTTGCATCGACACTCTGGCCGCTACCGTGGAACAGCTGGTCTCCCGCCTGGAGGCCTCTCCTCCGGAACCGCCTCCAGCCCCTCCTCCGGTACTGGCACCCAGTTCAGCTTCAGTGACTCAGTTACCCACGCCGACCCGGTATGCCGGGGACATCAAAACATGCCGTGGCTTTTTAAATCAGTGCTACGTGCGTTTTGCCCTCCTTCCTGCACAGTTCCCTTCGGACGCAGTTAAAGTAGCATATATATTCTCGCTACTGGATGGTAAGGCCCTTGATTGGGCTTCACCCATGTGGGAGCGTCAGGACCCCTTGCTACAGAATCTGCAGGAATTTGTCCTCAACTTCCGCCTTGATTTTGATGATCCTGCACGCCAGACCACCGCTGCCTCGGAGCTCTTGCACCTCAGGCAAGGGACACACTCGGTGGCCAATTACACCATAGACTTTCGCACGCTGGCCATGGAAGTTGGCTGGTGAGATGATTGCCTTAGGGGAATCTTCCTGGAGGGGCTTGCCAGTCGCATCAAGGATGAGTTAGCAGGCCGGGATCTCCCGGAGGACTTAAATGACTTAATTGACATCGCTGGCAGGGTGGATCATCGCCTTCAGCAGCGGGATAAGGAGACCCGCTCCTACCGTAAGGCCTCACTACAGTTGTCCACTGCCGCCAGAGCCCTGGCTCCTAAGGCTCTCCCGGCATCTGTTAGCAGTGGAGAACCCATGCAGTTGGGTAGATCTCCACTGACTCCCGAAGAAAGGAGGAGGCGCCATCTGCTGGGCCTTTGTCTCTACTGTGGAGGCAAGGGGCACTTCCTCGCCAATTGCCCGGAACGTCCGGGAAACGACCGGGCCTAGGTTATACCGAGGAGCTACACCTAGGCTCTACAGGATCAGCTCCTCTATGTACCTTGCCAGTGACTCTGAAATACCCCGGTGGGGAACTCCAGATCCGCGCTTTCATCGATTCTGGTGCTGAGGGGAATTTCATTGTGGCCGACCTGGTGGATCAGCTGTGTCTCCCCACGCTACAGAAAGTTCCTCCACTCCGGATCTCCTCCATCCGGGGCACCCTGCTCCCTGGTGTCATTACCTGCTCCACAGGCCCCTTGACTCTCCAGGCAGGCTTGTTCCATTCAGAGGAGATCTCCCTGTTAGTCCTGGAGCGAGCTGTGCATCCCCTGGTTCTTGGGTTACCCTGGTTGCGACAGCATTCACCCGTAATTCAGTGGGACAACTTCCAGCTGACCCAATGGAGTCTCTTTTGTTTCAAGCACTGTTTATGTCTCCCACGTCCACTGAGACCCTTGCACATTTGTTCCTCGCTTCTGCTGCCTGAGCCATATCAAGACTTTGCTGACGTCTTTTCCAAAGAGATGGCTGAAATACTCCCTCAACACCAGCCTTTTGATTGCCCTATTGACTTTTTGCCAGGCACTACGCCCCCCCGTGGCCGGGTCTACCCTTTGTCTTTGCCAGAGACTACTGCTATGTCTCAGTATGTGACCGAGAACCTTGACAAGGGCTTCATTCGACCCTCTCGCTCGCCTGCTGGAGCCGGCTTCTTCTTCGTGGCCAAAAAGGATGGCTCCCTCCGTCCCTGTATAGACTATCGTGGCTTGAATGCCATCACCAAGCGAGATCGATATCCGCTTCCTTTGATTCCTGAGCTTCTGGACCGCCTTCAGGGAGCACGCATCTTTACCAAGCTAGACCTCCGAGGGGCCTATAACCTTGTCCGCATTCACCCCGGGGATGAGTGGAAGACGGCCTTCAATACCAGGGATGGGTATTACGAGTACTTGGTAATGCCCTGTGGACTCTGCAACGCCCCAGCCGTCTTCCAGAACCTCATGAACGAGGTCCTATGTGAAATGCTCCACTCGCATGTCATTGTCTATCTCGATGACGTGCTCATCTTCTCCAAGGATCTGAAGACTCACCGTCGCCACGTCGCACAAGTCCTGCAGGCTCTCCGAGACAATCACTTGTACGCCAAGCTTGAAAAGTGTGTGTTCGAGGCTGAGGCCTTGCCCTTCCTCGGCTATATCATCTCTTCCACCGGATTCCGAATGGACCCCGAAAAAGTAGCTGCCATAACTCGGTGGCCTCAACCCAAGGGTCTCAAGGCCCTTCAGAGATTCTTGGGCTTCGCTAACTTTTACAGACATTTTATTCCACAATACTCGCATCGGGTCGCTCCCCTTACTGCACTGACCCGCAAGGGAGCCGACGCCAAGAACTAGCCTGACGCTGCGGTTGCAGCTTTCACCGACTTGAAAGAAGCATTCCTCTCGGACACCTGCCTCCGTCATCCAGATCCCACCAGACCTTTCATCGTTGAGGTTGACGCCTCCAGCATTGCCGTCGGAGCTGTCCTCAGTCAACACTCCGGACAGCTCCTGCCGTGTTCTTACTTCTCCCGGAAGTTTTCCCCCGCCGAGACTAATTACTCCATCGGCGACAAGGAGCTGCTGGCGATCAAACTCGCCTTTGAAGAGTGGAGGCAATGGCTCGAGGGGGCCCGTCACACGACCACCGTATATACGGATCACAAAAACTTAGAGTTTCTGTTCCAGGCTCAACGACTAAACCCTCGCCAAGCCCGCTGGGCCCTGTTCTTCAGTCTCTTTGATTTCATCTTGCAATACCGGCCGGCGGCCAAGAATCTCCTAGCTGACGCTCTCTCTCGGACTTCCTTCTCCGAAGAGGACCAAGAACCTCCACAATATATCCTCGACCCTAGTAAGATTTGCCTGTCCGCCCTGACGGTCCTCTCCCAAGATAGGATCGTAGTTCCCCAACGAGACCATTTAAAAACACTACGCTGGGCTCATGACTCCCTCACAGGAGGACACGCCGGACGCGAGAGAACCCTGGAACTCCTTAACCACTTCTACTGGTGGCCCAACATCCGACAAGACCTGCGCACCTACGTTGGTTCCTGTCCCACCTGTGCCTGCCAAAAGCCCAGTCCTGGACCCCCGTGCGGTCTTCTACAGCCTCTGCCGGTCCCCACAGAGACCTGGACCCATCTAGCTACAGACTTCATGGTAGACTTACCCCCGTCTCACGGTCAAACGGTTATCTGGTTTACCGTCGACCGTTTCTCTAAAATGGTGCACCTTGTTCCCTTGACCAAGTTACCCTCTGCACCTGAACTAGCCCTCCTCTTTGCTCAGCACATTTTCAGGCTACACGGCCTTCCGCAGGACATCGTTTCCGACCGAGGACCCCAGTTTGTTGCACGCTACTGGAGGGCCCTCTGCAAGTGCTTCAAGGTAAAGCTCAGCTTCTCCTCAGCTTTTCACCCGCAGAGTAACGGACAATCCGAAAGAATGAATCGGTCTCTGAAGACCTACCTTCGAGCCTTTATCAATGAAAAGCAAGACAACTGGTCGGAACTACTGCCCTGGGCCGAGTTTGCCTATAACAATCAAGCTCATGCAGCCACCGGGCTCTCACCATTCCAGCTAGTCTACGGGAAACAGCTGAGACCCCCATTTCCTCTCGCTATCCCCAGCGCCTCTCCAGCCGCCCAGTTGACGGTACGCCAGCTACAGACCTTGTGGCAGAAAACCCAGAACAAACTGCTTCGCTCAGCCTCTTCTGCCAAACAGGTGGCTGACCGCCATCGATGACCAGCCCCCACCTACCAACCAGGAGACCAGGTCTGGCTTAGCACCAAAAACATCCGTCTCCGTCTTCCCTCATGAAGATTTGCGCCCAGATTCTGTGGGCCATTCCAGATCGCCGAAAGAGGGGGGTCAGTTTCTTATCGGCTGAGGTTGCCATCCTCCCTCCGAGTCCACAATGTTTTCCACGTATCCTTGCTCAAGCCCGTGGTCCTCTCCCACTATCACCGCAAACCTCCAGATCCCTCTTCTACTACCATCGATGAAGATCCCACTTACCAGGTACGCGAGGTCCTGGACGTTCGCTTCTACAACCGCAGGTGGGAATATGTACTCACATGGGAAGGTTGCGGCGATGAGGACAATACTTGGGAACCTAGCCGCAACATCCTGGACAAGTCCCTGTTACAACAGTTCCACCGTGACCACCCGGAAAAACCCGGTCCTCTCAAGAGGGGCCGTAAAGGGGGGGGTACTGTTGCGGTCTCCACCACTTCCCTCCGCTCTGGGCCCAAACCTGCCTACCTCCGCCTTAGGAATCTCCACGTTCCGCCCGCTCTGGACCCCGGGGGCGTCTCTCACTCCACGTGGCGGCTGCCATTACGTGCCTGCTTCTCTTCCATCTCGCGCGCAGAGCTTCATAATCGTATTCATGACATTATTTATACCTCTCTTTCCAAGTACAAGTGGTGCCCAGAAAACCAGTTTAAATCTTTGTATAACACCGAACCTTAAAGCTGTAATTTAACAAACTTTCTCATTCCAAGGGTTGCCATAATGTGTTCCACTCCTCTACTACTCACTTCTTTTCAGAACGCCACTCAATCCGCTAATTATTGCATTTGAAACTGTAATTAACAGAGAGGTATCCCATATTGAAGATCAGAAAGATTGGATCAATTATAATATCTCTAAGGAACAAATGGAGATTATTTACAATCTAAGCCAAGATTCTAGTATCACTATCAGGGGGGCAGATAAGGGGGGAGCCCTTGTGATAATGAATACCATAGATTATGATATGGAGGCATGGCAACAACTGCATAATGAGCAGTTTTATGAACAGATTATTTCAGATCCAGGTCAAGAGATAAAAGCACATATTAATGATGCAGTGACAGAAACTCAAGCATTGAGAGTTATCACCAATCGAGAAGCCAAATTTCTACATGTGGATACCTTTGTTACGCCTCATATATATTTTGTCCCGAAGATCCATAAATCAATGGAGAAACCACCAGGACGACCAATCGTCTCTGGGAGAGATTCCATTTTTGAGAATGTAGCAAAATATATAGACAACATGTTACAGCCATTGGTGAAAGATATAAAATTGTATGTTATTTGCCTAATATAAGCGACTGATTGAGAAAACAGATACTGATATGGGATTTTTTTTCCTTTTTGTGTAAAATATCAATCAGAAGCTATGATATGGTAACTGGCTATATTATTTGTTGTTTATGATTTTAGAAGCAATAAATAAATAATTGAAAAAAAAGAAAGAAAGAAAATCCCAATTCTGCAGCCAAAAATAGGCTGCAAATACTTCCCCCATTGATTTTAATGGGAAAACAGAAAACAAAATAAACGAATCAAACAAATTGGTTTTCCCCCCATGAAACAAATGCAACAAATTTGGGTCCTGGCAAAATGAATAAGAATGGAAACAATTTTTTTTCCTTCTGTACATCCCTATTAGGAAGCCAGGTTGGTACTAGCAGGTTACATCTCCCCAGAAACCAACTAGGTTGTGCTAGCAAGTTGTTAGTGGTCAGGTACTGCCCAATAGAGATGTGAATCGGAACTGAAATCCGAACCGATTCTGGTTCCGATTCACATCTCTACTGCCCAATAAGGCCACAGGAACCTAGGAGGTTAGATGTTCAGACAACAAACTCATTAATTTCAGTAGCTGATTAAATTATTACAAAGCTTATAGAAACATATAACATGACCATAAATAAAGACCACAACAGGTACATTACTTGCATGCAAAACCTCTGTCTGATTTATGAACAAAGTAACTATGCCAGAGGACAGTAGGCAAAATCCAAAGCCTAATGATTAGATAATTTTATTGTGTATGCAAAATTTGGTGGTGGTGTTACCGGTGCCCCTGGACTTAAAGATGTCTGCTCGATCAGAGGAAGGGGACTCCGTTCAACTACCTCTTCCTCAGCGATCTGTCCTATTGGGGTATAACTTGGAGAGTCCAACCACTCAGACACAGTCCTTTGACCTAATTCCACAGCACTCACTCCAACTGAAGGCTTGAGTTTAGCCTTCCTTTTGGTGTGGGACATCTTATCAAGATAAATCAAACAGGAAATAACCAGTCAGTGAATTGTGTCCAAGAGATAATGCAATTATAATAGAGATTTTACTTTGAGGAGGCTCTTAGGAGACAATAAACATTATATTAAGGAGAATTTCATACATGGAACGCTGTTCAAAAAAGATTCATTATATCAGTATAGTTCTTTAGGAATATAAAAAACACAAAAAAAAAACCCGCTAGTCCAGCTAAGTCCGGCGAAGCCTGGCTAAGCCCGCTATACCTAGGGTATTAGGCACCCTAGGCAATGTGGCATCAAAGTGGCATGAATAGCCTAAGGCACTTTAAAGGGGCAAAGGGGTACCAGGAGTGGCAAGAGTGCTTTAACAGAGGTGCAAAGCAGCAGCGAGAGTGTCAAGAACACACCACAGCTTCAAAAGAGAGCACCGATAACAGATGCATGAACCCTCGAAGGCAGCATGGCAGGCAAAGTGACAAGACAAGTGGCATCAACATCCTATAACACAATGAAGGGGGAACATAGCAAGCAGAAAGGCTAGAAGCAACACACTGAGGAACCATGATAGTGGCAAGAACACCACAAGGAGTTGAGTGAGTCATCTGGTGTAAGGCAGCAAGGCAGAGTGGCAGAAAGTTGCTAGGGGCAACACAGGGTGGCAGAGTGGAGGTAGTCAGGTCGCTGTGGTGTTGATAGGGGAAAGACAAGGAGGCAAGACAAGACGAGGCTCAGCATGCAGCGCGACTGTCAACCGGGGTGTACAGTCCGCCTGACCCGTCTTGAAACACGGACCAAGGAGTCTAACACACATGCTAGGACCTGAAACATGATGAACTATGCCTGGGTGGGGTGGAGCGTTGCTGCTGTGCACAGGGCCAGTGCAAGGGTATTAGGCACCCTAGGGAAACCCTACAGCCTTGTGTCCTATCCCCACCTCCCCATACAATTTTTTAAATTATACATTTAACACATATTTTACATGAAAAGTGACATTCTGAGGTAAAATTAATATATACGTTATTGTGATAATTTCATGCACTGTTGAGATGCCAACAAGAAAACTTTGCATCTTGGAATTCATATGGCATCATACTTATTGTGATATATTTTGGCATGGTCCTCCCGTATCAACACAGTACTATCTGCCAACACTCAAAGAATAACAACCCTACCTATGAAAAAGAATACCACAAATATTACACCAGAATCTAAATATCAATACACCTCCCATCATGAAAACAGATCAGGCCAAGCTAAAGCTATTAAAGATCCCTACAGAGAAACCACATCTCAGTATTTGCATGCTGAGCACAAACTGTAACCAATTACAGAATAAAGCCACATAAAGTATAAATAGAAATGTGCAGACAACAACTGAACTGTAAAATGCATCATGCCAGACACTATACACTGCACCAATGGAAAAACAAAAATTTCACCATTCCTCATGAAACAATCAATAAAATCAAAATATAAAAATCATTAATCATAATAGTAAAATCATACTAATAAAATAATTTCAAAACAGCTGATGAATAGAATATCCAATAGTTAAAGACTCATGCAAATTTTGAAAGCTTTACCAAACACTAATGAAATATTTCAAACAGCAGACACATCACATACTACCCAATAATTAAATGGTAGTCAATCAAGAAAAATGAACTTTAAAAGCCACCTTTACTTACCCTCTCCAGCAGTTCTCCTACTCCTTTCCTTTGCAGGCCACACCAGAAGCAGCAGTAGCTGCTGAAGCTGTCCTTACTGTCTTCTTTCTTAGGGACCACAACCAGTCGCTTCTGTTTCTCACATACACACACACCAGACACACCCTCAGGACCAGTTTCTGTATCTCACACACCAATCATCTCCCCAACCAGTCTCTCTCTCTCACACACACACACACACACACACACACACCATCATCTCCCTGATCAGTCTTTCACACACATACACATGTCACCTCTCTGGCCAGTCTCTCTCAATCACACAATGCTCTCGTTCTCTCTTAATTACACACACAGGCTTTCAATCACACACAGGCTCTCTCTATTTTACTTACACACAAGCTCTCAATCACACACATGTTCTATCTCACTTACACTATTCTCTCAAATTATCAAACACGCTTGTTAGGGATGTGCAGAGGGACGCCATACGTTGCATTCCTGATTCGGATTCGTCAGGGAGCAGATATGTTGCATTCGGCCGTATGGTGCCACGATGCGTTAATACGGCTATTTCTATTCGTGTGCCAGCTAAAATTCAAATTCCCCCACCCTCCTGACCCCCCCAAGACTTACCAAAACTCCCTGGTGGTCCAGCGGGGGGTCCGGGAACCATCCCCTGCACTCACACCCTCGGTGCCGGTTTCATCATGGCGCCAATAGCCTCTGTCACAAGGTCTACCGGTGTCATTGGTCAGCCCCTGTCACATGGCCATCGGCGCCATCTTGTGCTCCTACCATGTGACAGGGGCTGACTAATGGCACCGGTAGCCCCTGTGACATAGTATGGGCAAAGGCTATCGGTGCCATTTTGAGTAGAGGCATCGGATGGCCGGAGTGCAGGAGGTCATTCCGAGACCCCCATGGACTTTTGGCCAGCTTGGGGGGGGGGGCTCCTGACCCCCACAAGACTTGCCAAAAGTCCAGCGGGGCTCCGGGAGCAACCTCCTGCATGCCGGCCATCCGATGCCAGTACTCAAAATGGCGCCGATCGCCTTTGCCCTCACTATGTTACAGGTACCGACGGTCGGCCTCTGTGACATAGTGAGGGCAAAGGCGATCAGCTGCCAGTATTCAAAATGGCACCGATCGCCTTTGCCCTCACTATGTCACAGGGGACGACCGTCGGTACCTGTGACATAGTGAGGGCAAAGGCGATCGGCGCCATTTTGAGTACTGGCATCGGACGGACGGCGTGCAGGAGGTCGCTCCCGGACCCACCAGGGACTTTTGGCAAGTCTTGTGGGGGTCAGGAGGCCCCCCCAAGCTGGCTAAAAGTCCCTGGGGGTCTCGGAGCGACCTCCTGCACTCCGGCCGTCCGATGCCACTACAGAAAATGGCGCCGATAGCCTTTGCCCATACTATGTCACAGGGGCTACCGGTGCCATTGGTCAGCCCCTGTCACATGGTAGGAGCACAAGATGGCGCCGATGGCCATGTGACAGGCGCTGACCAATGGCACCGGTAGCCCCTGTGACAGAGGCTATCGGCGCCATGATGAAACCGGCACCAAGGCTGTGAGTGCAGGGGATGGTTCCCGGACCCCCCGCTGGACCACCAGGGAGTTTTGGTAAGTCTTGGGGGGGTTCAGGAGGGTGGGGGGTTTGTTTAAATTTTTATTTAGGTGGCCGTATAATTTGGGGGAAGATTTGTGTATTCGTGTGGAATCGCGATACGTTTCGCTTCCCCACGAATACTACGAATAGTGCAATATACGTTGCGGATCGCCAATACGGCGAAAACGAATGCACACCCCTAGCGCTTGTTAGTGACCATCATAATAGGCATCATTGTGTGGTGATGTATACCATTATCACTCTGCCTTATGTTTAATCATAGGTCAGTCCATAAGTCATTCTCAATACTTTTTTGTATATTTTTATGCTTAATTCACCAAAAGTGGTTTTAAAATACTGACAAACGTGCTTTTAACTTTAACTTCACCAATTGGAAAAAATTCTGGGTTAGCAATCTTTAACCAAACTTATCTGGATATCGCCATTAATCTTGGTGTTGCTTTTTCCTGTCTTCAGCCACCAAACACGAACTTGGTACCCCCAATTTTCCAGCAATATGTATATTCACCACATTGCTGTTATATGCCCGACACTGTACAATGTTTTGGACTTTCATCAAGTCCTTCTTCAAGGGCGTAATCTGCGTCGCAAAAATAATCAATAATTACTCTTCACATCAATATTTTCAATGTAAACGTATACAGCACTCTACTCACTCATTTCACAGCATGGCATATCACGGCATTTTTGTTAACCTTCTTTTACGGTTGTCCAGCCCCGCTCTAATTTAAATCTCCCGTGGAAATAACGTCACTCACACGTCATTTCTGCTTTACAGGGAATACCATTACTGTCACTAGGATTACTCTGGACCCGTTCCATCTTAATATTTGTATCTCCCTGAGCATTACCTAAGTGATTCTATCTCACTTACAAACAGGCTCAATCACACACATGCCCTCTCTCACAGCCACAAGCCAGCCAAAAACATGTTCCATCTCTCTCTCTCACACACACATTGACAAACACAAGCACCTTCCCTAACTCACATATACACCACACACATACAGAAGCACCCTCCCTATCTCACATACATGAAGCACCTTCCCTGTCTCACACACAGAAGCACCATTCCTTTCTCACATACACACCACATACAGACACACACAGAAGCACCATTCCTTTCTCACATACACACCACATACAGACACACACAGAAGCACCATTCCTTTCTCACATACACACCACACATACACACACACACAGAAGCACCATTCCTTTCTCACATATACACACACACACAGAAGCACTATTCATTTCTCAAATAGACACACATACATACAAACAGAAGCACCCTCCCTATCTCACATACATGAAGCACCTTACCTGTCTCACACACAGAAGCACCATTCCTTTCTCACATACACACCACACATACAGACACACACAGAAGCACCATTCCTTTCTCACATACACACACATACACATACACACAGAAGCACCATTCCTTTCTCATATAAACATACACAGAAGCATCCTTCCGATCTGAAATACATATACACACAAAGGCCCCCAGCTGAACAGCTCACCTCTATCTGCGGCTGGCAGTGGCCATCTTCATTTCTTCGGCCTAATCTCAGGCTGCGCCGGTCTTCATTTCTCCGATGGCAGCTGGCGGCGGCCATCTTCTTTTCTTTGGCCTAGTCTCGGGCTGCGCCTATCTTGTTTTCTTCGGCCTCGCTGGCCACCTCTCTATCGGTAGCTGACTGCACCAGTCTTCATTTCTCCGGCGGCGGCTGGCAGCGGCCATCTTCTTTTCTTTGGCCCCGCAGGCCTGGTTTCTTCATTTCTTCTACCCGGCACCTTCAATGGCCAGGATCAGAGGAGGCCACATGATCCACTAGTCCGGCCCACTGGGGGAAGCCTGATCCCACGATAAGCCAATACGCCCCTAATCTCACATGGCCTTCTATTTCTAAAACACCGCGGCATGAACCAAAAGAATGGAAACATATGATTTGTTGCATTCGTGGGGGATCGCGATACGTTTCGTGGACACACGGATGCAACAAATAGGGATCTATATGTTGCAGATTGCGCATTCATTCAAAATGAATGCAAATGACCTGTAGTATTATTAGGTTAAGCTTCCTTTCTCTGTATATTATTTTGTCCTTATCACCTCTCCTCTTGCTCTGCTTTGGAGAGAATGAAGGGTGGGTTGTTTCTAATACTGTGACCTCCCAACCATGTTCTAACCTCTTTTATCATCTCATCAGCCTCTCATCTGTGAAATATTAGGCGCGCACAAGTTATAAAATCAGGGGTCGCCATGCGCTAGGGGGTGCACAATTGTGCACCTTGTGCACCGAGCTACACTGCCTTCCCCCATTCCATTCCCCCTAGCCTGGCCTTCCCACTCCTTCCCCTAATCTTCCCCCCCCCCCCAGCCCTACTCTAACCCCCCATACCTTTATTTTTCCTTTTGCGCCTGCCTCCGGGCAATTACAAGTTGTGCGTGCCGGCCAATTGCCGGCGCGCAATTCCCGGCACAGCAGCAAATATGGCTGTGCCGGGGCTTTACGTGTGTTGGGGCTTTATGCGTGTCGACGGGCCGTTTTAAAATCGGCTCAGCGTGCATAACCCTTTTAAAATTCGGCCCATTATGAGCAGAACCAATAATCCTGGATCTTGCAGCACAACACAAAATTGCCATAGGCAGAACATCTGTAGATAATTGGTCATTTACTTGGCTTGGGAATATTTCAAAGCAGAAGCTGAGGTAGATAAGATGAAATTGTATTTACTTTTCATTTAGCTTTTTTTGTTCTGAAAGAAAAAAGAAAATTAGAATGATTAATTGTATCAGTTTGAAATGACTAATTCAGTTTAGTGTCTCGCTGACAAATTAACTTGTATCCCAGTTCACTACAAAGAACCAGAAATCCTGTTCAGCCATTCATAACTGCTTATGAAATCAAGGCTAAAAAAAAATCACTTCCTTGCCTCCGCTGCTGACTTTGGAGTCATATCCAAAGAGTAGTCATAAATTAAACCTGTGTATCACAGTGAGGCAGGACATGAAAGGTACATGCTGGGATTATACACCCATGTCTCTAAAGAAAATGAAGCATCTTCTGTCTCAGGAGATTCATCACCCTGATTTTATTTCTGTGCTCTCAGACCCTCAGTAATAGAAAAACTCAGCACTTTTAATATGTTTGCCCTTGTACAAGTGAGATCAAGGCAAATATGAAACAATCCAAAGGCAGGCTTGACAGACAGAGGAAAATGGGGTTGAAAAACTGTGCTTACTGAAGGATGAAGTGGTTATTCAAAGTCCATTATTTCCAGCGCACTGATTGCAGCAACACTGGATTTAGACATTCAGAATCCAAACACGATAGACCAATAAAAGCAACTCAAGCATACCCAAGTGAAAGATAAGTGCAAGTGAAATTTAAACATGCATCTTATTTAAATATAACACACATTTCAGCTCAACCAAGGGTATCAGCAAAAGAAAGGCAGGGTTAAATGTTCATAATCACAAAGCATGAATCAACCTCGATACTGTCCGTAAGGAAAAGCAGCCTGCATCTTTCTGAGATAAAGCATTCAGATTACGACCAGACCACACCATGAAATCAAGCACACAGTTTATTCATTCCGTCAAAACATCAATTTAGTTTATCTTGGAACTTTAGTTAGACTGACAATATTTAGCAGAACAGCATTTAGATGCCATTCACGATATAGAAAACCATGTGTTACTCATTCCAAAAGTAGATGCATACAGTAGCTACCCCACAGAACGATTCTACCTATAAAGGATTTTGTAGAATATCAAAGGCCCAGAAAACAAAAGGTAAATTATTTGAATGTTTAATTAGATTAAAAGTAATTAGCTGCTTAACATGGAGCTCATATACTAAGCTTAATGCATAATTAGATCACTTTAATGCAGTTTTAAACCATAGTCTCTGTTACTTGGGGAGAACAATTGTTAAAGTGACTTACACATAAGCTACCTTGCCTTCAAAACTATCTGTGGTGGAACATTTGCATGTGTAAGGGGCTCTAAGGAGAGTTTTGCAAGTATTTTAACACCTGAATGGCATAATCCACGTAGGTTTTAATTGTGTGCATCTCTGTTCCCTAAAGCATGCACATACGTTTGCTTTTATGTGCACATGTTCTTTTGGCATGAATATAGGGCCAGATTTTAGTACCTACGCGCAGGTGTAGATTTGTGCACGCAACCCGGCGCTCACAAATCTATGCCCGATTTATAAGCGGCCTCGGAGAGAACTTTCCTTCTGCCCCCCCCGCCACCTTCCCCTCCCTTCCCCTACCTAAACTGCTCCCCAGCCCTACCTAAACCCCCATACCTTTCTTATGCAAGTTGCACCTGCCTCTGGGTAGGCGTAGGTTGCGCGCGCCGGCCGAGTGCCGGCATGCGATCCCCCGGCCTAGAGGCCCTACAGAGGCCTCTGGCCATGCTGTCGCCCCACCCTGGACCGCCCCCGCCCCGCCCCTTTTTTCAAGCCCCAGGACATACGCACGTCCCGGGGTTTAGGCGCGTCGTTGGGCCTATGCAAAATAGGCTCAGCGCACGTAGGGCTTTTAAAATATGCCCCATACTGCTTCTGGTTCCCCTCGGGTGGGCTCATTGGCAAAATGGCTGCCCCCAACCTGACAGTCCAATTTCACAGCTGGACATCAGGAGAGTTGTCCTTCTAGTCATTGAGCATGAGAGTGAAGTCTTCCCCATCTGTGGGGTGCACAGAAACCTGTTCACAATGTGGTCTACCTGAAGGGCCTTAAGGAGGCAGTATAATTTCCAGATGGACCACCACTATGGGGTTAATGTCTATAGGGAAGTAGATGCAAAAGTAGGGAAGGGTGAATGTTGCTGTAAATCTAAGTGGACTATTTGAAGGCTTTTCAAAGAAACATGCTATAGTGCCTAGGAAGGAGTGAAAAGATCACCAGGGTTAAGGAGCTTTATGCCACATGGGCACATGCTGGCAGATACCTGGGGAAGATGCAGAGCATTAGGAGAATTAAAGCTCCATACACTTCTGGTGTAAAAGCTAATTACTTGTTATCTAGTATCTCACTATGACCTAAGGCCAAATGAAAAGGTAGAGGTTGTATCCAAGGGTTCTCAAGGAAAGAGCTTACATCAATAATGCAAAATTTCTTTCCAAAAGCTGGGATGAGGCACACAGCATCCACAGAAACCTACAAGGCCAGGAAAGTACAACAAGAAAGTGGATGCTAGCTTAGGTACAAGCCAAGGGAATGTGCAAAAATGTTTGGCTGCATTTCTCATCTAATTCCACATTTACTAATTTATTTTTTTCTAGAGATTAAGGACCTCAAGAAGAAGGCCCAGGAGCTGAAAGGCAAGGAGAGGAGTGCCTGGAAAAGCTGTGTGTGTGGACAGATGCGGCCAGAAATATGGATATCTAACTCACATGTGGTAGGTTTCATCCTTGGCAACCAACATGAGGAGGATCTCATATAACACTAATGCTCATCTAGGTGTTTTATTTATGCCCAGGGCTGCATCTCCCACTTCCTCTGCACTCACAGCCTAACCAGTCTCCTTCCTTAAGGTCTATGGTGGCAACAAAAGCAGTGATCATTCATAGCCTTACAGAGAGGCTGCCCTCTAAATACAATCAGTTTCCAACTCATTGCTTTCTTTTATTTCCTGCTGCAATTTTTATCACTTTCAGCTTGGCAAAACATTTTCTCCATTGCTACTGCCTCTGAATCCCAATGGGCTTAATCATCACCACACACACAAAGCAATCTCAGCACCAGTCCTAATATGGTTCCACCCCCAGGATTACCAACTAGGCTCTACCATAATGCTGTCACCATGCAGTTCTTGCCTGCTTTAGGTCAGCATCATATTAGGCTGCTAGTTATTTTCTGCTGTGCTACACATCCTCTTATCATCAGCCCTTCTATAAAATTTACCCCCACTGACTCCAGATTGTTTACATAACCCATACATTGTTCTCTTTCACAAGCAACCCCAGTGAGGAGGTGGAGGAGGAGGAGGAGAAACAATAGATGGAGGAACAGGATAAGAAGAAACCAGTCTTTCAGGCCATTCTGACTTGAGAAGCAGAAATTGCCAGCCCATAGGCTTCCTCCATCCTCCAAACCAGTCCTGGGGCTATGGAGGAGACACTCCTCCCTCCCCTACCATATACACTTACATATACACAAGCTGTGCCTCCCTTTTTGTGCGACACCTGAAGGGCCAACTTCACATTTTCCCTTGAGACTTGAGGAAATAGGTCCTGCTGGTGCCCTCCATTTGCAATGGGAGGAACATCAGCATGCCAGGCCTCAACCTTCTGCAGGTGGACCAGTCACTCCTACAACTCCTATAGCTCCCTCTGTTTTAGGAGTAGCTTCCCCATTGCTGAAACAGACCCAGGAAGATGGAGGAGTGACTCTAGTCAGCGTGCCTGAGAATGTATTTGGCATGTGGATGGATATTAGAGGTCTGATTGCACTGATCTAATTACTGGTTGATAGCCATTAGCACTGGAATAGATGGTTATGTGCCTGCAATGAGCACAACCAGACCCGCAAACTAAACAGTATCTGTCCTTCTCAGGTGCCTTGGGTTTTATTTTCTGTTAATAGTTTCATTCATAGAGTTCATTGTCCCTAGCCCAGCTCAAGTTTGTTTTAATTTTTATATTGTAAATAATTTTTTAACATAATTATAAACATTTTATACATTTTTCAAATCTTCAGAATCATGTATTTTTTCTCTTCATGCTTGCCTACTCTTGCACGCATGCACACACAAACACATACACATGTAGCGAGACCCTCAGGTCATTGGAATGCTAAATCTGAGGGGCTACATAGTTCCCGGGGCTTTCTATTACTTCCTGAATCACTCAAGCTCTCAGACTTTTCCACTTCAATCCCTGGGATTCTGGGTTTATCTGGCAGGTAAGAGTTTTATATCTCCAGGGACAGGGTGCAAGGGTGGGCAACACAACTCAATTCAAATTACACATACACTTTAGGTTGGCAAGTACTCACAGTGGCTAATTGTCCCTTATACTAATACATTCTTGAAGAAATCACAGAGACAGTTAGTAGTGTTCAACTGAAAAAGAAAGTTTATATCAAATTAAAATGGATGATACAAGAAAGTATTGCAAAAAATTTAAAGAACAATATAAAAATCATAACCAGGAAAATAGTGGTTTCTTTGTTTATGGTGCTTTTCTTAGCCATTCTCCTACGTTACCCAGGCTCCACAGTTTCTACTATCTCTTCCCCTTTGAAGGTGGAAGATTATCCTAATAAACAATCATAAACAGGGTGAAAACCAGACACCCAGATCTTCCAAAAATAATAACCTCAAAAATATATCTCCAAACAAAGTTTTCCAAAATCACCAGCATAATACCCACTGTTCACAGGCCTTGGGTAAAAGCAGCCAATCTCCAATGTTGACAGCAAAGGGAAACTGACCTTACTGCAAAAACTGGTCTCAAAAATATCCAGAACTCATCAACATTAGTCCCCAAAATCCTCACTGTTCACTGAGCACAAAGATAAGAATCAGAAACCCATCCTTTCAAGACCAGGGGTTCACTTGTCCTTCAGGATCTAGATCACAAGTTCTCAACAGAAAAACTCATTTCTTCAAAAACCTACAAAACTCCAAACTCTGTGAAATAGAAAAGAGTCATCTAGATTAGTCTATCAGGGATACAGAAAGACCTCCAGATCAATCCTCCTGTAGAAGAAGAAAGACCACATCAAGCTCCCGTTTTTATCAGTCTGCCTTGGGAGCATATAGACCTTGTACACATGCTCAGGGGGAATACACACATACCCACACACACACAAACACACTGAAAGACCATATGGCCTATCTAGTCTGCCCATGCCCATCCACACAACTGCTCAGCTTTGAAATCCCTATTACTCCCTTAGAGATCCCCTGTGATTCTCCCATGCTTTTTGAATATCAAATACTATTCTTGTCTTCATCACATGTACTGGGAAGCTTTTCCATGAATCCAGTACCCTTTCTGTTCAAAACAACTTTCTTAGATTACTTCTCAATTGTTACATATAGCAGTCCATGGGTCTTCCCCATGAACAGCCGCACTTAATCCCCAGGATGGGCCTCATCCATCAGACTCAGATGCTGCCAAACTGCTCAACTCTCCAATGTGGCAGGACGTCACACCTCAATGCAGCAGGATGCCGCCGATGGTTCTCATGGCAAGGATGCTGTCGATACTCCCCAAGACTTCCCTAAGGTGTGCACGTGCCCAATGACCCCTCCTTTAAAGGGCCAGCAGCACCCCTTGATGCCCTCACACTAATAGGCCTATAAAAGGCCCTCTGAAGCACCTCTTTCTTGCCTTGGCAACAGGTCTTCCTACTGTCTGAGTTGCTTCAGCATCTTCATTCCCCAGTTCCTTTGACTTCATCTTCAGTCCAGCATTCTTCATCCTTATTCTTCAGTTCCAACATTCCTCATCCTTGTACTTCAGTTCCAGCATTATTCATCCTTTTTCTTAAGTTCCAGCATTCTTCAACCTTGCTCTTCAGTTCTCATGGTCAGTTCTTCAGTGTTTCACATCTCCTCATCTGCCTGCTTGCTCTGCTCCTTGTCTTCGTGTCCTGACTATCTATTCCACCTTCCCTATGGATGGATACCCGGTATTGACCTCAGCTTGCATTCTGAACCTCCTTGAACACCACCTGCAACTGACCACAGCCTGCTTCCGAATTCACCTGTGCCATATCTACTCTGCTCTTGAAGGAGCTCCATCTCATGAGCAGATGCCCCCATCTAAGACCTACTAACCCCGGCACCTGAAGGCTCAACGTAAGGGGGGTGTGGGCTGGTATAGATGAAGCACCAGTTGGGCATCTGCCTCATCCAGATCCACCAGCCAATGGTGAGGACTTGCAGGGCTCCTCCCTGCAGGTTGCGTCAGCTCTACCTCAATCCAAGGATTGCTTAGCAGTATCTTAGCATCCACTTCAGTGATGGAGGAGACAGAGGCTAGAGCTGATGTTGGTGAGGGAGATCAGATGACAGTGCAGGAACAAATGAGAAACACCTTGTCACTGTTTCTCAGGGCCAACGTGCTTCTACCTCTACTACAGTTCCAGCATCATACACACCCAAAGATGTAGAGAAGGGATCACAAAAGAAATCTGTGATTTGAAGGCACTTCCAATTCAGGGAGGACTCACTCTTTGCTTGGTGTAATTATTGTGCCAAGGATATTACCAGAGGCATGCAATGGGTGATATAAGCAATTCTGTGATGGAGCATCATTTGAAAAAGCAGAATCCACTTCAATATTCAGCTGGGAATGGAAGTAGCAGTAGTCAGAGGACTCTTTCTTCAATCCAGAATACACTGTTGCAAAAGGGAATGAGTGTTCCTCATGCTGCTTCCAGGCCCTTGGCTCATTCCACCAATCCAGAAGCAGACCTGTAGCAGATATATGTCATAAGTGACAGTCCACAGTGGAGGAAATGGAGTGATGCTCTGTTACACTGTCATAGGGAAAAAAGAAGGCAACATCCAAAGTGTGACCAGGAGCATAGCAAAATGATCTCTTTAGATGATCAGCCCTTGCAGGTAGTAGAGAATATGGATTTCAAGCATTTGCTGCAGGTGATAGTGTCAAACTACAAAGTGTCCTCCAGGACCACCTTTACTAGAAAGATAATCCCCAGTATGTACAATCATTGAAATAGGCACATCCAAGCACTTCTGGCCAAGGCAGAGGGGAGCAGTGTGCATGTGACTAGTGATATCTGGACCACTACAAGCATTTCACATGCTTACTTCTCTCTGACAGGTCACTGGTGATATCTGTCTGAGGTACAGGCAGACAGCAGCTCCAGAACTGCTGTATCAGGCTGCAGGTGGACTTTGCTGCACACTCACCTGGTGGATGAGGCCTATACCTCAACTAACATTTTAGCAGCCATCAGAGAGATCCTTGAGGGCTGACAGCTGGACCAGAGAGTCAGAAGTCAAAACACAGTATTCTTTGTGACTGACAATGGTGCACATTTGATAAAAACAATAACTGATGGGGGCTATAAGGGTGTCCAATGCTTTGCTCACACTCTGCACCTAGTCATAAATGATGTAATGGGGCTGGGATCCAGGGACCAAGAGAATCTATACCTGCATGACAATAGACAAGTGAAGGCGAATAGCTGGGCACTTCCACAGAAGTGTGAAGGAGGGGTAGCTTTTCTGTGAAAAGCAGGATGATTTAGACATACCTCACAAGTGAGGGAACCCATTGGAATTCCACCTACCTGATGCTAGAGAGGCTAGTGAAGCAGCAGACAGCCCTTCATGATCTGTCTATGGAACAGAGATAGGTGTGTAGTACCTCCTAGGGCATCATAATTGGGTAATCATGAGCCAGATGGTGAACATCCTGATGTCCTTTAAGGATGCCACAGAGGAGCTGAGTGCAGAAGTGTCACCTTGGGAGATGTCATCCCCATAATAAACATTCTGTTAGATAAGTTGGAGGACTTTCAACAAGAAAAGGGAATGAGTGTTGAGGAACTGCGCTATCTGGAATCCTTGGAAATGCAGGTGACAGAGAGAATAGAACCTCTCATCAGAAGCTCATTACATTATGTGATCACTGTGTGAGAAAGGGAAACTCGGACTGCCATTTAGAGTGCCAAAGGTTGAGGCAGAGGAGGGATTAATGGAGGAGAAAACACAACAGCAGGCAGATCAGACAGCAATGCAAGTCAGAGAAACACCCTGTCATTGACACCTAACACTCCCTCCTCCACTGCAAAACATAAAAGCAATGTTTCCCAGAAAGAATCATTACTTCTGGCACAGGCAATCATGAAAGCAGTTGGGAAGAAAGACACATGGCCGAGTGAAAGCAAAGGAAATGGCAGGACAAATCTAAGTGATAAGCTATCTCACAGAGACCATTGAGGACATGGAAATAGATGTGCTGGCATATTGGTCTCACAGATTCAGTCTGGCCAACCGTAGATAGAGTGGCTCAATGCTATCTCTCTTTTGCCTGAACTAGTGTACCAAGCGAAAGGGTCTTTTTGATGACAGGGGACTTCATAAGCCCTCATCACTCCAGGCTGTTACCACATTTGATAGAAAAGCTAGTGTTCCTCAAAATCAATCTGCCTTTGCTTAGGTTTCCAGATTTGCCATATGAGTAGTAAAATGAATGAACGCTATTTTTAGGCCTTGTTGCTGCTCTGCTTATCTGCATACTGTGTTCCCAACAACATAATTTAGGACACACTCCTTCTAATATGCTGCTACTTCCTCCCAGGCCCTAAATGCAAATCCAAGGGCTGAAACACACTGAATGCTGAGGCCTGTTGTGTCCCCAAAATCACCCGTTGGGGCACATTACCGCTAACATGTTGATGCTGCTTCCCAGGCCCAAAATGCAAATTCAAAGGATGAAATCAAATTCAAAGGATCAAATGTTGAGTCCTGCTGTGTTCCCAACACTGCCAGTTTGGCCATATCCTCCTATTAAACTGCTGCCGCCTCCTAGGCTAGAGATGCCAGTCCAAGGGCTACAATAAATCAAATGCTGAGTCCTGCTGTGTCCACAATACTGCCAGTTGAGTATTACTCCCACTAACATGCTGCTGCCACCTCCCAGACCCAAAATACAAGGCCAAGAGCTGAAAATCACCAAATTTGGATATTGCTTTATACCCAACACCACCAGTTGGGTCACACTCCTGCTATCAAGTTGCTGCTGCCTCCTAGGCTTGAGAAGTAACTCTAAGGGCTGAAACCCACAAAATGCTGAGATCTGCTGTGTCTCCAACATTGCCAGTTGAGACAAACCCCTCCTAACAAACTGCTGCCTCCTTCTGGGCCCGAAAGACCAGTCCAAGGGCCATAATTCACCGAATGCTGAATCCTGCTGTGTCCCCAACAACATTAGAACCTGACAAATCTTGGTGCCTCCTTCCATGTCCTGAACAACAACATTGGGGAAGGACTTAGCCAGCTTACATTTGCCATATTTCCAGCAACAATACTTTGGCTTGACAAATCCTGCTATTTCCTGCCATATCCTCAATCAGAACACTGTGGTCTGACAAATACAGCTATTCTTTCAACACTGTGCCTGAAAATTCCTGCTGCCTTCTGCAATGTCTGTAACACCAACCCTGGGACCTGACAAATCCTGCTACATCCTGCCATGTCATCAACAACAAAACTGGAGCCTGACTAAACCAGCTGCCTCTATAACAGGGTACCATCAAGCTAGGGTGAGATAACATAGTAGAAATCTCATCTTTGTGAGATTTTCCTCATTCCAAATGATATCAAATCTTCACCGAGATGTACTGTGCTGTTCGTTTGTCTCACTCTGCATGTAAAACTGGCCCCTAAACCCTAAACCACCACCAACACCTCATCTTGCGCTATTAGCTGGCCCTCCTATAGTGATATAAATAGTTGAATACTGTGACGGTCTCCCCAGAGGCACTGTCTCTCTCTCTCCCTCTCTCTCTCTCTCTTTCTTTCTCTCTCAGAAATGCAATATTTATGGCCATTTCAGGTATATATTTCAAGCATTAAAACCAAGTAATGTTGCTTTTAATTTTAATTAATCCCACCCAAACCCTTCCCCAATCCCACCCCTTCAAAAAATTTGCATTTGCATCATACGGTAATATGATTATTGCATGCATTATGGCATTAACACATGCGCTAATGCGTTATCGCATGCTTTAATGCCATAATGCATTTTGATGAATGACCCTATTTATGAGGAAAGCGGTATCAGAAAATCTGGTGTACCAAGTTTCATCCACTGTCTCCTGCAAGCAATGGGCCTCAGGCAGTATCAATTGAATCTACACCATAAATTTAAATCATGACCCACAAACCTCAAATCTGCAGAAACTACAAAAATCTTTTATTTTATTTTATTTAGCAAAAATCTCACTTATATTGTAAATGTTACGAGCGCGCGCGGGCGCGGTCGTCTCGGGCGGGTGGTGAGCCCTTGGGCCACGGCAGGACCCCAGGAGGAGCCCAAGGCCACACCGTGGGAGGTGAGCTGAGCAGGCATGGTGAGCCAGGCAGGCAGGAACAGAAACAGGGAGTCCGGCCCTCAGCCGGACCTGCATGCCCATGGTAGCCAACACGGGGAAGTTGACAAGTGAACGGTCCTCCGACTGTTCCCGGCCCTTTCGGACCTGCCGCAGGGAACGGCAATGGGCAGCAGGCCGGACAGAGGCGAGGGCAGACAGAGTCCTTAGCAGAAGACATCAGACGGGGCAGAAGCAAGACGGAGACATCAGGTCAAGGGCTGAAGCGAGACACAGGAAAGGCCCAGGCGAGCAGGAACTCCGATGCTGGGATACTCACATCCGAAGCCCCCTCGGCTGGCAGAAGCTCAAGAGCCCGTGGGACGAATCCCTCCTGTTGGCCACTCCAGGGCCCAACAGGACAGAAGGCTCAGGAACCAGGTCAAGGCAGAGACAGGTAGACATCCGGACAAGGGCTGAAGCAGACACTGAAGACAGGGCTGGACGGGAACATTGCACTGTCCATCAGGGCGCCCTACTCAGCCCACCCGTGGGACTGAGTCGCGGACCACCCTGTCCCAGACGCGCCCTACTCAGCCTAGGAAGGCCGGTCGCGGACCACGCTGAGAAGGAGGGTGCGGGGAAGACCCAGGCGAGCAGGAACTCCGATGCTGGGATACTCACATCCGAAGCCCCCTCGGCTGGCAGAAACAGGAGCAGACATCAGGCAAGGACACTGGACTAGGAATCATGGAAGACCTGGATCAGCACGGTTACAGCCAACTGTAAGGCCTGATCAAGGCCGAAGACAAGCAGGAGTCGGAGTCACGGACCGGAGTCAAGGCAGGCTGAAGACAAGCAGGAGTCAGAGTCACGGACCGGAGTCAAGGCAGGCTGAAGACAAGCAGGAGTCGGAGTCACAGACCGGAGTCAAGGCAGGCTGAAGACAAGCAGGAGTCGGAGTCACGGACCGGAGTCAAGGCAGGCTGAAGACAAGCAGGAGTCAGAGTCACGGACCGGAGTCAAGGCAGGCTGAAGACAAGCAGGAGTCGGAGTCACGGACCGGAGTCAAGGCAGGCTGAAGACAAGCAGGAGTCGGAGTCACGGACCGGAGTCAAGGCAGGCTGAAGACAAACAGGAGTCGGAGTCACGGACCGGAGTCAAGGCAGGCTGACAACAAGCAGGAGTCGGAGTCACGGACCGGAGTCAAGGCAGGCTGACAACAAGCAGGAGTCGGAGCCACGGAGGACCTGGATCGGCAGGGTTACAGACTACTGTAGAGCCCGATCCGAAGGCCGAAGACAAGCAGGAGTCGGAGTCACGGAGGACCTGGATCGGGAGAGGCCACAGGCAACTGTGTAACCCAATCCGAAGGCCGAAGACAAGCAGGAGTCGGAGTCACGGACCGGAGTCAAGGCAGGCTGAAGACAAGCAGGAGTCGGAGTCACGGACCGGAGTCAAGGCAGGCTGAAGACAAGCAGGAGTCGGAGTCACGGACCGGAGTCAAGGCAGGCTGAAGACAAGCAGGAGTCGGAGTCACGGACCGGAGTCAAGGCATGCTGAAGACAAGCAGGAGTCGGCGTCACGGAGGACCTGGATCGGGAGAGGCCACAGGCAACTGTGTAACCCAATCCAAAGGCAAAGACACAGTGAACAGAAAGTCCTTAAATACTGGAGGTAGAGGGCAACTCCCTGGGAGGAGCTTGCCAGGACCGCCCACCGCTGGTCCTATAACTAGGGTAGAGAGCTGCGGGCCAGCCCCTAGGGAAGGGCGTCGCCCAACAGGAAGTCCAAACACTGAGGCTGCAAGCCACCGGCACAGCTAGGCCTCTCAGGCCCTGGAGCAAGTCCTGGATGATGCGCAGGCGAGGCCCTGGCTTCAGAGCGGCCTCTGGAGGAAGGTAAGAGACCTCCTGCAGCGCAGCAGCAGGGGGGATCGCAACAGTAAATACTAATCATAAAAATAACTAAGGCACCGTATACTACTTTTTCAAAAAATAACCACTGAATACTTAGCTTAATATCTGATCATAGGTATGTATTAGAAAAACCCAACATGTTCCATGTTTCGGTGAGTAAATCCTTCCTCAGGGGTTTTATATTATCATCATTAGCCATATGCTTATACTCAAAATGATAGATGTGTTCATGTCCCCAACACCATTGGGGTCTGATTCTTCCTGCTTCCTCCTGCCATAATCTCAACAACAATATTAGAGCCTACTCAGCCTGCTTCTGCCTGCCATGTTCCCAACAACAACATGGGGGCCTAACAAATCCTGCTGCCTCTTGCCATGTGCTGACCAACAACACTGAGGCATGACTCAGTCTGCTTCCTCCTGCAATGTCCCCAACAACAATGGAACCTGACATCTGTTTCTTCCTTCCATTTCCCCAACAAAAACACCTAGGGCCTTGTAAATCCTGCTGCTTCCAGCCATGTTCTTAACAACAACACTGGGGCCTGACAAATTTCTGCTGCCTTTTGTCATCTCCCAAATAACATTGGGGCTTGACAAATCTTGCTGTCTCCTGCCATGTCCCAACAAAAATACTGGTGCATGACTCAGCCTGCTTCCTCCTGCTATGTCACCAACAACATTGGAGTGTGACATAGCCTGCTTCCTCCTGCCCTTTCTTCAACAACAACATTGGAGCCTACTCAGCCTGCTTCCTTCTGCCATTTTCCATCAATAACACTATGACTCATCCTGCTTCCTACTGCCTGCTTCCTGCTTCCTACTGCCATGAACCAAACAACAAAACTGTAGCATGATTCAGTCTGATTCCTCATGCCATGTCCCAAACAACAACCCTGGGGCCTGATTCAGCCTATTTCCTCTTGCCATGTCTACAACGACAACATTGGGGCATGGTTTAGCCTGCTTCCTCCTGCCTTGTCCCCAACAGTACTGGAGCCTGACTCAGCTGCTTCCTCCTGCAATCCCCCCAAGAACAATATTGGGCCTGACTAAATTTGCTTCTTTCTGTCATGTTACCACCATAAAACTAGGACTTGGCAAATCCTGCTGCCTCCTGACATGCCCCCAACAACAAACTGGGGGCTTGACTCACTCAGCTCCTCCTGCCATGTTTCCATTAACAGCACTGGGGCGTAACTCAGCCTGCTTCCTCCTGCCATGTACTCAACTACTACACTGGGGACTGATTCAGCCTGCTGACTCCCTCCTTGTCCCCAAAAACAACACGGGGGCCTGACTCAGCTTACCTCATCCTGCCATATACCCAACAACAACTCTTGAGCTTGAGTCAGCCTGCCTCTTCCTGTCCTGTCTACAAAAACAATACTAGGACCTGACTTAGCCTGCTTATGATAACATAAGATATGCCATACTGGGTCAGACCAAGGGTCCATCAAGCCCAGCATCCTGTTTCCAATCCAAGTCACAAGAACCTGGCAAGTACCCAAACCTTTTTTAAATCCAGTAACTATATGCTGAATGAAAAAGAATTGTATTCACTTTGATTTAAATGAGCTACTTGCTAACTTCATGGAATACCCCCTAATCCTTCCATTATCTGAGAAAGTAAGAAACTGATTTACATAAACTTGTTCAAGTACGTTCATGATTTTTTAGACCTCTATCACATCCCCCCTCCCCCAGACGTCACTTTTCCAAACTGAACAGCTCTAACCTCTTTCGTATTCCCTCTTAGGGGAGCCATTTCATGCCCTTTACAATTTTGGCCTCCCTTCTCTGCACTTTTTCCAGTGCAATTATACCTATTTTGAGATGGGGCAACCAGAATTGCACACAATATCCAAAGTGCAGTCTCACCATGGAGTGATACAGAGACATTATGACATCCACCATTATATTTGCCATTCCCTTCCTAATAATTCCTAACATTCCATTTGCTTTTTTGACCACCATAGCACATTGAACAGATAATTTCAATGTATTATTCACTGTGATACATAGATCTTTTTCCTGGGTGGCAACTTCTAAGATAGAACCTAACCTTGTGCAACTACAGCAAGGGTTATTTTTCCCGATATGCATCACCTTGCATTTGTCTGCATTAAACTTCATCTGCCATTTGGAAGCCTAATCTTCTAGTCTCACAAAGTTCTCCCGCTTGAGATTAGCTAATCTGCATAATTATGGATCATGCTCAAATTTGATCACCTCACTAGTCATATCCTTTCCAGATTATTTATAAATATTTTAAAAAGCACTGGTCCAAGTACAGATCTCTGAGGTAATCCATTCTTTATCTTTTTCCACTGTGAAAACAGACCATTTAATCTTACTCTCTTTTTCCTGTCTTTTAACCAGTTTGCAGCCTACAAAAGGACATTGCCTCCTATCCCATGACTTCTTAGTTTTCTTAGAAGCCTCTCATGAGCGAGTTTGTAGAATGCTTTCTGAAAATCCAAATATACCACAACTACCGGTTCACATTAGTCCACATATTTATTCACCCCTTCAAAACAATGGAGGGGATTTGTGAGGCAAGAATTCCCTTTGGAAAATCCATGCTGGCTGTGCCCCATTAAACCATGTCTATCTAAACATTTAGTGATTTTATTTTTATAACAGTTTTCAAGATTTTTCCACAGTCTGTAGTCAGGCTTGCCCATCTATAGATTCCTGGATCACGTCTGGAGCTCTTTTTAAATATCGGGGATACATTGGCCACCTTCCAGTTCTCAGGTATAATGGATGATTTTAATGATAGGTTACAAATTAAATGTAATAGGTCCGATATTTCATTTTTGAATTCCTTCAGAACTGTGGAATGAATACCATCTGGTCCAGGAGATTTATGTTATGTTTTTGTAAGGATGTGAACCCTGGGCTGAGATGAGAGGTGTCTCCGCCCACAGGGAGGAGCCCTGTGGGTCTCACCATTAGTAGATGCGGTCTCAGCGGCATAGGACACAGCTGTATGGTAGAGACTTTATTATGAAGGAAGGAAAGGCAGAGCCCGCAGAGCAGGGTATGCCAGGAAGTCCCTTCAGAGAAGTAGAGATCCTCAGATGTGCAGATACGGTAGTGGCCAGCAGAGCAGGGTTTGCCGAGGGTGTCTTTACTGAATATGATGATGATGATGAGAAGACTGAGGTGCAGGAACCCAGAAGTGGATCTTGTAGCTGGTGTAGGAAATCCCTGCAGCTCAAGGTATACTGGAACAACTTCTACTGAAAAGAAAACGATAGTGGCCCGAGGCATGAGGTACACCTTAGAGAAGCTTCAGTAAAGCTAGTATCATTGTAGTAAAGTATTGACAAGTGGTGGTTCCATGAGAGGGTCCAGAGAAGTGAGTCAGGTAGATATCAAAGGCAGGAAGGAGCAGATATCCAGGAATGTGGAAGGGGCCCCGAGGAGCAGGTACCCAGAACGTCCACACACCAAGCGAGGAATCTGGAACGAAGTCCAAGAATGGAGTGGATTCAGCAATGAGGGAACTCCTTGCTAACTTGTAGCAGCAGAGGGCCAGTCAGCTTAAGTACAGCAGCAAGTAGACGTCATCTGGTGAGGATGACCCTGAGGTGTACAAAGGAGGCCCTTGTGTGTATGCATGCCTTAGGTGATTCCAGAGACAAGATGGTGGTCGGCAGCACCCACGCCATCCCGGGGTCACCAGGGAGGTTAGCGGTGGTTGGCAGAGGCCTCCATTCTTCCTAGGATTGACGGTGCAGGGAAAAAGGAGATGAGCATGAGAGGTCGCAGTCATCCGCAACCGATGGGCATAACAGTACCCCCCCTTCTTAGGGCCCCTCCCCGGGGGTTTTGGTTTCCTAGGATGTGACATGTGAAATTGTCTGATCAACTCCGTATCGAGGATGTTGCTTGCAGGTACCCAACTATTCTCCTCAGGTCCAAATCCTTCCCAGGATATGAGGTACTCCGCTTCTTCCATGTTTCCTTACATCAAGTGTATCTTCCACCTGATAAGTAATGTCCTCTTCTGCAGTGAGAGGTTGAGGTTCAGGTGTCTTCCTTGAGAATTCCGACAAGATGAGTGGTTTTAGAAGGGAGATGTGGAAGGCGTTGTGGATTCTAAGAGAGGATGGTAATTGCAGGCTGTACGTCAGAGCTTTCCAAAGTTGGTGTCGCAACACATTAGTGTGTCGCCTGCAGTGTGGAGGTGTGTCGCCCGGTCCGCAGGGCCGGGGGAAGCAGGGAACTATAGCTAGAAGATCGGCAGGACCGTGATGGAGCTTTACCTCACCACAGCCCAAAGAAAAGGGTCACATTCACTTCTCCTCCTTCCTGCCTGCGCAGCCCCGGAAGAAAAACATTGCCGGAGCCGTTTGGGCAGGAAGGAGGAGGAGCCGCTGAGGATCCCACTGTAGTTGCATTGGGAAAGGTTCAGAGAAGGGCAACCAAAAGAGATGGAATGGCTCCCCTATGAGGAAGAAGAGCATTAATGGGCCGCTGTGGATTCCACGTCGCAGTGGCCCGAGAAGAGGAGGAAACCCGATAGGGCCGCTGCGGATCCCACGTCACGGCCAGGGAAGATCAGAGCCACTGCAGAGACATCCTTCGGCAACCCGTGCAGAGCATCAGCATGTGCCAGTGAGAGCCTGTGCTTGAGCACGAGAGCATGTGGGAGTGAGAGAGCCTGTGTGTGTGAGAGTGAGTCAGCATGTGCACGAGAGAGACAGTGTGTATGTATGTATGAGAGAGAGCATGTGAGAGTGAGAGCTGTGGATGTGTGAAACTGCATGTGAGTGTGAGAGCCTATGTATGTGTGAGATAGACAGCGTGTGAGAATGAGAATCTGATTGTGTGTTTGAGGGAAGAAGACAGATGGAGAGAAAAGATATAGAAAAAAAAAGACCCTGTATAAGGAATTGGCAAAAAAAACAAGAAAGGGAAGGTGGAAAAAAAAGCCTGTGACCAACCGATTAGAAATCTAAGATCAGACAGCAAAGGTAAAAAAAAAATTACTTTTTAGTGATTGGCACATGTAATCTTTGGGAATGTGCAAGAGTAGCACTTTCTCTATGCCAATCTCACAATGTACCAGATCAGCATGGAGGAAGTGAAAGCCCGCAAATATTTATTATGAGATAGGTTGTGTCATGAAACATTTTATTTATGTATATATTTAAGGAAACATACATAAATTGTCGAAATACATTTTGTTCGTTTAACCTTTAACCTCTGGTTTGCTGGTAGACTGAATTACTGTGCCACAAAATTATGTTTGTCTAAAAAGTGTGTCACCAACATGAAAAGTTTGGAAAGCTCTGTGCTAGGGTGTCAGAGGAGAGGGGAGTCCTCTGAAGTGGGGCAAGTTGAGGGTGACTTGTCATCTAGTTTGGGGAATGCTCTCTTGAAGAGGAAAGCTTTTAGGGCTTTTTTGAAGAAAGTTCTTTCACAGAGACATCTTATTGCCTTAGGTAGGCTGTTCCTTAGGAGTGGTCCAGCAGAGAAGAAAGTGTGTTCTCTGGTTTCCTCAAGATGGGTGAGCTTTGTAGGTGGAGTTACTATCACTCTTAACTGAAGCCATTTGGGTAACCTTCAAGAGTGGCAATTAATACTCTTTAGAGAAAGCAGGGAGGCAATCTGCATGAAGTGACAATTACTACCAAAAGTAATTTGCTAGTCAGACTGTATGGACTAATTCAGTTTTATCTGCTGTCATTTACTATGTTACTATATTACTAAATAGCCTACATATGCTGGTTGGATCATGTAATGCTGATGTCTTCCCACTGTAATATCTGAGCATGTCCAAGAAGCTATGTATTTCCTCTCTAGTTCTTGCAGAGAAGGATGAGCTATTAGAAGCTCTCAGAAATTTGAAAACCTTATAAAGTTTGGGATTTGTCACTGGTAAAAGTTTACTTCTGCTTTTCTCTGTGCCACAGTGGTCTCACATTCTCACTGTGCCAGAAACAGATACAGTGTACTGCTGCTAAGTTAGATTTTTCTTCTCACTGGAGGAATATCAGGGTGGAAGACACTAGATAGTGTGAAGATTGGAGCTGTAAAAATGCTAGCAATGTTTTTTCATCTCTGTCTAGACACCAGTGAGGTAAACTGTAAACTCAGAGACTGAAGAGAAGAGTCTTACCAGGTTCTTTTTTGTGTGTGTGTAGTCAGTCAATACTACTGCACACAACACAGGATACATTTATGAGTATTTGTGTGTGAGAGTCAGTTCTCCATACAGTGAGTGTGCTATGAGTGGGGTATAGTTACAGTATAATTTGCAATATCCAAACCTCCAGTAAGTAGTGTAATTGAACAAAATTCATCATGTTAGAAAAGAGACGAGGAAGGAATGTGGCAGGGTTGACAGATTTGGAAGGGACATTAATAAAAAAGGCAGTCCTGCACCTAAATTGAAGAGGGACTATTTATGGTCCAGAATGGAAGGAGAGAAGACAGCTCTCCACTGCCTGCTCCTCTTCCTGTTTATTTGGAACAGAAAGTAAAGGTCTGTGAGTCATCCAAGACTGGCAGTATCAAGGTAGGGGCATGGACAGAGGCAGAAAAAGTGCAACAGCCAAAACCAGCTGCACACTCCTCTACATTGTTCACTGCTATTAAGGCAATGGAGGCATTATTTTAAAAAGTTGATTCTGAAGAAGAAACTTGTCTGGAATTCCATGAATCAGAAATGGAAGAGCTAGAAGCTGATGAAAGTTTGGGAGAAAGTCATAAGAAGTTAAGAATTGACCTACTGGGTCAGACCAAGGGTCCATTAAGTTCAGTATCCTTTTACCAACAGTATCAAATCCAGGTCACAAATACCTGGTAGAATTTCAAACAGTAGACAGATCCCATGCCACTAACACCCAGGGATAAGTAATGCCCTTTCCCAAGTCGATCTGGTTAACAGCTTATGGGCTTCTCCTCCAAGATCATGTCCAAACCTTTTCTAAACTCTGCTAAACTAGCAGCCTTTACCAATCTTCTGGAAATGAATTCCAGAGCTTAACTGTGCAATGAGTAAAAAAGAGAATTCCTCCAATTTGTTTAAAATGTGTTATTTATTAAATTTATGGAGCATCCCCTAGTTTTTGTATTATTTAAAAGAGTAAATAAAAGATTCACTTTTACCCATTCTATTCCACTCTTGATTTTGTAGATCTCTCTACCTTCTACTCTCCAAGCTAAACAGCCCTAACTTCTTTAACCTTTCCTCTCAAAGAAACTGTTGTTTTCACTTTATCATTTTGCTCAACTTTCCCTGTACCTTTTCCAGTTCAGCTGTATCTTTTTATGCACACGTTACTCAAGGTACATTTTCACCATGGCATAATACAGCATTATTATGATAGTCTCCATTTTATTCTGCATTTCTTTCCTAATTCCTAATATTCTGCTTGGTTTTTTGACTATTACAAAAATTAACAAAGGATTTCAAAGTATCGTCTATAATGATGCCCGGATCCTTTTCTCAGGTTGTAACTCCTAATATGTAACCTAACATTATGTAAGTACAATATGGGTTACCTTTCCTTGTGTGTTATAGATCTGCTCCCCCAGAGGGGAGGAGTTAGCAATCTGTTAGTGATCACCCTACCAGGAGGGCGGAGTTAGCAATCTGTTATGAATTAGGCTGCTGAGTTAGCAATCTGCTAGCGCTTACCCTGCCAGGAGGGCGGTTTGAGCAATCTGGTATCGATCAGCTTCTCTCAAGGGGAGGAGATAGCAGCCTGATAGGCTTGGCTCCTGTAGGAGAAGGAGTTTAGCAATCTGTTACAGATCTTGCTAAGGAGTAGCAATCTGTTAGTGCTCTGCTCCCCCAGAGGGAAGAAGTAGCAACTGTTATGCTTTGTTCCTGTAGAAGATGAGCCAGCAACCTGTATGATCCCCACGGGGAGATAGCTATCTGATATGGATCAGCTTCTGCAGAGAGAGGAGTAATAATCTGATGTGGATTGGCTCCCACAGAGTGGCAGTTGATAATACTGCTCTATTAGTGTAAGGAGTAACACTTAGTAGAATAGTGAATCCCTGGGCCAATGGCAGATGACAGCGCCCTCAAGTGGAGATCCTGAAAGGGACCACCGGCTAGGCTGGAGTACTGAGACAAACACAGATAGTTCTTTATTAGACTGGAAGTAGAACCACCAGAGGTGGCAGTAGTGAGTTGATGTGCCCGGCAGGGCTGAAGTCCCTCTGATACTGGAACTACGATCTCTGTCTTGCTGAGCTGTAAGGAGAGACTATAGGTAGTGAGAAGACAGGGTATGCTGGGCATAACCAGTAGAGATGTGCTTCGTTTTTTTCTACCGGGTCGTTTTTTGACTCGGATACTTCGTGGTAAAATTTGGGTTTTCTCGTTTAGTTTTTTGAAAAACGAAACGAGGAAACCCGAAACCGGGCCAAAAAACGAAGCGGGAAATGAAGCTAAAAAAAACCCCACCCCAAGCATTTAAAAGCATTTTTGAGCATACATACAAACTCCCCCCCCCCATCCCGATCCCTCCCGAAGACTTACGAACATCCCTGGTGGTCCAGCGGGGTCCCAGGTGCCATTTGTTCCTCCGTGCACATGTGCGACATTGTCAGCCTTGCTCCTCAAAATATTGCCAAACAGCCTCTGAACTACTATGTCACAGGGGCTACCGGCGCCATTGGTCAGCCCCTGTCACATGGTAGAAGAACCGACCAATGGCGCCGAAAGCCCCTGTGACATAGTATTGGCAAAGGCTATTGGCGCCATTTTGATTTCTGGCAGCCGACAACAAAATCGCTCCCGGACCCCCGCTGGACCCCCAAGGCTTGCCAATAATCCCTGGGGGTCCAGCAGGGGTCCGGGAGCGATTTTGTTGTCGACTGCCAGAAATCAAAATGGCGCCAATAGCCTTTGCCAATACTATGTCACAGGGGCTTTCGGCACCATTGGTCGGTTCTTCTACCATGTGACAGGGGCTGACCAATGGCGCCGGTAGCCCCTGTGACATAGTAGTTCAGAGGATGTTCGGCACCATTTTGAGGAGCAAGGCTGACAATGGCGCACATGTGCACGGAGGAACAAATGGCACCCGGGACCCCGCTGGACCACCAGGGATGTTCGTAAGTCTTGGGGAGGGATGGGGATGGGGGGGGGGGGTTGTATTATAGGTAATCTTAATGTTTGGGGTGGTTTTTAAATTGGAAAAAAAAATTGCCTCTCTCCCCATGCAAACCCGAAAAACGGATTTTCCCCGAAGTTCGGTGAAAATCCTTTTCAGGTTTTGGGGCCCCCGAAACACGACGAACTAGGCAATTTCATTGTAATTGCACATCTCTACAGTGGTAGATGATACACTCACAGTTGTATATATCTGAAATGTCTTCTTATGCAACAGAGAGTCTTCAATATTCAGGAACAGGAGCAGCAGGTGAGTACTGGTTCCTATAGGCAGTCTGAAATAGAACTCACAATGACTGTGTATGGGATGGCTTCTGGAATAGAAGAGAGGCTAGAAGAGATTTAGGAACATAGGCCCTCATGGAGCGAGTATCGGTTCCTATCTGTTAATCTGTAATAGTAATCCATAAGATATAGGTATGCAATATCTTCTGAGGAAGAAGAGAGTCTGAGAAAAGTATTAGGTAGGCCCTTGTGGAGCAAGTACCGGTTCCTATCTGCAATCTGCAATGGTAACTCACAATCTCCGTACCTGCGATAACGTCTTAGAAGGGAGCCTTAGAGTTTAGGAACAAGGGCCCTCGTGGAGCGAGTACTGGTTCCTGTCTGTAATAGGACTCACTGTGGTCACGTCTGCGATCGCCTCTAGGCAATAGGAGTCTTCTGAGTCTTCAGGAATGTAGGCCCTCGAGGAGCGAATACCGGATCCCGTCCAACAATCTGAAATCAAGAAGAGAGAGAGCGGAGCCCCCGAGGAGCGGGTACTCCTGGTAAGTTTTAAAAGGCCAAGCAATGGAGAAAGACTTCCCCTTGCTGACTAGGAACATAGTTACAAGTAGCATGGACCAGTGGCGTAGCCACGGGTGGGCCTGGGTGGGCAGGTGCCCACCCAACTTAGACCCAGGCCCACCCAACTGGCACCGGAACTGCAAGGCTGTCGCGGGATCCCATCCCCGCGACAGCGAACAAGAGAACCCACGCCTCGCGCGCCATCACGGCACACACGGGGAAGCACTGCTGCGGCCGTATGGCCAACTGGTCTTCCTGTTGAGGGGGGGAGCGGAAGCGCCGCGCGCAGCTTCCGCTTCCTCCCCCCAAAGCAGGAAGATCAGCTGCCTCTCCTGCTGCCACCGGCCTCCTGCTATCTTCTTCGGGCGTCGGGCCGTATGGTCCGCCGATCTTCCTGGGGGGGGGGAGGGAGGAAGCGGACGTTGTGCGCTGCGCTTCCGCTCCCCCCCCCCCCCGACAGGAAGTTCGGCGGGCAGTACAGCCTGACGCCCGAAGATAGCAGGAGGCCGGTGGCAGCAGGAGAGGCAGCTGATCTTCCTGCTCTGGGGGAGAAAGCGGAAGCTGTGCATGTGCTTGAATGTGTATGTGTGGATGAGAATGGGAGTGTGTGTGGGTGAAAACTGGAGCCTGGGTGTGTATGTGGGTGAGAATGGAAGCTTGAATATGTGGGTGAATGGGAGCTCGAATGTGTGTATGTGTGGTTGAGAATGGGAGCCTGGGTTTGTGGGTGGGTGAGAATGGGAGCTTGAATGTGTGTATATATGGGTGAGAATGAGAGCCTGGGTTTGTGTGGGTGGGTGAGAATGGAAGCTTGAATATGTGGATAAGAATGGGTGCTTGAATGTGTGTATGTGTGGGTGAGAATAGTACCTTAAATGTGTATATGTATGGATGAGAATGGGAGCTTTAATATGTGTGGGTGAGACTGGGAGCATGGGTTTGTGGGTGAGAATGGGAGTCTGGGTTTATGTGTGTGGGTGAGAATGGGTGCCTGGATGTGCGTCTGTGTGTGCATAAGAATATAAGCCTGGGGAGGGGTGAGAAAGTGAGAACTTGAATGTGAGCTTGTGGGGGGGGGGGAGAGCATATGAGAGTGAGAGCTTGAGTGAGTGAGAGGGAGTCTGTGAGAGAAAGCGTGTATGTGTGTGTGTGTGTGTGTGGTGTGTGTGTGTGTGTGTGTGTTGGAAGGGAAGAAGACAGTAATAGAAGAAAGACACTGAAAAGGAATTAGGAAATGAGCTATAAGGGAAAAAATGGGAAAAAGAGACCAGGACCAACTGATTAGAAAAATACAAAGATCAGACAACAAAGGTAAAAATATATATCTATATTTTGAGATGTTAGCAATTTAAATATAAGCAACACAACCGCTCTCTCAAAATTTATGGACAGGTAGGAGCCGTGTATAAAATCGTAATAATAAGAAGACTAAAGTACCACAAATCACCGTGAATTATGTTTGTATCATTAAGTAAACCTCATACTTAGGCGTAGATGTGAATGCTATGCTGCATAATTTGGCATTATTTATCAGTAAAAAAACAACTAGTAGACCTGCATGCCTACAGCCCACCCATGTTAACCTTGTGCCCACCCAAAAAATCAATTCTGGCTACGCCACTGGCATGGACTGCCGAAGCAAGTCCCATTGGAGTTCCTTGCTAACTCATTTGTAGTTAGCAAACAAAGACCTTTTAAATTGAAAATGGATGACGTCACTACGGGGGGATGCCCCCGAGTTTCGCGCCCTTGCTGGTACAAAGTCTGGAGCGCGCATGCGCCCTTACGTCATCAGGAACATGGCAGATCCGTAGCGTCAGGCCAGCCCGGGGATACCGGGACCAAGAGTCGGGGAGAAGCTGCGGCTGCATCTGTCCGTCTGAGCCGAAGGAAGTCGCCACAAAGGTAGAGAGGGTGGAGCAAGGGCGAGAATAGGCACGAACGCAACATTATGTGCATCACTTTACACTTGTCCACATTAAATTTCAACTGCCATTTACATGCCAAATCTGCCAGTTTTGCAAGGTCTTCCTGCAATTTCTCACAAATCTGCTTATGATTTTACTATTTAGAATAATTTTCTGTTATATGCAAATTTGATCACTCACACATCTTAGCTTCTAGTTCAGTGATTGAGGAGATAGATGATGATACTCACAGTGATGAAAGAAACCCCCAGCAAGGCAGGGAATGTGAGCAACACCCATGCATATTTTGCTTGGGTCCTCATATCCAGGACAAGCATCAGCCTCCAGGGGTATATTAACATTTATTAAAATGTGTTAATTGCCTAATACTAAAAATAGGTCTAGGCAATTACAATCAAACATGCATAAAATTAAAACAATACAATAAAGTATAAAACATTATAAAAACAAAATGGTACATATTAACACAATAAAAATGGCTTTATGACATTACATGTAAGCCAGTTTAAAAAGAAAGGTCTTTAACAAACCTCTGAATGTTTTAAAGGAGTAGCCTAGTAAAACATTTTAAATTAAGACTTACCTGATCCTGGAGGGCCACAGTTGCATCCAGAAGGATCCAGAGTAATTGTGGCCGGTAATGAGAAAACCAAAGGCAGTGACAGCAGCAGGGCAAGGTCTGAAAACAGCACTCGGTCATGCTATGAAGGACTGCCAGAGGCTAAAGGGCAGAACCACTCCAAAGAAGGGCAGAGACCTGCAAATAAAAGAAGAGAAAATGAATTCAGTTCAGAGAAAGAAGATAAAAAAAGACAACCTGATACCAACAAACTTCCTCACATCCCCTCGCAGATTAAGAAGGTGGCACAGGGGAAGAATAGAACATACAAGAAAAAGAAAAATAAACCTCTGCAATGTTGGGAAGAGAGACATGAGCTTGCAGAATACCAGGAAAAGAGGGCCAGTAAATATAGCAGCTACTCTAATTTCAGAATAAAAAAAAAAGAACAAAAAAGCTTTAAAGCAATCAAACATGAAACGTGTTATGACTGAGCCGAAAATAAAGAAACAGGCAGCTGGCTGAGACACTGAAGCTGTGAAAGGAGAGATGAAACAACTGGAAGAAGGGTGTGACCACTGCAATAAAAAAAAAAATCAGAGATGACATTAGAAAAAAAAGAGAGGCCACGAAAAAAAGAAAAAAAAAAAAGCTGGCTAGAAGAGCAGAGACTTTTGATACAGGAAGAAACCCAGACCTGTCATTCCAAAGAGATGTTAGATCGCTGCTTTCATCTTGGTGCACCACTATGATATGAGTCAGAAAGTTACCTGGAACTGCAGTGCTGAATGCGGCAGGCTGTGATATTGAGCACAGGAGGAATGGAGGGAAAAATGCAAAGTGCTGCAGGTGGCAACTAGGGCAGGGCGGCAGGCAAGTGGTGCCAGATGGGAGGAGCACATGCACGATCTGGCTCCCAACTATGAAGATCTGCTCTGAGATATGTTGTTGAGGGGAGAGAGACCCCACAGTCCCAGAGATGCTGCACTGACTTTTCTCTCCCTTCTATAGGAGAGAGCCGCGATTGCATAAGCTGGCTTCCGGACCAAGGAGGGTAGCAGCTGGGGAGCACATACAGTGATTGGGAACACAGAGATGCAGGGAGCCCCAGAAAGACAAGAGACCATGCCAGAGAGTCCCAAATGCCAGAAGAAGGGCCATGAAATGAAAGGGAGTCATCAGAGTGAAAGTCAGATAGTGTTCTAAGGAGGTCATTTATCAAAGTGCTATATGGTGTTTTCGCATGCGTTAAGCACCTTTAACGCATGGTATGATGCAAATCAGAAAAAGGGGAGGAGTTTGTAGCCAAGGGGCTGGCTTTGCAATTTTGTGAGGCCATATTGCACAGCTATAATGTGGATTTTTACTACACCTTTTTCAATTGTGTTAAGCTGTGTGATATGACTTTATTGTGCTTTGTGATGTTTTTCAAATAGTGTTTTTTGTATTTAAGCTGCTGGAGAGCCAGCCTAGCTATCAGGGTGAGAGAGAGAGAGCGAGAGACGGCCACTGTCACATGGTAGGAGCAATGGACGGCCAGTGCCATCTTGTGCTCCTACCATGTGACAGGGGCCAACCAATGGCACCAGTAGAGCCTGTGACATAGTAAGATCAAAGGCTATCGGCACCTTTTTGAATGCAGGCAGCTGACGGCGCGCCATTTTGAATACAGGCAGCTGATGGCTCGAGTGCAGGAGATGATCCAGGACCCCGACTGGACCACCAGGGACTTTAGGCAAGTCTTGGGGGGGTCAGGAGGGTGGGGGGTTGTAGTTAATTAAATTTAAAGGGAATGAATGCCGAATTCAATGTATTAATGGATCGGGCTTTCCCCCCCATTGACCGAATGCAACGTATCTGGGCCCCAATGAATATGTATCCTGAATCCAACGAATACTTTCCGGCTGAACATCCCTACCATCTAGCCGGTAGTGTGTTTCTTCTACCAGAGGGGGGTGATCCACAAAGCCTACTAAACCTTTATGAACAAAGACTGATTTACCACTTAAACAGTATACAGCCTACCAGTTTAATAGAAACATAGAAACATAGAAATGACGGCAGAAGAAGACCAAACGGCCCATCCAGTCTGCCCAGCAAGCTTCACACACTTTTTTCTCTCATACTTATCTGTTTCTCTTAGCTCTTGGTTCTATTTCCCTTCCACACCCACCATTAATGTAGAAAGCAGTGATGGAGCTGCATCCAAGTGAAATATCTAGCTTGATAAGTTAGGGGTAGTAGGGGTAGTAACCGCCGCAATAAGCAAGCTACACCCATGCTTATTTGTTTTACTCAGACTATGTTATACAGCCCTTATTGGTTGTTTTTCTTCTCCCCTGCCGTTGAAGCAGGGAGCTATGCTGGATATGCTTGAAGTATCAGTTTATTCTTCTCCCATGCTGTTGAAGCAGAGAGCCATGCTGGATATGCATCGAAAGTGAAGTATCAGGCACATTTGGTTTGGGGAAGTAACCGCCGTAACAAGCCAGCTACTCCCCGCTTTGTGAGTGCGAACCCTTTTTTCTTCTCCCCTGCCGTTGAAGCAGAGAGCTCTGGTGGATGTGTGTAGTATCAGTTTTTTCTTCTCCCCTGCCGTTGAAGCAGAGAACTATGCTGTATATGCATAGAAATTGAAGTAACAGGCTTATTTGGTTTGGGGTAGTAACCGCCGTAACAAGCCAGCTACTCCCCCCTTTGTGAGTGCAGATCCTTTATTCCACATTTCCTCTTGCTGTTGAAGCTAGAACGATGTTGGAGTCACAGTAAGCATGTGTACGTTTATTGAATAAGGGTATTGTCTCCAGGCAGTAGCCATCATTCTGGCGAGTCACCCACTCTTCATTGGCGGTCTCTTGACTTTATGGATCCACAGTGTTTATCCCACGCCCCTTTGAAGTCCTTCACAGTTCTGGTCCGGAAGGGCATTCCAAGCATCCACCACCCTCTCCGTGAAGAAATACTTCCTAACATTGGTTCTGAATCTTCCTCCCTGGAGCTTCAAATCGTGACCCCTGGTTCTGCTGATTTTTTTCCTAAGGAAAAGGTTTGTCGTTGTCTTTGGATCATTAAAACCTTTCAAGTATCTGAAAGTCTGTATCATATCGCCTCTGCTCCTCCTTTCCTCCAGGGTGTACATATTTAGATTCTTCAATCTCTCCTCGTACGTCATCCGATGAAGATCCTCCACCTTCCTGGTCGCCCTTCTCTGTACCGCTTCCATCTTGTCTTTGTCTTTTTGTAGATATGGTCTCCAGAACTGAACACAGTACTCCAGGTGAGGCCTCACCAAGGACCTGTACAAGGGAATAATCACTTCCCTTTTCTTACTCGATATTCCTCTCTCTATGCAGCCCAGCATTCTTCTGGCTTTTGCTATAGCCTTGTCGCATTGTTTCGCAGACTTCATATCATTAGACACTATCACCCCAAGGTCCCTCTCCTGCTCCATGCACATCAGCCTTTCCCCCCCCCCCCCCCCCCCCCCCATCGAATACAGTTCATTCGGGTTTCCACTCCCCATATGCATGACTTTGCACTTCTTGGCATTGAATCTCAGCTGCCATATCTTCAACCACTCTTCCAGTTTCCTTAGATCCCGTCTCATTCTCTCCAGTCCTTCCGGCGTGTCCACTCTGTTGCAGATCTTAGTGTCATCCGCGAAAAGACAAACCTTGCCTTCTATCCCGTCTGCAATGTCGCTCACATGCTGCCATTGAATGGTACACAATTATCTGAGTAACGCAACTTTGTTCTGAGTCGTAGTAACACTTGACATCGGACTTTGATTGTATGTGTATTTTCTTAATTAGTGTTAGTCCCTTTAAAAATGGCACATATGTGGCTCCTCTGCTAGAAGAAACACACTACCAGCTAGATGGTGAAATGCCGCTGAAGCTATAAATCGTTAGTACGGAATTTCTTTGTGTTTGTTCAATTGAGAAACTTTTCTAAATTGTTTATTACATATTTTACAGATATTTTCAGCCCCATGAAGAAGGCGGATGCCAAAACACAGACCGTGTTGGGCAGTTTCATTTGCAGCCTCTCAATATGCTGAGCTTACAAGTGTTTCTCCGACTTCATTAAGCTGCTTTGATATTTAACAAAAAGCAATGAATAGTATCTTCTATAAACCCAAATGATTGGTTTTGAATTCACAATGCATTCAAAAAATTCATTTATGTCCTAGGATTTGAATATTGGCAGATAAAAAGTAATGCTAAATAGTAGGGATGTGCAGCATTTTTATGATGAATTAAAATATCGTACGATATTTCTTAATTCGTCATATATCGGCAAAATCGATATATTGCTAAAAAAAAATCGCATTTTTGCTGAATTTTCATGAAAAATCATTTTTCAGGTTAGTGCGCGCTAACTCTTGTTAGTGCGCGCTAACTCTTGTTAGCGCGCACTAACAAAAAACATTAATTTTTGTTACTTTTTGTTAGTGCGCATTAAGCCGAAAAATGATTTTTTACTAAAAAAAAAAATGTCGATTTGCCGAAAAACAAGATTTTCCCGCAGCCATATGAACTCAAAAGCGCAAACGATAAGGAACCCGATGCACATCCCTACTAAATAGCTTTTACGATGATGCCCATGTATGAGGTCTATTAAATAATACAAAACATTTATCAACAATGGTGATTGATTATTTCTAAATGAAAAAGGTACCTCAACCTTTCTTTTGATGTCCATACATAGATGGCATTTACCTCACCTTAAATTTTTCAGAGATTGTTGGTGACTTAATTATATGCCATGTATTTGTATTTTTATTGTACACCGCCAAGTTTGATCCCAGATTGATGATATATAAATAAACAATAACAATATTAACTAATGGTAAGCATTAATTAAAGCAATGCAACACTGTTATTGGCTGTTTTATTAATTAGAAAAAGGACAGACAAATTAAATTTTATTTTAATTTAGTTAGAATATATACAATTTCAATAAGTCACCACAGAGACACATGATAGGGAACACAACTGATTTAGCTGTTGGACGATCCAGGAGTAATATAGGGAGACAGTTTTCCTTTTTTTAGTTGTTTAAAGGATAGGTTTAGGGAGAAGAAATCAAGAAGCAAGAAAGAAGAAAAAGACAAAACTGGCCAGCAATGAAAGAGAAAGACAAGAACAGATAAGTGAGACTTATACACACGGACATACATAGACAAGAATTTAATACAAACAAGACCTGAATTCTAGTTTTGTGAATAACAAAATAAAAGGAAAAGACAGAGTAAAGAATATTGAAAAGAAACATAGAAATAAAAAACTGCATACTTACCAAGAGATTCATCACGGGGAGATTACTTTGTTAGCTAAAGAAATGAAAGGTGACACAGAGTATCTATTGAATAAATAAGAATTATATAATACTTTTAAAAGATGTATTATTAAATATAATTACTTATCTGATATCATTCTTTATGGTATAGATTTGATTGAAGCTGTCTAGAGTTAAAATAAAACCCTGATGAATAAGATACATATAAAAATTGATTGGTTTTACTTCAAACATAATATTAAGTAAGTTCTGCACAAAAAAACCCAACAGAATTTCTGAATTTATTTTGTCAAAGTTATTGCATTTATTTTTCAACTGTAAACTGTACTTCTGTATGTTAATCATCTAATACTACTTGCTGCCATGACTGCATTTATACCACTCAGCCACAAGGAGTCTACACAGAAGTGGGTTTACACAAGGATGAAGTGAAAGGATAATAGAAGGATCGCTGATCTGCAGGTACCTTAAAGAAGGAGAAGTGCATTTTGCTCAGGGTATTCACTGCAGGAGGATATTAGTCAAATGAAGCAAGTGGGGCACCTCTCAAACATTGGTGCACAACATCATCTACAGGAGCGGCACCAGCTAGCACTGGCATCAAGGGAGGTTGGCAGTACCAGCCTGGGGACCTGCTTTGCCTCTCCAATTAAAAGCCAGGGGAAAGGGATTGAAAATTGGAAGACTTTTGCCCAAGCTGATCCCACAGCCTCTTACACCAGTCATGTGACAGCCCAGCAATCCCCAACCATGTATCTGAAGCAATGGGGTGGTGTTCTGTAACACTGTCACAGGGAAAAGGCAGGGAGCATCTAAAATACTAATGAGGAGCATTGAGGAAATGATTGTCCTTGATGGTTAGCTTCTGCAGGTAGTGGAGAATATGGGCTTTAAGTGTCTGCTGCATGTATTAGCTCCCAACTACAGAGCACTGTTCAGGACTACATTTAATAGGAAGGTCATCCTCACCCTGTGCAACTATTGTCGTAGTCACATGCAGGCGTAGCTGGCTAAAGTAGGGGGAGTAGTGTGCCTTTCCCTAGCAATATCTGGACCAGCATGAATGCTATGCTCATTTACTTCTCTCTGATGGCACACTGGTGGAACCTGGCTGAGTCAGGGGCTGTAACAGATCTAGAAAGGATGGAGCATTGATGCATAGACCCCATATCTAGTACAATATTCTATCAGCCATAAGAAAGATGCTGGAGAGGTGTCAACTAGACCAGAGAGGCACGAGTCTTTGTGACAGACTCTGGATCAAATATAGTAAAGGCAATAGATGATGGGGGCTTTTAGCATATCTGTTGCTTTGCACTTTGAGGGATGCCCTGGGGCTGGAGACCAAGGATGATGGGAATGTATTCTCTAATAACCAAATAGAGAGATACAGGAAATAGCATGACTTTTCCATTGAAGCATGAAGGCAGGGCAGTTTCTCCACAAGAAGCAGACAAAATTTGGGATGTCTCATAAGCATCTGATTCAAGTTGGAATTCCATGACGCTGCATCATGATCTGTCTCTGGAAACAGAGATAGGTGTGCATTGCCCCCTGGAACAAATCTTGAAGCCCTTCAAGAAAGAATGTCACAAAGGATCTGACTTCTAGAAGTTCCACCCTGGGCAGGACCATCGGTATAATAAATATTCTGGAGGAAAAGTTAAAAAGTTTTCATGAGCAAGAGGTAATGGAAGCAAAGTTGTTGAGGTTTGTTGTCTCCTTGCAGTAGCAGGTGCAAGACAGACTAAAATATCTCACAAAAAGCAACACATACATGCTTCTTACACTTTGTGATCCACGCGTGAAAGGGAGTCTCACCCTCCAGTCCCAGCATCTCACATTCGTGAAGGAGATACTGGTAGCTAAGGTAAGTGAGGTGAGCAACAGAGGCACAGTAAGGATGTAGTACAGCAAAGAGTCGCCATCTCAAAAAGCACTGCAAAAGCATTAGCAGCACCTGTTAGCTAGCACTTCCTGCCCCATCTCAAGACGCCAAAGCCACTTTGCTTGCAAAGAACTATTTTCTCTGACACAGGTCATAGTAGCAGCTGGCAAGAAAGACCTTTGACCCAACTCTAGCAAAGGAGAAGATGGATACAAATACAATGGTACATTGGGCAAACAAATCTGCAGTCTGGCCAGACCTAGCCAAGATGGACTAGTGCTATCTTTACTGCTCACCAATTAGTGTACCCAATCAATGCGTCTTCTCAATGAGAGGGAACATCATGAACCCTTGTCACTCAAGGCTGACACCATAGTTGATGGGAAAACTGGTCTTTTTGAAAGTCAATCTGCCTTTGCTTGGCTTTCCAGAATTTCCATGTAAGTAGCAAAATGACTGAAAGCACCTTGAAGGCTTTGCTATTTTTAATTTATTGCTTTTCACTTGTTTATTAAAAAAAAAAAAAAAGGTATTTTAATTTACTATTTACTGGGTTATTATTACTGCTTTTTTTTAAAGAGAGGAAATTTTGCTACTGTTAGATATATTTTACTACCTTTAGGTTTAGAAGTTCAAATGGGAAATTTGTTTGAACTCTGCCATTTCAAGCAGCTTGTTAGCTATGTTAGTATTAATTGTATTTCCTGATAGAATACACTTCCAGTGTTTTCATCAGAGTAATGCTAGAAAAGCCTTAAATTGTTTTGTACTGCAAAATTGGGATTCACATAGAGACCCCCGATTCAGGTACTAATTGGGTGGGAGGGTGGTGACATGGGCTGGTTGAGGGGGAGGAGGGGAAAGAGGTGGCAAACTGTTCAGGTCTATTTAGCAAGGGGGAGGGCTTGAGGGCCAAAGCTGGGGCCAATTTCTTATAAATGTATACATTTCAAGAGGTGGAAGGGATCCTGCACAGTGGGTGGGCTTGAACGTTTGTGGTGGGGAGTAAGAATCAGGCTGGGAGACCCGCATCTGCCTTTCTTTTTCTTTATTTAAAGAGTTCTACTTACCTGCATATCTTTTGAAGATATCCAATTAAGTGGCTAGTTATGCCACCACACAAGGCCAGATAACTTTAGGCCTAACAGGCCAGTTAGGGTTAAAATACCCAGCTATATGTAGCATGGTAACTTTAGACTTGTATATTCAGTGAGAAATTTATACTGCTGAATATATGTGACAAGTTATCCAGCTAACTTTAGCCAAATAATTTCTCCACTAACTAGCTTACTGAATTTTAACCTCAAAAAGGTTAGAGCAGTGGGCTTTGATCCAGGGATACCAGGGTTTAAATCCAATTGCTGCTCCTTGTGACCTTGGTCAAGTAATTTAATCCTCTGTTGCCTCAGGTACAAATTTACAAGGTTATTCATCAAATTGCATAAGGGTGTTATCGTGAGCGTTAGTAATGCCTGTGATTAAAAAAATGCAACATGAAATGCATCTGCAAATTTTAATCAAAAGGGAGAGGTTTATGAAAATGAGAGGTGTTTAACACTGTATGCAATAGCATAACACATAAATGCCAAGAGAGAGAGAAAGAGAAAAGAGCTTTGGGGAGGTTGTACATATTAGTCAACTATTTATACCATTGTAGGAGGGTCAGTTAGTAACTCGAGGTGAGGTTTTGATGGTGGTAAAGGGTTTGGGGGTCAGTTTTACATGCACAGTCAGATATACGAACAGCATGGTACACAGTTCAGATTTGATGTGATTTGGAATGTGGAAAGGTACACAAAGATGAGATTTGTACATTGTACTCTCGACCTAGTTTGATGTACTCTCTACCTGCCATCAAGCTAGGTTGAGATGTACAAATCTCACCTTTGTGTACCTTTCCACATTCCAAATCACATCAAACCTGCACTGATGTGTACTGTGCTGTTCTTACATCTGACTGTGCATGTAAAACTGCCCCCCAAACCCTATACCACCATCAAAACCTCACCTCGAGTTACTAATTGACCCTCCTACAATGGTATAAATAGTTGACATATAAGAACTTTATAAAGAATCTCTCTCTCTTTCTCTATCTCACTCTCAACACACATTGCATTAAAATACCCATGCAAAGGTAAAATAGCACCAATTGCTGTATCTCAAACATTTCCCTTATGCCCTTTTTTATCATGGGCGCTATTCATGTGAAATTTATGGCAAAATGATGAATCTAGGTCTTAGATTGTCAGCCCTCGGGGGGACAGAAATAATGACAGTACTTGAACGTAATCCGCTTTGAAGTGCTGAAAAGTGAAATAGAAGTATAAATAAAAAATAAAAAATACATGAATAAGCATATTGTAATGAAGCCAATAATATAGCATACACTAGAAATGGAGGAAGGTCTAAGAATCTCTCTAAAGAGGATTTATTTGGTGTTATTAACATTCTGCAGTGCCTCTCACTAGTATTTTTTGGAATCCATGATATATTTTTTTATTTGACTGCTGCACTAAATCTCCAAGGGAGAGTTAATTGAGACCAAAATGATTACGATCCACTTTGATGTCTTAGATGTTCTCACTATTTTGAACATCAATATGAAAAAATATAAAGGTGCTGTGTTGAACCCCAGCAGAAACCTCTCTTAGCATCATATTGATGCATGCGTGAGTACAGCATAAACAAATGAAAATTGAATTCAAGGAAGTAGAATTGTATGTGTTTTAGTTTGTATAGTTTTTGAAAATCATTACATGCAAGAAATACTTCTTACATTGTAAAGAGGGCAAGCTGTTTACATAACCATACAAAATTCATTACTTGAAAACTACCATTAATTAGCTCCCCTTTCACTCAGTTCATGCCTACAAGATAATTGGGGAGGTTCACAAGAGGATTAGAGACTAAGAGTGTGCTGAATCCTTATTTATCAAAACACAAGGAACCTATGACAACAAGACAAGCATAGAATAATATTAAGCTCTCAAGACTACAGACATGCAAGGCAGAAAAATTAAAAGTAAACAGCACCAGGCAATAATTTAATTAAAGAACTAATAACCAATTAGCTATTCAGGCTTCATTATTGTAGATGATCCAAGGTTGAATGCAGTACCTAGCTGATGAAAAATCATTAACCTGATCATGATCATGAAATATACAGAATATTTGATTATAAATAATGATGCATTGACTTAGATCTGTACCTATCTCTTAAATTTCCTGGTTCCTAGTGCCAAGGTAAGGGGATAGGACAGTTAATTGTAAGGACCTGGATAGGATTGCATTTTTATTTTGCCTGTCATTTTTAGAGGGGAAAGGTAGAAGTTTGTAAAAGTAATTGTGTGCTGTACACTTTTTAATAATATCCAAGGTAGGGAATGTTTACTTATCCTTTTATTTTGCTTTGCTAGCAAATCAGTTTAATTAGCTTGCGAAAGAATTTTGGTGTAAGGGAGTTAGTGTTGCGATCCTGCCCGCGAGGAGCGTGGGCAGGCTCTTACCTTCTCACAGCCAGTCGGGCTGCTGACGCTGCTGCTTCTCTTTCCCTGAATCAGCTGGGGCCGTCCCCGCAGCTGTTGCCATGCGGCCGGCTCCTCTGCTGCTGTTTCTGCCTTTCCCCCATGTGCTGCTGCGATCCCGGGACCTTCAGCCAGCAGGGAGGCCGTCCCTGTCGGTCCCTGCTTCAGCCCGGGTCCTTGCCTGGCAGGGAAGCCGTCCCTGCCGGTGCCTGCAGCCTGCTACAGCTCTCTACTCTGCCTGCTGTCTTACCTCTCCTCCTGGGGCTGTCTTCATGGCATGAAGCCGTTCCTGCAGTCAGCACTTCTCCTGCTTCAGTCCTTGCAGCTCTTGGTTCTCCCTGCAGCCAGCTTACCTCACTTCTGCCTTCCTGCTTCAGTCTTCGCGGCTGGGAGCCGCTAAAGCAGCCTGCCACCTCTTTACCTTCAGGGCAGGGCTGCTCCACTCCCTGCCTGGCTTCCTTGGATTCTCCACGTGGCTGGGAGGACGCCACCAGCTTCCAGCTTTCTCTCCAGCTTCCTAGGGCGTGGGCGCGCGCCTCTCTACTCCTCTTCAAGGGCCAGGCAGGTGTGGCCCCCTGCTGACCCCTCCCTGGGCGTTGTCCACCTCAGCTCTACTAAAGGGCTCAGCATTCAGTTTGTCTTTGCCTTCGCAAGGAGTTGGTCACTCCTGGGATTCTACCATCCTTGCTCCAGGAGTTGGCCGTGGTCCAGCCTTCTGCAAGATCCAGTGTTGCTTGTTCTCTGTCGGAGCTCCTCGTCCTGTCTTGATGTCTACCTGCTGTTCCAGTCCTGATGTCTGCTTGATGTACCAGCCCTGATGTTTGCCTGTTCCTGTTCCTGCCCTTGGCCGTCTTCCAATCCGGTACCTGTGTTCCAGTTCAGATGATGCTAACCCTGCCTTTGGCTGCCGGTGTGCAGCAAACTCTGCCTTTGGCTGCAGGTGTGCAGTAACCCTGCTATAGGCTGCCAGGAGTGCAGCAACCTGCTTCTACCCTGTTCCTGAATCTCCTGAAAGCTAGCACCTCGTTTCTGTGTCTTCGAGATGTCCTGGTGCCTCGCGGCAAGCCATGTCGTGGTCCGTGACCAGCCCTATGGGCGGTCTGAGTAGGGCGCTTCGTGATGCAAGCCATGCACCTCGTTCCTGAGTCTGTGAGAAAGCCTTACCCTGTTCCTGAATCTCCTGAAAGCTAGCACCTCGTTCCTGTGTCTTCAAGATGTCTTGGTGCCTCGCGGCAAGCCATGTCGTGGTCCATGACCAGCCCCACGGGGGGGCTGAGTAGGGCACTTCGTGATGCAAGCCATGCACCTCGTTCCTGAGCCTCTGAGAAAGCCTTACCTTGTTCCCGAACTTTCTGTAAGCCTGGTATCCTGCGGCAACCCCTGTTGTGGTCCATGACCAGCCTCATGGGCGGGCTGTGTAGGGCGCTCCATGTTGTCAGTCTCGTACCTTGCCCTTGAGTCTCCTGTATGCATCATACCTCGTTCCTGACTCCACGTCTCTTCCTCCAGTACCTCGTTCCTGAGTCTACGTCAGCACCTCCAGTACCTTGTGCCTGAGTCTACGTCTGCACTTCCAGTACCTCGTTTCTGAGTCTCGTCTGCTTCCATGTTCCAGTCTTCGCTGCCCTGGCCTCCATCCGGCCTGCCGCTTCATGCCGTGCCCTGCGGCAGGTCCGAAAGTGCTGGGAACAGTTGGAGGACTGTTCACAAGACCAACATAGCATTGTTGGGTCTTCCGAAATGTGCAGGTCCGGAGGAGGGCCTGTCTTCCAGTCATCACTCCAGCCTTGCTTCCGTCCAGCCCATGCTCGGGCATGCCACACCTCCCGCGGCACTTCTTCAGAATCCCTCTGGGGTCGAGCCGTGGCCCAAGGACACACATCTCCCAGGAGTGGGATCGCTCTCCTAGCGCTCCACAACAGTTAGTTTCTCTTATTGATTTAGTATAGTCAGGGAATAGGAAATCCTGAAGAAGTCACTGACACTGCCATATACCCCCTTGCCCAGAGGTTACTGCTGCTAAGGAGACCACTACAACTGAGCATCTACCTGAAGGAAAGACCAGAGATAAGTGCGACACACTAATATCTAAGAAAACACATGCTAGGTCTGGTCAGACTAGTTACAATTTATTGAGCTTAATAGTAAATTAAAGACAGAGAAAAAAACTGACATACAGGGAAAAAGAAGCAAGGGACTCTGTAAATGAAGAGCATGTAAAAGGAAAATAATACAATGCATCATTTTCTATATTTGCAGGTATGGTTAGAGCAAAGCAAGCAGAATCCAGAAACAATACTTATCTGATCTTTTATTGGACATGATATAAGGTTCTGTATGGAAAAGAATATAATTATCAATGGCAATGCAAAGTATTTTGCATTAAAGAAAAATGTTGAAATCGGTTGAAATTCCTAATGGTTGTTTAAGTATATGTAAGAATCTATAGCATTTCTTTCTGGAAGTATTGCTTAAAGAGAAAATATTTGTGGAAAGAGTTCAAGCATCTGATATATTGTTTATTGCCAGACTGTTTTAAAATATATTTTTTTTTCCTTTTAAAATAAACGTGTTAAAATGTTTATCTCAAGAATCATTTAATGAAGTATTTTCTTGCTTGACCAACATCCCCTCACAGGATGTTTCTAAATTTTTATTTATTTATTTATTTATTTATTTATTTATAGGGTTTATATACCGGAGGTTCCTGTATAAAATACATATCACCCCGGTTTACAAGAAACAAGAACTATCGCTTCATTTAGCGGTTTACATTGAACATTGAACATATTAATTAACATTGAACATTGGACATTGAACATAAACATTGAACATATTAATTAAATTAACGAATTAGTATATATTGCTGACAGTTAATAAATAATACCTAATAAATAAATAGCATGGTTATAAGGTTCTAACATGATTGAATATAATATATATGATTATAAAGGTATAAGATAAATAAATGACCCGATTATTTCAACTGGTCTCTTTGTGAAGTTATATGGTGTGGGATGGGGAGAGAGCGAATAGTCTGAAACATGACTTTCTTCCTGCTTTTAGCTTTCTGGGAATGCTTGTTTAAACAACCAAGTCTTAAGTTTCTTTTTGAATGTAGCGTGGTCAGGTTCAAGGCGGAGGTCTGGAGGTAGCGAGTTCCATAGTGAAGGGCCCGCTGTTGAAAGCGCGCGTTTCCTCAGGGAGGATTTAGCCGGTTGGGTGATTAGTCTGTTCTGATACGCACTTCGCGTCGGTTTCATGGAGGTGTGTAGCTGAATTTGAAACGTTAAGTTGAGAGGAGCTATGTTGTGTAGTGCCTTGTGTATCATCATTATGGACTTGAATTGGATCCTGTATTTAATCGGAAGCCAGTGGAGGTGATGAAGGATTGGAGTGATGTGGTCTCTTTTTTTGGCGTTTGAGAGGATTCTTGCAGAGGCATTTAGGACCATCTGAAGTGGTTTGGTGGTGCATGCTGGTAGGCCTAGTAGGAGGGAGTTACAGTAGTCCAGTTTGGGAAGTATGATGGCTTGAAGTACCATGCGGAAGTCTCTGTATAGCAGGAGTGGCTTTAGTTTCTTTAAGGTCTGTAGTTTAAAGAAACATTCTTTTGTTGTGTTATTAACGAATTTATCCCTGCTTTACCTCCATACCCCCAGGAGACAGACTGGGTGGTCACTTTATTCAGCCACATAGGGCCAGGCAGGAAAGAACATCATGAGTCTTTAGCCACACCTCCACCCCTGATGCAGTTTACATAGCACCTGTTGTGCCAGGGCGGGTTCATTCCAGCCTAATTTCACCACCGATGATGTGTCTAGGCTGGCATCCCTAGTGGTGAAGAACAAAGCCATCCTGTTCTCAATCCAGGAGGGAAGGAGGAATAATAGAGGGATACAGCAAGCCTGGAGGGGTCTACAGGTAGAATTCAGTTGCAGAGCTCCTTCCTACCCCCATGGGGTAAGTACATTGTGGGAACTAGGAAGGTGGGTGGGAGTAGAGAAGTGGGGTGGGGAGAGGGAGAGGAGGGGTTTTGGGGTGGGGGAAGGTAGAGGATTGGGGTTTAGGGTATGTTGGAAAGATAGAGGGCTTTTGAGGGATGGGGGATGGTTGTGTTGGGGTTTATGGGGGCCATTGAAGGCTAGTGCTAGGTCAAAAGCCACTTGGCAAAAATGGTTTCAAGGAGAGATTCATATAACTTTATTGGCATGACTGAATTAGAAAAAGGTCATAAGTAAAGTTAAGGTTCAGGTAAGAGAAAGAACATCGTCAGGCACATGTTTCTGCTTTTGATGCTGGCTCCTGTTGCAGAGCTGACATGTTTCCCAGTTCCAGGAGGAAGAAAATTGAGCCAGTCCTGGTTGTAAACTTATGCCCGAAAGTTGTGTGGTATCTGTTAGGGATGTGAATCGTTTTTTGACGATTTAAAACAATCGTCAGATATATTTTAAATCGTCAAAAATCGTTAGAGCCGCGATACAATAACAATTCCCCTGATTTATTGTCAAAAAATCGTAAATCGGGGGAGGGCAGGAAAACTGGCACCCTAAAACCCACCCCGACCCTTTAAAATAAATCCCCCACCCTCCCGAAGCCCCCCAAAATGTTTTAAATTACCTGGGGTCCAGTGGAGGGGTCCCGGCGCGATCTCCCGCTCTCGGGCCATGGCTGCGTTAAAAGAAATGGCGCCGGTGGCCCTTTGCCCTTACCATATGACAGGGCAAAGGTAGCGCCGGCGCCATTTTGGTTCCTGTCACCCGACATCACAAGTGCAGGAGATCACTCCCGGACCCCCGCTGGACCCCCAGGGACTTTTGGCCAGCTTGGGGGGGCCTCCTGACCCCCACAAGACTTGCCAAAAGTCCAGCGGGGGTCCGGGAGCGACCTCCTGCACGCGGGCCGTATTGCCAATATTCAAAATGGCGCCGGTGCTACCTTTGCCCTCACTGACATAGTTTTGCCCTCACTGACATAGTGAGGGCAAAAGTAGCGCCAGCGCCATTTTGACTTTTGCCCTCACTATGTCGACATAATGAGGGCAAAAGTAGCGCCGGCGCCATTTTGAATATTGGCAATACGGCCCGCGTGCAGGAAGTCGCTCCCGGACCCCCGCTGGACTTTTGGCAAGTCTTGTGGGGGTCAGGAGGCCCCCCCAAGCTGGCCAAAAGTCCCTGGGGGTCCAGCGGGGGTCCGGAAGTGATCTCCTGTACTCGTGACGTCGGGTGACAGGAACCAAAATGGCACTGGCGCTACCTTTGCCCTGTCATATGGTAAGGGCAAAGGGCCACCGGCGCCATTTCTTTTGTTTTGTGTTGTCATTTGTTGTCATTTGTTTCCCTTTTCCTTTGTCTTTTGTGATATTTGTTGGAGTAAAAGACAGTAAATCCAGTTTGTCATTTTCTGTGGCGTGAAGGAGGGGTAAAGATGACCGCCGCCATCGTAAAGATGGCGCCGGCCATCCAGTGATCCTACCATGTGACAGGGGCCGGCCAATGGCACGGATACCCTGTCACATGGTAAGGGCAAAGGGCCATCGGCGCCATCTTTATGAGTGGCAGCCGATGGCCCGAGAACGGGAGATTGCTCCCGGGACCACCACTGGACCACCAGGTAATTTTAAAATGTTTGGGGGGATCAGGAGGGTGGGGGAAGCTATGGGGTCATTTTTAAAGGGTCGGGTGGGGTTTTTTTTTTATAGGGCCATCGGCGCCATTTTTGAGTGGCAGCCAAAATGGCGCCGATGGCCCGAGAGCGGGAGATCGGTCCCCGCGCCCCCACTGGACCACCAGGTACTCGTAAAACGTTTTTGGGGGTTCGGGAGGGTGGGGGAAGGTAAGGGGTCAATTTTAAAGGGTCGGGCCTCGCTAAAAAAAAAATTAACGATATGAATCGGAACCAATTCTGATTCACATCTCCACCGATCAGATTTTTTTCTCCCTCCAGCCGAACCCAATCGTTAAGACGATCAGGTACACGATTCACATCCCTAATGTCTGCAATGGTCTCTATGCCACAGAGAGTCTTCAGTATATTCAGGACAGAAGCCATAGGCGAGCACTGGTTCCTATAAACAGTCTGTAATAAGAACTCACAATAGCTGTATATGAAATGGCTTCTAGAGTTGAAGAGAGTCTGTAAAGTATTCTAGGAACATGGGCCCTCGTGGAGCGAGTACCGTTTCCTATCTGTGATCTTGCCACTATAACTCTCGATCTCCATACCTGCGATAATGTCTTGGACAGAAGGGAGTCTTCAGAGCTATAGGAATGTAGGCCCTCATGGAGCGAGTACCGATTCCTATCTACAATAGAACTCACTGTGTTCACGTCTGTGATCGCTTCCAGGCAATGAGGAGGCTTTCAAGTATTCAGGGACGTAGGCCTTCGAGGGGCGAGTACCGGATCCCGTCTTGGCAATCTGAAATCAAGAAGAGAGAGCAGAGCCCCCATGGAGCGGGTACTCCTTGTAAGTTTGAAAAGGCCGAGCAGTGGGGAAGGATTCTCCACGCTAGGGATGTGAATCGTGTCCTCGATCGTCTTAACGATCGATTTCGGCTGGGAGGGGGAGGGAATCGTATTGTTGCCGTTTGGGGGGTAAAATATCATGAAAAATCGTTAAAAATCGTTAAAAATCGAAAAATATCGAAAAATCGAAAAACCGGCACATTAAAACCCCCTAAAACCCACCCCCGACCCTTTAAATTAAATCCCCCACCAAATAACTTAAATAACCTGCGGGTCCAGCGGCGGTCCGGAACGGCAGCGGTCCGGAACGGGCTCCTGCTCTGAATCTTGTCGTCTTCAGCCGGCGCCATTTTCCAAAATGGCGCCGAAAATGGCGGCGGCCATAGACGAAAAAGATTGGACGGCAGGAGGTCCTTCCGGACCCCCGCTGGACTTTTGGCAAGTCTCGTGGGGGTCAGGAGGCCCCCCACAAGCTGGCCAAAAGTTCCTGGAGGTCCAGCGGGGGTCAGGGAGCGATTTCCCGCCGCGAATCGTTTTCGTACGGAAAATGGCGCCGGCAGGAGATCGACTGCAGGAGGTCGTTCAGCGAGGCGCCGGAACCCTCGCTGAACGACCTCCTGCAGTCGATCTCCTGCCGGCGCCATTTTCCGTATGGAAAATGGCGCCGGCTCACGATTCTAACGATTTATAACGATAAATCGTTAGAATCTGTATTGTATTGTGTTCCATAACGGTTTAAGACGATATTAAAATTATCGGACGATAATTTTAATCGTCCTAAAACGATTCACATCCCTACTCCACGCTGACTCGGCTCGTTGTTGCAAATATTGTGGACTGCTGAAGCAAGTCCTGTTGGACTTCCTTGCTAACTCGTTAGAGGTTAGCAAACAAAGAATTTTTAAAGTGGAAATGGATGACATCACTACGGGGGGACACCCCCGAGGTTCGCGCCCTTGCTGGTACAAAGTCTGGAGCCCGCGTGCCCTTACATCATCAGGAACATGGCGGATCCATAGCGTCAAGCCAGCCCGGGGACACCGGGACCAAGAGGCAGGGAGAAGCCACGACTGCATCTGTCCATCAGAGCCAAAGGGAGTCGCTCCCGACGTAGAGAGGGTGGAGCGAGGGGTGAGAAGAGGCACCAATGCAACAGTACCCCCCTTCAAAGGGTGATCTCCTCTTTGGGTACCAGTTTAAGTACCAGAGATGCGTGAGGTGGAACTGATGAGCATCTCTATCCAATAGGTCTAAGGATCCCAAAGATGGCTTTGGGGTCGAAGCCTTTTCAGGCAAACAAAGTTCATTCTCTGTTCAAACATCCAAGGTCTCAAAGTCTTGAGTTCAAGTCCGTATAGCACAAATAAATGTAGATGTGAAGAATCTAGTAGAATGTATAATGACGTCAGCAGCAATGAGAGGGCTGCCGTAGACATCACTGAGGTTTCAGTGGAAGTGATGATGTAGAAATTGGTCCAATATCCACTTCTGAGGTAGCTCTTCCGCAGGACGCTGGAAGAGAGTTGTTGATAATACCAGCAAACCGAACAGGCTGATGGATGGATGAATCTTCATCCTCGGATTCAAACAGTGCTGTAAACCCCCAGCACAACTTCTGAATAATCCAACGAAGTTGATGAGTAGAAACATCTTTTTTCTTTCCTCGGAATCAACCAGTGCCATAGGTTATGGACACGACTTCCGAGTAATCCTTAAGTAAGGTTGATGAATAGAGATATCTTCTTCTTTGGAATCAAACAGTGCTGTAACCCCAGCATGACCTCCGAGTAGGCCAATCGCAATACTGGTAGCTAGGAATGTCTTCTTTCTTCAGAATCAGCAGTGCTGTAAACCTTCAGCACGACCTCCGAGTGGACCAACACAAAATTGATAGGTAGAGATTACTTCTACTTCAGAATCAACAGTGCTGTAGTCCTTCAGCACAACTTCCAAGTAGGTAGAATGTAGTAATATTCTCAAATTTGTAATCCAAGAAGACATCGTAGATAAAGAGCGCCACCTAACTATGGTGTGCATAGCAACCACTATGACTACCAGCAGTATTTAGAAAAACTGCTGGTGATGTTGATAAGATCCTCAGAAGAAGTGGTGGTGAAAATAATCGTCCAAGGCCCACTTCATAGTGTGATACAATATTGGATCTTCAAATTTACCACATGAACTCCTCAGGTATTCCACAAAACATCTGAGATGGTAATTGTCCCTTGCCCCTGAGTCCTTCAGGGCAGAGGTTCGAACTGTCACTGGTTCAGGGTTCATCGAGACTGGATGAGAGAGTGGAAGACACATTGCTGTATAGCTCAAGAACAGTCCTCCCGTGGGACTCAGGCTTGCTGTTTTCTGGATGACTAGGGCAGACAGAAGCATCATGACCTGGCTGACCATAGTACATGCACAGGCTGTTCTTCCTTATATATCTTCTCTCTTTAGACATCAAGTGACCACAACTAGATTCCTTCAGTTCCTTCTTCTCCAGAGCAGGAGGTGCTGTTCCCCCTTGTTAGTGCAGGAGCACTGGTTGGTTTTAACCCAGGTAACACCTTAGGCCGGAGTTCCTTCACCTTGTCTCGGAGCCGCCAGTCAATCCGAGTGACTAAGGATATCAATTCTTCCAGCGAGTCATGTGTCTGACGAGCAGCCAACTCATCCTTTATGCGAGTATCCAGGCCTCTGCAAAAGAGTGTCTTCAGACATCTGGGGTCCCAGCGCAGCTCTGCTGGAAGAGTTTTAAATTCAATGGCAAATTCCACCAGTCATGTTGGAGTTCCTTGCTAACTCGTTAGAGGTTAGCAAACAAAGACCTTTTAAAGTGGAAATGGATGACGTCACTACCGGGGGACGCCCCTGAGGTTCGCACCCTTGCTGGTTCAAAGTCTGGAGTGCACGCGCGCACCCTTATGTCATCAGGAACATGGCAGATCCATAGTGTCAAGCCAGCCCGGACACCGGGACCAAGAGGCAGGGAGAAGCCGCGGCTGCATCTGTCCATCAGAGCTGAAGGGAGTCGCTTCCAAGGTAAAGAGGGTGGAGCGAGGGGTAAGAAGAGGCATGAACGCAACACTCTCCTTGGGCAAAGGCTATCGGCGCCATTTTGATTACTGGCAGCCAACGACGAGATCGCTCCTGGACCCCCGCTGGACCCCCAGGGACTTTTGGCCAGCTTGGGGGGACCTCCTAACCCCCCAAGACTTGCCAAAAGTCCCTGGGGGTCCAGCGGGGGTCCCGGAGCGATCTCCTGCCCTCGGCCCATCGGCTGCCAGTAACCAAAATGGCGCCGATAGCCTTTGCAATACTATGACACAGGGGCTACCGGTGCCATTGGTCAGTCCCTGTCACATGGTAGGAGCACAAGATGGCACCGATGGCCATGTGACAGGGGCTGACCAATGGCACCGGTAGCCCCTGTGACATAGTAATTCAGAGGCTATCGGCGCCATTCTGAGCGAGGCAGGCACGCCGGGACAAATCGCTCGCTGGACCCCACTGGACCACCAGGGATGTTAATAAGTCTTGGGGAGGGATCAGGATGATGGGGGAGGGGTGTATTATATTTAATTGTAATGCTTGGGGTGGTTTTTAATTTTAAAAAATAAAATGTGCCCCTCTCCCCGTACAAACCCGAAAAACAGATTTTCCCCAAAGTTCGGTGAAAATCTGTTATGGGGTTCGGGGCCCCCGACCCACGACGAATCGGTGCCATCTTGTGCTCCTACCATGTGACAGGGGCTGACAAATGGCACCGGTAGCCCCTGTGTCATAGTATCGGCAAAGGCTATCGGCGCCATTTTGGTTACTGGCAGCCGATGGCCCGAGGGCAGGAGATCACTCCGGGACCCCCGCTGGACCCCCAGGGACTTTTGGCAAGTCTTGGGGGGTCAGGAGGTCCCCCCAAGCTGGCCAAAAGTCCCTGGGGGACTTTTGGCAAGTCTTGGGGGGTCAGGCAATTTCATTGAAATTGCCTAATTCATGATAAACGAACCACATCTCTAATACCCATGCTCCAGAGGCCCTTACTGATGGATGCAGAGATACAGTGGGAGGAGGAGGAGGAGCAGGAGGCAGAGTGATCAGAGCCCATATATTTAATGCAGTCCCCAGGCTCAAGAAGTCCAATTAATGTTGACCTCAATCTGGACACCTTAATGGACTGGCAACATTCAGATGAACATCTGCCAGGAACCAACACCCCAAGCCACTCTGCCCACATTGCAGCCTCTGACATCACTACCATCTTCACCACTGGCACAACACTGTCAACATTGGGCCAACCGCCAGCAGCACCCACACCACAACCATCATGGCCACCTCCAGCAGCACCAGCACCTGCAGCAGCCATCTCGTCAGTAGAGGTCTGGCACTTGCAGAGAGAAATAAAGGTCCTGAAAAGAAGTGTACAGCATCAAAACAGGATCCTGCAGCAAAGTATGGCAGCTAGCACACAAAATTGCAACATGATAGCTACAGCCATCAGAACCTAACGAACATGATGACACAAATACTACAGCGAATGCCGGACCAACCATCTAAATAGTCAGCTACATCCCTTGGCTCGACATTCCACAGCAGTACGGGAGAATCACAATGCTGCAGGAATCAGCCCCCCATAAAAATATGCCCCCTCAAGTGGAAAGTCACAGCATGGCAAGGGGCCTAGAAAAAAGGAAAGACATTGCAAGTAAGGGGCAAGAAACCAATTTATGCAAAAAGACAGGGATGGACTCTTGACAGAGTTGCTGTGCATCTGGATGGAAGAAATTGGCTCAGAGTGTGTGCTCACTATAGAGTTGCTGTGCCATCTAGATGGAAGAAACTGGATCAGCATTTGTGCATTCATTTTCAACGCATTGGCAATCCACAATGCTTAAGTCCCTATTCGTTGTACATGTGAGTTCGCGAAAAGCATCGCAATCCCCCATGGATAGAACATATCATATTAGTTTCATTCTTTTGGCTCGCAGTGATTTCTTAGCGGCTGTTTGAAATAGGAGATAGCAAAAACCAGCCCTTTCCTGTGAGTCATAAGTAACCTCACAGCCCTGTCATAGAGTGGGTCAGACACGTTGGCAAGGAGACCAAAATGCAATCTATCAGAGCTATAATATAATAAATGCAAGACTTGTTATATATAGGATGTAAATTGAGAGTGCCTTCATACAATGCTAAACTGATGTTCAGCTATCGTGTCTGTAAGCCATGCTCTGGCTTTAAAATCATTAGGCACCTCAATGTGGTTTTAAATTACTGTTTGTGTCCACTGGTTTGCGGGCTCATCAAATTATTTTCTTGTATGCAAGCCACTACTTAACTTATACTTGCGAGTGTGTAGTCAATCTTGTGCTGCCGACACCAAGGCGTTTCGGAGCTTGTGCTCCTTCTTCACGGGCTGTGCTTTGGCAAGAGAGACTGCTCAAACACTGTGGCAACTATATAACATGAAAGATAAACCATTACTAAACATCCTGAAACTATTGACATTCTCTGTCACTTAGTGGGGTCGCTCTGATCTGAGTGTGGAATACATACTTGTTACGGTGGCTGTATAAAGAACTGTGGACTCCGGCGCTGAGGATGCAGAGTGTTATGCTCCGCTGTAGAATACAAAATGCTTTCTTGTTAGCCTCGCAGAGTGTATAAAAGATATAAGTATGCTAAACCTGCCAATCACTGTATTTGTAGCGTATTCTGCCTTTTAAATTATTCGGTACTTACTTAATAACTTACGGCTGCCGCGTCCTGCTCCTTTTTCTAGCACGAGAGTGCGGCGGGAAAGTCGCCATTTTTAAAGGGACTTTCGAGTCAACCTCATGATGTGTGGGGCGGAGATATTGACGTCACGCAAATTATCGTGATGGGATGGTTACTAGATGAGTGACAATCTCTCTGTTTTATCATTTGGACCGTGGGGTTTTTGTTAAATTCGTGCGGAGGATCGTCTAATTCTCTTTTCTTCTTGAAATAATTGCACGGTCCCACCTTGTCATAATGGTCTCACTGTATTGAGACTATCCCATTCTCAGAATGCTACGTATTTGATGGATGCTAGATGAGTGACATCCACTCAATTTTATCATTGAGTCCGGCGGGTTCTATTGCATTCAAGCGGTGAATCCACTGATTCTCTTTTCTGTTAAGTGTGATTTCACGATTTCCGCCTCGCCATGATGTATTAACCTGTTCCAGCACTGACCACTCGAAATCTCCAAAAGTGTGACCTGCATCCACACAATGTTGCACCGTCGGAGCTTTTAGATCTTTATTGTTTATTCTGCATTTGTGCTCTATAAGTCAGATCCGTATTTTCCTCTTGGTGCTGCCTACATATATCTTGGGACAAGGACATTGTAAAATGTATATTACGTGGTCCGAGTTGCAATCGACGTCATTGTTCAACTTAACCACATACCCTGTACTTGGATGGGTCCAGCTGGTGCCCTGGTGGGCTTGTGCACAAAATATGCATTTTCCACATATTGTTTGCCCAATAGTGACAGGATTAGTAAGTTCTGTGGTTGCTGCCCTGATGATATGTTGTCTTATGTTACATCCTCTTGAATATGCAAACATGGGTACTTGAGTAAATATTGGATATGGACTTAGGACGTGCCAATATTTTAAAAGGATATTTCTAATCTGTGTGGTAAGTTGGGTATGCTGGAGTACACAAATTAATTGTGTGCTGTTTGGTTTATGCTTGTATTGCAGAAGGGATTCCCTGTTGGAATATGTTGCCCTTTTGTAAGCATGATTAATGACCTGTCTGGGATAGCCTCTGACCGCGAACCGTGAAGATAATGTTTGTGCCTGTTTGTGGAATTCTGCTTCTTCTGAGCATATCCTGCGTATTCTGAAAAATTGACCAACCGGTAAGCCTTCTTTGAACCTCCTTGGATGATGGCTGTCGAAACGGAGTAAATTGTTCCTATCTGTTGGTTTCCTGTATAAGGTGGTTTGTAATGTTGATCCCTTCTTAATTATATTGATGTCTAAATAGGATATGGTCTCCTTGTGATATGTGATGGTAAATTTTAGATTGGGATGCGCTAGGTTCAACCACTGATGAAACTGTAATAGTGTGTCTACTGTATCAGTCCATATGAAGAAGACGTCATCTATATATCTGGTCCATAGTGTAACATGCTTGAAAAATCCAGAAGTGTAAACTGTCGACTCTTCAAATTTTGCCACGAACAGGTTTGCCACGTCGGGAGCCACTGGGGACCCCATTGCCACACCATGCACTTGTAAAAAGTACTTTTGTTGAAATGCAAAATAATTGTGAAACAGAATAATTTCTGCTAATTTCTGCAAAAAAGATGTGGGTATTCTGTGTGGGCGTGTTCTCCTTATTAATACCTCCTTCACAATAGATAGGGCTTCTGTCTGAGGTATGTTTGTATACAGTGCCTCTATGTCCAAGGTGACCAAAAGGCTATCTTCTGCTACGGATTGTAATTGTGCCAACTTAGATAGCATATCTGATGTATCCTGTACATACGATTTTGCCAGAGGTACTTGTGGACGTAAAAAGTGGTCTATGAATTGTGCCAGAGGTTCTAATATTGAACCATTGGCTGAAATTATGGGACGATGTGGTGGTCTCGTGAAAGTTTTATGGATCTTGGGGACCCCGTATATCACTGGCGTCCGAGGATGTTGTACTTGTAGGAAGTTAAATTCTCTTGTGGCTAAGAATCTTCTCATCTTGGCATCTTCTAATAAGGATTGTATTCTATCTTGTAACATCATAGTGGGATCTGTTGTCAGAGGTTGATAGAACTTTCTATCTTGCACTTGTCGTAACATTTCTATCTCATAATCGGAAGAGTTTTGTAAAACTATGGCTCCTCCCTTGTCCGCTGGTTTTATGGTAATAGAGGAATTTAATGCTAAATTATTCATGGCTTTCCGTTCTCCTTTAGTGATGTTGTAAAATGTATGTGTTTTTTTTCCTCCAATCTGGAGACATCCCTAAGTACTAATGTTTGATAAGCTTTGATCTGTTCGTTGATGGGACCTGGAGGTGTCCATCGGGATTTGTTTTTAAGTATCGAAATATCGGGAACTTGTGTAGGATTATCTTGGAAATAGTGCTTAATCATTAAAGCCCGAAAAAACCTGTGTAAGGAGACTCTGCAATCAAAAGGATCATGAATGTGGGTAAGTACAAATGACAATCCGCGATTGAGTAGTGCTTCTTCTTCTGGCATGAGATTGTGACTAGATAAGTTCACTACTGCTGACTCTGTTGGGTCTGTGACCTGGTGAAGGGTTTGTGCCACTGTACGTCGTCTTCCTGCGGTACTTTGTATCTCTTTCCTTTGCGTTTTTGTTTGCCTTTTTCTAAAAAAGCTGACTGTGCCCCTCTGTCTTGTTCTTCTGAGCCCGTGGAGGAGTCATCTGTACCAGAAAATCCCACCCTCCTGGGTCTGCGTGGCTCTTGATTGGTTTGATCTTTTTTGCCCTTGTAATCTTTTTTGCTCGGCCATGTGTAGACATTACCTTCTGCGTAGTCCTTTTTGTCTCTGTTGAATTTGTTAATCTTGTATCTTTTAATGTCCATTTTAAATTTTTCCATATCCGATGTTAATTGATCCATGGCTGCCTCTACCGTTTCCAATGAGGTGCTTTGTTTGTATTCATCTTGTATAACTACGAGTTCAGCATTCATTTCCTCTGTTGTAATTTTAGTGTATTCTATGATTAGGAGCATTATTTATTTATTTATTTATTTATTTTTAATTTTTATATACCGGAATTCCTGTATGCAATACAAATCATTCCGGTTTACAAGTAACGAAAAGGTTGCCCTGGTCTGGGAGGTTAGACCGGGGTTTTGTACATAGAACATTAAACATTGAACAATAACAATCAACCATTAAACATTATTACAAGGAACATTGAAGGTAAAAATAACATTTAGCAAATGGCAATTAACATTATTAGTGTTTTGGAATAGAATGTGTGTGTACAACTTTTTACAAGGAACTTTAGTAGTGAAGATAATCTGCAAATGTACTGTTATATAGTATGTAAATAATGACTGTTAAATAAACATAACGAATAAACAAGTACATATATGTAATTAAGTGCAAGGTGTTAATGTCAACCTGCAATGGTTGGAACTGAGAGTCATGATCCAGGGAGCATTTGTTTAGGATTGCATGCCATTTTGTGAGGAATTCTGCTCTTTCTGTGAACATGAGTGGTTCTTTTCTCATTCTTAACCCCCTCGGTATCAGCTGTTGTTTGATGTACTCAATTAGGGTTACTCCATGCAATTCCACTCTTATGCGTCATTTATGTAGCTTGGTTAAATCCTCTAACAAGACTGTCGAGGTGGGTTGCACTACTATAGGATCTGAAAATAGTGAGGCTTCCAATGCTACATGTGCCACGTGTTCAGCCGTGTAACTGAATGTATCCTTCCATTCAGAGGTAGCCATGTTGGGAATTATTGTAACAATACCTGAAAACTGTACCCAAACCCAAAGATATAAGTATGCTAGACCTGCCAATCACTGTATTTGTAGCGTATTCTGCCTTTTAAATTATTCGGTACTTACTTAATAACTTACGGCTGCCGCGTCCTGCTCCTTTTTCTAGCGCGAGAGTGCGGCGGGAAAGTCGCCATTTTTAAAGGGACTTTCGAGTCAACCTCATAAGTACCGAATAATTTAAAAGGCAGAATACGCTACAAATACAGTGATTGGCAGGTCTAGCATACTTATATCTTTTATACACTCTGCAAGGCTAACAAGAAAGCATTTTGTATTCTACAGCGGAGCATAACACTCTGCATCCTCAGCGCCGGAGTCCACAGTTCTTTATACAGCCACCGTAACAAGTATGTATTCCACACTCAGATCAGAGCGACCCCACTAAGTGACAGAGAATGTCAATAGTTTCAGGATGTTTAGTAATGGTTTATCTTTCATGTTATATAGTTGCCACAGTGTTTGAGCAGTCTCTCTTGCCAAAGCACAGCCCGTGAAGAAGGAGCACAAGCTCCGAAACGCCTTGGTGTCGGCAGCACAAAATTGACTACACACTCGCAAGTATAAGTTAAGTAGTGGCTTGCATACAAGAAAATAATTTGATGAGCACGCAAACCAGTGGACACAAACAGTAATTTAAAACCACATTGAGGTGCCTAATGATTTTAAAGCCAGAGCATGGCTTACAGACACGATAGCTGAACATCAGTTTAGCATTGTATGAAGGCACTCTCAATTTACATCCTATATATAACAAGTCTTGCATTTATTGTATATTGTATCATGTTATAAAAGTTTGGGTACAGTTTTCAAATCTATCAGAGCTAAGCATTTTCTGTAATGCAGCAAATCACCGCTCTTACTCAGTGCTCTGTGACGCTATTCCTGATGATGCAGCACTATTTATATGTTAAGCACGTGGCGTGCCAATCACTTTCTTGGCAGGGTGGTCGCACTCAGAGCTATTCTGAGTGTTTCAAATCTGTATTCAATTGCTAGCTACTTTGATAGAATTTTCCATTGAAAAAGATATTTGTTCGATTTGGCTGCAGTGCTGCCGCCAGCTAGCCATCCTGTTTTTGACCACAATTTTTTCTTGATCTGAGACAGTCTCTCTGTCTGTGCTGCTGAGAGAAGCTGCTAACAGTGGCATTTTTCTGCTTATTTTACCCCTTGAGGTAGGTTGCAAGCAGGATTTGGGTGTTGTAGGTGGAAGATATATTAAATTGCTAGCTACTTTGATAAAATTTTCCATTGAAAAAGATATTTCTTCGTTTTTCCTGCTGTGCCAAGCAATCCATCCTTTTTATTTAACTGCAGTTTTTTTTAATTGAGCTCAGGCTGTCTCTTTGTGCTCTTTTAAGCCAAGAAGGCTGTGCACTCACTGGGCATCAGTGGGCACTGGGAAGTTTTGCAGACTCACATATATTTATTGAACTCAGGCTGCCTCTTTGTGCTCTTTTAAGCCAAGAAGGCTGTGCACTCACTGGGCATTAGTGGGCACTCGGCAGTTTTGCAGACTCACATATATATTATTGGGACAGCAGTGCTCTCTGAAGCAAAATCCCTAGTGGGCCTCTTTTGTAGTTACAAGCTTGGTGTGCGCATACAGCAGTCCCAGTTTTAGTGTATATATGGTTGTATGTAGGAAATTGTACTGTCAATAAAGTGCACTCAAACCTTAATTTGGTCAAAGTTGCAAAGTTGTTTCATTTATTGTCTCAAACGGTGACTCCTTCTTTACACACCCCACAGAGTTATGACATAAACTTTAACAGCAGTCCCCGACACGGACCCGTGTTTCGCCTGTCGGCTGCTTCGGGGGGATTCTTAACAAATCTATAAATCAAAGTAGTGAAAATCAGACCAAATTTAAACATTTAGGCTATCCGAAGTACACACAATACAAAGAAATCTCACATACCTGTGTGGTAATCAGTCAAACATATTTACAGGAGCACAGTGACACTGTGTCACATATTCGTTTTTAAAGCCCTTACTCAGGCTGTTTGGCGCGAAAACCGGCGTTAATCACAGACACAAATAATTAACTAATTACCCAACATTCCTCAGCTGTCAAAATCAAATCACAGAAAATGATACCACTCTAACTCGGCATTAAGTCCGTTTGGAGCTAAAGTATTTAAACTGTAAATCCTGTATGTAGGAAATACCATAATTCTGGCACTTATGTCAAAGTGCAAAAACGTTATCGCACTTTGCTAAGGTATTAGCTCAAATTGCAATAAACTGCCTATTACCATATTTAGTGCATTTTGATAAATCCAGGCCTAAGTCTGGTTGCGTCAAAGAGTCACCTAAAGTTACCAGCTATAGTTAGCTGACCTTAGTCGCAGACCTTAGAGAATGGGATGGGGGGGGGCAAAGCGGGGGGTGGTCCTGCGATAGCCAGCAGCGATCGCACCTCCGCAGTGCAATCGCTGCCGGCTTTCGCGCCAAATAACTACACCATAAAAGGTATAGTTATTTCGTATGAAACTGGCGGCAATGTGTTGACAGCGTCAGCCCCGGTGCCACCCCGACCTCCTCTTCCGGGGCCGACTCAGCCCCAAGCTAGCTATCGCACGTGATAGCGTTAGAGAATGACCCCCTAAGATTGCTGGCAACTTTCAATAATGTGTCTGCACTATTGAATATGCCTTCAAGGGAAGCCAGATCAATTTATTTTGCTAACTTTGCAATCTGGACCTTGTATGAATATAGACCTCAACATTTTTATGAGGTCTTTGATTGCTGTCTGAATTCTAAGTTAAAAATGTCCAGCTCTTTGTCCATGTGGTGTACCCTGTCTAGTCTAAGCAAACTTGTGCTTTATTAGTATTCTCATCCTCACCTTTCCCATGATGTAACAAAGTTGGCTACTTTCATATTCTATTTTTTTTCCTTTTTGTTGTTATGTTTTTCATGTTCTTGGGCTCCTTTTCATAGTTTGCCAGCCTTTGAATGAAATAGGACCAGACAATAATCATGCTTGTCTGTTGTGTTACCAACAGTTCATTTTTTTTTTTGTATTAAGATGATCTAGTTGATCACTTTTAATGACATCAAATTATTACCGCCTAAGTATAAATTGAGAATATCTGGCCCAATTTTCTCCTTGACTTTAAGCCATAGAATGGGTATGAGCTGTTTTTACTTCACACCTCTCTTCCATCTACTTTATTACTACTTTCTCTCATGGTATGCTCACGTCCTCACTGCTTGTTCATGCCTCTTGTTGCATTTGATGATCCGCTCAACTCCCCCATGAACTGCCGCACTTACCTCCAGCCCTGAGTCATCATTGCTGGTGTTGTGTTTGTGCCTATTCTCACCCTCTCTCCACCCTCTCTACCTTGTGGCGACTCCCTTTGGGTCTGACGGACAGTTGCTGCCATGGCTTCTTTTCGCCATTTTCTTCCTGGAATCCCTGGGCTGGCCTGACGGTACGGATCCGCCATGTTCCTGATGATGTAAGGGCGTGTGTGCACGCTCCAGACTTTGTACCAGCAAGGGCGCGAACCTTGGGGGTATCCCCCCATAGTGACGTCATACGCTTCCAACATAAAAGGTCTTTGATTGCTACTCTGAATTGAATTAGGTACTGGAGGGAGGTGGGAAGCAGCAGGAAGTGCATGGGGTTTGGGGTTTTGGCTGGTTCTGTGGCCTATCCGTTTGTTTGCTCAGGTATTGCTGAAGAGGAGTACCCGAAAACCTCACTTGTGGAGGCATGGAGGGAGCGAAGTTTCCCCAGGGACAGGTCATCCTTTGGACTTAGCGGATCGGAGACCAGTGCTGGTGTTGACTATGATGGCAGATACAGCGGGAGCCTGGGAGCAGGTGAGGTGAATTTCTTGGGAGAGAGGAGAGAGAAGGGGTCTGCCAGGAAGCAGAAGCGATCCAGTTCGTGCCGCTCTGGGTCCGAGACAAGCTCTTCATCCTCCTCATCCTCCTTCAGTGAGTCATTAGTAGTTGTGCAGATTTGCAGGTAGGGGCAGAGGCAGGATATGGGGTACCCCGCATTGGCGTCCCTCACTGAGTTATGGGAAGAGGTCCCGAGTAGGTTAAGGAGGAGTACTCGCAGACTTAAGTATGTCAATATTTTCAGGTCATTAGAGGGTAGAAGGGGAGGTAGAAAGGAGAAGAAGAAGGGTGAGGTGGCGGGGCCTAAGGTATCAAAGAATATAGTAAATTGGGTTCGGGGTTTCTTCCACTTAGCAAATGTGGTGGGGCATTACCAGCCCACTAGTAATATGCAGAGGGACACCATATGTTGCATTCGAGATTCGTATTTGTCGGGGGGGGGGGGGGCAGATATGTTGCATTCGGCAAGGGGGGCCCCTGATACTTTTATATGTTAATTCTTATTTGTCCCAGCTAAAATTAAATTAACTACAACCACCCCCCCTCCTGACCCCCCCCCCCCAAGACTTACCAAAACTCCCTGGTGGTCCAGCGGGGGGTCCGGGAGCCATCTCCTGCACTCACACCCTGGGCTGCCAGTATTCAAAATGGCGCCGATAGCCTTTGACCTACTATGTCACAGGGGCTACCGGTGCCATTGGTCAGCCCCTGTCACATGGTAGGAGCAATGGGTGGCCGGCGCCATCTTGTGCTCCTACCATGTGACAGGGGCCGACCAATGGCACCGGTAGCCCCTGTGACATAGTGAGGGCAAAGGCTATCAGCGTCATTTTGATTACTGGCAGCTGAGGACCCGAGTGCAGATCGCTCCCGGACCCCCGCTGGACCACCAGGGGCTTATGGAAAGTCTTGGGGGACCCTCCTGACCCCCAGAAGACTTGCCAAAAGTCCAGCAGGGGTCCAGGAGCAACCTCCTGCACTCGGCGCATCGGCTGCCAGTATTCAAAATGTTGCCGATAGCCTTTGCCCTCACTATGTCACAGGGGCCAACCGTGACAAAGGCGCCGGCCATCCATTGCTCCTACCATGTGACAGGGGCTGACCAATGGCACCTGTAGCCCCTGTGACATAGTAGGTCAAAGGCTATCGGCACCATTTTGAATATTGGCAGCCCAGGGTGTAACTGCAGGAGATGGCTCCCAGACCCCCCGCTGGACCACCAGGGAGTTTTGGTAAGTCTTGGGGGGGGGGGGGTCAGGAGGGTGGGGTGTTTGTTTAAATTGGCTCCTTTAGATGGCCGAATAATTCAGCGAAGATTAATTATATTCGGGGGAATCGAGATACGTTTCGCTTCCCCATGAATACAACGAATATGTCCCAATATGTTGCGGATTGCCAATTTGTAGGGAACAAATGCACACTCCTACAGCCCACTGCTTACGGGGCTTTATTAGCTTATGGGGATAGTAGAGTAGGTAGGGATGTGAATCGGGCTTCGGACGATTGAAAATATCGTCGATATTTTCAAAATCGTCAGAAATCTGGGGATCCCCCAAAACAATAGGAAAATCCCACGATATTGATCGTGGGGATTCCCTTATCATTTTGGGGGAGGGCGGGACAAATGGCACACAAAAATAACCCCTAAACCCAGCCCGACCCTTTAAAACTAACCCCTTTGCTTCCCCCACGCTCCTGATGCCCCAAAAGCTTTTTACAGGTACCTGGTGGTCCAGTGGGGGTCCCGGGAGCGATCTCCCACTCCGGGCCGTCCTCCCACTCCCGGGCCGTCAGCTGCCACTAATCAAAATGGCGCCGATGGCCCTTTGCCCTTACCATGTGACAGGGTATCTGTGCCATTGGCCGGACCCTGTCACATGGTAGGAGCACTGGATGGCTGGCACCATCTTGTGCTCCTACCATGTGACAGGGGCTGACCAATGGCACCAGTAGCCCCTGAGACATAGTAAGGGCAAAAGCTATCGGCCCCATTTTGATTACTGGCAGCCGATGACCCGAGTGCAGGAGATTGCTCCCGAACCCCCGCTGGACCACCAGGGGCTTTTGGCAAGTCTTGGGGGACCCTCCTGACCCCCACAAGACTTGCCAAAAGTCCAGCGGGGACTTGCCTTTACTATGTCACAGGGGCTACCTGTGCCATTGGTCAGACCCTGTCAAATGGTAGGAGCACAAGATGGCGCCGGCCATCCAGTGCTCCTCCCATGGGTCGGGGTGGGTTTTTTGTTTATCGGCTCGGGCGCAGCCGATAAACAAAACCAGGCCCGATGCAAAAAAACCCACATGTGAATCGGAACCGGAATCTGAACTGATTCCGGTTCCGATTCACAACTCTACGAATGTACATCTCTAATCACTGATGCTCTTTCTCGTTTTCAGTGAAAGGTTTTCCGGGAGTTGGCTTGTTTGGCGAAGGAGACAGTGGAGCAGTTTCCAGAGGAGTTGTAGACCTTGGAAGGACAACAAATGGACATTCATTCAGCAATCGGTGGCACCGGCAACGTGGGCGGCATACATGGCTGGTTGGAATGCGGTGGCTCATTTTATTGAGCTTTGGGCTGGATGGAGGTGGTGGAAGACCTAATATTCTGTTTCTACTGTTCGGGTGCAGCTAGCAGGGTTTGCCTTTTTCCAGAAATTACAAGGCTGGAGGAATCCGAATGTGTAGTTTCTGGATTAAGCATTGCCTGGGGGGGGGGGGGCGGTGGTAGAGGGAAACGGGGAGGGTAGGGGATGCTAGAAAGCCCATTAGATATGGTGATTAATCGGTTTGATCAGTTTGTTGCTGGTGGTGTGTTGGTCAGATTATGAGGTGTTGCTCTTCAGGACGGCCTTTTCTCTAGCATTTTTTGGGGCCATGCGGATCATTGAATTTGTGGCTAAGTCCGCCAAGGTGTTGGGTGACCAGGGGTTATTAGCACAGAATGTACAGGTGTGTGAGGACTCAGCGGTTTTGTTCTTACCAAAATCCAAGATGGATCAAAATGGTAAAGATCATGTCATCACGCTTCTTCCAGTCTTCCCAGCCTCGGTTTGCCCAGTGTGAGCATTGCAGTTGTATCGGATGCATTGACCAGTGGTGCCGGGGTCCTTATTGGTGCATTGGAATGGGAGGCCTTTAACCAGCTTTCAGTTCTCCAGAGTGCTGCAGATGGCAGTGCGTGCCACAGGGAAAGATGTGAATGCGTATAGTTTGCATTCTTTCCGAATTGGTGCTGCTATGTCAGCGGCTGAAGGTGGAATGTCAGGAGGGGGCATACAAGAAAGTGGGAGGTGGAAGTCGAAGGCTTTCTTATCTTATGTGAGGTTGTAAAAAAAAAAAAAAAAAAACTAAAGGAAGGAGAAAGGATATCAGACTTTTCTGTTTGCCTGGGGATGAAGGGGGGGGGGGGCAGGGGCATGGAGCTGGGTTGGTGGTGCTGTGATTAACAGTTTTTTCTCTTTGCAGAGTGTGGCAGGGCAGCGGTAAAACAGAGTGTGTCTGGATTGTGGGCCATTCCTATGTGCACTGGGCGCAACGATGGGCTTTGAAGAGACCGTATGGTGAGCACTTTGATTTCGAGAGCCAGAACGTGACCATTGCCTGGTTCAGCAAGCACAGTATGGAGTGGGACAAGCTCCTATCCTTCCTGTGTGAAAGGGAGGGCTTGTGGGGGGTGCCCGATATATTACTCTTGCATTTGGGTGGTAATGATGTGGGGTCTAAAACGTCTAGGGTGTGGGTAACGTGTGTGAAAAAAGACTTGATGGCCACAAGTTAAGATTGGTTGGTCAGACATTATTGTTAGGTTGTGGTGCAAAGATGATATTTTCTGGAGGTCTTGGGTCCCCAAGATAAACAAGCAAATTGGAAAATGGGTGATTTGTGAAGGGGGGTTCTGCATGCGACATAGTTGGTCATGGGGGGGTGGATGAAAGTTTTTTCCGAGGGGATGTGATCCATTTATCTGATATTGGAATGGATCTGTTAAATAATGATTTGCAGGAGGGGTTGGAGAAGGTTTTGCAAAAGAAATTTAAAAAAAATGGGTAGGTTAGAGGCCACAGTGGGAGAACAAGGGCTGCAAGTGCTGCTCTTGTTTGTGGCAGAAACCCGAGCCCAAGGGATTGTTGAAGGAATATGGGGTTAAAAAGGGCAAAAGGGGGAGGGAGCTCATGTAGCAGGGGGGGGGGGGGCTGCTACATGGGATGGCCAGTGAGCTGAGGGGATAAAGCTCGAGGCCAGGTTTGCCTTTTTTAGTTTCAGCATTAACTTCAAAACAAAGATACCTATAGTGATGATATAGGTAAAATGTATGGGCTTAAAAACCCCAAGGAGCTGGAGTCATGAGCAAAATAACACAAAGCCACCATTTTTTCCTGCAAAATTGAGGAAATACAAAAACAGCTTCTTGAACTTTTCTTTTGTACTGGAAGTGGAGATTTTCCTTAACTGCTGTATGTAATTTGTACAAAAGTACAGTCCACTGAATCTCTGAAACTCTCCAATTTACAGAGACATGCAATTATAAAGCGTGAAATAAATAGTGTAAGCCAGGGACAAGCAGCATTCATTTTCTGAGCAAAAGTCTAAGGAACTGCTCTGTACCAAAGCAATAATGAGATCCATAACTACCTCTGATAAAAAAAAAAAAAAAGCTTGTTCTTTCATCCTACCTAGTGGGAAAGAAAATTACTAAAGTAAAAATAAAAAATTTCCATTCACAATTGCTGAGGAGGAGTTGATAATGCTGTGCCATTAAAATTGTAAAGGAAAAATTTGAAGAGCAGAATGCAAATGAGTTTTAAAAATTACTGATGTCTAATGACACTGCCAGGCAACGGAAAGATTCTTTCTTAATTTAGTTATTTATGTAGAATATGTCTAGCCTGCTTTACCTATAATCCTAAGTGGGCTACAATAAAAAATGCAGAAAATACATAAAACAGTCATAAAACAGAAAATATGACAGCCTCTAAATCATGAAAGACTAATGGTCAATCATAGGGTACTTGAATGATCTTACACTTTGATGTAAACTAAATAATCAAAGCTGGAGGAAGGCATTAGGCATCAAATGCCTGCACAAACAGGAACCTGTTAAGCTTCTTCCTAAATTATTTGAATCAAGTCTTGGCTCTCAATCCCTTGGGCAATGAGTTCCACGTTGCTGGGCCAACAATAGCAAACATTCTCTGTTTTCAATAATTTTAGCGGTAGAAACAATGGTATTTCTAGTAGATGTCTTCTCTGTGCCTGCAATTGTTGGCTTTGAACATAAATCTTTAAGGCCAAATTTATACAGGGGGTCACCTCACTATGCAATACATTAAATACAAATAGTGAAATGTTAAATTGAATGTGGCAGATGATTGCAGGGGGGATATGTTCCTATTGTGGTATGCCAACAATCAAGTGTGCAGTCATGTTCTGGGTAAGTGCTAAACCTTTATTGTGATAGCAGGAACAGAATTACAATAGTCAAGGCCATCGATTAATAATGCCTGTACTATTGAATGAAAATGATTTGGCTGCAATAAAAGCCTTAATTTACATATAATTTGTAGTTTGAAAAATACACTCTGCACAACATTCTTAGCATTATCTCCACAGAGATAATGGAGTATCGAATATGACCCCCAGATTTCTTACACAACTAATGATTGGGAGCTTCAGGTCTTTGATCTGAAGAAATGGAGAAATATCTTCACTTGGAAACCTTCCAAAATACGTTAGCTGTGTACTATCAGAAGACATATGGGCGAATTTTAAAAGCCCTATGCGTATAAGCAGAAGTCAGGCCAGCGCATGCTGTGCAGATTTTAAAAAGCATGCAAGTATCTCCCAGTACGCGCACAAAAGGGCGGGGTGTGCGCATGGTCTGGGTGGGGCATTGGCATTCCTAGATTTCTCAATGAAATCTGCGCAAAAGTATTTACGCGCCCAAGCTCGCACCAGAGTCCCCTATCATATAATTTTACTTCTGCTATGGAAGGCATGTAAGTACTGAAACAAAAAATACTACAGAAGTTAGCAGGGTTTAAAGGCTGGGGCTAACAGGTTAAAAGTTAGGCTAGTTAACAAGGTGTGTGTTATGTTTAAGGAAGGATGTGAACCCTGGACTGAGATGAGAGATGACTCTGCCCACAGGGAGGAGCCCTGTGAGCCTCATCGTCAGCAGGCGCAGACTCAGTTGCGTGGGACACAGCTAGAAGTGGAGGCTTTATTATGAAGGAAGGAAAAAGTAATGTCCACATAATGGAGAAATAGTATTACAGTCCCGGGCAATGGGAATTACCCAGAGTGAGACCACAGCTGAGAAGATCCAGTAGTGGCCCACGGAGCGGGTATGCCGGGGATCTCCTCTGATGAGTGTTGGCACCTCAGGAATACAGATCCGGTAGTGGCCCGGGGAGCGGGGTAAGCTGAGGATGTCTGTACAGTAGATGTTGAAGAACTGGTAGTGATGCTGGAACTCGTAAGTGGCTCCTGTAGATGGCGTGTAGGTATTCTGTAGAGCAGGAAAGCTGAATGACTTCCAATGAAGAAAGGTGGTAGTGGCCTGAGGGTCGGGTACGCCACGTGGAATCCACAATGCATTCTGTATGGGAAAAGTCAGAAGAGGTACACACAGTAGATGGTTCCTGGAGAGGAATAAAGATCTGAGAAGCAGATCTAGTTGCAGTCAGGCAGGGAGGCTCTCCGAGGAGTGAATAACCGGGAATGCAGGGCAGCCCCCGAGGAGCGGGTACTCAGAGCGTCCGGATGCCAATACCTAGTTAGGAACAGGAAGTCCTTGAAAGTGGAGAATTTAGCAAGATGGACCTCCTTGCTAACTCGAGGAAGATAAGGGCTGGTTAGATTAAATACACTAGCGGGTTGATGTCATTGGGCAGGGACGCTCCTGAGGTTCCCGCCATGATGTGTTCAAATGAGGCCCTTGTGCGTGCTCAAGTGCATCTAGGTAACTCCAGGTCCAAGATGGCAGTCAGCAGCACCCACGCTGTCCCGGGAATGCCGGCGAAGTCGGCGGGGACTGATAGAGACCGCCATTCTTCCCAGACTTGATGGAGCAGGGAAAAAAGAGGTGAGCTTGAGAGGTCGCAGTCATCTGCGACCGACAGGCATAACAGTACCCCCCTTCTTAGGACCCCTCCCCGGGGGTTTCGGCTTCCTAGGATGTGTCCTGTGGAACTGTTGGATTAACTCCTTGTCAAGGATGTTACATGCAGGCTCCCAATTATTTTCCTCAGGACAGAATCCTTCCCAGGAAATAAGATATTCCCATCATCTGCCATGTTTTCTTTCATCAAGGATGTCTTCTCTTACTTGGTAGAGGCGGCATTTGCACTCACTTGCATGTGTCCATATAAAATTGCACACACATGTATGTGCATACAGTCTATTTTATATCACGCACCCATATATGTACCATGTCCATTAGCTCAAGCGCACATATACGCGCATACAGCCTATTTTGTATCATGCACGTATAATCGTGCATATGTTATAAAATTTCTGTATCCATTAGCGCGAGCCACATAGTTGCATGTATGTGCGCCCATCGCGGCTGTTTAAAATTTACCATCATAGTGTTGCAGAACATAGATTGTATGACAATGAATTTTCTGCTGAATCATAATAGTTCAAAAATATCCCATTTATTCACCTATGTTTGGTATGTGTGGGACAAAAAAATAAAGGAAGACTCTTGTTTTGCAAAGAAATGAAGTCAACCACAAAGTCAGATGGTATTTCAAAGTCTTAGATGATTTTGTGATTTCAACAGGAATCAGGTTGACCAATTACATTGGGGTCTGTACTGATGGGGCTACAAGCATGACTGGAAAGCATTACAATATTGTGCAAAAAATAAAGGCCACTGCAACTAGCACTATGTGGACACTTTGCTTTTTATACTGAGAGGCACTGATTGCAAAATAATTTGAACAAGGTGTTAACCGTTCCGAAACTAGCAGTAACAATTGTTGATTTTATTATAGCCATGGTAACAAACTCAAGGTGTTTTGCTGTTCTTTGTGAGGAAGTAGGTAAAAAGCACAATTCCTTATTCATACACATAGAAATAAAATGATTATCTCAAAGCAGAATGCTCATTTATGGATTTAATCTAAAGGAAGAGTTAAGTACTCTCCTAGCAGTTATAAAACTTAAACTTGTTGAGCTGTGAGAGAAGATATGTGAGCTGACTAAACTGGCTTACATTGTTGGCATATGCTGTGAAACTAATAAACCTAAAAATATGCAAAGTGGAATAAATCATTTTTAGCCCAGTGTGAAAAGTTGACTCATTTTAAAGAAAACTACAGGTCTTTGTTTACATCTATAAGGGAACCTTGATATATTTGAGCTCTTGCATCCTTTCATTCGAAAACAAATCACTGACTTTAACTTAATCAAACTACAGGTGGCAAAGCATCTTTCAACAAATCTAATATCTACTTTCCTGAACTCATGGAGGAAGAATCTAATATGACACCTGTGGCCCATAAATCCCTTTAGTAACAATGTGAAAGTAAAAAGGTCACCCTCTTTCCAAGGAAAGCCATCAGAATAGTTCATTGGCATTTCATCAGACAGCTTTCTCAAATACCAAGTTCAATGAAATGCCCCTGGAATCAATTTGGTGTGAATCTTCCAATGAATATAGTGCATCTCTTCTGCAGCACTGAAAGTTTTGGTTCTGTTCACTACAATCTGCATATACAACATTGGATTTTTAGCAATGAAAACAAAGCACTAAGCTGAAATAAACAAATGGTCATTTAGTGTACTTGCTCCTGTCGAAGATACCTCTCCATTTAGACAGAGCTGCAGCAAGCAAGTTCACATCAGGTAAGTGAAACAACAATAGGAAGAAATTTTCAGACTATCTGCATTATGACAAAGTCAGTGGTTACTTTTTACCTGTATACTTTGCACCTACGTGAGTATACGCTATTTTAGAAACTTCAACATAAATGCATAAATTTACATGTATAAAAATGGGGCATTCTGGGGCACGGCCACATTTACGGGAGTCGCTATTTTATAGGCAATTTATACCTGTAAACATTACAGTTTACGCATGTAAACTTTACTCCTGCTCAATATCACGAGGAAGTGAGCACAAACATCTGAAAAGTGAAACTGTGACTGGATGGGAGGGTCTGGGACTTCAGGATGAAGAAACAGAAGGATTTCGATGACCTGCAGATGGACTGTGTTGGATTCGTGGACCCTTGGGCCGATCGGAGCCTGAAGAGGAGCTGCTGTAGGTGTTTGCAGCAGCGACCCCGACCGGGAGGCGGAGAGGACAGACTAGTGGCTGGCCGGAGGTGGAACTCTGGGAGCCCTATGCGACCAAGAGCTCTGGCGAGGGCGGAGGTGATGAAGGCGCTGGCACTGTGTCGCGGGAACCTTCGCCCTGGAAGCCGATCCTCCCCCGAGAGGAGCTCGTAGGAGTTCGGCCGCTGGGACTTAGGAGATTCACCCTGGAAGCCGGAGTCCCCCCAGGAGGAGCCCTTAGGGACCCGGCCGCTGGGACTTAGGAGGGCCCGCGGGGGCCTGGTCAGCTGTGGTCCAAGGTTGAGTGCCGAAGGGTCGTTGCTCGCCAGTCCAGAGTCAGGAACCAATGGATCGCCGTCAGCCAGTCCGAGGTCAGGAGCCAGAGAATCAACGTAAGCCGGTCCGGGGTCAGAAGCCAAGGGGTCAACGTAAGCCGGTCCGGGGTCAGAAGCCAGAGGATACCAAATACCAGTCCGGGGTCAGGAGCCAAGAAGATCCGTAAGCCAATCCGAGTCAGGAGCCAATAGGAGACAAGACAGCACGAACGCAGCAACTGAAGACAGGAGCAAGCCTGGGAACCTCGTTGCAAGGCCCTGAGGAGAGGGACTGCAGGGCTTAAGTAGCCCTGCAGCGTCTGACGTCACTTGGAGGAAGAAGGCAGGTTTTCCGCGCCTGGCCCTTTAAATCTCAGGCCGAGACGTGCGCGTGCCCCTAGGGGGCGGAGCCAGCCACGGCGAGACGCCGGCTGCTCCGGCGGCGCAGAGGCCGCGCGGTGGGAGCAGGGGCAGGCCCGGGCGCCGCGTGGGGACGCCGAAAGCGTGGCGGCAAGAGCCCCCGGAGGCCCGAAGAGGGCCGAGAAGACCCGGAAGCCCGCGGCGGTAAGTGGAGTGGCCGGGGTCGACCCGGAGCCGCAACAGTACCCCCTCCCTTACGCCCCCTCCCGGGGGGCCGTGGTTTGTCCGGATGCTGGAGGTGGAAGTGCCGAAGAAGGTCCTTATCCAGGATGTGGGAAGAAGGCTCCCACGAATTCTCCTCCGGACCGTATCCCTCCCAGGACAGTAGGTACTCCCAGCGGTGGCGACGGCGCCGGACATCCAGGACCTCCTTTACTGTGTAGACGACATCTGGATCCGAGGAAATGTTGGAGGGCACTGGCGGAGCAGCCCGAAATCGAGAGAGCACCAGCTGCTTGAGGAGGGACACGTGGAAGACATCATGGATCCTAAGCGAGGAGGGCAGCCGCAACCTATAGGATACCGCCCCTACACGTTCGGCCACCGGGAAGGGTCCGATGTAACGAGGCGCTAATCTCATGGAGGGAGTCCGCAATTGAATGTGCTTAGTACTTAGCCATACCCTCGTCCCAGGTAAGAACACCGGAGCGGGCCGTCGAGACCGATCTGCGTACGCCTTGATGCGAGCCGCAGTCCTGCGCAGCTTCTCCTGAGTGGCAGTCCAAAGGTGATGAAGCTGGCTAGCTGTTAGTTGCGCTGCAGGGGAGACGACTTGCACCGGTAATGGTAGTGGAGGTCTTGGGATCCTCCCATAAACTAGCCAAAAGGGGGACTGAAGTGTAGCGGAGTGCTTATGGCGATTGTACGAAAATTCCGCCCAGGGAAGGAGAGAGACCCAGTCGTCTTGGAGCTCACCTACAAAAGCTCGGAGGAAAGTTTTCAAAGACCGGTTGGTCCGCTCCACTTGGCCGTTTCCCTGGGGATGAAATGCCGTGGTAAAGTCCAACTGTATCCCAAACATTTTGCATAATGCCCTCCAGTACTTGGCCGTAAATTGAGGGCCGCGATCCGAAGCGATATGCGAGGGTAGTCCATGTAAATGGAAAATATGCTGGACAAATAGGTCAGCCAGCTCAGGAGCCATAGGTAGCTTGGGAAGAGGGATGAAATGTGCCATCTTAGAAAAGCAGTCAACAGTGACCCAAATTACAGTCTTCCCCTCGGAGGGAGGCAACTCCACCACAAAGTCTGTGGATAGGTGAGACCATGGCTCTGTGGGGATAGGGAGCGGCTGGAGTAGCCCCCACGGGCGCCCTGGTGGCGGTTTTTGCTGAGTGCATGTGGGACAGGACTGAACGTAGTGCCGGACGTCCTCCTTCACTCGTGGCCACCAATAAAACTCAGTGAGTAATTCAAGGGTTCGAGAAACCCCAGGATGGCCAGCCGTCAGGGAGTCATGTGCCCATGCCAGAACCTTCCTCCGTGAATGAGCTGGAACCACCGTCTTCCCTTCGGGTCCTAAGTCTGTGGCTGCCAGTAGGACTTTAGCTGGATCCAATATGTACTGAGGGATCTCTGTAGCATCATCAACCTCTGTGGTGCGGGAGAGAGCATCCGCCCGGACATTCTTGGCTACAGGTCGGTAGTGAAGCGAGAAGTCGAACCGACTGAAAAAGAGGGACCAGCGGGCCTGTCGGGGATTGAGTCTCTGAGCATGGGACAAGTACTGCAGATTCTTATGGTCGGTATATACTATGATCGGATGTTGGGCTCCCTCCAACCACTGACGCCACTCCTCGAATGCTAACTTTATGGCCAACAGCTCCTTGTCGCCAATCCCGTAATTCTTTTCTGCAGGTGAAAACTTACGGGAGAAGTATGAGCAAGGCCAGGTCTTGCCGGTCGGAGCGGTTTGGAGCAACACTGCCCCTACCGCGACATCGGAAGCATCTACCTCTACTATAAATTGGCGTTGAGGGTCAGGATGCCGGAGACAAGTGTCTTGTAGAAAAGCCTCCTTGAGATCCTGGAAGGCCTGCGTAGCAGCGGGAGACCAGTTTCGTGCGTCCGCACCCTTCCGTGTGAGGGCCGTCAAAGGAGCTACCAGGCTGGAGTAATGCGGGATAAACTGGCGGTAGAAATTAGCGAATCCTAAGAACCGCTGAAGCGCTTTCACTCCCGATGGTTGCGGCCAGCCTTTGATGGCGCTCACCTTGTCCGGATCCATTCGGAAGCCCGTAGAAGATACAATATATCCTAAGAAGGGTAGTGACTCTTGTTCGAACTGGCACTTCTCTAGTTTAGCGTACAAGTGGTTCTCCCTTAGCTTCAGAAGGACTTGCCGCACGTGTTGCCGATGTGTCTTGAGATCCTGGGAATATATCAATACGTCATCCAGGTATACGATAATGAAAGTGTATAAGAAGTCGCGGAGGACCTCGTTCATAAGATTTTGGAATACCGCTGGGGCATTACAGAGCCCAAACGGCATAACAAGGTACTCGTAATGGCCGTCCCTGGTGTTAAAAGCGGTTTTCCACTCATCCCCGGGGCGTATACGAACGAGATTGTAAGCACCTCTGAGGTCTAATTTGGTGAAGACACGAGCCCCTTGGAGGCGGTCCAGAAGTTCCGGAATCAGAGGCAACGGGTAACGGTCTCGGCGGGTGATTTGATTCAAGCCCCGATAATCAATACAGGGGCGGAGAGACCCGTCTTTCTTTCCTACAAAGAAGAACCCAGCCCCGGCCGGGGATTTAGATGGTCTGATGAAACCCCGGTCCAAGTTTTCCTTAATATAGGCTGACATAGCTTGGGTCTCCGGCAGAGACAGAGGGTAGACTCTCCCACGGGGCGGTGTGGCTCCTGGTAGTAAATTAATTGCGCAATCAAAGGGTCGATGCTCCGGGAGCAACTCTGCCTTTTCCTTGGAGAAGACATCCTGGAAGGCATGGTACTGTGGAGGGACCGTTAAAGGAGCCGTACAGAGTGAGATGGGTTGCAGTGGACATGCGGGAAGGCAATGACGGCGGCACGCCGGACTCCAGGAGGTAATCTGAAGGGACCTCCAATCAATCACCGGGGAGTGTTCCCTAAGCCAGGGTAGGCCCAGGATGACTGGGTGGATGGATTTTTCAAGAATAAGAAACGAGATTTCCTCCTGGTGGAGGACTCCAACCTGGAGCTTCAGAGGACTGGTGCGAGTGGATATTATACCAGGAAGTGGGTTCCCTTGAATGAAAGAAACCCGCACAGGCGGTTCCTGCAGATGGACCTCGAGCTGTAGCTGCTGTACCAGCTCCTGGAGGACGAAATTCCCCCCAGACCCAGAGTCGAGTAAGGCTAGGGTGTCAAAGTCTCCCTCCGTAAGGCAAAGTCGTACCGGAACGGTACACGGGGAGCTGGGAGAAATGTTGCCTAGAGTCAACTCCCCGCTGAGCTCTAGGTTCGGGCGTTTCCCGGACGCTCGGTACAACGGGCCAGAAAATGCCCCTGGCCCCCGCAGTAAAGACACAGTCCTAGGGTACGGCGGCGTCTGCGCTCCTCGGAAGATAGAGGGCCGCGGCCCAACTGCATGGGTTCCTCTGTAGATGGAGTTGTGGCTGCAGGTGGTGAAGGCCGAACTCGAGGCGGGGTGGTTCGACGGGCGGAGAGCCCCTGGGCGGGCCTTCGCTCTCGGAACCGGCGCTGGATACGCTGGTCCACGCGTCCAGCCAATTCGATGAGTTCCTGTAAATCGTCCGGAAGATCTCGGGCCGCAAGTTCATCCTGGAGCCGAGGAGACAGACCCTCCAGAAAGATCCCATGCAAGCTGTCCTCGCCCCAGGCCAGCTCGGTGGCCAAGGTCTGGAATTCCATTGCAAATTCTTCTAGGGGGCGATTACCTTTCTTTAGCTGGAGGATCTCTGAGGCGGCTGTGGAGGCCCGGGATGGTTTGTCAAAGATCCTCCGGAATGCTTTGACAAATTGCACGAGGTTATTTAAGCGGGAATCTTGGCGCTCCCAAAGGGAGGAAGCCCAAGTCAAAGGTTTCCCATCCAGCAGAGAAATAATGTACGTCGTCTTTGCCGGGTCTGTGGTGAACTGCGCAGGCAGGAGGTCAAAACGAATGTAACAGTGATTAAGGAATCCCCGACATGTCTTTGGATTCCCCGAGTACCTAGGAGGCGCTGGCATCTGTACCGGAACAGGGGAACTCGAGTGGCTCTGAGACGTGGATGCTGCGGGGTGAGCTGCAGAAGTCCCTTCTACACGATCCGCCAGGCGTTGGACGGCAGACATCAATGTATCCAGGCAGGATTGCTGTTGCTGCAGCTTCTGGGCAATGCCCGGAATGGCCTTTAGGCCGGCAAGGTCCGCCGGGTCCATGGCCTTGCAATCTGTTGGATTTGTGGACCCTTGGGCCGATCGGAGCCTGAAGAGGAGCTGCTGTAGGTGTTTGCAGCAGCGACCCCGACCGGGAGGTGGAGAGGACAGACTAGTGGCTGGCCGGAGGTGGAACTCTGGGAGCCCTATGCGACCAAGAGCTCTGGCGAGGGCGGAGGTGATGAAGGCGCTGGCACTGTGTCGCAGGAACCTTCGCCCTGGAAGCCGATCCTCCCCCGAGAGGAGCTTGTAGGAGTTTGGCCTCTGGGACTTAGGAGATTCACCCTGGAAGCCGGAGTCCCCCCAGGAGGAGCCCGTAGGGACCCGGCCGCTGGGACTTAGGAGGGCCCGCGGGGGCCTGGTCAGCTGTGGTCCAAGGTTGAGTGCCGAAGGGTCGTTGCTCGCCAGTCCAGAGTCAGGAACCAATGGATCGCCGTCAGCCAGTCCGAGGTCAGGAGCCAGAGAATCAACGTAAGCCGGTCCGGGGTCAGAAGCCAGGGGGTCAACGTAAGCCGGTCCGGGGTCAGAAGCCAGAGGATACCAAATACCAGTCCGGGGTCAGGAGCCAAGAAGATCCGTAAGCCAATCCGAGTCAGGAGCCAATAGGAGACAAGACAGCACGAACGCAGCAACTGAAGACAGGAGCAAGCCTGGGAACCTCGTTGCAAGGCCCTGAGGAGAGGGACTGCAGGGCTTAAGTAGCCCTGCAGCGTCTGACGTCACTTGGAGGAAGAAGGCAGGTTTCCCGCGCCTGGCCCTTTAAATCTCAGGCCGAGATGCGCGCGTGCCCCTAGGGGGCGGAGCCAGCCGCGGCGAGACGCCGGCTGCTTCGGCGGCACAGAGGCTGCGCGGTGGGAGCGGGGGCAGGCCCGGGCGCCGTGTGGGGACGCCGAAAGGGTGGCGGCAAGAGCCCCCGGAGGCCCGAAGAGGGCCGAGAAGACCCGGAAGCCCGCGGCGGTAAGTGGAGCGGCCGGGGTCGACCCGGAGCCGCAACAGAATGTTAGAAAATCTCCTGATTTATGCTTGTAAAAGCTGACTTTTGGGGGTAGTAGGATAAATGCATCTAAATGTGTTAAATGTATTTGCATATCACTTTAAAATTAGATATCAAAATATGCAGGTATACCAGCTGTGCACATTTATCCCACTAAATCCCTACTTATCCGGCTAAGAGGAAGCTTTTCTGTACTTAGCCAAATAAGTTCCAAGTTATCCGGATAAGCAGAGGGTACTTGTCCTAACAAGTTCAGATTTATCCAGTTAAGTAGTGGGAAATCTTCTACTTAGCCATATAATGCTAGTGATCTGGCTAAACAGATATCCAGATTAGTCTGAAAAGCACTACATAGCCAGCTATCTGACTTATCTGGGTAAGAAGTGGCTTTGCCGCTACTTAGCTGGATACTTTGGAATTTATCCAGATAAGGGCAAAAATATATTTGCGTGTTTTTTTTACATGCGTGCACATGCTCCAGGGTACATTTACATTTTACATGTAAGCATATTTTGTAACTTAATTACATTGTATATGCACAGGTTATAAAATACTGAAGCAGTTTTGTACATGTCCATATATACACATATATGGGCACACACACACACACACATTTTAAAGTTATCCTCCCTATTTTGTTCCCCCAACCTAAACGTTGTCCTGGAAAGATGTCCTCTATATGTGGCTAAAAATGCATGTGTTGTAAAACAATGAAGGCCAGATTTTAAAAAGCATTTATATGCATAAAAGTGGGTTTTACTCAAGTAAATGAATTTTTCCCACTTAAGTGGACTTTTGACAATTGCTACAATATATTCCATTGGATTGTCCATAGGTTATAGGTTATACATGTATAAGTGCACTTGACGTGCATAAAATGCTTTTGAAAATTGATAGTATGTTACATTTACATGTGCAACTCCTTTTAAAATTACCTCCTGATTGTACTTTTTGCTTCACCTAAAAAGAGCAATTTTCAGAATGACAATGTCAATAAAGGCTAATTTTCATAAAAACTTAAGTGGCAATATTCAGCCAGTGAGTAGCTGGCTAGTTTGCTGGATAAATTCAGTCACAACACTGAATATACCCGACATCTTAAAGTTAGCCGTATATTTTTATCCGGATAACTTTAGGACAGATCAGCAGCATGACCAGAGTTAATCGCATAAGTTAAGCAGCTAACTCTGAATATTAGAGTTAGTCAGTTAACTTATGCAGCTAACTCCCCCGAATCGCCTCCTGCCCACCCCCTGAATTATCTGGTTAGAATTTAGCTGGCTAAGGCCTGGATTTATCAAAATGCACTAAATATCACATGTGATATGAAAAGATTTGTGTTTTGTGGTCATAGGCAGTTTACTGCAATAACTTTTTCGCACCTAGCTTGATGGACTCTCTATTTGGGTAACATCAACTAGGTTGAAAGAACATTGCACAAATCTCATTGGGTGAGTTTCCTCACTCCGAAGGTCATCAAATCTTCAACAAGAGAGCACTGTTCTGTTTGTACGTCTCACTTTGATTGTCAAAGGGTTCCCTAACCCCTACACTAATACCTAAACCTCACCTGGAGTTACTAGGTGGGCCTCCCATAGAGATATAAATACCAATCTAGTGTGAGGGCATTATAGCTAGGTGCTCTCTCTCTCTCTCTCCCAGCTGGCTCTCCAGGAGCTTAAACATTACCATAAAACATACCCCTTTTCCTATCACATGCAATATTTAGTGCATTTTGATAAATCCAGGCCTGAAGTAGCTAAGTATTGACCACTTAAATTCAGCTGATTTTCAACCTCATAAACCTGCAAAAACAGATTTAAAAATTGTTCTCTATGTTGTCTAGTTAATTTAAGTACAGAAAAATACTCATATTGTTGAACAGGAGAGGAAGAATCAGTTTTACAAAAGAAGATGCGGGGCTTAGAAGCAGAAAGTTTAAGAACTCTGCTCTACAGCAACTCTCACTGGAAAACATTTACTTTCTATGTGGCACTAGGGGGGCGACAGTATCCCAATGAAAAATTAACTGTGACTGAAAATAACAATAATAATCCCTGGTTAGGACATTAATTAACTTCAGCTTCAGAGCTGCCTGAAGCCTTAAGCATTCCTACATGGAGCATTAACTATTGACTAGCACAATGTCTAATGGTGATTATTAGTTAATTACCTTAGAAAAAAATAAAATTACTGGTGACTCAAGCTGAAACACTATTAAGGCTAAATTGCTAACACAGTGTGAGGGAAATTAGATGCACAATTCCCATTATCCATAATGGGAATTATCAGTGTGTACATAGTCCCACAACACAGTGATGAAAATTTACCCTTGAATGTGAAGTATAGAAAACAGAAAAAAAAAAATTGAAGTAAAAAAAAATCATAGAAAGGAACATTTGGTCACATCATCAATTTTCATACAACTTTTGCAGTACAGCCATTAGAACAAGTTTACTTTACTGAAGCTTATTGAAAGTATGACCTTGTCCTGTTAAGCAAATAAGTACATTTTCAAATAAGAAAGCTATTTTTAATTGAAAACAATAACATGCAGACCACTGTGTAGCCTTACCTCAAGGACATTATATGATATTTCTAATGTTTTCATGTAGTTCATTTGTCAGAAATTTGTTGACGGGCTATATGCCCCAGATATAGCTGCATGTAGGTTTCTGAAGTATTAAATTACCAGGACAACAGCACTCCCTGCAAGTGCTAATTACTCTGCTGCACAGCTCCATTGATTCAATTTGAGCCAGGCAGGAAAGTAATCAGCATGTGAAAGGAGGGCTACAGAGAAAGATGATGAGAATGAGCAGAGGTCTGGTATGGGGTCAGATTGGGGCATGGCAGGATACTGGTACAGGATGCCAGTTCATATTCCTCCATTTCAGATCTGCTCAATGAGTAATGCATTTTATCAGATTTCATAAGAACTCCATACATAAATAGATTATGCTCTTTTATTCTCATTTCCTTTTTCCTTACCTCTAATGCTGGCTGGGTAATTACTAGCCTTGCTGAATTTTTTTTTAGAGCAATTGCTACCTATGTTTCTGTCAACATTTCATGCATTATTGTAAAAAAAAAAAAAAAAAAACCCTGTTTCACTGGTTAGTGAGAGCTTACGGGCTGATTTGGCAGTGCTAGGACCAAATTGTGACTCATGCTTCCAGGTGCTGTTCTAAAACGTCATTTAAGCCCCATAGGTTACTAGGAGCTCTTCAGACACCTTCCAGCAAGAATTAAACTGGTACTGATTTTGTTTAAAAAAAAAAAATAAAAAATAAAAAAAAAATATATATATATATATTGTTGACAGGAATAACTGATACAGATTCATAAAATCAGTAGAGGGCACCTTGGATAATAACGCAATATGCAATCAATTCAGCAAAAACAAAAGACAATATCTAGTCCCAAATGTCACTGCAAATCTTCACAAACTAGGGGGTTGCAACTTTCCTTCCTCCTCTACCCTGTAGTTTGAGGTGCTCTTTGGAGACAGGATGCTTCCTGAACTCTCTTCTTTTTGGTACCTGCTCTTTGATGTGCAGCTCTCTGTGGTACAGTAGCTGAACTGGAACAATCTCTTAGCAGGGCCATCAGAACCACTAGGCAAACTAGGCCTGGGTCTATGCCACCAATGATTAGGGGATGCAAGCCATGTAATCTTCACTCCTCTTTCCCTCCAGTGGTGCCATCGTTCGTGGCCCCACATGACTCGCGCCCCCTAATGGGGGTGGTGGCACGACTGGGGGCAGTGGCACTCCTCTTTCCCACTGTGGTGCTGCCGCTCATGGCCCCAATGGCTTGCGTCCCCTAATGGGGTTGATGGTGCATCCGGGAGGGTGCAACTAGGTGGGGGCAGTGCGACGAGGGGAGAAGCAGGAAGGCCCAAAGCAGAAGATGCCAAGGGCGCCTAATCCCCTTGTACCGGCCCTTTCTCCTGGACAGATGAGTTGTTGATTCCTTCTAAACAGCAACTCTGAAAGTAGACCTTCCATCCTGTCAATCCTTACTTTGACTCCAATCCAAAATCCACTCTGTAAACCTTAAGGCAAATCTTCTGTGAAATACAAGCAGCATAGCACTAAGCTCCCTTTCATTATTCTTCACCAGTTTTGGTTCTCTCAATCTCAGGATTCTCCTTGGATCCCAAGAAGTCTCCCTACTTCTTGGAAGGACTGAGGACTCCAATCTCAGGATGGAAGACTGGATGAAAAAACATAAGCCAAAGTAGGTTCATGAGTTTTGTGAAAGCACACTCCTTAGAAGACACCTCCCACTGGAGAATGCCAGAGACTACTGTTCATTCCTGTTCTGTCTGATCTCACAGTGTACTAGGGATGTGCAGAGGGATGCCATACATTGCATTCGGGATACGTATTCGTCGGGTGGCAGATATGTTGTATACGTCCGTATGGCGTCCCGATACGGTTATACGTCTAATCCTATTCGTTACCCGGCTAAAATTAAATTTACTACAACCCCCCACCCTCCTGACCACCCCAAGACTTACCAAAACTCCCTGGTGGTCCAGCAGTGGTCCGGGAGCACTCTCACACCCTCTGTACTAGTTCAAAATGGCACCGATAGCCCTACCATGTCACAGGGGCTACCGGTGCCATTGGTCAGCCCCTGTCACATGGCCATTGGCACCATCTTGTGCTCCTACCATGTGACAGGGGCTGACCAATGGCGTCGGTAGCCCCTGTGACATAGTAAGGGCAAGGCTATCGGCACCATTTTGGTTCCTGGCACCCAACGGCATGAGTGCAGGAGATAGCTCCCGGACCCCCAGGGACTTTTGGCCAGCTTGGGGGGGCCTCCTGACCCCCACAAGACTTTCCAAAAGTCCAGCGGGGGTCCGGGAGCGACCTCCTGCACGTGGGCCGTATTGCCAGTATTCAAAATGGCGCCGGCACTAGCCTTTGCCCTCACTATGTCACAGGGGCTGACGGTCGGTGACATAGTGAGGGCAAAGGCTAGCGGCCGCCAGTATTCAAAATGGCACCGGCATTAGCCTTTGCCCTCACTATATCACAGGGGCCGACCCTTGGCCCCTGTGACATAGTGAGGGCAAAGGTAGCACCGGCGCCATTTTGAATACTGGCAATATGGTCCGAGTGCAGGAGGTCGCTCCCGGACCCCCGCTGGACGTTTGGCAAGTCTTGTGGAGGTCAGGAGGCCCCCCAAGCTGTCCAAACGTCCCTGGGGGTCCAGCGGGGGTCCGGGAGCGATCTCCTGCACTCGTGCCGTCAGATGCCAGGAACCAAAATGGCCCGATAGCCTTGCCCTTACTATGTCACAGGAGCTACCGAAGCCATTGGTCAGCCCCTGTCACATGGCAGGAGCACAAGATGGCGCCGATGGCCATGTGACAGGGGCTGACCAATGGCGCCGGTAGCCCCTGTGACATAGCAGGTCAAAGGCTATCGGCGCCATTTTGAACTGGTACCTAGGGTGTGAGAGTGCGGGGGATGGTTCCCGGACACCCCGCTGGACCACCAGGGAGTTTTGGTAAGTCTTGGGGGGGATCAGGAGGGTGGGGGGGTTGTTTAAATTGGCAGCCGAATAATTCAGCGAAAATTCATTGTATCCTTGGGGAATCGCGATACGTTTCGCTTCCCCACAAATACAACGAATTTTGGCACATCTGTTGCGGATTGCCAATACGTAGGGACTGAATGCACACCCCTACAGTGTACTGTCTGTGACAAAAGGCTAAATTTTCAAAGGCTTATGGATGGAAACTAAGCAAATCAAAATGGGTTTTATTAATATTACCAGAATGGCTGAAATCACCTAAGTGAATGTTCAGCTGGCTAAAAGTATGTTTAGCTGGCTAAAAGTTTCAGATGTTCAGCTGGCTAAAAGTTTCAGAACACATATTTTTAGCCACAGAAAAAAAAAAAAAAGCATTTCTGAGGGCCAAACTTGGTTGTGGGAGAAAACTATGTGCATACATAAAAGTTTTAAAATTGTTTTAGAAGTATATGCACATAAATGTAGTCACACAATAGCCTGATATTCAAACACAAGCTCCCTGCATAATTTGTGTTTGTACGTTGACTGGGTTTGTGCAGGGTGAAAAGTAGGTGCATAGAGAACCAGTTAGGCACCCTACTGACAATTTAGTCCAGAGGATCAAGAAGAGCCTATCCCTCCCAAAATGCTATTTTAAAACAGTATGGTCTGATAGATGCAAGGAGTTTTTTGTTTCCTGAAACTAAAAATATTCTATTCTTCTTCTGCATAGCTGGAATTTCAACAGTGGAAAAGATGACATGAAGTGAAGATGACAGACACGGAAGGCAAGAAAGTTGGGACTGATACTTTTTAACAAATGTCAAAGATATGTCAAAGAAATGAGGGAAAATAATGAAACCAAAACTAATGAAAAAGCCCGCCTATAAACAGAAATCCATTTACTTTATAGCCAGTCATAATAGGCACTACCAGCATTCCAATGCCTTCATATCATAGGCTATGGTATTTACAAAATTCTGCAAGTACTTTTTTTTCAAATATTTTTAAATGCAAGTTAAAATAAATTATCTTAAAGCTGTTTGCTTGAGTCCATCTAGAGATCAGGAAAATACCCCGGCACCATCGGTGTTTCATTCGTCTGCATCAGGGGATTGCGGATGGAACAACTAGCTGTAATTCTTAAAGCTCTTCATGCACTTGTTTGTATTGTGTAATAGCCAATGTATTCCGGTGTCTCAAATCTCTTATGCACCATGGGTTTCTGCAATCCCCTGAGGCAGATGAATGAATCATGGCTAGTGTCAGGGCATTTTCCTGATTTACATTTACATTTATTTGGATTTATAGCCCACCTAACTCAGAATGGCCTAGGCGGAGAACAAAAAATGTTACATATATAAAATGATAAGACAAAGGTAAACTTACTACTAAAACATTATAAAACACATAGAACAACAGACTAAAATAACATGGGCTGTCAAAATATAATAAAACGCACCGGCACATAACAAGTAATATAGAAACATAGAAACATAGAAATGACGGCAGAAGAAGATCAAACGGCCCATCCAGTCTGCCCAGCAAGCCACGCAGTTTATCCATTCCCCCCCCCCCCCCCTTTTTCTCCCTCCCACCTGTCACTATTGGCTTCCAGCACCCTCCCGCCCCAACTCCCTTCCACCCCTCCACCAATGCAGAGAGCAGCGCTGTATCCGCATCCCAGTGAACATCCAGCTCAATCAGGGGTAGCAACCGCCGCAACAAGCAGGCCACACCCCTGCCCCATACTCTTACCCACCCCTGCTTTGTTTGTTTGTTTGTTTTTTGCTTTGTTTTTTTTTTGGCGATGGCAGCCCTCCATGAAGGTGGAACACCAACCACTGGCCACTGGCATCCCGCTCCGTGAATGCCTCTGTGGCTACTGCTGCTCCGTGCAGTGTTTTGCTGCCTGAAGGCGGAACACCAACCACTGGCCACTGGCATCCCGCTCCGTGAATGTGTAATAAATAATAAAACATGCTGGTCAAAGATAAAAAAAACATAAAATATCAAATTGGGTTCAATAGAAAAAAAACTTGTAGGCTAAAATAAAGTGTTCTAAGATGAAAAAAAAATTCTAGATGGACTCAAAGAAACAGCTTTAAAATTTTTATTTGCATTTAAAAAATATTTGAAAAAAAAATGCCTTTGGAGGATTTTGTAAATATCATAGCTTATGATTAAGTGTAAGGCAATGAAGGCATTGGAATGCTGGTAGTGCCTGTTATATAACTGGCTATACATTAAATGGAGTTCTGTTTATAGAAGATTTTTTTCACTGATATTTTTAACCATTCTGGGGATTATTGTGCTTGGCGCTTTGATATCATTTTTACTGGATTGCACTGGGTAATATTTTGCTAGAGGACAGATTTAATCCTCACCCATATCTGTTTGCTTGGAACCAAGAAAACTACTTACAAAACCTCTGTGGTACAAAGAGTTTGCTTTATAGATGTGTGAGAGAGGTTTAAAACCCTACGAATATTATTCTGTTTGCAGCCAATGAAGCTGCATAGAATACCTCCATGATACTTGTTGTTTTTCTCTGTTTGAGGAGGTGGATATTTTCGGTACATTATAAGAAAAAAGCTCCTGTGGACCTTCCTGCCCACCCCAGTACTGAAACAGGGCCCCCCCCCCCCCTAGCCCCCACTTGCCCCTCCCATGGTGTCTTCAATGAAGGAAGGGGCAAGAACAATTACCCCATCACTCCTGCTGGCTCTGAGACTAATGCCATTTTGTTGTACAGTCATACAAATATACAGCCATATAATAACATGGTGCAAACTGGTCCAGAAATCAGTGCCGTTTTGTTTAATAACTGTATATTTTATGGATGTGAAACACCGGAGCCAGTCTCAGGGCTAGCGGATGCCAACGTCCAATGGGAACCAGCAAAACAGAAGTAACCTGGGATTTCTGATGGCCCTGTTGTTTGGGAAGGCCCCTGCTCTTTTCAGGAGGGAGCGGAGGGACCCAGGAAGCCCCAGCTTGCTTGGGGGAGGGGGGGGCATGCACGAGGTACATATTTGATCTGGGCATCCAATAAAGGAAACTGAGGCACTGAGTCCCTATAATCCTGATCACTCTAGTAAGTAACAACTTTAACCTGCAATATGTAGCTTGAGGCAAGCCGACATTTACTGAATTACAGCAGTCTAGTCTAATTGTTAATAAGGCGGTACTAAAGAACTTTTGGCCAGCTTGAGGGGGTCAGGAGGCCCCCCCAAGCTGGCCAAAAGTTCTTTTTGGGCCGAACGAGCCGTCCGGCGCGAACTCGCCGGGAATCACGTGACGCCGCGTCACTCGACGTGCCACCGACGTCACATGCTTCTCGCCAAGGATTGCAGAAATGACGTCCTCACTCCTCGCTCGATCACCAGGGAGTTGTGGTAAGTCTGGGGGGGGGATTAAGGAGGGTGAGGGGGTTTAAATTTTTTTTTTGCACATATGTACATATACCCAACTCATTGGATTTTTTTTATGTCCATATTGGCCGCAAGTGGGACCCCCTTTCGGACATAAAAAATATGAACATAAAATTTTGCTCTGCACATCCCTAATAATCATTAACCTCCAACCTCCTCCTTATTAGGCGGATTTTAAAAGCCCTGCTCGGGTAAATCCGCCCAGATTTACGCGAGCAGGGCCTTGCGCGCCGGCGCACCTATTTTCCATAGGCCGCCGGCGCGCGCAGATCCCCGGGACGTGCGTAGGTCCCGGGGTTTGTCGAAGGGGGCGTGTCGGGGGCATGTCGGGGGCGGGACCTGATGATGCTGCGTTTCGGGGGCGGGACGCGGCGTTTCGAGGGCGGGACCGGGGGCGTGGCGCCGGCCAGGGGGCATGGTCTAGGCTTCTGGACCAGCCCCCGGGTCGGAGGACGGCGCGCCAGCAGTCTGCTGGCGCACGTAGATTTGCATCTGCTTCTCGCAGGCGTAAATCTAGGAACAAAGGTAAGGGGGGGTTTAGATAGGGCCGGGGGGGGGGGTTAGGTAAAGGAAGGGAGGGGAAGGTGAGGGGAGGGCGAAAGGAAGTTCCCTCCGAGGCCGCTCCGATTTCGGAACGGCCTCGGAAGGAACGGAGGCAGGCTGCGCGGCTCGACGCGCGCCGGCTGCTCAAAATCGGCAGCCTTGCGCGTGCCGATCCAGGATTTTAGAGGATACGTGCGGCTATGCGTCATGGGTCGGGGGCCCCGAACCCCGAAACTGATTTTCCCCGAACTACGAAGAAAATTAGGTTTTCGGATTTGTACGGGGGGAGGGGCACATTTTATTTTTTTAAATAAAAAACTACCCCAAGCATTAAAATTCACTGCAATACAACCCCCCCCCCACCCCCACCATCCTGATCCCTCCCCAAGACTTACTAACATCCCTGGTGTTCCAGCGGGGTCCCGCGAGGGAATTCTCCCTCCGTGCCGTCTGACTTTCAGGTCTGCCTCGATCAAAATGGCGCCGATAGCCTTTGACCTACTATGTCACAGGGGCTACCAGTGCCATCGGTCAGCCCCTGTCACCTGGCCATTGCTGCCATCTTGTGCTCTTACCATGTGACAGGGGCTGACCAATGGCACCGGTAGCCCCTGTGACATAGTATGGGCAAAGGCTATCGGCGCCATTTTGATTACTGGCAGCCGACGGTCCGAGGGCAGGAGGTCCCTCCCGGACCCCTGCTGGACCACCAGGGACTTTTTGCAAGTCTTGGGGGAACCTCCTAACCGCCACAAGACTTGCCAAAAGTCCAGCGGGGGACAGGAGTGACCTCCTGCACTCGGACCATTGGTTGCCAGTAATCAAAATGGTGCCGATAGCCTTTGCCCTTACTATGTCACAGGGGCTACCTGTGCCATTGGTCAGCCCCTGTCACATGGTAGGAGCAATGGACGGCCGGCACCATCTTGTGCTCCTACCATGTTACAGGGGTCGACCAATGGCACCGGTAGCCCCTGTGACATAGTAAGGGCAAAGGCTATCGGCGCCATTTTGATTACTGGGGGTCTGGGAGCGACCTCCTGCACTCAAACTGTCAGCTGCCAGTAATCAAAATCGCGCCAATAGCCTTTGCCCATACTATGTCACAGGGGCTACCGGTGCCATAGGTCAGCCCCTGTCACATGGTAGGAGCACAAGATGGCAACGATGGCCATGTCACGGGCTGAACAATGGCACTGGTGGCACCTGTGACATAGTAGGTCAAAGGCTATCGGCGCCATTTTGATCGAGCAGGCCCAAAAGTTAGATGACACAAAAGGAAAAATCCCTCGCGGGACCCCGCTGGACCATCAGGGATGTTAGTAAGTCTTGGGGAGGGATTGGGATGGTGTGGGGAGGTTGTATTTAATGTATTAAAGTGAATTTTAATACTTGAGGTGGGGCTTTTTGAGCTTCGTTTTCCCGTGTCATTTTTTGGGCCAGTTTTGTTTTTCCCTGTTTAGTTTTTGTTCGTTTTTCCAAACAACTAACCGAGGAAAAATGAACTTTAACCCGAAGCGTCCGACTCAAAACACTACCTGGTAGTAAAAAATGAAGCTCATTTCTCGTCTCTATTGCTTTAAATACATCCTCTGTTGAATTATATTTCAGAAATGAAAAAGATGCCATTTTCTTCTGGCAGTGAACCAGTTCAAGAAGAAGTAACAGATCAAGCCACAACATACCTGCACAAAGGAAATCCTCGCATGCTGTGCCTGTCCGTCCAGGCCTTATGTCCCTATGTGGGCTTGACCTCTATCCTCGAATGCTGTGCCTGTCCGTCCAGGCCTTATGTCCCTACATGGGCTTCACCTCTATCCTCGATTGCTGTGCCTGTCTGTCCAGGTCTTATGTCCCTATGTGGGCTTGACCTCTATCCTTGATTGCTGTGCCTGTCCATCCAGGCCTTATGTCCCTACGTTGGCTTGACCTCTATCCTCGATTGCTGTGCCTGTCCACCCAGGCCTTATGTCCCTACATGGGCTTGACCTCTATCCTTGATTGCTGTGCCTCTCCATCCAGGCCTTATGTCCCTATGTGGGCTTGACCTCTATCCTCGATTGATGGACCTGTCGGGCCAGGCTTTAAGTCCCTACGTGGGCTTGACCTCTATCCTCGAATGCTGTGCCTGTCCATCCAGGCCTTATGTCCCTATGTGGGCTTGACCTTTATCCTCGATTGCTGTGCTTGTCCGTCAAGGCCTTATGTCCCTATGTGGGCTTGACCTCTATACTCGAATGCTGTGCCTGTCCATCCAGGCTTTATGTCCCTAAAAGGGCTTGACCTCTATCCTCGATTTCTGTGCCTGTCTGTCCAGGCCTTATGTCCCTAAAAGGGATTGACCTCTAATGCTGTGCCTGATCATCCTGGAGCCCTTTCCTGCTCAAAGGAAAGGGAAGTCATAAGAACATAAGAATATAAGATCATAAGAAATTGCCATGCTGGGTCAGACCAAGGGTCCATCAAGCCCAGCATCCTGTATCCAACAGAGGCCAAACCAGGCCACAAGAACCTGGCAATTATCCAAACACTAAGAAGATTCCATGTTACTGATGCAATTAATAGCAGTGGATATTCCCTAAGTAAACTTGATTAATAGCCGTTAATGGACTTCTCCTCCAAGAACTTATCCAAAACTTTTTTGAATCCAGCTACACTAACTGCACTAACCACATCCTCTGGCAACAAATTCCAGAGCTTTATTGTGCATTGAGTGAAAAAGAATTTTCTCCGATTAGTCTTAAATGTGCTACTTGCTAACTTCATGGAATGCCCCTAGTCCTTCTATTATTCGAAAGTGTAAATAACCGAGTCACATCTACTCATTCAAGACCTCTCATGATCTTAAAGACCTCTATCATATCCCCCCCTCAGCCGTCTCTTCTCCAAGCTGAACAGCCCTAATCTCTTCAGCCTTTCCTCATAGGGAAGCTGTTCCATCCCCTTTATCATTTTCGTTGCCTTTCTCTGTACCTTTTCCATCGCAACTACATCTTTTTGAGATGCGGCAACCAGAATTGTACACAGTATTCAAGGTGTGGTCTCACCATGGAGCGATATAGAGGCATTATGACATTTTCTGTTTTATTAACCATTCCCTTCCTAATAATTTCTAACATTCTGTTTGCTTTTTTGACTGCTGCAGCACACTGAGCCGACGATTTTAAAGTATTATCCACTATGATGCCTAGATCCTTTTCCTGGGTGCTAGCTCCTAATATGGAACCTAACATCGTGTAACTATAGCAAGGGTTATTTTTCCCCTATATGCAACACCTTGCACTTGTCCACATTAAATTTCATCTGCCATTTGGATGCCCAATCTTCCAGTCTTGCAAGGTCCTCCTGTAATGTATCACAGTCTGCTTGTGATTTAACTACTCTGAATAATTTTGTGTCATCTGCAAATTTGATAATGTCACTCTTCGTATTCCTTTCCAGATCATTTATATATATATATTGAAAAGGACCGGTCCTTTTCAATATATATATTAGAGGTGTGAATCGTGTACCCTATTGTCTTAACGATTGAAATCGTCTGGCAGGAGAAGAAAATCGTGTTTGGCACGATTTTTTAGTTAAAAAATCGTTTTTTCCGATTAGTGCGCACTAACCGGGAGTTAGTGCGCACTAACAGAATATGATACAATTTGACACTTTTCAGGTCAGTTAAGGTCAGTTTAGTAATGAATATGCATTCCTATTGGCTGCCCTCTTATTTATTCATGTTACCAATGTTCCCACTGACAATATATGGGGGATGGGAAATGGAAACAGTTGGTAGCTTGACAAAAAAAGTAATGTGATCAGTCAATGTGACTAGAACTTGTGCCCTAACCCTGATACCAGGGGTGTTGTGATCTTCCTGCACACAGTGCCCTATCCCTGATAATGAGAGTGTTGTGATCTTCCTGCACACAGTGCCCTATCCCTATTAATACCAGGAGTGTTGTGATCTTCCTGCACACAGTGCCCTAACCCTGATACCAGGGGTGTTGTGATCTTCCTGCATGCAGTGCCCTAACCCTATTAATACCAGGAGTGTTGTGATCTTCCTGCACACAGTGCCCTAACCCTGATACCAGGGGTGTTGTGATCTTCCTGCATGCAGTGCCCTAACCCTGATACCAGGGGTGTTGTGATCTTCCTGCATGCAGTGCACTATCCCTATTAATACCAGGAGTGTTGTGATCTTCCTGCACACAGTGCCCTAACCCTGATACCAGGGGTGTTGTGATCTTCCTGCATGCAGTGCCCTAACCCTATTAATACCAGGAGTGTTGTGATCTTCCTGCACACAGTGCCCTAACCCTGATACCAGGGGTGCTGTGATCTTCCTGCATGCAGTGCCCTATCTCTATTAATACCAGGAGTGTTGTGATCTTCCTGCACACAGTGCCCTAACCCTGATACCAGGGGTGTTGTGATCTTCCTGCATGCAGTGCCCTAACCCTGATACCAAGAGTGCTGTGATCTTCCTGCACAAAGTGCCCTATCCCTAATACCAGGAGTGCTGTGATCTTCCTGCACAAAGTGCCCTATCCCTAATACCAGGGGTGTTGTGATCTTTTTGCATTCAGTGCCATATCCCTGTTACTGGGAGTGTTGAGATCTTCCTGCATGCAGTGCCATAACCCTGATACCAGGGGTGTTGTGATCTTACTGCATGCAGTGCCCTAACCCTGATACCAGGGGTGTTGTGATCTTCCTGCACAAAGTGCCCTATCCCTAATACCAGGAGTGTTGTGATCTTCCTGCACAAAGTGCCCTAACCCTGATACCAGGAGTGCTTTGATCTTCCTGCACACAGTGCCCTATCCCTGATACCAGGGGTGTTGTGATCTTCCTGCATGCAGTGCCCTATCCCGGTTACCAGGGGTGTTGTGATCTTCTTGCACACATCCCGGTATCAGGGATAGGGCACTGCGTGCAGGAGGATGACAACACCCCTGGTATCAGGGATAGGGCACTGTGTGCAGGAAGATCACAACACTCCTGGTATTAATAGGGATAGGGCACTGCATGCAGGAAGATCACAACACCCCTGGTATCAGGGATACGGCACTGTGTGCAGGAAGATCACAACACTCCTGGTATTAATAGGGATAGGGTACTGCATGCAGGAAGATCACAACACCCCTGGTATCAGGGTTAGGGCACTGTGTGCAGGAAGATCACAACACTCCTGATATTAATAGGGATAGGGCACTGCATGCAGGAAGATCACAACACCCCTGGTATCAGGGATAGGGCACTGTGTGCAGGAAGATCACAACACTCCTGGTATTAGGGTTAGGGCACTGTGTGCAGGAAGATCACAACACCCCTGGTATCAGGGTTAGGGCACTGTGTGCAGGAAGATCACAACACCCCTGGTATCAGGGTTAGGGCACTGTGTGCAGGAAGATCACAACACTCCTGGTATTAATAGGGATAGGGCACTGCATGCAGGAAGATCACAACACCCCTGGTATCAGGGATAGGGCACTGAGTGCAGGAAGATCACAACACCCCTGGTATCAGGAATAGGGCACAAGTTCTAGTCACATTGACTGATCACATTACTTTTTTTGTCAACTAACAACAGTTTCCATTTCCCATCCCCCCAACCATCACCTCAGTGGGACCCTTGGTAACATCAATAGATAAGAGGGCAGCCAGCCAATAGGAATACATATTCATTCCTAACTGACCCTTACTGACCTGGAAAATGTCAATAATTTGTATCATTTTCTGTTAGTGTTCCTGAGTTTCCATTTCCATTTCCCATCCCCCCAACCATCACCTCAGTGGGAACCTTGGTAACATCAATAGATAAGAGGGCAGCCAGCCAATAGGAATACATATTCATTCCTAACTGACCTTTACTGACCTGGAAAGTGTCAATTTGTATCATATTCTGTTAGTGCGCACTAACGGGAGTTAGTGCGCACTAACTGGGAGGTAGTGCGCACTAACTCCCGTTAGTGCACACTAACACGATTTAACGATTTTTAACGATAAATCGTTAGAATTTCTATTGTATTGTGTTCTTTAACGATTTAAGACGATATTAAAATTATCGGACGATAATTTTAATCGTTGAAAAATGATTCACATCCCTAATATATATTGATTCCTGAGGCACTCCACTGTTTCCTCTTTTCCACTGAGAAAATTGACCATTTAGTCCTAATCTCTGTTTCCTGTCTTTTAACCAGTTTGTAATCCACGAAAGGACATCACCTCCTATCCCATGACTTTTTAGTTTTCGTAGAAGCCTCTAATGAGGGACTTTGTCAAAAGCCTTCTGAAAATCCAAATACACTACATCTACCGGTTCACCTTTAGTCACATGTTTATTAACCCCTTCAAAAAAGTGAAGCAGATTTGTTAGGCAAGACTTCCCTTGGGTAAATCCGTGTTGAATGTGTTCCATTAAATCATGTCTTTCTATATGCTCTACGATTTTGATCTTGAGAATAGTTTCCACTATTTTTCCTGGCACTGAAGTTAGGCTCATTGGTCTATAGTTACCCGGATCGCCCCTGGAGCCTTTTTTAAATATTGGGGTTACATTGGCCACCCTCCAGTCTTCAGGTACAATGGATGATTTTAATGATAGGTTAGAAATTTTAACTAATAGATCAGAAATTTCATTTTTTAGTTCCTTTAGTACCCTAGGATGCATACCATCTGGTCCAGGTGATTTGCTACTCTTTAGTTTGTCAATCTGGCCTATTACATCTTCCAGGTTCACAGTGATTTCGTTCAGTTTGTCTGACTCATCACCCCTGAAAACCATCTCCGGATCTGGTATCTCCCCAACATCCTCATTAGTAAACACGGAAGCAAAGAATTCATTTAGTCTTTCTGCAATGGCCTTATCTACCCTAAGAGCCCCTTTAACCCCTCTGTCATCTAATGGTCCAACCGACTCCCTCGCAGGTTTCTTGCTTTGGATATATTTTAAAAAATGTTTATTATGAGTTTTTGCTTCTATGGCCAACTTCATTTCAAATTCTCTCTTCACCTGTCTTATCAATGTTTTACACTTAACCTGACAATGCTTATGTTTTATCCTATTTTCTTCAGACGGATCCTTCTTCCAATTTTTGAACGATGTTTTTTTTTGGCTAAAATAGCCTCTTTCACCTCACCTTTTAACCATGACGGTAATCGTTTTGCCTTCCTTCCACCTTTCTTAATGTGTGGAATACATATGGACTGTGCCTCTAGGATTGTATTTTTAAACAATGCCCATGCCTGTTGAACATTTTTAACCTTTGCAGCTGCACCTTTCAGTTTTTTTCTAACTATTTTCCTCATTTTATCAAAGTTTCCCTTTTGAAAGTTTAATGTTTGAGCTGCAGATTTACTTACTTATTGTCCCCCTTCCAGTTATTAGTTTAAATTTGATCATGTTGCCACTTGGCAAAAGTGATCGTCTTTTTCAGATAGGCTGAATATTAAAGTAAAACATTTTTGAAAAATGGAAATAAGTAGTTTCTACAGTCATATTGTTGTTTTCTTCCCAAAGCATACATGATTACTACAGTGCTAGAAATCGGCTTTTGAAATGGTTGCTTAAGAGTTAAAGTTAAACTAATCATTTACACTGTGTAGGTATAATCAATTGGAATCCACTTTAATTTAACTACTTAAATTTAAAGTGGGTTCACTATGGCTAGAGCAGTCTACTGTGAGTTCCGAACAGATTGTAGCACAGTCATAAAAACATGTTTTTATTCTTTTCACAGTAGGTTTAATCATGGTGAAATAGTCTTTGCCAATAGTCTACCAGCTTTAACTACTCAGGTAATGAACTAAATCAGCCACTTGCACAATTTTCCCATAGTTCTAAATATACATTATTGTTCCTGACAAATTAATAGAATGTTATTGAAAATGTAATAGCATTTCACAGCACTTAATTAAAAACTGTATAAAGCTATTGCTGTTTAGAACTGATTTCATTAAATCCGAAATAAGACTTTGTCAGTATGACCATTTGATCTTATCGTGGCTTACATTTTATTAAGAACATTCATTAGGAACACATCTGCTTTTCATTTAATTTTTCCTATGATATGACTTTGGTTGTCATATTGTTCTGTGATTTCAAAACATTGTAACAGAAACACTGGAAAAATGGTGTTTAAACATTTAAATATTCCTTCATGGAATTTGACTATTGAGACTCATACAATGCTGTTAGTACATGCCAACATATTTGTTCTTTGCTTATGCTAACTTACCTACCATAGCATCCACATCTTGATACCAGTGCAGGGGCCAATTTTTTCAGCATCTGGGGCAGATATCACTGAGCAACAAATTTTCACAAAAGTCATGTTACGGAAATGAAATTAGTCAATTCTTATACATTTCCATGTGCTAAACACGAATGTGACTGTGAAAATGCAAAACTGACTCTAGTTGTTTTGTAATATGCAATAATATAATTACATCGTGAACTGTATGCCAATAGCTCACTGGGCAACAGATTTTCACAAAAGTCATGTTACTGAAATGAATTTAGTCAATTCTTATAAATTTCCATGTGCTAAACATGAATGTGACTGTGAAAATGCAAAATTGGCTCTAGTTTTTTTGTAATATGCAATAATATAATTACATCTTGAATTGTATGCCAATAGTAGGAGACCTACGGTTAATACCGTTTGAAAAATGAAGTCATAGACTACGTCTTAGATTTCTTTGCTTGTCTCTTGTACACCTGTTTGGGAGCATCTCTGCGTAGTGTCCAGCAGTAGTCAGCCAGCATGAATATTTCAAATGCTCACCCTTTCTGACTGGGCTTCATATAGTACACTGCTGACGTCAGCTTACCCAGCAGCAGCATGGCAGTAGAACTGCATTGCATCAGAAAATGATGTAATAAACTCTGGATGATGTGTGCATGATGGTATTATGCAATATGATGCAATATTACATCATTCTAGGCTTATTTACAGTCCTACTGGATAAATTTACATGACTAAACATAGAAAGTGAACTATATTAAATATCTTCAAATCGAGAGCCAATAAAAACTTTTCATGGTCATATTCGTGTTCAGCACATCAAGATACTACAGAGTAGGGCCTTTTTAGGTCAGTAACACTTTCATTGTTGCCCAGTGACAGAACTACATCCACCTCTTGATGACTTACCAGTGGAAGCAGCTACAGTACAGCTTCCCCCACCCTATCCCCTTGCCCAGAAACAATACGTCTTTCTATTGTGATCCTGTCTAGCCGCAGCTCCCTATCTTTCCTTCCATGCCCTGTCCAGCAACAGCTTCCCCCTCTCTCTCTTCTTCCTACTGCCCCATGTCTGGCAGCAGCCCCTTTCTCTCCCCATCCCTGCTCAGCAACAGCCCCCCTCTCTCTCCCTGCACTGACCTGACCAAGGTGACATATATTCTTTCCTTATTGTTCAGGTTGCCCTTGGCCTGGGCTTCACCCCTGTGGGAAAGTTATGACTCTCTCATGGGTGATTTAGAAGAATTCCTAAAACACATTAGGTGTATCTTTGAAGAACCTGGGCATACCTCATCAACAGCCATAGAGTTACTCTGCCTCAAGCAAGCCACAAGAATCACTGGAGACTATGCCATCCCCTTCCAGCATAGCCTCCAACTTGGATTTTGGCCTCCAAGTTACTGTACATTGGAATGAGAAGAGCCTGACTGCCATTTTTTGCCAAGGCCTTTCTGAAAGGATTAAGGATGAACTGGCCTGGAGGGCCCTCCTATCTGGCCTCAAGGACCTAATCACTCTCTCCATCTGAACTGACATCTGGTCACAGGAGCGGACTATCAGCAACAATGCTTTCTTACAGTCACCCCACCAGTAACGATAGCCCTGATGGTGGTACCAGTCCTCTCTTGACTTCCTCTACAGTTTGCGATATCCATTGATATACTCACCAAGAAACATGCAGGTCCAGAGATCCATGGGTCCTATGACTACCAATCGACCTGCTCCCAGGGAAGGGGCCTCCTGGAAGCAGAGTCTATCCCCTGTCTAACTACAGAAACTAAAGCCATGACAGAGTATGCCATGGAATGCCTGGAATGGGGATTAATTTGAAAATTTTCATCTCCAGCGGGAGCATGTTTATTTTTTGTGGGGAAGAAGGACAGGACTCTCAGTCTATGTATTGAATATAGGGGTCTTAATGCCATTACCCGTAAGCACAGATATCAATTACCACTGATAACCAAGTTGTTCAATTTCCTGCTAGGAGCCAAGATATTTAATAAGCTGGATCTCTGTGATGCCTATAACCTTACCCGTATACATGAATGAGATGAATGGAAGAAAGCATTCAACACTCAGGACGGGTATTATGAATACTATAAGAACATAAGAACATGCCAAACTGGGTAAGAACAAGGGTCCATTAAGCCCAGCATCCTGTTTCCAACAGTGGCCAATCCAGGCCATAAGAACCTGGCAAGTTCCCAAAAACTAAGTCTATTCCATGTTACCATGCTAGTAATAGCAGTGGCTATTTTCTAAGTCAACTCAATTAATAGCAGGTAATGGATTTCTCCTCCAAGAACTTATCCAATCCTTTTGTAAACACAGCTATACTAACTGCACTAACCACATCCTCTGGCAACAAATTCCAGAGTTTAATTGTGCGTTGAGTGAAAAATAACTTTCTCCGATTAGTTTTAAATGTACCAAACGCTAACTTCATGGAGTGCCCCCTAGTCTTTCTATTATCCGAAAGAGTAAATAACTGATTCACATCTACCCGTTCTAGACCTCTCATGATTTTAAACACCTCTATCATATCCCCCTTCAACTGTCTCTTCTCCAAGCTGAAAAGTCCTAACCTCTTTAGTTTTTCCTCACAGGGGAGCTGTTCCATTCCCCTTATCATTTTGGTAGCCCTTCTCTGTACCTTCTCCGTCGCAATTATATATTTTTTGAGATTTGGCGACCAGAATTGTACACAGTTTTCAAGGTGCGGTCTCACCATGGAGCGATACAGAGGCATTATGACATTTTCCGTTTTATTCACCATTTCCTTTCTAATAATTCCCAACATTCTGTTTGCTTTTTGACTGCCGCAGCACACTGATCCGATGATTTCAATGTGTTATCCACTATGATGCCTAGATCTCTTTCTTGGGTTGTAGCACCTAATATGGAACCTAACATTGTGTAACTATAGCATGGGTTATTTTTCCCTATATGCATCACCTTGCACTTATCCACATTAAATTTCATCTGCCATTTTATTGCCCAATATTCTAGTCTCACAAGGTCTTCCTGCAATTTATCACAATCTGCTTGTGATTTAACTACTCTGAACAATTTTGTATCATCTGCAAATTTGATTATCTCACTTGTCGTATTTCTTTACAGATCATTTATAAATATATTGAAAAGTAAGGGTCCCAATACAGATCCCTGAGGCACTCCACTGCCCACTCCCTTCCACTGAGAAAATTGTCCATTTAATCCTACTCTCTGTTTCCTGTCTTTTAGCCAGTTTGTAATCCATGAAAGGACATCACCACCTATCCCATGTCTTTTTACTTTTCCTAGAAGCCTCTCATGAGGAACTTTGTCAAATGCCTTCTGAAAATCCAAGTACACTACATTCTACCGGTTAAACCTTTATCCACATGTTTATTACTCCTTCAAAAAAGTGAAGCAGATTTGTGAGGCAAGACTTGCCTTGGGTAAAGCCATGCTGACTTTGTTCCATTAAACCATGTCTTTCTATATGTTCTGTGATTTTGATGTTTAGAACACTTTCCACTATTTTTCCTGGCACTGAAGTCAGGCTAACCGGTCTATAGTTTCCCGGATCGCCCCTGGAGCCCTTTTTAAAAATTGGGGTTACATTTGCTATCCTCCAGTCTTCAGGTACAATGGATGATTTTAATGATAGGTTACAAATTTTTACTAATAGGTCTGAAATTTCATTTTTTAGTTCCTTCAGAACTCTGGGGTGTATACCATCCGGTCCCGGTGATTTACTACAGTTTGTCAATCAGGTCTACCACATCTTCTAGGTTCACCATGATTTGGTTCAGTCCATCTGAATCATTACCAATGAAAATCTTCTCCAGTACGGGTACCTCCCCAACATCCTCTTCAGTAAACACCGAAGCAAAGAAATCATTTAATCTTTCCATGATGACCTTATCTTTTCTATGTGCCCCTTTAACTCCTCGATCATCTTTCTGCTTCAGATATATTTTAAAAAGTTTTTACTGTGAGTTTTTGCCTCTACGGCCAACTTCTTTTCAAATTCTCTCTTAGCCTGTCTTATCAATGTCTTACATTTAAATTGCCAAAATTTATGCATTATCCTATTTTTTCTGTTGAATCCTTCTTCCAATTTTTGAATGAAGATCTTTTGGCTAAAATAGCTTCTTTCACCTCCCCTTTTAACCATGCTGGTAATCGTTTTGCCTTCTTTCCAACTTTCTTAATGTGTGGAATACATCTGGACTGTGCTTCTAGGATGGTATTTTTTAATAATGACCATGCCTCTTGCACACTTTTTACTGTTGTAGCTGCTCCTTTCAGTTTTTTTCTAACAATTTTTCTCATTTTATCAAAGTTTCCCTTTTGAAAGTTTAGCACGAGAGCTGTGGATTTGCTTACTGTCCCTCTTTGCTTAGCGTAATGCAGCATTTTGTAAGGCTTCCTGGCTCCTTTACCTTTACCTTCTGAAAATCTTTATCTTAGAGGTAGCTACCACTAGCATTGGGGTGAGGACTGTCCTCTCTCATAACAAAGATAAAGGAACTCTTCTGTCCTGTTTCTATTCCAAGATGTTTTCTCCTAATGAGAGAAACTATACCATCAGTTAAACTTGCCTTTGAGGAATGGCACCACTTGCTGGAGGGAATGGCACACCTGGTCACTATATATACTGACCACAAGAATCTCCAATACTTCTAAAAAGCACAACGGTTGAATCTGTGATAAGCCCATTGGACCCTGTTTTTTTAACTGCTTTGATTTTGAACTTTAGTATCTTCCTGCCGTGAAAGATCTACTTGCCTCCAAGAGAAGGTGCCTCTGAGAGGAGGTTCTCCACTTAGCACATAACTCTTTTAGCAGGCCTTCCACGTGTGAGGAAATTCTGGAGCTTCTCTCATACCACTATTGATGTTCCTGAGTTAGAAATGATATCTGCCACTATGTGGAATTTTGTCACAACTGTGTGATTAACAAATCCTCTCATGCCCACCCTTGGGGACTGTTACAACCTTTTCCATTTCCAAAAAGGCCATAGTCCCATTTTGCAATGGATTTTGTTATGGATCTTCCTTCTTCCAACAAATGTGCTGTCATTTGAGTCATTGTGGACTAGAGATGTGAATCGTGTCCTCGATCGTCTTAACGATCGATTTCGGCTGGGAGGGGGAGGGAATCGTATTGTTGCCGTTTGGGTGTTTAAAATATCATGAAAATCGTTAAAATCGTGAGCCGGCACACTAAACCCCCTAAAACCCACCCCCGACCCTTTAAATTAAATCCCCCACCCCCAAATGCCTTAATACTTCATCAACTTTGGGAGGGAAGTACTTACTTGCCCTAAACCAATGGCAGGAAAACTGGCACACTAAAACCCCCTAAAACCCACCCCTGACCCTTTAAATTAAATCCCCCACCCCCCCGAAACCCCCCCCCCCCCAAATGCCTTAAATTACCTGGGGGTCCAGCAGCGGTCCGGAACGGGTTCCTGCAATTGAATTGTGTTGTCTTCAGCCGGCGCCATTTTGCAAAATGGCGGCCGCAAAATGGCGGCGGCCATAGACCAACACGATTCGACTGCAGGAGGTCATTCAGGACCCCCGCTGGACTTTTGGCAAGTCTTGTGGGGGTCAGGAGGCCCCCCCAAGCTGGCCAAAAGTCCCTGGGGGTCCAGCAGGGGTCCGGGAGCGATCTCCTGCCGCAAATCATTTTCCGTACAGAAAATGGCGCCGGCAGGAGATCGACTGCAGGAGGTCGTTCAGCGGGGGTTCCGGACCGCCAGATTTTTTTGTTACACGTCATCCATAGCAGAAGAAAAGTTATGAGGAAGAGGACACAGGCACATGCCAATCTATGTAAATATTTATGTGCTAATTTCATTTAAATTCAGGAATAATTCTTCTGGATGCACAATTTAGACACCCATAGCAAGGGGCACTTAGCTGTGGGCATCTTCAGTAACTTCAGCAAAATTGGCCAGAAGAAGCAGGGTAAAAATGGACACTAGTATTGAATGCCTGTTGCAATTGCGGGTACCCGATGCATTTGAGCACTAGGGATGCACAATTCTCCCCCAGCGTGTCCTTTTTATACAGCTCCTCATTTAAATACAGCATCGGGAGTCCAGGGGATGTGGCTGCATGTACCGGACGGTACTGCAGTCCCTCCTTTTCGCCAAGATTGACTATTGCAACGCCCTCCTAACTGGCCTTCCCACATCCACCCTCAAGCCCCTCCAGCTTCTACAAAATGCCACCGCACGGTCACTAGGGGTGTGCATTCGGATTGACCGCATTAGTAAAACGCAACTCATATTTTTTTTTTACTTAAAAAATTGATTCGACATAAACGATCGGATTTCCCACATATCGAACATAGATATGTTCGATATGTGGGAAATCGCGATTGTTGAGCCAAAATAAAAATATAAACCCCCTCACCCTCCTTAATCCCCCCCCCCCCCCGACTTACCACAACTCCCTGGTGATGGAGCGAGGAGTGAGGACGCCATTTCTGCAATCCTTGGCGAGAAGCATGTGACGTCGGCGGCACGTCGAGTGACGCCGGCGTCACGTGATTCCCGGCTCGTTCGCGCCGGACGGCTCGTTCGGCCCAAAAAGAACTTTTGGCCAGCTTGGGGGGGCCTCCTGACCCCCTCAAGCTGGCCAAAAGTTCTTTTTGGGCCGAACGAGTCGTCCGGCCTGGCGAACGAGCCGGGAATCACGTGGCGCCGCGTCACTCAGACGCGACGTCACGTGATTCCCGGCAAGTTCGCGCCGGACGGCTCGTTCGGCGCGAACAAGCCGGGAATCACGTGACGCCGACGTCACGTGATTCCCGGCAAGTTCGCGCCGGACGGCTCGTTCGGCCCAAAAAGAACTTTTGGCCAGCTTGAGGGGGTCAGGAGGCCCCCCCAAGCTGGCCAAAAGTTCTTTTTGGGCCGAACGAGCCGTCCGGCGCGAACTTGCCGGGAATCACGTGACGTCGCGTCTGAGTGACGCGGCGCCACGTGATTCCCGGCTCGTTCGCGCCGGACGGCTCGTTCGGCCCAAAAGAACTTTTGGCCAGCTTGAGGGGGTCAGGAGGCCCCCCCAAGCTGGCCAAAAGTTCTTTTTGGGCCGAACGAGCCGTCCGGCGCGAACGAGCCGGGAATCACGTGACGCCGGCGTCACTCGACGTGCCGCCGACGTCACATGCTTCTCGCCAAGGATTGCAGAAATGACGTCCTCACTCCTCGCTTGATCACCAGGGAGTTGTGGTAAGTCTGGGGGGGGGATTAAGGAGGGTGAGGGGGTTTAATTTTTTTTTTTTGCACATATGTACATATACCCAACTCATTGGATTTTTTTTATGTCCATATTGGCCGCAAGTGGGACCCCCTTTCGGACATAAAAAATATGAACATAAAATTTTGCTCTGCACATCCCTAACGGTTACTAACAAATAAGAAAAAATCAGATCACATCACGCCCGCACTCAAACAACTCCACTGGCTGCCCATCCCATTCAGATCTCAATACAAAACACTCATGCTCATACACAAAGCAATCCATAATGACAAAGCCAGCTGGTTACAAGGACCTCTGACCCCCCACAACCCCACTAGAAATCCCCGCTCAACCAACACAGGCCTACTCCCCATTCCCCCTGCCAAAGAAGTACATAGAGTCTCCACTATAGAACGCGCTGCATCTGTAGCAGGCCCTCACCTCTGGAACAACCTCCCACCCGCTCTCAGAACTGACCCCTCCACACCCACCTTCCGAAAGAACCTCAAAACCTGGCTCTTCCGGAAAGCATTCACTCTAGATAAATAATCCCGCCACAGCCCCCTTCCCTCCAAATAACAACCCCCCTCACCCCGTACCCTGCCCCCCTCCCCCCCCAGTTCCCAGTCCAGCCACTGTACATAATTAATTTAAACCTGAATATATTCTGTAATAAGTTAAGTTAATAAGCATGTTATATTGTAATACTATCTTGTAAAACTGTTACATGTATTTAGCTAGTTACTCAATTAAGCTGTTATACTGTATCATGTCATTAAGGCTAGCCTTAGACATCTTGTTATATGTAAACCGATGTGATATATCAAATCGAATGTCGGTATAGAAAAATAAATAAATACATAAATAAATTAGAAAACCGGTGCTCAATATGAGTGCCCGTCTTCAACGTGCATCTTATTGCATTGGCCTCTTATATGTAAGAGGAAAGAATGCAAGTGACTTTTCATGACAGGTCAAAGAGGTAATGACCTGGCTTCCTGTAACAGAAAGGTCATCATGAGGCTATTGTTGATATCCTTCAAATGCATAAATCCACTTTGAAAATTAGGAGGTATATGTGTACCACTTCATGGCATGCATACACATTTTTATGTCTCCTTAGGAGCATATATAAATGTTTACACATATATTTATTCCCATAATTTGAAAACTAAATATTGATAGCAAGTGTGTAAATAGTTTCTTGCCCCAATTCTGCCCCAGGAACCTCTCTTTCCATATCTGGGAACATTCTTCAGCACATACTTTTACAAAAACAATCCCTGGGGTAATTTTCAAAAATCACATTCATGTGTATAACTGCTTTTGAAAATTACCTCCTTTATGTCAACGAGAACAATAATATTTATTTTGGCAATACTAGCAAAACAAATGTGTCTCACAAAGAAAGGGTTGATTGTGACAAATGTTTTCCAACTTGTTAAACATGCACAAATCCTAAAGAATATTCTCTATCAGGGTTATTTAGCTGAAACGACATAGCTCATGCGGAAACACTGATTTGAGACAAATTTAAAATAACATTATGGAGCATTACTATTTTATAATATAAACTATATTTGTTTCTAACTTTTCTAAAAAGGAAAACTGTTTAGTTTTAAGCTCTGTTTATAAATTGTCCACAAATTATTTGTCATCAGATAAGAGTAGGCAAAATTTCATGAGCAGCCTGGAACATCTCAAAAAAAGACAGTAGAAAAAAAAGAGAAAAATTAGCAGAGGATGAGAAGACAAACAACCAATCTTTCCCTAACCCCACTACCACTCCTAAAATATCCAAACTGCTGCAATAGATTAGTGAACTCACACTGAATTCATCAGTTAAAGATGACCATTTAATCAACAGCACCTTGTTAATCCTCTTAAATTGGATCCTACATATTCATTAAGAAATACAATTAAGAAAGCATTGAAAAACATTAACATGGGTTAATAGTACTTCATTCTGCTTTCAACTACCCACCTCATTTAAATGTCTATGAAAGTTTCTTTAAAGTTTTACGGACTGACAGTCTTAGCAAATTAAATCATGATTATCCATGCCTTATATAAAATATATTGCATTGCATATCCCTTTAAGAAGAAATAATACACCATGGATTTACATGATTAAGAAATTATGTATCTTGTAATACTTTTTTGTAATGTCTCCTTTATTTGGCCTTTCAATAATAAAATACAGAATATATTTTGAAGGACATCACCATTTCAAGAAATTTTACATTCAAGGATAATATACAAATATGTCACAGTCAAATGATGTGTCAGTATAATGTCCTTATGTTAATGAAAATACATAATACATTATTAACATAGATAACCAGAAATATAAAATTAAACGATCTTTAGAATAATAAAAAATTAAAATTACAAAAATATAAGCTTATTCCATGACAGAAAACTTCATAAAACAATTTTTAGTAATAAAGTAGCATCAAAAAGCAAAGCAAATATATCTGGTCTCTTTTAGGTTTATGATGTTGGATAAAAGAAGACTAAGGCCTAGATTTATCAATATGCTGTAATAGCCCAACTTGAAGTAGTTAGCTATTTATATCTCCATAGGAGGCCCACCTAGTAACTCGAGGTGAGGTTTAGGTAGCAGTGTAGGTGTTAGGGGCCACTTTTACATGCAGAGTGAGATGTACGAACAGAATAGTACACTCTTGTGATGATTTGATATCCTTCGGAGTAACATCAAAGTAGATTGAGAGAACTTTGTACAAACCTCATCGAGTGAATTTTCTCTCTCTGAAGGATATCAAATCTTCACAAGAGTGTACTGTTGTGTTCGTACATCTCACTCTACAAGTAAAAGTGGCCCCTAACCCCTCACTACTACCTAAACCTCACCTCGAGTTACTAGGTGGGCCTCCTAAAGTAGCATAAATAGCTGCTAATTATGGTGTCACTCCCAGAGGTTCTCTCTCTCTCTCTCTCTCTTTCTCTCTCTCTCTCAGCCAGCCCACTTTTACTTAAATCCCACCGACTCCTCACCAATGCCTCCCCTTTTAAAAATTTGCATCACACCATGCATTATTGTGTTTATCGCATGTGTTAAGGCATTTTTCGCATGCGGAAATGCCATAACAACTTTTGATAAATGACCCTGTAAGTCAGGTTAAATTTATATGTATTTTTATTTTATAATTAATATGTGTATCATTGATTACATTCCATGTCACGCATTCTGTAATTAATCAAAAGTAGTTATCATCCAGTCTTTCTTACCTGCTGGCAGGAGAAAATGTAACAAAGCCTTTTTACTGCACATACTTTATGGTTTGTTAAAGAAAAATGTAAACTTACGGCAGTTTCAAAACAAATCAAAGAAACTATTTTTTATTCAATGTGCAATCAAGCTGTGTAATTTGTTGCAGGAAGATGTGGTCAATGCATTTAGTACAGCTGGGTTTGAAATGGATTTGGACAAGTTACTGAAAGAAAAATTTATAAACCTAGTATTAGCTAGGTAAATTTGGGAAGCCATCACTCTTCCCAAAAAGTCAACAACAAGGAGTGGATCTACTCTTTGGGTTCTGCTAGGTATTGTGACCAGGATTAGCCACTGTGGGAGACAGGAAGCTAGGCTTAATGTTCCTTTGATATGACTCAGCATGACATATTTTATATTCTTACCCAATTTAATACTATTAAGGATGCCATGGAGAATAGCTATTTGGGAAGGCTGGTAAATACACATAATTTCTATTGGACGTTTTAGCAGAGCTTATGTAGAAGGACAAATAGCAATGAACTGGACAATAATGGTTGCATATCTGAGATTATGGCACGCGTTATGTTACCTATGCTTGCCTATTTTAATAGATTGTTCTTGGGACACTGTCTATTGATAGTAATCTTACTAAACCTGATTATCCTTTTTCTCACATGCAAAGTCACTTGGATGATGTTGATCCCTAATAGATAAAGGAAAAGAAAGCACATTCAGCATATATACATATATATGGCTGTATATGCCACTGTTATGGCTTGCTTTTAAGAAATATATAAATAAGTGATCTTGACTTTCTCTAACAAGCTCTCATAACTGTTGCGCTGATGGTAGACCCTTGGCCTGAGGTGGGGTTGACGCTACCTGCAGGGCAAGCCCTATGGGTCCCCACCATCGGGAGGTTGAGCAGGCTAGGAGACGGGGACTGACTGGAGCTTCGCCAATACCAGCCCACGTTTCCCTTAGGTTGAACCCTTGGGTGCTGGGGCCGGCTGGACTTAGGCAGGCCTCCGTGTGACAACTCCCAGTTGGTGTAGACAAGGGTACGCCAGGAACCAGCAGAGGTATTGGAGGGCCGAGGACGGTCCGATCGAGGCAGGGTTCCAGAAACCCAGACGCCAATGGGAACAGAGGAGAGCAGGGGGCGTCCAGGTAAAAATAGGCTGAAGCCTGAGAGACCAGGTCCGTGGGATACCAAAGGAGAGTCCAAGGCAAGCTGGAGTCAGGGCAGGTGGCAGGAAGGCACAGTACCAGAAGCAGGGCTGAGGTCAGAGCCAGGAGATCAGATCAGGCATAGTCCAGATGAAGCAGGGGTCAATACCAGAGAATCAGTCCAAGCATAGTCCAGACAAAGCAGGGGTCAATACCAGAGAATCAGTCCAAACGTACATGAAGCAGATGAGGGATCAAGCAGGAACAGGAACCAGGAACAACGACAGGAACAGGAGACAGGAACGATGACAGGAACAGGAACTAGGAACCAGGAACGAGCAACGAGCACACAAGTAATCATGGAGAACTATTGCCAAGGAAGGGAACAAGTGGCTGGTCCCTGCCTTATATACAGAGGCACAGTGATGTCATCATCCAGGGCCGCGGGCTACTTTCCGCCACGGCCCCTTTAAGAGAGCACGAGTCGCGCGCACGCACCTAAGCCAGGGCCCAGAGGAAGCAGGGTGGTGGCGTCACTCCGTGGCCCATTCGGGGAAACCCACCAGGCACAGGGAGGAACCGCGCAGGTGTCAGAAGCGGCAGAGGTGGCTGCAGGCGCTCGGGGATGGAGGCGGCTGCCCATCGCCGCGAGCGAAGGTGAATCGGAGCTGGCAGCTGGATTCCTGGGGTGAGTAGGCTCGGGCGTGGGCCTACCACGGCCGGGACGAATAACAATAATATAGGAGAATACACATATCTTCTAAAGAAGTATGTTCTCTCCAATGGAACTGATCTAGGAGAACCAGAGTCTGACTTAGGAGAAGGTCCAATTTATTATAGTGAAGTGCTGCAGTGACAGACAGACTGGATATATGAAACTGTAAGCTCGCTTATAGCAAAGCTTATAACTGAAACCACTGAGAAAGTTAAAAGAAAGAAAAGTGGTAACAAACAGCAGAGCTGCTTCTAAAGTGAGAGGAATCATTTTGTTACTTATCTTAGGTGGAAACAGTCTGCCACTGTGAGTCTTTACTCTGCACCAGGGTGAGAATATAGACAGAGTACACAGAAGTACAGATAATAGTCCCCAGTATGAAAATACTTGGTGGCATCTTCTCACTGGATGTGACTACATACTGATGAACACCTGAACCTTTACTCAGTGCACTGTTATAATAGTGTGAGAGGTGAGTGAAAGAAAGTGTGAAAATAATCCCCACCACACATGAGCGAGCATCTGAATTTAATTCCTCTGTGCTAGCTAGAATAAGGATATTTAATTATCTTTTGTTTTCCAAATCAGCTAGCCCAGTTCCTGTTAGTTGCCATGAATAAACATCGAGGGAGCACTCTTAGTGCACTCTAGAAGTTAAACACGTTAGTGTAGTGAAGGAACATATATATATATATATATATTTTTTTTTTGTTATTTAAAGAGAGTACAGAAACACTGCAGCAGCAGTCCTAAGTAATTGTGCCACAGAGACATAAGTGAAGAACACACAGTACAAACACCTCAACATTCACAGGGAGTGGAGCGTTCACTGGAAAGAGACAGAGAAAGAAAAAAAGAGTTAAATAGACATACAGAGTAAAACAACACAGAAAACAAACAACAGAGAACACTTGTTATCTACAGTACCTGCAATTAGAGTGGTGATTTTGTCCTGCTGCACCTGCAGGACAGAATTGGGACACAAGATTCACTTTTTTCATAGCATTATTAATTACTAAATTATTGATATAGAAATATAGCAGTTAGTACTCAAACCATACTTATCTGATTGCTTTATGGTAAAGTTAGGAGAACCGGTTCTCTTCAGTTAAAATACTTGATAGAGAAACCAACTTGTGCTAACTGTGAAAAAACTTATAGTACTTTTATAATATTTTCATTACCTGTTTCTTACTGTTCAAACTTGTGATAATAACTCTGAGTCACAGCTCAGAATTTGTAACATTTTATCTGCTTACATTCAATTTTTTTTTCTATTTGAGCTCTGCTTTCTCACTCGCTGGGTGGGTTCCAGACCCCTATTCCTGATGTTGGGAGACCCGGTAAGAAGGAGAATTCCTTTTCTATCCTTCCTCCCCCGCTGGGCAATTACAATTGGTGACTCCTCTGATACCACCTGAAACCCCATTGCTGTTCCAAAGCCGTCTCTGGCACCGCAGCGGGTGGGTCACTATGAATACACCCCAGAGGGACGGGGGCTTAGATCAGCACGATCTTAAAGAAGCTTGCAGCAGTCAGTAACCTGAGAGGATTAGGTTCCAAGGGAGGCCAATGTAGCGTCAATCTTAGTGGACATGAATTCCTTTAACTTAGTTATTGCTGTCCACACAATAAAACAGAAAAATCGTGTTCAGTCTCAAATATATTAGGGACAGGAGCCTGGACCTCTCTCAATGCTGCGGGCTCCCCTCCAGGAAGAACTGAAGCCGCAGAAGCATAGGCTGCTGCAGGTTCTGTCCCAGCTTCTGCATACAGCGTAGCTCTAAGCTGTGAAATTTAAGGCCCCTTCAGGATTTAAGGATATTGGTGACGCTGATAGAATGGAGGTGGAATCTCCTAGTTCACACTGTCTTCAGGTATTAAGTCTTTGAAACGGAAATGCTTACTGAGGGGCCGATGCAATATAAATCACGGAAAGCGGGTGCTGAAAAGTCAGCGCCCGCTTTCCTAATGCGCGCATGGCGCCCGCAAGGGGGGGCACCATACAATATCCAAATTAGGGGGTCGCGCTAGCAAGGAGGCACTAGGGTCGCTTGCGCAACCTTAGCGCCTCCTTGCTAACGCGACCCCGCCGCGGATGCCGTTATGAAGACCGACGCGTCGGTTTTCACAACCGGCTTTCTGCCAGTAATGAAAATGGCCGCTGATAAACTCGAGTTTCCCAGCGTCGGTCTTCATAACTCGGCGGTCTGCCGAGTTATTTATTTATTTATTTTTTGTACCTCTTTTACCTGCGCTCAGCTATTAACGCCTACTCCAGGCAGGCGTTAATAGCTGGACGATAAATATGCGTCTGAGACGCACATTCATTTTTTTTTTGCAAGTGGAGTGAATGAGTAATAGCTTCATTCATATGCCTTTGCATGTAATGAGCACTATCACATTCACTCCGCCTCCAATGTGGGTTAAATAGGCACTAATCCCCCTATTGCATTAGGGGGTGGATTAGCGCCTATTTAACCCGCGTCGGGGTGCGGGTTATACAGTGCGCTCAGCTGTATTGCATCGGCCCCAGAGTCAGTTATCTGGATAAGAGAAGAAGGCACAGGAGGCTTGGAGGGGAAGCTCAAACTTGGCCTTTCATTTTCTTGCCCATGGCTAAACCTATACAAGAAATGAAGAGACAAACAAATCTGCCCAAAGGGGATGCACCTCTTTGATACATGGCTTAGGTTCGCTGGTGGTAGCACGCCACTGAGGACAGTCTATGGGCAGGAGGTCTTGTGAAGATGACATCAGTGATAGCGCCACTCTCCCTGTCCACATGGATGTGGGACTACAGCTGCCTGCACAATGGAAGGGCTCCTCTCTCCCCACACATGACATTGTTTTGCAGAAGCTCATTCCTCCTGAACTTTAGTAATCTTTCACATTTAAAGGGCTAGAATAGGAGCTTTATGCATTCTCTATTTCCTGCTCCTCCGGTCTGGCATGGTACAAAAAAGCAAACATTCCATTTCTTTGGCAAACTTGCATTTTAACAGAAGTTTCTCTGACTCACAGCATAACAAAAACAAATGAAAATTCCCACAGAAATGATCCATAATGAACCCTAATATTTTTCTTTAATTTTTTGGATAAACTGTGGAATTCAAGATGGATATTTTATTATTTTCTTTTATCCTTTCGGAATTTGCCAAGAATGTGTCACTTTCAGGGCAACTTTCAAACATTGCACTGAAGTGTAAAGTCTGCTGGTACCATTTTCCCACTCAACCATGGCAATTTTCAAAGGGAAAACTTTCCCTTTGATAATTAGATCAGTAACATATATGCATAGACCGAAATCTGCTGTTTGTACAAGTAGTTTTTCCATTGAAATTCTATGCTTAAGTTCCAACCCCTTCTCAATTTCACTGCCACGAGCATGTCCTCTCTCTGTGCTGGTACAAAACATGTACTTTCATGTGCAGAGAAGGTACTCAAGTTTCATTTCTACCCCTAAAACAGTTTTACCCATGAAAATGCCTTTAAAAATTGCCCTTGTAGTTCTTTGTGGACACGATTTTCATTTTTCCTGAGGAGCTTGCATGCTCACAGGAATTTCGTACCCACAGGTGAAATTCCCAGGTGAGTTTCACTTTGAAAATATTAACAGCAGGGTTAGTTATACCAGTCACTTTGAAAATATTAACAGCAGGGTTAGTTATACCAGTTTTCCATAAATTCTATACTAAAGACAATTATAATATACTTGAAAACTGTAAACCTAAGCAAGCAGTCACTTAACCATGTATAGGAAGAGGGCTAAACTGAGGTATATCATTCTAGTTTGTTAAACCAATTATTTCTCACCTAATAAGAATTTGTAGGTAGCCCTTCCTAATTGCTACTCATAATTAATGCAAAACATGTACATCTGCATGTGCACATAAAAACATATACACAAAGGTTATTGCATATCTCTGCCACTTTGCATTTCCACCATATAGTTAAACATGTATATCCTAGAGAAAAGACAGGATGGGGACATATGAAAGAGACATGTAAATTCAACCAAGTTTCTATGCACAGGAGGTGAGCATCTTTCAAAGGAAAAGCGGCTCTAGAATAAGGTCATCAAATGAGGGTGAAAAAAGTAGACTCAGGAGTAATCTAAGGAAATATTTCTTTACACAGAGAATAGTGGATGCATGGAATAGCCTTCCTTTAGAGGTGGTGGAGACAAGGACAGCATCTGAATTCAAGAAAGCATGGTATAATAAACACAGGGGTTCTCTGAGGGAGTAGTACTAACTGTAAAGCTGAATAGTTAATGTGGATGAACAGGTCAGATAGGACATATGATCCTTTTCTGCCATCATGTATCAATGCTTCTATAGGCCATCAAAGAGTGGCACATTCAACCAGCACCTCTATTGCTGAATGCAAGTTTCTCTTGAAAAAGACTTAAAGCAGAAGTACTATCTATAGTTTTTACAATATAAAATGTCTTGTTTTTCTGAATTTTGTCCTCACTTGGTATAATTCCTACCTCTACTTCATGGTTTTCTTAATCTAATTTACAACTATTTGTACTATTTCTTGGAATAAAATGTATGAACCTTTTATTATTCTCACACCATTTTAAAATATCTTCTTCAGTGAGCTTGTGCTTTGATTATCTGGGATATATTCATGCTCTACATATATTATTGCTATAGTAGCATCAGGTTGTTATTGAGTTTTCACAGCAAATTCATAATGGTTATGTAAGAGGTGCTTTCAGAAACATTCAACATTAATGTTGTTATGTATTCATCTTCGCATGCAAATAGCTTCAGCTGATAAGTGGCAGCCTGCATTCTAGCTGACAGCACATTACCCATTTGTGTTGCATCTACTACAGCAGCTGTAAACACCATCTCTGTCTGCTTATGTAAGCAACATATGCCTCTCCATGCTCATCTTGGACAATGACAAAACAATTTGGCAATAAGTAAAGAATCCCTTCCATCAGCCAACATCTGGGCAGTAGAAGGTGAAAGAACTGAAAACTCTAAGGAACTAATTAACCTCATGAAGGCAGTGGTATAGCCAGAATTGATTTTTTGGGTGGGCACAAGGATAACTTGGGTAGGCTGTAGGCATGCGGGTCTGAGACCTACTAGTCATATCCTTATTGATAAATAATGCATTTTACTGCACCCTACAATGGCTTTCTAAGTAGTTTACAACAGCTATTATGCATGAAACTTTAAAATATTGCATCTCAATTATTTAAAGCAATTACCAGCATTAAAAATTCCTTATTAATCTGTATAAATTTATTTTATATTTATGCAATTAATTATAAGTGTACAAGTATATCATGTAAAAAGCAAAGAAAACAAACAATCAGATCCAATCAATCATGTAATAAAACAAAAAATAATGTATTATTTCATGAATCCTCTTTGCAGAAAGCCAGAAATCATCATAACTACAATAAAATCATTAATCATCAGAACAGGTGCAGAGCAGAGCTAGTACAATTCATATTACAACTAACATGAAAAAAAATATTCAAATTCTTGTGTCACCTCAGCAAAAATTATCCCTCCACTGCTATTTTGTGAAGTAACACAAATTCCTGCAAAGAAAGTGACATCTAGAACCTTGTAATACCATACAGTCACAGCACTGACTCGCAGGATTCAAATAACAGCAACCTTATGAAAAAGCAGCAATGTAAATAGAATATTAATATATCACCTACTGGAATAACAGCACAAGCTGGACTACTACAGACAAACAACATGCGAGCAGAAATACTGCACTTGAGTCACACACACACAGGCAAAACAGAGACTGATCTTTACCTAATATATAGGGTCATTCACTAAAGCTTTATCGTGTGCGTTAGGGCCCTAACGCATGCGATAAGACCATATCGCATGCAAAAAGGGATTTTTTGCATGTGATATAATGCTAATTAGGGGGAGGGGAGGAGTCGGGACAGAGGGAGGGAGGAGTCGACGGTGTCTTCGCTGCTGGCGAAAATGATACCGTTGGCAGTAGCGTGCCGAATAGCACCACCTATCACGGTGGCGCTATTCGGTGCAAAAGCGGGAAGCGAAGACACCGCGGTGATGCAAAGGCTGTGGGCTTTCACAGGCCTGCTCCCCCCCACCCCCCATTTTCGCTGGATTCATCATTCAGCGATGAATGATGAATCCAGGTCATAGAAATTAGAGACTATAAATTAGAAGCAGAAACATGCAGACAAAACCGAAATAGCCTGAGAAACTGAACAGTGGATTACTGAAGGAAGAGAAAAACACAAAAATTATAAGAAATGCACTTTTCCAAGGATGGCATATTCAAATTGCTATAATCTCAAAATATTTTTTTTTACCTTTGTTGCCTGATCTTTGTATTTTTCTAATCAGTTGGTCATGGTCTCTTTTCCCGTTTTTCCCTTGTCACTCATTTCCTAATTTCTTTTCAGTGTCTCTCTTCTACTATCTTCTTCCTTTCCTCCCTCACACATACACACACACACACACACACACACACACACACACTTTCTCTCACAGACTCCGTCATACACACAAGCTCTCGCTCTCATATGCTCTCCCCCCATACACAAGCTCTCACTCTCCATGCTCTATCATGCACACAACACACAAGCTCTCACTCTCTCATCCCCACCCCCCAGGGCTCCCATTCTTATGGACACGCAGACCCTCATCCAGGCACCCATTCTAACCCACATACACACATTCAAGCTCCCATTCTCACCCAACATAGACACATTGAAGCTCCCACTCTCAACCACACACACGCAGGGCCTTTTCATTAGGCACAACCGCACAGCCAAAGTTACTATTATGCTGCCATTGGGATGGAATCCCATGGCAGCCTTACAACTCTGGCTTTCCTCTTCACCATCATGGTGATGAGATCACACATTGGCCTTGTAGTTCCAGCACTCCTCTTCCCTGGGATCACACAATGGCCTTGCAATTCCAGTGCTTCTCTTCATCATCATGGGGATGGGATCCTGTGACGGCATTGCAGTTCTGGTTGGGTGGTTGCCTGAGTCCAAACTGGCCCACCTGTGGCTATGCCACTGCATGAAGGTGTAAACAACTAAGGAACAAACCCTAGTTTAATTGTCTTAAATCCACTCCTCGAAATGTCTTCTACTACTTTGATGTGAGACTACCCTTATAAACTTTACCTTTTTTATCTCAAAGCACCACTTCCCACCAAATACAATGAAAGTAAACCACACTGTTAGGCAGATAAAGGATAAGAAGTCATCCAGATTTATTAATAAAGCTTCCTAACCACAAACAAAATGCATTTCATAATAGCAGACAAGATATATCATCACACATCATTTTGATAAATTCAGCTACCCTCCTGTCTGACTTAAACCTGTCACTGGTCAACAACAATTCACCATGCTATAATCTCAGCAATCGCCAGTCTAAAACAAACATATCCCTAAAAACATAAAGGGAGGATTTTAAAAGCCCCTGCATGCGGCAAATCCAGGAGATATGAGCGTGACTGGGATGTGCACAGGCAGCATGGATTTTAAGAGGCCCGCAGCCACGCACATATCTCCCTGTACATGGATAAAAAAGGTTTGGCGAAAAAGGGGTTGGATGGGGGTGGGGTCTGTCTGGGGCATGGGTGGGCTGGGACTCCACCCATGAAGTCAGTTATACGCACCACATGTATCGGGATCCCACAACCACATAACTTGGTTCTGCTATGGACAACATGTAAGTAGTTGAAAAGGAAGGGTGATCAGCGAGGATTTAGGGTTCAGGACTAGTAGAGTAAAAGGGAGGCAAGTTAGATAGGGGATTTAGGAAGTCCGCTCCTCTACTAGGCAAACTAGGGCAGGAAACTGGGAAATAGGTCTATAGCATCGCCATGCGTACCTACTAAAATTCTCCCCCTTATGCACTCGAGACAGTATTTGCATACACATGCACGCATCCATATAAAATCATGCGTGCACATGCACATGAGTAATCTATTTTATAACATGTTCGCATAATGAGCGCATGTTATAAAATTGGTGCATCCAGCCAGCAAACATACGTGTGACTCTCAAAATCTACCTTTAAGTTTTTTGGTAGTATGTTACCTTAAACTCCTTGTAATTACCCTTAAAAATCTAAAAATAAAATAAATAAAAATAGATCAGATTTGAAAAATAGGAAAACAATATTTATAAATCCCACCTTTCAATGAAAATTTCTCATCTACAGACTGGAACTGGCAATTGCCAGTGGTCGTCTGTCTCTTCCTAGATGTCCTCAGGTTCTCTCATGGAGGTCTCTCTCTCTCTCTCTGCTTCTCATGATGATGAGGCTGCTGTGAATGCTGCAGCAGTTGCGTGAGTTTGTTACTGTTAGATTTGTCACTAGCGCAGTGAATTTCTCTTACTTATTACTGCAGTTATGCATAGCTTTGTTTGTGTTTGTATAGGTGAATTGGTTAGTAACTAAAAAGTTCTCTAACAGTGGGTTCTTTCAGGAATTAGTTCTTTCAAGAATGACTTCTATCAAGAATGAGTGCTCCCAGCAACTGTCTTCTAGTTCCTTATACTTCTCCGAATCAATAGATAGCCAACTTGCCGTGACATCATACCAACACTGTTCATGCAAGATACTGTAATTTTTCCAGTTCAGCAAAGTCTACCTGCCATCTGATAGCTGATGCTTCCGAAGTCTGGGATTTGACACAGTTCACCTACTAAAGTCACACATTCTGCACTTTGTAAGACTAAAAGATTCTGTGCAGGCTTTGCAGTTTCAAATGTCTATCTTTGACGAGTTGATGACCACTGATGTCTACTTCTGAGAGTTTCACAGTCTTTTGCTATCAGCTTGTGATTGCTGTCTAACCCACCATCTGCCTTAAGTTTTTCCCTCCTTCCTTATCTCAGAGAGCAGAAAAGTTGCAGGAAACAAGATGATAGACAATAAAAGAGAAAGGTCACAAGGACTTCTGCTAGAAATCAGCAGATTTCAAAGAAACAAATGGGCGAAAACAAGATCATATGTTCTACCTGAAAAAAAATTATTAACTACTAATGTCTACATAAAAAAGAAAAGGAAATATATTTTGGCTTTCAATATACTAACTTACAAAGGCAAGTGCATCTCTATTTGGGTAGCGCCTCCACCTTGAATAAAATCTCTGTGAGACTGGTATAATTTTTATAATAATACAACGCACACAAATGAATTGATAATTCTAGATTTTCAGATGGCAGTAGTAGACAATGTAAAAGAGATTGACTAATCAAACTCAGTAAACTGGAATAAGGATAAGATATAACATGAGAATTGCCCTACTGGGTTAATTCAAATGTTAATCAAGCCCAATATCCTGATTCCAAAGAAGGGCTAAATGGTCACAAGTACCTGGCAGGATACCAAAAGGTAGGGATGTGCAGGGCTAAAAAAATTGTTTTTATTTTTCATTTTTGTTTTCAGGAGGCTTTTTCCCGTGAATTTTGGTTTATGGAATGTTTAATTCATTTCATTCATGTGAAAAAAAACAAATCAAGCATTTATAAAAAGAAAGGAGACAAAAAAAATAAAAAAACGGGACATCCCGGGACATCACATTTTTTCCTCCCTACCGCCCGGAAAAAATATTGGGGCCAGGATCCCTTCCAGTCCCCACTTACCCAGTCTGATTGGGTTGCACTAGAGAGGCCTAGGCCCAGACTGAAGCCTTGGCTTTGTGTAGGCCGAGGACATGGAAGGTTGCTGAGACCTTGACCTTGGCAAGGCTGATGTCTTGGTCAACACCAGAGCCTTGGCCCAGACACAGACTTGATGCCGGGGTTTGGCCTGAAGTCTGAATCCTGATGGTTGGGCTTCGGCCTAGGGTCACGACCAGGCATGATGCCCAGGCTTCTGATCTGCTCTGGTGACTTCCTCTTATTTCTTCTTTTCTTCTTTAACTGATGCCATTCGCTGTGGTGCACACATAGGGCCAGAATCTAGGTCGTGGCCCTGGCATTTGAACCCAGCCTCCAGGCCAGACCATGGCATCATACCTACAACCTGGCTCCACCCAAGCATTGGACATGGCCTCTAGGCTGGGCCTCAGCATCGTACCAGGGTCCAGGTCGAGGCTCATTAATCAGGACCTGACCTGGCTGCTTTCGCAGATACTCAGCAGATCAGATAAGTGATTGTTTGAGGGAAAGCTGGGTCTTGGCCAAGGCCTGGGCCTAGGCTACAGCCACTGCTTTGGTCCTCAGCCTATGCACTAGATGATTCCCTGGCTGCAGGCTTAGGCCACGGTCAGGGCCAAGGAACATTCATTGAGCTCGGAAATAGGCCATGGCTCCTGCTTTAGGCCTCAGCATATTCCCCAGGTGAGGACCTACCCTCAAGCCTAGGCCTAGGCCTGAAGCATTCATTTAAAATGGATTCATTTAAAATAGGACCCCCCCCCCCCCCTCCAAATGAAATGATTTCCTCTATTTGTCGCATTTTGCACATTTTGTTTTAAACAAATGCACATCCCCACCAAAAGGTTTATTGATTCTATGCAGCTTATCCCAGGGATAAGTTGTTAATTTCCCTAAGTCCATCTTAATAATGCTTATGCTTTATGGACTTTTCTTCCAAACCTTTTTTTTAAACCCAGCTACAATTACAGATTTTACCTCATCCTCCCACCGACAAATTCCGGTGTTTAATTATGCATTGAGTAAAAAATATTCTGCTATTTGTCTTAAATGCATTAACTAGTAACTTCATTGTGTATTACGTTTAGCCTGTTTCACTCCACTCATTATAGACCTCTGTCATATCTTCCCTCAACCATATCATTTAGGTCGCCTTTTCTGTACCTATTTTAATTCTGTTATATCTTTTTTGAGATGCAGTTACCAGAATTGCACACAATACTCAAGATGTGCTCTCCATGGAGTGATTCAGAGGCATTACAACACCCTCAGTTTTATTCTCCATTCTTTTCCTAATAATTCTTAGCATCCAATTTGCTTTATCAGCCAGCATCACTTCAAAATGAGCAGAGGATTTCAATATATTATTCATAATAATGCCTAGATTCTTTTCCTGAGTGGTGACTTCCAATGTGGAACCTTATACCATGTAGCTATAATTTGGGTTGCTTTTCCCTACGAGCTTCATTTTGCACTTGTCCACATTAAATTCTGCTGTGTGAATGCCCAGTCTCCCAGTCTCACAATTTCTCACAATCCTCTGCTAATTTAACAACTTTGAATAATTTTGTATCATCAGCAAATTCACTTTATTCATTGTTTCCATCTCTAGGTCATTTATAAATGTGTTAAATAGCAGTGATCCCAGTACAGATCCGCAGGGTCCTATTTAACTTTCTCTATTGAGAAAATTAACTATTTAGCCCTTCTTTTTGTTTTCCATCTTTTAACTAGTTCTCAATCCACAATTGAAAATTGCCTACCAACTCATGACTTTTTAATTTCCTCAAAAATATTTCTTGATGTATTTTTTCAAATGCTTTCTGAAAATTCAGATACAATTTATCATGTGGCTCACCTTTATTCATATGTTATTCATACCATCAAAAAATGTTGCAGATTGATGAGGCAAGCTTCCCATGGCTAAATCAATGTTGGCTTTGTCTCATTAAACTATGATTATCTACATGCTCAGTAATTTTTCTCTTTAGAAGAGTTTCAACCATTTTTCCCAGCACTGATTTATTTATTTATTTATTTTTAATTTTTTTATACCGATGTTCCTGTAAGAATACAAATCACACCGGTTTACATTTTAACAACAAAATTCGATTAGGAGTGTTACATAGAACAATGAAGGCATATAAATATGAAATGAATTATAACTTAACATATCGTAAACTGTAACTTATGCTATCGTATAACTTAATATCTCGTAAATAGATGAGACGACTGAGACAACATAACTTGATGAGAGTTTTGTTTTTTTTTATAACATAAAATGGCTTTTCTTCTCTGTGTGTCAATTCTATATACAGCAACCTTTTCATAGAAATGATTTGCCACTAATTAGAAGTTTTTAATATATATGAGAAGCAGCAGTGGAAAAAATTCAAAGTGGTTTAGTGCAGTCTGAGTTAGTTCAAATAAAGGAGATTGAGAATTATTTCTGAAGGCTCAATTTGAGGGTTTTGAATTTTCCGTATATAAAATTGATTTCCTCTTTAGATGTTTTTAAAAATTATATTCTCTCACCCTAGCTTGATGGACTCTATAACAAGGTACCATCAAGCTAGGTGAGAGAACATAGTAGAAATTTCATCTTTGTGAGACTTTCCTCACTCCAAATGATGTAAAATCTTCACCAAGGTGTAACTTACTGTTCGTATGTCTCTCTATATGAGAAACTGGCCCCTAAAACCTAAACCTTCAGGTATGTCCACTCTTGCAACCTAAACCACCCCCAACACCTCACCTCAACCTTTTAGATGGCCCTCCTATAGAGATATAAATACCTGACTAATATGAAGGCTTTGTATATAGTCAGTCTCTCTCTCTCTCTCTCTCTCTCTCTCTCTCGCCAAAACACACTTCAAACATTTCCATTAATTTTCCTATCGCATGCTTTGTGGCGTTAATGCATGTATTAATGCATTATCGCGTGTGTTAACTCCATAACGCATTTTGATGAATGACCCTATGAGATCTCTAAAAGAGGGACATTGTTGGTTTCTTTTGCCTTTCTAAGTGATAGGAATAATGTTCTCAGATTTTTCTTTCAAAATAGATCATCTATGTATTATGGTAAAAAAAAAATATGGATTTATCCAGATGTCACTTGAATAACTCAGGAGCATAGGATAAAATTCCTTGTTATGATACCTGAAGTTTTGTCAAGGGGGGGCTCAATTTATATTACGATAACTTTTTAAGTTTTAGGTAAAACATTTAAATGTAAATTTGTTTTTTTTAACCTTCTCCACTCCGAACATTCCTGGATTCCCATACCTAGAAATCGCTCTTCTGTAGATTCGGCAATTGATCATTTGATTGTGTGGGTCTTTTCACTCTTCTTTTTTCATATTTTCATGGTAATTTCATTCGTTTTTCCTTGATCTCCCCTTTATTTTCTTTTGTATTTTTTGAAATTGTTGTAAATAACTTTTTTTTTTGTTTATGGTATTGTATAAATTTTCCAAGATTACTGATAACTCATTATTTATGGTACAAGATATTCTTGTGTTATTGTAGAAATTGATTTAAAAAAAAGAACTTTTGCCACTTTAAATGACAGTATTAATTTTAATCAAGTTTGACTTCACTTCATTTCTCTTCAACAGATGTAATAGAACTGAAGTTTAATCCAAATAGGTGGATAGGCCCGCGCGAGCCATGGTACTCATACCAGGACACCGAGAGGTTCATTGTGGCTTGCATGCCACTGCCATTCCCTGCACGTAAGAAACACACCAGCAGCAAGGTCCAAGATGCAACTCCACACGGCATGGGACACAGCCAACCACCAGTCCTCTTAGCATCTCATAGATGTGTGCGCACCTGTCAGCCCTACACTTAAAGGGTCCATGGGAACTTGGAAGTAGCACTTTCTGATGACATTGTGGTCTTCTCTGCATATAAGGCTCCTCTGGAGAAGCATCAAACACCTCAGTAATGGGACTTCTGCTTGCAGTATGTGTTGCTACTCATCTCATCCAATGTCTTCATCTACCCTTGGCTTGACTCTCTGGATCTTAACTTTTGCTTGGACCTGACCACATTTACATGCCACCTAGATCTTGACCCCTTGCCTGAACTGCATATTTACCTGCCACCTGGATCTGACCCCCTTGCCCGGCCCTGAGTATTCTTGCTAGCAGCCTGCCCCAACCTTGGCCTGTCTTTGACTCTCTTAGCCTCCTGCTTGCCCTGACTCTGGACTCTAGTTATCACCACCTCCCTAGGGACCTGCCTAAGTCCTCCTAGCTGACAGAACCCAAGGACTCATCTTGCAAGGAAGACAGCTGATAAAAGTGACTCTCCATTCTGTCCAGCCATAGGGCACATTCATCTCCTGCCGGCATAGGCCTCAGGGGTTTGCCCTCGAGTCTGCATCAACTACTCTGCAGCACTAAGGGCTCACACAGCTGCTACCATTCACAGATTGCTGAGGCTCTGCACCAACTACTTAGCCATGGTTCCCTTGGACACCCTGTTATCGATCTCCTCCATTTACAGAGAACACCTACCTGGACATGTTTCAAGAGTCACAGTACCATTGACCATGCAAACAGGGGTCTTGCATAGAGGAGAAATCAACCTCTTTGTTAAGCCCATAGCAATTAGTGCAATTATCCTGGGTCTGCCATGCTTCATAGTACATCATTCCCACATTGACTGGGCCACCTTGCAAATTGCCAGATGGGGTCCTAGTTGTGATGAGCAGTGCCTCACCAAATTCTCCCCTAAGTACTTGCAGCTCAGACAGTTAATGTCAGAACTTCCAGGCCTGCCACTACAATGTACCCAAATTGATGTGGCTCACCAATCTGTTGCTTCCCAAATCACCCTTGGAACGCTTTTTAGAACTGGAGTTATGTTGGCTACCCTCCAGTCTTCCATTACTGTAGCTGAGTTTAATGATAGTTCACAGATTACTAATAGAAGGTCTGCAATTTCATTTTTCAGTTCTTTCAGTATTTTGGAAAGTAAAGTATACTATCTGGACCAGGTGATTTGCTACTCTTTAGTTTGTCAATTTGCCCTAGTATAACTTCCAAGTTCACTGAGATTTGTTTCATTTCCTTTAAATATCATTTCTGGCATAGGTATCTGTCTTACATCTTCCTCAGTAAAGAGTGAAGCAAATAATCATTTAATCTCTCTGATATGTCCTTGTCCTCCCTTAGTGCCCTTTCTACCCCTTAGTGTCCTTTTCATCCCTGTCTCATCAAATATCTCCCATACCATATCCAAGTAGATAACATTATAAGCAAATGATAGCCTCAGGTCAGCCAGCTTCATTTTGAATGATAGAGCCATGGGACAGCAATGACTGGGGACTATTCTTGTCCATGGAACTCTGAAACTTAAGGAATCCCAGTAAGGGCTGCTAAGAAGGGAGAGAGATGCTGGTTGTAGCTTCTTTTGGGCACAGGAGTTTTGCTCTAAGGGGTGTTTACTTTTGGAGGGGATGTTGTTTGGGAGTGTGTGAGGTCCTGGTTTAGGCTATCTGCTGGGGAGAAGGAGGAAGATGGGGATCCAGGATTGGAACCTGGTCTGTGTGTCCCTTTTGTTCTTGGGAGAAGCAGTTCTTGCAGTGGGATGGGTGTTGCTTGGGGTTAGATTCCCCTTTATTTCTGGAAGGTTATCATCATTGCATTATCATGACTCATAGCACATGTGTGTTATTGCCACCAGTAATTACTGGCTCCATTAGTTGTTTAACATGGTATTTTCTAAGAGCTTAAGGCAGTAAATAGGCCCCTTAATGCTTTTATGACCAGTGCCTTCAACTTGTTTGCTAACATCTATGCACTTAACCAAGTGATCTAATATGAATCACATCACTTCTTTCATATACAAGTTTTAGAAATTTTTAAGAATTAGCTTTCCATATAATTTATGAAAACATGTCTGGAAATATAATTAAATTGATGACAAATGTGTCTATAAGAAAAAAAAACATAATGCAATTAATTGTGCTGTTTTTAGAGGAATAAGAAGCATTATTATCTTAAAGTGGTACCTCATCACTATTTTGTTTTAGTCATGAATAAATATATCAACCATGTCATTCTTACTGAGATTCATTAAATTACAGTTTCATCTGTTAATAATGAACAAGATGCTTCAAAATTTACAAGTAGTGATACAAATTTAAATGAACAGTTAGTCAGCACTTGCTTATGCTTGCTTATCCCATTGGTAGAAATAAAGAAGTTTGATTTCATTTCATCATTGTCTAGGGGTCAGCTCTTCAAAATAAAAGAAAGAAAAACATTTTTATTATGAATGAAATTCAACTAAAACAGAATCATGTAGTTGCATTTTGTATTATTTTAATATTAAGTCACAGGCACTGTAACACATTTTAATATCTTTATGCAAGGTTATTCTCCATGGCAATATGAGTAAATATAAAATGTGCAGTCAAAGCTGTATTAAATTCTGATATGAAAAAGAGTATTTTATCATTTACAGGTACAATTTATATGACAGCCTGATGACATGTAAAGGCGAATTTTGAAAGCCAAGGGGTCATTTTCTAATGGGATCGCACATGAAAAGGGACTTTTTGCACGCGGAATGTCCCTTTTCGTGTGCGATAGCTAAATCGGGGCGGCGCCGGCACCGGAAGAGGAGGAGTCGGGGTGGCACCGGGGTGGACATGGCGTAAACATCGCTGGCTGTGAAAAGGTAAGAACCCTTATTGCTGCCAGTAGTGCGCCTAATAGCACTACCTTTTACGATGGCGCTATTCGGTGCGAAAGCCTGCAGCGATTACTCCGCAGTGGTGTGATTGCTGTCGGCTTTCGCAGGCCCGTGCCCCCCCCCACCCCCCGTTACCACCGGATTCTCTAATGTCTGTAACCTTAGAAAATCCAGGCCCTAGTGTGCACCAAAATTGGGAGATGTAAACACATACAGGATATGCACGCACCCAGAGGATTTTAAAAGCCACCTATTTGTGCACACATCTCCCGATGCATGACTATCTCATTCCAATTCAAAAAGGGACATAGTGTGGGTGTGGTTTGAACAGGGAATAGGCATGGGCATTCCGGAATGGGGTCCAGAGATGTGCATGAAAATACTTATGTGCCTGGTTCAGTGCTGCATAACTTTACTTCTGTTATGGAAGAAGTATAAGTTAAAAAAAAGGGGATAACTGCAGGTTATGGAGGACCTAGGTCGATACTAGTTATGGTATGGATGCACACCAGTTATACAATCCCCCCAGTTGCACTGCTCATATCTGGATTCATGTGGCTGTGCACTCCCAGTTGAGAGAGAGATAGAGAGAGGGAGAGATATAGACTGTAGAGAACAGTATGTCACGCTACTATTTATGCCACTGTAAAAGGGGGCACTTTAAAAATGGATTTGGGTTGAGGGAGTAGGGTAGTTTACTATCATTGCAACAAGCTAGGTAGAAAGTGCATTGTACAAATCAACTCCTCTTGTACCTTTCATCAAGTTAAACAGCAGAAAATCTTCAGTGATGTGTACTTTGCTGTTCCTACCTCCTACTCTATATGTAAAACCACCCCCCAAAACCCCACTCTGAGTTAAAAGTGCCCCCTCTTACAGTGGGATAAATAGTAGAGTAGTAGAGTGACATGGGGCTCTCTACAGAAGTGTTCTCTCTCTCTCTCTCTCTCTCTCCTCCCCCCCCCCCCATTCAGTATTTTGGAAATACATCAGTTAATTTAAATAATCACATAATAAATTTAAAAGATGTGACTGAGACTTTGTGCATCTACAAAAAGTTTGTAAGCGCTCATTTGGTAGGAGTTTAGAGAGCTCTTACTCTGAGTAGCATAATGAATCATCAATCTCATTTTGCTAGGCATGAGCTTATTGTCCTTTATGAGATATGCAGTGTCACTTTCATGATGTTAGCAACACTGTAATAGGGTGGGAGAAACACTGACTTTGTGAGTAAATTAAGGACACGTAGTCAAAAATATTTGTTCTAACCACAGTCATCAAATTGGCTCATTTTAATCTTTTCCAAAGTATTTAAATGACCCAGAATCTCTCAGACTCAATGAGGAAAAAGGATAAAAAAATATAAATTTTTATATTATGGCCCCATAAATTATATTATTTTTGAAGTTGCAGAGAATGCTGTATATAAGTTTGTAAAGGCTGACATCTATTTATAAAATGTTCTCTGTGTGTTGGTCACTTTGGCACACTCAAATAAACATATTTGTGCTAACTTTTATGGGCATTTACTGATTGATTTCTTTTACTTATCTTGTACACTCAGTATCTGAGCAAAAATCCTTGAAAACCTTTAATTAAATGCAAAATACAATTAGAGTTATTTGTTTCATATTTATCAGTGCTACGCAATATGCAAGACATCTGTTGGTAGTGTACAGAAGAACGTGACATATGTTTGAAGATGGCATCTGTATGCCCTGATCCTGGAACGCATTCCTTACTCCGGACAATGATAACAAAATCTGGAACAAGCAGCAAGAAGAAGGCAGCTGGATACTGAACAAAAATACAAAGATGACGAAACCAGTGAACAATTGAAGCTGATTGCAGGAGACGAAAGGACAGCGAAAGATTTGCTTATAGAAGAGTTCAAAATAAAAATGAAGAGGAGGAAGAAATTAGATCAGCAATTCAGAAACTTAGGGAACAGTTTGAAGAAGAAATGGAGAGAGTGGAAAGAATTCATTATAGAAGAACTGAGGGAGAATGGTGAGCTGAGGGCGGACAAATGTCAGACAACTGCACCTGGTTGCCTATATGTGTGCATGTGGCCGCATGCATATTTACTTTAGTATTTTATAATATGCACACATATATGTATGCGTTACACAAAATGCCTGTAATTCTACCATATATAAGCAAAACCTCTTATGGGGAGAAAAACATCCAACATCAAATATATATATTGATTAGGGATGTGAATCGGGCTTCGGACGATTGAAAATATCGTCGATATTTTCAAAATCGTCAGAAATCGGGGGCTCCCCCGAAACGATAGGAAAACCCCACGATATTGATTGTGGGGGTTCTCTTATCGTTTTGGGGGAGGGCGGGAAAAATGGCACACAAAAATAACCCCTAAACCCACCCCGACCCTTTAAAACTAATACATTTGCTTCCCCCACCCTCCCGACCCCCCAAAAAACTTTTTACAGGTACCTGGTGGTCCAGTGGGGACCCGGGAGTGACCTCCCGCTCCCGGGCCGTCGGCTGCCACTAATAAAAATGGCGCCAATGGCCTTTTCCCTTACCATGTGACAGGGTATCCTTGCCATTGGCCGGCCCCTGTCACATGGAGGGATCACTGGATGGTCTGCGCCATCTTTAAAAATGATGCGGGCCATCCAGTGCTCCTACCATGTGACAGGGGCCGGCCAATGGCATGGATACCCTGTCACATGGTATGGGCAAAGGGCCATCGGCGCCATTTTGATTAGTGGCAGCCGACGGCCCGAGAGCGGGAGGTCGCTCCCGGGACCCCCACTGGACCACCAGGTACCTGTAAAATGTTTTTTGGGGGGTCGTGAGGGTGGGGGAAGCTAAGAGATTAGTTTTAAAGGGTCGGGGTGTGTTTTTTGTTTATCAGCTCGGGCGTAGCCGATAAACAAAACCGCAATCGGGCTGGACGGAAAAAAAAACACGATGTGAATCGGAACCGGAATCTGAACCAATTCCGTTTCCGATTCACATCTCTGAAAAGTACTTCATTACCTTCTGTGCCTATGTAAAAAATCTTCATTGAATAAGGCTCAATAACATTACATAAAACGGGCTTTTTATCTTCATTGAACCTGCTTACCAAAATAAAAAGAAAATTTAAAAAGGTATCCTGTATTTCAAAGTGAATTAAAACTTTTGGGTTAATCTACTCCCAGAGATTTGGCCTCCAGGAGTCAAAAGATAGTTGTTGTTTTTTCTAAAAATTCTATTGTCTTAAAGAAAATATATCAACACTATTCAATGAGCCCCACTTTCAAGCCTATCCACGATACAGCGTTTACATTTACACACACAAGTGGACATGTAAAGATTAATACTAGTATTTTATAAACTATGCAGTGGGATTAATTCCATCAGAAATGAATAAAGGGCAGGAGATGGAAGGGTTAATTGTAATCCCTTGAAAAGGAGGTGATTTAAGTGATATGCTACTACATCTCTGGAGCTTTTTAATGTAAATTCTGAGCTGAACAAGCTGCCATAATTGAATAGTATGTGTGAACAATGAATGACAATTAAAATAAATGGTTTGTCTACCTACCAATAACACTTGTCCCTTAGAGATATAGAAACAATCATTGTTTAATGCTTCAAACTTATGAACAGTCAACTTAAAGGGATCCCTTTTGAATGTATGTTTACTCTGCTTTACAAGAGCCTTTAATGATTTATAATTTTGGCGAGGGAAATGAATAAATGGCAAAAGAGAGAATGAATTAGACAGTGAAAAGGTGAGCCTCATCTGCAGTACTTTTCGCAAGTTGTTGACAGAACTATATTTTTTAGTATAATTTTAGTCTTGAAAACCTGCTAGAAGAAGAAATGAGTAGGACTTGCTCAGCTTTGTGTTAAATAAGGAGAACAAAATGTCTACAAAAAGAACGTTCTTCTGCAGCGTTTCTAAGTAACTTTAGCAGATCACTGTCGTCCAGTAATAATGCTCAAGAGGAAAGGGAGGAAAATTCCTCTGAAACTGTGGGAAAACGTACGCTGTTGCCTGATGTTGATACTCCAGTTACTAAAGGACACTTAGCAGCCTTGATCCAAGAAATCAAATTAATGCGTGCGGACTTAACAAGCACAATCATAAATATTCAAAGGATATCATAGCTGCTACATAAAAGAGGTATGCTTAATGCCTTGATAAATTGGATGTAGAGTATATCCTTAAGTGAACCAATGAGAAATATTATGAACAGGGATGATGTTAGCTCACAAATTGAAATCCATGGAAATAAGCAGAAACATAAAAGAGTTGGAGCTTAAAGAAGGGACTCCAAATTAATTAGTGAGGCTTTTGTTTCATATTATCAGAAATTCTGCTCAGAGGAATCAGTAAATCAGGAAACAGAATTAGAACTTTGTCTGTATAAAATGGTTCTTACATCTTTAAGTAAAGAAGAAGCAAGATCTCTGGAAGGTGAAATAACTGGGGATATGCATTCATTTGAAACAAAATAGGAAATGTCATTTTCAAAATGAAAAGAAAAAAAAGCTATTAGATTTTGCTGGTTTTATTTTCGTTTTGTTTGAAAACCATTCAGAGCAAAGGCCTGATGCCAAAACCTGAAACCTAAGCCTGAAGCTGCGGCCTGGCGTAAGGTCTGGTCCCGACACCAAGACCTAGACTTAGGGCTGATTCTGGGGGACTGCCTGATGCCCAGTCCTTACACCAAGTCCTAGGCCTAGGCCTAAGCCCAACACTGGGCCTAAGCCCAGCACTGAGGCCTAAGCCTGATGCTGGGTCCTGGCTCAAGGCCAAGTTTAAGTGCTAAAGCCTAGGTATAGATCTACCACCAGGGCCTGGCCTGAGGCCCTGGCCCCACCACTGGAACCTAGATCAGGCCTCTAATGTCTTCTTTTTTCCTCAAAAAATGATGATGTTATTGTAGTGCATCTTTAATTAGATGCATCATTTATTTATTTCATTTCTGCAAAGGATAGATAAGAAATAAACATTAAACAAAATTATATCTAAGTAAAAAATACCCCAAAATGAAAATAAATCTAATTTTTTTCCTCTGCACATATCTAGAATTAACTTTTTAAGAAATGGAATGTATAATTAAGGCCCTCACTATAGGAATATGTCCGGGCGAGGATGGCTAACCTTAAACAATTATTTAACTTTCTGACATATGTTGGTCCCAAAATGTTTGAAATTTACAATGGCATACTCCCTACCAAAATCTATATTGATGGCTTCCATATCTGTTCTACTGAAGGAAGGGAAACATCTGAAAGAATATAATTTGTAGAGGCCTAATTCACTACTTTATTGTGATGTTAAAATTTTTGTAGAATTCTTAGCAAGTAGGATAGAGAGCTTTCTTCCTTAATCAATACAAAAAGATTAAGAAAGTTTTATAAAAGGCTCAGATAATGTGAGAACTATTAATTTACTGTATAAAGTTAGGGAAAAAAAGTTGAACCCTATGCTGCTTGCCCTAAATGCTGAGAAAGCATTTGATCAGCTTGAATGGGCCTATTTATTTGCGACATTGAATATCGACCCCAATTTTCTTAAATGGGTGGAAAGTCTCTGTAGAGAACCACAAATGCAGGTGAGGTCTAATGGAGTGCTTTGAGCCAACTTACAGGCCAATGCGACATCGGTACACATAAAATGGGTGCTCATTATCCACCACACACTCTCCTATCACGCGCCTATCCACCTCTCCCGGGCACCTGATTTAATATTTAAATTAGCTACCGCAGTAAAAAGGAGGCACTAGGGGAAACTGTGCATCCCTAGTGCCTCCTCTGCATCAGACCCCCAGGAAAGCTGTTTTATCAGTGTGGGTTAGGAATCAGATGGTCAATACAAGTGTCTGTTTTCTTCTGCTACCAGCACAATATACACCCACAATATACACAGTCTGTATATTGTGGGTGTATATAGGGTGCCAAGACATTTTTTTTTCACAAATATTTTTTTTTAATTGATTCTACTTCCTGTGATCCCTCCTACTTAGTATTGTGATGATACTCATAGGAGGGATCACAGAAAGCAGGGATTTGGGGATTTTACAATGAGCCCATGAGTGCGGCCGACCTTTATGCCAGCCCCTGGGCTGGCATAACATTTGCCGTGTTACAAGGGCGCATTGGCCACGTGGGAAACTTTTGCATCATGGGGATTAGCTAATAACCTCATCGACATGTACTTTACATGTGATGAGTGCTATTAGCTACACCCTCGATTGGATGCACTTTAAGCATGCGCTAATCCCCATTTTGCTTTGGGGGTTATGGATGCGCATCCAAAACGTACATCCAATCATGTGTTGAGCCATGTGCTATCTGCAACACATGGTATTGCATCAGCCTGTTACCCTGGGGAGGGGAACGAGACAAGGTTGTCTATTATTATCCTTAATCTGTCTTATCTCTGGAACCCTCAGTTTGTACAATAAAGGGACATCCTGTAATAAAAAGGTTATGTGGTAAGGGTGGACTAGAATATAAAATACCTTTTTTAGATGATGTTCTCCTTTATATCCAGGATCAAATGAAATCCTGCTGTAAAGGTCGGCAGGACATTTGGTGCTGCAGCATAGTTGACGGAACCTCATAGGTGAATCTTCAAGGCCTACGCCGGCAGCTCCTGAATGCATCCTGTAGTGGGACAGATTGGAGCTTCACCTATACCAGTCGCCTCCTATGCAGGTTGAGTGCTTGGGTTCCAGCAGGTGGGTCCCTAGAGTGGAGAGAAAAGTAAGCATCCAATAGCACACCGGGGTTAAGACAGGCAGCAGGCAGATAGAGTCAGAGACTGGCCAAGGTTGGGGCAAGCTGTAAACAGACATGGCCAGGTCCAGGCAAATCAGGTCCAGGCGGCAGGCAAAATGTGGTCAGGTCCCAGGCAGAAGGTCAAGATCTGGAAAGTGAAACCAAGGATAGGATGAAGACACACTGAAAACACTGGATGAGATGAATGAGACAAAGCTGGACGAGGCAGGCTGGATGAAGGAAGCAGGAGAAGACAAAAAGAGCAGGACAAGGCAAGGGCAAGGCTGGAAAAGGCAAGGCAAAGCTAGAGAGAACAAAGCAAGGCAGGAGAAGGCAAGCTGAAGATCCAGGAACATGCACTGCAAAGCAGGAGACCCATTGCTGAGGTGAGGAACTGCTGAGGGAACTTGGCTGATGTCAGCAGATATCTTATTCCATTCTCTTCCAAGTGTTTGTCTTCCTGACCATGTTGCAAGATTTCTTGAGTAAAATCACTGTGACTTGGTATCAGATTTTGTTGTCACTCAGAGACACTGCCAGACAATACAATGTGACAAGAAAGTACAATATGATCACAGCTGTAGAGAAACAGAAGTCTATACGTTTCGAATAGAGCAGTCTTGCAGATTTCAGTTGCGTTTGACAATGTAGGTGAATTAGACACTTCTTAAACAGACTGCATTATGCCCTCAGTAGCAGACAGGAAAGTAGACAAAATATATTCATTAAAGATTTGTAATCATGGTGCTAGCCAGTGTAATTATGTCATTTACAAGCCAGGGCCCTATCAGAGTATCTTTTCTATAATATGGAACAAGTCCACACATGTACTGCATGCACAGCTACAAAAATAATTGTTTTTGTAAGAGCTAAAAACTTCCTGGCAGTCTGTCTTTACAGAAAATCCTGCTCCAAATGCTGAAAGATACTTTGTGATTACTATGGGAAAAGTTCATATTATACAATGTCTTTATGAATGTAAAACTCTCCCTACCCACAGATTACTGGAGACACTTTTTTTTTTCCTAAAATGGTGTCCTTTTAGATATTTATCACTGATTCCACAGTACACAATACCACCAAGCCTCATTTAATTACTATAGATGGTTTGGCCTCTGCATTTGAAAAATTGGCAGAGTAAAAACAAATTTAAATGTGATTTTACATAACTTGAAAAACATACAGTACTTCAATCATACTTATGCACCTAGATCCAGAAATGACTCAGCAAGATTTTGAGGTAAACTATGGTCAAGGTGGATCCCAAAAATCACTATAATTCCAGTTTTTCTTAAAAGTAAAGTGCATTTTTTGCAGGAAACAAAACCTGCTTCAAAACAGATACTAATCTCATCTCAACCCTGGGTCACCTGTGACCTCAAAAACTTCCATTACTTTCCCTACTTGAGTGGTAAACAGAGAATTACCCCAGGGATCTAAATCTGAAAAGAGATGGAAGAAGAATTTCAGGAGAGGCATGCATAATTGGACTTTTGAGTATGAAATCACAAAATTGACTAAAAAGGTATTCCCCTATCATTTGGGAGCTTAAAAACTGTCCCATAATTGATTGGAGAGGATGAGAAATTGGGTTTATTATTGGAAATTATTTTAATCATCTATCTAGATTTATTGGCGAGAAGTAAGATCAAGAACCTACTTAAAGAATTTAAATTTGGAACATGAGTAATTAAAACATCAAAAGCTGTAATGAACGTTTATTAATTTCAACATTCATCAATAAAAGCTATGTTGAAAACCATCTCTGCTTCCATTGTGTATTGCTGCCTTGATCATTAGTGCTGTTTACAATTAACTTTGCAGTGGGGTTTGACTTATAGTAATGCTTAAGGCATAGAAGATTATTCTTCCCCCCCCCCCCCCACTGAGGAAATCATGGACACCCACGTGAATTAACAGCAGTGGGAAGACTTGAACTTAAAATACTGTGTTTGAGATGAAGTTCCTGGCACCTTTATCCAGGACTGTCAGCCTAGGGGTTACACACAGATGACAGTAGTGGCTCAGTGGGAGGTGGGAGATCTTTTGCTTTATACACTTGCTACATCTGACAGTAAGGGATGCCCTGGGGCTGGGGCCCAAGCACCTTAGGAATCTATTCTTGAAGGACCTGATAGAGCGGTGTAGAAAAAAGCAGGGTGTTTCCTTTGTACCCTGAAAGGGGTCAGCTTTTCAATGTGAAGCATGAAGAATGCCGGATGCCTCATAAGCATCTGATTCAAGATATTAGCGCCCACTGAAATTGCATATATATGATGCTGCAGCAGCTAGTGGAGCTGCAGACCCTCCTTCATGATCTGTCTCTAGAAACAAAGAACAATGTGGATCACCCCTTAGGGCATCATGTTTGGGTAGTGATGAGATAGCTGATACAAATTCTGAAGCCCTTCAAGGATGCCATGGAGGTTCTGAGTTCAAGAAGCACCAGCATAGGCAGGGTCATTCCTAATGTTAAAAGTCTTGAGGAAAAGTTAGAGGGTTTCCATGAGAAAAAAGAGATGGTAACAAAGTTGTTGCAGATTGTGGAATTATTGCCGCAGCAGATGGAAATGAGACTGAAACCTATGACACAAAAGAATGAACATAAGAACTTGCCATACTGGTTCAGACTAAGGGTCAATCAAGCCCAGGCCAGTATCCTGTTTTCAGCAGTGGCCAATCCAGATCAGAAGTACCTGGTGTTGCGCTTGGGGGTGGATCCTTGTCCTGGAGCAGTGGAGAACGGCTCCCTGGTAGGGACCAGGAAGCACCTGCCCCCAGGGGGTGGAGCACTGGAGGAGACAGAGGCTAGGATGAACTTCACCACTGGAAGCCCGTGATCCCCCCGGGTGGAGCCCGTAGGGACCCGGGCCTTTTGGATTTAGGTGGGCCTCGCAGGGTCTCCTGGAGAGGTAGTAGACAGGCGTGCCCACGGACAGCAAGGGAGCACGGTTGGACTCGAGGCTGTAGGTCTGATGGAGCAAGGAAGACCAGAAAAACGTAGGCAATGACAAGGCAAGGAACAGAGCCAGAATCAGAGATGTGGACAATGGCAGCCGAGGTCAGAATCCGAGGATCAGTCTGAGGCAGAGCTTTCCAAAGTGTGTGTCACGACACTTTGGTGTGTCGCCTGAGGTGTGCCGGTGTGTCGCGCAAGCCCGGTCCACGTGACACACCGGCAAGTGGGAGCCAATGCGGCCGCCGGTGGAGCTCATCCCACTGGCGACTGAGCAGCGAAGAATCGTTGTGCTGTGTGCCGCAGACACACAGCCGGAAGATCGATAAGGCCGTGGTGAGTTCACGTCACCACGGCCCGAAGAAAAAGGGCACGTCTAAATGTGCAGGTGCTCCGCCTCCTTCCTGCCCACGCGGCCCCGGAAGAAAAATGTTGCCGGAGCCGCACGGGCAGGAAGGAGATGAAGCAGCCGCGTGCAGAAGAGGAGCCGTGTTGTTGCAGCGGGCGAGAAGAGGCCCGGTAGCAGGGCCCCCACCGCGGATCGGATCGGCCCGAGAAGATCAGGGCCACTGCAGAGCCGATCCTGCAGCGACCCGTGAAGAGGAGGCCCAGAGGTAAGAGAGAGGCTGAGGGCCCGTAGAGTGCGTGTATTAGCTGAGTTGAAAGATTGGGTGCCTGTATGAGCTGAGCTGAGTTGAGAGATTGGGTGCCTGTATGAGCTGAATTGAGAGATTGTGTGCTTGTATGAGATGAGTTGAGAGATTGGGTGCCTGTGTGAGTTGAGAGATTGGGTGTGGGAGTGAGGATCTCAATGTTTGCAGAGACAGCATGTGAGAGCCTGTGTGTGTGAGAGAGAGAGACAGCATGTGACAGTGAGAGCCTGTGCATGAGCAAGACAGCATGTGGGAGTGAGAGAGAGCCTGGGTGTGTGAGAGTCAGACAGCATGTGCAAGAGAGAGACTGTGTATGAATGATTGTATGAGAGAGAGAGCATGTGAGAGTGAGAGCCTGTGTGTGTATGTGTGTGAGAGAGAGAAAGCATGTGAGAATGAGAACCTGACTGTATGTTTGAGGGAAGAAGATAGATGGAGAGAAAAGAAATAGAAAAAAAGACAATATGAAATGAATTGGCAAAAAAATAAGAAAGGGGAGGTGGAACAAAAAAGCCTGGGACCAACCAATTAGAAAACTAAGATCAGACAGCAAAGGTAAAAAAAAAAAGAAATAAATTACTTTTTACTGATTGGCACATGTAATCTTTGTTAATGTCAAGAGTAGCACTTTCTCTATGCGGATCTCACAATGTACAAGATCAACATGGAGGAACTGGAAACCCACAGGGCCTGCACAGAGGAGACAGCAGAATGGGCTTCAGTGCCAATAGCAGCAATCAGCGCCTCCCCAATAGCCATGCGGCATCAGTGGCAGCAGAGGAATGAGATACGCTCTGAGGTTGCTGGCAAAAGAAAGAGAGGGGGTCTGCCTTTAGTGTGTGCATGTGTATGAATGGGTGCCTGCCTGGGGGTGTATGTGTGTGAATGGATGGGTGCCTGCCTGGGGGATGGTGAGGGAGTGGTGTGAAAATGAATGGGAGCCTGCCTGGGGGTCAGTTGTAGTGTGTGAGAATGACTGGGAGCTTGCCTGGGTATGTGTGTTTGTGTGAGAATGATTGGAAACTTGCCTGGGTGTGTGTGTTTGTGTGTATGTGAGGGAGCCAGAGAGAGTGTGTATGAGAAAATCCAGGGGAGTAAGAGTTTGTGTGTGGGGTGTGTGTGGAGGGGGAGAGAGTGTCTTAGAGCCTGAGAGTGTGTCAGTGTCTGTGAGAGCAAGAGGTTATGGTGGGTATAAGAGCATGAATGTGTATGTATGTGACAGTGTATGTGTGAGAGAGAATGGATATGTGAGTCTGTGTGAGAGAGGATAACCTCTGGGAAATTGTAAAAAATGTATATGATTTTAAATAATAGAAATTCTATTTATCAGTAGTTTTAAAATATTCTTTTATTAGTATGGTTTTACTATTATAACTGATGCTTTATGTTTCTTGATTTTGTTTGTTTTATGAAGAATGGTGGTTCTGTTTTTCCATTGTTAATACACAGAGTCTGGCTTCTTGGAGTTTCCATTTCAGTTTTTGTCTAATTTGTGCTCCTTTATTTTGTATTCTGTATTTGGTGAGGGTCTGTCTCTGCTCTGTGTGTGTGACCATGATGAGAGATTCTGCTAGCATAGGGATCTATAGCAATCTGATTTGTTTTGTTTCCTCAGTAGGTGGTGTATTGGTATTCTAGGACCCAGTGTAATATTTACCCATGCTTTTTCACAGGTAGGGTTATTGTTGTTTGAGTCCTTGGTGTTATTACTGTTATGTTACGATGGGATTGCAGTATAGATTTTGAGTGTCTTTTTTGTGAGGTTTTATTTTAGTTCACAGTGTGCCTGGCAGTGGAAGGTGTTTGTGCTGCTGTTACTGTGAGGTGACACCAGCATTTGAAAATATCTTTTAGTATGATGAGCTGTAAGGGAAACATCCAAGCTCCATTGTTTGGGGGAATTTCAGTGGATGCACAGAGTTACAGAACTGGAGGTGCAGGATTTATATTGACATTCTGTCCCTTCCTATAAATTCCAGATTTCACTCTCATAGCCATATAGAATTAGTTGAATGAGGCTATCAAATAATTATATAGTGTGAAACTGGCCAGCTTTTTAAAATTATGCAGAAGACCCTTTGGACTTTTTTATTAACACCAAATATTCAAAAGCTGTGTTTATCCCATCAAGCTCATATATCTCATTAAAGAGGTAAATTGAATAACACAATAACTTTGTTTTATTATTGTTACTCATAAATTATAACAATAACATTAATCTTGGAATATTATATATTTTTAATATAAACGAAAGGTTTTCACAAGATATGTTGTTTCGTGAAACATTTTATTATGTATATATTTAAGGAAACATACATAAATTGTCGAAATACATTTCGTTCATTTAACCTTTAACCTCCGGTTTGCTTGTAGACTAATTACTGTGTCCCGAAATTAGGTTTGTCTAAAAAGTGTGTCACCAACATGAAAAGTTTGGAAAGCTCTGGTCTGAGGAGTAGTCAGCGAGGCAAGGGTCAGGTTCTGGAGGTCAGACGAGGTCACAAGGCAGACAGAGGTCAGGATCCAGGCAGCAGACAGAATGGTCAAGGAACAGGCTGAGGTCAGTATCAGAGAGACATTCCTAGGGTACTACCTGGGGAGACTAGACAGATGGACACTGGAACAGAAGGACACTGAAACAGAAGGACACTGGAACAAGACTGGAATGAGACTGGAACAAGGCTGGAACAAGACTGGAACAAGACTGTGAACGCGGAGGCAAACTAGCACACATACAGTGTCGACCCGATTGCCAAGACAAGGAAGTGCAGGCAGGAACTTTCTTATATTGGACAATCAATCAGGGCGCACCACAGAGTGAGGACCTGCCCCTGGCCTTACAAGAGACCGGGCAGAGTGCGTGCGCGTGTGTAGGGGCATGGCCAATGCCACTGGAGACGCCGAACTCCAGCGTGAGGCCTGGTGCATAGTGGAAGGCCCGGTGACCACTACTGCGGGACATTGAGGCCTGGAGGAGCTCGCGGCTGCCACCTGGGAGGCCGACCCTTGACATACAAAGGAGCCAACGAGGTGAGTAGGCCCGTGCACGGGCCAGGCGCAGACAGGGCACGTAACACCTGGCAAGATCCCAAACAGTAAATACTTCCCATGCTGCTATCCCACAGTGATAAGTAGTGGCTATTTCTTAAATGTACTTGGTTAATAACACTTTATTGACTTCTCCTCTAGGAATTTGTCCAAACTTTTTGTAAACCCAGCTGCAATAACTGCCTTAACCACATTTATTCCAGAGCTTATTGTGTTTTGAGTGATAAAGAATAGTCTCCGATTTGATTTAAATATGCTACTTACTAACTTCATGGAGTGTCTCTCGTCTTTGTTTCTTTTTGGAAGACTAAATAACCAATTTACATTTACCCATTCTATTCCACTAATGATTTTATAGACCTCTATCATATCCGTCCTCAGACATCTATTCTCCAAGATGAAAAGACACAACCATTTTCCTCATAGGGGAGCTGTTCCATCCCCTATATCATTTTGGTCACCCTTCTCTGTACCTTTTCCAATGTAACTGTATCTTTTCTGGGATGTGTCAACCAGAACTGCACACAGTACTCTAAGTGCGGCCTCACCATGGAGCAAAACAGAGGCATTATGACATTTGCCACTTTATTTTCTATTCCTTTCCTAATAATTCCTAACATTCTGTTTGCTTTCCTGATGAATGCTGCACACTTAACCAAGGATTTCAAAGAATTTTCCACTACACGTTTGCAATGCTTTGTGATCCATAGGTAAAAGGGAGTCTCACCATTTAGTCTCAAAGTATCTCTTCAAGGAGATAATGGTAATAATACCGTAAGATATTTTCTTTTTTTTGTCAAAATAATTTTTATTGGTCAAGGGTTGTACAAAGCCGTGCAAAAAGGCTGCACGCTGAACAGTATACACAGTAAACAGTTACAAGACACAAGTCAAGTCACAATGTGAAATATCAGGCTCCAGAGAAAACATGAAACATTAGAGAAACATAGCCTTATGCCTGCCCCTGCCCTTTGGTTTTCCTTTTTTGCTTGTGCAACCAGTATCAATGTACCCACCCCCCCCCCCGAAAACAGTCATACAAGTCCTAAGCCTAGTCAGTTCCCTTTCCCCATAAATGCTATCTCACATACACACACACATCATACGTCCATCAGCCATTCTAGCACTTCCCCGACCCCTGCCCCCCACCAGAAACCAAGGAAAAAGATTATGCCCAAACATTAGAGTAGTCCGCTGTTGCGTTCATGCCTCTTCTCGCCCCTCGCTCCACCCTCTCTACCTGGGATGCAACTCCCTTCGGCTCTGACGGACAGTGCAGCCGCAGCTTCTCTCTGCCTCTTGGTCCCAGTTCCCCCGGGCTGGCCTGATGCTACGAATCCGCCATGTTCCCGATGACGTAAGGGCATGTGCGCCCGCTCCAAACTTTGTACCAGCAAGGATGCGATCCTCGGGGGCGTTCCCCCGTAGTGACATCATCCAATTGCACTTTAAAAGGTCTTTATTTGCTAACCTCTAACGCGTTAGCAAGGAACTCCAACAGGACTTGCTTTGGCAGTCCACGATACTTGCAACAACGATCCGAGTCAGCAAGGGGAAGCCTTCCCCACTGCTCGGCCTTTTCAAACTTACCAGGCGTACCCGCTCCACAGGGGCTCTGCTCTCTCTTCTTGATTTCAGATTGCCAGAACACTTGGAAGACTCCTCATCGCCTAGAAGCGATCACGGACGTGAACACAGTGAGTTCTATTACATAGGAATCGGTACTCGCTCCACGAGGGCCTATATTCCTATTTACTCTGAATACTCCCTTCCGTCCAAGACATTATCGCAGATATAGAGATCAAGAGTTACATTGGCAAGATTATAGATAGTAACCGGTACTCGCTCCACGAGGGCCCATGTTCCTAGAATCTTATACAGACTCTCTTCTACTTTAGAAGCTATTTCATATATAGCAATTGTGAGTTCATATTACAGACTGTGGGAACCAGTGCTCACCTATGGCTCCTGTTCCTGAATGTTCTGAAGACTCTCTGTAGCATAGAGACCATTGCAGACATCTACTATCGTGAGTGTACCATCTTGTATCTAGTATACCCTGTCTACTCACTAGCTTTAGTCTCTCTCTACAGCTCAGCGACCCAGAGATTACATTCCAGTATCAGAAGGACTTCAGCCTTGCTGAACACAGTGACTCACTACTGCCACCCCTGGTGGTCCAGCTTCCAGTCTAATAAAGAACTATTGTGTTTATCTCATATTCTAGCCTAGCCTGTGGTTCCTCTCAGGATCTCCTCCTGGGGGCACTGTCATCTGCCATCAGCCCAGGGATTCACCATTTCCTCCAAGTGGTCATTCCTTTTCACTATTGTCACCTTGTGGGAGCCAACCCTACAGACTACTAACTCCGTTCATGGAAGTTTTATATAGACAGCTACTCCTCTTTCTCTAAGACTTGCCAGCAGCTTATATATATACAGATTGCTACTCTGTAGCGGGGGCATGATAGATTGCTATCTCAGTAGCAAAGCCAATATACCTATTGTTAGCTCCTATCCTCAGAAGAGGATAGGAGCTAACAAGTTTGCCAACTCCTCTTCCTTGGAGATTTGATCCATAACAGATTGCTACTCCTTAATAGATTGGTAACAGATTGCTACTTCCTTTCCTTACAAGAGCATCTAACAGTAGTTCGCTAACAGATCTACAGGATAGCTATCTCCTCCCCTCTGGAGGAGCAGGTCGTGTCATATCGCTACTCCTTCCCCTTTCAGGAGAACAGCAGAACAGCTTGCTAACTCCGCCCTCTGGCGGAGTGAGCGACAGCAGATTACTAACTCCTTCCCTGTGGAGGAGGAAAGTGTAACAGATTGCTGGCTCCTCCCTTCTGGAGAAGGATAGCATAACAGCCAGCACTCACCGCAGGGAACTTTAACCCGTTGTTCCTTTTTCTCCCGCAAGTTCTCCCCTGCAGAGCAGAATTATAGTATTGGCGACGGAGCTACTTGCGGTCAAGCTTGCTCTGTAAGAATGGCACCTTTGGTTAAAGGATCCCAACATAAGTTCACGATTTTTACAGACCATAAAAACCTTGAACACCTGAGCCAACCCTAGTGTCTTAATACTCGCTAGGCCCACTGGGTGTTATTCTTCTCCAGGTTTAATTTCAAACTCCAATACCGCCCTGCAGAGAAGAATCTTTGGGTGGATGCCCTGTCTCGTTCCTTTGAATCTGAAGACATCCTTGAAGAACCCACATTATTGATCCTGCATGTATCTGTCTATCAGCTACCTTTCCTGTCCCAGCCGGGAAAACTGTTATTCCTTGCCGGCTTCATGAGAGAGTCCTTCGTTGGGCACCTGATTCGAAATTCGCTGGTCACCCGGGACGTGCACGGAAACTCTCTCTCCTCCAGAGGTTCTATTGGTGGCCTACCATGGTCGCCGAAACCTGAGCCTTTGTGGATTCCTGCAATACATGTGCCCAGAAGAAACCCCTGGTAGGCCAACCTTGGGGCCTACTCCAACCACTTCCTTTTCCGGAAGAGCTGTGGACGCATCTCTCCATGGACTTCTTCGTGTATTTGCCTCCATCTAAAGGGAACACAGTCATTTGGATTATTATTGATAGGTTCTTCAAAATGGCCCATTTTGTTCCACTGCCTGGCCTTCCTTCAGCTCCAGAATTGGTATGCCTCTTCTTCCTCCACGCGTTCCGACTGCATGGCCTACCCAAGGACATAACCTCAGATAGAGGGCCCCAGTTCGTTGCTCGCTACTGGCATGACCTGTGCAGTAAATTTGGCATCAACATCAGCCTCACTACTACCTACCACCCACAGGCCAATGGTCAAGCCGAGTGGATGAATCGCTCCCTAAAAGGGTTCCTGCGCGTCTATATCAATGATCAGCAGGATAATTGGGTGGAATTACTTCCATGAGCGGAGTTTTCCCACAACTCCCACATTGATGCTGCTGCTGGAGTATCCCCGTTTACCATCGTCTATGGCAGGCAGCTCCGGCTTCCGCTATCTATCCCATTGACTGTGCCCTTGCCAGCTGCTCAAGCCACCGCCGACGCCCTCAAGCCACTTTAGGTTCAAACCAATCAGCGTTTGCATCAGGCAGCGGCTCGAGCCAAGAAGTTTACGGATGCCCATCGACGTCCTGCTCCAGAATTCCAACCTGGCCAGAAGGTGTGGCTGAGTACATGATACATTCATCTTAAAGTGCCTTCACAGAGATTTTCTCCAAGATACAGTGGACCTTTTCCGGTTACTCATCATATTGGATCAGTTACATATCAGCTCTGTTTACCACCAACCCTTGGTATGCATAATACCTTCCACGTGTCCTTATTAAAGCCTGTGGTCCTTACATGGCCTTCTCTAAGACACCCAAGCCATCTCATCTGGTTGCTGAATCTGATACCACTTATAAAGTTCAAGAAGTTCTCGACATCCGCTGAAGTGGCTGTCAGCAAGAGTACCTCCTTTCTTTGGATGGGTACGGCCCAGAAGAGAATTCTTGGGAGCCTGCGCGCAACATCCTGGATAAAGGGCTACTCCTCCACTTTCATCGTGCCCATCCGGGCAAACCCAGACCTCCAAGAGGAGGGCATAAGGGGTACTGTTGCATGTTCTGGCCGCGGCTGGCCTGCGGTCGAGCCCACTTACTCCTATTTGCCTGCTCCAGCAACAGGTTCTACCTCTCTTGCAGCTGTGGGCAGCCGCCTCCGGGTCCAGGCTGCCCCCATTGCTCCCAGCTCCTCCGCAGATGTCTGAGCTCCTCGGCGGGCATCCCCACGCGCTCCACGAGGAGACGCTGCCGTCTCACACCATGCCTCTTCCTAGGTGTGCGCAGAGCCTGGCTACCTTTAAAGGGGCCGCAGTGGGAAACCATCCTGCAGCTGACATGATGATGTCACTGGGTCCCGGTATATAAGGCTGGGCCCAGCCAGTATTTCCTTGCCTTGACAACATTTCTCCATGCTTGGCGTATGCTTAGCTACTGTTCCTGTGTTTCTCTGTGTTCCTGGTTTCCGGTTTGTTCCTGCTTTGTCTGTGATCCTGACTCCTTGTTCCTGACTCCTGATCCTGCCTTGCTCCTGGTACCTGTTCCTGCTCTTGAGTTCCACGTCTTCCCTGTTTGTCTGCGCAACTGATTGACACCTGGCTTGACCTCTGCTTTGTCTGACTATGATAGTGATTGATACCTGGCTTGACCTCTGCTTTGCCTGACTACATTGATTCCCAGATTGATCTTAGCCTTGCCTGACCATTCTCTGCTTGACTCTGGTTTGACCTGTGTCCATTTGCCTCTCCTTGCCTGCCCCTGCCCTGATCCCAGCCTGTGCTACCATGCCTCTGTGAACCTATTCTGTCCTTGCCCTATCAGGCTTCGGCCTGTTCATGCTCGGGTGCCCCCTGTCTGTTACGAGTTCCCATTGGTGCCTGGGTCTCCTGGACTCATCTGGACTTGTTCTCTGATCTCAGTCATTGCTGCTGGCTCCTGGCTGACCCGCTCATCACTTCCAAGAAAACCTCAGATGGAGGCCCACCTAAGACCAGCTGGCTCCGATATCCAAGGGCTCAACATGCAGGGAACAAGGGCTGGTATTGGCGAAGCTCCAGCGGCCTCCGTCAATCAGCCATCTCCACCTACCGACAGTGGGGACCCATAGGGCTTGCCCTGCGGGTAGCATCAACACCACCTCAGCCTAAGGATCCACCCCCAGTGCAACATGAGAGACAGAAACTGTTCTGAAATCATGTTTTATACTTTAAATGAATTTCTTTCAAGTATTAAACAAGAAATAAACATTTCTCTTACAATAAGAGGATACTGGAATATTGCCCTTACACTTAGAAGAGACAGTAAGAAGATATTATAGTACCCCAAAAGAGGTGGCAACTTAGCAAGCTCAGGAATAAGGAAGAACCTTTCAGTGAGAGATGAGGTACAAATGTACACATGATATTTAACATACAACTTTTGGACTATACATAACGTGAATGCAAGAACATAAGGAACCAAACTGTATTCACACAGTCAGAGTGCTATGGACTGTAGCACAGAAATGGCTGTCATCCCATCTTGGATGGTAGTTCCAGAATTAGGTGTATATAAAAGAGAGGTCTAGCAGTAGCTCTTTGAACTGAGTGAACAACTGGCTCGAAACCATCCATGACAACAACTGTGCCTGGTCCATCACCATCTCCCCCACTGAGACCCTTCTTCATAAATATTGCTGAGGATGAAAGGGGGGAGTCATTACTCAGGGAAGTGCCTACTGTAAATATTCTTTTAGACCATTCTCTTCTTGTATATATGCTCTTTCATACTAATATTGCTGTTATATACTCAGTAGTCAATATTCAATGTGTGCTCAGTGCTATTTAGCCAGATAAGCAGGAGTTATGCAGTTAAGTAGTAACCGCTGAATATGTGCCCACATTCAGCAGCCACCACTTGGCCATATAAGTGACTTATATGGCTGAAAAGTTAGCTGCATAAGTTGTGGGTGGGCAGTGGTTGGATCGGGGGCAGAGCAATTTAGTCATACAACTTATGTGGCTAACTGCTGATATTCGGACTTAGTCACATGTTGGTCAGCAAAACTAGATGTGCCATAGAGCAGGTCTAACCTTAGCTTGTTAGACTTTTTCAGCTAAGGCCGTGATTTACTAAGCCTTTTTACCTTAGACACAAAATGTGAAAAAAGGCTTAATAAATCAAGGCTTAAGTGCCATGCACTGAATATACATCATAACTTAGGGCCTCATTTTCCAAGCCTCTCGCACGCGATAAGGGACCTTTCACACGCGAAAAGTCCCTTATCGCATGCGATACCAGGATGGGGGCGGAGTCGGGGCAGAGACTGCCTCGGAAGAGTCGGAGTCGGGGCGGAGACTGCCTCGGAAGAGTCGGAGTCGGGGCATCACCGGGGCCGACTCTGCACCGACGCCGCGGACAGCGAAAAGGTAGGTGCCTTTTCGCTGCCTATTTCACTCCCAATAGCTACACCTCCTATGGTGGCGCTATTGGGTGCAAAACCGGCAGCGATCGCACCGTGACGGTGCGATCGCTGCTGGCTAGCGCAGGCCCACCCCCAGTCCCTCATCTTCTAAAGTATCGCAGGCCTGTGATACTTTAGAAAATGAGGCCCTTAGTCGGATAAGTTCTAACCGGCTAAGGGGTGGAATTATCAAAATGTGGTAAGTACTGCATGTGATAGCAAAAGGGGTGTGTTTTATGCTAATATAGTATTTATCACAATTTGCACTAATTACCTGTATGAAGAGCTAAGTTAGTGCAAATTGTGATACCATTTCAGATTCTGCAATAAGTGCCAGATCTGTTGTATTTCCTGCATTCAACCACTGGGGGACCATTTTTAATGATTCCAGATGTGTGTGTGTGAGAGAGAGAGAGAGAGAGAGAGAGAGAGAGAGAGAGAGAGACTGGCCATAATAACATGGCCCATAGGCAGGTATTTGTATCCCTATGGTAGGTCCACCTAGTAACTCGAGGTGGGGATTAGATAAGAGTGTAGGGGGTTAGGGACCACTTTGACATTCTATGTGACACCTACGAACAGAACAGTGGTCTCTTGTGAAGATTTGCTGGCCTTCGGAGTGAGGAAACTCACTCCAAGATGAGATTTGGGCAAGGTTCTCTCAACCTAGCTTGATGGACTCTCTACCTGGCTAACATCAAGCTAGGTTGAGAGAACCTTGCCCAAATCTCATCTTGGAGTGAGTTTCCTCACTCCGAAGGCCAGCAAATCTTCACAATAGACCACTGTTCTGTTCGTAGGTGTCACATAGAATGTCAAAGTGGTCCCTAACCCCCTACACTCTTACCTAATCCCCACCTCGAGTTACTAGGTGGACCTACCATAGGGATACAAATACCTGCCTATGGGCCATGTTACTATGGCCAGTCTCTCTCTCTCTCTCTCTCTCTCTCTCTCTCTCTCTCTCTCTCTCTCTCTCTCTCTCAAATCAGACTACAGGAGACATCACAAATGGTGATGAAACCTTACCACACATTTGAAAGAGGTGTAGTTAAAAGGGGCTTTTCACATGCAATAAGCCCTTAATGCATGTGAAAACACCTTACTGCATTTTGAAAAATGACCCCCTAAGTTATTTAATTAGCCAGTTTTTGAATATTGGCTAGGCTAAGACATAATCTGAATGCTTTGCTGCTATATTGATGATTTTATTGCCTATAATTTTTGGGTAAGTGTTTGTTGTGAGTTATATTACTATTAGTAGTTCCTGTGTAGGAATTTCTTTCATTGTTTATGCCTTATTTCTGCTGGTTACTCAGACCAGACATCCTACCCCATGGCCATATTACACAAAAAAATGAATGAGAAATCATAAATCAATTGGGCACATAACAAGTACTAAATTGTAGGGATGTGCAGACCAAAAGTTTAAGTTCATAAGTCCATAAGTCAAAAGGGGGTCCCATTTGCGGTCAATATGGACATATGGAGAATTCCATAAGTTGAGTCTATGTCCATATGTGCAAATAAAAATTTAAACCCCTCACCCGCCTTAATCCCGCCCCCTCCCAAGACTTACCAAAACTCCCTGGTGGTCCAGCGGGGTCAGGACGCCATTCCTGAACTCCTTTGCAAGGAGCACGTGACGTCGGCGTCACGTCGGAGTGACGCGGCGTCACGTGATTCCCCTCGGGTTCGCTCCCGGACCCCTCGTTGGGCCCAAAAGGAACTTTTGGCCAGCTTGGAGGGGCCTCCTGACCCCCCCAAGCTGGCCAAAAGTGCCTTTTGGGCCCAATGAGGGGTCCGGGAGCAAACCCGAGGGGAATCACGTGATGTTGGCGTGACATCGGAGTGACGCGGCGTCACGTGATTCCCCTCGGGTTCGCTCCGGGACCCCTCGTTGGGCTCAAAAGGAACTTTTGGCCAGCTTGGGGGGGCCTCCTGACCCCCCCAAGCTGGCCAAAAGTGCCTTTTGGGCCCAACGAGGGTTCCGGGAGCGAACCCGAGGGGAATCACGTGACGTCGGCGTGACGTCGGAGTGACGTGGCGTCACGTGATTCCCCTCGGGTTCGCTCCGGGACCCCTCGTTGGGCCCAAAAGGCCTCCTGACCCCCCCAAGCTGGCCAAAAGTGCCTTTTGGGCCCAACGAGGTGTCCCGGAGCGAATCCGAGGGGAATCACGTGACGCCGTGTCACGCCGATGTCATGTGATTCCCCTCGGGTTCGCTCCGGGACCCCTTGTTGGGCCCAAAAGGCACTTTTGGCCAGCTTGGGGGGGTCAGGAGGCCCCTCCAAGCTGGCCAAAAGTGCCGTTTGGGTCCAACGAGGGGTCCGGGAGCGGAACCGCAATGGACCACGTGACGTCGGCGTGACGCGGACGTCACGTGATTCCCCACGCGTCCGCTCCCGGACCCTCACGGAACTTTTGGCCAGCTTGGGGAGTTTTGGTAAGTCTTGGGGGGGGGGGGATTAAGGAGGGTGAGGGGTTTAAATTTTTATTTAGATCAACAATCGCGATTTCCAACGTATTCAACATAGCTATGTTGAATAAGTTGGAAATCCGATCGTTTATGCCTCATCATTTTTTTAAGTTAAAAAAAAAAATAAGTTGCGTTTTCCATTTAAGTTCAAAACAAATGCACACCCCTACTAAATTGGACAGATTTTTCCAGTCTATTTCTGCCATTATATCCTATGATTCTGTGCATGTTATCATGTGGTGAAGTCCTTGTACATTACAGATGAGGCTCCAATGTTCCATGCACTTAGCCTTGTTTTGATGGGTAAAATAGAGCTGAGAGATGGAAGAGGTTAAGGATTGTTTGATATGTGTAAGGGAAAGGTGTGTGACTAACATCTTATAAATGCTTTCTTTTCATAAAGAAAGAGCTGCCAGTGAAATATGTAGAATAAAAAATATCTTGATGACAAAGTGTGCTTTTTTGACATTTTGAAACATTCTGGCTGGCCTTGAAAGATAGCAGTTCCCTTTGCAATACAGTGATGCTTTTTTTTTTAATCCAGTATAATATGCATTAGGATTTCTTGAAGTCAAGGAATTATTTAAAGCCCAATTGAGGCAAAATAAAATCAATAAATTCTATAGGGATGATGGGGATTGGGAAAAGGAACCTATTTATCCATTGGTTACTATGAAAACTACTGTAAAAAAAGTAACTTTTGATGTTTTATCCAATGGATTGTTGAGTGGTAAGGAAGACAATTTGGACAGGAGCTCTGGAGATTTTTTAAGAATTTTATTGCAGAGACCCTGGGGATTCAGAGGCAGGAGATGGGGAACCCATAAGAACATAAGAAAATGCCATACTGGGTCAGACCAAGGGTCCATCAAGCCCAGCATCCTGTTTCCAACAGTGGCCAATCCAGGCCATAAGAACCTGGCAAGTACCCAAAAACTAAGTCTATTCCATGTAACCATTGCTAATGGCATTGGCTATTAGGGATGTGAATCGTTTTTTGACGATTTAAAATATCGTCCGATATATTTTAAATCGTCAAAAATCATTAGGGCCACGATACAATACCAATTCCCCCGATTTATCGTTAAAAAATCGTAAATCGGGGGAAGGGGGAGGGCAGGAAAACAGGCACACTAAAACCCCCTAAAACCCACCCCCGACCCTTTAAATTAAATCCCCCACCCTCCCGAACCCCCCCCCCCCCAATGCTTTAAATAACCTGGGGAACCAGCGGTGGTCCAGAACGGCGGCGGTCCGGAACGGCCCCCTCAATTGAATCCTGTTGTCTTCAGCCGGCGCCATTTTGCAAAATGGCCGCCGCAAAATGGCGGCGGCCATAGACAAAAACGATTCGACGCAGGAGGTCGTTCCGGACCCCCGCTGGACTTTTGGCAAGTCTTGTGGGGGTCAGGAGGCCCCCCCAAGCTGGCCAAAAGTTCCTGGGAGTCCAGCAGGGTTCAGGAAGCGATTTCTTGCCGCGAATCGTTTTCCGTACGGAAAATGGCGCCGGCAGGAGATCGACTGCAGGAGGTCGTTCAGCGGGAGTTCCGGACCGCCGCTGAACGACCTCCTGCAGTCGATCTCCTGCCGGCGCCATTTTCCGTAGGAAAACGATTCGCGGCAAGAAATCGCTTCCTGAACCCCGCTGGACTCCCAGGAACTTTTGACCAGCTTGGGGGGGCCTCCTGACCCCCACAAGACTTGCCAAAAGTCCAGCGGGGGTCCGGAACTCCCGCTGAAAAAGGATTGGATAAGTTCTTGGAGGAGAAGTCCATTACCTGCTATTAAGTTCACTTAGAGAATAGCCAATAGAGATGTGAATCGTGTCCTCGATCGTCTTAACGATCGATTTCGGCTGGGAGGGGGAGGGAATCGTATTGTTGCCGTTTGGGTGTGTAAACTATCGTGAAAATCATTAAAATCGTGAGCCGACACACTAAAACCCCCTAAAACCCACCCCCCACCCCTTTAAATTAAATCTCCCACCCTCCCGAACCCCCCCCCCCCCCAATGCTTTAAATAACCTGGGGATCCAGCGGTGGTCCAGAACGGCGGCGGTCCGGAACAGCCCCCTCAATTGAATCCTGTTGTCTTAAGCACTTGGGGGTAGATTTTCAAAGGGTTACATGCGTAATATACGCGCATAACCCTTTAAAACCCATGCTGCGACGCCAAGCCTATTTTGCATAGGCTCGGCAGGAGGCCCCCCCAAGCTGGCCAAAAGTTCTTTTTGGGCCGAACGAGCCGTCCGGCGCGAACGAGCCGGGAATCACGTGACGCCGCGTCACTCGACGTGCCACCGACGTCACATGCTTCTCGCCAAGGATTGCAGAAATGGCGTCCTCACTCCTCGCTCCATCACCAGGGAGTTGTGGTAAGTCGGGGGGGGGATTAAGGAGGGTGAGGGGGTTTATATTTTTATTTTGGCTCAACAATCGCGATTTCCCACATATCGAACATATCTATGTTCGATATGTGGGAAATCCGATCGTTTATGTCGAATCAATTTTTTAAGTAAAAAAAAAATATGAGTTGCGTTTTACTAATGCGGTCAATCCGAATGCACACCCCTAGTAAATACTTGAAATAAGGTAGAGGGGATTTAGGTAGGACTTGGGGGTGGGTTAGAAAGGGGAAGGGAGGGGAAAGTTGGGGGGAGCGGAAGAAAAGTTCCTTCCGAGGCTGCTCCGATTTCGGAGCGGCCTTGGAGGGAACGGAGAAAGCCATCGTGGCTCCCCTAGGGCTCGGCGCGCGCAAGGTGCACAAGTGTGCACCCCCTTGCACACGCTGACCCCGGATTTTATAACATGCGCGCGGCAGTGCACACATGTTATAAAATCAGGTGTACATTTGTGCACGCCAGGTAGCGCGCACAAATGTACCCCGTGCGCGCTGGTTTCAAATTCTGCCCCTTGGTGTCTCAAGACAAATTGTATGGTTTTCCTTTTGAAATCAGTAAAGAACATTTATTTTTTGGTCACATTTGACATCCAATCTTTATATACTATTATTCCCCAAAAGAGACATTGGAAATCATCAGAGTGCCTTGAACAAATGAATGGAGCTCGTATAAATCCCTATGGCTTTTGCATGCCATATTGCTGAACTAGAACTCTGCCAGAAATATTTTGGGTTTTGGGGCCAATTTTTGTTTCAGATACAAGGTATGATAATGGGCACCATGATGGCACCCAACATAGCAAATCGATATGTCTCCTGGTTTGAAGAAAAGCTGTTTTATGTATGTAATTGGATGTCACAACTTGGGTATTAAAAAAGATACATAGACAATGTCTTTGTCTTATGGACAGGTACAGTCAAATCTCTGAATGACTTCTCTGGATGGTTAAAATGCCAAGATTCCCATTTGCATTTTACTTTAAACTACAATATCAAGGTTATTCCATTTTTTGACACTTATATTAGTAAAAACAACATTGGATTAAGTACTTCCATCTATCGAAGGCCAAGAGATAAAAACAGGTTTTGAAATTTGATTGTTTCCATCACTCCAGGTTTAAATAGAGTTTGCTAATTGGACAGCTTTAAGGGTTTGGAGACTGCATTCTGGTTTGGATGATTTCAAAAGTAAAGCTAAAAAAATGGGTGAATGCTTTTTAAAGAAAGGATATCCATATACATGTGTTAAGAAAGCTTATACATGTTCTAGTTTCACAAATTTGGAGTGTTTGTCAATGTCTCAAACAAAAGAACCTCTCAACACATCTGTATGTGTTCTATAGCATTCTTTGCTATCTCCTGCTATTTGTCAGGTAATGGATAGTAGAGGTTTTGAGGGTATATCCTATTTTTCTACAGCACCTATGATGGTAACCTTAAAATGAGCATGTACCCATGGGCGAGAGCCCACATACGCTAGTATTTTGTATTGTTTGTGAAAGTGCACATATATTATACAAAATACATATCTTCACATTTTTGTATGCTCCTAATTTTAAACACTTACATGAGGAAAAGATATTTGCACATTTTTATTAGCATTTGTTGGCTTTTATACATTGCAAGTTAGCACATTTTGTAACATTCGCTCGTGCAAGAAATGACTATTTTCACCAATTAGTCCACCAGTTTGCTCAGTCTATTTCTAAGTCATCTACATCCCCTTGGAAATTCATCTTGCACGCCCCTCTATTTACTCTGACTCTTCATCCAGTCAGTAATTGACTATAAAGTGTGTTACTCTGACTTACACCCAATAAATAGCAGAATTAAATGGGCTCAGGCTACAGTCGTATGTGCTCCACTGGTGCTGGTTATAAAATAGCAACTCATGTGTGGAAATATTGGCCCAACCCTGGAGCACCTCCCCACCCCCTACCCTATCCTGCCCCTTTTCTAAGCACGTCAATTGTTTTACGCTTCAGTACTTGAGCGCATATATATGCACATCTGCTAATTTTTGTGCATTCATCTCTTAAAATTAACCTTTATGTTTCATTCTCAAATACTAGAAATTTGAAAGAAGTTTTGGTGAAATCAGATATGAGAAATGATTAGGGGGGTGAAGATGTTATTGGTCATTGACCATGTGGATCATATCATATGTATACTAGGGATGTGAATCGTTTTAGGACGATTAAAATTATCGTCCGATAATTTTAATATCGTCTTAAACCGTTATGGAACACAATACAATAGAGATTCTAACGATTTATCGTTATAAATCGTTAGAATCGTGAGCCGGCACACTAAAACCCCCTAAAACCCACCCCCGACCCTTTAAATTAAATCCCCCACCCTCCCGAACCCCCCCCCCAAATGAGTTAAATAACCTGCGGGTCCAGCGGCGGTCCGGAACGGCAGCGGTCCGGAACGGGCTCCTGCTCCTGAATCTTGTTGTCTTCAGCCGGCGCCATTTTCCAAAATGGCGCCGAAAAATGGCGGCGGCCATAGACGAACATGATTGGACGGCAGGAGGTCCTTCCGGACCCCCGCTGGACTTTTGGCAAGTCTCATGGGGGTCAGGAGGCCCCCCACAAGCTGGCCAAAAGTTCCTGGAGGTCCAGCGGGGGTCAGGGAGCGATTTCCCGCCGCGAATCGTTTTCGTACGGAAAATGGCGCCGGCAGGAGATCGACTGCAGGAGGTCGTTCAGCGAGGCGCCGGAACCCTCGCTGAACGACCTCCTGCAGTCGATCTCCTGCCGGCGCCATTTTCTGTACGAAAACGATTCGCGGCGGGAAATCGCTCCCTGACCCCCGCTGGACCTCCAGGAACTTTTGGCCAGCTTGTGGGGGGCCTCCTGACCCCCACGAGACTTGCCAAAAGTCCAGCGGGGGTCCGGAAGGACCTCCTGCCGTCCAATCGTGTTCGTCTATGGCCGCCGCCATTTTTCGGCGCCATTTTGGAAGAAGATCCAGGAGTTGGATGAGAAAACTGGGAAATGATGAGAATGTACTACTTTGTGATAGGTGCCAGAATAGTTGTATTTCCTATGTATAACCACTGTATCAGGGCCTAAGGGAGAAACACACATGCTTTCTACCACTATATGAGGCCCACCTAGTTACTCAAAGTGAGGTTTAACATCAAGCTAGGTTGAGAGAACATTGCACAAATCTCATCTTTGAGTGAGTTTCCTCACTCCGAGGGTCATCAAATCTTCACAAGAGAGCATTGTTCTGTTCGTACGTCTCACTTTGAATGTCAAAGTGGCCCCTAACCCCTATAATAATACCTAAAACTCACCTCGAGTAACTAGGTGGGCCTCATATAGTGGTATAAATACCTAACTACTACACAGCTCTTATGGCTAGGTGCTCTCTCTCTTTCTCTTTCTTTTTCTCTCTCTCTCAGCTAAGCTGGCTGTCCAGGAGCTTGAAACTACTAAAAATAGAATTGTGATAAAGCCCTATCACATGGCTTTACACAAATGAAAAAGGTGTAGTTAAATCTGTGTGATATGGCTTTGTAAAATTGTGAGCCCAGCCCACTTGGTCCCAAAATCCTCTCATTTGCATTGCACCATGTGCTATGGTGCTTTTGCATGCATTAAAAGCATTTTTTTGCATGCAAAAACGCCATATAGCACTTTGATAAATGAACCCCTTAGTTAGTTATTTGTTACTTGCCTCTATATAAAGATCAAGGTGAGGTATACTTAAAACAGTCATAATATAACATGTACAATAAATCAATAAGACAAGACTAGTACTAAGCATCTAATGGCAAACATACTAAACTAAGGGCAAACAGAAACATATTAAGCCAAGGGAGTGAGGACATGAATTATAGTAAGGGGAGGGAAATAAAAGACAGGTATCTTCTCTATCATAATCTGGTCCTGATCCTCCTTCCATCTATTCTCTAACCTCCCACCCAATCTGGCATATACATATACACATCCAGGGCCAATCTTTTCTCTCCTACATGCATGCACAAACACACACACACACATACATACACACACACAAGAAGGTTCCTTCTCTTTTTCACATACACAGCAGATTCCTTCTCACTCTTACACATACATATATACACACACACACACACACACACACACTAACACTGCTCCCCTCCTTCCATTCCCTTCTCTCTCACACACATACACTTGCCTCCCCACTTGATTTATTTTTATCCCCCAACCTTTCGTCTCACCCCAATAATCCTTTCTAACCTCCAATAAATGAGCCCTTTTGGTCTTTCTGCTCCAAACTCACCACTTCCCTTTTGTCCCTGAATTCCAGGAGGGAAAAGACTGGATTAAGGAGTAGATTAGTTATTCTTTGAACTGCTATGTCCGACAGTGGGTTAAACAGTGCGCTTGGCTAAGCGCACTGTATTGCATTGACCCCTCTGTTCCTCCAGCAACATGGTTAAACTGCATTAGTTGCACCAAACAAACTTTCATATTAACATTCACTACTATACAGTGCCAGTAATTAGACCTTCTGTGTATCAGTGCTTAATTAGAATGCTGTGAGCAAATCTAGGATCTCTAGAATTTTTTTTTTCATTTACTCTTTACTTTAAGGCTGACCTTAGCAGCTGCACTGCTTCTGTAAAGAAACCATGCATTAACACATTTTGATGAATGACCTTATTGGGGAGAAACAGAAAAATTAAACTGGGTTTGAACACCACAGATGCATTTATACAATTTTACTCATTTCTTTCTAGGGAGATTGGTAATTCAGTAAACTCAAAGGGGTAGATTTTCAAACGGGTACGCACGTAGGATATGCGCGTACCCCTCGAAAACCTACCCCAAACCCCCCTGTGCGCGCCAAGCCTATTTTGCATAGGCTCGGCGGTGCGTGCAAGCCCCGGGACGCGCGTAAGTCCCGGGGCTTGCATGGAGAGGCGTGCCGGGGGGCGTGGTAGTCATGATGCGGCGTTTCGGGGGCATGGCGCGGGTGTCGCAACGTTTTGGGGGCGGTGCCGCGGGCGTGGTTTCGGCCCGGGGGCGTTCCTGGGGCGTGGCCGCGCCCTCCGGAACTGCCCTCGGGTCGGGTGCTCGCAGCTTTATGTCTGCCTCCGGCAGGCGTAAATCCGTCGATAAAGGTAGGGGGGGTTAGATAGAGCCGGGGGGGTGAGTTAGGTAGGGGAAGGGAGGGGAAGTTGAGGGGAGGGAACGGAGGCAGGCTGCGCGGCTCGGCGCGCGCAGGCTGCCCAAAATCGGCAGTCTTGCGTGCGCGGATCCCGGATTTGAATGGATACGCGTGGCTACGCGCGTGTCTATTGAAATCCCGCGTACTCTTGTTCGCGCTTGGTGCGTGAACAAAAGTACGAGCTCGTACAAAATTATAAAATCTACCCCAAAGGGTAGACCTGTAAGTGAGAAACTGGAATATGCAATCAAACTTCACGGGCCAATGAAATCTACGATCAGCTAACAAAGGACTATTAACAATCCCATCACTATGATCCGCACAACTCTCACAAGTTAGAGAATGTACAATCTCGCTTGCAAGACCAAAATTATGGAACGCACTTCCTACTGAATTACAATTACAAACGAGTCTTAAGACATTCAAAAGCGATATAAAGACCTGGCTATTCACGAAGGCATACCAGGATCCTTAACAATCCACTCAGCCCTTATTACCTATCCTATACAATCATTCCATGATATTTTGTCTTGCTTTTAATATTTATTCTATTTTAATGTTTAAATGTAACCTTGATTCTATTATATGTGCCATTGATTTTTTTCCCCCATTTTAACTAAGCACTGTACTTATATGTATTAGAAATGCCTTGTTAACCGTTGTGATGGCTCCACCGAACGACGGTATATAAAAATCAATCAATCAATAAATAAATACAGATAGTTGCAGTAGCATGTGGTGCGAATGTGAATTTTTTGAAGGGGCAGGAATAATGAAAATGAGGGGTGCTATAGCATGTTTTTAACGCTGGAAATAACTACAGTTTTTTTCCTGGTGTTAAGCTGTGTGATATGCCTGAAATGGCTATAATGCAATTTGTAATACAGATTGTATTTTGGTCTTGGGGGGGGGGGGAGGGGAAGAGAGAGAGATTCTTTATAAGGCTCTCATATAATTAAACTATATACCACTGTAAGAGGGGCAATTAGTAATCTGGGGTGAGGTTTTGGGGGTGGTTTAAGGTTCTGGGATCAGTTTTACATGCAGACTGAGATGTACGAACAGCACAGTACACCTGAGTGAAGATTTAACATCATTTAGAGTGAGGAAAATCTCACAAAGATGAGATGTAGTTATTTATTTATTTAAAAGTTTTTATATACCGCACAAATAAGGCATGTATATGCCCATCTAGGCGGTTTACAATGATACATTCATAATATCAACAATCGACATTCAAAAATAGATTAAAAATAGAAAGTAAAATACATCAAGGTATGAAAGGAATTTTGTCTTAGTAACAGAATGGGTAAAGTACTGTCTTACTGCAGTGATTGTATGTTAAATGCAATGTTAAACAGGTTAAAGATGGTTCTGGCTGTGGTGTTTTGAAAAAACTGTAGAGGATGCATTGTTGATATCGGTAAACCTAGATATAGGGAGTTACAGTAGTCCAGTTTCGTGAGTATTAAAGCTTGTGTGATTGATTGAAATTTGGGTGTTGATAGTAGGGGTTTGAATTTTTTGAGCATGTATAGTTTAAAGAAGGATTTTTTAAAACTATTTCAGATATGTTGCTGGTTATTGACAGTTTAGAATCTATAATCATACCTAAGTTTTTTGCTTAGTGTTTTATGGGTATATGTTGATTTTCAAATGTAAATGTTTGTGGAGGTTGGTTGTCTGAATCTGGAACTGTCGATAAATATACAAATTCAGTTTTTGTAGCATTTAGTTTTAGCCTATTATGCAATAACCAGGTTTTTATTGTCTTTAGGTAAATATGTAGTGAAGAAAATGCTTTGGACCATGAGTCAGAAAAAGGTATCGTAAACTGAATGTCATCTGCATAAATTTTAAAGTTTAAGTTAAGTCCTGCTAGCAGGCGGCATAGAGGCAGAAGGTATATGTTGAATAGAAGCGCAGATAATGATGATCCTTGTGGTACATTCGTTTTAGTGGCGTACCATTCTGATTTTGCTTCTCCCTTTGAGATTCTTTGAGGGCGATTTGAAATGAAAGTTGAAAACCATTGTAACACTGTTCCAGAAATGCCTATCTGAGATAGATTAGATAGTAATATGCTGTGATTTAAAGTGTCAAATGCTGCGGATATGTCAATTAGTACTAGAATGTAATTGGTATTAGAGTCAAATCCTCTGATGGTGATGTCAAATGCAGAGATCAATAGTGATTCTGTACTGTGGGATTTCCTAAAGCCATGTTGGTTGCTATGCAGTAGGTCCATGTAATCAGAGATTTGATGCAGTACAAATGATTCTATAATTTTAGCCATGGAAGGGAGTGTGGCAATTGGACGATAATTGGTTAAGTCTGTGGAGTCATGGGTTGTTTTTTTTGGAATACTTAGGATTGATGTTTTTTTAAGAGAATCTGGGAATATCCCTTGCGAGAGGGAAGCGTTTACTATCTTGGTGATTGATGAAGTGATATGTTCTTTAATGTCTTTGAATAGATATCCAGAACAAGAGTTAAAAGGACTTTTTGAGGGTTTAGCCTTTGAGAGAATTTTGATGACAGTTTTGTCGTTAACATTTGTGAATTCTTCAAATGAACAGATGGATTGAGGTAGAGCTGATGTTAGGATGAATAGCACTTCGAATTCCTCAGATAGTTTTGCTGTTTTTTGTTCAAGATATTGCGCTATGTTATTGCGTATATCGTCTGATGTGGTAGGATATGGTGAATCTTGTATTGTTGTGAGATCTTTCACAATTGAAAATAGTACTCTGGGGTTCTCATTTGCATTTTTTATTTTCGTTGTGTAAAAAGATTTTTTTTAGCTTGTATTATTTCTTTTTTATATTTTTGTAGATTGACATAGTATTCTTGTTTTCTTTCTGGAAGAGGGTTTCGTCTCCATCTACATTCTCAATTACAGAGTTTGCGTTTAGCTATTTGTAATTGGTCTGTATACCATGTAGAAGTTTTTTATTTGCAGCTCTTGTCCAGGGTACTATCAAACTAGGGTGAGAGAACACTATACAAATCTTGTCTTTGTGAATCTTTCCTCAATCTAAATGATGTCAAATATTCACTGAGGTGTACTGTGCTGTTCGTACATTTAGCTCTGCATGTAAAACTGGACCCAAAACCCTAAAACAACACCAAAAACACACCCTGAGTTACTAGTTGCCCCTCTTACAGTAATATAAATAGTTTACTTAAATGAGAACTTTATAAAGAATCTCTCTCTCTCTCTCATGCAAAAACTTAAATATTACCTGCACATAGACACACCCCTTTTTCTTTTCACCGGCATTATCCATCCAAAATTATAGCATTATTGTCGGGTCAGTGTGCTGCAGCAGTCAAAAAAGCAAACAGAATGTTAGGAATTATTTGGAAGGGAATGGTTAATAAAGCAGAAAATGTCATAATACCTTTGTATCACTCCATGGTGAGAACACACCTTGAATTCTGTGTGCAATTCTGGTCACCGCATCTCAAAAAAGATATATTTGCAATGGAGAAGATACAGAGAAGGGCAACCAAAATGATAAAGGGGATGGAACAGCTCCCCTATGAGGAAAGACTGAAGAGGGTAGAGCTGTTCAGCTTGGAGAAGAGATGGCTGAGGGGGGATATGATAGAGGTCTTTAAGATCATGATAGGTCTTGAACAAGTAAATGTGAATTGGTTATTTACACTTTCAAATAATAGAAGGACTAGGGGTCATTCCATGAAGTTAGCAAGTAGCACATTTAAGACTAATCTGAGAAATTGTTTTTTCACTCAACACACAATTAAGCTCTGGAATTTGTTGCCAGAGGATGTGGTTAGTGCAGTTAGTATAGCTGGGTTCAAAAAAGGTTTGGATAAGTTCTTGGAGGAGAAATCCATTAACTGCTATTAATCAAGTTTATTTAGGGAATAGCCACTGCTATTAATTGCATCAGTAGCATGGGTTCTTCTTAGTGTTTGGGTAGTTGCCAGGTTCTAGTGGCCTGGTTTGTTGGAAACAGGATGCTGAGCTTGATGGACCCTTGGTCTGACCCAGCATGGCAAGTTCTTATGTTCTTATGATGAATATGGGGTTAGTTTGGCTGTCAAAGAGCTTGCGCACAGGTTAAATTCTGGTTTAAAGTCAGTCTTTTAACAGTCTCAGTAATTAGAACAGACTGAATTCCTCTTAAACATTCTAGCAACACACCTATCTTTAGTGCCACAGTGGCCAGTCAACTCCCCTTTATCCAAGTCCTCTTTCATGCAAGGATTAGGTGAGCTGGCTGCTCTACCTCTCTCTCTCCCCTCCAAGTCCAATTCAAATCTGTCTTTGCTAATACTTGCTAGCCTATTAGTGCAATTCTGCTGTCATTATGACTCAGATCCTCTACTCAGACATTTCCAGACCAGGAATCCTGGGAAATGTAGTTCTATTAAGAATCCATCTTGCTGTCCATATAAATTCTTAGGGGCCAATGCAATATAGTGTGCTCCGCTGAGCGCACTGTATAACCCACAGTCGGACGTGGGTTAAATAGGTGCTAATCCATCCCCTAATGCAATAGGGGGATTAGCGCCTATTTAACGCGTGTCCAACGCTGAGTGAATGAGATAGTGCTCATCACATGCAAATGCATGTAAATGATGCTATTACTCATTCACTCCAATGCAAAAAAATAAATGTGTGTCTCAGATGCACATTTATCGCCCAGCTATTAATGCCTGCCTGGAGCAGGCATTAGTAGCTGAGTGCACTGAAAAAAAAATACAGAAAAGCAGAAAAAAATGCGTTTCTGTACTTCTTTAAAAGTTAAAAAAAAAAACAAAAAACCCCTCTGCCGGCCTCTTTGAAGACGGACACCGATATGCTCAGCGTCGGTTTTCATAATCAGCCGGCTGCATCATGAAAACCGATGCTGATAAGCTCGGCATCAGTTTTCATAACCGGCAGACCCTGGCGCATCCTTGCTAGTGCGACCCCCTAATTTACGTATAGATTGGCGCCTCCCCCCCTTGCAGGTGCCATGTGCATGTTAAAAAGCGGGCGCTGACTTTTCAGCACTTGCTTTCCGCATTTTTTATTGCATCGGCCTCTTAAAGAGGAAAAACAAAACACAACTTTGCTTCATAGCTCTATGCACCATTTCTCAGCTGTCTTTTTGCACAGAGACAGATATTAATACCACTAACTCATCATACTGCTCAGCAGGTTTTTGAATATGGACCTCTTAACTTACATACAATAGTGTCAAATTGACTTCAAAAATTCTGTCCACAACTAGCAAAGATGCCAATTAACTGAAATCACTTAATAAACAGATTCTACTTTATATTCATATTATCAATGTTTTCAAATATCCAGCACTACATATGTTTGAGATACATTCAGATCTTCCTATAGACTCACAATAAATCAAGATTTCTAGTGTTAGAATCTATACTTTTTATTTATTTTTATTTAAAATAATTAATAGCCCGCACAGATCCAAAAGTCCTTGGCGGGGTTCAAAAAGAACATATTTAATGAAAACAAATAAAACTAGACCAAAATGGTACAACATAAATACATCATTAAAAATTATTTGGAAATCCCAGGATACATCATTGATAAACATACCTTAATAGAGATCACTATTACATAACTACATCACTAACGAAGATACAGCAAATCCCAAGATAAATAGAGTAGCCATTACTGGCAAGTATACTCCAATGCCTGCTATAGTTTCAAAGCAAAGTAGATTCTGTATGAGTGTTAAACATGTCTTGTCAGACATGAGCTAATAGAAGATGATATGAATCTATCAAGTCAACTGTAGATTAATTATCAGGTTCAATTTAACTCCAATGCTTGCTCAAACAAATGAGTTTTTAAGGGTTGGGGGGTTTTTTTATATTAAAAGAAGTCATAGTGCACAGTTGTTCTGGCAATATATTCCAATAAGGGGGACTGGTGACAGGAAAAGCTCATTTGCAAGTATCAATCAAACATATAACTCAAGGAGAGAGAACTTCCAGCAGGTCATGCTGTGCAGATCTAAGAGAAAGTATGGGCTTATAAAATCATAACATTATGCTGACATATGGTGATGATGAATAGTTCGATAACTTTTGGATAAGAGATGCTATTTTATTGTTATGCCTGTCAGTCGCAAACGGCTGCGACCTCTCATGCTCACCTCTTTTTTCCCTGCACCGTCAAGTCTGGGAAGAATGGTGGTCTATGCTAATCCCCGCCGACCTCTCCGGCGTTCCCAGGACAGCGTGGGTGCTGCTGATCGCCATCTTGGATCCGGAATTACTTAGGCGCGTGCAAGGGCCTCCTTTGTACACATCATGGCGGGAACCTCGGAGGTGTCCCCTCCTGATGACGTCAATCCATTATTGTATTTAATCTGACCGGCCCTTGCCTTCTACAAGTTAGCAAGGAGTTCCGTCTTGCTAAATCCACCTCATTCAAGGACTTCTTGTTCCTGACTTTGGTCTTGGCATCCAATGCTCTGAGTACCCGCTCCTCGGGGGCTCCCCTGCATTCCCAGCTATCCGCTGCTTGGAGGGCCTACCTGCCTGACTGCACCAGACCTGCTTCCCAGGTCTCTCTCTATCCTGGAACCATCTCTTATGAGTACCTCTACTGACTTCTACTATACGAACTGTATTGAGGATTCCCACGGTGTACCCTAAGCCTCGGGCCACTGCCGCCTTTCCTTCAGTAGAAGCTATTCAGCATTTCCTGCACCGCAGAGTATTGACACACCAACTAAGGAAGCCACTTCTGGGTTCGGCATCTCTTCTAGTTCTTCAACATCAACTGTACAGACATCCTCAGCATACCCCGCTCTGCAGGCCACTACTGGATCTGTATTCCTGAGGTGCCTACACTCGTTAGAGGGGATCCCCGGCATACCCCGCTCCGCAGGTCATTACCGGATCTTCTCATCTGTGGTCTCGCTCTGGGTATTCCCCATTGCTCAGGACTGTGCTATTACATCTCCAGCTCTGTGGACATTACTTTTTCTTTCCTTCATAATAAAGTCTCTACTTCTAGCTGTGTCCCACGTCACTGAGACTACGCCTGCTGATGGTGAGGCTCACAGCCTCACCATCAGCCTCACCTCCAACCCTGGGCTGAGATGGAGACAACTCTCATCTCAGCCCAGGGTTCACATTCTTACAAAAACATAACATATTGCTAACTCCATGGACCCGGCTCAGGTCTCAGCCATCCAGGCCATCCCTGGCCTGGCCCAGCATCTGGCTGAACAGCAAAGGACATTAGAGACTCTGGCTAATGCCCTCAATCAGCTAAATTCTCGACTGAATGCTGCATCTCTGCCTGACAAGGCTATCACCTCTTCAACTGATGGACCTGTAAGACTTTCTGCACTCTTGTCTGCACCCACTCATTTTACAGGTGATCCCCTATTATGCAGAGATTTCCTGAACCAGTGCTGTATGCACGTCTCCTTACAGCCTACCTACTTCCCAGACGTAGTGTCCAAAACTACGTACATCCTGCCTCTTTTAGATGGGAAATCCCTGGCCTGGGCTTCTCCTCTCTGAGAGCATAATGATCTAATCCTCAGTGATTTGACGGACTTCCTTTTCTCTTTCGTTCTGTGTTTGACGACCCCGCTCATAAGACCGTCACTGGATCTGCACTCCTACACCTCCAACAAGGTACCAAACCTCTGACTGACTATGTTATTGAGTTTAAAACCTTGGCTTCTGAGTTACTTTGGGACCTGGGTTGTCTGCGGACTATTTTTCTGGAAGGTCTTAACTTTCGCATCCAAGACGAATTAGCAGCCCGTGAGCTCCCTGATACCTTGGACTCCCTCATTGATCTTGCTGGACGAATCAATCATCGTCTGCATGAGTGGTCGCAAGAGGTAATAGGTCCTAAGAAGATGACACCCGGAGTTCCACGCTCTCGTCCAACACCAGTTACACAGCCTACTTCCATACCCCGTATCGATGAGGAAGAACCCATGCAATTAGGCCGCAGCCACCTAACAGCCAAGGAGAAGCATTATTGCAGAAGATTAGGCCTCTGCATGTACTATGGGCAAGCTGGTCATGAAGTTCCCTCCTGTCCTATCTGTCTGGGAAACTCGTAGACCTAGGATCCACCGGAGGACTCCTCCTAGGTCTAACTTCTCTATTTCCTCCATTGACTCTTCCAATCTCCATCATTTTGAATACTCTCGAATTCCACACATTAGCCCTAGTAGACTCCGGTGCCGGGGGAAACTTCATACTCAGACAACTCATAGAGCACCTAGGAATCCTCACTGTCCATACACCTATGCCACTGCTGCTATCATCCATACATGGTGAGGCACTTCCTGGTGAGGTCTCTTATACTACAGAACCTATTCGTCTCCACACAGGGTCGCTTCACTCAGAGACCATCTCCTTCCTGGTCTTGGATAAAGCTATACACCCAGTAATACTTGGAATACCATGGTTACAGACGCACTCACTCCAGTTTGACTGGAATACTTTGGAACTATCCCAATGGGGAAGAGATTGCCATGGAAAATGCCTACACATGGCCACTCCCAAGCCGTGCCTGACCACTACCACCTTCCTTCCGGGCCTACCTCAGCAATATTCATCCTTTCAAGATGTGTTCTCTAAAAAGGCAGCAGATACTCTACCTCCTCACTGATCCTTTGACTGCGCCATCAACTTAATACTTAACTCTGAAACTCCCAGAGGAAGGGTGTACCCACTTTCTCTGTCTGAGACCCAGGTTATGTCAGCCTATATTCAATAGAACTTGGCAAACAGGGTAATAGCAATGATTCTGAGTGCTAAATATTGTGGATATGTCAAAGAGAACCGACATAATTGGTGCTGCTATCAAACCCATGTCAGATGGTATCTAGGCTTCAAAGAGCAAAGTTTCCACACTACAATCAAAGCTGTACTGATGGTATCACATAATCATCCAGAAAGTCATTAAGCTGTTTTAAAACAATCATATCCCCCCTCAGCATCACATCTCTCTCTACTTGTGTTTGAGTTATTCTGTCTCCCTTTGTGCCAAAACTGTTTCAATGCCACTGATTTAATCTGGACCTGATACCATATTTACTACTTCTTAGCATTATCAGTCATGCAATTTGAATCTCAAGGACCTCCCTTTCCCTGAGATTAAAATTGGCATTGTGGGGCTTCCTTTCCTTTCTCTACTTGATATGATATTTGTCAGTTATTTATGTAGCTTTGCACTCCCCTGGTTACATACAGCCTAAGGGTTGATTAAAGTCATGTAAAGTAGAATTGAGGCATATTCCTGTTGACTAATCATCCCCTGAAAGTGAGATCTCCATCACCATAACATTCATCACCTGGTGAATGCATGCATCTATTTTGTAAAACCTAAAGGTAAATGGTGTGTGCAGGTAGCTCATATTTTGTTTGCAGCCTGTCAGCTCGATGAAAGTATAAGTACTTCGATAAAATGTAGCTGATTTCTAGATCATGTCTGTATTGAAGATGTAAATTGTGTTCTGCCTGCTCTTTATCACATTTGTAGTGCACTTATTGATTGGTCCTTGAGGCAGCCCTGGATTTGTCAATAGGCACCCATTATGTCTGAGCTAGGGCGGCAAATATTTAGAGACATCAGGCTGGCTAAGATTGTCTGTCTGCCAACCCTGCTGAATCTCATTCAGCAGCTCTCTGCTACCTTAATAACAGACTCTTACAGGAGATAGGGGATGAAAGCACCCAAATGGGCCGATGCAATATGCCGAGTGCACTATTAACGAGCAGTTAGACACAAGTAAAATAGGCGCTAATCAATCCCCTAATGCAATAAGGGGATTAGCACCTATTTAAAGTGTGTCTAACACGGAGTGAATGAAATAGTGCTCATCACATGCAAATACATGTGAATGAGCCTATTACTCATTCACTCCCAATGCAAAAAGATAAATGTGCATCTCAGATGCACATTTATCGCTCAGATACTAATGCCTGCCTGGAGCAGGCGTTAATAGCTGAGCACATGGAAAAGAAGTACAGAAAACAGAAAAAAACTGCTTTTCTGTACTTCTTTTTTAAAGTAAAAAAAAAAAAAAATAACTCGGCAGACCGCCAAGAACGTCGGTTTTCATAACCGGCCACCTGCCAGTATTGAAAATAGCCGCAGATAAACTCGACCCTAGCACCTCCTTCCTAGCATAACCCCCTAATTTAAATACTGCATGGCACCCACCCACCCACCCCCCCCCCCCTTTGGGGCACCATGCATGCATTAAGAGAGCAGGCGCTGACTGTTCAGCGCCCGCTTTCTATGCGCCTTTATTGAATCGGGGCCAAAGTGCCTAGGGGTGGAAAAATTAATCCTTCCCTGCCTTGAGGAATTGTTTCATTGTCTGGGGGTACAATTGTCAAATAGAAATATTATTTTCCCATTTGCTTTGGGTTGTTTTTTTTTTAAATTATGTTTCTATATCTTTTCAAAATAAACAGGAGAAATGATAAACATTGGCACTTCTAGACATATATGAAAAAAATATAAGAGAAACTTTGAAAACTCTTAATAATAAGTTAATAATTCCATGAAAGATACAAATCCAGGCAACATACATTAAAAATAAAATAATTTAACACATTTTACTTACATTCAGCCTATGTTTCCATCCCATACTATATCAGGGATGAAAATATTTTAAATAATTATTTTTGTTAACTTTTGGAATGCCTGGCTGTAGTACCTTTTCCATTTCTCTTCAGGCCTACAGATAACAGTCCTTTTAGTTGTGCTACATTTTTATAGTAGTTATCTCAGAATGCTATGTTTTTCCTTCACTTTCTATATGTTTGGAGTTGTTTTTTTTTATCATATTTAAATTAGGTAGTAAAGAGACTATAATACTGTCACTAGCTTTTTATTTACTTTTAGTTTTGGAGCATTCATCTGCTGAAATCCAGGCATTGGTGATATCAGCATATTGGGAAAAGGATATCATGGGTTATTCATAATATGAAGAAGCTGATCATGCATTACACTACTCTGAGCTGGAGAGGCCTATTTAGGTGCCTAAATAGTGTTTAGTGGCATCAGAACTACGTTTTGCAACAAAGGGGATTATTTTTATTTATCACCAAATAACTGTGGGCTTTACATTTTTCCAAGTCCTGAATCTATGTGATTTGAACTCTCATTGCTCAATGTCTTTAATAACATAATATAGTAACATAATCACCGCAGAAAAGGACCAAATCGTCCATCCAGTCTGCCTAGCAAACTTCTTATAGTAGAATCTGCTGCGCCATGTAGGTTACCCCATGTTTTCTCTTAAGGGTAGCAACTGCCGCTCAGTGCAATTATTCGATGAGCCTTCTTGAAAATCCGGACATTTCTGACATGTTTTGCTTATGGACCTGGCCTTAGATGCAGTCCTCTGCTTTTTCACTTCTGTCTGTGTATCAGTACGCCAGACCATAAAAGTCAGGGCCCATGTTGGTGGTCATCTGAATCCAATTACTCTTCCACCCCCCACCGCCACCAAAGCAGAAAGTGATGTTGCAATTATGTAAAAAAGCATCAAGGCTTATTGGTTAAAGGTAATAATCCCTTGCCTTCTCCATTAGTAATTGTGATAGAGGCCTCTGTAGTTATCCTGAAAGCTGCTAATTTCATTAGGACTAGTTTATCAGAAGTGATACTTATGTATTTCTTAGACTTAGGAGGTCATTTTCAAAAGCGATCGCACACGAAAAGGGGCTTTTCGTGTGCGATCACTAAATGGGGGAGGAGTCGGGGCGGAGTTGGCCCTGGAAGAGGGGGTGGCACCGGGGCTGACTCTATGAAGACGTCACTGATGGCAAAAAGGTATGCGCCCTTGTCACCGCCAGTTTCACGTCCAATAGCACCACCTTTTACGATGGTGCTATTGGGTGCGAAAGCCAACGATAGCACCACGGATGTGCGATCGCTACCGGCTTTCGCAAACCTGCCCCCCACTTGCCCCCCGCCCCCCATTATTGCTGGATTTTCTAAGGTCTGCGACCTTAGAAAATCCAAGCCTTAGTTATTACTCCTTAGATCTCACATTTTCCTCTTTCAGTTTTATGCATGCTTTATTTCCTCTCTTACAGCATAGAACATTGATAGCTATAAAATGTAAAAACTAAACAGAATTGTTCTAAAAGGAATTAAGGCTTCTATTTCCAAAAGAGTTTTGTCTTAAACATAGAATAGAAGAAACATTTTTTAAAATAAGGCTTCTATTATATAGAGAACTGTTCTTCTAGCATTCATATCTTCTGTTCTTGTCAATCATTGTTTCTACTCCAATGAGTTTTCCCATTCTCTTTGTTTCAAATCTGTCTTATACTGTCATCTTCCTTGTTTATCTTTTCCATTTCCACTGGAATTTTCTTATTTATTCAATTTTTAAATGTCGCAAAGCATTTGATCGTGCCTGAAGGTAATAGCTTGCATGGCTACAGATCTTTAAAAATAAAATAAAATGTAAATGATAGTGCCCATTTGCAGCAGTCTCAAAAATGGAATTAAAATATTGCCATAAAAATAGTCATGTTGAATACTCAGTTTGTCTTTATGTATTTTTCAAATTTAATCTTCTGCCTATATGTTCAAAGTTGTCTATTTCTTATACATTAATAATTTAAATGCTTTTTTTAAATATTGGTTATCTACTGTATGTGTTATCTACTAGGACAGTGCAGAAATCAAGGGATATTTAGTATATTATCAGTAATGGTGTCGTTAAGTTAAATATAAAGTAGGGGTGTGCATTCGTTTTTGCCGTGGTCAGGCAAAGCAGAGGCCCAAGCTTGGAAAGAGTCAACAGTGTGGTCAGGCAAAGCAGAGTCACAGTCCGTGTAGGCAATCCGAGGAAAGGTGAAAAGCAGTAACATAGGAGCAAGGAATCAGGAACCAGGATCAGCGAAGAATAGGAACACGGGAGTGAGACAAATCTCTCAGGAGCAACGAGTGCTCGACCAGCGAGGAGACCTGTTGCAAAGGCAAGCTAGGGAGTGGAGCCCGGGCTTAAGTACCGGTGCTCCACTGACATCATCATCCGGGGCCGCGGCTCGGTTCCCACCGCGGGCCCTACTTATGCTTCAGTGATGCACGCGCATGCACACCTAGGGAGGGGCGGGGCGCGGCACCGAGTTGCAGCGTCTCTCCACGGGCCTCACAGAAAGGCCCGACATGGAGCAGTGGAAGTGGTGGCTGGACCGGGAACATAGGGTCTATAGCTGAGCTGAAGGCACCAGGGGTGGCCCGAGGATGGAGCTGGCAGCCTACCGCTGCCAGGGACGAGGAACCAGGTACTGGAGTTAATGCAGAGAGGTGAGGGGGCCGTGCCGTGGGTCTGCCGTGGACAGCACATGTAACACCAGCTTGTCACTACAGATAACAATGTTATACTAATAGCTTTAGCCTTGGCTGCTCTTTGCCCAGTGCTGTCAACTCTGGAGATGTTCTTGTTAGGGATGTGAATCGTTTTAGGACGATTAAAATTATCGTCCGATAATTTTAATATCGTCTTAAACCGTTATGGAACACAATACAATACAGATTCTAACGATTTATCGTTATAAATCGTTAGAATCGTGAGCCGGCACACTAAAACCCCCTAAAACCCACCCCCGACCCTTTAAATTAAATCCCCCACCCTCCCGAACCCCCCCCAAATAACTTAAATAACCTGCGGGTCCAGCGGCGGTCCGGAACGGCAGCGGTCCGGAACGGGCTCCTGCTCCTGCATCTTGTCGTCTTCGGCCGGCGCCATTTTCCAAAATGGCGCCGAAAAATGGCGGCGGCCATAGACGAAAAAGATTGGACGGCAGGAGGTCCTTCCGGACCCCCGCTGGACTTTTGGCAAGTCTCGTGGGGGTCAGGAGGCCCCCCACAAGCTGGCCAAAAGTTCCTGGAGGTCCAGCGGGGGTCAGGGAGCGATTTCCCGCCGCGAATCGTTTTCGTACGGAAAATGGCGCCGGCCATACGTGTATGGCCGGCGCCATTTTCCGTATGGAAAATGGCGCCGGCAGGAGATCGACTGCAGGAGGTCGTTCAGCGAGGGTTCCGGCGCCTCGCTGAACGACCTCCTGCAGTCGATCTCCTGCCGGCGCCATTTTCCGTACGGAAAATGGCGCCGGCCATACGCGTATGGCCGGCGCCATTTTCCGTACGAAAACGATTCGCGGCGGGAAATCGCTCCCTGACCCCCGCTGGACCTCCAGGAACTTTTGGCCAGCTTGTGGGGGGCCTCCTGACCCCCACGAGACTTGCCAAAAGTCCAGCGGGGGTCCGGAAGGACCTCCTGCCGTCCAATCTTTTTCGTCTATGGCCGCCGCCATTTTTCGGCGCCATTTTGGAAAATGGCGCCGGCCGAAGACGACAAGATGCAGGAGCAGGAGCCCGTTCCGGACCGCTGCCGTTCCGGACCGCCGCTGGACCCGCAGGTTATTTAAGTTATTTGGGGGTGGGGGATTTAATTTAAAGGGTTGGGGGTGGGTTTTAGGGGGTTTTAATGTGCCGGTTTTTCGATTTTTCGATTTTTTAACGATTTTTCACGATTTTTCACGATATTTTACCCCCCCAAACGGCAACAATACGATTCCCTCCCCCTCCCCAGCCGAAATCGATCGTTAAGACGATCGAGGACACGATTCACATCCCTAGTTCTTGTCCATGAGGGCACTGATGATGTACTCTGAACATCCTAGCAGAGGCAGCTGTTAACAAATCAACTCTGCTTGTTATACTTTTCATCCATTGTAATGACTACAGATGTGTAGTGACGTCAATATTACTATGAATACCTCAAACTGATTCTGTTACAACACCCCCCTAATCCTCACCCCACCTTCCGAAGCCCACCCCGATTGAATGTGCCCTTCTTACAGTGGTGCATATATATACAATGACGCTCTTTCTCTTTCTCACAAATCACGTGTTGCAGAAATTGCCAATGCGGGAGCAGGGTAATTAGCCTAACCATGCCCCCTTTTTATTACAGATGCTATTTTGGCTATATTTATAGCATTTCGATAAATCTAGGGGTAAGTATGTTAGCTGGATAATTCTAAAAACATGCTACTTATCCAGCTAAATATCACTTATCCAGCTATCATAACCAGATAAGTAGCATATTTTGAGACTTATCCAGTTAAATGACAGCATTTAATGGCTGCCACTTATCCAGATAGGTTGGAACTTATCCGAACAAGAACCGCTGAACTGATGAATGCATACATGATGCAAAAATATACACAGAGGTTTTTAAAACTGTATGTGCAGATAATATATGTGTAAAAATTAATTTGCATGTACAAACTGGTAAATTTTCTAACATGCACACTAAGATGCACACACTAAGGAAGTTACCCATTTTACCCATTAGTCCACCAGTTTTCCCAGTCCTTCTCCAGGTCATTGAGACCCTTCTAGTTCTTCAGCCTAAACTCCTTCCACTTCACCCAGACCTCCGTCCCAGTCAATAATACAGTATAAACACATTTGATATCGCTTACGCAAGATAATTAGTAGGTATAAAATTACATGTTTAAATTGTCAACTATACACATGTAAATGCTTTTTAAAATAGCAACTTACACACATATATTTTGGCCCTGCCCTGGAACACTGCTCCTTTTATAGACATGCATACTTGCTCACAAACCCTTATTTAGATGTGTATGTTTGATGTTTATAAAATAGCATGTACATGACTCCATGCTATTTACATGTTTATATACTAATTTCTCCCACACACTAACTTTGGAAAAGTCACCTATTAGTGTTCTGAGCCTAATCAATAAAGATTTAAACTGTAATCAGATTTTAATATTCTTTCAAAAATCTCTATTGTTTGTTCTCTCTCTTAAGCTATTTTATATCTCAAATAGCTTTATTTTAAGTCTCATGATGCTGTTTGGTTTAGGTTAATTTTTTTTAATCTCTTTCACATCTCAATAAATTCTCCATGCCTCATTATTTATTTATTTATATGGGTTATAAATATTTGTGGTCCTGCCTTTTCCTAAGATGGTCTTAAAATGGATTCAAATCCATTCAATTTTTATTTCAAAGGCGCTTGGTCTTAAATTGAACAGTTACTTAGTGTGGCAACTATTGGATTCTAGTCCTTTCTATATCTTTTTATTTACTGAATTTCCAGCACACATTGTAACTTATCTAACTCCTGGTTCTTTTGATCCTTTGAAGGAGCAGAGGCAGATAGCTTGGGTGCTGTATATGCGGGGAGGTAACTAATTTTAGCAAATTTCTCTTTAAACCGAGTCAATTTATTTTTCATTGCAGAGAGCTACAGGGAAAAGGTGCAAGCTCTAGATTTCCAGATAATCTGCTTAAGGACTAGATCCCAATAGTTGCTATACTGGGATGGTAACTTTTAAATGGCCACGCAGGCGCACATGTGTGTGAGTTTGCAGGCTTATGTTCAGGGACATGGCCATTTTATAACATACATTTGTGTACACGTGCATGGTATAAACCAGGCTGAACGTGCACACATGTGCGTGCAGTTTTAAGTAAGTGCACGCCTATGTGTGCAAATGCCACTTCTACCACTTAAGTGGGGTGATTTTATCAGACACGCGAGCCAACACAATTACCAGTTCATTCCCAGTTCACCCAGATAAGGGATAGGACTTCCTAACACCCCCAGTTATATAGCCTCCCTTTTAACCTGTTAACCCCAACCTTTAAAACCTGCTCACCTCTTTACTTACTTTTGTTTTCGGACTTACACGCCATCCATAGCAGAAGTAAAGTTACACGGCAGGGGACCCTGATGTGTGCTTGTGCACATAAGTATTTATGTGCTAATTTCATTGAGAAGTCCAGGAACGCCCATGCACCACACATTTTTTGAGAAAATCTTTGTGCGTGTAGTGAGAGATACATGCTTACACAGGTGCCTTTTAAAATCCATGTGATGCGCACAGCTTTTAATATTCACCTTTAAGAATATCTAATTGTGTCAAATATTTAATTTATATGTGGAACTATATTTTTTGCAAAGAATTCCAAATATCCCTTAGTTTATCACTTTATTTAATTGAGCATGGTTTCAGCAAGATCTTGGAAGACTATATAAGAAAATCAGGATTAGGGGATTGATGAGACTCTCAATGGCAAACACTTCATCTTTCTGTTTATCAAACCTTTCACATATATAAGTTATATATATTTACATAAGACCACAATACTTTTAAAAATAAGGAAAGAAAAAACAAGCCAGGTTATAAATAATGGGAAAACTACAATAGTCTCAGATCACCAGAAAGGGAGAGGGATAAAAGAAGAAAAAAGATACTGAAGAGTAACATCACATTAAGAAGGTTAGGAGCAAGTCACTTAATCTGTCATTAAGAATGTTAAGAGAAAATCACTGTCAACATATTAATCAGGCTGCTCAGTAGGGACAGAGCAAATATTGCTAAGCATACTGACCTCAGAAGAACTTGCATAGAATAAAAATATAAAGTCAGATAGCTGGTTTGGTTCCAGAAAACAAATTTAGCATTATAAATAAGGCAGCATTTAGCAGATTTTTTAAGGACAAATGTTGCCTTTAATTTACGTAAGTGGTTCAGCACGAAGCATAAGAAAATGTTTCCATTTAAGATGAGTCAAATAGGTTATGCCTGCAAACAATCTAATTATGTCCCAAAACACAAGCCCGTTCCAAAACTAGAGGAACCATCAGTGTTCCTTTAGTAGAAGCAGTAACAGATGAAATCATCATAGGAACATATGAACATAAGAACATAAGAAATTGCCATGCTGGGTCAGACCAAGGGTCCATCAAGCTCAGCATCCTGTTTCCAACAGAGGCCAAACCAGGCCACAAGAACCTGACAATTACCCATAAGACCCAGTCCCTATCCGGTTCAAGAACAAATGTTACTATCAAAGGGGGGATTAGGCTGGGTTGCTAAGATTTGCTGATAAACAGTGTTTACTGTGCATTAATATGTTTCAGTGCAGGAAAATAGAATTTGCAAGTCTCCCTTATTATTTATTTCCAGCCCCCAAAAAATCAGGCCCAATGTTTACTTGTTATAGAAATGAGCTTCATTGCAAGCAATAGTATGTAAAGCAAATAAGTCTAGAACGGGTAGATGTGAATCAGTTATTTACTCTTTCGGATAATAGAAAGACTAGGGGGCACTCCATGAAGTTAGCATGTGGCACATTTAAAACTAATTGGAGAAAGTTCTTTTTTACTCAACGCACAATTAAACTCTGGAATTTGTTGCCAGGGGATGTGGTTAGTACAGTTAGTATAGCTGTGTTTATATAAGGATTGGATAAGTTCTTGGAGGAGAAGTCCATTACCTGCTATTAATTAAGTTGACTTAGAAAATAGCCACTGCTATTACAAGCAACAGTAACATGGAATAGACTTAGTTTTTGGGTACTTGCCAGGTTCTTATGGCCTGGATTGGCCATTGTTGGAAACAGGATGCTGGGCTTGATGGACCCTTGGTCTGACCCAATATGGCATGTTCTTATGTTCTTAAGTTATACATTATGCAAAAGACCTATGCTTACTGCACTGTTCCCAGGAAGTTAGCTACCTTAAGAGGGAGAGCTAACGTCCCCTGAAGTGCATCAGAATACTCTACTAATGCACATTTCTATGCACCCAGGGTCAACACTTAAAGGTCCTGCCTGTGCTCAGCCCCAGAACTCTCCCAAGTCCTGACTAAACAAGTTCCTGGGGTCTAGTGGGACCTCCCTTCCAGCACCTTGAGTGGAGTAAAAAGTAAAAGTAAAATTAAGGGTCCTGCCCTTTGCAAAGATGACCTCATTTCCCGCACTTGCCACCCCGGAACTCCTTCCAAAGTTTATCTACAGTTCCTGGGGTCTAATGGAGGTAAGAGTGTCCCTCACTCCCTCCTGCCTTACTGGTTCAGGTTGATCTCCGATACTCTTTTGCCTCTCCATGTGTGTGTGTCGGGGGTGAAGGTCAAGGAAAATCTGAGGTCAGCTTGTGGCATTGAACAAAATGACACCAGCGGGGAAAGAGCCAGTGAGGATTGGCTCTGCCCCCCACTAGACCCTAGGGACTGCAGCTAAACTTTGGGTGGGTTCTGAGGGGTAGGATAGAATGGGAGGGATTTTTGGAAATAAGTAGGGATTTCTTTTTGTGGGCAGGATCTAAGGAGAACTTAATTTTACTTTTTATTTTCACTCCTGTCAAGGTATGTATGTGTGGGGATCTAAATAGTGCCCTAGGCATTTGTTTACTCTGTGGCTGGTCAGGCTCCCCCAGGATACAGTGTTGCCATAGTGTGTTTCCATGGCCCAGAACATATGAATTAAATTTCACAGGCCTGGAAACACCTGTAAAACTATTGTGAGATTTACAAAACTGACGTAGCACAGTTTACCAAATACCGTGGAAGCTTCTCATGCAGTAAATGAACCACTCTTTGGTAAATCAGTCCCAGAGTCTGCAAGGGAGAAACAAATCAAGAAACAGCAATTGCTGTTGTTATCAGTGAAAAGCATCTCTTGAGAATCTTAAGGGAGATATTTCAAAAGATTTCAGTATGGAAAATGGAAACTATAAATAGTATGTATGTGCACAAGCAGTATTTTAATAAAAGCCTGACACATGCATGTACTAATGGTGCTCCAGGGAAATGTAAATGAAAAAAGGTGCTAGTTAGGGGTATTCTGGGACGATACACATACATATATTACCAAATTTTAATGCACACTTTCACACCTGCCAATTAAGCCATGGAAATGACATTAAACATGTCTTTTGTCTGCAGTTCTTGGATAGATCTGGGATAAATGGGGGGGGGGGGGGCAGGGTGAACTGATGGAAATGTCAGTGAACAAGTGATTAAAACTACATACAAAAGTATTTCTTTTCATAAGCAGAATATGTATATACTTTACAAATTATCTACTTCTGCACAGACATGTAAAAATGATTTCCTGCATAAAATATGAGAGTATACTTAAAAAACTGTATGTGAGAGACATGGTATTTTATGAATTGTTTACCTAATACCATACGTTAGCTACACATTGGGGTGTAGGACTCCATCCCTGACCCCCCTCCTGCTCCCCCTGTACCTTTGAATGGATCCTATGTCAGGGCCAGGTGCAACCTCGCACCCAGCCTGGTCGACACCATTTTCCAAAATGGTGTCGATGACTTTGCCCCAGCCATTTCACTTCCAAAATACGCACTTTACCTCTGAGAACTGTAAGAGCTGTATCATTCGCCACAGCATCAGCAGAGAACTCTGCCCTGACGCTGAATTCACCTCTACCTCGAGGCCTGAAGATTCAAACCTCACAGTTTTATCCTTCAGCTGAGGCCAAAAGCTGATTTTTCATTCTTTGCCACTGGCAGCAAGGGACAGTTTATGCAGATAATCTTGGCAAGAGAATACATTTAATTTCCATTTTCCAGGCCTTTGTGGGATCTTGAGAATTCCTGATAACATGGGATTAGAAGCCCTCAACTTTGGCTTATTCCACTGCTTCCTCATTGACCCTCAGAAATGAATTTACCACACTAGCTTCTCCTCCTTCACCTGCCAAAACCACTGGTCAAAGCTGTCCATGAGATCCTCAATAGCATCTTCAGATGTGAAGGTATGCGGGCTCCACTTATGCTTCAACAGTGCCAAAATATGCAACAGACATTGGAGATCAGTAGTCTCCCACCAAAGAAGTGACTTACGTCTGCCTACCAGAAGCCATCTTGCCTCCCAGCAAACAACACTTCTGAACAAGTTTAACTTGTATGCTGATACAATTAAGCTGTATACAGCTAAATCATTGCACAGAAAAATTAATAGAAACAAGTAAAATCCTCTGAAATAAAACTGAAAGAAATATTACCAAGTGAAAAACTTTAAAAGTTAGAAAATATCACGTTCAAACATTTAACTTTGTAGCAAGCGAGTCCCAGGTAGTGCAGAGACTTATATAACCCAGGATGCCTACAGCAGCATTTCTGAATATAAGGGCATCCTCAAAGTGTCCCTTAAAATTAGGGCACATCGCTTCACAGATTCATATTTATGAGATCACAGACTAGAAGTGTGTAGTAGTGTTTCAGTCACTTCCCACTGAGAGTGGTCTTAGATCATGGGAGAGGTTTCCACATAGCAGGGGAACCCAGAAGGTTACCCATTTCTTTTCTGCTAGTTCTCCTCTAGAGAAGGTGACTGGTGCTCAAGGGAGAAGCAAAACTTGAAGTCCAGGAGGAATCTAAGTGAAAGAATCAAGAGGTGATCCTTGGTGAAAAGGAATACATCCTACACCTTGTTTCTACGGGGTTATCCTTTTTTTTTTTTTGTCTTAAGAATTGCATTTGCAGTCTAAGTATAAAGGAAAGTTACCAGGTGTGTGGATTGATCCCCAGAGTTTCTGCACCAAGGAATAGTAGTAGAGGGTCATAGGGACAGTATCTTTAAAATGAGTGCACAGATGTCTGTACACGTATATATGGGCGTGCGAGCAGACATAAGCTGAAATTTTAAATCATGCACAAAGTTGCACATGTATAATTTAAATTATGCCTACCGCAAGTATGTGTACTCCTACTTTTTAAGCTGTTATTTGAGCAAATGTACTTTGCGTATCTTTCCTTAGGACTCTGTCGGCTTTAATGCAAGCAGATTTTAAAACATGCTCGTGTCAAGGACATTTCCAGTTGTACCAATTAGTCCATCAGTTTGCCCAGACCATTTCAAGGTCATCCAGACCCCTCTGGTTCTTCAGCCTTCAATCTCCCCAGTTGATCTGGACCCCTCACCCAGTCATTTTAGGCCTTAACAGAGATGTATGCAAACTTACACCTCATCAAGAGCAGAAGAAAACATGCACGGCTAACAGCCTATCGCATGCTGCAGCTGCCAAATTTAAAATGTGGTTTTATACACGTAACTGTTGAGCTCGTACCATAATGCCCTGACATGCCCTAACCCCACCCCTGTTGTGTTTAACTCTCACACGCAAATATATGCATGTAATTTGTGTCTTTTAAAGCATGCAATGTTCATGCATGGCCCATATACTCATGTATATGGGCCTTTTAGCGCAAGCAATGCTTTTAAAATTTACCCTAGAGTGTGTATGTTCAAAGATTTTCAGTGGAACCCTTAGAGGATATAAGCAGATACGTCATTTCCTACCAGAAGAATATTCAAGCTATCCTGCCTGGAGAAGAGAATCAGCAACTTTACCCAATTCAGGAAAAATCCCAGTGTGGAGGATCTCTAAAGAGTGCATTGCTAGAGAATAGAAGAAGAGGAACACTAAGGTCTGCATTTTCAGTGACTGTAACTACTGACTGTCCTCTAGGGGTGTGCATTTGTATTGAACATAAATGTAAAACGCTACTTTTTTTTTTTTTTTAACTTAAAAAAGTGATGAGACATAAACGATCGGATTTCCAACTTATTCAACATAGCTATGTTGAATAAGTTGGAAATCGCGATTGTTGATCCAAAATAAAAATTTAAACCCCTCACCTTCCTTAATCCCCCCCCCAAAGACTTACCACAACTCCCTGGTGATCCAGCGAGGAGTGAGGACGCCATTTCTGAAATTCTTTGCGAGGAGCACGTGACGTCGGCGCCACGTCGGAGTGACGCGGCGTCACATGATTCCCCGTGGGTTCGCGCCGGAACGCTCGTTCGGCCCAAAAGGAACTTTTGGCCAGCTTGGGGGGGCCTCCTGACCCCCCCAAGCTGGGGGGGTCAGGAGGCCCATGTTGTAAACTGGAGAAATGTGATTCCGGCGTATCGGAACTAAATGAAAATAATTTACCAGTGATACAGAGAGCCGATTTATTCCCCTTGAAAAAGACTCTTCGTGAGTCGAAACATGGACCATGTCGGGGTTGAATAACTGAATTATTCCCGATGCTTGTTTGACCATTTTGTGGCTAAGTATTTTTTGATTAATAATTGCGGGTTATCAGCCGGTTTAATGACAAAAAATTGTTTAAATAATTTGCACTTTAATGGTTCATATATAAAATTACTAATAAAAACATTTTTTGGAGTGTTGGGTGGGTAGACATGAGACAATAGATGATTAAAAACCTTTGAGCTCACAGGCTGACTACTGCCTGCGGCCCATTGCGGGCGAGAGACAGTGGATTAAAAGTTTTACCGTGAGCAAATGCCTATGATATTGTCTCTAGTCTAGTCTTTGATACGTTTTGGTGGTAAATAGTTATAAGACTATTTCCCTCTCTAAAGTGTTACACTTTGTAGTAGGGATGTGAATCGTTTTTCAACGATTAAAATTATCATCCGATAATGTTTATATCGTCTTAAATCGTTATAGAACACGATACAATAGAAATTCTAACGATTTATCGTTAAAAATCGTTAAATCGTGTTAGTGCGCACTAACTCGAGTTAGTGCGCACTAACTCCCCGTTAGTGTGCACTAACTCGATTTAGTGCGCACTAACTGAAAATGATACAAATAAACACTTTCCAGGTCACTGAAGGTCAGTTAGGAATGAATATGTGTTCCTATTGGCTGGCTGCCCTCTTATCTATTGATATTACCAAGGTTACCACTGAGGTGATGGTTGGGGGGATGGGAAATGGAACTGGAAACTAACGAACACCAACAGAAAATGAAACAAAGTGTTCACACTTCCCAGGTCAGTAAAGGTCACTTAGGAATGAATATGTATGTATGTATTCCTATTGGCTGGCTGTGCTCTTATCTATTGATGTTACCAATATGGTTGGGGGGATGTGAAATGGAAACAGTTGGAAGCTTGACAAAAAAAGTAATGTAATGATCAGCACTCACGTGACTAGAACTTGTTTGTTTATTATTTTTGTTAGCAGGCACCTGAAATGCTAGTGCATGTTGAATTTGCCAATCACTGTGCATTTTAGAAAGGTGGTCCTGGCTGAAACTGTACACAGTTCAAATATATGTAATTGATTGTTGGTAAGTGTATTTTTTAAGTAGCCACACTGGCACCAGTATGTTTACTTTTCCTCCTACTTAACTCACTAGCTCAGCTTTGTAAGAAGGGCTTCTCTGCTTGTGTGTTGTTTTTGTTTGGTGTGAGGAGAGCAGAAACATCAGATCTTTATTCAATCTACTACAGTCATCTCTTACAGTGCCCTATCCCTATTAATACCAGGAGTGTTGTGATCTTCCTGCACACAGTGCCCTAACCCTGATACCAGTCTGAGACAGCTCCCTCCTCCATTACTAGTGAGAGGCTGGCTTCACAGACAGGGGGGAGCTGCCTGACACTCACTCCTGACTTCCCCCATGTCCCAGCTAGTGAATGGTGTGTGGGGGAGGGGGGGGGGGGGGGATGGTGAAGTCTGAGACAGCTCCCTCCCTGCATTACTAGTGAGAGGCTGGCTTCACAGACAGGGGGGAGCTGCCTGACCCTCACTCCTGACTTCCCCCATGTCCCAGCTAGTGAATGGTGTGTGGGTGAGGGGGGGGGGGGGAGGATGGTGAAGTCTGAGACAGCTCCCTCCCTGCATTACTAGTGAGAGGCTGGCTTCGCAGACAGGGGGGAGCTGCCTGACCCTCACTCCTGACTTCCCCCATGTCCCAGCTAGTGAATGGTGTGTGGGTGGGGGGGGGGGGGGGGGAGGATGGTGAAGTCTGAGACAGCTCCCTCCCTGCATTACTAGTGAGAGGCTGGCTTCACAGACAGGGGGGAGCTGCCTGACCCTCACTCCTGACTTCCGCCATGTCCCAGCTAGTGAATGGTGTGTGGGTGAGGGGGGGGGGGGGAGGATGGTGAAGTCTGAGACAGCTCCCTCCCTGCATTACTAGTGAGAGGCTGGCTTCACAGACAGGGGGGAGCTGCCTGACCCTCACTCCTGACTTCCCCCATGTCCCAGCTAGTGAATGGTGTGTGGGTGAGGGGGGGGGGAGGATGGTGAAGTCTGAGACAGCTCCCTCCCTGCATTACTAGTGAGAGGCTGGCTTCGCAGACAGGGGGGAGCTGCCTGACCCTCACTCCTGACTTCCCCCATGTCCCAGCTAGTGAATGGTGTGTGGGTGAGGGGGGGGGGAGGATGGTGAAGTCTGAGACAGCTCCCTCCCTGCATTACTAGTGAGAGGCTGGCTTCACAGACAGGGGGGAGCTGCCTGACCCTCACTCCTGACTTCCCCCATGTCCCAGCTAGTGAATGGTGTGTGGGTGAGGGGGGGGGGAGGATGGTGAAGTCTGAGACAGCTCCCTCCCTGCATTACTAGTGAGAGGCTGGCTTCACAGACAGGGGGGAGCTGCCTGACCCTCACTCCTGACTTCCCCCATGTCCCAGCTAGTGAATGGTGTGTGGGTGAGGGGGGGGGGGAGGATGGTGAAGTCTGAGACAGCTCCCTCCCTGCATTACTAGTGAGAGGCTGGCTTCGCAGACAGGGGGGAGCTGCCTGACCCTCACTCCTGACTTCCCCCATGTCCCAGCTAGTGAATGGTGTGTGGGTGAGGGGGGGGGGAGGATGGTGAAGTCTGAGACAGCTCCCTCCCTGCATTACTAGTGAGAGGCTGGCTTCACAGACAGGGGGGAGCTGCCTGACCCTCACTCCTGACTTCCCCCATGTCCCAGCTAGTGAATGGTGTGGGGGGTGAGGGGGGGGGGAGGATGGTGAAGTCTGAGACAGCTCCCTCCCTGCATTACTAGTGAGAGGCTGGCTTCGCAGACAGGGGGGAGCTGCCTGACCCTCACTCCTGACTTCCCCCATGTCCCAGCTAGTGAATGGTGTGTGGGTGAGGGGGGGGGAGGATGGTGAAGTCTGAGACAGCTCCCTCCCTGCATTACTAGTGAGAGGCTGGCTTCCCAGACAGGGGGGAGCTGCCTGACCCTCACTCCTGACTTCCCCCATGTCCCAGCTAGTGAATGGTGTGTGGGTGAGGGGGGGGGAGGATGGTGAAGTCTGAGAAAGCTCCCTCCCTGCATTACTAGTGAGAGGCTGGCTTCACAGACAGGGGGAGCTGCCTGTCCCTCACTCCTGACTTCCCCCATGTCCCAGCTAGTGAATGGTGTGTGGGTGAGGGGGGGGGGGGTGGATGGTGAAGTCTGAGACAGCTCCCTCCCTGCATTACTAGTGAGAGGCTGGCTTCACAGACAGGGGGGAGCTGCCTGACCCTCACTCCTGACTTCCCCCATGTCCCAGCTAGTGAATGGTGTGTGGGTAGGGGGGGGGGGGGAGGATGGTGAAGTCTGAGACAGCTCCCTCCCTGCATTACTAGTGAGAGGCTGGCTTCACAGACAGGGGGGAGCTGCCTGACCCTCACTCCTCCGGGGTATTGTGATCTTCCTGCACACAGTGCCCTATCCCTGATACCAGGGGTGTTGTGATCTTCCTGCATGCAGTGCCCTATCCCTATTAATACCAGGAGTGTTGTGATCTTCCTGCATGCAGTGCCCTATCCCTATTAATACCAGGAGTGTTGTGATCTTCCTGCATGCAGTGCCCTATCCCTGATATCGGGATGTGTGCAAGAAGATCACAACACCCCCGGTATCAGGAATAGGGCACTGTGTGCAGGAAGATCACAACACCCCCAGTATCAGGAATAGGGCACTGTGTGCAGGAAGATCACAACACCCCTGGTATTAGGGATAGGGCACTGTGTGCAGGAAGATCACAACACTCCTGGTATTAATAGGGATAGGGTACTGTGTGCAGGAAGATCACAATACCCCTGGTATCAGGGTTAGGGCACAAGTTCTAGTCACATTGACTGATCACATTACTTGTTTTGTCAAGCTACCAACTGTTTCCATTTCCCATCCCCCATATACTGTCAGTAGGAAACTTGGTAACATGAATAAATAAGAGGGCAGCCAATAGGAATACATATTCATTCCTAAACTGACCTTAACTGACCTGAAAAGTGTCAAATTGTATCATTTTCAGTTAGTGCGCACTAACTCCCAGTTAGTGCGCACTAACTCCCGTTAGTGCGCACTAACTCGAGTTAGTGCGCACTAATCGGAAAAAACGATTTTTAACGATTTTTTAACTAAAAAATCGTGCCTAAGACGATTTTCTTGCCCTGCCACACGATTTCTATCGTTAAGACGATATGGAAAACGATTCACATCCCTACTTTGTAGTGTGAGTAATTATTTGAGAGGTGTTTGCTTCTGTTTAGTGATTAAGTATCACTATACTTTTTCCATAGTCTGACAGCACACAACTGTGTTGACTATATCAAAACAAGACTGCAAGAGTAGGACTAAGAACATAAGAACATAAGAAAATGCCATACTGGGTCAAACCAAGGGTCCATCAAGCCCAGCATCCTGTTTCCAACAGTGGCCAATCCAGGCCATAAGAACCTGGCAAGTACCCAAAACCTAAGTCTATTCCATGTTACCATTGCTAATGGCAGTGGCTATTCTCTAAGGGGCGGATTTTAAATGCCCTGCGCGCATAAATCCGGCCGGATTTACGCACGCAGGGCCCTCGTGCACCGGCCGGCGTGCGTAGAGCCCTGGGACAAGCGTAAGTCCCGGGGCTTCGTAAAAGGGGCGGGGAAGGGGCGTGTCGGGGCGTTCCCGAAATGACGTGGCGTTTCGGGGGCGTGACGCGGCTTTTCGGGGGCAGGCCTGGAGGTGTGGTCGAGGCCTCCAGACCAGCCCCCGGGTCGGGTGATGGCGCACCAGCAGCCCGCTGGCGTGCACAGATTTACGTCTGCTTTTTGAAGGCGTAAATCTGCCAACAAAGGTAAGGGGGGGGGTTTAGATAGGGCCGGGGGGTGGGTTAGGTAGGAGAAGGGAGGGGAAGGTGGGGGAGGGCGAAGGAAAGTTCCCTCCGAGGCCGCTCTGAAATCGGAGCGGCCTCGGAGGGAACAGGCAGCGCGCGCTGGGCTCGGCGCGCACAGTTTGCACAAATGCGCACCCCCTTGCGCGCACCGACCCGGGATTTTATAAGATACGCGCAGCTACACGCGTATCTTATAAAATCCAGCGTACTTTTGTTTGCGCCTGGTGTGCGAACAAAAGTACGCGATTGCGCAAATTTTTAAAATCTACCCCTCAGTGAACTTAATAGCAGGTAATGGACTTCTCCTCCAAGAATTTATCCAATCTTTTTTAAACACAGCTATACTAACTGCACTAACCACATCCTCTGGCAACAAATTCCAGAGTTTAATTGTGCGTTGAGTAAAAAAGAACTTTCTCTGATTAGTTTTAAATGTGCCCAATGCTAACTTCATGGAGTGCCCCCTAGTCTTTCTACTATCCAAAAGAGTAAATAACCGATTCACATCTACCCGTTCTAGATCTCTCATGATTTTAAACATCTCTATCATATCCCCAGTGGGATATGATAGATGCAGTGGGATATCGAGTCTTTGCTCCAAATAAGGACATTAACTGTGCATCACCTACCTTGTAGGCCAGGCCTCCACATTCATATTCATACAGATGGATTGACAGCCATAAATGCCATTCATGGCATGGACCAGTATCTTGCATACTAGATCTATTGTCTGCATTGAAAAAGTTAACTATATGATAAGAAGCCATTTTTACCACTAGCTTTTTTAGTTCTATCTAAATATATTGCATTAGATCAAATTGGTAGTAGGAATGTGCATTTGTGTTTTTTCATTTTTATTTTTGGTGAACACTAATTCGATCTAGTGCATACTAAAATGAAAATGAACCAAAAGAAAAACCTGAATAGTGAAAATAAAACAAAAATAAAAATGAAAATTTTTCTGCTGAACATTCCTAATTGGTAACCAAGTAGGTTTAATGAAACAGACACATGTTAAGCCTAGACTGGATGCTGCCATCCATTCTTCTTTTCCCATATGTAAAGTCTGCTGTTCATTGTGATAAAAGAGCACAGAGATGTTGGTATTTAAAAGCACACTGAGCAGGTAAGATAACTGGATAAATTTACCCAGTTATCATTACACAAATATTCAGCTGCACTTACTTGATTAGTTGTGTGGCTGAATATCCAGCTAAATCTACCCACTCATAACTGAAGCAGATAGATTTCAATCTGCCAACTGTGTAGAAGGGATGTGCATTCGTTTTGAACGAATGCGCAATCCGCAACATATAGGTCCCTATTCGTCGCATTCGTGGGTCCGCGAAATGAACTGCGATCCCCCAACAATGCAACATATCATACGTTTCCATTCTTTTGGTTTGAGCTGCGGTATTTTAGAAATAGAAGGCCATTTGAAAGTAGGGGCAGATTGGCCTATTGGGGAATCGGGCTTCCCCCGGTGGGCCAGACTAGCGGATCATGTGGCCTCCTCTGCTCTGGGCCATTGAGGTTGCCGGGCCGAAGAAATGAAGAGACCAGGCCGGCGGGGCTGAAGAAAAGAAGATGACCGCTGCCAGCCGCCGCCAGAGAAATGAAGACCGGTGCAGTCAGCCATCGACGGAGAGCAGACCGGCGGGGCTGAAGAAAACAAGATCGGCGCAGCATGAGACTAGGCTGAAGAAATGAAGATGGCCGTTGCCAGCCGCTGATGGAAACGAGCTGTTTAGCTGGGGGCCTTCGTGTGTATATGTATTTGAGATCGGAAGGGTGCTTCTGTGTATGTGTATGCGAGAAAGGAATGGTGCTTCTGTATGTATGTGTATGTGAGAAAAGAATGTTGCTTCTGTGTGAGTGTGTGTATGTGTAGTGTGTATGTGAGAAAGGAATTGTGCTTCTGTGTGTGAGACAGGGAAGGTGCTCCATTATGTGAGATAGGAAAGGGTGCTTCTATGTGTGTGTATGTGAGAAAGGAATGATACTTCTGTGTGTGTGTATATGTGTGGTGTATATGTGAGAAAGGAATGGTGCATCTGTGTATGTGTATGTGGTGTGTATGTGAGAAAGGAATGGTGCTTCTGTGTGTGAGACAGGGAAGGTGCTTCATGTATGTGAGATAGGGAGGGTGCTTCTGTATGTGTGTGGTGTATATGTGAGTCAGGGAGGGTGCTTGTGTGTGTCAATGTGTGTGTGCGAGAGAGAGATGGAGCATGTTTTTGGCTGGCTTGTGGCCGTGAGAGAGGACATGTGTGAGACTGAACCAGTTTGTAAGTGAGATAGAACATGTGAGATTGAGAGCTTGTGTATAAGTGAAATAGAGAGAGCCTGTGTGTGATTGAAAGCCTGTGTGTAAGAGAGAGCGACAACATTGTGTGATTGACAGAGACTGGCCAGAGAGGTGACGTGTGTATGTGTGAGAAAGACTGATCAGGGAGATGACTGGTGTGTGTGTGTGTGAGAGAGAGAGAGAGAGACTGGTTGGGGAGATGATTGGTATGCGAGAGACATAAACTGGTCCTGAGGGTGTGTCTGGTGTGTGTGTGAGAGAGACAGAAGAGACTGGTTGTGGTCCCTAGGGATGTGCATTCGGATTGACCGCATATGGAAAACGCAACTCAATATTTTTTTTTAACTTAAAAAAAAGATGGGGCGTATACGAGCAGATTTCCGACATAAATGAACATAGATATGTCGGATACGGCGAATCGCCATGCGCGCGCTTTCTCGCCGCCATTACCTGCGACTCGAGCTCGGAGCCCCGGATTACCTGAAAATGGCGGCGCCCCTGCGGTAACCATGCCAACCTGTCTGACCCTGTCCTGTGAGTCTCAGTGACTCACAGGAAAGGGTGGGACAGGTCGGCATGGATACCGGAACGCAGCGAATCTGCGTTCACCTTTTCAGAGAAGCACTGAATGCAGCGAATCGCGCTGTCATTCTGTGCTTCTCTGAGGATTTCCTGACGAGCCAGCAGCACTATAAAAGCAGCAGCAGCACGAGGACTGACGGACATTGTCAGCGATTCAGTGGGGAGGTGGGATCGGGATCGGGATCGTGCAGGGTGGGCTTAGGCAGGCTGAGGCAGAGAAGATAGCAGAACCCGATTTGATAGACAACACAGAACAGAACCAGATTTGATAGACAACACAGAACAGATTCTTTGTTAGGGAAAAAAAAAAAAGAACATTCTTATTGAGTGAGTCTGTACATTTTATCCTGGGCAGTGCCAGGCAGGGCTGGCAGTACTCTGCCTCATATTTGCTATTTTTAAACAGACTTAAAAGCATTCTCCTTGAGTGGTTCAGTGCTGGCTGGGCAGCAGTTCCAGGGCTGGGAGTACTCTGCCTCATATCTACTTTAGTTCTATGTGCACTGCAGTGCACACAGACAGACACATTCCGTGCATTGCCAGGCAGACAGTGAGGCAGTGGGCATTGTAAACAGAGTGAACATTGCCCTTCAGCGAGTCTGTTACATTTGCTATTTTTAAACAGACTTAAAAGCATTCTCCTTGAGTGGTTCAGTGCTGGGTGGGCACTGGGCAGCAGTTCCAGGGCTGGGAATACCCTGCCTCATATCTACTTTAGTTCTATGTGCACTGCAGTGCACACAGACAGACACATTCCGTGCATTGCCAGGCAGACAGTGAGGCAGTGGGCATTGTAAACAGAGTGAACATTGCCCTTCAGCGAGTCTGTTACATTTGCTATTTTTAAACAGACTTAAAAGCATTCTCCTTGAGTGGTTCAGTGCTGGGTGGGCACTGGGCAGCAGTTCCAGGGCTGGGAGTACCCTGCCTCATATCTACTTTAGTTCTATGTGCACTGCAGTGCACACAGACAGACACATTCCGTGCATTGCCAGGCAGGCAGTGAGGCAGTGGGCATTGTAAACAGAGTGAACATTGCCCTTCAGCGAGTCTGTTACATTTGCTATTTTTAAACAGACTTAAAAGCATTCTCCTTGAGTGGTTCAGTGCTGGGTGGGCAGCAGTTCCAGGGCTGGGAGTACTCTGCCTCATATCTACTTTAGTTCTATGTGCACTGCAGTGCACACAGACAGACACATTCCGTGCATTGCCAGGCAGGCAGTGAGGCAGTGGGCATTGTAAACAGAGTGAACACATTCTCCTTCAGTGGTTCAGTGCTGGGTGGGCAGCAGTTCCAGTGCTGGGAGTACCCTGCCTCATATCTACTTTAGTTCTATGTGCACTGCAGTGCACACAGACAGACACATTCCGTGCATTGCCAGGCAGGCAGTGAGGCAGTGGGCATTGTAAACAGAGTGAACATTGCCCTTCAGCGAGTCTGTTACATTTGCTATTTTTAAACAGACTTAAAAGCATTCTCCTTGAGTGGTTCAGTGCTGGGTGGGCAGTGCCAGGGCTGGCACTGGCAGTTCTCTGCCTCATATCTACTGAAAAGGAAGCTTGTTCTCTGTGCACTCACTGCACACACACAGACAGACACATTCCGTGCATTGCCAGGCAGGCAGTGAGGCAGTGGGCATTGTAAACAGAGTGAACATTGCCCTTCAGCGAGTCTGTTACATTTGCTATTTTTAAACAGACTTAAAAGCATTCTCCTTGAGTGGTTCAGTGCTGGGTGGGCAGTGCCAGGGCTGGCACTGGCAGTACTCTGCCTCATATCTACTGAAAAGGAAGCTGGTTCTCTGTGCACTCACTGCACACACACAGACAGACACATTCCGTGCATTGCCAGGCAGGCAGTGGGCATAAACAGAGTGAAGATTGGCCTTAAGCGAGTCTGTTCAATTTGTTATTTTTAAACAGACTTAACCGCATTGTCCTTGAGTGGTTCAGTGCTGGGTGGGCAGCAGTTCCAGGGCTGGGAGTACCCTGCCTCCTATCTACTGAAAAGGAAGCTTGTTCTCTGTGCACTCACTGCACACACACAGACAGACACATTCCGTGCATTGCCAGGCAGGCAGTGGGCATAAACAGAGTGAAGATTGGCCTTAAGCGAGTCTGTTCAATTTGTTATTTTTAAACAGACTTAACCGCATTGTCCTTGAGTGGTTCAGTGCTGGGTGGGCAGCAGTTCCAGGGCTGGGAGTACCCTGCCTCATATCTACTGAAAAGGAAGCTTGTTCTCTGTGCACTCACTGCACACACACAGACAGACACATTCCGTGCATTGCCAGGCAGGCAGTGGGCATAAACAGAGTGAAGATTGGCCTTAAGCGAGTCTGTTCAATTTGTTATTTTTAAACAGACTTAACCGCATTGTCCTTGAGTGGTTCAGTGCTGGGTGGGCAGCAGTTCCAGGGCTGGGAGTACCCTGCCTCATATCTACTGAAAAGGAAGCTTGTTCTCTGTGCACTCACTGCACACACACAGACAGACACATTCCGTGCATTGCCAGGCAGGCAGTGGGCATAAACAGAGTGAAGATTGGCCTTAAGCGAGTCTGTTCAATTTGTTATTTTTAAACAGACTTAACCGCATTGTCCTTGAGTGGTTCAGTGCTGGGTGGGCAGCAGTTCCAGGGCTGGGAGTACCCTGCCTCATATCTACTGAAAAGGAAGCTTGTTCTCTGTGCACTCACTGCACACACACAGACAGACACATTCCGTGCATTGCCAGGCAGGCAGTGGGCATAAACAGAGTGAAGATTGGCCTTAAGCGAGTCTGTTCAATTTGTTATTTTTAAACAGACTTAACCGCATTGTCCTTGAGTGGTTCAGTGCTGGGTGGGCAGCAGTTCCAGGGCTGGGAGTACCCTGCCTCATATCTACTGAAAAGGAAGCTTGTTCTCTGTGCACTCACTGCACACACACAGACAGACACATTCCGTGCATTGCCAGGCAGGCAGTGGGCATAAACAGAGTGAAGATTGGCCTTAAGCGAGTCTGTTCAATTTGTTATTTTTTTTTTTTTGTGTGAATTTGTTTATTAAATAATAACAACAAACAACTTACAAGGCAAAATTAGTACAGTACAATATGGCAAAAAAAAAAAAAAATAAAATAAAAAATAAATCGAAATAGAAATAGAAAACTGTATGTTGAAGTCCATTTTACCCAGTCTATAACATGGTCCTGGTGTGGTATAAACATCAACTACCCCATCAGCAACAGTAAGGCTTCAAAGTCCTGTGTTATAGACAGCGGAACCGATTTGTAAGATAAGCAATTACCATACATGCACTTCCATGAACAGTATCCCACATAATCCTCGGCTTTAACCTTACGATCAAAACCAGATACGTTGGACTAGCAACTACCATACAATACATTGTTGTTACTATCCATTTTTTATGATATTACCCTAAGGTGATTATGAATATCCCTTTCCCCCCCCTCAAACCAACCCCCCTCCCCCTTACCAAGACATGAAAGGAACGTTGTGGAAAAAAGAAATACAGGATCATCACTTGACATACTTTTTTGACTAAGAGTGTCCAAGGGAGCCACTACGTCTGTTTATCAAGACTCTCATAAGATCAATAAAGCAAAGAGGCCATGTTGTGATGCAGCCCTTAAGCGATGAAGCAATGAAACAATGCAGCAATGAATCAGTGAAGCAACAATGAGTCAGTGAAGCAACGAAGTAATGAATCGATAAAGCAATGAAGCCAGAAGACAATGGAGCCATGAAGTAATGAAGTAATGCAGGGATTCAAGAGCGTGATGTATCAAACTATACTTCAAGTTTTATAGTTCAATTTCTATAGTTATATACCTAAAAAACCCCGCACTTAGCAGAATGAGAAGCGTAGCCGAGCTAATTTAAGCCGGTGATTTCAGAAAGAGTCTCTCTTCCACTGTTAACAAGTTTTCATAGTCTTCCCAAATTTTCTTTGTCCGTATACCAGATTTTCCGGACAACTGTTTAGCAGTCGTATACTCATGTAAGAGCAATTTCTGTAATTTTCCTTGGAAAATAGAACAATATTGAGGTTGTGCGGCAGTCCATTGTGCTAAGAGAGTATCCTTAGCTACTAATATCATCTTGTGAAATAAAATTAGCCGATGACTAGGAAAATTGAGAACAAACTCTCCCAGTAAACCAAAGAGCCAGATCTTTGGAAGTAGCGGGATGGAGAAACCCCACATTCGTCGAGTTAAATGCTGCACTGATACCCAGAAATCCTGTATATTAGGGCAAGCCCAGACATCATGAAACAGATCTGGGGACGCTGTATTGCATCGTGTACAAATATCAGCCTCGGTCACTCCCATATAAAATGCAACCTTTTGAGAATAGTACGCCATATAATAAAATTTATAAAGTTTATCCCTTAGTGTTACATTTTCAACAGTTTTTGGTATTGCTTGAATACTAGATCGGAACTCTCTTGGAGTGATAGAAGTCGGGAGCCATCTGTTCCATTTCGCCACCACGTCTGAAAAGTCAGATGGATGCAGGAGGGTAAGAAGCGCTGCATAAAATTGAGAACACTTAGTACGTTTACCATCTGGCCCTTCAAGCAATTGATGAAGCTTGTCCGAATAGGTGAATTGTGTATTTGAGAGTAACTGCTCCAGTATAAAGTGCCTCAACTGTAGGTAGCAATAAAAGTCTTTATGTGGAAGAGAGTAAGACTCCTGCAGCTCTTGGTAGCTAATGATTTGAAGAGGTCTCGAGTCCACATGAAGCAACTGACCCACTGAAGTCAGCCCTCGTATCGCCCATTGAAGGAATGGACCTGTATCCATTCCTGGCTTGAATAAGGGGCAACCCTGGATTGGTAGGTTGGTGGTGAATTCTGGAGCAACTTCTAGTAAAGTACAAAGTCTTTTCCACACCATCCGAATAGGCTTAATGATGACACTATTAAGGATATGGGTAGGCAACATTTTACTAGAAACCTGTAATACTGCACTTGGGTTGTAGGGTTCCAACCAGCTTTTATAGTGGGATAATGGAGAGAAAATCTCAGTATAGTAGAGCCAGTCTTTTAGGTGTCGTAGAAGGCTGGCGTAATTGTAGGCTCTAAGATCCGGACAGTTCATCCCCCCGTCCTTTCTGGGTCTCATCAAAATTCGGAGTGGAATCCTGGCTCGTTTTCCTCCCCATAGATAACGATTCAATTCCTTAAATATTATAAGAATGTCCTGCCGCTTGATCCAAATTGGTAGCATAGCAAAAAGATAAAGCCATTTTGAAATCTCCATCATCTTCAGGAGTAAGATCTTCCCAGATAGGGAAAGGGGCAGGTTCCTCCATGCTTGCAGTTTGGTAATAAGTTTTTGTTTTAATGGAGTGATATTAAGGGAGTACAGTTGGTGCAAATCAGCTGGTATGTGTATCCCCAAATATTTGAGAGATTTTGTAACCCATTTTAAGGGGAATTGACCCGGCCAAGTAGTCTTAAGACTCCCCAATATGTCCAGTGCTTCTGACTTTTCAATGTTTATTTTTAGACCTGCAAACCGTCCAAAAGCAGCTTGGATCCCCAACACACATGGGAGAGCTTGAACGGGGTTGCTTAAGTAGATTAGCATATCATCAGCAAAAGCTGCTACTTTAAAATGGACATCTGATAATTGCAGTCCCTTTATGTCAGGTGATAAAGCCAGTTTCCGTAAGAGTGGATCCAATGCCAGAATATATAGAATAGGTGAAAGGGGGCATCCTTGCCGAACCCCCCTTGTGATCAGAAAGCCATCCGACAGGGTGTCATTAGCTGAAATTTGCGACACAGGATGCGCATATAAAATTCTTATTGCTGTAATAATAGAGTCCGGAATATCAAAACGCTTTAGAGCTGAAAACATATAATCCCACGATACTCTGTCAAAGGCTTTTTCTGAGTCGAATCCCACAGCCATTGCTGGGATCTGACGATAATGAGCCGTCTCCATCGCAGTCAGCAGCCGAATAACATGCGCTCCCGCATTCCTTCCTCCCACAAACCCCGCTTGATACGGCGATATGATAGATGGTAACACCCTACCCAAGCGAATCGCCAGAATCCGCGCATATAATTTGAGATCAACATTTAGAAGTGAAATAGGCCTGTAGGAAGCAGCCATAAGCGGATCCTTACCCGGTTTAGGTAAAATTGTGATGAAGGCCTTATTAAAATCCTTCGGAAATCCTCCCGCTTGCCAAGCATGATTGAAAAAAGCTGTCATTGGTCTGGAAACGAAATGCATTAAAATTTTATAATATTCCGCTGGAAACCCATCGGGTCCTGGAGATTTATTACTTTTACTTGCACGTATAACTGCTTGGACTTCCTGCTCAGATATTGGTTCACTCAACTTAGCTTTATCTTCAGTGGTCAGGGTAGGCAGGCTCAAATCATGAAAAAACAGCGCTTCGTCTTCAGAGGTCCCCAATCTATCCTCACGATACAGTTCTTCATAAAAATGACGGAAGACCTTCAAAACCTCTGTGGCGGTTGTTACATATTGCCCGTTTGCATTTTTTAAACCAGCAATGTAGGATTTTTTCCTTTTTATCGCCACCATTCTCGCTAGCAATTTACTAGATTTATTACCAAACCGGTAAAAGAAGTGATCAGAAGCTCGAAGAGCCCTTTGTGCTCGTTGATGCAAATGTTCATTCAAAGCTGTTAGACATGCCCTATACGAGGCCACATTGTGGGTGGTTGCTTGTTCTGCTTGTTGTCGTTTCACTTTCTGTAGTTGGGTTTCTAGCTCAAGTATGGTATTATTTAGCTGTTTATTCTTTTTTATGGCGAAGGCAATAATTTCGCCTCTGAGTACCGCTTTACTAGTTTCCCAAAAAAGAGTCGGGTTGTCCGTATGTTGTTCATTATTTTGAGAATATTCCTCCCATCGGGCAGTCAAAATTTGATGAAATTCTTTGTCTGTTGCTAGATGTCCAGGCAAACGCCACGGTTTTTTGATTAGGCGCTCTGTGGTAAACCAAATGTCTACCCAAATTGGCGCATGATCTGCGATGACCAGAGGACTGATTTCCGCCGCAGCTACCCTTGGAAATAGAGGAATAGAGAGAAGAATATAGTCTATTCTTGACATGGTGTTGTGAGCTCTGGAAACATGTGTGAAATCTTTAGTTTCAGGGTTTAACGTTCTCCAAGGATCCAGGAGGCTCAGTCTATTGAGAAACTGTGAAACTCCAGAGTTATGTGGTAAATAATAACCTTTTGGAATTTGGGATTTATCTAAATTTGCATCCAATACACTATTCATATCCCCTGCGACAATCAATTCTCCCTGGGTATGCTCCAATAGAATTGTAATAAGATTGTGAAAGAATGATGGATTGGGAACATTTGGGGCATATACATTACACACCGTAACAATTTTCCCTGCAATTTGCCCTACAATAATGTGAAATTTGCCCTCCGGATCACTGATTTCCTTTATCAAAGTAAATGGAGTATTTTTATTAATTAAGATGGCAACACCTCCCTTTTTCCCTTTTGCTTCAGAATAGTAACAATCCGATGCCCATTCTCTTCGTAGCTTGACACTCTCCGCTGCATTCAAATGTGTCTCTTGAAGACATGCTATATTTACCTTAAGGTGCTTTAAATGTTGAAAAACTTTTTTCCTTTTTATGGGGGATCCTAACCCGTCAATATTCCAGGAAATTATTCTATATTTACCCCCCATAACGGAAACTCATATCTTCAGTAATGCATAATCTATTGGAGCCTAACAGTTGGAGCTGGGTGCCCAGCTTCACCCCACTCCACCAGGCTGGTTTTTCCTTCATAGAATCCCCAGGATTCCACCCCTCTCTCCCTCTCTCAGATTCGCTATCCCCTGTATCCCTGTCATCCCTATTTTCATCTTCCATGTCTCTTTTTCCCCAAATATACCCCTGCCCCCCCCCCTCCCTTCCCTCACTGCCCTCCCTTCCCCCACCCCCCTTATTCCCCTCGAGCCTCATACTCCCCACCCCAATCCCTAGATACATCCACACCTCTCTCTTCACTGAAGAGAGGAGAGCACTTAGCAAGGTGGCCGGGTTAAACCACCCCCCAACCTGTGTACTTTAAAGTTTTCGATTTTTCAAACCCCCCATTATCTTAGACATCACACAATGTGGTTTTACATTAACCTTGAACTATTAATAGCAACACATAGAACTATCAATCATAGTATAACTGTAACTTCAGAATACAGAAAACTGTTAATGAACCCATCAATCCCCTATCACAAACCAATACCATCTTGTGTCCATTTGCTGCTCTATACTCTGTGGTGTCCCGATGGTTATGCTTCCACAGTCTATCTGCTGAGCCATCATATCCCCCAGTCGCCGAACTTGGTAGGTGTAATCCAAATCTGTTAGCAGAGAGGAAGCTCATATTTCTACTCCCGATGTGGATGTGATGTGGACTATGACGCAGATAACCAGTTCTCGAGGGGAGAGAAAATGGCGGTCCCGTTTTGTAGATGGTAGTAACTATAAGGAATCCACAGCCTCTCCCGGTAGACACCACCAGCCCCCGGCAAACAGTCAAAGAAAAAGATTTGTGTTAAAGTTTTAAATTTTAACGCTCACAATCCTTCACATATTTTTGTGCTTCCTCGGGTGAGGTAAAAGATTTTTGCCCGCCATTCATCCAAATCTTGAGGGTAGCAGGATATTGAAGAGCAAATTTAATGTGCTTATTAAACAGCTCTGAGCAAACGCTAGAAAATTTCTTTCGCTGCTGGGAAACCCGGGCCGAATAGTCCTGAGTGATACGTATCTTGGTTCCCTTATACTCTATGTCAGGCTTATTTCTGTATGCTAGCCATATTTTATGCTTTTGGGCAGAGTTAAGAAACTTTGCCAAGATAATTCGAGGTCTGGAATCAGTAGGGCGCCGTATTCCCACCCTATGGGCCCTTTCAATTGTTAGATGATCTTTGAAAGCCTCCAGCCCCACTGCAGCCGGCAGCCATTCCTCTAGAAGCTCGCTTAAACTCCCTTCATCAATAGATTCCGGGAAGCCGAGGAGACGAAGGTTAGCTCGTCTAGACCGGTTCTCAAGATCGTCAATTTTTTCTTGACACTCCCTCAACAGAGTAGCCTGCACTTCCACTTTGCCCGTCGCCGCCGTAAGCTCGTCTTCTAACAAGGACACCCTCCCCTCCACGTGGTCAATGCGCGGACCAAATTCTGTTAAGGCATCCCTCACCTCGGTAAGTTGTGTTGCGATTCCAGCTAACTTTTCGTCCAGCGTTGCCGCTATTGTTTCACGGAGAATCGCTACCGTAACGGGACTCGAGGGTGAGGGTGTCCCCGGCTGCTCCGCGGGCGCCATCTTAGATTCAGGGAGCTTTCCTTTATCCTTTTCTTTCCTACTACTTCTGGCGGCCATCGGCTGTGGCGATTTTTGCATAAACGTAACAATCGACATAAGCCGGTTTATAGTGCTCCCAGACCGATTTTGAAGGTTTGCCGTTCCGTTTGTACCGGTGTTTTAGGAGGCAGCAACCCGGAGCCAAAGAGATCACGTCTTCTTCAGCTCATCACCCCACGTGATCTCCCAATTTGTTATTTTTAAACAGACTTAACCGCATTGTCCTTGAGTGGTTCAGTGCTGGGTGGGCAGCAGTTCCAGGGCTGGGAGTACCCTGCCTCATATCTACTGAAAAGGAAGCTGGTTCTCTGTGCACTCACTGCACTCACACAGACAGACACATTCCGTGCATTGCCAGGCAGGCAGTGAGGCAGTGGGCATTGTAAACAGAGTGAAGATTGCCCTTCAGCGAGTCTGTTCAATCTGCTATTTTTAAACAGACTTAACCGCATTGTCCTTGACTGGTTCAGTGCTGGGTGGGCAGTGCCAGGGCTGGCACTGGCAGTACTCTGCCTCATATCTACTGAAAAGGAAGCTGGTTCTCTGTGCACTCACTGCACACACACAGACAGACACATTCCGTGCATTGCCAGGCAGGCAGTGAGGCAGTGGGCATTGTAAACAGAGTGAAGATTGGCCTTCAGCGAGTCTGTTCAATCTGCTATTTTTAAACAGACTTAACTGCATTGTCCTTGACTTGGTCCGTTCATTTTGTTATTTTAAACAGACTGAGCATTCTTCTTGAGTGGGTCTGTTAATTTAGTTATTTTAAACTGACCGAACATTATTATTGTGGGACAGTGGGCAGTGTTACCACTAGTACTCATTGACATTAAATCCATAATGTCAGGGAAAGGGAGATGCAAGCGACTTAGTGGGAATGGCAGCGGAGGCACCGCAAAAGACACCAGCGCAACACCACCAGTACAGGTAAAAAGGCAACTGTCGCAATCAAACGTCTTTGTAGGGGATGGCAGTTCCATGGCAAAAAAAAAGAAATCAGACCATGAAACTTTGCAATCGCCAGCACGTGTTTCTGGCACTGTAGTTTTGGAGGAGAGTGAAGAGGAGGCAGAGTCTAGCCAGACAAAAGTTACACACCCAAGAGCAGCCAGGGGACAGAAGTGTCCTGCAAAACTTCGCGGTGACAAGGTAGCGCTGGCACTGTTAGCTTCTGATTCAGAAGAAGAATCTTCTTGGATGGGATTCTCATCAGAAACGGAAGATGTAATACCTGAGCAATCTTCGGTAGAATTGTCAGTTAGTCCTGTTTTAGCCTCCACCTCCAGAAATCTGCGGCAGGGGAGACATTCCACTGATATCGAGGAGGAGGAAGAGCTGTCAGAAGGGAGACAGAGGGTGACTGTTTCCCCCGCTGGCATTGCTTCGCCGGGTGCAGTGGGTGCACCACCCACACCCAGTAGTACCTCAACTCCAGTGCCACCATCCACCCCCAGGGCGGGAAAGAGAGGAGGATCACAAAAGAAATCTGCGATCTGGGCACATTTTAAAGTGACAGAAGACCCGCGTTATGCTCGGTGTAATTACTGTGCCAGGGATATTAGCAGAGGCAAGCAACTGGGACATCTGTCAAATTTTGGCATGGAGTATCATATTAAGAGGCAACACCCAACAAGATTACTGCCATCTGGGGATGGTAGCATTTTCCGTCAGGGGACCCCTTCCCCTTCCAACCAGGGTGCAGTGGTAGGAAAGCAGCAGAGTCAGCCCACGCCCTCATACCCTTCTAGCAGTCAGGCGGCAGGCCAGAAACCCACTGACATGTGGGAGAAGCGACAATGCACCATGGAGGAAATGGGGTGGAGTGCGGTAACGCTATCCCGGGGTAGGAGGCAGGCAGCCGCAAAAGTAGTAACCAGGAGCATTGGGGAAATGATTGCCCTTGATGACCAGCCCCTGCAGTTAGTGGAGAATGTGGGTTTCAAACGTTTCTTGAAGGTCGTACTTCCAAATTACAAAGTCCCCTCCAGAACCACATTTATTAGAAAGGTCATCCCCAGCCTGTACAAGCACTGTGTCAGTCGCGTGCAAGCACTGCTAGGAAAGGCAGACGGAAGAGTGCATTTCACCTGCGATATCTGGACCGCCATGAATGCTGCACACTCTTACCTCTATCTGACAGCACACTGGTGGGACATGGCAGAGGCAGGGGCAGCCAGCAGCTCTATTACTGAACAAGCATCAGGGTGGAGGTGGGCTTTACTGAACACCCACCTGACGGACCATTCCCATACCGCTGCCAATATTCTAGCATGCATCAGAAAGATGCTGGCGAGCTGGAAAGTACACCAGCGAGACAGTAAAACGCGGGCAGGCTTTTTTGTCACAGACAACGGTGCAAACATGGTTAAGGCAATAAGCGATGGGCGGTTTAAGAACATCCGATGTTTTGCACACACTCTGCATCTGGTAGTGAAGTCAGGTTTGGGCTTGGAGTCCAAGGACAAGGAGACTGAATACCCGCGTCGGTTAATACACAAGTGCAGGAACATAGCAGCACACTTCCACAGAAGTGTCAGGGCGGGGCAGGTTCTCCGAGAAAAGCAGACTGATTTGGATATGGCAGAGAAGCGTCTCATTCAAGACATTCCCACCCGGTGGAATTCCACCTTTATGATGCTGGAGAGGTTATTGGAGCTGCAGACACCCCTTCATGAACTTTCTGGTACAATAGACATAGGTGTACAGAATCCCCTAGGGCATCACGATTGGTTAGTCATGAGTCAGCTGTTAAAAATCCTGCAGCCCTTCAAGGACGTCACGGAGGAGCTGAGTTCCAGAAGTTCCACCTTGGCTGACATCATCCCTATTGTGAAATTCCTGGATGACCATTTGGAAGGCATTAAACGGCAAGAGGGAATGACTGCTGAGGTGCTGCAGTGTGTGGACGTTTTGCAGCAGCAGGTGAAAGACAGATTAAGGCCTTTAACAGAAGACAGCACATACATGCTCGCCTCTGTCTGTGATCCCCGTGTGAAAGGTAAACTCGCCCTACAGACCAATTGTCTGTCATTTGTGAAGGAGCTGTTGTTAGCACAGGTCCGTGAACAGGAGCACCATAGGCGGAGACAGATTAGGCTTGAAGCACAGGTGGAAACAGCAGGCACGTCACAGAGTTGTGCTGCTGCTAGCCCTGGCAGGAGAAGGACTGTGTCAGTGACAGATACTATTATTAGTGCGTCCACCTCAACGTCAGAACGCCCAAGGCATGTTGGCCATAAAGATACATCAGTTGTGCAACGGGCGAGAGAGAAAGTAACTGGATTGAGTGACTCTCAGCCCTCCCAAGCACAGGAGGAGACAGCAGCAGAGCTGTCAGTGACACGGTATCTCTCAGAGCCGATAGAGAACACGCAGACAGATCCGCTGGCATATTGGGCACACAAGTCCACTGTCTGGCCACACCTAGCCAAAGTGGCTGAAGGATATCTGTCATGTCCACCAACCAGTGTGCCCAGTGAACGTGTTTTTTCAATGACAGGGGATATCATGAGCCCTCACCGCTCAAGGCTGTCACCGGTCTTGATGGAAATGCTAGTGTTTTTGAAAGTAAACCTGCCATTGCTTGGCTTTCCTGATTTTCCTTGTGAATGGCAAGATGAATAAAAGCTATTGAAAGGAGCCTTGCAGCAGTTCCAATTGCCTCCTATGCTCAAGATAATGTAAGCACTGCAGCACATGTTCTTGACATGAATCGCTGTGCCTGACCGGCATCTACTGTGCAGCCCTTGTGTTCCCACAAGTGTTTTAACTCCGTTGCTGTTCCTGCCTGTACCTCCAGGCATTGTGTTCCTACTGGTGTTTTAACTCCATTGCTGTGCCTGCCTGTCCCTCCCGGCCTTGTGTCCCTAGCCGGGATTGACCTCTGTCCTCCAATGATATGCCTGTTCCTCCAGGCCTTGTGTCCCTAGCTGGGCAGTTCCGTTTTGTTATTTTAAACAGACTGAGCATTGTCCTTCAGAGTGGGTCTGTTGATATTGCTATTTTAAACAGACTGAGCATTGACCTTCAGAGTGGGTCCGTTAATTTTGTTCTTTTAAACAGACTGAGCATAGTCCTTGAGTGGGTCCGTTAATTTTGTTCTTTTAAACAGACTGAGCATGGTCCTTCTTATTTTAAACAGACTGAGCATTCTTCTTCAAGGCCGAAGTGGAGAAGGGTTCCATGTGAACAGCAGTTCAACATGGGTCAGTCGGTCCTAAGAGATAGGTGAGAGCCGTTCCGAAGGGACGGGTGAAGGCCTCCGTCGCCCTGGGCCAATCGAAAGGGAGTCGGGTTCAGATCCCCGAACCCGGAGTGGCGGAGATTCGGCGCTGGGCTCTTCCCTCTTCACTCGCCGTTACTGAGGGAATCCTGGTTAGTTTCTTTTCCTACGCGGCTTGTGTCCCTAGCTGGGATTGACCTCTGTCCTCCAATGATGTGCCTGTTCATCCAGACCTTGTGTTCCCACGCGTATTCTTATTTCTGAGAGATTTTCCGATTCCTTTGTCATCAGCTAAAGTGCATAAGATGCGTTGATGAATAGTTTTGAAGATGACACATCTGGCTTTATAGATGATACGGAAGTGGACGGGTAGCCAATATAACTCTTTCAGAATGGGAGATATGTGGTCTCTCTTTCTTGCGCCTGTTAGTAATCGGGCTGCTGAATTTTGAACCATCTGTAGTAGTTTGGAATAGGATGAGGGCAGACCTAGCAATAGGGAACTGCAGTAGTCTAATTTCGCAAAAATGACTGCTTCGATGATCGTTCTGAAGTCTTGAGCATGGAAAAGAGGTCTTATCCTCTTCCGAACCTGGAGTTTATAGAAGCAGTCTTTGGTTGTTTTGTTGATATGTACCTTGAAGTTTAGCCGGTTGTCTATTATCACTCCTAACTCTCTAACTTGTGTGGTAGGTAGGTTGGTGGGAAGAGTAGTGTTGGAGATATTGTTTTCAGGAGAGATGAGTAGGATTTCTGTCTTGGATGAGTTTAAGATGAGGTGTAGGTTGTTTACTACTTGTTTGATTTTCTGGTGGCATGTTTCCCAGTACTCAAGAGTTTTACAGTATGTGTCTTTGATAGGGATGATGATTTCAATATCATCTGCGTAAAGGAAGTACTTTAGATTGAGGTCGGTAAGAAGTTGGCAGAGAGGAAGAAGATAGATATTAAATAGGGTCGGAGACAATGAAGAACCTTGAGGGACTCCTATGACAGAGTCAAATCTTGAGGATTCCTTGTTTTTGGAGTTTAACTTTGTAACCTCTGTAATTGAGAAACGTTTTGAACCAGGATAGGACGGTGCCGCTGATTCCTATGGACGAAAGCTGGTTTAGGAGGATGGCGTGGTTGACCGTGTCGAACGCTGCGGAAAGGTCTAACAAGATCAATAGGAAAGAGTTTCCTTTGTCGAGGCCCATTAAGATATAATATTATATCTTATAGTTGTGGTTTGGATCATATTCTTTAGGTGAAGACGGTTGTCTATAATTACTCCCAGGTCTCTCACATGGTTGTGGGTGAGAAGGTGTTTGTGATGGATCTGAGATGGGAGGTTTTCTTGCTTGTAGGAAATGAAGAGGAGTTTAGTTTTAGAGGCATTGAGGACCAGGTTTACACTGTTGAGGAGATTAGTGGTGGCTTGTAAGCTGTTGTTCCAAAGTGCGATGGCTTTGTTAATAGATTCTGTTATGGGAATAAGAATCTGAACATCGTCTGCATAGATGTAGTGAATGAGGTTAAGACTACTTAACAGTTGGCAAAGGGGAAGGAGGAAACGGCGGGGGAAACGGCAAAGCTGCTGCCAGGGGGGGCTATAACACGCGCCGCCGGAGCGGCGGGCCACCTGCCCCCCCTGGGCCTTCCCAGCCGACACGGAGCCGGTTGCGGCGCTCCGCCGCGGAGGAAATGCGCCCTGCGGCCATCCGGGAGGCATTCCCCGCCCCCCCGCGAAAGGGGTGGGGGATCCGCCGAAACCCCGGTCCCACCGAACCCGCCGGGTTGAATCCTCCAGGCGGACTGCATGCACCCCACCCGTTTAACTCTTAACGGTTTCCCGCCCTTTTGAACTCGCTCTTGAAAGTTGTTTTCAACTTTCCCTTACGTACTTATTGATTTTATTGCTTTACTTTATTTTTTTTATTTCTGGACGGGGCCGGGGCCGTCCGGGAGGCGTTCCCCGCCCCCCCGCGAAAGGGGTGGGGGATCCGCCGAAACCCCGGTCCCACCGAACCCGCCGGGTTCAATCCTCCAGGCGGACTGCACGCACCCCACCCGTTTACCTCTTAACGGTTTCCCGCCCTTTTGAACTCGCTCTTGAAAGTTTTTTTCCACTTTCCCTTACGTACTTATTGATTTTATTTATTTATACCGGCATTGCATCCTCTGTAGGCTTCCCTGGTGGGTCTTGTGCATTTGAATAAACGAAGAGGAATTTGTAGGTCGATTATGGTGTGTTGGTGAATGATTTCTTATATCAAGGTGATGGATTTGTAAATGACTCTGAACTGAATTGGTAACCAGTGGAGGTCTTTTAGGACTGGGGAAATGTGGCCTCCTTTCCTAGTGTTTGTTAGTAGACAGGCTGCTGCGTTTTCAACCATTTGGAGTGGTTTTGTGTATGAGGAAGGGAGTCCAAGTAATGTAGAGTTGCAGTAGTAGAAAATGAGGGCTTGGAGGATGGTTCTGAAGTCTTTGGCGTGGAAGAGTGGTCTTATCCTTTTTTAAACTTGCAGTTTATAGAAGCAGTCTTTGGTGGTTTTATTGATATGGGATTTCAAGTTTAGTTAATTGTCGATTAGCACACCTAGATCCCTCACATGAGTAGTTTGTAGGTTGGTTGGGAGACAAGCTGTGAGATTGTTGTCAGGAGTTATGAGTAATACTTCAGTTTTAGAGGAGTTTAGTAACAGATTTAGGTTTTTGAGGAGGCTTTTGATTTCTAGGTGACAGGAATCCCAGTATTCGAGGGTTTTTGTGTATGATTCTTTGATGGGGATCAGGATCTGGATGTCGTCAGCATAGAGAAAGTGTATTAAATTGAGGTTGGTAAGGAGTCGGCAGAGTGGTAGGAGGTAAATATTAAAGAGTTTAGGGGATAAAGAGGAACCTTGTGGGACTCCGATGGCCGAGTCGTGGTGTGGTGATTCTTTGTTCTGGATTTTTACCTTATAACCTCTGTTGGTTAGCAACAATTTGAACCAGGCGAGCGCCAATCCAGAGATTCCGATTGCTACTAGCTGTTTCATCGGTCTCGTGCCAGTGTTCAGCCTTACACGGAGTTTACCACCCGCTTTGGGCTGATTTCCCAAAGAACCCGACTCAGAGAAGACCCGGTCCCGGCGCGCCGGGGGCCACTACCGGCCTAACACCGTCCGCGGGCTGATCCTCCATCAGAAGGACTTGGGCCCCCGAGCGGCGCTGGGGAGGCGGTCTTCCGTATGCCACATTTCCCGCGCCCGCCGGACAGGCGGGGATTCGGCGCTGGGCTCTTCCCTCTTCACTCGCCGTTACTGAGGGAATCCTGGTTAGTTTCTTTTCCTCCACAGCTTGTGTCCCTAGGTGGTCCCTGCGGGTCGGTACGGCAAGAGCGGTATTCAAACAGCAAGCACTGGGGTATGAAAATACAGACCCCTGTGTACTTACTTGGTAGAGGTTTTGCTAGGAGTAAGAATTTGTTGAGGATAATGTCAGTTTCTTAATAAGATCTCATGCTTTGACTGTTGAGGAGATTAGTGATGGCTTGTAAGCTGTTGTTCCAAAGTGCGATGGCTTTGTTAATAGATTCTGTTATGGGAATAAGAATCTGAACATCGTCTGCATAGATGTAGTGAATGAGGTTAAGACTAGTTAACAGTTGGCAAAGGGGAAGGAGGAAACGGCGGGGGAAACGGCGAAGCTGCTGCCAGGGGGGGCTATAACACGCGCCGCCGGAGCGGCGGGCCACCTGTATATACAATATATACAGCTTCTGAGCAGAGAATTTATTGATGGTGCGTGTTAGGTGGAGTTCGGGAAGGCTTGCCTGAAAAGCCATGTCTTGAGTCTTTCCAGAAAGGTTAGGAGGTGAGGTTCATTTCTGAGATCTCCCCGTGTACAACATTTTGAATTAAACATGCCACTTTATATTGTATGCGATATTGGATGGACATGCTCAGCATTCCAGGTCAAACCCTTTTAGAGACGTCAAGCCTCGACAGACAAAGTAAAGAGTAAGAAATTGTTGAACTTGGAGGTGGACCCTTGTCCGGGGGAAACGGCGAAGCTGCTGCCGGGGGGGGGGGGGGGCAATAACACGCGCCGGAGCCGGTATTTACCCTTAGATGGAGTTTACCACCCACTTTGGCCTGCATTCCCAAACAAACAGACTACGAGAAAACCCGGTCCCGGAGCACCGGGGGCCGCTACCGGCCTAACACCGTCCGCGGGCTGAGGCTTGATGAGAAGGACTTGGGCCCCCGAGCGGCGCCAGAGAGGCGATCTTCCGTATGCCACATTTCCCGCGCCCGCCGGACGAGCGGGGATTCGGCGCTGGGCTCTTCCCTCTTCACTCGCCGTTACGGAGGGAATCCTGGTTAGTTTCTTTTCCTCCGCGGCTTGTGTCCATAGGTGGGATTGACCTCTGTCCTAGAATGATGTGCCTCTTCATCCAGGCCTAGTGTTCCTACTGGTGTTTTAAGTCCATTGCTGTGCCTGCCTGTTCATCCAGACCTTGTGTTCCCACACGTATTATTATTTCTGAGAGATCTTACAATTCCTTTGTCATTTTCTGAAGTGCATAAGTAGGGTAGCTAAATGAGGAGAATATTGGAGGGGCGAAGTTCCATATTCAAAGCTGAGTAGCTGTACTTATCTAGTGAAAGTTTGAAGGATCAGAGAAGGCTTGTAAGAATAGCCAAGTTTGTTAATAGATTCTGTTATGGGAATAAGAATCTGAACATCGTCTGCATAGATGTAGTGAATGAGGTTAAGACAAGTTAACAGTTGCCAAAGGGGAAGGAGGAAACGCCGGGAGGGGGGGGCTATAACACGCGCCGCCGGAGCAGCGGGCCACCTGCCCCCCCTGGGCCTTCCCAGCCGACCCGTTGCCGGTCGCGGCGCACCGCCGCGGAGGAAATGCGCCCTGCGGGGGCCGGGGCCGTCCGGGAGGCGTTCCCCGCCCCTCCCCCACCCCCCGCGAAAGGGGTGGGGGTGGGGGATCCGCCGAAACCCCGGTCCGACCGAACCCGCCGGGTTGAATCCTGTGGGCGGACTGCACGGACCCCACCCATTTACCTCTTTACAATTTCACGCCCTCTTGAACTCCCTCTTCAAAGTTGTTTTCAACTTTCCCTTGCGGTACTTACTTATTTATTTTATTTATTTAAGGTTTTTTTATACCGGCATTCATGAAATCGTTCACATGATGTCGCTTTACAGAAAACAGGGGTGCAAAGAAAACAACCTATAACATAAATACACGTGGTGAAGAGATGCAGTTACAATTAACTGGGGCTATGAACTGGGAGTGTAAGAAATAAAGAGGGATAGAGGAGGTTAATTATATACATGTGTAGAATATAAAAATATACAAGAGTACATTACAAATATGGCGTCCAATATATACAGCTTCTGAGCTGAGAATTTATTGATGGTGTGTGTTAGGTGCAGTTCGGGAAGGCTTGCCTGAAAAGCCATGTCTTGAGTCTTTTCCGAAAGGTTAGGAGGCAAGGTTCATTTCTGAGATCTGGGGGGATGGAGTTCCATAACGGTGGACCTGCTGTGGAAAGGGCTCAATCTCTAAAGGTGCTGTGATAAGTGGTTTTGGAGGGTGGAACAAGGAGGCATCCTCTGTAGGCTTCCCTGGTCGGTCTTGTGCATTTGTATAAACGGAGAGGAATTTGTAGGTCGATTATGGTGTGTTGGTGAAAGATTTTGTATATCAAGGTGATGGATTTGTAAATGACTCTGAACTGAATTGGTAACCAGTGGAGGTCTTTTAGGACTGGGGAAATGTGGTCTCTTTTCCTAGTGTTTGTTAGTAGACGGGCTGCTGCGTTTTGAACCATTTGGAGTGGTTTTGTGTATGAGGAAGGGAGTCCAAGAAATGTAGAGTTGCAGTAGTCTAATTTGGAGAAAATGAGGGCTTGGAGGATCCTGGTTAGTGTCTTTTCCTCCGCGGCTTGTGTCCCTAGCTGTGATTGAACTCTGTCCTCGAATGATGTGCCTCTTCATCCAGGCCTTGTGTCCCTAGCTGGGATCGACCTCTGTGCTCGACTGCTGCGCCTCTTCATCCCGGCCTTGTGTTCCCACAAGTGTTTTAACTCCGTTGCTGTGCCCGTTCCTGCAGGCCTTGTGTTCCTCTGGGGATAGGGAAATACATACAGTAACTGAGTGTAAGCAAGTATGATTTGCATTGAATACAAGAATGTCAGTATATAAAAATGACAAATAAATATAAAAATAAATGAAGTGCTATAAACTTTTTAAAAAAAGAATATAAATCCATAAAAAAAAAATTGTACTATCCGAGTATCAGTGTTCATCCATGTTCCTACTGGTGTTTTAACTCCATTGCTGTGCCTGCCTGTTCATCCAGGCCTTGTGTTCCCACAGGTGTTTTAACTCAGTGGCGGTGCCTGTTCATCCAGGCCTTGTGTTCCTCTGGGGATAGGGAAATACCTACAGTACCTGAGTGTAATCAAGTATGACGTGCTAGAAACGTTTTCGAATAAGAATATAAATACATTAAAACAACACATAATTACTATCCGAGTATCCGTGTTCATCCAGGCCTTGTGTTCCCACAGGTGTTTTAACTCAGTTGCTGTGCCCATTCTTCCGGGCCTTGTGTTCCCACAGGTGTTTTAACTCAGTGGAGGTGCCTGTTCATCCAGGCCTTGTGTTCCCACAGGTGTTTTAACTCAGTGGCTGTGCCTGTTCATCCAGGCCTTGTGTTCCCATAAGTGTTTTAACCTGGTTGCTGTGCCTGTTCATGCAGGCCTTGTGTCCCTAGCTGGAATTGACCTCTGTCCTCGAATGATGTACCTGTTCATCCAGGCCTTGTGTTCCCACACGTATTCTTATTTGTGAGAGATCCTAGGCTCCAATTCGTTTGTCATCAGCTGAAGTGCGTAAGTACAGTCTGAATTCACTAGACGCCAACGGAATTCACTAGACGCCAACGATATTCACTGGACGCCAATGTAAACACCGGGTACACACAACTCTAGGGGTGGACCCGTTCCAGGGAGTCCTTCCCTGAACAAGCAAGAGGGTGGAGGTGGGCTTTACTGCACACCCACCTGACGGACCATGCCCATACCGCTGCCAATATTCTAGCATGCATCAGAAAGATGCTGGCGAGCTACCAGTGTTTTAACCTAGTTCCTGTGCCTGTTCATGCAGGCCTTGTGTCCCTAGCTGGGATTGACCTCTGTCCTCGAAGGAAGTGCCTGTTCATCCAGGCCTTGTGTTCCTACTGCTGTTTTAACTCCATTGCTGTGCCTGCCTGTTCATCCAGACCTTGTGTTCCCACACGTATTCTTATTTCTGAGAGATCCTCCAATTCCTTTGTCATCTGCTGAAGTGCGTAAGTACCGTCTGAATTCACTAGACGCCAACGGAATTCACTAGACGCCAACGATATTCACTGGACGCCAATGTAAACACCGGGTACACACAACTCTAGGGGTGGACCCTTTCCAGGGAGTACTTCCCTGCACAAAGGAAAGGGAACTCTCTCCTGGGCCAATTGATAAGAAAACCACAATTCTGCAGCCAAAAATAGGCTGGAAATCCTTCCCCCATTGACTTTAATGGGCGACATATGTACATATACCCAACTCATTAGATTTTTTTTATGTCCATATTGGCCGCAAGTGGGACCCCCTTTCGGACATAAGAAATATGAACATATAATTTTGCTCTGCACATCCCTAGTGGTCCCTAAGGAAGAAGACAGTGAGGATAGCTTCAGCAGCTACTGCTGCTTCTGGTGTGGCCTGCAAGGGAAAGGAATAGGAGAACTGCTGGAGAGGGTAAGTAAAGGTGGCTTTTTAAGTTCATTTTTCTTGATTGATTACCATTTTAATTATTGGGTAGTATGTGATGTGTATGCTGTTTGAAATGTTTTATTGGTGTTTGGTAAAGCTTTCAAAATTTGCATGAGTCTTTAATTATTGGATATTCTATTCATCAGCTGTTTTGAAATTATTTTATTAGTATGATTTTACTATTATAATTAATGGTTTATATATTTTGATTTTATTGATTGTTTCATGAGGAATGGTGAAATTTTTGTTTTTCCATTGTTGCACTGTATAGAGTCTGGCGTGATGCATTTTACATTCAGTTGTTGTCTGCACATTTCTATTTATACTTTATGTGGCTTTATTCTGTATTTGGTGAGGGTTTGTGTTCTGCAGTTTCTCTGTAGGGATTTGTAGTAGCTTTAGCTTGGCCTGTTCTGTTTTCCTGATAGGAGGTGTATTGATATTTTAGATTCTGGTGTAATATTTGTGATATTATTTTTTATAGGTAGGGTTGTTATTCTTTGAGTGTTGGAAGATAGTACTGTGTTGATACGGGAGGACCATGCTGAAATATATCACAATAGGTATGATGCCATATGAATTCCAAGATGTAAAGTTTTCATGTTGGCATCACAACAGTGCATGAAATTATCACAATAACGTATATATTAATTTTACCTCAGAATGTCACTTTTCATGTAAAATATGTGTTAAATGCATAATTTAAAATTGTGTATGGGGAGGTGGGGATAGGGTGCCAGGCTGTAAGGTTTGCCTAGGGTGCTTAATACCCTTGCACCGGCCCTGTGCACAGCAGCATTACTCCACCCCACCCAGGCACAGTTCATCATGTTTCAGGTCCTAGCACGCATGTTAGGCTCCTTGGTCTGTGTTTCAAGATGGGTCGGGTGGACAGTACGCCCCGGTTGACAGTTGTGCCACATGCTGATCCTCATCTTGTCTTGCCTCCTTGTCTTTCCCCTATCAATACCACAGCAACCTGACTACCTTCACTCTGCCAGCCTGTCTTGCCCCTATTAACTTTCTGCTACTCTGCCTTGCTGCCATACACCAGATGACTCACTCAACTCCTTGTGGTGTTCTTGCCACTATCATGGTTCCTCAAGGTGCTAGTCTTTCTGCTTAAGAACATAAGAACATAAGAAAATGCCATACTGGGTCAGACCAAGGGTCCATCAAGCCCAGCATCCTGCTTCCAACAGTGGCCAATCCAGGCCACAAGAAACTGGCAAGTACCCAAAAACTAAGTCTATTCCATGTAACCATTGCTAATGGCAGTGGCTATTCTCTAAGTGAACTTAATAGCAGGTAATGGACTTCTCCTCCAAGAACTTATCCAATCCCTTTTTAAGTAAGGAGATGGGGCAGTATGACCCTGGGTCTAGTGCATCTTTACCTTTTTAAGCAGCACAACAACTAAAGCCTCTGCTGCTCTGTGAGGACAGTCTGGATGCTTCTGTAAATATTGTACTGCAATATACAGGGAGGAAGGTTTTATAAAAGTTAAAATGTTACCTATCGAGCCTTAGGCATTTTCCACTAGAGAGCAGAGCAGAGGAATAGCCTAGTGGTTAGAGCAGTGGGCTACAAACCAGACAACCAGGGTTTGAGTCTTGTGACCTTGTTTGATGCTTTGTGACCTTGGGCAAGTCACTTTACCCTCCATTGCCTCAGGTACAAACAGGGGTACATTTTCAAAAACAGCGCACAAGCGTACTTTTGTTCGCGCTGTACATAATTTTGTGTACACAGGGACAGGGCAATCAGAACACTTCGATTCAGAAAAAGATTTTAAAATATAATTTATTCAGCTGTTTATAAGAAAGTCCAAGACAAGTGTTCTGGGAGATGCAATATGACTGCCCTCTATTAGTAATAACTTGCATCTCAGTGAATCTCTGACATGCCCTGACTTATATAATCAAAATACAACATTCCCGAAGCTTCCAGAATGAATGACGTGACTGCCCAAAGACTTCCTTACAAAAAATACCTTATGCTGTTGTCATGACAATCTATCATGTATAGGAAATGCTTGTGATGACACCCCCCATTCAATTGTAAAAATCATTCTATACTAGTCTTCCCTGAAACCACCCTTCCATCATACAAGTTCCTGTATCACTCTGGCTTTGATGCACTATGTTCTTCTTTTCTTCTTTTGTTGTGTAAACAAATCGCAGTCTGGGTCTTGAATAGGAGCTAGGCTTGAATTCCATTTCTTGGCACCAGGGTTTAATTAAAAACTGTCACCTCACAGGATCTCCTTTTCAAATTGGTTTCTGTCCGTTGAAACCATGCATCTGCAAGACAAAAGCTTGCATCCTGGACCCAGTTTCTCTGTATTGTGAAGTAAATGTTGCCATTAAATAGGCCTCTCTCCTGTTGTTGCCAGCAAATCTGTCTCAGAGATTTTCTGCAAGTCATGCTCAGAAAAGCACTCAAAGTTCATTCACCTCTGACAGGCCACAGTACAGCAGAGGCATCTGGGAATTCTTGGTTATCTGCTCGGCCTATTCTTCATTTCCCTCTATGGGACACCTTTAATGGACAGGTGTCACATCAACCAGTCTTCTATGCTGAGCCATGACAGAGGAACTTAAAAGTGTATACTAACCCCTAACCTTAGTATTTATCAGGTATAGTGCATAGGTGTATGTCCCTCTAGATTCCCAATTAATATGAAGGATGCTCCCACAAGCATTCACTAATTAATCAAACAATAACATCAAAACTAATTTTCACTAGGTAGCTATTAGCTCTATAATGGAGCTATACAGATACCTGCATTATAAAAAGGCCCTACTTCATAATAGCATAATCAAATAGGTTATCTTTCAGAATCAAGTAAGTACATAATAGTGGTATAACATGTAAAGATAAGTACACAGAAAGACTAGTATGAAAGTACTATGTTTCTCATATAATACTAGATATCTTGGGCAAATCTTTTCAAGAAGTACTCTTATTATGAACAACTACCCAGGATAATATTCATTAAAATGGCAAACAGGGATATAATCAATGCACCTTACCAGAAAAGTAAAGGAACCAATAGAATAGAAGAAACAAGAATCAATAGAAGAACTCATACTGTGTTGTGCATACATGTTATAAAGGTGTTGCGAAGCATAAGACATATTCTAGTCATATGCTGCAGTGATGGAAGATCAAATACAAAGGCATATGCATGATAGGCAAAGGCATAGCAAAAGTCCGAAACATCATACTAATTCTGTAGGGTAGTTATAGTGCTATCCAGTATTATGACAACAACCCGTAGCAGTGAAAACCCTCACTGTATGGACAGTCCTAATTCGCTTGTGACAGTCATATGTCCAAGAGATAATACAGCTGTGTAGGGCAAGTATTAATTATTAAGGTAGATGATAGCTAATAATACTGCTTCATCTTCAGCTACTTCTAGAGAAGTGGGGCTAATACCCTTCTTAAATGATGGTAAGTCTAAGTGTAATTGGGAATAATCATAAACAAGTAAAAGCTGACACTATGAGAAAGTCTTTAGCATATTATATGAACTAAAACAAAATAATGTACTTTGCAGAATTGATAAACCATCAGTGTGAGTCTGTACACAGGGAAAGGAAGAAATTTAATACAAATCGAAGATAGAACTAAGAAAAATTATATCTTCCCCTTTGGAATCCTAAATAGAAACCAACTAGCTTATAAGTCACGGATAGAGTTTATAGTGAAAGGGCCAAGATAAGAAGAAAAGAACAATGAGCAATTAATATACCCAAAGATATAGTAATAAAATGTTACAGATCCCCATAGCAGAGCTCCTCATGTGTAAGGTATGTATTTGTTTCAAGGAGAACAATCTCATAATAAGCATCACAGGCTACACTAGTAAGAAATCTTTGTGAAAGAGAGTGAAACAGTCATTAGGTAAAATCTAGTAAATAGTGTCATAGGAAAAAGATATTCAAAGAAGGGTTCAGCGAGAACATTAGAATAAAAAATAGAATATTGAAATATTAAAGATCAGCAAAGTGATTACCCTAAGTGCAAACTGCAAAACAAAAGAATAGGAATAGCTTATAACTTAGGCTAGTGTGGAAGAGAAATATAAAAAGATCTCCCTCTTGAACCCTGAATTATCATATTAAAATCACACTGAGACACAGCACCCTCTATGTGATCAAACAGCTTCCATAGATAAAGATAGAAAAACCTAGTACATATGCATTTAACTAAGTCAGCATATAAGTATTGTAAAGTCTAAGTCTGGAACATACTACTGAACTTGGAACATACAAACTAATAAAAACAGCATCACTTCAAATAATATTATTAACTTGAACACCTACGTACTGACAGAGAATGAAAGAACCGAAATTCTGCATAAAGTCATTCCCACAGAACAAAGAAAAACACAAAAATCAGGTATAAATTGTAAGCCTTGCAGTCCATATTATATGTAAGAAAGTCTGTGACCAAGAATAATTTCTGCATTCAGTGCGTATATAGTTCTTTTAGTAGGATTCAGTGATGATATCAAGGCAGAATCTCTTAGCTCCTTAGATTAGATGCATGTGTATGAAGTCAAACCTAAATAAAAGTGCAACAAATCCGATTAAGTAGTAAGAAAATACTTTTATGTCACGTACTCCCTATATTTAATTTGCCAAATAATCCCCACATTATTTCAAAACATCATGCAATGGTCTAGACCACAAACATAAATACTCAGACTGTACATTAAAACATATATGTCACAGCACTGACCACATAATACATTCATTCATTCATTCCTCAGTTTACACATGTAACATAGAACAGACAACATGTCAAACGTTTGAGCTCAAAAAGAAAAAAAGTACTTTAAAAATATAAAAGAATTGGATCGATCCACAAAAGAAAACAAAAACTCAGGATTAAAAATAGAATAGATCTATTAAAAAGGAAAAAGGAATCAAACTGGAATAAACTGCATTCTTCATCTCCCATAGAACAGAGACAGATGCGCTTTGTGCTTTGGTACCCTGGAAAGAAATCTAATATATAACAGTTAATATAATGATTAAAATGAAATTTAAAAATGACATTACAGGTTCCTTAAAAGTCAAACTACTGATATACCTTAATTCAGAAAAAAACAGTCATAAAGCTACTTTCCTTTCTCTGATGGTCCACCCCTAGGAGGCGCTGTCCCCTGTGATAAGAGCTACTTCCTTTTACAAATCTAAAACCTTTTTGTTTTCCTATGCTTATAAACTCCTAACTCGCCTTCTAAAAGAGAAACTTAAAACAGACAACTTTGCACTTAATTAGAAGTCATTTTATTTCCATCCAATATGCATATGTTCCACAAAGTTCTTACTACCAAATCCTGTAAATACCCTAAATAAAAATACGAATCATTTCCAAAAGCACAAACATATCAACTAGGAGTCTGGAAGTCTGCAAAATAAAAGGATGGCACATACTAATATGCATTAACCAAAAGTTTTTCTTACTGGCACATAAATAGATAATAGGCATTGCTGCTTAACTCTCTGCTGTTCACCGTCTCACAATCTTTCTCCTTTACATATCGTCTAAACAGTCCACAATACATACGTGCAATACCTGAACTCCCATCAAAACACCTAATTCATTCCCTTACTTCTAAAAGTTAGCATCTAATGAGATATAATCAAAACTGAGAAATATCTATCATCCTTAGAATATAACATAAATACTGTAATTAACACATACTGCCACATAGAGTTCATGCATAGTAGTGCCTTCTATTTAGTTCTGTCCTATGTTTAGTTTAAAATAAATCATATCTTCACACAATTAAATGCAACTGACTTACATCTTTTCTCTACTTTTACCCAAAACATTCTAAATTTCCCACCTCACAACCTTCTGCATATGCATTCTGTCATTGTGACGCACAGTTAACATACTGCCATAGCACTTTACCTACCTACATCAACATAAAAGAATTCTCTTCCCTCTTTAACATTACTAGGTCCCTGCGAATAGCATCAAATTCACTCCCGCCAACTTTCAAACAACCCACAATTCCCATTTTCAAACTGACCAGTCCACTCCATTACTCCCTCTTCTATCACCTTGCACTTCATCCTTTGACATACTCAATCAAATATTTATATCAAACAAAAACCTTAAACTCTTATCTCAGCAGAACTTTGCAATTCATTTTAAAAGTGACTCACTCCCAGGTTTTTTTTTTTTTCGTCTCAAACACATTCCTAAGGGGGGGTTCACCTCCTCTCCCGCCAAACAACTGTTACACTCAATGAATAGGTTAAGTAAGTGACAAAGCACTTAAACAAATCATTTCATTAAAATGGCATCGCTCTCTTTTGGTATATCTATAGATTGTTTTCCTGTTCTATCTCTTTGCCTATGCACCTGACAAAAGAAAAAACATCCCTTTCCAATGATAAATCAAAGCTGATTATGAATGGCTTTTAAATAAACACAGGTTCATGCTTTCGTTCTTACCAAATGAAATGAAACACACTGCACATAGTGCTACAATCTCTTCACAAGAAACTCTCGTTAATCACACAATTCTAAAAACGTAGATGCCAATATGAGCATCTCTGCATTAATGGTGGGAAATAAAACCAAAAACTAAGAGAAACAGATAAGTAAAATATGTAAAACTACCTGGGCAAACTGGATGGACGGCTTGTGCTCCTTCTGCCAGCATTGCTATGTTTCTATGTTTACTGTAAACACAAATCCTTGAAGCCAGCCAGGGCTGATGAAAAACAACATAGCACTGAAAGATTCCTTTCTCTGTTTAATGAACTGCAGCAATTAATTCAAATGTCCCTATATACCACACTGCCAGCAGTTCACTAATGTCCAGATTTAAGTTCAACTACAATCACTAAACTTTGTTTTACAAGGAACCATTGTACACAAAATCTTAACTTATATAAATAGATGCACACAGACAAAAAATAGGCTTCCTTGTTAAAACTAATCAAAGAAGGCAAAGAAAGAAATTAACCACATGTAACCTGCTGTAAAAGATTAAAGCCGTTAGCACCTTCCTGTAAGAACAACAACCAAACTTTTGGGGAATAATCCACTAAACAAAAACTCCTTCTCATACTAATTATAACTTACCAAATTTAACTTATTCCCTCTTCCTCCTTTTGAAGCTACCTCCCAGGTGTTACTGAAACTGCTACTGAGCCAGATGCCATGTGGTTTGAGGACAAAAGACCACAGACTGACTAGTGCTGGCTACCCCTCTGTTTTTTTCAACTGTTCATTCTGAAGAAAGCATAACTTAATTTGGATTGCAATCAAAGCAGCAACTCCTGTACCTGTCTCCCTAACATATATTAAAGAACATTTTGCAAAAAGTATTCTATCCCGATGTAACACACAATCTATATACACTGTACAACAAATAAAATAAAAACATTGATACTTACAGATTTTTCCTTTTTTTTTTTTTTTCTCTACTTTTGGTGTTTATCTGGAACCAGCAAAACTCAAATATGCTCCGGGAATACCCTCCAGTCTCACCTGGGAAACTCAATATCTTTGGATAAAATACCCAAGAACCTAGTGTGAGTGTGTCCACCACACGTAGCACTACGGCTAATAATTATAATAACAACAGCTATTAAAGTCCCTTCATGGTCGCCAAAATGTACATAATTTTGTGTACACAGGGACAGGGCAATCAGAACACTTCGATTCAGAAAAAGATTTTAAAATATAATTTATTCAGCTGTTTATAAGAAAGTCCAAGACAAGTGTTCTGGGAGATGCAATATGACTGCCCTCTATTAGTAATAACTTGCATCTCAGTGAATCTCTGACATGCCCTGACTTATATAATCAAAATACAACATTCCCGAAGCTTCCAGAATGAATGACGTGACTGCCCAAAGACTTCCTTACAAAAAATACCTTATGCTGTTGTCATGACAATCTATCATGTATAGGAAATGCTTGTGATGACACCCCCCATTCAATTGTAAAAATCATTCTATACTAGTCTTCCCTGAAACCACCCTTCCATCATACAAGTTCCTGTATCACTCTGGCTTTGATGCACTATGTTCTTCTTTTCTTCTTTTGTTGTGTAAACAAATCGCAGTCTGGGTCTTGAATAGGAGCTAGGCTTGAATTCCATTTCTTGGCACCAGGGTTTAATTAAAAACTGTCACCTCACAGGATCTCCTTTTCAAATTGGTTTCTGTCCATTGAAACCATGCATCTGCAAGACAAAAGCTTGCATCCTGGACCCAGTTTCTCTGTATTGTGAAGTAAATGTTGCCATTAAATAGGCCTCTCTCCTGTTGTTGCCAGCAAATCTGTCTCAGAGATTTTCTGCAAGTCATGCTCAGAAAAGCACTCAAAGTTCATTCACCTCTGACAGGCCACAGTACAGCAGAGGCATCTGGGAATTCTTGGTTATCTGTTCGGCCTATTCTTCAGCGCACCACGCATTTATGCAACCTGCGCGTGCCGAGCCCGGCATTTGCTGCCTGTTCCCTCTGAGGCCGCTCCGAAATCGGAGCGGCCTCGGAGGGAACTTTCCTTCTACCTCCTCTCACCTTCCCCTCCCTTCCCCTTCCTTCCCCTACCTAACCCACCTCCCCGGCCCTATCTAACCCCCCCCCACACCTTTGTTGGCAGATTTACGCTTACCCGAGGCAGGTGTAAATCTGCGCGCGCCAGCAGGCTGCTGGTGCGCCATCACCCGACCCAGGGGCTGGTCCGGAGGCCTTGGCCACGCCCCCGGGCTGGCACCATGCCCCCGGACCTGCCCCGAATCGCCCACCGAACACGCCCCCTCCCGCCCCTTGTACGAAGTCCCGGGGCTATGCACGTGCCAGATTTACGTGTGCAGAGCTTTTAAAATCTGGCCCTTAGATTGTATGCCTTCTGGGGATAGGGAAATACCTACAGTACCTGAATGTAATCCACTTTGAAGCACTGTGAAAAGTGGAATATAAATCTAAATAAAATAAATAAACAACTGCATTCTGCATCTCCATAAAAGTAATGGGTGCAGCTAATTGAACCTTTGTATTCTGGGGGAGATTAAGTTGGGCAATAGGTCACTAAACCCTGTGGGAGACATGGTGTCACCCTAGTATATAATTGAGAATAAAACTCAGCAATTACCTTATTTATCTCTGCCATTTGGTAAAACTGTACCCCCAAAGTAGTTGGAATACCCCAATAATATTATTTGCCTGCCGGTCCGAATCCATCTAGACAGTAAAGCCCCAGCTTTATTCCCATGTTCATAAATGTTTTGTTTAAAAAATCATAGGGACCTTTCAGCTCGCTCTTTTTGAATATTACACAATTCAGCCTTAAGCTGTTGCAGCTCCCTTCCAATTAGATGTGAGAGGTTCTGCTTATGTTGACCCTCCAGGCCAGCTATCCTGTGACTCAGTGAGGCCTTCCTCTTGAGACTCTGTCTCTTAAGAGATCTGGCATCTCTGATATTTTTATCATGGAGGACAACTTTAAACATTTCCCACAATAAGACCAGAATGTATTCTGCGGTCGATTTATGGATTTGAATTCCTCAGTGGTGGTTTCACTCATTTTTTGAAATGCCTGCCTACCTAGCAGTGATAGGTTAAACCTCCAGTTTATTCCCCGGTCCCAGGCGAACCTGCCACAAGGGGAAGAACCACTGGATTGTGGTCTGAAAAAGGAGCTGAAAGGATATCCACCAATCCCAATGAGGGAAACAATCCCTCAGAAGATAAGAACAAATCAAGATGATTGTAGGAGTTTTGTGGGGCAGAAAACAGTTATCATCCTTCTCAGTCAAGCATTGTTGCCTCCATACATCTCGAAGGCCCAAAGCTTACATAAAAAACAAAAGCCCTGCCTCTGCAAATGAAGATTCATCATTTTGAGGACCCAGGCAAACATTCCAATCAGCTATGATATTAGATTGTGTAAATATATCAAGTTGTTTAGTAAGCATATGATAAAATACATTTTGTTCCTTGTTAGTTCTGAAGACATTAATGCATCACCTTGCACTTGTCCACATTAAATTTCATCTGTATGTAACATGGTGCAAACTTCATGGATGGCATCCTAAGCCAGAAGTTCCTTGTGCTGAGCCAGATCAGTGTTCCAGGGTGTAGTGGTGGCACAGGGTGACATTTCTTATCTGTTTGCTCTTTCAAGCATCTTGCCACTTGAACCAGGAGAAGGTGGTTCTTTTGCCATAATTCCTGGAGATCTCTTCCTTTTAGGTTAGCTGCTGGGCAAGTGTCAGGGATGGGAACAGGTCTAGACATGTGGGGATGGCTTCCAAAGGAGGCTGACGAATCTGTGAAGGAGTTCACATGGTTGTTATGGGTGAATTTAGCCCATGGGAGCTGGGAGGCCCAATTATTTTGTCTTTGGTTTACATTGTTGTGTAGGAAGGTCTTGAGGCTCTGGTTCACCTGTTCAGTTTGACCATTGCTTTGGGGGTGATAAGCGGAGGGGAAGTCCAGTGTTATCCCCTGCTTTTGACAAAGGCTCCTCCAATTATAAGTAGTAAACTGAACCCCTTGGTCTGAGAGGATGTGGTGTGGTAGCTCATACAGATGAAAGATGTGTTGAATGAAGAGAAGAGCTTATCTAATTTAGGAACAGACAGCAGGCCAGGGAGAGGAATGAAATTTACCATCTTTGAGAATCTATTTACAACCACCCATAAAGTGGTGTTGCCACTAGAGAAGGGAAGTTCACAGACAAAATCTGTATCCATATGGGTCCAGGGTTTCATGGTGGCCATAATAGGCTGGGAAATAGAGGTGCTGTGTCGGTGCACTTGCCTACATTTGTGAGTTTATTTGGACTACAGGCAGCAGTCCCAGACAGGGCATGAACTGCGTCCTGTCACACATTCATTACAATTGCTATTCAGCCCAAAAATCCAAAGTGTGAAGAGAACTCTTAGCTTTTCCTTATATTTCTTTTATCCCTTGGATGATTTTGTTAATCTTCTACGTGGAAATTTGAAAATGAAAGGAAGACAGAAATACAATATGTTTACTTACAAACATGGCATATCGGTAAAAATAAACAGTTTGAAATAACAGGACTGCCCCTTACTGCTCAACTAGTTCCTGTCGAGATGCTGCTCTTTGTTCATTCATATGCACAGCACTGCTGCGGCACTATGGTAGCAAACAAACATCCGTTACTTCCATATTATCAAGTCTGACAGTGTCCCCTTAAGCAAGACTGAAGGACAAAAATCAGATGGGAGAATAAGAAACTTTTAGAATCGCTGGATGGTTCATCACCAACGCAGACATTAGCACATACAGAAAAGAAGTTTGGCAGCCAGGAAGGTTAAACTGCCATTTTCTTGGCTCTAACAAAAAAAAAAACAACATTCTTTTGAAGACATCTTGGCAGTCCACCAAAAATCAGTTACTTCTCAAAATGAAGAAATATCTATTTTATTAAAAATATGTAATTGGGACATGCAAATAAAGCAATCAGCATAAAGAAAGGATGATATACTGTACTGTACGGACTACAGTCTTTTTACTGCTTGGAGAAATCTCATTATCTGAAGATAATGTAAAGTCAGTTTATAAACACACAAAGAAATCATAATGAAGTATATCTTAATTGGAAGGATGATTAAATTCATAATTAAAGAAATTATATTATAGCAATTTGATAATGTTTTAGGATGCACAGATCGTGAACAATTTTTGTTATATGACAGAAATAGGAAATCTATTTCACATCTGTTTAAGCTGAAATTCTAATCACTTGGCTAATTTTTATTGTCTTTTCCAACTTTGTTATCAGTTCACAATTGCAACAAGCAGTTAAAATTGTTCCTTATATTTCAATAACAAATTATCTACAGTTCCTCATTATTTTGTACCAGCATAGGGTTTTGTTTTCAGCATTTTCAAATATAATATGAGTTGCTACCGCAGTACATTTTTAATATTTCCATCGGCAGTTAAAATAAATAAATATAGATAAAAACACTATGAGGTTCATATTCAGACACAATCCAGCTAGCAAAGTTAGCAGGATAAACTTTTCCATCTAACTTTAGAGGTATATTCAATAATGAAACTACACTATTGAATATAGCTAGCTATCTTAATGTTAGCTGGCTGAATATTGCTGCCTAATTTTAGGGCAGTTCTTTAGCCTGACCAGACTTAGGGCCTCATTTTCCAAGAAGTTACCGTGTGTGATAATTCTGCAAATGCGTGCTAACGTGATTTGTGAATGCAAATTTTGTATTCAGGGGGTGGAGTAAATGTAAAGTAGGGAGAATTTATTGTATGCTGCAAAGTTAGCATGGCCAATAACTACACCTCTTTCATTTGTGTGCTACAGGTTTATTGCAGTTCATGATGTCTCCTGACAGGCCTGTTTTGGTATGATGCAGGCTGAGAGAGAGAGAGAGCACACCTGGCCATAATGTCATGGACCATAGGTAGGTATTTGTATCCCTATGGTAGGCCCACCTAGTAACTCGAGGTGGGGTTTAGGTATGAGTGTAGGGGGTTAGGGGCCACTTTGACATTCTACGTGACACCTACGAACAGAAAAGTGGTCTCTTGTGAAGATTTGATGGCCTTCGGAGTGAGGAAACTCACTCCAAGATGAGATTTGGGCTATGTTCTCTCAACCTAGCTTGATGGACTCTCTACATGGGTAACATCAAGCTAGGTTGAGAGAACATTGCCCAAATCTCATCTTGGAGTGAGTTTCCTCACCCCGAAGGCCATCAAATCTTCACAAGAGACCATTGCGGAGGAGTGGTTTTGGTGGTGGTGGCAAGGAGTGGTGGTGAGGAACTGGAGAGGATGGTGCGTTAGAGGTGCGGAGAGAGAGAAGAAGAATGAGGAGAGCTGGGAGAGGAGGAAGGAGGAGGTGGGCAGAAGTGATAAGAGGAGGAGGTATAGGAGTAGTGATAGGGACAGGAGTAGAGATTGGTAGAAGGAGTGGGGATGGGGAAGGGGAGAGACAGGCGAGTGTGGCGGGAGGAGGGCAGAAGCCTATGATAGACAGAGAGGGCAAAGGGGAGGAGAGTTAGAAGGACAGGTGCTAGAGGGGAGGAAGGGAGGAGAATGGGGGGTGGGAGAAAAGTGAAGATAGTGACACCTCTCCAGAAGTGGCAACCCAATTATCTGGCAGCCAGGCAGCCGGGCAGCTTCATCTGAGGACCTTAAATTTCAGCATGGAGGATAATGAGATGCTGATCGCTGGGGTCCTAAAGAACTACAGTTTGCTCTTTGGGAACCAAGCCACAAAGACATCCAGGGCAGCCAAGAGACAGATTATGGTAGACCATTGACCTGGCCATATCCCGGCATAGTGGAATTAGGAGGGCTGGAGAGCAGGTGGCCCACCATTACCACAATATTAAGGCACAGCACAAGAGCAAGGTGGAAGCAGGAACAAGTATCAGCAACAGACAGAAGGAGGAGCTCCTTGCCCTATCATCCTGACCCTCATGGAGCAGCACCTGATTGAATAGTTAAAAATTGATGTATTTGAGGGGATGGAACAGGTCCTGGACACCATCGGACTCGCTGGAAAAAACCCTTAACTGGTTTACCTCTTTCCTTAAAAACAGGTTTTTCAAAGTCTCCTACAACAGCATTTCATCTGAGGCCATCCCTCTAGAAACAGGAGTTCCTCAAGGGTCGGCTTTATCACCCATTCTCTTTAATATCTACCTTCTACCTTTATGCCATCTCCTAACAAGCCTTAACATCATTTTCTACATGTATGCTGATGACATACAACTTCTCATTCCTATAACTTTGTCTTTAGAAGAAGCAATGTCAAAAGCAGCCTCACACCTTGAAGAAATACGAAAGCTGCTAAACAACCTAAAATTATGTTTAAATATGAGCAAAACAGAATGTATACTAATTGCAAGAAAACATTCTGGTATAACATCCACTCCACCCTTCCAATTTGACAACATTCGAATTCAACTTAAAGACAATGTTAAAGACCTTGGTATTTGGCTAGATAATGAGCTAAATTACAAAAAACACATCACAACAAGAACAAGAGAAGGCTTCCACAAAATTAAAATACTCAAACACCTAAAACCGCTGCTTCACCTCCAGGATTTCAGAACCATTCTTCAAGCCCTCATCTTCTCCAGTTTGGACTACTGCAACTCCCTTCTAATAGGCCTTCCTAAATCAACCTTAAGACCACTGCAGTTACTCCAAAATGCAACTGCCAGAGTCCTGACTGGTAAAAGAAAATCCGACGACATATCCCCAGTACTCTACAACTTACAGTGGCTACCAGTTGAAAAAAAGAATAGAGTACAAAGTCCTCACAATCCTACACAAGACAATTCATAAAGCAGACTACACTGCCATGGACAACATTAAACATCTACATAAATCATCACGTACAACAAGATCAACATATAAAATTCAGCTGGATGTTCCTTCACTACCACAAGCCAAACTATCCTCCACAAGAAATAGAGCCATCTCTATCATCGGCCCAAAACTATGTAACTCATTATCTCTACACCTCAATTCGCAAGAAAACTTTAAATCTTTTAAAAAAGAACTTAAAGCTTGGCTACTCATACAGTCTTACAATGGCTGCTCACCCAATGTCAGCAGAACATAAATCTCTTATCACATCCACTACACATCCCATTTTATACCAACAACCCCCCTCCTATGATGACCGCCCCGACTCGCAGAAACCTTTTCTCGTTTTTTGATTCGGAATCAACCGTCCCCGTTCAAGATTGGCTTACAGTCATATATCTAATGTATAATATATTTATTGACTTTTATTAAGTTATTGTTCTACTTCAATTTCTGTTATACTGTTATGAATTTATATGTAACTGGTTTGTTATAATGTAAACCGGAGTGAAGGCAATGTCTGCTATACCTCGGTATATAAATGAATGCTAAATAAATAAAAATAAAATAAATGTGAACCGGGGTTGGTAAGTTCACCTCATTTGTAAATGTCAAGTCTGCTACAGATGAGCACAATTTTTTGGTATATGATGCTCACATTGAGAAATTGATGAATTGATGCAACATGCACATCTAATGCCAAACATTACATGTGTATTTCTTAGCATTTATACTTATGTCTTCTTCTTTTTTTCCACAGTTCTTGCCCGGGAAACTGCCAGTCCCAGCCATTAAGCCCCCACCATCAGCAGTGAAGCTCAGAGATCAGCAGTACAGAACCAGCAGCAGCATCTTATGTGGCAACCCTCCAGTTGTACGCACAGACACAATGGAATGAGGAAGAGGAGGAACAGCTGCTCCAGCAACCACCAGAAGAGCACCAGCTACTTGCACCCCTTGGCTCACCCTGCAATTGGATATGAATCTTACTCTCTCCATCCTCATGCCATGGGACCATGATGACCAGGCCCCACCTTGCTCCAGCATACCCATTCCCCAGCCAGATCCAACAGACACCCAGCTTGATGAAGCCACCAGCCCAGACATGCAAATGTTGGTCCCACAGACACTGCCTCAGCCTCCACCAGCAGCATCAGCAGCACCTGCAGCAGGGGAACAGCAGGTCCACAAAACCATTGACTGCATTGAGAGAAGGCATGGCCTCCAACTGTACCATATAAGGGCAGAACTGGTGTGACTGAGGAGGGCTCATGTCAGAACCACCAATCCCTTGCAGGCACACTCAGCTGCTGTAATGCAGAGCCTTAACACCATTACCACCTCTGTCAACAACCTCACATTTGCTGTCACCGTATTTTTTGAAAGATTGATTGATCATTCCCCATCCTCCCAGGAGTCAATGCCACACAGCAGTCCCTGGCTATTGGGATGGCCCAAGGGTAGGCCCTCCCAAAGTATGCCATCTCCAACCAGCCAAAACCCAGGCAATGAAAAGGGCCATGAGCCCCCCCACCACCACCACCAAAAGTAGTAAACTTTTTAAAGGGTAACAATTTTCACTCAAAGGTGACTTCTCAAAACAAGCCAGGTCCATCCTCACTACAGAGCTCCTGAGGCGGATATATGGAAGAAAACTGCTGGGCCTGACCTCAATTTAGAGGTCTCAATTTAGAATATTAGTGGTGATCCATAAATAGTTATATTCAAATAATCATTGTGTGGTGGCCAATACTTTTGTTTGGCATATTCCACCACTTAAGTTATGATCTTCAGGAGCAAAGTTGTTGGTTTAACATGCCTTGGCCCCTGTGACATAGTGAGGGCAAAGGCTATCGGCGCCATTTTGAATACTAGCAGCCGACGGCTGGAGTGCAGGAGGTCGCTCCCGGACCCCCACTGAACTTTTGGCAAGTCTTGTGGGTGCCAGGAGGGTCCCCCAAGACTTTTCAAAAGTCCCTGGTGGTCCAGCGGGGGTCCGGGAGCGATCTCCTGCACTTGGGCCGTCGGCTGCCAGTAATCAAAATGGCGCCGATAGCCTTTGGCCTTACTATGTCACAGGGGCTACCGGTGCCATTGGTCAGCCCCTGTCACATGGTGGGAGCACAAGATTGTGCCAATGGCCATTTGACAGGGGCTGACCAATGGCACCGGTAGCCCCTGTGACAAAGTAGGTCAAAGGCTATCGGCGCCATTTTGAAACTGGCAGCCGAGGGTGTGAGTGCAGGGGATGGCTCCCGTACCCCCCGCTGGACCACCAGGGAGTTTTGGTAACTCTTGGGGGGGTCAGGAGGGTGGGGGGTTTGTTTAAATTGGCTCCTTTAGGTGGCCAAATAATTCGGCGAAGATTTGTTGTATTTGTGGGGAATCGCGATACGTTTCGCTTCCCCACGAATACAACAATAGGGCCCTATATGTTGCGGATTCCCAATTCATAGGGTACGAATGCACACCCCTAGTAGAAGCCATGGTTGGTTTCCAAGCAGGTTGGTCTGGTAATTGCAGTAGGCGAGAAGAGAGTGTCCGAGTGAAGCACAAGGGTCAGAGCGAGATATTAGTCCAGGGATAGTCAGCCAAAGCAAGGGTCAAAACCAGAGTCAGTTCCAGGTGGCAGGCAGAAGAATGGTCAAGCAGGCAGAAGTCAATACCAGAGGTCAGTCAGAAGAGGTATTACCTGAGAAGGATACAGTAACACATGGAGACACAGGGAACAGAGAGACGCTGGAACAGGAGACGCTGGAACATGAGACACTGGAACAGGAGACACTGGAAACACATGAGGCAAACTAGAGCACCAATGGTGCCAAGGCAAGGATCAAGGGACTGAGCCCTGTCTTAAATACAGGGCTCAGGTGATGTCATCAGGGTGCGCCGCGGAGGGGTTTCCCATGCTTTGCCCTTTAAATGGCCGAGAGTTCTGTGCACGCGCGCTTAGGGGAGGACCCGACACTGGCGAGGACGCCGAGCCTCGGCGTGAGAAGCCGGAGGAGGTCGAAGGCCTTGAAGGCCCGGGAGAAGCCACAGGAAGCTGTGGACGCTGGGAGCTAGCGGCAGCGGCAAGGTCAGTGCTCGTGGAGGGCAGCACAAGGAGAACAAGTCCGGCAGCGGTGCCAACACGACCGGAGCGCGCAACAGCCACCATATCTTCAAGCCATATTAGCAGGTTTGCTAGGCATATTGGGGGAATTTTCAAAGGGTTGTAGCCAACTAACCTCAAGAGAAAAATCTAAACCTCAGTTCTAGAAAATGTCCTCCCCCCACCACACACACACACACTGAGCAGATAAATCTAGTTGCCCAGATTCACTAGGCAGCTAGTTTTTGCAAATTTAGAAGCAGGAGCTCTGGGCGCAGAGTTTGGGCAGGAATGAAAAATTACACTGGGCAACAATGAAAGTGTTACTGACCTAAAAAGGTCCTACTCTGTAGTATCTTGATGTGCTGAGCACGAATATGACCATGGGGGATATGCTAGAGGTCTTTAAGATCATGAGAGGTCTTGAATGAGTAGATATGTCTCGGTTATTTACACTTTTGAACAATAGAAGGACTAGGGGGCATTCCATGAAGTTAGCAAGTAGCACATTTAAGATTAATCAGAGAAAAGTCTTTTTCACTCAACGCACAATAAAGCTCTGGAATTTGTTGCCAGAGGATGTGGTTAGTGCAGTTAGTGTAGCTGGGTTCAAAAAAGGTTTGGATAAGTTCTTGGAGGAGAAGTCCATTAATGGCTATTAATCAATTATACTTAGGGAATAGCCACTGCTATTAATTGCATCAGTAGCATGGGTTCTTCTTAGTGTTTGGGTAATTGCCAGGTTCTTGTGGCCTGGTTTTGGCCTCTGTTGGAAACAGGATGCTGGGCTTGATGGACCCTTGGTCTGACCCAGCATGGCAATTTCTTATGTTCTTAAAAGTTTTTATTGGCTCTCGTTTTGAAGATATTTAATATAGTTCACTTTCTATGTTTAGTCATGTAAATTTATCCAGTAGGACTGTAAATAAGCCTAGAGTGATGTAATATTGCATCATATTGCATAATACCATCATGCACATGAACCTTTGAAGCCAGACATCAGAAACTGAGTTGCTGACTCAGTGAGGAAGGCATCTGCCTCTCATCCAGGTGGAGGAGGTTCAAACCCCATCTGAGGACTTTGTAAAGGAAAATAACTTTAGCTACTATTTGAGTTCCTGAGTGACCAGGGAAGCTTGGTCAGGGATTGGATCCCCAGAACAGACTGGTACCGACCAGTGAAAGTGTCACAATATAATTGTTTTTATGAGTCTCATACAAAGGATGTATGTATTTATTTATTTTGGACATTGCACAGTTTTTCAGTTTTACAGTAATACAAAGATGAGATTTCTACAATGTTCTCTCACCTTAGCTTGATGAACTCTATACAAGGGTACCATCAAGGTAGGGCAAGAGAGCACTGTAGAAATCTCATCTTTGTGAGACTTTCCTCACTTCAAATGATGTCAGATCTTTACTGAGTTGTACTGTGCTGTTCGTATGTCTCAATCTGCATGTAAACCTGGCCCCAAAACCCTAGGCCTCTACCAAAACCTCAACTTGAGTTTTTGGCCCTCGTAAAGTAATATAAATAGTTGAATACTATGAAGGGCTCTCTCTCTCTCTCTCTCTCTCTCTCATCACAAATTGCAATATGGTCATTTTGGGCTTATTGCACAGCTTAATGCCAGGAAAAAAGGTGTAGTTATTTTTGGCATGCGATAGCATGCATTATTACGCTATCTCACGGTATGATAATGTCCTTCAGTTTCATTAATCTTGCCCAAACCCCTCCTCAATCTCGTCCCATTGTAAAATTTGCATTCATTCCTTGCACTTCCATAACCATCACGTGCCTTATGGCGTTATTGTGAGAGTTAATGCCATAATACATTTTGATGAATGACTTTCCGAGAGCCAAGTATGTATAGCACAGCTACATATCCGGTGTAAGTTATATCTGATTGTTGCATCTGTGGACCCTTGGCCTGAGGCAGGATTGATGCAGCTTGAAGGGTTCCTACCATTGGTAGGTGAACCGAGTTGAAGCAGAGACCCAGGGCTTCATCCGTAACAGCCTCCCCTCAGGTTGAACCTTTGGGTACCAGGGCCAGCAGGCGAACCCAGGTGAAGCAGAGACCCAGTGCTTCAACTATAACAGCAGGGACCTTCACCTATAACAGCCCTCCTTCCCTTTGTGTTGTCCTTTGGCTGCCAGGGCCAGCAGATCTTAGGTGGGGTCTCTGCTGATGGCAGAAGAGGTGGTCCTTGGCTAGCTGAGTCATAGGCAGGCAGAAGTCAGGAGAATCTGAGATCAGGCCAAGATAAGAGAAAGGTAGCAGTCAGGAGAACCTGAGATCAGGCCAAGGTCAGTCAGGCAGCAGTCAGGAACTTCCAAGGTCAGGCCAAGGTCAAACCAGGTATCCATCTGAGGAAGTAGACAAGGAATGGAGAGGCATGGCAGGAAAGCAAGTGGCAAACACATTAGGAACAAGGCTGGAGACAACCATATAAAGACAGAAGACAAACTGGACACAACTAAAGAGAGGCTCGACAGAAAAGCTGAAGACAAGGATGCTGGAATGAAGAACTGAAGAAAAGCAGGAATGAAGACAAGATGCTGGAGCAACACACACTACTTCAGGAGTAGGTGGACCTGTTGTTGAGGCACTGAGCAGACTTTCCCGCCACAGGCCCTTTAAATCATGTGATGTCCTAGGGAAGCTGCCAATGTCTTGGTCTGCCGACGGGTGATCACATCATGTGAGCAGGCTGCCAAGGGTGGTAGAGGCAGCCTGCTGCATTGCTGCAGAATGCAGTTAGGCCAGCCGCGGTTGTGAGTGCGGCAGTCTATGGGAGTAGCTTGCAGACTGCAAACGTAACACTGGTGTAAGTTAGTTGGATACGTTTAGCTGGCTTACTTAGCTAGATTCCTAGTGGCACAATATTGACATTAAAACTGCTAGCAAAGAAGACAGAGAAGTGAAGGGGTTTAATTACAAATATGAAAAATGACTTGACAATTGCAATTTGAATTAGTTAATGTAAATATTTTTTGCTTGCTCTTTTGAAAAAATTAGAGTCCATGGGTTTAAATGAGGAATTGATTTGCATTTAATATGTCAGTAGATTAACTTTCTTATCTCCAGGAGCTCTATTTTCACAAATGAGCAAAATCAAATGCTCAAACATTTGACCAAGTTACAAACATATTTTAGGGATCTATTATTTAAACAGATAGTTCTGATATAAATGCAGTGTATTTGCTAGGTGTGCTATGTTGCTTAAGCACAATGTACAGATTAAAGACTACTTCTTGGTGAAATGTTAAGCAATGTGAATGGTTTCAGAGTTCCGTTAATTATCTCCAAATATGTTTTTCTAAGGTAATAACAGGCAGTATCCTTGGGGGGCAGAGCTGAAGCTCCAAAGTGCTCATTGCATCTCTGAGCATCTGGTTTCCAAAATCAGCTTTAGGTTTCTTGCCTATGGGAGAAAAATAAATAACCTGCATACTATTTTACAGTGTAGCTAAAATTAGAATTTTAGAAAACAATATACAATATTAAACCATATATAATATGGTTAAGGAGATTAGGAGAGCAGCATTTCAAAGCAGGATGTTTTCAGTGTCTGGGCCTCTAGAGATCAGATTGGAGGTGAAAGCATGGTTGTATCCAAGTGCACAGTAAGATGTGCTGACCAATTAAGTCTCTGAATTAAAGTGTTTTTAGAACATTTTTATGATTGTAAAATTTTATATGATTCTTTTATGATTTAATATGTATTTATGTTCTAAACTGTTCTGGCCAGTATTTCTGAGTGTGCGGTATATAAACGTCTGTAATAAAATAAATAAAATAAATAAAATAATAATGGTGAAGATTCTCAAGCATTTTTGGAAGGGTGAGTGGGTTTGGAGGGGTATGGGCTTACGACCAGGAACATCTATTGCTGTTTTGGAGGAGAGATTTTGGGTGGGAATTTGGGGGGTACTGGAAGGGACAGTACTGTTTCAGGGGGATGGAGTTTGTGGACTCAGAAAGACTGGGTGGAGTGCTCGGAGGGGAGGGGATTGGGATATTTCAGGAGATTAGTGGGCTAGGGGGGTATTGAACCAGGGCTTAGGACCAGTAATGTTTTGGAAAGGGAGCAAGGACCATAATGTGCCAGATAATTGGGAGCCAATGTAGAGACTTCAAAATCAGAGTTACGTGCTGAAAATGCGGGGCCCTAACTATTATTTATACTGCTGAATTCTGGGCCATCTGTAGCATCCTCAGCTTCAAAGCTGGCAAACCTAAGAATATCAGATTTCAGTAATCCAAAATGCTAACCACAAACAACTGGATTACTGCACAAAAATCATCTGATAACAGATATGACTTTAATCCAGGTCTTCCCAAACCTGACCTGGGGATCTCACAGCCAGTTGGGTTTTCAAGATATCCACAATAAATATGGATGATATAAATTTGCATATAATTAGGAGTAGATTTTAAAAGGTTGCGTGCGAGTGTACATGTGTGCGTGCTACCCGGCGCGCACACATGTACGCCCGATTTTATAACTTGCACAAGCAGGCACACACAAGTTATAAAATCAGGGGCCGGCATGCGCAAGGGGGTGCACAATTCTGCACCAAGCCGCACTGCCTTCCCCATTCCCTTCCCCCCATCCTGACCTTCCACCCCTTCCCCTAACCTTTCCCCTCCCTAGCCCTAGTCTAACCCCTCCTAACTTTTATTTTCCACAGGAGCAAGTTGCGCGCACCAGCTGACTGCCAGTTCGCGATCCCCGGCACAGCGGAAAATTGGCTGCTGTGCTGGGAGCCTGACCCCGCCCCCCAGACTGCCCCTTTATTGTATCAAAAGTCATCCCTAAATGTCTTGCTTTATTGGCTTTTGGAAAAATATTGGCCTTGTATGTCAATGGATATAGGCACATCATATGGAAACCTTGACAAGAACAATATTTCCATTTTGCTGATGTTTAATGCTAACTTATTTGTTTGCAACCAATGCCCAATTTCCTTATTTGCATCTACTACTTTTGATAGAGGAGTGTCCATCTGGATGCTATAAGTAGGATTAACTGAAAATCATCTGCATGAATTTTATAGTAAAGGTTCAGATCAGTCAAAAGTCAGCAAATTGGTTTTAAATTTATAATGAAAATGAGGTCTCTGAAAGTATTGAACTTTGAGATAATCCTGTTGTCAATGGGAATAACAAGAATGATCTGCCTTTAAAATCTCCTGCTGGGATTAATCCTCCATGTACAAACTTGAACCAACTGAGAACATTTTCCTGTATCCCCAGTTCAGATAATCTAGTTAAGAGAATGTCATGATTTATAGTACCAAAAGTCACTGAAGATATATAAAAAGACATAGGAATACCTTGACCATCATCAATTCTCTACTGAATTTATCAAGACTGGACAATAATAAGATTTCAGTATTGTGCCTTGGGCGAAAACCAAATTGAAACAGGTCTAAGAATTCATGCTTCAGCCAAGTGAATTCCCCCTGAATTCCCCCTGCTCTTTCTACCATCATATCTGATAATGATAATGATGAAATTTGTCTATAATTATGTTGAGATCAAGCTTAGGTTTTTTTTAAACATAAGTCTAATTCTAGCTTACTTTAAATGTATTTGAAACAGGCCCTCTTTCATTGATAATGTATTATTTAATTTAAACTCTTCAACAATTTCATTGTGGATAGATTTCAAAACCACTGTAAGGCGTGGATTTATGGAGAAGAAGAATTGTTTAACATTGAAACCAACTCTATCTCTTCAATATGGGATGCTTTGGTGAAACCACTCCAATTAGAATACTCATCAATACAATATGGTTCTCCGTGATCACACTGCAAAAAGATGGAAACCCAGTACAAGTCTTCCTTATTTACTCAGAAAAATTATCACATACATTGTTGAGGTTATTTTCTTTAACCTGTAAAATGGATGTTACAAAATTGACCAGGGATCTGCTCGCATAAAAGTACATGCGTAACCTGGCTTCACACATACTTTTAAGCGAACTGAGCAACGGTGTTCCAGGGAATGAATCTGGTACTTATGTGCATACATTTTAAAATAAAACATTATTCAGATAAGTGTTCACACACAAGTTAATCCTTCCAAAGAGAGAGAATATTTTTCCACAAGTTAATCTCTGCTTGTACTTGGCCACTTACCTGCAAACTTTCAAAGCAAACTTATGTGCATAAATATGTTGTGAAAATCCTAAAAGTCTTTGCCACTATACAGGGAGTTATAAAATTACCTTCCTTGGGGCAATTTTCAGTCACTCAATAGGGATGGCAAGTGTCACTCCTTGTGGGGAATTACCTTTTTAAATGCTCTGGTGTACAACATAGGTTCTTGTATCCATGAACTTTGTACTTGCTTTACACTCTACAGCTAGTCATGATGTTTGCAAATATCAGTTTAATGCCTGTATGGCTTTCTAGAAAAAAATCAGAACCCCCCTCGCCTTTCATTTATTTGCATTCATAATAGTAGATGATTAAGTAGAACACTAATATTTACCATAAATTAAAAATGAAAATGCCATTTAAGGCTCTTATCATCTCTGCTGGAGACTTAGAAAATATATAGCGAAAAGTTATTCAAGTGTTAGACAAATAATAATAATAATAATAATCATAGCCTGTGTTTGTAAAAAGCAGCTGAGAGGTTCTGCATACCCTTCAGAAACAGAAATAAACCAGTTTTATGTGGGATTTAGGCTGGCACCTTATCTCCAGAGCACCCCACATTCCTACATAATACATTATCAGATTCATTATAATATATATGAGTCTCATCATCCTTTTCAAATAAGCAAAGTTGCTCTCAGTATCTGGAACAGGAGAGGAAGCATATGGAACATTCCCCTGAGGTTGATCTCAATTCAAACTGAAGGCAAGAACCTAAAAACACTTGCATGGATGTATGCCTTATGTTCTGAAACACTTATATATTCCTGTGCCACAGAAAACAATGATGAATATTCAGCATGAACAGCATAATGCAAAACAGTATCAAAGTCTGGTAATATACATATTCAACACAAATAAAAGAAGGAGGAAAGACTCCCAGAAATGTATACCAATAATAACTTGTTGCAGTAATTGCATCCTTATAGTAGCAAGAATGTCAATATAAAAAGAAAAATTTACATCTAATTTAGGGGATCATTTTTCAAATCACATTAGGGCCCTGACATATCACAAAATTCATATGCAAATTTCATGAAGTGGGAGGAGTTTATGAAAAATAGGGGCACTTAACATTGCGTGCAATAACATAACATATGCTATCGTGGGATTTAATACTAGAAATAACTACACCATTTTTTTCTAGGTTATGGCCAAACAGAATTTGCAATATCAGGCAGAGAAGGAGGGGGAGAGGGAGAGGGAGAGAGACAGAGAGAGAGAGAGAGACGGGTTGATTTAAACCATTTATACAAATGTGTAAATGTTTTATCAATGACTGGTTATCATCTGGTCAGGTGATATTGATTCCTTGAAGAGTTTTTTTCAGTTGGCTGAATTTCTGCGACAGTAATCTACAGTTATTACTCTTGGAATATGTGGATAATTTATTTTCTCAATATCACTATTACTATAAATGATAATGACTTTTCTTTTACCATTTATCGCAAACTGACATAATAATTCTCTGCTCTATTTACAAGTCACCCTTTTCATCTATGGTCCAACTTGCCAACTGGCCAATTTTTAAGACTAAAACACTTGAATTCCAATGATGATGATTTTAAACATGCAAGCTTCAGATATGAGGATTAGATTTGTAGAACGTGAATATCCACCAAAAGGGATACATATGACCCATAAAAGAGCTGAAAGGAGATGGTTGCTGATGCCAGCTACTAAAATTGATAAATCTAAAATTACTTGCTTATTACCTTACACCACACAGGCTGGGCTAGTCCAACGTATCATTAAAAAACATTGTTGGATACTGCACTTACATCCAGAGTTTAAAAAATTTCCAATGTTTACATTCAATAGAGCACAAAATTTACGGTATTATTCAGTGCACTCAACCTTTTAATCACAAGAGCAAGAACCATGCCATAACATAGTGAGTCATTTTCCCTCCATATATGCAGTGTTTGCCCACTTTCTTTCAGGGAGATATTCTATCTTTCAGAATCGCAAGATTTTTTTTCTCAGACAATATTCGACATGTAAATTGAAGGGAATGATGTATATTGTTTGGTGCCCTGCCCTTGACAACATAAGAAAAACTGTGCCCTTTAAGCATTCGGATTCAAGATCATCTGGCTGTATTTGACAAGAATGGTTGGAGGTAGGAGAAGGTACAGAGAAGAGCGACCAAAATGATAAAGGGAATGGAACAGCTCCCCTATGAGGAAAGACTAAGAGGTTAGGACTTTTAGCTTGGAGAAGAGATGGCTGAGGGGGGTATATATAGAGGTGTTTAAATCATGAGAGGGTCTAGAATGGGTTAATGTGAATCAGTTATTTACTCTTTCAGATAATAGAAGACTAGGGGGAACTCCATGAAGTTGGCATGTGGCACATTTAAAACTAGTCAGAGAAAGTTCATTTTCACTCAAACGCACAATTAAACTCTGGAATTTGTTGCCAGAGGATGTGGTTAGTGCAGTTAGTGTAGCTGTGTTAAAAAAGGATTGGATAAGTTCATGGAGGAGAAGTCCATTACCTGCTATTAATTAAGTTGACTTAGAAAATAGCCACTGCAATTACTAGCAACAGTAAATGAAATAGACTTAGTTTTTTGGGTACTTGCCAGGTCTTATGGCCTGGATTGGCCACTGTTGGAAACAGGATGCTGGGCTTGATGGACCCTTGGTCCTACTCAGTATGGCATGTTCTTATGTTCTTATATTCTTAACTATTGGTTGTCTAATCATCATACACTAGATTTATGGTTTTCAGTTTTGTGTCAACCTTAAACTTTATCTAACCATAGAGGGAGACTTCAATAGAATTTTCCTACAAACCAAACAATGTTACAATCTATAATTGGATATAATGCATCCTACAGGACTTAATAAAGAGATTGAATGGCCAGTTTTTTTACTAAATTTTTAGAATAAAAACTGCTTGAATAAATCCCATTCAAAATGTCCTTATTAGGCTAGATGATATCATTGGACCTCTATGCTCTCATTGGTTGAAAAATGTATAAAAGGATTTGAGTTTGGTGCTCTGGCATCCCGTTATGGCAGCTATGTTTTGAAAAATGTTGAAACGTGGTTTGGATATAAGTAGTCACATTTCAAGTTTAAACTGGTAAATGTTAATTTATTTTACCTAGCTAACAGCTCTCTTTTTTATTTAGTAATTCTTGATTACTCCCTGAGGCAGACAATCGTGTATTGTCGAAACACTGCAGTGTTGGCTACTCCATACCCCTGCCTATACAACAGTACAAGTGGTTCAGACTTGATTAAAGATCCACAGTTTGAACCTAAGTCTTTTTCTGTTTAAAGTTACTCTTAAAGACACTTTAAAAGTATAAGGCAGTGGAGCTGGGTAATCTAAATCTAATATGGGCAACATGGTTTGCTAAGAGAGCTTGCTATGGACAGTAATTGTTTTATGAGTACTGTGGAGCCAACACTTCAGTCCTACAAAAATAGAAATAAAAAAAGTAAAAAAGAAAAACATGAGTTTCACAAGGATAGTGAGACATAGCCTGGTACATGATTAAACTCTGGGTGCTACTGCCTTTAACTACATAGGCTATTCACACTCCTTTATGATACCAGTTCACTCTATATATAAATAGTATTATTTTATCCTGTATGTGTTGTTAAGTTATGGTTACATGCCAATCAAGAGGTACCAGTGTTTTTTACTCATTTCTGAGTTGCCAGCTATCCCCCTCCATTCTTAACATAAATACACACATAAACACACACACACACACACACACATACACACACACATACAGAGTCATTGTGGTGTTTCTATAAATGATAGAAAACCCTTCAGTTTTTAATGGACAAATCCTGTTCATGTTCTCTGTACCAATCAGATTTAGATTTATTTATGTATTTTTTAAAATTTACTTGTATTTCGCCTATTTCCTGGACCTGTTCTATGCAGATTCCAAATAACATAAACATCAAATCTGTTATGATTTGTAGATGTGTGGGTCCTGGGCCGAGGTGAGAGATGGTAACCCAGACCGCCCACAGGGAGGGAACCCTGTGCAGCCTCACCGTCGAGATGCGTGGTCTCAGTGGACATCAGACACAGCTGTGGAATAGTCTTTATTTTAAAAGTAGAAAAGGCACGGCCCATGGAGCAGGGGGGGTGCAAGTTGAAGGAGATAAGGTCTGAGAAGGGGTACACCCAGAGGGAATGCCTCAGACATGAAATATCCGGTAATGGTCCACAGAGCGGGGTAACTCTCTGAAGTGATGATGCGATAGTGGCCTGCAGAGCAGGGTACACTGAGGGATTCCTCACTCAGAGATGATGTTGTAGTGGCCCCGGGTATGGGTACAACCGGACAGGGACCTGTAGCAATGATGTGGCAATTTCCTGCAGTGCAGGGTACACCGAGATGGTTCCTCACTAGAGCTGGCACAGTATTGACCCGAGACCCAGGGTACACCGGAAAGGTTTCTGTAGTGATGACTTGCAATGGCCTGCAGCGCAGGGTACACTGAGGTGCTCCTCACTAGTGCATGCATAGTAGTGGCCCAAAGTACAGGGTACACCGGAGAGGATCTCCCAATAAAGCTGGTTCAGTAGTAGTCCATGGAGTCAAGGGTACTCATAGAGAGATAGTTCCAGGAGAGGTCCCAGGGAATGGGAGCAAACCATAGTCCAAGGCAGAAGGCCCTCCAAGGAGTGGATAGCCAGAAATGAGGAAAGACCCCCAAGGAGCAGGTACCCAGAGCAATCTCACGCCAAAGTGCATGAACTGGAACAGGAAAGTCTGTACATGAGAAGTGGATTCAGCAATAGGGAACTCCTTGCTAACTCGTTGATAGGCAGGACCAGGCAGCTTAAGAACAGCAGAGTGTAGACATCATCCGGAGGGGATGCCTCCGAGGTTCCCACTGTGATGTGCTTAATATTGGCCCATGCATGCGCGCGCATGCCTAAGTCATCCCATGAGCAAGATGTCGGTTGGCAGTGCCCACACTGTCCTGGGAACGCCAGGGAGGTTGGTGGTAGCTGGCGGAGGCCGCCACTTTCCCCAATGATGTCAGGGCTGCATAAAAAGAGGTGAGCATTAGTGGTTTGCAGCTGTCTGTGACCGACGGGCATAACAGTACCCCTCTTCTTAGGGCCCCCTCCTGGGAGTTTTGGTTTCCGAGGATGAGAAGTGTGGAACTGTCTGATTAATTCCTTGTCGAGGATATTGGCGGTGGGCTCCAACTATTCTCCTTGGGACCAAATCCTTCCTATGAGATGAGATATTCCCAATGCCTTCCACGCTTCCTTACATCTAAGATGTCTTCTACCTGATAGGTGATATCCTCTTCAGCCATTAGAGGTTGGGGTTCAGGTGGTTTTCTTGAAAATTCAGATAGGATGAGTGACTTTAAGAGAGATATGGAAGGCGTTGTGGATCTTAAGTGAAGTGGGTAATTGAAGGCTGTAAGTAACTGGACCCAAGCAGTGAAGTACTGAAAAAGGCCTGATGTATCTGGGCGCAAAGTGAGCTGAGGTAGTTTTAGAATGGATGAAGCGGGTACTGAGCCATACTTGTCTCCGGGGTTCAACTGAAGAACTGCCCGATGATGAGCATCGTAGAACTTTTTAGCCTTTTGACCGGCTTGTTGGAAAAGTTGTTTGGTGTGCTCCCAGAGTTAATGTAGTTCTTGTGCCAAGGGCCTGAGCTGCAGGAGATGACACAGACAAGGCACTGGAAGAGGAGGCAGAAGCTGGCGTCTATAGACAATTTGGAATGGTGAATATCCAGTAGAAGCAGACTGGTGAGAGTTTAAAGCAAACTTGGCCCAGGGAAGCAAATCGGACCAATCACTTTGCCTTGAGTTTACGTATGCCAGGAGAAACTGTTTTAAAGTATGGTTCGTCCTCACTGTCTGTCCATTGGCCTGTGGATGATAGGTTGATGTGAGGTAAAGAGCTTTGTCAAATGTTTTGCATAATGACCTCCAAACGTTTACCATAAATTGTACGCCTCTATCAGAGAAGATGTGTTTTGGGAGGCCATGGAGGCGAAAGACAAGGCGGTTGAATAGTTTTGCTAGTTTTGGGGCTGAAGGTAGACCAGGTAGCACCACGAAATGTGCCATTTTTGAAAAGCAGTCCACTGTGACCCAGATGGTGTTTTGCCACAGGAAAGAGGTAGATCAACAATGAAATCCATGGCTATGTGTGCCCATGGTTCGCTGGGTGCAGGGAGTGGTTGAAGAAGCCCCCAAGTTTGGCCTGCCGGTTGCTTTTGATGGCGCAGGTCGGACATGATTCCACGTATGCATGAACGTCTTTCTGCATGGTTGGCCACCAGTAGTACCTTTGCAAAGTAGAAAGTGTTCTAGCTTCTCCGGGATGGCCTGCGAGCAGAGAATCGTGGTGCCCATCTGAGGATCTTTCTTCTGAGTGGTCGGGGAACCACCATCTTCCCAGCTGGAACCATGTGTGTAGCGGAGAGGAGCACCCTCGTAAGGTCAGTGATATGGCGTCGAGTATCTAGAACATCTTCCGTGGTAAAAGAACGGGAGAGTACATCGGCTCAGGTGTTTTATAAGCTGGCCAGTATTGGAATAGGAAATTAAACCGGGTAAAAAAATAGGGACCAGTGGGCCTGTCTTTGGTTCAGGCATTGAGCATGATGTAAGTGCTCAAGGTTCTTGTAATCGTTGTAAACCGTGATTTGGTGTTGCACTCCCTCGAGCCATGGACGCCATTCTTTGAAGGCTAATATAATCGCCAGCAATTCCTTGTCCCCTATTCCATAATTACACTCCACAGGGGAGACCCGGAGAGGAAGTGGTAGTTGTTAGACAAGGCATAGGAGTTACAACTTCTAAGCACTTCCCATGGCAGGATTGTCCTATTGGGATAGTTGTAAGGTGCTCCAATCGAATTGTGGTATGTGCATTTGTAGCCATGGCAGTCTAGGCACCACAGGATGTATTGCCTTATCTAAGATCAAAAAGGAAATGGTCTCCATGTGTAGCGACCCAGTGCGAAGTTGAATTGGTGCGGTGGAGAAGGTAACTTCACCTAGTAACGGCTCACCATGAATTGGAAGACAGTAGCAAGGGTGTAGGCATCTGATGGTGGGGATTTGTAGGTGTTCCACGAGTTGTCTGAGTATAAAGTTCTCACCGGCCCTGGAGTCAACCAGAGCTAGAGTATGAAACTCTAAGGTGTACACGTTAATGAAGACAGGTAGTGTTAGTGGAGGAGATGGTGTGGTCAGACCTAGGAGGAGTCCTCCAGCAGGTCCTAGGCCTGGGAGTTTTCCTGGACAGAGTGGACAGGAGGGTACCGCATGACCTGGCTGGCCACAATACATGAAAAGGCCTGATCTTTGCCAATGATGTCTTTCTTTCACAGATAGATGACTGCGACCCATTTGCATAGGTTCCTCTTCTTTGGTGCTGGGTGACAGAGCGTCTGGGCGGTAGGTGTTTGGCGAATGTGTGGAACACCTGACGACATCCTCTTGGATCCTCTAGTCTCGTGTGATCGCTCACACAGACGATGATCAATGCGACCGGCCAGGTCGATAAGGGAGTCTAATGCCTCAGGAAGTTCACATGCGGCTAATTCATCTTTGATACGTGAATTAGCCCTTTCATGAATATGGCACGCAGGCAGCCCAGATCCCAGTGTAATTCAGAGGAAAGAGTCCTAAACTCAATGAAATATGCGGTTAGTGACCTGGAACCTTGTTGCAGATCCAGCCACTGTCCTGCGAGCGGGGTCTTCAAATACAGAGCAAAATAGGGCAAGGAAGCCTGGCAAGTTGTTGAGAATTGGATCCATTCGTTTCCAAAGGGGTGACGCCCAGGCCAAGGCTTTTCCATCCAGGAGGGATAAGATGTACGTAGTTTTGGACACTACGTTGGGAAAATATGCAGGCTGCAAAGAGAAGTGCATGCTGCACTGGTTTAAAAAGCCCCTGCATAACAAGAGGTCACCTGTGAAGCGAGGGGGTGCTGGCAAGGGCATAGGAGGCCGAAACAGCAGTGCAGGTGAAGCAGGACTTGGCTTGGCAGGCATCAAGGCAGAGTCCATCTGAGTTCTTAATTGATTGATGGCATTAGCCAAAGTCTCTAATATCTTTTGCTGCTCTGAAATTCGCTGGGCCAGGCCAGGGATGACCTGAACCGCGAAGACCTGTGCCGGGTTCATGGAGTTAGCAATCTGTTATGACTTGTAGATGTGTGGGCCCTGGGTTGAGGTGAGAGATGGTACCACCCACAGGGAGGAGCCCTGTGATCCTCACCATCGGGAGCTGCGGTCTCAATGGACGTCGACACAGCTGTGGAATAGAGTCTTTATTATAAAAGTAGAAAAGGCACAGCCCAGTGTGGGGGTGCAGGAGGAGGAGATAAGTCTGAGAAGGGGTACACCCAGAGGTAATGCCTCAGACATGAATATCTGGTAATGGTCCGCAGAGTGGGATACATCGACGTAGATTCTCCGAAGTGATGATGCGGTAGTGGCCTGCAGAGCAGAGTATACTGAGGGATTCCTCACTCAGAGATGATGTTTGTAGTGGCCCGGGTATGGGTACACACCGGCGAGGGATCTGTAGCGATGATATGCAATCACCTGCAGCACAGGGTACACCAAGGCAGTTCCTCACTAGTGCAAGCATGGTAGTGACCCAAGGTACGGGATACACCGGAAAGGATCTCTCAATAAAGCTGGTTCAGTAGTAGTCCGTGAAGTCAAGGTATTCACAGAGAGAGAGTTCCAGGAGAGGTCCCAGGGAATGGGAACAAACCATAGTCCAAGGCAGAAGGCCCTCCGAGGAGCGGATAGCCAGAGACGAGGAAGGGTCCCCGAGGAGCGGATACCCAGAGCGTCTCATGCCGAAGTGCAGGAACTGGAAGTCCATACGTGAGAAGTGGATTCAGCAATGAGGGAACTCCTTGCTAACTCGTTGATAGGCAGGGCCAGGCAGCTTAAGTACAACAGTGTGTAGACGTCATCCAGAGGGGTCGCCCGAGGTTCCTGCCATGACGTGCTTGATACTGGCCCATGCACACGCGCATGTATAAGTGATCCCATGAGCAAGATGGCGGTCAGCAGCACCCATGCTGTCCCGGGAACACCAGGGAGGTTGGCGGGAGCTGGCGGAGGCCGCCACTTTCCCCAGTGATGTCAGGGCTGCATAAATTTTGTTATGCAGCCATCTGCGACCAATGGGCGTAACAAAATCATGATAGTTACAAGTTAAAAATAAAACATCAAATCATGACTGTTACAAGTGAAAATAAAACATGATAAAACAGTAAAAGAGCAAAATTTAAATATCACTAATATTGAACCAAACCTAGGTATCATATATTCAGTAAATTCAGATTATGAATTAACAATATTTATATGAGGAAAGGCTAAAGAGGTTAGGATTCCAGCCTGGAGAAGAGATGGCTGAGAGATGAAATGATAGAGGTCTATAATAAAACAAGTAGAGTGTAATGGATAAGAGCAAATCAGTTGTTTACTCTTTCAAAGAGTACAAAGGCTACGGGACACACAATGAAGTTACTAGGGATGTGCAGCCAAAAAGTTTTTGTTGCATTCGTGATACGTATTCGTCGGAGGTAATTTCCTTGCATTCGGACGTTTGGTGCCCCGATACGTCGATTTGTGAATTTGTTTTCCAGTTCCCATTAAGTGAATGGGGGTAGGATTTCCAGCCTATTTTTGGCTGCAGAATTGGGGTTTTATTATCAATCTTGATGAAACTTCTGGAGAGCAATCATCACAACAACAAAAGAGCTCCAAGGTTACTTAGACTGCGGCAAAGTGGCACCAAAGTGGCATGAATAGCCTAAGGCAATGTAAAGGTGCAAAGGGTACCAGAAGTGCAAGAGTGCAGCGAGAGTGTCAAAAACACACCACAGCTCTTCCGTGAAATCCTTGAAGGGCTGCAGGATTTTTACCAGCTGACTCATGACTAACCAATCATGATGCCCTAGGGGATTCTGCATACCTATGTCCATTGTACCAGAAAGTTCATGAAGGGGTGTCTGCAAGCTCCACTAACCTCTCCAGCATCATAAAGGTGGAATTCCCACCAGGTGGCAATGTCTTGAATGAGGCGCTTGTGAGGCATCTCCAAATCATTCTGTCTTGTCGGAGAACCTGCCCCGCCTTCACACTTCTGTGGAAGTGCGCTGCTATGTTCCTGCACTTGTGTATTAACCTATGCGGGTATTCATTCTCTTTGTCATTGGAATCCAACCCCAGAGCTGACTTCACTACCAGGTGCAGAACATCAGATGTTCTTAAAGTGCCCGTCATTTATTGCCTTAACCATGTTTGCACCATTGTCTGTGACAAAGAACCCTGCCTGAGTTTTCCTGTCTCACTGGGGTAGTTGCCAGCCCTCCAGCATCTGTCTGATGCATGCTAGAATATTGGCTGCGGTATGGGCCTCGTCCGTCAGGTGGGTGTGCAGTAAAGCCCACCTCCACCCTGATACTTCTTCAGTAATAGAGCTGCTGGCTTGCCCCTGCCTCAGCCATGTCCCACCAGTGTGCTGTCAGAGAGAGGTAAGAGTGTGCAGCATTCATGGCGGTCCAGATATCACAGGTTGAAATGCACAACTTATGGGAGGCCACCAACGCCAACCTGATAAAAGCTGCCGACACTGCCAAACGCACATCTGATAAACACCTCCATCCAGCCCCCCCCCCTTTAACCCGGGAACTGGGTTTGGCTCACCACCTGCCACATCCACCTTTGGGTCCCATCCATGCGGCTGGCACCTAGATACGTTGGTCCTTTTTCGATTTCCGAATGCCTAGGTCCTGTGACCTATCATCTAAGACTGCCCTCCAGTCTCCAGATACACAATTCCTTCCACGTGTCCCTGTTAAAGCCTTTGGTGCTGTCTTCCTACCATACGGCGCATCCACGCCTCCAGAGGTAGTTTCGGATGACGACCCAGTCTACCAGTTCCGGGAGGTCCTAGATGTTCGAGGACACCATAGACAGGAGTATTTAATTGTGTGGGAAGGTTTCAGTGCTGAAGAGAACTCTTGGGAACCCTCATTGAACATCCTGGACAAAGTCCTTACTTCAGCACTTCCATCATACATTCCCTGGCAAGCCCGGTCCTTCTAAGAGGGAGTGTAAGAGAAGGGGTACTGTTGTGGTGCCTGAATTCAGAACTCTGGCATCCGAACTCATTGGGAGGAGAACAGTTTCCGGTTCATATTCTTAGAGGGTCTGTCACCCAGAATAAAAGTTGAAATGGCAGCCCGAGTGTTACCGCAATCCTTGGATTCCATCATGGATTTGGTAACCCGAATTGATCGACGTCTACAGGAAAGAGCACGGGAGGGATCAAGCACGAGAAGGCATATAGTGTGTGCCACTTCTTCCCGTTCAGTTCCCTCCTCCCAAACGGCACCTAAATCCAAAGGAACTACGGAAGGAACCTATGCAATTGGGACGAGGCCCCCTTTCTCCCAGAAGAATGGCAAAGATGCCGCAAGGCAGGCCTCTGTCTCTATTGCGGAGGAGCGGGTCATCTCATTGCCCGTTGTCCTACATGTCCAGGAAACTCCAATGCCTAGGCTCCATCGGGGGATAACCCTAGGCATCACCTCTCTGGCTCCCCCACTGACTTTTCAGGTCACCCTGGATTCGAAGATCATCGGTTCTCCACTCTGGCTTTAGTAGATTCTGGAGCTGGTGGAAATTTTATTCTACAAGATGTGGTAGAGCAACTACGCATCCCCACTTGCTTGTGTCCAAAGCCATTAATTATATCCTCCATTCATGGAGATCCCCTGCTGTGGAGGATTAACTTCATCATACAGTTCTGATGGAATGTCACATTTCACCGAACCACAACCGAAAGCATCTCCTTCTATATCATCTAAAGAGCAATCCATCCTATAGTTCTTGGCATTCCATGATTACAGCAACAAACCCACAGTTCGACTGGACCTCTTAAAACTAATCCACTGGGATCAAATGCCAAGAGACCTGCATTCACGGATAAGTCCCTCCTGTAGCTTCATCTGTACTTCTCGGCTGGAGGTCTGCCGTCACCGTACAAGCAGTTTTCGGACATTTTTTCCAAGAAAGCTGCGGACATTTTGCTCCACATCGAGAATTCGATTGTAGCATCAATTTGATTCCTGGCGCCACCCCGCCACAGGGTAGGGTCTATCCGTTGTCTGCCTTGGAGACCCGTTGCTATGTCAGAATATATTCAAGGCAACTTGCAGAAAGGATTCATCAGGTGCTCTAAATCTCCAGCCGGGGCTGGCTTTTTCTTTGTTGGAAAAAGGATGGGACTTTGCCTCCATGTATTGACTTCCGTGGGCTTAACGCCATTACTATCAAGGACCGGTACCCATTACCACTTATAGCTGAACTTTACGATCGTCTACAAAGGGCCAAGGTGTTCTCAAAATTGGATCTTCAAGGAGCGTATAATCTCATCAGGATTCGAGAGAGGGATGAGTGGAAGACGGCTTTTAACACCAGAGATGGACATTATGAATATCTTGTTATGCCTTTTGGATTGACCAATGCTCCTGCCATCTTTCAGCACTTTGTTAATGAAATATTTAGAGACCTGCCTCTATGTCTGCGTGGTAGTCTACCTAGACGATATTTTGATTTTTTCCTGCGATTTACAGACACATCGTCAAACATATTGTTCAAGTGCTACAACATCTGAGAGAAAATCGACTCTATGCTAAATTGGAAAAATGTATCTTTGAAAAAGAAGCTTTACCTTTTTGGGGTATATCATTTCTAAGCAAGGATTTCAAATAGACCCCGCTAAAATTAAAATACATCCAAGAATGGCCTCAGCCTAGTGGTCTATGGGCACTCCAGTGATTCCTCGGATTTGCAAACTACTATCATAGTTTATACAGAACTTTTCCAAGCTGGCTGCGCCTCTTACGGCACTCACTCATAAGGGGGCAAACATCAAGGCCTGGCCCATAGAGGCTGTAGAAGCCTTTCAGGCTCTCAAAGAATCCTTCCTTCAACAACCTTGCCTTCGTCATCCGGATCCCAGACGTCCATTTACAGTGGAGGTTGATGCCTCCACTGAAGGAGTAGGAGCTGTCCTGAGCCAAAACAATGCATCGGGAAATTGCATCCGTGCTCCTATTTCTCTAGAAAATTTTCCCCAGCAGAATGAAATTATTCTATTGGCGACAAAGAACATCTTGCTATCAAGCTTGCACTCAAAGAGTGGCGACAGTGGTTGGAGGGGGCACAGCACCATATCACTGTCTTCACAGAACACAAAAATTTGGTGTATCTCCATCAAGCTCAATGACGAAACCCTCATCAAGCTTGCTGGGCGCTTTTCTTCTCATGTTTTGATTTCGAGCTTCAATATCGACCAGCTACAAAGAATATCAAGGCTGATGCACTGTCTCGATCTTTCTCTGATGTGGACATTGAGGAGCCAATTCAAAATATTATTGATCCTGCTCGCATTATCCTCTCCGCTACTTTCACAGTCCCACCGGGCAAGACTGTGGTACCTAAGAGACTTCGTACTAAAGTATTACAATGGGGACACGATTCTCAGTTAGCCGGACATCCGGGCAGACTCGGACTCAAACGCTCCTACAACAATATTACTGGTGACCCGACATGCACAAGGATATTCTTGCATATGTGGATTCTTGCCCAACTTGTGCACAACACAAGAGTCCTACTGGAAAGACTTGGGGACTTTTACAGCCACTACCTATTCCCCAGAAACCCTGGACGCATATTTCCACGGATTTCATTATGGATCTTCCACCATCTGAGGGCAATACAGTAATTTGGGTGGTTGTGGATCGATTCTCCAAAATGGACCACTTTATCCCACTTCCCTCCCTCCCATCAGCTCCTCGCCTGGCCCGTTTATACGTCATATTTTCGGTCTCCATGGCCTCCCACAGCATATCATATCTGATTGTAGCCCTCAGTTCACGGCCCGTTACTGGCTCAATCTTTGCAAAAAATTTAACATTTCCCTGGATTACATCACTGCATTTCATCCGCAGGCTAATGGACAGGCGGAATGCACTAATCTGCGTTAAAGCAATTTCTTCGGATGTACGTCAACTCCCACCAGGACGATTGGGCAGCACTTCTCTCATGAGCTGAATTCTCTCATAACTCGCATGTTTTCTCCGCAACAGGGACGTCTCCATTCCAGATTATATTTGGGCGACACCCCAGGCCACCTCTACCGTTGCCATTATCGGTACCATCACCAGCAGCTCAGCTTACTGCAGTACAATTATGGCGGCTCTGGATTCACACCCAGCGCATGCTCCAGAAAGCTGCTCATTCCGCCAAGACATTCGCTGACAAGCATCGACGAGCAGCTCCACGATTCCGTCCAGGAGAGAAAGTATGGCTTAGCACATGCCATATCTGGTTGCGAGTCTCTTCGATGCGGTTGGCCCCACATTATATTGGACCTTTTCCTGTATTACGTGAGCTTGGTCCTGTAACTTACCAACTCCATTTACCGACCAGCTTGAGGATTCATAACTCCTTCCATGTGTCTCTTCTGAAACCGTTGGTCCTCACTTAGCCTTCCCGGAAATCTCCTGAAGTACCATAGCATAGGGCTGAGGATGAGACCATATACCAGGTACAAGAGGTTCTGGACGTCTGAAAAAGAGGCAAAACATGGGAGTATCTTCTATCGTGGGAAGGATTCGATCCTAAGGAGAATTCTTGGGAGCCTGCTAAGAATATACTGGATAAGTCTCCTCTCCCGAACTTCCATATTGCACATCCTGGGAAACCCAAGCCTTCTCAGGGGAGGCCTAAAGGAGGGGGTACTGTTAGAAACGCTGGCCGCGGAGCCCCGCGGCCGGATGTCATGGCCGCCGGCCACGGCGGGGCAGCGACCGGGATCGGGTCGGCGGCCATGGCGATAACTAAACTCACCAAAAGCTTTGGGGGCTCCTGTGGCGGCAGGCAGACCCCCTGTCTTTATTTTATTTATTTATTTATTTATTTGAAGCTTTTATATACCGAGGTTTAGCACATGCCTTCACCCCGGTTTACATTGAACGAAAACAATGATACATAGAACAATTTGAGAAACAAAAGTATATGCAAATAGCATATGGAGTAGGTTGTAACAGGAAATAACTAAAAATAACTTAAGTCAAATAACGAAAATGAAAATAGAAACGAAAAACGAGGAAGGTATATACAAACTCGTGCTCTGAATTACAAGAAAGTATGAATGGGAAAGAAGGAAAAAAGGGGGGGATGGGGTAGGCAATGGAAGGAGGAAGGGGTAGGTATGCGGAGAAGAGAAGAGGGGAGAAGGATGGGAGGCTTAAGGCATCCACAATTGTGGATTGCTTAAATCATCATTGAAAGTCTGGCTGAAGATCCAGGTTTTCAGTTCTTTTTTGAATGATTTATTTTCGATGATAGTGGTGAGGGTAGCATGGTAGGGTGTTCCAGAGTTTTGGCCCCGCTATGGAGAGAGCTCTATTTCTGTGTTAGTAAGCTTAGCCATGGGATATGTGGGTATTTCGAGTAGACGTTTTTCAGAAGTTCTGGTGTTCCGTTGAGGTTTGTGGGGTGAACATTTTAATGACTGTGGAGTAACTGTATTGTGTAATGCGTCGTGGATGATCGTCAGGGTTTTGTATTCAATTCTCTGAATGATTGGATTACTTTTTCGCGGCTTCTGCCACTGCCTATCGACCACATGACAAGAAATTGTCATGGCTCCCCCGGGGACTCCTCCTTCCAGTTCCGGTATATAAGGCAAGGTCTGATGATCAGACCTTGCCTTGGTATTGAGGCTCTGTGCTTGGTTTCCTGTGTCGGTGTTCCGGATCCGCTCCTTGCCCTGCTTCTGCTCTTCTCCTCGTTGGTCTGAATCTTTGGCTCCTGACCCTCGGACCGGTGGTGGTGATTTTCTGGTATTGACTTGGACTGGCTCTGGACCCTTCTCCTTCTTTGCTCCTGGATCAACTTCGGACCATTCTCCCGTCTACTCCTGGACCGGCTCTCGACCTCTCTCTGGACTTTGACCCTTGGACTGGATTGGGACTATTCTTCAACGTGTACTCCCGGACTGATCACGACCTGCTTGAGGCGCCAGCCATCTGGAACCCACGACCTGCAGGAGGCACCTGCATCCAGACCATCTTCATTCTTCAGGGAGTCGCCTAAGTCCCAGGGGCTGTGTCCCTACGGGCTCCTCCTGGGGGATCATGAGCTTCCAGGGTGAAGCCTTCATCTCACCATCTTAAACAGGCCTTGCCATCTGACGGTAGAGACCGACGAGGGTTAACTTCCTTCTCGGCAGTGCGGACTCTACCTCGGAACAGGGGTTCACTCTCCGATTCAAACAAGGGCACCCCGTAACTTCAAGGAAATATTATAGAACACAGCATCCGTTATTAGGTTAAGCTCTATATGAATTATATTTTCTTTCCTAAAGAGTCCTCAAATGTTTGCCTCCTAGTTGGTATTATTATAATGAGAATTGGTTACTACATTAGGAATTTAATTTTATTTTATTTGTTAAAGAAAAATAACTTGTTTCTATCTAATGTATTGTAACATGTTTCCTTTATACATTATGATACAACTGTATTAGAAAAGTGATAAATAAAGAATTTAAAACAAAAATCCACTAATTTATGTGGTAACATCGAGATATGCGTGCCTACTTAAAGTTAGGCGTACATGTACACACGCAAGTTATAAAATGGTCATGTCCCTGGGTGTGTGCCGATGCACATGCGCCAACGTGTGCCCGCGTACCAGTTTGAAAGTTACCGTCCCTCTGTTTAATGTTTCAAATAATCCCGGGGTGTGAGAAAATTGACACTTTGTGTTGGGTATTAAAATGCATTATAGCTCTGCATGCTTCTTCAGTCTTGTCTCTTCCTTATTTGATTTTCCCCTCCATTTTTCCTTTAATGTTTTTGTCTAGAGCCTCCACTGACTACAGATCTGTTAAGACAAGACCTTTTGTCTACTGACAGCTAACTCTTAAAAGATCATGATATATTGAAGCTATAAGCTGCTCTGTACTATTGGCCTATAAGTGCTGCTCAGCAGTAATTGCAGAGATGTGCAGCAATAGATAAAACAAATTCTCTTGTCTTAAAGATTATCATTTGCCATCTAATAACAATTTCTTGTTAACAATCGTTAACAATCATCATCCTATTTTTCTTCCATTACTATTATATTTCTTGTTCTCCCCTGTTATATAATCTATCAGGAAAAATTGTTAAAAAAAAAAAGTCAGTGCCTCATAGCGATTTTAATGAAAATGTGAATCTCAAACCCCCTAATATTCTACTGCAAATAATACCAGCACAGAAAAGAACTAAACAGAAAGATTAAAATCCCAGTCATCTATATGTATAACATTGTCAGTGTTTTATATAAGCAGGTTTTTCCCATTTCAGAAAAATGTTGAAGCTTCTTTATGATAATGGTTATAATAATAATAAAAATATTCTTATAATGCATTTAATGTACACACCACTGTCAAAAGCACAGTAAATGAATACAGGAGTGCAGTGCTAAACTAGAAAGTATGGAGTTGCCTTTAGTTAAATGGAAATATAATATGGACACTATTTAGCTTTGTCATCCCCTTAAATAAAGGGTTTGATTTTTATGATTTTTTTTTTGTTTGTTTCATTCTGAGCCTGTCAGAAAAACAAAAATCCAGACCCTAAAATGCAATGTTTATCTACAGCTGTCAACCTTAATACATAAAGAGGCCTAATGCAATGTTATGTGCTAAGTTAGATTGTTGCTCTTTTGTTTAGACATGTTTAGACAACCAAGCCATCATTTTAGAAGTTACCAGAGGACCTAAACAAAGCTAAATGACAAATGTATCCAACAGAGTAAAAAAACATGGGCAATATAAAGTACATTGTAAGGAAAAACAATGATTTGTCTTTTATTCTTTGACCATAACTTGACGGTTGGTAGCTGATAGAATCATGGTCTGTAGTTTTAATGCATTTTCTTTGCAGCCTTTCCTCACGGGAATCTTATAACTGCAGTGCAACATATCTCAACAATTTTTTTTTATTCATTCATTTTTAAAGCATCGAAGTTACAATTGCTATTTTTCTATTGGATTTTTACTTTACGGTAGCACAAAAATAAGACAAAAGGCTATGCCATTATAACTTTTGGATTATGTGCATTCCTAACTTAAGCCAAGTCAGAGGAGCCAAGTCAGAGGAATGTTTATAGCATGAAAATAAGCTACACAGGAAGCCACTGTGAGAAATCATACAACAATATAAAAAATTCTCTTTGTATATTCCTGTTGGATAAAAAAGAAAATGGTTACAAATGTCAATAGAGATTCCACCAGTCAATAAAAATCAAGCTGTGGTAATTTGTGCTCTTTTGTTGTGGTTGCTAAAATGGATCTGTTGTAGTCTCTTTAATAATCATGTCATGTAATGCACGCAAATAAATACACTGTGCACTAACTTTCTTAAACATCTTTTTCCTTTCTTTGATTTCACTTGTTTGCATCACGCAGGATAAGAGTGATAACATTGCCTTTTCTGTGTATTTATCACAAGTGGGCATAAGCTGCTTTTATATGTATTTATAAAATGTATATACCGCATAAACAATAGCAAAAATAGCAACAATGAAAGTGATGTACAAAACTCTCACATTCATAAGACTAAAAAACAGAAACAAACCTCATACAGCCTGCCACCCTCCAGTGCTCTCTCAGTCCCCTTCCTGCTATGTCATGTCCTGCCATGTCACTGAGGGGGTCATTTATCAAAGGCTTATCGCACGCAGGCCCGCCCCCCCCCCCCTCTCCCTTCGCCCCCCGTTTTCGCAGGATTCATCTGCGAAGAATGATGAATCGGAATCCTGGCCTATATCTGCAACCTTCTTTCCCCAGGCCAAGTGCAATATCTACTGTACATTATCAGCTTCATGCAACCTCCCTCATTTTAAAGTTAAAAGGAAATAGAAGGGCTTGACCAGTTTAAATAATTCAATTCACCCCTGACCTGAGATAGGAGAAAAATTAAAGACATTCAGTTCTCAGTTTAGTTAGTGGTATCTCTATTCAGAGTAATTGGGAGAGGGATTGTGCAAGGGGATACAAGAGAGTGACAAACTAAAGGCCAGATTCATTAAGTTATTTCTCCCATTTTATATCTATGGGAAAAACTGTAAGAGAATCAGGTACTAAGTGTGGAAGGAAAGAAGCCAAAGTGGAATTTCTACACCATGTCCACCCCCCACAAAATGGTCCATGCCTTTAAAGAGACAATATGAAAAAGTCCCAGGTGTCTTCTGTGCAATTTTTAAAATCACAGCCAGTTTCAACTGCTCAGCAAAACTACCCTTAAAATTATTTGATAACCTCATTCAACCAGTTCTTCTATATGGATATAAGAGTGAAATCTGGAATCTATACAGGAAGGGACAGAACTCTCATTATAATCCTGCATCTCCAGTTCTGTAACACAATCTGCATTCCTAGTAAATATTAGAGATCTGCATTGCCCGAACCATTCGGTTCGGGCTTCGGTTTGGCCTGCTGCAGGAAATTTCATTTTTCCCGCAGTTTGGCTTTTTTTTTTTTTCGGGAACCAAAATGTTGGGTTAGTGCGCCACTAACTCCCTGTTAGTGTGCACTGACACCTTTAAATGTTACGTTAATGCGCTAACCAGAAAATGAATTTTTTTCGAATCTCAGAAAAATCACATTAGTTTTTCGGGTTCCCCGAAACAGACAAATGCACATCCCTAGTAAATATAGTAAAATATAGTATATATATTATATATTATATATATATTTATATAGTATATAGTATATAGTATATATATAGTAAATATAGTAAATATAGTAAATAAACTTTATATCTGGACTCTCACTTACTTCATTTAGTGCTACCAGCCTTTTAACTGTTCTTTTACCTCTGTATTTATTGCAGCAATACGCACACATGTTGGTTGCAGGTTCTTCACTTTGTCCTAAATTGACACCCCTAGCCCCCATGGCTTGTTTTCCTTGATCAATTGTTAAGTCTTACGCATGCTGTGGCAACTACTCAGTCAGTTCGCCCTGTTCTCCCAGTTCTCTGTAACCACCTGTTCTATTTATGCCCTGGCAACACTGATTTTTGCAATGCACTGTTCTCCCAGTTCTCTGTAACCATTTGTACCATTTGTTCTATGTAATGCCTTAGTGCAATTTTGGTTGTTACTTGTATACCGATTTGATATGTTATTTCAACATGAAGGTCGGTATAAAAAAGTTCTAAATAAATAAATAAATAAATAAATAAATATTTACACCTGGCCCTAAGAACACCAATATACCTCCTATTTCAAGGACAAAACTAACTCAACCACATATGTTGCAAATCTACCATACCAACCAACACTGACACCCAGAACTCAGTTACAAACTGGCCTATGAAATGGAAGCAATGCAAATATTTGCAATGTGTCCTAGAACAGTAATAACAATAACAATGTCTCCTTTTATGAGGTGTTAAAAAGGAAAACCAAAGCAAGTAGACTACTTGAGCACTAGACAGAAATTATATCTTAGTAGAATCCTTCACTTCAGTCACTTATGCAGAACATGGACATATCTTTACCTAATACAAAATAAAGGACTACAAAATAAACCAGAAACATGCAGACAAAAACTGAAATGGAAACCCCAAGAGAAACAGATATGCATTTTTTTTTCCTGTACTTAGCAAGACACAAAAACTAGAAGCGATGCATATTTCCCCAAAGCTGCATATTCCAATCTCTAAAAATTGAAAATTTTGAGGTCCATAATCAGTCACTGGATAGAATAGTTAGGTGGATAATTTATCTGGTTAACTTCACCACTGAATATGGCTGGTTATCTTAAAGTTAGCTAGCTAGCTAACCCTACGAGTTCAGATAGCAGCCCTTGGTAGTTTTCGGTGAAAGGTACAGGGTAGGGGTGTGCATTCGTTCCCTACGAATTGGTAATCCGCAACATATAGGGCCATATTCGTTGTATTCGTAGGGAAGCGAAACGTATCACAATTCCCTGTGACATAGTAAGGGCAAAGGTTATCAACGCCATTTTAAATACCGGCAGCAGATGACATGAGTGCAGTAGATGGCTCTCGGACCCCCACTGGACCACAAGGAGTTTTGCAAGTCTTGGGGGGTCAGGAGAGTGGGGGTTTTGTTTAAATTGCTCCTTTAGATAGCCAAATAATTCGGTGAAGATTTGTTGTATTCGTGGGGAATCGCGATACGTTTCGCTTCCCCATGAATACAACGAATATGGCCCTATACGTTGCGGATTGCCAATACGTTGCAAAGAATGCCACCCCCTACTAATTAAACCTAACACCAAAAAGATGTGGCAAGCCTAATGTATTGATAGGGATAGTATGTCCCAAAGAGTCACATCTCGCTAGAGTGTTCATACAGGACTGCCAACATAGTGTACATTGATTGCCATAGCTTGCGCCTTCTTGCTTGCCTTGGCTATGCCTTGACCCTATCCTAGTTCTCACATGTGGGCGAGGAGAAAAGGGCATAGGTATGATGTAACTCCAGCAGGGCCTAAGACATGCAGCTAAGTGTTCTATATATCATAGAAATCTCAAATAGCTCAGCTGCTTCAAGCACAGCCTGAAGCTACAAGTTGACAGTTACAATCTTCAATCATAGACTCGACGTGTTACAACCAGGTTCCCTAGCTGACATCCATGTGCATCTGAATATATCCACATATACATTGGATGCATAGTGGCACATGGGCCTATTGTTTCAGAACCAGTGCTGACATTAGAGTGCTCACCTAGCAGGCCTTGACTTATAACCTTTCGGGAAGCACATGTCAAATAGCATGACAAACTTCTCACAAATCATTGCAAGCTAGCAGTTCTCATAGGAGTTGCACCCAACCATGCACAGCTGGGCCCTGCTACACCGAGATAAGCAGTCAACTCTTATGTACAGATGGTGCAAGCCTTGGTCTTTGGGCTTTCATGTTGGTTCTATTAGCTGCTTAGGGAGGCTACACAATGATTTTGTTCTGACTTTTATATGGCTGGATTTGGAATAGGATGGTGTCATGCCTTCATATGTTCTTGAAAGTCATCTCTGAAATATATAGGCCTGAGTTTATTTTGTGATAACACAAACTAGCAGAATGGCACTTTTCCAAGCTGAGTCGCAACCTTTCAGGTCTTTTCATATTTGAGAACCTTGCTTGTCCACATGGCTCCCATGACTTGTTGCCAGCATAGCATAGCAGAGTTGCTGTCCTATAGGATAGGTTGTCCTGTGCTATTTGAGCATTTTGAACTTAGTAACTACCAAGACCAATGCAGTTGAGCTGATAGACTCTGATTCATAAGCTCTGTGCATAGCATTAAGGCTAAAGAAGGTTTTTTCAGTTGACCTCATGAGCCAACAACAATCCTCATTCAGAAGCCTGCCAATGTGTAAAATGCATAGACCAACAGCTCCCAGAGGTATCATGTGGTAGGCATGATGTATTCTGCACTTTCAATGTTGTTATGTAGAAAGACCAGCATTAAGAGTCACCTCAGGCCTGGAGGAGCCCATGTCAGTAACAAGGACAATAAGGTGAACATACATGCTTCTGACAGATGCCATTCAAGCTGTCAGATGTAGACATTCTTCTGTGAGGAGTAATTACTCTATTTCATTAGCAAATAGGAACATTATTAATTATAGATGACGAACAGAAAATTGGGCCTCAGAAGGTAACCAAAGTGCTGGAGATAGTCTGTAAACAATAATGCTCTAACCAATGTGCATGTATGTGTGTGTCTGGGTGAGTGACATGCTGTGTTAGTCTCTGTCTATATCTGTGTCTGGAGGTGATGTTGGGCTCATTGTTATCTTCCTTACCACAACCATGCATACACCAGAGCATGCACTGTGTGTGCACCCAAATAGCACACACTGTCTTTTGACACAAGCAATCCTGTGCTTCCACTTTTTACAATGGATGCAATAGTTATGATAATGTGTAGGTGGGAAGAAAAAGGTCTCACTCATTGTTACCAAACTTTGCCTCTTGGCCAGATAGTGTTTATTCATTCAGTTGAAAGTGGGGGTTGTGAAAATTAGCAGCATCTGAGCTCAGATATGTTGTGCCACTCTGCTAGATAATATCTGTCTGTAATGTACACCTTCCCCGTGCCCCCCCCCCCCCCAGCACCTGAGGCTATCCCACCCAGTACCTGGGGTGGGATTTTTTCTGTTGATATTGGGGTGGGGGGGGGGGGGTGCCTGGTTGGAAGAGCTTTAGCTGCTGAGAAGACTGTTGTATTGGGGAAAAGATTTAGATGATGTTAATTGATTTTGGGATTCAAGAATGGAAGAAAAGAGGAGGGCAAATAGTGCCCTCATGCCTGGTAATTCAGATTCACCAGATTAATGGGCTGAGGGAGGGGTCTGGGCCAGCAGGTGCATGAGAGCTAGGGATGTTGTGGGATAGCAGGAGGCCTGCCAGAAACCCAATTTATGTATTATTTATTTCTAGGTAGAAGCCTACTTACTCACTTATCTGTTGAAGATATCTTGGTAACTAGATTGTGAGCCTGTCACACAGGACAGTGTCACTTTAGGCTTTCTCTGTCAAATGTACACACTGGCAGGGTAGGCCTACAGATAACCTGTCTTATGTAGCTGCATACATTTTTGATACAGAAATTAGGTAGCACTTCAATCCTCTTGATTATAGGGGACAGGATCTGCTGCTAATTGGAGCCACATTCCTTGTCCAGTAACCAGCATAATGCTTATGCACCTCTGTCTATTTGCAACCTGCTAGAAGACTTTGTCATCCTAGAAAATGGTCTCTCTAAAGCTCATAGAGATTGCTGTGTGACTACTGTGGGTAAGTCACAGAGGTGTGGAGGATAGAGATTCTCTAATGCCCAAGCGCAGACAGTAATGAGGCCTGCTGTTGCTTGGGACCAGTCAGATTTGAATAGACTGGTGCCCATGCCTGCACTGCCTTGGGTTGTTGATCTATAGATACCTATTAGCTAAGGCTGACTGGTCCCAAACAAGAACAGGCCTCATTACTGTCTGCTCTTGGCCAGTGGGGAATCTCTATCTTCCACACCTCCGTGACTCACCCTCAGTAGTTACATAGCAGCCTATAGGAGCTTTAATAGAGGCCACTTTTCTGTGATGACATGGTCTTCTAGCAGGCTACAAGTAGATGACATCTTTTTAAAACTGCCATACCTAAAAATGCTTTTTTATTGAGTGCCTTTTAAGTGGAGTAAGGCCCAAGGTAATCTCTTGTGGGGTGATGAGTTTTCCTCACCTAACAGCACACAAGATTTACATGTACACTATGTACTCTCTGGGTCTGGAACCTGCAGCTGCATATTTCTGCTCTCTAGAGATGAACAAGGCCTAGTGCTTTAAGTACTTTTCAAGTAAGTTTCTGACCAAACATGTGTGATGACAGCATTAGCTGCTAGACCCAGAGAAAAGGCTCATTATTTGTTCAGAGGTGATAGATTTCATAGTGGAAGAAGCCAATGGTATTTTTTAGCGATATTATGACATTAGCATAGCTAGATAACTTATTGGTCTTCAACAGAATGAAGAACTTGGTACAATACCTCTAGTCAAGCACTTCTACACCTCTACACTCTCTACCTGAGTAACATCAAGCTAGGTTGAGAGAACATTGCACAATCTGATCTTTGAGTGAGTTTCCTCACTCGGAAGGTCATCACATTTTCACAAGAGAGCACTGTTCTGTTCGTACGTCTCAAGTTACTAGGTGGGCCTCCCATAGAGATATAAATACCAATCTATCATGAAGGCATTATGGTTAGGTGCTTTCTCTCTCTCACTTCTCTCTCTCTCTCTCTCTCCTTAAACCTATCAAAACATGGTCCCCCCAGTGGTTGTGTGTAAGAAATAAATCAATTCGGGCAGTTAGTGCTTCACATAGGTACTAGCACAAATTGCAATAAACTGCCTATTACTATAAAACACATCCCTTTTCCTATTGCATGTGATGCCATCGTGTACCTAAACTGTTTGCAGAGGGACCCACGTATAAATCACCTTTACATGGGTAGCTCTCCCAGTTAAATTATTCTAAGGCCAAATGTGATGTGTTAGGAACCCTAACCAAATCCATGCTTCTCCTGCCAATTAGGAGGGGAAGTAGAGGTAATAAAACAGGATAAAGGCAAATTTTGGATTACTAATTATCATTTTTTTATTTTATTATTCACAGATCTTCAATCAATAATGAAACAGTTCTCTTCAAACAATATGTATCAATACATTAAATACTACTTCTATCCTTACTATCAGATAAGTATATTCTAAAGTTTTTCACTACACCTTGTATATATCTATTACTTTATTTTTCTAATATAACATTTTGGAACTGATACTTTGTGCTCTCTTTGTTTTTCCCTCTTAGGTACCAAAATGTCTGATGTTTCCTCCTTTCTATTGGTGAATCAATATGCAGATAAGAAATATTTCTTTTATATCATTTTGACTTTTGTCTTTCTAATGTTCTTTGCTTCTTTGCACTATTGTATAAAATGGTTTTGTATTTTTTTTTATAAACAAACTCTTTTTCCTTTTTAAGAGTCTCTTATTATCTTCATAATGTGCTTTGCTATGATGCATCAAATCCTTCTCTTTTTTAATCTTCTTGCTTTACCTACTCCCTGTCTTAAAGAAATCAATAAGAGAGACTATCTCCTTAAAACTCATCCAGATCTTTGGTAATTTTATGATTATGTTCCCTTAGTGTAAGTGATATAGCTAATTGGAATGGGAATTTATCTAATAAAAACAAAAGATATTTTTTTTTACCCTAACTAGGCAAGAATAAAAAAAAACATCTCTTTACTGGATAGCCATAACAAGCAATTAAAATCAAATTCAATGCTTATTTAAGAGAGTGGTTTTTTTTTTTTATTATTATTATTTTTATTCTATCATAGAAAGGTGCTACTATGTTGCTGAGGTTATGATGTATTTATTCTTTCTGGTGATGCTCCATCTCTACTTTGTACAAGTCAAGAAAACTAAAATGTGATGGGATAGGAGGTGATGCCCTTTTGTGGATTGCAAGCTGCAGAGACTATGATTAAATGGTCAGTTTTCACATTGGAAAAAGGTAAACAGTGGAGTGCATCAGGGATCTGTACTTGGACGGGTGCTTTTTAATATATTTATAAATGATCTGGGAAGGGTTACGATGAGTGAGGTGATCACATTTGTGGATGACACAAAATTATGTAGAGTGGTTAAATCTCAAGCAGATTGTGATAAATTGCAGGAGGACCTTGTGAGACTAGAAGATTGGGCTTCCAAATGGCAGATAACATTTAACATGGACAAGTGCAAAGTGATGTATATAGGGAAAAATAACCCTTGCTGCAGTAACACAATGTTAGATTCTATCTTAGGAGTTACCACCCAGGAAAGAGATCTAGGTTTCATAGTGGATAATACATTGAAATTGTCAGCCCAGTAATTAAACTATTAAACAGAAATTGTCAGCCCACGATGCTATGGCGATCAATTGGTAGGAAGGGAATGGCAAATAAAATGGAGGATGTCATAATGCCTCTATATCGCTCCATGGTGTGACCGCACCTTGAATAATGTGTGCGGTTCTGGTCACCGCATCTCAAAAAGGATATAGCTGTACTGGAGAAAGTGCAGAGAAGGGCAACCAAAATGATATGGGGCATGGAATGGCTGCCCTAGGAGGAAAGGTTAAAGAAGTTAGAGTTGTTCAGTTTGGAGAAGAGATGACTGAGGGGGGATATGATAGAAGTTTACAAAATAATGAAAGGACCTGAACAATTTATGTAAATCTGTAATTTACTCTTTCAGAAAATAGAAGGCCCAGGGGGCAATCCATGAAGTTAGCAAGTAACTCATTTAAAACAAATCGAAAGAATTTCTTTTTCACTCAGCACATAGTTAAGCTCCAGAATTTATTGCCAGAGGATGTGGTTACAGCAGTTAGTGTAACTGGGTTTAAAAAAGGTTTGGATAAGTTCCTAAAGGAAAAATCCATAAACTGCTTTTAAGATAATTAATAAGCAATAGTAGCTTGTGATTTATCTAATGTCTGGATACTTGCCAGGTACTTGTGACTTAGATTGGCCACTGCTGGAAACAGGATACTGGGCTTGATGGGCCCTTGGTCTGACCCAGTATGGCATATCTTATGTTCTTATGCTCCTCTTTCTCTATTCATATGTTGACTTGTTGCTATAGCTCTATTCAAAGTTCCATTGTCTCTCAGAGCATGAAAGTACTGTCTCTTCCTTTTATCAATATTTTAGCACTCTCTCCATTAAATAATGCAATCATATGTAATATTCCAATTTTTCAATCAACAGGACTCTCTATATAAAATCTGTTAATCAAATTCTGAGGAACAGCTATTTTTAATGTTAACTAAACTTCCTCCAAGCCTTACCTGGATAGAAGGCAACAATAAGTTTAAAAAAATGTATCTATCTTATTTCAATTTGCTTACCCAGTTGTATAATATTTAATTTCCTATGATTCTTGCCCATTTCTAATCATTTTGTATTCATTCAAGCAGAATTCTAGAAATAAATTGAAGAGCACTAGCATAGTGCTTCCTCCTCCAATGGTGTTTGTTTGAGGTCTGACCAGTATCTGTACCTGTTGTTTAGTTTCTTAGAGTCTTTAGATCAGTGCTCTGCGATGTAATAGGCACTATTTTTTTTTTAATAGGCATTAATTTCTATATTCTTTATTTAATGAATTTTTCTTCGACAATCTTTTGTTATGCAATTTATTAGGATCCTTTTTCTTAACCTTTTTATTTTAAACTTTATTTCACTTTTAAATTCATTTTAATGCTTTGACTTTTATAAGTAATATTGCACTGACCCTATCACTCACTGGTAACTAGGGAAGCCAACAGTGCTGTCAAACCTAGATACAACTTCAGAATCTTGACCTTTGCTATAGCAATTCCCGCTCTTTTGGTGTTTACTGGACCAAACTAGTGACCTTAGGGGTGGCCGGAATGTACTAACTGCCTAAATAGCTTTTATTTTGAACAGACGGTTGGTATAAAAAGTCTTCTCTATAACATAGAAAAACATTTCCTATGTGTCCCTATTTTTTCCTTGCTTAGTCAAGCCCTCTACCTGCCATCAAGTCCTCAGGAACTTTCTTATAATTTTATTTCAAAATTAGAATTTTCCTTAAGATTTCTTAACCACCTATCAGCCTTATTAAAAGTCCTACTGCTGATTGACGTGAAAACGTTCTATTCTCTAAACCTTTTAGTGTCTCTTTTACTGTCCGGTTTCATTATTTTTAAATTGCTCTGGAATTGAGAAAGTGGTGTCTATCAAGTATTAAGGCTCTTCTCACCTGGTCATTACTTTTGTTTGCTCTTAATTTTGTCAAATTTTGTTTTACTCTTACATATTTCTGAGGTAACAGCCATGAGCGGCCTCTGAGACAATGACGGAAAGGGACTAAGCAACCGCGGCACTCCAACTCCCATCTCCTCATCAGGTCTTCCTTTTCTCCCAATGATTGAGGTTTCAGTCTCTTTCCCCTCATGGCAGTGACAATCAGTAGCAGTGAATAGGCCTCCTTCCTTCTGTAAAGACGATCAGGCCCCTCTATTACCTTACCCCACTTCTCCAGGCCGGATCCCAGTGGTGACGGTCCTGTAATAAGTGATCAGGGCCTCAGCGACAGCAGCACCACAATGCTGCACCCAGTCTATCAGCCCCTCCTCAAAGTTAGCGCACCAGCTGCCTGGTCCTAGACAGCAGGAGATCCCATCCAACAGCAGAAATGAAGTGTGCTGTGACGGCACATCTTCAACTCAGGCCCCCCCCCCCCCCCCCCCTCCGAGATGACAGGTATGAAGTAGTGGTGGTTGAGCCCAATGTCCAGGCAACCTAACACCTAATTGACTGCAAAAATGACAGCAGGATGCTGCTCCTGTCCTTTAACAGATTATTATTATTATTTTTTTTATATACTTGATATATTTGATCTGAGATATCACATCAGTTTACATTCAGGTACTGTAAGCATTTCTCTATCCCCAAAGGGCTTACAATCTAAGTTTTTTTGTATCTAAGGCAATGGAGGGTAAAGCAACTTGCCTAAGGTCACAAGGAGCAACAGTGGGACTGGAACCCTGGTTTCCTGATTCATAGCCCACTGCTCTAACCACTAGGATATTCCTCCTCCCAGTCCAGGTAGCAGATTGTAGCAAGATGTAGCAAGATGACCTCACATGGAGGTGGGACTAACAGTGAAGGAACAGGCTGAGACTGGCAGAGTGGCTTCCAAGGTCAGAGAAGACCCACGATGATGGCTTATCCTTGGTCCCCAGGCAGAACAATCCTCCAGTCTGTTCCTTCACTGTTAGTCCCATCTCCATGTGAGGTCATCTTGGAGCACAAGCCCCTAAACTGGGTTGTGGACACCAGAGAACATCAACATCAGCTGCCCTCCTGTTTGCTAACATCTATTACCTGGACAGGGGTGCTATGGGACCAAGCTATCATCCTGGGGATTCTCTAGCCCTGGATTCTGCTCTTCCAGTCTCAGCCTGTTCCTCCACTATTAGTCCCACCCCCTGTGAAGTCATCCAGGGTGCCAGCTCTAAAACATGCCATGGATGCCAAGGAGCACCAGTATCAGCTTCCTGCCTCTTTGCTACATCTGCTACCTGGACTGTGTGCTGTGGGACCCAAGCTATCATCATGGGCCTTCTCTAGCCTTGGACCAACACTCTGCCAGTCTTGGCCTGTTCCTCCACTGTTAGTCCTGCCCCCTTTGAGGTCATCCAGGGGCGTTGTCTTTTAAACCAGGCCATGGATGCCAGAGAGCACCGACATCAGCTGCCAGCCTGTTTGCTAACATCTGTTACCTGAACTGTGCGCTGTGAGACTCAAGCCAGCATCGTGGGTCTTCTCTGGCCCTGGCCACCACTCTGCAGGTCTCAGCTTGTTCCTTCACTGTTAGTCCCACCCTCCTGTGAAATCATCCGGGGATGCTATCTCATAAACCAGGTTTTGGATGCTGGAGAGCATCAACATCAGATTTCTACTTTTTTGCTAACATCTGCTACCTGAACTGTGTGTTGTAGGACCCAAAGCTATCATCACGGGTCTTCACTGGTTTTGTATGCTGCTCTGCTGGTTTCAGCCAGTTCCTCCACTATTATTCATGCCCCCCTGTGAGGTAATTCAGGGGTGTTGGCCCTTTTAACTGGGCCGTGGATGCCGGAGGTGCCTGTGCTGGCAGGGCACATGCTTTTGGCATGTGCACAAAGGGGCACAAAGTTTAAAGCAGCATGCCCCTTTGTTCGCCCCTTCATTCACACCTTTGATTTTCAAGCGTTTCAAATTTTGTATTCATAATTATCATGGAGATTACAACTGTTATTGGTTATGGACAATATGGAGCCCTGTGACCCAAACCATACTGTTTGGACTCAAGGTCTGCATTAATTAATATCCACTTGCAATAGTTAAATTAACTGTTTCTACTGTATTTCACTACTCTTGATGAATGTTCACTATCCTTCTAATAAATCATTCATGTTATTCTAACTACCCCCTTTGAAGTTATGCTTTTTACCAGCAAAAAATTTAATTTCCATCTAATTTACTGTCCTCCTGGTCTCCTTGCTCATAACTATTCCCCTCTCATGGAATTTCTCTTTATTACCCTCTCCTCTCCCAAGAAGACAATTATCTTGGGTAATTTTAATTTACATGCAGACCAAGACCCTCCCTCTCATACTTGTGAACTATTTCTCACTCTACAGAAGCATGGGACTGGCAACAAATCATTACCACTATGACTCACAGAACAGGACATACATTAGACCTGCTCTTTCTTAACCCAGCTGAATTCTCTACCAGTCCAGGAAATATTGTTTCTATACCTGTTCCATGGTCTGTTCATTTCTTAATTAGTGCCATGATTGCCATTAATTTTATTTCTTCCACCTCTGATTCTTTTCCTGGAAACATGTTGACCGTTCATCAATTTAAAGAGTAGTTACTTCCGATGATTATCAATCTTCCTGATGACTCGGTTGAAACCATGGTTGATATTTGGAATTCAGCATTATTGAATGCCATAGAGGATTTAGCTCCTATGAAACAAATTACTGTCCATAGGAAACATCATGCTCCTTGGTATAGTCATACCCTATCTGCCTTGAAAAAAGCAATGCATAGAGCTGAAGCTCCATGGAGGAAACATAGAACCTCCAGCAACCAAAATTCTGCACCAGTTAGCCAACACAATATAGAGTTGCTGTCTATTCAGCAAACAAAGATTACTACTCTAAATGTATTAGAGTCTCCAGTAATAATCCTCAAATGTTTTTCCATTACAGTAAAATTCCTCACCAAGCATTGAGATTGCATGCCTAAATTTTCAATTACAAATTTGCACCTTGAACGCTGTAATGCTTTCACAAGGCATTTCAGTTCAAAAATCTCAAAAATCATTAATTCTTTTCCACTGTATACTTATACTTCCCAACAAGGACCTGGCAAAACACCTGACTCGATATGGGATACCTTTGAAGATGTCTCCTCCACTGAGACTCTCCAAATTATCTCCAAAATGAAGTCTTCTATGTGTCCTTTAAATCCCTTCTCTACTATTCTGATAAAATGGATCAGGGATGATATCTCCAAACCTATCATTCACATCATAAATTCTTCTTTATCATCTTGTTCTTTTCCATCCTTCCTAAAAACTGCTTAGGTCCTCACAGTATTAAAGAAACCATCTGTCAATATTACCAATTTCAATAATTTTCACCCTATATTATCTCTTCCATTTCTCTCTAAAAAAATTGAATCGGTTGTTCTTAAACAGTTAATTCATTATCTTAATGACACTCAATTTTGATCAATATCAATTTGGCTTTAGACCCCACCAAAGAATAGAAACATTACTCTTATCTAGGACTGATATAATTCATCATGGATTTGATTCAAGAACTTCTTACATTCCCATTTTCGTAGATCTCACTGCTGCTTTCGACACTATTAACCATGATATCCATCTCTCAAACCTCACTAATATTGGATTGGTTGGAACACTATATTCTTGGTTGAAATCATATGTTCACAGTCAACTTCAGATACATCTTCATGCAACAGCTTCATCTTGGTTTCCTATTAATAATGGTGTTCCTCAAGGCTAGCATTATCCATGGCATTATTTAATATCTACATTGCTCACATTTGTTCTCTTCTTTCCACCTTAGGCCTTTCTTACACTCTTTAGGCTGATGACTTTCAGTTTTTATTTCTGATTAAACACAATGGTCAATCCACTGCACAATTCATAACCTTCTGTCTATCATCCATCAATGCATGGTTATCTCATAATAAGCTCTATTTGAATCTGTCAAAAATTGAGATCATAGTACTAGGTAACTCTGTCCTTTCAGGCATGCCACATACCTTTTCATTCTGTAATACCACTATTCAAATCTCTCTCACACTACTTGGAACCACTGAGTTATTTTTGATTCAAAACTAGACATGAAATCACACATAAAGTCTATATTAGAAACATCCTATTATAAACCCAAAATTCTCAGAGCCATTAAATCTCTCCTTATACCATATGATTTCTGCACCATTCTCCAAGCTTTAATATTCACTTTAATAGATTACTGTAACTCCTTATATATTGGTCTTCCTGAGAACACATTGAGACCACTTCAATTTATTCAAAATTCTGCAGCCCAATTACTCACAACACTAAGCCCTGGGACCCCTTGACCCCAGTATTGTGTAGTTACCAGTCCAATGGAAAATTACATATTAAATACTTTCTATTATTCATAATCTGATACACAACATAACTAGTCCTTGGTTACTTGCAATTTTACGTTTTCACATACCCTCCAGAAATTTAAGGTCATAAAAGCAATCCCTGCTTGAAATTCCATCTCCATGACTTACCAGATTGGCAGTCACATGACATCTTTCTTTCTCAATTGCAGGCCCCACTGTTTGGAATTCTATTCCTCCAACCATTAAACTAATATCTAGTGCCATGGATTTCAATAAAGCCTTGAAAAGCTAACTATTCAGACAGGCTATTCAAGATGTTGCATTTTCATAATATCTGTCGTCTAGTAAGCTTTTAAATCTTGTTTTGCTCATCCAGTGTGATGATTTACTGTTCTGTGCAGCTCATAGAATTGAATTTGTTTTTATGTTTTATTAGTTTGTTTTTTCTTCTATTAATTTGTTTTTAATTTTATTATAAATGTTTTTACTGTAACCCACACTAAACATTGGAGTGTGTGGGGTAACAAGTTCTTTCAATAAATAAACAAGAATGAGATATCAAATAGCACTTGACATTGTAACTGAAATGACCAACACATTTAGTGGACACATACATACAAAGTTACAAATGGTGACATGACATAAATAGTAATATGATCTTATCCATTAGCAAAATCATGATTACTGCAAAGAACCTAGAAAACGAAAGTGGCAACCCAGTAGCTACAGTACAGCTCTAAGGTTAGAGTTGATGCCAGAAAATTTATGAGATGGCAAGAGAAGGCCAAGGCAGTCCATGTAGAAGGAATGCATTGAAAGAGGGAAATTCTAAAGATCCACTGCAGCAATATTCAAGTAGCAGGTAGGAGGACCAGGACTAGAAAGCATGGCATGGAGGCAGCAGCCCCATGAGATGAGACACCAAAATGGAGGCAGCAACATGGAGGCTGCAATAGGATGAGATGAGAAAAGACATCAGCAACAGGACCAGGAGATGAAAGATAAGAGACAGCACACAGCAGCATGACTGTGACTGGAGACCAAATCAAGGATGCAGGACTATAGGCAGAGCATAGAAGAGAGTAGGGATGTGAATCGTTTTCCATATCGTCTTAACGATAGAAATCGTGTGGCAGGGCAAGAAAATCGTCTTAGGCACGATTTTTTAGTTAAAAAATCGTTAAAATCGTTTTTTCCGATTAGTGCGCACTAACTCGAGTTAGTGCGCACTAACGGGAGTTAGTGCGCACTAACTGGGAGTTAGTGCGCACTAACTGAAAATGATACAATTTGACACTTTTCAGGTCAGTTAAGGTCAGTTTAGGAATGAATATGTATTCCTATTGGCTGCCCTCTTATTTATTCATGTTACCAAGTTTCCTACTGACAGTATATGGGGGATGGGAAATGGAAACAGTTGGTAGCTTGACAAAACAAGTAATGTGATCAGTCAATGTGACTAGAACTTGTGCCCTAACCCTGATACCAGGGGTATTGTGATCTTCCTGCACACAGTGCCCTATCCCTATTAATACCAGGAGTGTTGTGATCTTCCTGCACACAGTGCCCTATCCCTAATACCAGGGGTGTTGTGATCTTCCTGCACACAGTGCCCTATCCCTGATACTGGGGGGTGTTGTGATCTTCCTGCACACAGTGCCCTATTCCTGATACCGGAGGTGTTGTGATCTTCTTGCACACATCCCGGTATCAGGGATAGGGCACTGCATGCAGGAAGATCACAACACTCCTGGTATTAATAGGGATAGGGCACTGCATGCAGGAAGATCACAACACTCCTGGTATTAATAGGGATAGGGCACTGCATGCAGGAAGATCACAACACCCCTGGTATCAGGGATAGGGCACTGTGTGCAGGAAGATCACAATACCCCGGAGGAGTGAGGGTCAGGCAGCTCCCCCCTGTCTGTGAAGCCAGCCTCTCACTAGTAATGCAGGGAGGGAGCTGTCTCAGACTTCACCATCCTCCCCCCCCCCCCTTACCCACACACCATTCACTAGCTGGGACATGGGGGAAGTCAGGAGTGAGGGTCAGGCAGCTCCCCCCTGTCTGTGAAGCCAGCCTCTCACTAGTAATGCAGGGAGGGAGCTGTCTCAGACTTCACCATCCACACCCCCCCCCCCTCCCCCACACACCATTCCCTAGCTGGGACATGGGGGAAGTCAGGAGTGAGGGACAGGCAGCTCCCCCCTGTCTGTGAAGCCAGCCTCTCACTAGTAATGCAGGGAGGGAGCTGTCTCAGACTTCACCATCCTCCCCCCCCCCTCACCCACACACCATTCACTAGCTGGGACATGGGTGAAGTCAGGAGTGAGGGTCAGGCAGCTCCCCCCTGTCTGTGAAGCCAGCCTCTCACTAGTAATGCAGGGAGGGAGCTGTCTCAGACTTCACCATCCTCCCCCCCCCCCCTCACCCACACACCATTCACTAGCTGGGACATGGGGGAAGTCAGGAGTGAGGGTCAGGCAGCCCCCCCCTGTCTGCGAAGCCAGCCTCTCACTAGTAATGCAGGGAGGGAGCTGTCTCAGACTTCACCATCCTCCCCCCCCCCCTCACCCACACACCATTCACTAGCTGGGACATGGGGGAAGTCAGGAGTGAGGGTCAGGCAGCTCCCCCCTGTCTGTGAAGCCAGCCTCTCACTAGTAATGCAGGGAGGGAGCTGTCTCAGACTTCACCATCCTCCCCCCCCCCCCTCACCCACACACCATTCACTAGCTGGGACATGGGGGAAGTCAGGAGTGAGGGTCAGGCAGCTCCCCCCTGTCTGTGAAGCCAGCCTCTCACTAGTAATGCAGGGAGGGAGCTGTCTCAGACTTCACCATCCCCCCCCCCCCCTCACCCACACACCATTCACTAGCTGGGACATGGGGGAAGTCAGGAGTGAGGGTCAGGCAGATCCCCCCTGTCTGTGAAGCCAGCCTCTCACTAGTAATGCAGGGAGGGAGCTGTCTCAGACTTCACCATCCTCCCCCCCCCCCCTCACCCACACACCATTTACTAGCTGGGACATGGGGGAAGTCAGGAGTGAGGGTCAGGCAGCTCCCCCCTGTCTGTGAAGCCAACCTCTCACTAGTAATGCAGGGAGGGAGCTGTCTCAGACTTCACCATCCTCCCCCCCCCCCCCTCACCCCCACACCATTCACTAGCTGGGACATGGGGGAAGTCAGGAGTGAGGGTCAGGCAGCTCCCCCCTGTCTGTGAAGCCAGCCTCTCACTAGTAATGCAGGGAGGGAGCTGTCTCAGACTTCACCATCCTCCCTCCCCCCCCCCCCCTCACCCACACACCATTCACTAGCTGGGACATGGGGGAAGTCAGGAGTGAGGGTCAGGCAGCTCCCCCCTGTCTGTGAAGCCAGCCTCTCACTACTAATGCAGGGAGGGAGCTGTCTCAGACTTCACCATCCCCCCCCCCCCCCCCTCACCCACACACCATTCACTAGCTGGGACATGGGGGAAGTCAGGAGTGAGGGTCAGGCAGCTCCCCCCTGTCTGTGAAGCCAGCCTCTCACTAGTAATGCAGGGAGGGAGCTGTCTCAGACTTCACCATCCTCCCCCCCCCCCTCACCCACACACCATTCACTAGCTGGGACATGGGGGAAGTCAGGAGTGAGGGTCAGGCAGCTCCCCCCTGTCTGTGAAGCCAGCCTCTCACTAGTAATGCAGGGAGGGAGCTGTCTCAGACTGGTATCAGGGTTAGGGCACTGTGTGCAGGAAGATCACAACACCCCTGGTATTAGGGATAGGGCACTGTAAGAGATGACTGTAGTAGATTGAATAAAGATCTGATGTTTCTGCTCTCCTCACACCAAACAAAAACAACACACAAGCAGAGAAGCCCTTCTTACAAAGCTGAGCTAGTGAGTTAAGTAGGAGGAAAAGTAAACATACTGGTGCCAGTGTGGCTACTTAAAAAATACACTTACCAACAATCAATTACATATATTTGAACTGTGTACAGTTCCAGCCAGGACCACCTTTCTAAAATGCACAGTGATTGGCAAATCAACATGCACTAGCATTTCAGGTGCCTGCTAACAAAAATAATAAACAAACAAGTTCTAGTCACGTGAGTGCTGATCATTACATTACTTTTTTTTGTCAAGCTTCCAACTGTTTCCATTTCACATCCCCCAACCATATTGGTAACATCAATAGATAAGAGCACAGCCAGCCAATAGGAATACATACATACATATTCATTCCTAAGTGACCTTTACTGACCTGGGAAGTGTGAACACTTTGTTTCATTTTCTGTTGGTGTTCGTTAGTTTCCAGTTCCATTTCCCATCCCCCCAACCATCACCTCAGTGGTAACCTTGGTAACATCAATAGATAAGAGGGCAGCCAGCCAATAGGAACACATATTCATTCCTAACTGACCTTCAGTGACCTGGAAAGTGTTTATTTGTATCATTTTCAGTTAGTGCGCACTAAATCGAGTTAGTGCGCACTAACGGGGAGTTAGTGCGCACTAACTCGAGTTAGTGCGCACTAACACGATTTAACGATTTTTAACGATAAATCGTTAGAATTTCTATTGTATCGTGTTCTATAACGATTTAAGACGATATAAACATTATCGGACGATAATTTTAATCGTTGAAAAACGATTCACATCCCTAGAAGAGAGCTTAACAAACAAGAAGCAAGACAACAGAGATTAGACTGTAGACTATCCCCATCAGCAAGCTGGCACTGGAACTCTGTAGTGAGGATGGGCCCAGCAGTCTTTTTCCATTTAGCTGGCTCAGTAACTCTGTAGTCAGAACCAGCCAGAATTGTTTAGACAAGTCTTCTTTTATTGCTTTAATTTTGCTTAACCTGTAGGGGCCTCATGGACCTTTTCCTCTGAGAGGTGACATTTTTTGAAGGACCTACCCCTGGGCCATCCTGCTAGGCGGGAACTGCTATGTGGCGTGGACTCCTGGGATGATTGGGATGGCATAGGTGGAGGTTCTGGAAATATGCCTAGGATTTATGTGAGTGTTGCCAGGTTGTTTATGGAAGTCAAGACAGTGGTTAGGCCCTGCGCTGGGTTGCTGTCTACACCTGCAAGGCCTGAGTATGGCAGATCTGTACCTTCTTCAACCACATCAGCTATGCCCAAATGTGGTGGTGGTGGAGCCCATGCCTCCTTTCAATGCAGTTGAGCATGTTTTGTATTGCTTGCTTCAGTGCTGCAAGTGCTGCTGGTGGTGTAGTTCCTGAGGCTTGAGATGCTGGCTGTCGCTCCAAAGCTGGCATGCCTGGGCTGGTAGGCTGATATGTCTGGGTATCCACTGCATCCTGCTAGCGATGTGGCATGCTGGAGGCAGGTGGAGACTGGCCAGCTTGCTCCCAGAACAGGGATGCCCCCTACATGAAGCACAAGAGTATAAGGCTTGTCTCGAGAGGAGTGGTGATGCAAGGGGGGCTAGTATTTGGGCTATTTGGGTGGCAGCTATGTTGCTCTTCCTCTTCTTCTTTGTTCCACTGCATCTGTGCATCAAGTTGCCAAGTTGCAGCGAAAGGTGGGGCTGTGCTACTGGTCTCTGGAGCTTCACAGCTGGGAGAGGCAGTTTCCTGGGTGAGAGCTGAGGAAACAAAGAAGAAGACGTAAGTATGACGCTAAGAGTACATATGTATGTTTGTTTAAGATATGCACTTTGCATCAATCAATGTGAATATCTTATGCCAGAATATGTGGACATTTGTAGCAGACATGTCATTACAGTGAGGTAAATTTACTGGCCCTGGCTCTTTTGGTGTCCAGGTGCTTGTCCATTCTCTAAAAACATCTAGTCCCAGTTGTTCAATAGGTGCAGCTCCAGGTGGTCAAGAATATGTGGCAAAGGGCTCCCCCCCCTGTCTGGTACGAAGCTTATTGCAGCTTGCCACCTTGGCCTTCAGCTGGGTCTTAATGTCCATGGTAGCAGTGGGGCACCTGCTCCCCGGTCCTCTTTATCCCACTGTGCAGGATATGACCTGAGCGATGGTGTGCCATTTCTGGCCTTTGGCTGCCCTGGACGTCTTTGCCACATGGTCCCAAATAGCATGCTGCAGTTTTTGAGGACCCCTGGTGATGAGCATCTCATTGTCTTCAATGGTGAACTTGTACTCATGAAGCATGAGGCTGATCTGCTGCCATCTGCCTGCCAGATTAATGACTGCTGGAGAAGTGTTTCTTTCCTCGCTCTCACTCCCGCCTCCCTGCTCTCCTCCATTCTTCCCCTGGCAACTCTCCTCCTTCTGCCCTGTCTACCCTACCCTGCCTATCCTCTTCCCCCTCCTTCCATCTCTTCCCTCCTCTTCCCTCCCTCTCTATCTCCCAGCAGTCCACTCCTTCCTACTCCTAGCAGTCCTAGTAGCTGTCCCTGTCCTACTCCTACTTCCCTCCCTACCACTCTTGCCCTCCTCCTACCTCCCCTCCTCTCTTCACACCTCTCCTCTCTCCCATGCCTTCCATGCCCTATCTTTCCATCACTCACCACCATGCCTACACCACCACCAATCCCTGCCATCACTCCTCACCACTAACCACCACTCCTCCCCCCACAAAAACAAGCAGTCCACTTGACAAACACACAAAAACTTCCACACACAGATAAGACAAGAGACAAAGATAAAGTAAACAAATAAGAACACTAAACCACAGGACACACTCACTTAGAAATTGTAGAGAATCTCCACTAAACTCCAAAACAAATAAGAATTACCTCTCTCTCTGTTTCCCATTGCCTGACACACCCTCAAAGAGGCAGCTACAGGAAACCAATATGTATAAACAAGGAAAATAACTTACAACACGTAAAATGACATGCAACGTGCTAATGCGTCACAAAACACGATGCTGCGTCACACAGCATGATAAATTATTGCGAGTTGCGCCCATACCTCCATGATGTGGTTGATCAGAAATTTGCCTAACCACGCCCATTTTTTTTATCACAGATGGGAATGCACCACGTTTCTGCTTTTTTTTTTTAATTTAGCATTTTCATTAATCTAGGCCAAAGTTTGCAAAATCCCTGTCAACATTCCTGCTTCAGTATATAGTTAACATTAAATGCCTTTGAAACTCAAAAGAAAGTGCCTTCATGCTCATATGAAAGAAAGTTAAATGAAAACAATAGTGTTGTTACTTTAAGCACAGCTTTTCAGTATAGAAATCTTTCCTGTCCTTGAACTGTCAAACAGCTTTTATCTAAATAGTTTATGTTTTTATTATAGAGCAGTATATGATTTATGAATGTTTAGCTTCCATTTAATTCCCTTTTCCACAATTTCAAACTCTGTAGTACAAAATGACAGGTAATGTAATTGATTAATTAACACAAAGCATGATTGAAGCCTATTATCTTGTAATTCCAACAGAAAATAATTCCCAATAGCTCCTAATTTTATTAGTTTACATTTTGTTCCTTTTCACTCAATTTAAAAATAACCAGTTACTTGCATGAAATCTTATATATTTAAACAAGAGTTTGGCTAAGCAGTGTAGAGTTTGGTTTGTGGGATCAGTATTTCTGAGGTTGTTTGGGTGAATATGATTTTTTTGGGAGATTAATATAGATGTTTAATTGATTAAGTGTTGATATATAGGAGTTGGGGATGGAATTTATCTCTATTTTTTTAATTCTTTATATATTTTCAATTTTCAAACAAAAAAATGTTTGCATCAAGAAGAAAACAGTTAGATAAATTAGGAAACCATATCCAAATAAAATATATAAGAAAGAAAATATGCAATACATATCCATTCCATATAGGAAAATACAAAGGAGGGAAGATAAGAAAAACAAGGGGAGAAACAAGTAAAATATAATAAGGAAAAGGCATTAACATAGTCTTACTCAAACAACTCTAAAACAAACATTTTTTAACCTCTATTCACTTAGGGGTAAAATTTAAAAGCCCTGCGTGCGTTAATCCAGCCGGATTTACACGTGCAGGGGAATTAGGCGCTGGTGCGCCTATGTTGCATAGGCTGCTGGCGCGCGCAAAGCCCCAGATGCGCGTAAGTCCTGGGGCTTTGCTTGGGGGGCATGTCGGGGCGTGTTGGGGGCGGCGCGGCATTCAGGGGTGTTCCGGGGGGCGGGGCCATGGGCATTGTGCCAGCCCGGGGGCATTACGGGGGCGTGGCCAAGGCCTCTGAAGCAGCCCCCTGGCTGAGGAATGGTGCACCGGCAGCTAGCCGGTGCGCGTAACTTTTTCAACAAAGGTAGGGGGGGGATTTAGTTAGGGATGGGGGGGTGGGTTAGATAGGGGAAGGGAGGGGAAGCTGGGGCGGGCCGGAAAAAAGTTCCTTCAAGGCCGCTCTGATTTCGAAGCGGCCTTGAAGGGAATGGGGAAAGCCATCGGGGCTCCCCTCGGGCTCGGCGCGTGCAAGGTGCACATGTGTGCACCCCCCTTGTGTGTGCCGACCCTGGATTTTATAACATGCGCGCAGCAGCGCGCATGTTATAAAATCGGGCATAGATTTGTTCGCGCCAGGTTGCGTGAACAAATCTACTTCCGCGCGTATGTTTTAAGATCTGCCCCTTAAACTGCAGGGGAAGAGGTAGTTGACATACGAGTTTCTATAAAAAGAAGTATTTGCTCCAGTTGAAAAAAAATAAAGCATTCAACACCCCTCTTAACAATATATTTACAGGGTAACGTATAGAAAAAGAATAACCTAAGGAAATAATAATTTGTCTAAAGGAAAGGAACTCTCTTCTCCTCACTTGTGTAACCTGGGCTAAATCAGGATATATCCTTACTACTTGATCATAGAAAGATACTGAAAATTTCCTGAAAAAACTTTGAATGACATTATTTAAATCTAAAACTGAGATAAATGACACGAACAAACTATTTCTATCCCATACTTCCAAATGGGAATTGTCTAAAAAACTGGACAAATTTTCAGGAATTTGAACACCAGCGGCTAATCCTGAAGGGGATCTTCTACTAAGAAAACAACAAGAATTTACTGAGGTAATATTATCTTCAGAGAAACCTAGATCTTCTATCAGGAACCGCTTCAAAGTTGTATAAGGAATTTCACCAGCTATTTTGGGAAAATTCATAATTCACAAATTTAAATGTCTGACATTATTTTCCAGGACTACCAAGTTGTCTAGAACAAGCCATCTGCTCTTTCATTTAGTGCTTGGATAGACTGAATTTTATTTTCAGCCTCCAAAATCCTGCTTGATGAAGTGCTGGCTTGTTCTTGGACCTCCAGAATTTTCTGATGTAAGTTATAAGAGAGAGAGTCCATTTTGCTTTCAAGATGTTTTAAAGAAGTCCTGAAGCTTGCTAGAAGTCCCATATTGCCTCTAAGGTGTAACCTCCTCTGGATGAGTTGAAATAGCCAGGGAATCACCAATCACACTGGCAGAAATCTCCACACGCTGGTCTTACCTTTGGGCTTGTTTGATTCCCTCATCTATAATGCCTCCCAATCATAAGGGCAAATTAAAGGTTTTTCCCTCAAAACTTCATACTTTGCAAAGCAGCTGATGATTTCCATCTTCCTTGCTCCAGGAGCTGAAAAATCCAGGGGGATTAAACCTGTTGTGGATCACGATGAAGGAGTGTTGTTTTCTCCAAGGGATCAGGTCTCTCTCAGTCCCCCCAATCCTAGAATGCCATCGGCTTGGAGGAACTCTGCTCCAAGCACGTTGTTGGTGTTACTGACCAATGATGTCAGCAAGGAGTACAGAGGGAGGAAGCTGTTTTTTCACCTATACAGTCTGGTAAGGAAGGAAGAATGCTGGCAGATGGTATTGTGGCTGGTGGAGGTCCCCCAATGTCTTCCCCTTACGATGGCACCCCTACAGCACACAGTGAGCTTACCATCTCTCCCATTAAACCCGAGGTAGTAACATTTGATACCTTATGGGAGCTAACTGCTGGGCTCTCACAGGCTCTAAAAAGCGGTAATACAAAAAAATTGATCTGCTTACTAATTCTTTGGACTCTAAGCCAGATTTTCAAAGGCCTGAGCATGTAAAAAACGGGTTTTATGTGCATGGCTGGGCCGTGTGTGTACTGTGTGCATTTTAAAACAGGCCCGGCCACACGTGTAAACCCCAGTACACACACTAGTGCCGGGCCCTGAAAAAGTGGTGGGCTTGGGGCGGGGTCTGGGAGGGGAGGGACAGGATGTAGACCAGCCAGGACAGTGGTCATTAGCTACTGTCCAGGGAAAGCATACACCAGCAGCTGGCTGGGGCATGGAAACTACTTCTGCTCCAGAGGAGCAGTAAGTAGTGAAATTAAAAACTTGGGGGTAGGCAGGTAGGGTTTAGGTGTCAGGGTGGAGAGGGGAAATGGAAGGAAGGTTTGGCAAGGCCTAGGGAAGTTCCCTCCCAGTCCGCTCCTTAATTGGAACAGACTGGGAGGGAACTGGGGGAGGCCTGATTACCAAATATATATTTTTTTTATTTTCTATTTTCAAAATTTTCACAATCAATCATGAACTATTCTTAATGAGAATTTGGTACATATTCTGAGACACCAGTTTACATATCATATCCAGAAATAAGGAAAATAGGTAAATTTCCCTCCAAATATAGGTTTAAAGTTTAAGGTTTATTTGTGCTTATATACCGTTGTCTCGGCATAGCCTTCACAGCGGTTAACATAGCAATAAAATACAATAAAAGAAAATTACAAACAATAATAATAATAGAAGATAAAATTTAACAAGTAAGAATAAAAGATTCTTAATAAATAATGTCTGAAGCCATAAATATTAAACCAATAAATACTAAAAACATAAAACATGCTTTAAGTATTGAGGTAAATAAAAGTCAGAGCTACCTGTGATTGTACAGTTACATTGATGCCTATTTCTTATCTTCATTATATGCCGCATAGAATAGCCAAGTTTTAAGTTCTGCTTTAAACTTATTTTTTTCTTGCTGCATTCTTAGTTGTATTGGTAATGAATTCCACAGCTTTGATCCCGCGATAGACAGTGCCCTTTCTCGAATCTGGCTAAGGTGTGCTGTTTTAATGGAAGGAATAGACAATAGACCTTTGTTAGCGGATCTGAGGTCTCTTTGTGGTACATGTAGTCGCAATGCGGCGTTAAGCCATTCTGTTCTCTCTCCATAGATAATGGTATGTATTAGGCATGCCGCCTTATATTGTATTCTGAAATGCACAGGTAACCAATGTAAAGACATCAAAGTTGGTGTAATATGCTCAAACTTCCTTTTTCCTGTTAGGATCCGAGCTGCTGCATTCTGAAAAACCTGTAAAGGCCTAATCGTAGACTGAGGCAAACCAAGCATTAATGCATTACAGTAATCAAGATTGGCAAAAAGCAAAGCTTGAAATACTGATCTAAAATCAGAGAATTCCAACAGGGGTTTCAATCTTCTCAGCGTTAAAAGTTTAAAATAACCGTCTCTTAATTAAATATAGGAATTATGGAGGCAAGAACAAATTGAACGAAAATTAACAACATTTCAATATATATTTACATAAAGATAGGTGAGCAACCATTATTTACTTAGCCGATCACTCAACAGGAGTTTCTTGGGGGTGTCCCAACAAAAAATCCTTCAGTTGTTTGGGGTCAAAAAAGACATAATTATTCCCTTGGAATCTTTAGCAGCATTTATTTGGAAATTTTAGGACGTATCGAGCACCCATATTGATTACCCTTTGTTTCATAATAAGGAATTCCTTCCTATGTTGCTGCGTTACTTTGATTATGTCAGGGTAGATCCACAATTTTGCTCCATAAAATAGAGCTGATCTATTCCTCAAGAACATTTTCAAGACATAATTGCAATCTGAAAAGAACGCAAATGATATTAACATTGCTTTTCTTTCCTTCACCTCTGTTTCTATAGACAGTTCCAAAATCTCAGAAATATCCATAGATGGTATATTTTCTCCTGCAGCCTCGGGAACACCTTGAGGCAAGTAGTATGCTCTGGTGCAAACAGGCAATGCCGTCTGTGGTATCTTTAATACTTCCTTCATATATATTTTAAATAATTCTGCCGGTGAGATTAATCTGAACACAGGAAAGTTTATCACTCTTAAGTTCAACATTCTTAAATTGTTCTCCACTTTTTCCATTTTTCTTTCTGTTGCTGTTTCTGATTTCACAAAATCTTGTTGCAGAGACTCCATTTTCTTTAACCTTTCCTCGTGATCTTGAATTTTCAAATTAAAAGTCCCAATCAGAATATTATTCTCTTGTGTTTGCTGTTTTACTTCAATTATCGACTGAGCAATTGATTTTAAAGCAGTATCAATAGCTTTAAGTGCATACCAAACTTTCCCAAGTGTGATATCCTCTGGTTGCCCAATGTTAACTTTCACTGCAATGGATTCTGTGTGAGACTCACCCATCTCCTGTTGTATTGCCCTTTGCTGCATATTCTTTGCGATGGTATCGGCAATATGGGTCTGTTCTTCTCCTCTGTGACCCATCTCCAGCACCACAAAGGATTCCTCTCCTCATGGGATGCACATTCCAACTCCTCTCATCCCAGGGCTCACCCATACAGATTCCATAGGCTCCTGTTGTAAATCGCCTAGGGCCGTCTCAGGCGGGGATTCTACAATGTGCACTGGGTGCGTGGGCCTGGTTGGCTCAAGATAAAATCCAGGGTCATGGAGGAGCCTGCTCGTTCAACCTGCTCCCCTCCAGCGACCTGCCCAACTGGTGTCCCAATTGCTCCAGCCAGGAAGCCCTCAATACGCAGCTGGTAAGTGTCCAATATCGGAGAACTTGTTGATGCTCCCCGGATTTTCCCCTTGTGTTTTGTATGGGGCATTTTCTATATATAAATTGTGAAAAGGAAAAACGCCCCAGAGCTCGCTTCCTGTGTGTCCTATCTGGCGGCCATCTTGCCTCCGGCCATATTTACCAAATATTTGCTGCCCCCCCCGCGCACGCTGCCCACACATGTACCTGCTGATTTTAAAGACCAGCATGCATGTGCATGCAGACATTGGATTTTATAACATGCCATGTTATAAAATTGGCGCGTCCATGTTCACGCTCCAGGAACCACACTCACATGGATGGCCACGGACTCCTTTTAAAATTGACCCCCTAAGGTTAAGGACCATGAAGAATCTTTCAAAAATGTACAATTTTCAGTCAGAAAATTGGAAGGAGACATACAGAAAATGGAAAAGTTCAGAGAGGCAACTATCAAAGACAGAACTGCATTATCCAGAAGGGTTGAGCTTTCAGAAAATTGGAATCGTCACCTTAATCTTAGACTTGTCATTTTTCCTAGAATTATGAGGGAACATCCTATGTTTACTTTCAAAAGATATCTGCATGAAGTTCTTCTTTTACTTGAAGCTGAGTTTCCTTCTATTAATAAGGTTTGCCAGGTTCTTCGGGTGAAAAGCATCTCCTTTTGGATTCTAATGAAGTACCCCTGGATATGCAAAATGTACCCAATTTTCTTGAACAATCTGGACCAGACATTATTGATCACCCTACCCTACTTGTTTCCTTGAAATCTGAGCAAGATATTGGCCAATTAATGTCTCACTATTTCCGACATTAAAATTCCTCTTTTCATGGGTCTACTGTAAGAATGTTCCCTGATATTTCTAAGATAACTCAGGAAATGAGGAAAGGGTTTCTTTCAATGAGATAGAAACCAATGTCCTTTGCTGCAATGTTTATTTTAAGATATCCCTGTAAATGTATTATCAAAAAAGAAAATTAATGTTTATTCCAGAACAACTAAGAGCTTTTTTAGCTTCTGGAGCCCAGTTATAGTGACTACTATTGGTTCATTGTGTCTAGTAGTTAATTAGATAGCAGTTCCATACAGGTTAAGCCTTTTCATTAATATGTTTCCTCTTTGATTCTCTCCTCAAAGTGTATGCCTCCCTCTTAGTTGTATTATTAACCATGTATTGTTCCAACATATTGAAGTAATTTGTTTCTATTTTCTTTCTTTTTTTGAATATTTCAGTTGGCTCATACAGTATTTCTTTTTTCTGAATAATGTGATATTTGTGCACATTGGAAAATTTAATAAATAAATAAATGATTGAATTGTTGTGTCCCCCACCCACCCAAAATCCCTCTCCTTTGAAAGAAAAATACTCCAAGGTTTTTAACCTCACTGCCATCTCCACCATTCCAATAAAGAACACCTAATACCTAGAGTTTAGTGGCCTCCCACCCCCTTGACCCCTCCTTCCATGAAAAAAAATCACAGGTGATCTAGGATGGACCCACCTCCAGAGCCCACCATACCTTAACTTGAAGTCCCTGGTGCTCCAGTGCTGTCCCAGGATGCTGCTTAGGCTCTGAGATGGTCAACACCATATTTCAAAAAGGTGTTGACTGGTCTTTGCCTCTATCACATGATAAGGGCAAAGGCTGGTCAACGCCATTTTAGAAAAGGACATTTTCTTTTTTCCCATGCACTACTTTGACAAACAGTGACGGTCTCCAAAGACCCCATGTGGCTATTTTGTACTTTAAAGGGGTGTCATTTTGGGCCACTGCAGCCCTTTAACGATGATGGTGGCCCCATGTAAAGGGGTCTGCTATTGCACATTTTTAATAGGTTTCCCATGATATTTTATCTCAGTTTTTCCATGAGTAAATATATCACAGGGGACCCACCGTGATATTTTCTCCTGTGTGTATGTGTGTGTGTGGGAGGGGTGGGGGGGGGGTGTTTGAAATATTGTGAGAATGCTCCCCCACAATATTTTTCCCTTCCTATGATAAAATATTACAGCTTAGTAAACAGACCCATAATTATGTTCTCCATAGCAGTGAATTCAAACAGACAGACAGACACCATACAATGCCTAAAAGTAATCAGGAACAAGATATGCCACATCCCTGAGAATCTACTAAATTCCTTAGATTACCCCAAATAATTGAGAAGCTGCTACCTAGAACAGAGCAGGTAAAGATATGGAATGAAAATCTAGCAAAAGCTCTGGATAAAATTGCACTTGAAAAAAAAATCTGTCATCCCCACAGATGCTTCTTTTGGTACTCCCAAGAGCTCTAAAGCATATAATTTACCTTGAAGAGGAGAGACTTCAGTGTAAACTGCATATGACAACCTACCTCAGTGCTACAATATAGGCCAATGAAGGATACTTGTCTCAATGTATTGAACAAGCACCAAATCCAACCAAGAAACTATTTGAAAAATTTAATGACCTTCTATAAGCACCACTTGAACAGAACATCAATCTAAATTAACACCAAACAACTTAGCCTCAAACTTCAAGAACAAAATCAAGTAACTCCGTTGGAACATAAGAACATAAGAACATAAGGACATGCCATACTGGGTCGGACAAAGGGTCCATCAAGCCCAGCATCCTGTTTCCAACAGTGGCCAATCCAGGCCATAAGAACCTGGCAAGTACCCAAAAACTAAGTCTATTCCATTTTACCATTGCTAGTAATAGCGGTGGTTATTATCTAAGTCAACTTAATTAATAGCAGGTAATGGACTTCTCCTCCATGAACTTATCCAATCCTTGTTTAAACACAGCTATACTAACTGCACTAACCACATCTTCTGGCAACAAATTCCAGAGTTTAATTGTGCTTTGAGTGAAAAAGAACTTTCTTAGATTAGTTTTAAATGTGCCACATGCTAACTTCATGGAGTGCCCCCTAGTCTTTCTATTATCTGAAAGAGTAAATAACGATTCACATCTACCCATTCTAGACCTCTCATGATTTTAAACACCTCTATCATATCCCCCCTCAGCTGTCTCTTCTCCAAGCTGAAAAGTCCTAACCTCTTTAGTCGTTCCTCATAGGGGAGTTGTTCCATTCCCTTTATCATTTTGGTCGCCCTTCTCTGTACCTTCTCCATCACAATTATATCTTTTTTGAGATGCGGCGACCAGAATTGTACACAGTATTCAATGTGCGGTCTCACCATGGAGCAATACAGAGGCATTATGACATTTTCCGTTTTATTCACCATTCCCTTTCTAATAATTCCCAACATTCTGTTTGCTTTTTTGACTGCCGCAGCACACTGAACCGATGATTTCAATGTGTTATCCGCTATGACACCTAGATCTCTTTCTTGGGTAGTAGCACCTAATATGGAACCTAACATTGTATAACTATAGCATGGGTTATTTTTCCCTATATGCATCACTTGCACTTGTCCACATTAAATTTCATCTGCCATTTTGATGCCCAATTTTCCAGCCTCACAAGGTCTTCCTGCAATTTATCACAATCTGCTTATGATTTAACTACTCTGAACAATTTTGTATCATCTGCAAATTTTATTACCTCACTTGTCGTATTTCTTTCCAGATCATTTATAAATATATTGAAAAGTAAGGGTCCCAATACAGATCCCTGAGACACTCCACTGCCCACACTCTTCCACTGAGAAAATTGTCCATTTAATCCTACTCTCTCTTTCCTGTCTTTTAGCCAGTTTGTAATCTACGAAAGGACATCGCCACCTATCCCATGACTTTTTTATTTTTCCTAGAAGCCTCTCATTAGGAACTTTGTCAAATGCCTTCTGAAAATCCAAGTACACTACATCTGCAGGTTCACCTTTATCCACATGTTTATTAACTCCTTCAAAAAAGTGAAGCAGATTTGTGAGGCAAGACTTGCTTTGGGTAAAGCCATGCTGATTTTGTTCCATTAAACCATGTCTTTCTATATGTTCTGTGATTTTGATGTTTAGAATACTTTCCACTATTTTTCCTGGCATTGAAGTCAGGCTAACCGGTCTATAGTTTCCCGAATCACCCCTGGAGCCCTTTTTAAATATGGGGGTTACATTAGCTATCCTCCAGTCTTCAGGTACAATGGATGATTTTAATGACTGGTTACAAATTTTTTTCTAATAGGTCTGAAATTTCACTTTTTAGTTCCTTCAGAACTCTGGCATGTATACCATCCGGTCCAGGTGATTTACTACTCTTAAGTTTGTCAATCAGGTCTACCACATCTTCTAGGTTCACCGTGTATTGGTTCAGTCCATCTGAATCATTACCCATGAAAACCTTCTCCAGTACGGGTACCTCCCCAACATCCTCTTCAGTAAACACTGAAGAAAAGAAATCATTTAATCTTTCCATGATGGCCTTATCTTCTCTAAATGCCCCTTTAACCCCTTAATCATCTAACGGTCCAACTGACTGCCTCACAGGCTTTCTGCTTCGGATACATTTAAAAAAGTTTTTACTGTGAGTTTTTGCCTCTACAGCCAACTTCTTTTCAAATTTTCTCTTAGCCTGTCTTATCAATGTCTTACATTTAATTTGCCAATGTTTATGCATTATCCTATTTTCTTCTGTTGGATCCTTCTTCCAATTTTTGAATGAAGATCTTTTGGCTAAAATAGCTTCTTTCACCTCCCCTTTTAACCATGCCGGTAATCGTTTTGCCTTCTTTCCACCTTTCTTAATGTGTGGAATACATATGGATTGTGCTTCTAGGATGGTATTTGTTAACAATGACCATGCCTCTTGCACACTTTTTACTTTTGCAGCTGCTCCTTTCAGTTTTTTTCTAACTATTTTTCTCATTTTATTAAAGTTTCCCTTTTGAAAGTTTAGCATGAGAGCCGTGGATTTGCTTACTGTCCCCCTTCCAGTCATTAAATAAAATTTGATCATATTATGATCACTATTGCCAAGCTGCTCCACCACCGTTACCTCTCTCAACAAATCCTGTTCTCCACTGAGAATTAGATCTAAAATTGCTCCCTCTCTCGTCGGTTCCTGAACCAATTGCTCCATAAAGCTATTATTTATTCCATCCAGGAACTTTATCTCTCTAGAGTGTCCTGATGATACATTTACCCAGTCAATATTAGAACTGTCAGAGCCAATGAACATTTAGTTTCCCACTGTACAGAGATGGGACATACTTTTGATGATTTACGATTCTGTGCCATTGAACACATTCCTGTACATTGGCGGGGAGGCAATCGGGAACGTATGTTGCTGCAATCTGAACAGCGGTGGATTTATCGTTTACAAACTGTTCACCCATCAGGATTAAACACTGAGCTGGACTTACATGTTTTTTTAGGTTGAATTCTAGGTTGTTTTTCAAATCATGATTGATAGATTGCTTAACACCGATTCATGATTGATGGCTGACGTCACTCAAATTACGATCATCTGACAGATGTTTCAAAATCATGATTGATGGTTGACATCATTTAAAGGAACGCTAGCCTCGGTTCGGGTTCCTCCATTTCCTTCCCTCTAAGATGGTTGAGACGTCTGGTCCCGTCTGAAATGGTAGCTGTGGTGTCATGAGATAAGTATTGATTTCACCTCTTATTTTATTTGACGTGCGATTCTTCTTTACTTATTCTCTTTTTAGAAATGTGGCTCTACAACTGAAGTGTTTCTATATGCCCCTGAGGAAGCTTACCCAGCGAAACACCGGCCCGTGTAGGGCTTTTCTTACTAATGCTATTTGAAAGAGTCATTTGTTTATCAAGAATGGAGGACATTTTTAAATAATTGAAAAAAGAAAAAAGTTTGTTGCATTAAAATTATGATGAAGGTGAATGATAGATAAGACCGGTTAGTGTCTGCTTGAGAGTGACACATAACGTCAAGGCTTGCTGACACCTTCTTAGGCCAATTTTTGAAATTGTTTTTGGGTTCCACATTTCCTGTGATAGATTATATGTTGTGGTTAACCGCTGACTCCCTTGTGTGAGTAGTGTATCACTGACCTCGAGTCATGGAGACCGAACCGGTTGTTCCTCTAAAGACATTGAGCTTCTCTGAAGCCGAGCTACAGGCGTTGCTACAGCAGCCATCTTCCTTTACTACAGCCGCCAGTTCAGCCTCACCTGATTTGCAATGGTTCACCTTGCAAAAATTACTACGCCGCTCTATTCGGACTACTGCACATGCTGAGACTTTATTAGAATATTGCCGGATCCAACGGATTCCTCGGGGTCTGCGAATGATCAAGGCACCCCACTTATACAAAGAAGACACAGATTTTGTTTCCTATTGGAATGCTGTACTTAATAAGTGCAGCCTCGACTTAATGATTTTAATCATTAAGAAATCACAAGCTTCAGAGATATTGATTCGTGAAGAAATTGAATTGACTAAAACGATGTTGATTTCTTCGGTTGACCAGGAGCAATTCACAGCGCAGATGAAGTCTACTGAAGAACTGATGGATAAGTTTCGTTCCGATCTGCGCAAGTTTAAATATGAAAAATTATGTCGGGATGAACGCGATTACACCAAGGGGTTTGTCTACCCCTGGATGACACAAGAGTATATTGCCAAAGTCTCCCGACATGTTACTTTTGATTCAAGTGGCGAAGAATTGTCTTCTGGTGATGATGAGATGTGCTCTCGCCCCCCGCGTTCTGAATCAAACACCTCATCAGCATCTTTTTTAGGACCATCCTCCCGCGGCACCCGCCGACCATATCGCAATCGGTACAATTGATATCAACCAAGCGGACGTTCAGAGACCTACGAACCGCGAGTGACACGATCACAGCGAGAAAAGAATCCTTGATTTTGAATTTATCTTCTAAAACGTTATCATCAATTCAGATTCAGGTCCTAGAACGGGGACTATCCTTTGTACCCACTCATCGTGGAGATAAATTCTCCCTGCAGGTGGCTGTGTTTCGTTTTGTTCGGAACCTCAAGATAAAAAACTTTTTTTCCACCCACACACCATCTATAGATGTATCCATATTGTCCAATCCATCTACATGGAGTCCACCTGGACCTGAAGATCCAGCATTAAAAGTTTTTTATGACCTAATTTCACATGATATCTTTGCTTTGGATTTAACTGACTCTACTTTTCAAAATCTATCACGTTTGGAAAAAACTGCATTACAGGAGTTACAATCAGCGCCAGACCTTATTATAAAACCAGCTGACAAAGGTGGCAAGATAGTTGTACAGAACAGAACTGATTATGAATCTGAAATTATGCGTCAACTTGATGATATACATTATTACCAACGTCTTGAGACGAATCCCACTTCTGAGATACAAGAACTCATATCTTTGGTTGTGCAGTCAGGTGTGAAATCTGGCTTTTTGACTTTGAAAGAAGCCAATTTTCTAACTAAGAAATATCCTCGTGTCCCAGTGTTTTACACACTTCCAAAGATACATAAGAGTATTGATCATCCTCCAGGGCGTCCGATTGTATCCGGCTGCGACTCAGTTTTGGAACCATTGTCCCGTTTTGTAGATCATTTTTTGGCACCATTTATTCCGTCCATGCCTTCCTTTATTAGAGATTCTGCAGATATGATTACCTTTTTAGAACAACTCGAGGTTGATACCACCGATCTACAGATGGCTACCTTAGATGTTGAGGCCCTTTATACATCTATCCCTCAGGACGAGGCCATTGAGATTGCAGAAACATTTTTTGAACAGCGACCATGCCCCCACCGAATCCCTAGTGATTTTCTGGTGAAACTGTTACAAATAGCCCTGAAGAAGAATTTTTTCGCCTTTAATCAAGAGTTTTTTCTCCAGACGTGTGGTACTGCTATGGGAGCCACCATGGCTCCTGATTTGGCAAACCTGTACATGCATTTTTTTGAAGAGAAATGGCTTCAAGATCATCCTTTCAAAAGAAAGCTTTTTGTGTGGAAGCGGTACATTGACGACGTCTTTGTACTGTGGAAAGGCGACAAAGACCTTTTTGGATCATTTTTATGCTGGCTTAACACCTTAAATCGTCATCTAAAATTCACTGCCACCATTGAGACTACTTCCATAACGTTTCTCGATATACGGATCACTATGATTGATGGAAAATTCATGACATCCCTTTTTCGAAAATCAGTCAGTTCGAACACCTATCTACATTACTCCAGTGCACACCCGAGAAATTTTAAACAGAACTTACCTGTGAGTCAATTTATCCGTCTGAGAAGGATTTGTACACCTATGTCCGACTTTGAGGTGCAATCGAAACTTTTGTGCGAACGCTTCTCAGCTAGAGGATATCCACGCTCCAGTATCCGAAGAGCTTACTTACGTGCAAAATATTCACATCGCGAGTGGCTCTTTCTCCCGCGATCTAATGAAGAATCCTCACGCCATACATGTATTCTACCATATTCTTCTGTTGCCTTTAAAATTCGTCAATCTATTCTACAAAATTGGCATGTGTTACAAACTAATGCGATTTTTCATGCTCCCCCACGAATTACTTTTTCCCGTGCCATGAATTTAAAAATTTTTTGGGTGAAATCGGACAGCTCTATGATGTCATATACATCATATAGGTTATCAGGTTCACACAAGCCTTGCAATAATTGCTCCGTTTGCCCGTCTTCTATGACAATCTCAGATCAATTTATCGTACCCTCTGGTTATAAAATATTTTTGCGACACCACACCACTTGTGCGTCTATCATGGTGATATACTTAATACAATGTCCTTGTTCCCTCATTTATATTGGCAAAACAAAACGCCTATTGAAGACGAGGATGATAGAACATCGTAGCAATATTAGAACTGTCAGAGCCAATGAACCTTTAGTTTCCCACTGTACAGAGATGGGACATACTTATGATGATTTACGATTCTGTGCCATTGAACACATTCCTGTACATTGGCGGGGAGGCAATTGGGAACGTATGTTGCTGCAATCTGAACAGCGGTGGATTTATCGTTTACAAACTGTTCACCCATCAGGATTAAACACTGAGCTGGACTTACATGTTTTTTTAGGTTGAATTCTAGGTTGTTTTTCAAATCATGATTGATAGATTGCTTAACACCGATTCATGATTGATGGCTGACGTCACTCAAATTACGATCATCTGACAGATGTTTCAAAATCTTAATTGATGGTTGACATCATTTAAAGGAACGCTAGCCTCGGTTCGGGTTCCTCCATTTCCTTCCCTCTAAGATGGTTGAGACGTCTGGTCCCGTCTGAAATGGTAGCCGTGGTGTCATGAGATAAGTATTGATTTCACCTCTTATTTTATTTGACGTGCGATTCTTCTTTACTTATTCTCTTTTTAGAAATGTGGCTCTACAACTGAAGTGTTTCTATATGCCCCTGAGGAAGCTTACCCAGCGAAACACCGGCCCGTGTAGGGCTTTTCTTACTAATGCTATTTGAAAGAGTCATTTGTTTATCAAGAATGGAGGACATTTTTAAATAATTGAAAAAAGAAAAAAAGTTTGTTGCATTAAAATTATGATGAAGGTGAATGATAGATAAGACCGGTTAGTGTCTGCTTGAGAGTGACACATAACGTCAAGGCTTGCTGACACCTTCTTAGGCCAATTTTTGAAATTGTTTTTGGGTTCCACATTTCCTGTGATAGGTAATTGAAGTCTCCCATTATTACCGCACTACCAATTTGGTTAGCTTACCTAATTTTTCTTAGCATTTCACTGTTCGTCTCACCATCTTGACCAGGTGGATGGTGGTATACTCCTATCACTATAGTCTTCCCCAACACACAAGGGATTTCTACCCATAAAGATTCAATTTTGTATTTAGTCTCATGCAGGATGTTTATCCTGTTGGACTCTATGCCATCCCGGACCTAAAGCACCACATCGCCTCCCGGGTGCTCCTCTCTGTCATTGCAATATAATTTGTACCCCGGTATAGCAATGTCCCATTGGTTGTCCTCCTTCCACCATGTCTCTGAGATGATAATTAAGTCTATGTCATCATTCACTGCTATACATTCTAATTGTCCCATCTTACTTCTTAGACTTCTGGCATTAGCATACAAACATTTCAAAGTTTGTTTTTTGTTTGTATTTTCATTCTGCTTTTTAATTGATAGGGATAAGTTAGTTTTTAGTTACAGGCACTTGGACTACATTTCTTATTATTGGAACCTCACTGTCGGGATGCCCTAATTCTAATGCATCATTAGTATCCTTTGAAGATTCCTCTCTCCAGACCATGCTGCTGAGTGACTGTCGACTTTCCCCTTTGTTCTAGTTTAAAAGCTACTCTATCTCCTTTTTAAAGGTTAGCGCCAGCAGTCTGGTTCCACCCTGGTTAAGGTGGAGCCCATCCCTTCGGAAGAGACTCCCCCTTCTCCAAAAGGTTCCCCAGTTCCTAACAAAACTAAATCCCTCTTCCTTGCACCATTGTCTCAACCACACATTGAGACTCCGGAGCTCTGCCTGCCTCTGGTGACCTGCACATGGAACAGGGAGCATTTCAGAGAATGCTACCCTGGAGGTTCTGGATTTAATTTTTCTACCTAAGAGCCTAAATTTGGCTTCCAGAACCTCCCTCCCACATTTTCCTATGTTGTTGGTGTCCACATGTACCACGACAGCCGGCTCCTCCCCAGCACTCTCTAAAATCCTATCTAGGTGACGTGTAAGGTCCTCCACCTTTGCACCAGGTAGGCATGTTACCAGGCGATCCTCATGCCCACCAGCCACCCAGCTGTCTACATTCCTAATAATCGAATCACCAACTATGACGACTGACCTATGCCTTCCCTCCTGGGCAGTAGGCCTTGGAGAGATATCCTCGGTATGAAAGGACAGTGCATCACCTGGAAAGCAGGTCCTTGCTACAGGATCCTTTCCTGCTACACCAGGTTGATGCTTTCCAATCATGAGACCTTCTTCCTCCAAGGCAGCACCTGGGCTGCCAGTCTGAAGTTGGGACTTGGCTACTATGTCCCTGAAGGTCTCATCTATATACCTCTCTGTCTGCCTCAGCTCCTCCAGGTCTGCCACTCTAGCCTCCAGAGATCAGACTTGTTCTCTGAGAGCCAGGAGCTCTTTGCATCGCATGCACATGTACAACTTCTCACCGGTGGGTAAAAAATCATACATGTGACACTTGATGCAAAAGACACTTGATGCAAAAGACTTAGCGATGGCGCCAGCCATCCAGTGCTCCCTCCATGTGACAGGAGCCGGCCAATGGCATGGATACCCTGTCACATGGTAAGGGCAAAGGCCATTGGTGCCATTTTTATTAGTGGCAGCCAACTGCCCGAGAGTGGGAGATCGCTCCCGGGACCGCCACTGGACAACCAGGTACCTGTAATATGTTTTTGGGGGGGGTCGGGAGGGTGGGGGAAGCTAAGGGATTAGTTTTAAAGGGTCGGGGTGGGGTTTTTTTTTATCGGCTCGGGCGCAGCCGATAAACAAAACCGCGATCGGGACGGACGAAAAAAAAAAAACACGATGTGAAACAGAACCGGAATCGGAACCGATTCCGGTTCCGATTCACAACTCTAGTAATAATCCATACAGTCAACAAAATTAGTAAAGCATTAAAAAAAAAATGCATCCTTTCCCTAGTCATAAAATGTGGACTTTAACCATGGTCCCTCCATGCAAATTACCCTAGCCATCTTTGAAACCTGCTGTTTAAGGTTGTAACCACTTCTCCATGCAAGTTACCCCAATGCGTCTTTACTAGAGGTGTGCATTCATTTTCGACGTATTCGCAATCTGCAACATATATGTCCCAATTCATTGTATTCGTGGGTTCACGAAATGTATGACGAACCCCCATGAATACAACATATCTAATGAATAAACCCCCCCCCCCCACACCCTCCTGATCCCCCCCAAGACTTACCAAAAGTCCCTGGTGGTCCAGCGGGAGTCCTGGAGCGATCTCCTGCACTCGGGCTGTCGGCTGCCGGTATTCAAAATGGCGCCGATAGCCTTTGGCCTCACTATGTCACAGGGGCTACCGGTGCCATTGGTCAGCCCCTGTCACATGGTAGGAGCAATGGACGGCTGGAGCCATCTTGTGCTCCTACCATGTGACAGGGGCTGACCAATGGCACCGGTGCCATTTTGAATACTGGCAGCTGATGGCCTGAGTGCAGGAGATCGCTCTAGGACCGCCACTAGACCACCAGGGACTTTTGGTAAGTCGTGGGGGGGGGGGGGGGGTGTCAGGAGGGTGGGGAGTTGTAGTTAATTAAATTTAAAGGGTTGGGATGGGTTTTTTTTGGGAAACAAATACATATGTAACTAATGAATGGATCGGGGTCCCCCAAGAACAGATGCAACGGATTTGGCTCCCCACGAATACGAATACTGAATGGGACAAATCCGTCACTGCTGCACATGCCTAGTCTTTACCATCCACCTTTGTAACCTGGGATCCTCTGTAAGTAGGGTATTGGCCTGGGCTGAAACTTCATCTTCATATCTTCTATTGTTTGTTATTGCCTATGGCCTCCTGCACATAGCAAGTGAAAAACCTGACAGTTTGACCTTGATATCTCCAGGCACATTTTGTGCACCTACTTGGATAACTTTAGAACTGCTTTTCACTATGACCAGACTTACCCAACTAAGAGATGCCTTCCCTCGGAATTTCCCCATGCTACCTCTCTTTTATCTGGATTAGTAGGGAAATGACTTATCAGGCTAAAATGTATCTGGTCAATGATGGAGGGGGGGATAGAAGAGGGGATATTTAAAACCCAAAATTTGTCCAGCTAGGTCCCAAACTAGACAAACAAATCTTTTAAATGTGGACCTTTTAGGCTCCACATTAGCTGGGTCCCTGTTTAAAGACTGTTGTTGCAATGCCTGGCCTGAGATGCTCATAGAGCTATAATCCAATAGAAGCTGATTATGACTGAGCTAGAAACCCAAAGGAGCAGGAGGTAAATTTCAGGCCAAGAAAAACAAAACAAGGAACAATCACCAAGAAAAAGGTATTAAGCTATCCTGGAAGCCAGATACATTTTTACATTTTTAAAAGTGACAAAGGCTGCAGAAGGAGCAAGCTAATTTGACCTAGCTAAGTTCTGCTCCAGTCTTTTATCCTTTGCTGTTTTACTAACAGTACTAGTACTTATTTCTGTACTGCTAGTAGATGTACAGGACAATGGGATCTTTTCCTGAGAGAATACCATTTCTCCTGATATGATAGCCACTGATTTTCTTTTCACTTTAAAGGTGGATTTTGGAGCATGGGGTGGAGTTATTCCTAAGGGGAAGGGAGTAGTTGCAAGAGCCTGAAGTGAATGTTTATGTACCCAGTAGAGAAGATGAGAAACAAGATAACTTCGGCAGCACACCACAGATCAACAAGGCTTGTTTTTGCAGTGGAGTGGCCTTCAACTAGGGCTTGTGACCCTTTTAACTCAGCCTCCTCAGGAGCATTGCCAGTCCCCTTGTTCTGGCAATGCTTCCAGAGTAAAGTTGGCTACACTTCTAGAGATGTAGCAGATTTCTGGGAATAGCACAGTATGTGGAATACCCTTGCCTCTTTCACATGGTGGGGCAGGCCTTCAGCTTTCCTGCACCATTTAGAAAATGGTGGCACTGGACCAGCAAACTAAGGGCGTGCTCATGGATCCATTGGACAATCAGGAACTTAAAAGTAGTCTACCAGAGGGGTCAGGTGGGCATGGAATCAGAAATCCAGGGTGTTTAGAGGCTAAATAAAAACTCAAAGGGGGTGGGGTTAGGGAATGGTGGGAGGGCCAGGCACAGAATCTTTAAACATTTTTTTTTACATATTTACAATTTTGGCTGCCTCAAGGAATGGTGGGCAATGGGAGAAGGGGATAACATTAGATCCCCAGGTATTTTAACTTGACTGGCTGTGCAGCCAGTATGCAGGCCCGTTAAAAAAAATGCTGCCCCAGGATGTTGGGCTTCCATCTTGCATTGTTTCTTGGGGTCAGTTAAGCCACAATACTTTTCCCTACGGTTTTTTTTACCACAGGGAAAATACTGCTGGATTCACTTATCTGCGGTGTTTTACTTCCAAGGAAAACAGTGCAGTCAGTAAATATATCCTGTAGCTTGCCCTTGTATAAACAGAAGTATGTGGATCAATAAAAAGAACCTGTGATAAAATATTAAACCTTTGCTCCTAAAAAGAGAACATTTGTGAATACTTATACCACATTGTTTAAATGATTAATTCTAATAATGGATGTCCTACGTTGAAAACTGCTTAATTTTCTTTTTAAAGTTCAAAATCCACTGTCGTAGGAGAAATATATATTGGTTATGATACCATGAAACAGAGGACATTTGCTAGACATGTAACAATAGAGGAGAAAGAATATTAAAATATGTAATAATGATAGCATTATAGAAATGTTTGTTATACCTTAAAGTATCAAAACAGATAAAGGGAATATGCAATCAGTGTTCCACAAAAAAAAAAAATATACATAAAAAGACTGAGGTCAACAGTGGGATGGCCTTAATCAAAATAAATAGCTTCAGAATGATTATGTAAGTGACAGAATATACAAAGAATCCAAATGTTCCTATTTGAAAAGGTTGTAACATTTACGCCATATAAAATGTCATTACACTTTCAATAAATTCAATTTCAGTTCTGTTTATTATGCAGGCTACAACAATGTGACAAAAAAAATTCCATTTTCAGGGCAGTTGGTTATTATTGTTTACCAGAGGCACTCCATTTACACCCATCCACTTCGCCCACAGACTTGCCTACAAGCACCCAGTCTGCCAAATACATATGTTCTTTTAATTCACCTTTGGTAGCCTCAGACCTGAATATGTTTACTCCTGAATGCTGGATGAATGGAAATCTGAATCCGTTGTCATTGTTAGCTGGTTACATCTTTTATATGTTAAAGAAGGGTGTGATGCACTCTTATATTGTTTACTATTCTTTATGGAACATGATTTTGTACTGTACTGTGTTGGCTGTATCGCCGCTATGGATAAAGACAAAAATAAATTACAAAAAAATATATTTACTCTTGCTTGAGCCTGGCTTCAGTCCAATCTGGATCACACTTCCCTATAGTGCAGGGGTGGGCAATTCCGGTCCTCGAGGGCTGCAAACCAGTGGGGTTTTCAGGATACCCCTAATGAATATGCATGAAATAGATTTGCATACAACTGAGGCAGTGTGTATGCAGGTCTCTCTCATGCATATTCATTAAGGATATCCTGAAAACCCCACTGGTTTGCAGCCCTCGAGGACCGGAATTGCCCACCCCTGCTATAGTGCCTATGGGAACAATTTTGACATTGTTGATTTTATTTTATGTTTGGTGAAAAATAGGAAAACCAGCAAGAATGAACCCATTTCTTTTAGTCAATCATTTAACACTACCAGTACAAATTTCACTCTTGTTTTTTGAGACCATCTTAATGCCTCACATATAAAATGGAATTGACTATTAAAAGAGTAAGCTGCCATGAATCACACTGCTTGCCTTTTATGAATTGTTTTAGCACAGCCTAATACCTACTTAATCTAGAAAGCAATCGCACCATATTTCACAGTTTACTCTGAAAGTGAAACAGTATCCTTTATTTGAAGTGCAGGCATCCCTTGGGCCCCTAATGTTTTATTAATTATTTCCCTAGGTCAGGGATTATAATGGATCAATTTATGCTTCATGCACCCCTGCCAAAGTGTGTATGAGCCACGGAGAGGTGACAGGTGTCCAGAGGTTGAGGGAACCAAAGCCTTCTCGAAAGGGAAGAAATGAGGATCCCAGTGGAGCAGAAGTGGGGGAACTATCCCAGAATTAGGAAACGTTTGAGATTTGTCTCCAGAAGTGGTCTGAAGTCTAATAAAGCAATTTGCTGTGAGTCAGAATTGAAAGGTTCTATTCTGAGCAGCCATTTCAGAAAAATTAAGCACTAGCAGAGTGCAATAAAGTGAGAAATCCTGCTTCCAGGTGAGGAGGAGTGGGGGTGAGGATCTACAGCCATTATGAAAATTCTTTTTCACTCAACGCACAATAAAGCTCTGGAATTTGTCGCCAGAGGATGTGGTTAGTGCAGTTAGTGTAGCTGGGTTAAAAAAAGGTTTGGATAAGTTCTTGGAGGAGAAGTCAATTAACGGCTATTAATCAAGTTTACTTAGGGAATAGCCACTGCTATTAATTGTATCAGTAGCATGGGATCTTCTTGGTGTCTGGGTAATTGTCAGGTTCTTGTGGCCTGGTTTGGCCTCTGTTGGGAACAGGATGCTGGGCTTGATGGACCCGTGGTCTGACCCAGCATGGCAATTTCTTATGTTCTTATGTTCTTTTGAAGGAACTTTTCAGGGAGCAACCAGCAATGTGAAAATAACTATATGGGAAGTAATTCAAGGGGTATTGCAAATGAAGATGAAATCCCAGAGGGAGACCTCCAGAGACATACAGAGTGCTTAGAGTTTTTCCACAGAGACAAAGAGAACATACCTGACAGCTCTAGGCCAGTGGTAGGGGCAGAAAAGGGAAGAACCTTTGTGGTGCCAACTATATGTATTTCAAAGTGATACTGCACTGTTTCTGAAGAAAAAAAAGAGACACTGTGTGAAGCATGGATGTCACAAACATGAAGTGCACATGCTGTTAAATTATCGCTCTTGAGTTTGTCTTTATGATTGAGTGAAAAGAATTCCTTGAAGCATTCATCATGTCTCTAATGCCTGTGGATTTCAAAGCTTTTGATGTAGTTGCATTTTCTATCTTCTTTACGGCTTTGCACCTATCGCTTTCTATATTGTCTGGGAGGCATCCTCTCTGACCATTTTTCTCTTTCAACCTGGCCTTGAAATGCTGTTTCTCTGTCAGCTGGATCAGTGGGAGGAGAACGAGGAAGCCCTCTGGAGAACAGGATATGACCTCAAACCCCTCCTACCACAAGAGGCATTGGGATACCACCACCCTACCCCCCCCCCCCCTCACTTGGGAAGAGGACAATTTTTTTAATGTTGGTATTTAAAAAATAAAAAAAAATGTTTTATTTTTGATAACTTAAATCCTGTGAGTATTAAATGTCATGACCTGGTTCTTCTATATGCTGCTGGTCTCCCATATATCTGCTTTCATCACTTGCCATTTCTCCTGCTTTTCAGTGCTGAATTTTGGTTCTATCCAATTCCTCTCAACTGTACATGTTGCGGTCCCGACCGCACCTCTCCTGATAGGGCTCAGGCCCGCCTACCTCCGCTCCGATGGCCACGGGATTCCGCCTGGTCCTGGTCCCGGTGGGCTCCCTGTACACGCACTTCCCACGTGGCCGACGCCATTACGGGCCCGTTCCTCTCCGGCCTTGCGCGCGCGCGAAGACGCTCTTCTTATGCGCCCAGCTCCCGGAAGCCCGGCCCCGCCCGCTCGGCTGACGTCACACTCTGCTCCCGATATAACCGGCGTTCAGTCAGTCCCTAAACGCCTTGCAACAAGGTTCCCAGCTATCTAGTTGTTTCCAGTTGCGTTTCCTGTTGTCTTCCTGGTTCCAGCCTTGACTCCGGTTTGCTTCTGACTCCGCTTCAGCTCGCTGCCTGCCTTGACTCCAGTTTACTTCTGACTCCGCTTCAGCTCGCTGCCTGCCTAGACTCCAGTTTGCTTCTGACTCCACTCCAGCCCGCAGTCCGCTTGTCTCCGGTTTGTCTGACTACGCCGCAGCCCGCGGCTAGCCGTGTCTCCAGGTTACTTTCCACATTTGCTTCAGCCTGCCAGCAACCCTACCCGGCTTGCCATGAACTTTTACCTCAGCTTGCTTGCGCTGGCCCCAGTGTACCTTCAGGGCCAGCTCCCTGACCTGGCCTTTTACTGTGACTCTCTGGCAATACTCGACCCGCCTCTGCTACTGATAGGCCTCCTGCCTTCCCTTTGCAAACGGCCTTTCTGGACATTCACAGCAGCGCCTAAGACCCAAGGGTCCGGGCCCCTACGGGCTCCTCCCAGGGGGGTCCCAGGCTCCGGGTGAAACCTTGCCAGCTGGTGTCTCCGCCGCCCGGCCTGCCCTATCATCTTCATTAGGCCGGCCCAAGGGTCCACCTTCTACTCTCACAGCAGTCCAGCCGCAACAGTACACAGGAACTATGTCATACTGCTCTCTCTACACATCCCTAGCATGGTCTTCTGACACAGGGAAAAGCCTTCTTGCTTCCTTCCTACCCTGCCTGTTCTAAGACTACAGGTTTTGGCTCATATGCACACTGTAAAGAAGAGTTGGATTTTATTTACATCTGTAGTCTGCCCTTTAATGATCAATACACCTGTAAAAGGTAAATTCTAGAACAGTGAAGGGGCAGAGAGACAACTCTAAAATTGAATGCCACAATATGTCATTATTTTTATGCTTTTTATTATTCATAAGTGACTGCATTTTTGCTTAATATTATACATTGTATCTTTAAGACAAAAGCAATATGAAAAGAATGTGCTGGACAAATGGCTAGTGCATCATGGAAGGTTACTGCAATATGTGGCCAAAAGCCAGTGTCAACATTCCAGCCTAGCTGTAGGCTTATCTTACATATTGATAGCATTTGCATATTAAAAGATAAGGAATTTACATATAGCCATTTAAAGAAAGGTTTCCTTATAGTAAGCTGTTAAAGAAATGTTTTGCTAATAGGGTCATTTATAAAAATGTGCTAAGGTGTTTTCACATGCGTTAAGGGCTTAATGCATGTGAAAAGTGCCGTTAATGCATGCAATAAGCCCTTAATGTATGGTACAATGCAAATCCAAAAAAGGAGGAGGAGTTTACCATTTTGTGAAGTCCTATTGCATTGCTTTAACACTGATTTTAGCTACACCTTTTTCAGTAGTGTTAAGCTGTGCAATAAGACTTGATTGCATTTTGAAATGTGTTCCCAAAGGCCTGTTTGACTAGTTTTGAAGCTCCTAGAGCACCAGCCTAGTGAGAGAGAAAGAGATAGAGAGAGAGAGAGAATCCAGCTGTAATTCCCACACCCTAGATAGGTATTTATATCTCTATGGGAGGCCCAACTAGGAACTCAAGGTGAGGTTTAGGTATTAGTGTAGGGGGTTAGGGGACACTTTGATATTCAATGTGAGACGTATGAACAGAACAGTGCTCTCTTGTGAAGATTTGATGACCCTTGGAGTGAAGAAACTCACCCAAAAATGAGATTTGTGCAATGTTCGCTCAACCTAGCTTGATGTTACCCAGGTAGAGAGTTCATCATGCTAGGTTGAGAGAACATTGCACAAATCTCCTCTTTGGGTGACTTTTCTCACTCTGTAGGTCATCAAATGTTCACAAAATGGCACTGTTCTGTTCATAAGTCTCACATTGAATGTCAAAGTGGCCCCTAACCCCCTACACTAATACCTAAACCTCACCTTGAGTTACTAGGTGGGCCTCCCATAGAGATATAAATACCTATCTAGGGTGAGCCCACTATAGCTAGGCTCTCTCTCTCTCTCTCTCATTGTTTGTAGGAAATGGCACTTATCGCAAAGTTATCACAATTTTCAGTAACTTAGGTATTAGCAATAAACTGCCTTTTACCATAAAGCACACCCTCTTTTCTATCACATGTAGTATTTAGTGCATTTTGATAAATCCAGGCCTAAGTAGATTAGTCATTGGAGTATAGGTTAGAGGTGTCAACCTATTTAGATCCTAATATATTTAGGGCCCATTATTTTCAGTTTTTATATAATTTTGCCTGGGAATTTCAATATAAAAACAAAAAAATTAATCAGTTTATAAAATACTTTCCCACTAATTTTTCTCCTATGTGTTATATCAGTCATTTTCCCACTGACATTTTTTGCTATAACATTGAAAATATAAGCCAAAATAGAAACAAAACAGAAAATGAAGGTCCCCAGCTATCTTTGACAGAGCTTTTCCTGTTCCATTGTATGGTAATCTATTGTTCTCTCTCCATAAGGATATCTTATTATTTTATTTGTGTTCTGAATAAAGGGATCTTTCTCCTCAAGCTGGTGGTTCTAAGCATGTATTTCAGCCCACAACACTGCTCTTTTACAGACTTCAAAGTCACTGTATATTCCCCAACCTCAGGGAAATCATTTGCAGCCTTTAAACAGCAATTTAAAATTCAAATAAAAATCTCTCCTGTTTCACACAGTAGACCAGACATGCTCAGCCTGTCCTCAGTGACAAGTATTTTTATATTACCAAGGCATTGAGGTAACTACTCTTAGCATTGAAACAATATCCTAAATTTTGGAGTAAACCTCTGTCATAGAGGGGTCAGCCCCTCTTTCTGATTACTTATTGTCAGTATGCAATCCTCCCATTTAAAAGGCTTCCTCTGTTTCCTCCATTTACGGGTAGATTTTAAAAGCCCTACGCACATAAATCCGTGGGTTTACGCACGTGGCTGGGCTTTGCGCACACTGGGCAAATTTTCAAAGAGGCCCAGCTATGCACATAAACCCCAGTATACATCCAACTGCTGGGCCTCTTCAAAGGGGCAGCCCATGGGGCAGGGTCTGGCAGAGGCGGGCCAGGACAGCGCCATTGATTGTTGTTCTAAAGACTCACGTGCTAGTATCTCAGGAGCTGAAGTAAGTGATGAAACAAACAAAAAAAGATAGGGTTTAGGGGGTATGGAAAAGAAGGAAGAGAGAAGAAGGGTAGGTAGGGTGGTATGGAATTTCCTTAATTGGAGTGGACTGGGAGGGAACTGGGGAAAACCCGAATGTGACATCGCGTGGAAATTGCAAAAGTCCCCCCCCCCCCCCCTCGCGCACACTGTCTGCATATACACACGTGTATTATAAAATCTGGCACGCATGTGCACGCAGCCCACAGATTTTATAACATGCGCGCACGTGTTATAAAATTGGCATGTCCAGATGTGAAGCGTGTGCACATGGACACACATGTGCATATAATAAAAACTACCCCTTAATGTCCCACCTCTTGGAATCACTGTGAGATCCAGCCAATTTATCGCACCAAGCTGCAATCCCCTCCTGTATATTGTTCCCTTTGTTTGGATTCTTTCTCTTTCCAAAGATAGATCTATGGTTAACTCCTTCTAAATCTCAGACAGATGAGGCTCTCCTTTTTCCTCCTCTTTCTAGACCAGACTTTTTAAAGTGCCGTAATCAGTTTCATGTATATCCAGACATGCTTGCTACTCCTCCTGACTGTAATTTACCTGTTCAGATTCTTCCTGGCTCTGTCCTCTCTCCTGTTCCCTGAAAGATCTTGTTCTTCAAGTCATACCTTTTCTGTTTCAGCTTTCTCTTCAAGGACTCCCAGAAGAGTGTTCTCTGCCAACCTGATTAATCATTACTTCCTGTTCAATAGGTTTAATGATGTGTGAGCACAGATAATGGGTCTTGGTGATCCCAATGTGAATACCTGTGTATATTGTCACTCATTTCTGTATTTGGATAACAGTAAATGTGACAGTTAGGGATGTGCTTCTGTTAGAAACAAAACATTAGAAAGAAAAATGAACAAAATTGTATTTGCTTTGCTTTATGTCCTTTTAAAATCAACATTATTCCCAAGCAAAAACGAAAAGGATCCCGGCACTCTCCTGATCTCTAAAACCTCCCCTCCCCCAGCCTCTTGTATCAGATCTTCAATCATTAAAGGGCTGAAGAACTAGGGTAAAAAGCTGGAGGAGGAGATCGTTTGAGTGCCAGGATAATACTGGGACATTTGTTTTTCATGATGGGTCAGACACAACATTTTATTTTTCTTTCATTTTTCATTTCAATTTCTTTTTTTTTTCATTTCATATAAATAAAACAAAATGATACAAACATCTGTGGTGAGTGTATTGAGATGCTTGCCAGGAGAGCAGGGATTATCAAAAGACAAGTGTAATGATCATGATATTGTTTGTTTGTTTTTTAGTAACAACTTAAAAAAGGATTTTTTTCCCAATACTTTCTTGGAACTTTCTTCCAATTTTTTTCCCAATAGAATCAGATAGAGGAAAATCATGGCATATCTCAGATCCTGTGATTTACCATGAGGGGAAAAGAAAAGAAAAACCAAAACATTTTCCTCTCAAATGAAGCAGTGGAAGCAATGTGGATAAAAGATGCCACCCAAACTTACTACAGCTCTCACCAGGAGTAAAGCTCTTTAGGGTAGAAGCTTTGGGGAAGCAAATAAAAGTCAGGATTTAGGAGTAAATAACACTTTAGAAGTGAGGGACAGGCCAATAATGGAGAATATTGGCAGGATCCAGTTCCTGTCTGCTGCAAATATTTTTTTTCTGGGCCATTCAAATCATATTTTGAGTATCACAAACTCCATCGAATAGCAGCTGGATGTCACCTTTTATGACAGTAGATATTCGCTACAGCTCTAGATCAGGGCCACTGTTCACCTAGTGGCAGCACAACCCCCCATCAAGCCTTTCCACATTATAAAAAAATAAGTAGGAGTTTTGTCCTTTTCAAAAAAAAAAAAAAAAAGATAATTACCGTACAAAGGTAAAATACATCCATTGGTAGTACAAATGTCCCTTGTCAGTGGACCCTTTAACCTCTAATACCAGGAATTTTATTTACTAGAGCAAATCTTTTTTTCTAAATGGTTTACTGAAATATTCTCATGTATTCCAAGTGAACCATGTAATTTGCTATCAAGCTGACAGATTTGGTTTGCTTGACACTACTGTACAACAAAAGTTGTTTTATATTAATACAATTGTGATACCTGGTGCATTCATACTGCTCTTTTAACTGCTGGAGTGTTTTTATATTCCACGAAGCTCCTTTTACAGTATTTTTCATTAGCCTCAATAGAAAAAAAAATTGTCAACAACATGATATTTATTTTTCCTATCTAATAATGTATGGGTCTAACATTAAATATCATGCTGTTATTGAATGACAGAAGTTGTTTAATTATACAAAATACAATGCTAAGTGACATTCTCATTAATTATCAGAAACATAACCATTCAACTCTTCATGGTAACATTTCTTTATTGAAAAGATTGTTTATTCTTGCTGTATGTAAATACATTCTGCAATATCAATTAATAATGTGATCTTAGAAGTGATTCACCCATTTTGAGGTCAGAAAAAATAACTAAGGTGAATAACAATATGAAAGGGTTGGGTAAATTTCCTATATGCTAATCTGGGTTTGAAGAGAAGCTCATTGGCAAGTTAAATAGGGTGTGAACAAAGCTCACTACTGCAATTACCTTTGTTTTTGCTTTCTTGAATTTTTTCCTGATTCCTTATGGGGTATAAGACTATTAAGAAGAAGGTGAAGGCATGGGTTTGTCCTCCTGGATCCATTCCAGCTCTTTCATTTGGCCCTATTGATGCCTTCCTCCAAGCTGTAGCTCAGATACAGGTGTCTACCATCCAGTTCTCCATGCCTCTGCCTCCAAGATGGGAATTGTCCTCAGAAAGCCTGGGAGGTACTTTTTCATTGGAGTTTGAGGCTTTGTCAGCTTCCAGGCATTGCATCTCCACCTTGCAATACACTTTGAGCGATATAGGGACTCTCGGCATTGGGGCTTAGAAAGACAATGCAGCCTCAGAAACGCCATGTGAATGAGAGTAGACCACTGTTTATTCAGCATTTACAATGGAAAACAAGTTCCTGCTATGCAAGGTCTGGAGTCTATGCATATCCAGCATAGTTCTCTGCTTCAACGGCAGGGCTGAAGAAAAACTGATACTTCACACATCCAGCAGAGCTCTCTACTTCAACGGCAATAAGATACCAGATATTATCCTTAAGGATACTTGATAATGTGATGCTATGTATTTTGCTTGCATCTTGTTCTGACACTGCTTTATTTATATTGTTTGCTTTTATTCCTTTTCTTGGGTGTATTTTATTTTTGTAGACTTAAATCAGTACTCAACAATGGCCATTATTTAGGGGTTTTTTTCCTTTTTATTTATTTGATTTGATTGGAAGCACTGTTTTTCAATCAAGATGTATTTCTTGTAATTCTATTTGAAATTTAATAAAGTAAAATAATATTAAGTAGCAGGGGCTGTAGAATCCAGTTCCATAGGGATATGATGGTTTAGTGTTAACAGCAAAGCCGTTTTGCAAATTTAAAGCAGAGATACTATTACTATTCATATAATATGATGGTTTTAAAATGGTGAAAATGAGAATATAGCAAGCATTTTAAAGGATTTATTTTATATTTTGTAGGTAATTGTTGTTAGGATTTGTGGGTGTGTAGGTCCTGGGCCGAGGTGAGAGATGGTACCGCCCATGGGGGGAAGACCTGTGAGCCTCACCGTTGGGAGGCGAGGTCTCATCTGATGTCAGACACAGCTCAAGCCTAGTCTTTATTAAAGAGGTGAGCAACAACGGTAGCAATTGTCTGCAACCGACAGCGGTGACAGTACCCTCCTTCTTAGGGCCCCTCTTCGGGGGTTTTGGCTTTCTTGGGTGAGAAGCATAGAACTGTTTGATCAGCTCTTTGTCAAGGATATTGACTGCAGGCTCCCAGCTGTTCTCTTCAGGACCAAATCCTTCCCACAAGATCAGATATTCCCAACGCTTCCTGTGCTTCCTCACATCCAAGATGTCCTCAACCTGATATGTTATATCCTCCTCTGAAGCCAGAGGTTGGGGATCAGGAGGTTTCTTGGAGAATTCAGATAGGATGAGCAGCTTCAATAGTGAGATGTGGAAGGCGTTATGGATCCTGAGCGATGTGGGTACACGAAGGCTGTAAGTGACCAGGCCCAGCCGGCGATGTACGGGAAAAGGCCCAATGTATCTGGGAGTGAAGCGAGCTGAAGGCAGTTTCAAGCAAATAAAGTGAGTGCTGAGCCACACCTTGTTGCTGGGGTTCAACTGAGGAGCTGCCCGATGATGGGCATCGTAGAACTTCTTTCATTTCAGGGCGGCTTGCTATAGAAGTTGTTTGGTATGCTCCCTCAGTTAATGTAGCTCTTGAACAGAGGCTTGCGCTGCTGGAGAAGGTACAGACAGAGGTATTGGAAGAGGAGGCAGAGGCTGGCATCCGTACACTACTTGGAAGGGTGATGACCCGGTAGAAGCAGACTGATGGGAGTTGAAGGCGAACTCAGCCCAGGGCAAAAAGTCAGACCTGTCATTCTGCCAAGAGTTCACGATTGCCTGAAGGAACTGTTTCAGGGTGCAGTTTGTCCTCTCTGTCTGGCCATTGGCCTGTGGGTGATAGGCCAATGTGAGATCCAAAGCAATGTCGAATTTTTTACAAAGTGACCTCCAAAATCTGGCCGTGAATTGAACGCCCCAATCAGACAGTATGTGTCTCGGGAGTCCGTGGAGGCGGAAGATGTGACGGATAAATAGTTTAGCTAAGTCGGGGGCTGAAGGAAGACCAGGTAACGCCACAAAGTGAGCCATCTTTGAAAAATGGTCCACGGTGACCCAAATGGTCTTATTGCCACTGGAAGGGGGTAGATCCACAATAAAATCCATGGCTTTGTGTGTCCACGGCTGACTAGGTGAAGGAAGAGGTTGTAGGAGACCCCAAGGACGGCCCGCCGGCGGCTTCTGACGAGCACAAGTGGGACATGATTCCACATACGCTTGGGCATCCTTCTTCATGGTTGGCCACCAATAGAATCTCTGGAGAGTGGAGAGAGTTCTAGCTTGTCCAGGATGGCATGCGAGTAAAGAATCATGCGCCCAGCGGATAATCTTTTTTCAAAGATGTCGGGGTACCACCGTCTTCCCAGATGGCACTGTGAGTGTGGCAGAGAGGATCAATGATGTGCCGTAGAACATCTGGGACATCATCTGTGGTGAACGAACGAGAGAGGGCATCAGCTCGGATGTTCTTATTAGCTGGCCGGTATTGTAGTAGAAAATTGAACCGAGTGAAAAAAAGAGACCAATGGGCCTGCCTGTGATTAAGGCATTGAGTGTGATGTAGGTACTCGAGGTTCTTGTGGTCCGTATATACAGCTATTTGGTGCTGCGCTCCCTCGAGCCAGGGACGCCACTCTTCAAAGGCCAGTTTAATCACCAGCAATTCCTTATCCACGATTCCATAATTACGCTCAGCCGGGGAGAAGCGTCGGGAGAAGAACGAACAAGGGTGCAAGTGTGGTTAGTAGAATGCTGGCTGAGGACTGCACCAACACCGACATCTGAAGCATCTACTTCGACAATGAAGGGTCGTCGGGGGGTGGGATGGTGCAGGCATGGCTCTTGTAGGAACACCTCCTTGAGCTCCCAGAAGGCAGACATGGCCTCAGGTGACCACTGGGAGGGATTGGCTCCCTTTTGGGTCATAGTTGTGAGTGGAAAGAACATTTCTCCAGCTTGGCATACAACTGGTTATTAGAGATGTGCTTCGTTTTTTTCTGCCGGGTCGTTTTTTGACTCGGATACTTCGTGGTAAATTTCGGGTTATCTCGTTTCGTTTTTTTGAAAAACGAAACGAGGAAACCCGAAACCGGGCCAAAAAACAAAACGGCAAAGGAAGCTTAAAAAAAACCCACCCCAAGCATTTAAAATCATTTTTCTACATACATACAAACTACCCCCCCAACCCGATCCCTCCCCAAGACTTATGTACATCCCTGGTGGTCCAGCGGGGTCCCGGGTTCCATCTGCCCTCTGTGCCCGTGCTACTGCAAGCCGTGCTCTTTAAAATGGTGCCGAATAGCCTCTGAACTACCATGTCACAGGGGCTACCGGCGCCATTGGTCAGCCCCTGTCACATGGCCATCGGCACCATCTTGTGCTCCTGTCATGTGACTGGAGCTGACCAATGGCGCCGAAAGCCTCTGTGACATAGTATGGGCAAAGGCTATCGGCGCCATTTTGATTACTGGCAGCCGACAACGAAATCGCTCCCGGACCCCCGCTGGACCCCCAGGGATTATTGGCAAGCCTTGGGGGGGTCAGGAGGGGGCTCTTGAAATTTCATGTAATTTCCTAATTCGTGCGATAAACGAACCACATCTCTACTGGTTATCCCTTAAGCATTGCAGAACGTTGGTGACGTCCTGGTGATGGCTCTGGTGGTCTTGCAAAAATGCCAGGATGTTGTCTAAATAGATGACAACACAACTGTAGGGCATGTCTCTGAAGATTTCGTTCGTCATATTCTGGAACACCACTGGAGTGTTTCAGAGGCCAAACGGCAAGACCAGATATTCAAAATGGCCATCGTGGGTGTTAAATGCGGTTTTCCATTCGTCGCCTTGGCGTATCCTGATCAAATTGTAAGCTCCCCTGAGGTCCAATTTGGTAAATATCTTGGCCCCCTGGTCCTCAGTAGAGATGGTAAAGGTCCGCGGTGCGGAATGCACCAAAGAGGGTCCTCAGTAGAGACGGTAATGGTTCGCAGAGTGGGGTACTCATGGCAGGAGTAGCAATGGTTCCAGGGAAGCCCCAGGGAACGGGGCAGTCAGTAGTCCTGAGCATCAGGTCCTCTGAGTAGCAGATAGCCAGAGATGAGGAGAGGGCCCCCGAGGAGCGGGTACCCGGGATGTCTCACGCCAAGGAAGCAGGAGCTGGAATGAAGGGTCCTCTGTGAGCGAGGTAGATTCAGCAATGAGGGAATTTGTTGCCAAGTCGAAGGTAGGCAGAGCCAGATGGCTTAAGTATCCTGGAGGAATGACGTCATCCGGAGGGGACGCCCCCGAGGTTCCCGCCATGACGTGCTTAAGACTGGCCCGTGTGCACGCTCCTAAGTGATTCCGAGGGTAAGATGGTGGTTGGCACCATCCGTGCTATCCCGGGAGGCCTGGGAGCAGTAGGCAGGTCGGCGAAAGCTGGCAGAGGCAGCAAGTCTTCCCAACGGAAACAAGGATGTGCAGAAAGAGGTGAGCAACAGCGGTAGTAGCCATCTGCAACCTACGGGCATAACAATTGTTTTGTTATTTTATGGTCTTTCTATTATAACTCATTTAGGTTTAAAGATAGGAGAGTCATAAATGTCTTAAATTAAAGTAGGGTATGAATGGGCTGCTAATGAGCATAGAAAGACCTGCACTAAGGATGGGGTGACCACCTCCAGTCCTCAAGAACCAAAAATGGGTCTGGTTTTGAGGATATCCACAATGAATATGCATGAGAGAGATTTGCATGAACTGCCTCCATTGTATGCAATATATGTTATGTATTTATTATGTATATCCTGAAAACCAGGCCTGTTTGTGGTTTTTGAGGACTGGAGTTTATCACCCCTACTCTAAAGCTTAGCATATACTCGGATAAGTGAGTAAGGTACTAAGTTCACAGCATGCACACTAAAGGGTAAATTTTCAAAGAACTGCGAGGCATCTGGGTTCGCGCGGTTCCCAGTGCGCGCACATGGATACGCTGATTTTAAATTGTGCACATGATATAAAATCGGCTATCGGCATGCACATGTACGCATGGGTGCTGACTCACGGACACAAAGGGGGGGGGGTATTTAGAAACAGGCAGCGACGGATCGGGCATTCCCCAAATTCCTCGCAATCTGCTCCAATACAAGAAAAGACAGGGAGGGAAATGTTGCATGTCCCGTCTGCGCTAGGCCCGTTCACGGTCTGCTCACCTTGCTCCTGCGCTGTCGGGCCCCGGGCCATCCTCTCCCGCTGCAAGTGCCTCCCGTTCACGGTGCTCCACAGCAGCGTCTCCCAGGTCCTCCATGTCAGACCTAGCTCCACGCCAGGGCTCGGTGTCCTCTCCAGCACCGGCCCCGCCCCTAGGTGCAAGCGCATGGACCACCCAGCCCTTTAAAGGGCCAAGGGCGGGAACCAGCTCCTCGATTCAGCCCGATGATGTCACGTAAACCTCATATAAAAGAGAGGCAATGTCCACCAGGACCTCGCCTTGGCAATGGGTTGACACCGTGGTGTTATTTGTTTGCCTACTCCGTGTTCCAGCGTTCCTTGTTCCAGCGTCTCCTTGTTCCAGCGCCTCCTCATTCCAGCATCTTCCTGTTCCTGAGTCTCCGTGTGTTCCTGCATCCTTCCCAGGTAGTACCCTTTCGGACTGACGTCTGGTACTGACCTCTGCCTGCCTGACCATTCTCTTGCCTGCCGCCTGGAACTGACCTCTGCCTGCCTGACCATTCTCTTGCCTGCCACCTGGAACTGACCTCTGCCTGCCTGACCATTCTCCTGTCTGCGGCCTGGAACTGACCTCTGCCTGCTTGACCATTCTCCTGTCTGCTGCCTGGAACTGACCCTCGCTTGCCTTGACTATGCTTGGACTGACCTTGGTATTAACCACTGCTTTGGCTTATTCTTCTGGACTGATACTCTGGCTCTGACCCTTGCGCTTCACTCCGACACTCTTTTCTAGCCTAATGTGACTTCCAGACCAGCCTGCTGGGAATCCACTCACAGCTTCCACCTGACTAGACCTGCAGGCGCTGCCTGTCTTGCCCAGAGAACCTTCCTGAACTGTGACTTCCCTGAGGTCTCCGGATCTTCCAGTTCAGGTTTGTCCATCTTATCTGCATTAGCTGCGCACCTTGCTCATGGTGGGCACACATCTCCGCTACCTCTCCAGGACAACATCTGAGGCCTACCTAAGTCCAGGTGGTCCGGATACCCAACGGCTTAACCTGCGGAAACCCCGGACTGTTATTGGTGAAGCTCCAGTTAGCCTCTGTCTCCTCATGTGCTCAGCCTCCTGGTGGCAGATGCTCTCTGGATCCGACCAGAGGGCCTTACCAATCCTGCACCAGGCCAAGGGTCCATCTCAAGCGCAACAGGTTGCCAAGGCCATGACTCGGCGGAGTCTCCTGCCTTGCAGGCCATCCCTGGTCTGGTCAATCGTGTCCGAGAACAAAACAGATTATTGAAGCGTTGGATTCTTCCATGGAAAATATGCATTCTCAATTGGAGGAATCAGCCTTGTCCAACCCAGGGGCTCTTGCCCATATCTTGCCCCCTCGGGAACTGCTGGCCCTCACAGCTCCACCCCATTTCAATGGGGATCCGCGCCTCTGTCAAGGCTTCATAAATCAATGTTAGATGCAGTTCTCACTGCAACCCTTTCTATTTCCTGATGAGACAACAAAAATTACACTCATCCTCTCACGTCTTGAGGGGCAGGCCTTGGCATGGGCTTCCCCACTCTGGGAGCATTCTGACGCAATTGTTCGCCAGCTCCCACAGTTCATCTCCATCTTCTGATGCACCTTTGAGGACCCAGGCCGACAGGCAATCGCTGGCCACCATCTACTCCACCTCCATCAAGGCTCGCACTTGCTTGCTGAATACACAGTGAAGTTTAGAACTCTAGCTACTGAGTTATGTTGGCAAGAAGACTGCCTGCGGGCACTCTACCTCAAAGGACTGTCTCCTGCCCTTAAGGATGAACTGGCCGCCCATGAGATCCCCGCATTTCTGGAAGACCTAATCTCTCTGGTCAGTAGGATTGACTACCACCTTCGACAACGGCATCAGGAAGTAAGGCTCCTTCAACCTCCTGCCCTAAGATCACCCCATTAGGAGAGCCCTCGGTTGAAGGCTCTACCAGCAGGGGGATTAGCTCAAGTGGTAGCGCGCTCGCTTTGCATGTGAGAGGCAGTGGGATCGATGCCTGCATTCTCCATGTTGCTTTTTACTCAATGCACAATTAAACTCTGGAATTTGTTGCCAGAGAATGTGGTTCGTGCAGTTAGTATAGCTGTGTTTAAAAAAGGATTGGATAAGTTCTTGGAGGAGAAGTCCATTACCTGCTATTAAGTTCACTTAGAGAATAGCCACTGCCATTAGCAATGGTTACAAGGAATAGACTTAGTTTTTGGGTACTTGCCAGGTTCTTGTGGCCTGGATTGGCCACTGTTGGAAACAGGATGCTGGGCTTGATGGACCCTTGGTCTGACCCAGTATGGCATTTTCTTATGTTCTTATGTTCTTAACCTCACAAGGAGCTTATGCAAATCAACCATGGTTTGCAGGCAATCGGACCTCTGCATATATTTTAGTGGTTCCAGACACCTTCTCCAAACTTGCCCTGTGCGTCTGGGAAACTCCAATGCCTGAGCCCGGCAGGGGTCCCGAGCTTGTGCGCTACAGTTTCTGGCCCTCAACTGTTGCTGCCTGTATCCCTCCTTAGGGAGTCATGTCCATTCGCCGCCACCGCCCTCGTGGACATTGAGGCGAGTGGAAATTTCATTATGGAAGAGATCGTCAAGCTCCTTCAGATACCAGTCCAACCTCTGTAGATTCCACTCCAAATTGCCTCAGTTCAAGGAGAACATCTTCCCAATCGTATCACTCACCATTCCATGGCCATTTGCCTCACCATTGGAACCCTCCATGACGAAGAGATCTTCCTCCTGATCTTGAAATGATCAACACACCCTGTGGTCCTTGGACTTCCTTGGCTCCAGTTACATGCACCCCACTTTGACTGGCAATCCCTGCATCTCACTCAATGTGGCCCGCAATGTCAAACCCACTGTTTACGGCAAGTATCTCCATCCATGACAGTTCTAAATGCTACAACCCTTTCTGGGTTACCTGCCCCATACTCGGAGTTCAAGGACATGTTCTCCAAATAAAATGCCGATATCCTGCCTCCACTCCAAGAGTTTAACTGCCCCATAGAGCTCCTACCTGGAACCATGCCTCCCAAGGGCAGATCCTATCCCCTTTCACTCCCAGAAATCCAAGCGATGTCAACATACATCAAAGAGAATTTGGCCAAAGGCTTCATAAGACCCTCTAATTTCCCGGCAGGCACCGGGTTCTTCTTTGAAAAAAAGAAGGATGGAAGTCAAAGACCATGTATAGGCTACAGAGGTTTGAATGCAGTAACCTGTAAGGACCGTACCCACTACCATTTATTAGTGAACTGTTCGACCGCCTACAGGGCGCACAATGTTTTACTAAATTAGATCTCCAGACAGCATATAACCTAATACGGATTCAACAGGAAGACCACCTTCAACACAAGAGACGGTCACTATGAGTACTTAGTAATGCCCTTCGGACTTTGCAATGGCCCTGCAGTCTTCCAGCGGCTAATGAACGAGATTCTCCAGGACCTTTTGTACTCATTCGTCGTAGTATATCTAGAAAATATATTAAACTTCTCCAAAGACCTGAAGTCTCATCGCACCCATGTTCAAACAGTCCTCCAGCATCTCAGAGACTATCACCTCTATGTTAAATTGGAGAAGTGCATTTTTGAACAACCCAGTCTTCCGGTCTTAGGCTATATCATTTCCAACCATGTTATTATGTTGTTAACCATGGGTTCACCATGGACGCTGACAAACTCCAGGGTATTTGAGATTGGTCTCAACCAGTGGGCATCCGAGCCCTACTAAGATTCCTCGGATTCACAAATTACTACCAAAACCTTATTGCCAATTATTCCATGCTGGCCACTCCAGCCATGACAAGGAAGGGGTGTGACCTTCGAGTGTGGAGTTCAAAGGCCCAATCAGCCTTCCATGCCTTAAAAGAGGCCTTCTACACCGGCCTGTGTCTATGTCACATGTTATAAAATCAGGTGTACATTTGTGCACGCCGGGTAGTGCGCACAAATGTACCCCGTGCGCGCTGGTTTCAAAATCTGCCCCTTGGTATCTCAAGACAAATTGTATGGTTTTCCTTTTGAAATCAGTAAAGAACATTTATTTTTTGGTCACATTTGACATCCAATCTTTATATACTATTATTCCCCAAAAGAGACATTTGAATTCATCAGAGAGCCTTGAACAAATGAATGAAGCTCGTATAAATCCCTATGGCTTTTGCATGCCATATTGCTGAACTATAACTCTGCCAGAAATATTTTGGGTTTTGGGGCCAATTTATTTTTCAGATACAAGGTATGATAATGGGCACCATGATGGCACCCAACATAGCAAATCGATATGTCTCCTGGTTTGAAGAAAAGCTGTTTTATGTATGTAATTGGATGTCACAACTTGGGTATTGAAAAAGATACATAGACAATGTCTTTGTCTTATGGACAGGTACAGTCAAATCTCTGAATGACTACCATGGATGGTTAAAATGCCAAGATTCCCATTTGCATTTTACTTTAAACTACTATATCAAGGTTATTCCATTTTTTGACACTTATATTAGTAAAACAACTCTGGATTAAGTACTTCCATCTATCGAAGGCCAAGAGATAAAAATAGGTTTTGAAATTTGATTGTTTCCATCACTCCAGGTTTAAATAGAGTTTGCTAATTGGACAGCTTTAAGGGTTTGGAGACTACATTCTGGTTTGGATGATTTTAAAAGTAAAGCTAAAAAAAATGGGTGAATGCTTTTTAAAGAAAGGATATCCATCCATATACATGTGTTAAGAAAGCTTATACATGTGTTAGGTTCACAAATTTGGAGTGTTTGTCAATGTCTCAAACAAGAGAACCTCTCAACACATCTGTATGTGTTCTAGAGCATTCTTTGCTATCTCCTGCTATTTGTCAAGTAATGGATAGTAGAGGTTTTGAGGGTATATCCTATTTTTCTACAGCACCTATGATAAGAACATAAGAAAACACAAGAAAATGCCATACTGGGTCAGACCAAGGGTCCATCAAGCCCAGCATCCTGTTTCCAACAATGGCCAATCCAGGCCATAAGAACCTGGCAAGTACCCAAAAACTAAGTCTATTCCATGTTACCATTGCTAATGGCAGTGGCTATTCTCTAAGTGAACTTAATAGCAGGTAATGGACTTCTCCTCCAAGAACTTATCCAATCCTTTTTTAAACACAGCTATACTAACTGCACTAACCACATCCTCTGGCAACAAATTCCAGAGTTTAATTGTGCGTTGAGTAAAAAAGAACTTTCTCCGATTAGTTTTAAATGTGCCCCATGCTAACTTCATGGAGTACCTCCTAGTCTTTCTACTATCCGAAAGAGTAAATAACTGATTCACATCTACCCGTTCTAGACCTCTCATGATTTTAAACATCTCTATCATATCCCCCCTCAGTCATCTCTTCTCCAAGCTGAAAAGTCCTAACCTCTAGTCTCTCCTCATAGGGGAGTTGTTCCATTCCCCTTATCATTTTGGTATCCCTTCTCTGTACCTTCTCCATCGCAATTATAATTTTTTTTAGATGCGGCGACCAGAATTGTACACAGTATTCAAGGTGCGGTCTCACCATGGAGCGATACAGAGGCATTATGACATTTTCCGTATTATTCACCATTCCCTTTCTAATTCCCTTTTTAAATTCTGCATGTGTGACCAAGGAGAGGTATTCTGCTAATATGTAGTTTCTGTGTATGGATTTATAGCAGAAGGAGGTATATTGGTGTTTAAGCGTCTGATGTTATAATCCCAGTTTTGCTTTTTTATAGGTAGGGCTATTACTATTTGAATTTGTTAGTATGGTATCTTATGCAGGAGTACATTTTTTTTTAAGGATTTTGGATTATACAATGTTCCTAGTAATGGAGGAAATTGTTATTGCTGTTAATGAGGTGACATGAGCATTTGAATATTTATTTTTGTATGGAGAGTGTTAAGGGGAAATATACTAGTTCAGCAGCTTTTCTGATTCTGGATTAAGCCCATCAACTCAAACTGCTGGTGACTGTCGGACACTGCATTGTTGTATTGCCACCTGCTCTTCAACTGAAAATAGAAAATGTACTCAAACTATTAAGTTTCTTGTTGATTGAAAGTGCTTACTGAAATATTTTATATATGATATATTAAGTATTTAAAATCTGTACTATATTACAAGCCTGGAATTTTCTATATATAGATGTGTGTCTGTACATTTTTTTTTTTTTGTGAGTGCAATTGTATACCCATGGGCCAGTATGGAAAAATAAATCCCCTGGGCCGATATTTTCCCATAACCTGCCCCTGGTTACAAGCAGGCTTTTGTACACTTAAGGAATGCTGGCATTGTTAAAAGATGAAGAAGAAGATCAGACACACATTCTTTGAAACTGCTCTCAACTAATTTTGGGAATGAAATACGGCAGCTAATAAAATGCATATTACTAATAAATATTCTATGAAATCATAAATGACATGAGGTGGGTGGCACCTTTATAGACTAACCAATTTATTGAGGCAAGAGCTTTCAAGGACAGAGTCCACAAGGTACCCCCTGCCTTGACATTTTTGCTACACCAGATTAACAAGGCTATTCTTCTGAATAAATGAAATCATAAATGCTGCTCTTCATGATTTTTATCATATATGACCTAAATAAAAACATTAGAAAATGATTATCAATTGCACTTGTGATTACAAATAGTTTTTATAGAAATCAAAAATGTATTTATACTATCAGGTTAGTTTAAAGAAATGCCACCAATTTCCCCATAATAGCATCTAATTTACAAACAGGTGGAAAACTTATTGAAATATTGAGCCATTTGGTCATCATTTCTATCTAAAAGCAATAAATATTAGTTGCATCCTGATCCTTTTACATTCCGGAGTAGGGTTCTTATGTTTTAGGCTTTTGGTTTGTTTTTTCTCCTTCTTCAATATTTTATTCTAGACTCTATTATACAATATTGTATGAAGAAAGTTCTCTTCACAATCTAAATATTACTGCAAATTTTGTTTCATTTTTTATGTCTACATATTATACTACTCATAACATCTTGTCAAAATTGATTGCAACAAGTTAACATTGGCCCTGATGTAATAAGATATGAGTAAAAAAATGTGTTGTACTTCAGTGCAAATTTTCATAGCTTCCATGCTAAATATTTATTTATTTATTTCCATTTGATTTCCCGCTCCTAATCAAAGACCCCAGAGCATTTTACAATAAAGCATACAACAGAGCAAAATAAAAACCCTTTACTGAACAAAGATCAACACATCACAATAATTCCCTAACCATCCTTCTCACCCACCTACATACACATCTCTACCAATCCAACCTACCATCTCCCATCAGCAAACCTATCCTCATTACAGAAAAGCTGCTCCCCAACTCATATTGTATGCTTCTAATTGTGTGGAGCAACACTTTTATGCCCCTAACTCAAATCTGTGCACACAGCTTTTAAGAAAACAGTGTGCTTTCACTAATGTTTTGTGCTCCTAACTCAAGCTTTACATGAGAACATTTAGGGGCACAGCTTTCGTTCATGAAAATGAGAATCTGTGCACAAACCTTTCTTTATTTATTTATTTATTTGTTTAAACAGTTTTATATACCGACAACCGTTTGCACATCGTGTCGGTTTACAGATAACTTAAAACCAGGGGTAAATATAGGCATTGTCTTTACAGGGAACAATATGTAATATAGGCATTGGTGTAATATAGGCAATATGGTGTAATATAGGCAATATGGTGTAATATGGTGTAATATAGGCAATATGGTGTAATATAGGCATTGCCTTTACAGGGAACAAAAAACCTTGTTTTTTACCCACAGAAAACTGAATTTGTGCACAAATCATGGGGTCCAGATTCAGTGGCATTTTGCTGGATAACTTGTGAGTTATCCAGGTAAATTTCAGCTTCGGAATATTTTGGGCACTTATTCTGAAAATGTTTACTCTGATATCTCATTACCTGGCTAAAATTTAGCAGGATAACATAAGGGTGTTCTGAGGGTATTTCTGGGATGAGTTAATTTATCCAGGTAATCTATCTGGCTAACTTTGATATTCATTTAGCCAGATAACATATCCAGCTAACTCTGCTCATGTCATAAAGCAGTCCTAAAGTTAGCCAGATAAATGTATCTGGATATCTTTAAGATAGCAGGCTGTATTTAATGGTGTGACTGCACCACTGAAAATCTGTCTAGAATGAGCCAGATAAATTTATACATCATACTGTGCAATCCTGCTGGTGACTGAATTTAGACCGCCATGTTTTTTGTACAATAATACCGAGTATAGGACATCAGTACCACAAACACCAGGTTCAGCTACATAGACTAACACTACCCTCAGAAACTCTGCTCCATCTCTTGATTGGGAGTTAAATTCCCATGGTCAAGAAAGTGTGAATTGAGCTGATGCACCTCTCTGCATTGGAGAGTATCAGCTCATGCCTTGATCAACATGAAATTTGCATGTGTGCACATTTTTTGACACATTTGTGGCCATGTTTTTGTGCACTAAGGGGTAGATTTTTAAAAAATACGTGCTTGCGTCCATGTGCGCGTGCTACCCGGTGCACGCTCATGGACACACAATTTTATAATATGCGTGTGCCAGTGCGCACATGTTATAAAATCAGTGGCACACACAAGAGGGGTGGTCAATTTTGTCAACATTTGCACAGCGACGTATCGGGGCCTTCCCCCGCTCCAATTCCTACCCTAACCTCCCTTCCCCTTTCCCTTCCCCTTCCCCTCTCCTCTCTACCCTCTAAAAACCCATTTTAAATGTTTCTACCTTCTATTTTGCAAGTTACTTCTGGGCCCGACCTGAAGTAACCTGCGTGCGCTGGCAGCGGCCGGCGTGCAAGGCTCCGGGACAGCGAGGAATGGCGTGTGGCCGGGCCGGTTTGAAAATTGGCCAGGTGCTCCTAAGGGCAAGACACGCATGTAAACCCCGGGATTTATGCACGCCGGGGGTTTTAAAATCCGGCCTTAAACTTCTTGTTGCATCAAGAGTAAAGTTGCATTCATAAAACTGTATGTACAACAACAGCTGAGTGCTCCTTATTATATCAGGGCCACAAGTCCCCTGGTTTCCTATAATTCCGCTGCAAAGGTCCACAGAATCTGTTCCTTGTATTAGACTTAGGGGTAGATTTTAAGAATTTGCGCGATCGCGTACTTTTGTTCGCGCACCAGGCGCGAACAAAAGTCCCTATCTAAACCCCCCCTAACTTTGCGCGCGCCGGCCGGCAGTCCCGTTCCGTGTTCCGGTCCCGGGGGCTGGTCCGGAGGCCACTGCCACGCCCCCGGAACACCCCTGGGCCGAGACCACGCCCGCGTTGCTGCCCCCAAAACGCCACGTCACGCGCGACACGCCCCCAAAATACCACGTCACTCTGGGCACGCCCCCGACACGCCCCTTTTACAAAGCCCCTGGACTTACGCGCATCCTGGGGCTCTGCGCGCGCCAGCGGCCTATGCAAAATAGTCGCGCCGGCGCGTGCAGGGCATTTAAAATCCGCCCCTTAGTGGATCCCTGCAGAATGTTAGATAATCAGAGCTAGTAACCAAATATGAGTACGAGGGGCTTACCTTCCTATCTCTCCCATGATCTCCCCAGCTGACTGGCAGTAAGAGGAGTAATTCAGGCTGCATCCTCCTCCTTTTCATTTTTTCATTTCATTTTTCATTTTCATTTCATAAAATTTATTGATCGCCTAACACAAAGTAGGCCTAGGCAAGGAACAAAAATACATACATAGTGAAAACAATAATAAACATACACTTCAGGCAAAAAATTTTGTTTCACAGAAACTGGAGAAAAGAACTACCAAATACTGGTATCTATGTCCCTAGATCAAGTTATTTATTCGTCAGTTGACATTAACGAGAACTCATAGCAATTACTCTACTCGCATTATTCTCATTTTTCTAATAACCATGTTCACACATTCTTTTCTCTGATAACTGAATTACACATACTTCAGGCTGTTACATATTATAAGCAAGATGGAGTAAAAACTGCCACCTGGAGCCAATGTCATGGTTTGAATCATGCTGCTGTATGATTTCTCATGTGCTCTTTGGTTTTATATAGCAGAGGAGAAAAATGTGGCCCAAGGAACTGCTTGCAATCCTTATATTGCTAGTCATCTCTGTGCTAGGGAAATTGGTACTGGGGGATCAAATGGAGTAGAGGGTTTGACTGAGGAGAGGGCAAAAAAGGAGGCATCTGCTGGAGAGAGATGAGAAAAGGAATTGACTGGTGGTTGAGCTAGAGAAGGGATCAGTGCCAGGGGGTAGATGAGTGGTAAAGACTGGTGCATGTGGGCAGGTGAGAGAGGCAGATGGGATATGTGTGCATGTGCTTGCAAGGGAGAAGACTAAGGAAGTTGGGTAAGGGGTGGTATTTGTGAATGAGTAGATAATGGTTCAGGAGAAGGGATCAGCCCCATGGGGGGGGGGGGGGGGGACACAACAAAGCCAAGGTGGGAGGCAATATCTGTAAAAGAGAGAGAAAGAAATTGGCATCAAGCTGTGTGTGTGAATGAGAAAAGAATATGCAATGGATTGGGAGGGGTCTTAAGAGAGGATACTCTCTCTGCCCAATCTTCCCTTAATCACCAATCCCTCCGATTCAAGATCTTACCTCCCATCCGTGTTTTCCCTCTCTCTCCTTACACAATCTCTGATCTTCTCTCCTTACCCTAGTTCCAATCCCGAGATGCTTCCCCATTTCTGAAATTCTTTCTCCTTTGCCTTCGCTTTCACAACCCTGAATGTCTCTCCCCATCCCCCAAATCCCTTCCACATACTAATCCCACATCATCCTTTTCCTTTCCCCTTATTCCCTATATTCCTCCAATCTCACAGAAAAGACTAAAGAAAACAACTTAATTATCTAGACACATAAGAATGATCAGAAAATGACTTTATTTTTGTGAAGTAAAGCAATATCTACATTTTTGAAAAAGAATATCTATGCTAATTTATGCAAATGTGTCACAGCATTTAAGAAAATTTGTCACAGAATTTTTTAACACTTTCTCAAGAAACTGGGTGCTGTAAAAATAGGGGAATAAAGTAGAATTGGGATCATAATTTGATTCCTTTTTAAGTAATCTTTCACCACATCTGTCAACTGACAATGTTTTACTGTATAAACTTTTTCTAAGTGACCAAATGAGAAGACAGCAAACACAAAAAGCGTGCTGAGAAAATTACCCTAATTCTAACATTTGCATTCAGACTTTCAGGAGAAATGACATATATGTAGGATTAATAGCACAACCTCAATATGCATATATATATCTACATTATTTCTGTGCTATCAATCATACATGAAGTATATCATAGAGGTCAGAAGCTAATTCCACCACTTTTGTCTTCTTAAAGTAACAATGTTCTAACAAAAACATTCAGAAACAGACACTTTCTGATGCACAAATGTCTGATCAAGATATTTGAGAGGGCCATATTCTGGCCTAGAAAGTAGTTCACGCACAGGATCGCTATATCAGCACTTCTAAACCGTCATCAGGGCACACCTAACCCAGTCATATTTTCAGGATATCCACAATGAATATCCATAAGAACAATTTGCATGCACTGTCTCCATCGTATGCAAATATATTTATTTATTTATTTAGCATTTTTCTATACCGACCTTCATGGTTAAATACCATATCAGATCGGTTTACATTAAACGGGGAACAAGATGGCGCTGGCCATCCATTGTTCCTACCATGAATATGTATACCAGGGTATACATATTCAGATCCTTCAGCCTCTCCTCATAGGTCTTCTCATGCAGATCCCACACCATTTTGGTCGCTCTTTCCTGGACCACCTCCATCCTTCCTTTGTTCCTCTTCATATATGGACTCCAGAACTGAACACAGTACTCCAAGTAAGACCTCACCAAGAACCTGTACAAAGGCATTATCACCTCCTTTTTCTTACTGGTTATTCCTCTATCTTTGCAGCCCCACATTCTTCTTGCTTTAGCTATTGCTTTGTCACATTGCTTCACCATCTTCAGATCTCCAGACACTATTACCCCAAGATCCCTCTCTTGGTCCATGCACATCAGTTTTTCACCCCCTATTACATACAGATCTTTTGGATTACCACACCCCAGATGCATGACTCTGCACTTCTTGGCATTAAATCCCAAGTGCCAAGTCTTTGACCAGTCTTCCAGCTTTCTTAAATCCCTTTGCATTCTCTCTACACCTTCAGGCATGTCCACTTTATTGCAAATCTTAGTATCATCCACAAGCCTACCCAGAATAATCCGCTCTCTTAGTCCTCGTCCTCCCCCCCTTAATACATGTTTACATACACTTCTAATAAAGGCTCATCATTAAGATTATAAATCACCCTGTATTCTTTATAGGACCCCTGTATTCATTTTCTTTCTTATGCCCTTGTATATAAGTTTGCCTTTGCATATAGCTTTATTGTTTAACTTTTATCTCTGCTGTTTTTTTGCACTTTCTGTACTATTGTATCTCTGTAATTATTTATACTCCCCTCCCCCTCCCCTGTTCATTGTAAGGTTGCAATTTAAACCGGTATGATGTTTGCACACTAATGCCGGTATATAAAAATCTTAAATAAAATAATAAATAAATAAATGTTACCTTTTATCCCTTCCGCAATGTCACTTGCAAAGATGTTGAACGGAACTGGTCCCAAAATTGACCACTGTGGCACTCCACTTAACATAGTTTTCTCTTCATAGTAGGTTCCATTTACCATTACGCTCTTGTCTCCTATCAGTCAACCAGTTTGTAATCCATGCCACCACCTTGGCACTCACTCCCAAGCTTCTCATTTTATTCATAAGCCGCCTGTGTGGGACCATATCAAAAGCTATGCTGAAATCCAAGTAGATAACTTCAAGTGCTCTTCTGCGATCCAATTCTCTACTCACCCAATTAAAATAATCAATTGGATTTGTCTGAGAGGATCTTCCCCTGGTGAATCCATGCTGCCTCATGTCCAGCAACCCACCAGATTGTTAGATAGTTCACTATCCTTTCCTTCAGTACAGTCTTCAATAATTTTCCCACCACTGAGGTGAGGCTAACTGGCCTGTAGTTTCTGGCTTCCTCTCTGCTACCACTCTTGGGAAGCAGGACCACCACCACTCTTCTCCAGTTCCATGACATCACTCCTATTTACAGGGATCTATTGAACAGATTCTTCAGTGGACTCGCTAGCCCATCTCTGAGCTCACTCAGTATCCTGGGGTGTATCTCATACACCCTTGGCCTTGTCCACTTTCAATTTGCCTAGCTCCTCCCATACATTCACTTCTGTAAATGGAGATTCATCTACTCCTTGCCCATCTATGGTCTTATTAACCAGCAACGATTCTTCTCCAGGGTCTTTAATGAATACCGAACTGAAGTATTTGTTTACTATTTCTGCCAATTCATTGTCACTCTCTATTCATTGCTCCTTGTCACCTTTCAATTTCACTATACCACTTCTGACCTTCCTTCTTTTACTGATATATCTGAAAAATATTTTGTCTCCTTACTTTACCTCTTTGGCCATCTTTTCTTCCACTTGACCTTTTGCATTCCTTATTTCTTTCTTCACCTCCCTCAGTTTTGACAGATATTCTTCCTTGTGTTTGTTTTTTTTTTGGGATCCTTTATACTTCTTGAACACTATTCTTTTTGTCTTTATTTTTTTCAGCCACCTGCTTAGAGAACCAGATTGGATTATTTTTCCACCTATTCTTGTTTACTTTTCTAACATATAGAGTTGTTGCCTTTGTAATAGCTCCTTTTAACTCTGTCCATTGTTGATCCACCTCACCCATTTTCTCCCAGTCTTCAGCTCTTCCTCCAGGTATGTCCCCATTTTGACAGTCTTTTTTTTTTTTTTTTTAAATTGAAAACTCAGGTCCTCATGTGCCCTTCTCTGTATCCTATTAACAAAATTGAACCACATTGTCAAATGATCACTGATGCTCAACATGAGTCTCTACCCAAACATTAGAGACATTACAACCATTTGTGAGCACCAGATCCTCTCTCATGAGTTCCATTACCAGTTGTTTGAGCAGAACCTCTTGAAGGGCATCCACTATCTCTCTACTTCTCACAGATTCACAGAAGGGATACCCCAATCTACATCCGGCAGATTAAAATCTCCAACGAGCAACACTTCACCCTTCTTTCCCACCTTTTGTATGTCTTCAATGTGTTCTCTGTCCAGTTATTATGTTTGAGTTGGTGGCTTGAAGATCACATCAGTAAAAATGGAAGCACCATCTTCTCTTTTTAGGATGGTCGACAATGCAAACAATTTTGGGAATATACACAATAAAAAGTTAGATTAAATTAGACGTAGTCAAAGCAGGAGATCAGGAGCACTGCTGGAACCAGGTGATTTGTCCTAGAATTTTATGAGTAATTGGAATTTAGCAGTGCTTGGCGTAATTGCTCCTAACTTTATACCACACCCAGAAAGTCTAGTAGGAAGAGTCCTGTGTTACTCTTTTAAAAACACTCAAGGTTTAAAAAAAAAAAAGACTAGCAAAATATTATATTACCACAATACACTAGACAAACAGTAAGAACCTACAAAAATAAGATTACTATCTATTGGAGAATTTTTTTTTGTTATATTATTCAGCCACACAGAAGTAGAACAGGAAAATTAAGCAATGGCCAATGGAGAGCAATAATCTTTCCCACCACAAGAACAGATTCTTAACAGCAGAGATAAAGCAAATAATATTGGAAATATACACAATACAGGATAGATTAAATTAGATTTAGCCCCCGAGGTTCCCACCATGACATGCTTAAGACTGGTCCATGCGCGTGCGAACGCACCTAAGTGACTCTGAAGGTAAGATGGCGGTCGGTGGCGTCCGTGCCGCTGTGGGAGCGGTAGGCAGGCTGGCGATGGCTGGCTGAGGCCACAAGTCTTCCCAATGGAGTCGGGGATGTAAATAAAGAGGTGAGCAACAGCGGTCGCAGCCATCTGCAACTGGGCGTAACAGCTCACAGTTTTTACCTAGTGTAGAAAGAAGGATGAAGTTGTGAAAGTTGGCAGCATAATACATCAAATATGTAGTCTTATGTGTACATATTAGTTGATGTTTTTCTGTCATGTACACTGTCCCTCCCCACCCCCTGACATGGATGCTTTTATACCTAGTACTTGGAGTGGCCCTAATAGTCCAGTTATTAGGAAGTTTTCAGGCTATCCAGAGCTTAAGCTGTCATATAGGCTTGCAACTTTAGGGAAGGAGGTAGTGGTTGTTAAGAAGCTGTCCACTGAATGTGGGGATGCTGTGATGGATGGAACATGGGGTGGCAAGGACCACCTAATGCCATTGATGTTGGGCTGAATTAGATGAATGGTTGGCACGATGATTGTTTAGTGATAGAATGCAGTGAGGTAGCCAGTGCAGGGGTGTCTGTGCGTGAGGGTTTGGTTTGCTTGGCAGGTGTCTGAGGCCTAGCGGAATTCCTATTTGAGAGTCCCTTTTTGCAGTCACTGGTCTGCTTAGCCTCTTCTCGGTTGATGATATCATACACAATTGACACAGAGGCTGCCATCCCAAGCCACATCATTTGACTCTCACTCTGTATACTCTGGCAGGGTAGGGCTACCTTCTTTTTGCCATATGAGGGTCAGTAGCTTTCCTATACTTACTTAGAGGTGGTATGCCCATATGTGCTGTACAATCTAGGTGACAGGTGTTGCTTTGCACTTTAGACTCTTCACTTGTACAACCTTTCCCATCCACACCACTGTGTACTTGCTGACCGTTGGAACAGTGTGTCAGCTGCTGTGCAACAACTAGGGAGAAGGACTGAGGGAGTAATATCTTGTCCAGAATGTCTGCAGGTGAAGAGCAGAGGGCCTAGAGGGCTGCTGCTGCTGCTGCTGCTGCTTGGGTCCAGGCAGACTTCCACAGACTGACTACCATCCCTGTAGGGGGCTGCCTTCGGGATCTGGATGCTACCTGTAAGGTCATTCTTACCTTACATGTATTATACATATCCCCAAGCCATGCCAGTACAGGAGTGGCAGCCAGTCTGTGAAAGTCTGCCTGGTCACAAGCAGCAGCAGCAGCAGCAGCAGCAGCAGCAGCAGCCCTCTAGGCCCTCTGCTCTTCACCTGCAGACATTCTGGACAAGACATTACTCCCTCAGTCCTCCTCCCTAGTTGTTGCGCAGCAGCTGACACTGTTTCAAAAGTCAGCAAATAGACGACATATTTGGTTTAGTGTTAACTCTACAAATGGTTGGTTAAAGATAGCATTTGAGTCATGACACAAGTAAGAGGTCTGAAGAACAAGTATTGTGTGATAAGGACTCTAAATTCCCCTTAACACCACACAAGTTCTACATGTACACAACATACTGTGTTGGGCAGCTAGCTATTGTCCATCTAAAATACAGGCCCATGTAAGCAGGAGTTAGCTAAGAGTCTGCAGTGTGAAGAAGGCAACAAGAGGCAATACTGAAGTTCTCTAGTAATGAGCTTCTTCTTTAGCTCTTGCTATCTTCCTTGGGAGTATACACTGAGTGTTCAGTTGTATGGCCTAGACCATATGGTCTTGCCTGCTGGATAAGTGGCAAGTAGCAATATGCAAGGGCATTCTAGCATGCAAGGTCATGTGGAGGGCAAACCATGTTCCTAGTGAACCATTAACATAAAAACCACACAATGAAAGAAGCCAAACAGGAAGTGTCTTTTTCAAAATAGTGACCACTTTATTAGTGAAGACATGTAGTCCACTGATTGAAATAAAGTCAATGTCTTACATAATCACATTCTGCAACAGAGACTCAGCAGCATGGAGACAGGAGGCAGCAGCAGCATAGAGGCAGCAGCAGGAGTGGAGATGAGATACCAGCAGCATGGAGGCAGCAGGAACTGAATTGAGATGAGACACCAGAATCCAGAGCAGGATATGAGACGTGATGAGAAGAGGCAGCAACTGGACCGTGACTGGAGGCCACTAATGAGGATAGAATACAAGCAGAGCATTGAGGAGGGCTTTAGAATTAGGCTGCTGGACCATAATGGCTGACAGTAAACCATCTCTTTTGTGTGCTGGCACAGCAACTCTGTAGTGAGGATGGGCCCAGCAGGCTTCTTCCATCTAGATGGCATACCAGTTCTGTAGAACAGTTCACCCAGGATTGCTGGTACAACTCTTCTTATTTGGCATTCAATTGCACCATCTTTAGTCCTTTATAGACCCTTGCCGTTTTGTAGGGGGCATGGATTTTGGGGGCCTACCCCTCAGGAGTCTGTCATCCCTGGAAATGCTGTAGGGTGTGGACTCCAGAAATGCTGGAGAAGACCCGGATGGCTGCTTTGGCATACTTTGCAGGATCTTTGTTGGCACATTTGTCGTGCTGTTAACTGCTGTGGCCAACATCATCACATTCTGCATGTTTGCAGCTGTTTGATCTTGCAGGGTCTGGTTCTGCCTGTTGACAGCCCTCCTGAGGCTCACTAGCTCTGCCTGTATGTGTTGGAGGTATACCCCAAGCCTCCTTTCCAGCTGGCCCAGCTGCTCATTATGGGCTCCTCTGTTGGTAGCAGGGATGGTGCTGGTGCTGGTAGCGATGTTGTGATAGTGGTATGAAGTGCTGGAATTTGGGCTTCCAAATGTGGCATGACGGGGCTTATGGGTGGCTCCTGCCAAGGGTGTGGTGCTTCAGGCTGGTACTGTGGTGTGCTGGCTCGAGATTGTGATGATTCAATAGGCTCCCACTCAAGGTTCTGTTCCTCCAGGAAGCTAGACAGGTTGAGGGCCACTTTGAGTGGGCTGGGTGAACCCAGGGGTTGTAGCATCGCTAATGGCTCCTGAGCCTGTACCTGCTGCTGCTCATCTTCCTCCTCTTTGCTGATCTGTGTCTGGGCATCCATGAGGAAGGGCCTGTGCAAAGGTGGAGGTGCACTGCTGGTCCCTGGGACTTCCTGGCTGGGACCAGCAGCTTCGTGGAAACAAAACATAAGAAATAAGTAACAATGGCAGCAAGTACCCTTTTTTCATTTGGCATCAGAGGTGCACTTTGCTTCTTAACATTGTGAGCATCTTATGCCAAATGATGTGTACACCCATTTACTTACCAGCTGTGGCTCACATGGTGTCCAGCTGCTCACCCATGCCCTCAAAGACATCAGGTCCCAGCCTTTGCACGAGTTGCTCCTCCATAGGGGTCAGGACGATGTGACAAGTGGCTCCTCCTCTGATCCACCGTATGTATTTATTTCTGGTTGACCGGCTTTGCTTTCAGCTGCGCCTTGATGTCCCAGTAACTGTGGGCCACCTGCTTCCTACTTCATTGGACTCTGCTGCATATCGTGATGCCCTGGGCTATGTTGCACCAGATCTGACCCTTGGCTGCCTTTGAGCTCTTAGCCACATGGGTGCCGACAAGCATGACATAATGCTGCAGAACCTCTGCAATGAGATGAGGGCATCCTACTGCCTGGCAGCCAGAACGGGGTGTCACTTCCACTTACAGAGAGGTGTCCTCTCTTTCTTCACTCTCCCTCCCACTCCCCTCTCCCCTCCCTTCCTCCCCCCTCCTGCTCCTGCCCTGCCAATTCCCTTCCCTTCTGCCCTCTCTCTCTCTATCCATAGCCTGCCATCCTCCTCCTCTTGGTTGCCTCCTCCTCCTCTTGGCTGCCTATCCCCTTCCCTCCTGCCTCTACTCCTGTCCCTGTCCCTACTCCTACTCCTTCTTCCCATAGCACTCCTGCCCTCTTCCTCCCACCTCCTCTCCTTCCTTCTCCCCCTCCTCTCCTCACACCTCTCCACGTTTCTCACTCTCCATTCGATATGCCAATCATCCACCAACACTCCTCCACTCCTCCTCACTCCTCCACCACCTCTCCTCAACACCAAAAGACAGACAGACTAACTAGGCTAACAAACAAAAACTTTCACTCGAACAAAGAAGACAAAAGGCAAAGGGAAATAGATGACAACAGAAAACAAGACAACTCACTCAGTAATCACTATAAAGAACCTCCAAATAGCCACCAACACCTACGTACCTCCTCTCTCCAAACTAGGAATGTGCATCATTTTTTTCTGACGGGTCGGGCTACGGGTCAAACCAACACAGTGAAACCCCCCCCCCCCCCAACACTTTGGAAAACTTTCCAAAGTGTTGGGGGGGGGGGGGGGTTTCACTGAAAAAAGAAAAACCCACCCCAACCCTTCAAATTTTCCATTGGTCGGCCCCTGTCACATGGAAGTAGCAATGGATGGCCCTCGCCATTTTCTAAGATGGAGCCGGCCATTCATTGCGCCTACTATGTTGACAGGAGCTGACCAATGGCACCGGAAGCCCCTGTCACCTGGTAAGGGCAAAGGGCCACCGGTACCATTTTGTTACTGGCAGCTGATGGCCCGAGAGCGGGAGATCGCTCCCGGAACCCCTGGTGGACCACCAGGGACTTTAGGCAAATTTTTTTTTTGGGGGGGGGAGTCGTGAGTTTGGGGGGTGTAATTAACTAAATTTGAAGGGTTGGGGTGGATTTTTCTTTTTTCGGCGAAAATTGCCGAGAAAATAAAAACAACCCTTTGGACGTTTTCCAAGAGTTGCCCGACCCATTGCCCAACCCGTCAGAAAAAAACTATGCACATCCCTAGTTTGGAGAGAGGAGGTAGGTAGGTGTTGGTGGCTATTTGGAGGGTGGGTTTTTTTTTTAATGCCCCCCCCCCCCTGCACTAACCCGAACAATGAATTTTCCCCAAAGTTCGGGGAAAATCCGTCTCTGGATTCGGGTCCACCGCCCATTGCCGAATTGGAATATTTCTTTGAAATTTTCCAATTCGATGAAAACTATTGCACATCCCTACTCCAAACACCTGACACACCCTCAAAGAGGCAGCTGCAGGAAGCCTGTATTTATAAACTGAAAAAAATAACGCACCACGCATTAACTTATGCTAGCCTTATAAAATGATGCAGCATGCACTGATGCAACTCACGACATGCTGACTCAATGCTGCATGCATTATTTACCTATGTGATGCAACAAGCTGGAAATGTGCCTAACCATACCCTTTTTTTTTTTTTTTTAATTTATCGTGGGTGCTATTTTCATTATATTTATAGCAATTTAATGAATCTAGGTCTATGCTTGCTAACACCAAAACTGCTAGTTTTGATTTTCTTTCATTTTACTGTTGCTGAAAACAAAAAATAGAAAGCACACAGGATGCTGTAGTTTTCAAATCTGTAAAATATTTTACCATTGTTCATAATTTAGCAGTTGTAGTTGGGCCATATACTTCTGATATGTCGTATAAATCAGATAACCATTTCTGACCTCTAGAACAATTTGCATGCTAAGCAAAATTTAATGTGCTGTAACATTTCTTAATGACCCGTGTTTTAAACTGTCATCACTGCTGCCTGAAACTTCTAATTAATGAGTGTACAATTAAAGGTTGAAATAACGAGCATAATAATAGGGAATGATGCTTACATCTGCCTTTGTCTAGTTATAATGAGCTTTTCATTGTTTTGTAATGAATTCAAATGACAAGAGACTACAACTGAAGGGTTTTCTTTCAAAAGAATCCTTCTTGGAGTCCTATGTGAAGATACATCCATTCCAGAGAGAGAACAAATAACAAGGTTTCTTTTATAGAGGTGTCCCATGTTATGCTGCACTTAAAATATCTGTAATGAAAAGGAGTAAAGGGCATTTTAAATTATATTCAAAGCAGCTAAAACAAAGCAGGCTGTCTAACATTGTAAGATTATCTATTTAGGCTGACAACTGCATCCAGGCAGTTCTCCAAGAGAATGGCCCCCAAGTATATGCCGCCGACAAAAGGTAGCTCAAATATAATGGAAATGATTCATATCCAAGTTATCAGCAAAGCTGTATGTCATCTTGGTCCTATTTGCCAGACACAGATGGATCAGCAAATCAGTTTGCATAAATCCATACTAAGAATCAACCCCAATGTTCTTTTAATTTAAAATAAATTAGATTGAAATAAAAGATCTGAGTCCCAGATGAAATGGAGTAGGTGAGGCTTTTCTTGTCTCTTCTCTTGTTTGTGTGGTATCGTTTTGCACGGTTGACTCTATATTTATTTAATTATTTAGCATTCGTTTATATACCGAGGTATAGCAGACATTGCCTTCATTCCGGTTTACATAATAACAAACCAGTTACATTTAAATCCATAACAGTATAACAGTAAAAAATTGAATCAGAACAATAACTTAGTAATGGTCAATAAATACATTAAATATTAGAAAATATGATTGTATAAAAAATCTTGTAGGGGGACGGTTGATACCGTAACAAAAGCGAGAAGGTTTCTGTGAGTCAGGGCGGTCGTCGTAGGAGGGGGATTGCTCACGTAGAATGGAACGTACAGAGGATGAAATCAAAGATTTATGTTCTGTTGTCATTAGGTGAGCAACCATTGTAGGACTGTGAGAGTAGCCAGGCTTTAAGTTCTTTTTTAAAAGATTTAACGTTTACTTGCGAATTGAGGTGATGAGGTAATGAGTTCCATAATTTTGGGCCGACGATGGAGATGGAGGCTCCCCTTATGGACACATGTATATTGCTAAACAGTAATCCGAAACACAGACAGGCTTCTTCACTGCCTGTCTCTTACAAGCACAGCTTCCCTCAGACATGTGCACATGTTATAAAATCGTGGGGGGGGGGCACAGTTAGCTAAATTTACGCGACAATACATCGTCAGCCTTCCTCAGTTCCCTCCCAATCCACTTGTGGACTGGGAGGGAACTTCTACCACCTACCCTAACCTCCCTTCCCCTTCCCCTCTCCTCCCCTCCCCCTAAATGTTTCCGTCCTTTGGTGGTTTTTTTTTTTTGTTTTTGAAGTTTCCGCTGTACCAGCCCCTTTTCTTTGGCCTGGCTTTTGTGCGCATAACGAGGGTTACGCACGCGGCCGGGCCCCTTTTAAAATGTGTGCGGCACGCGCGTGCAACCCCCTGTTTTTTACGCGCGTGGGCTATTTAAAATTGGGCTGACAGAGCCTTAGGCACACACATACCACATATAGCCTCAGGAACACACCTGCAGCCCCCACCATCCACACACACCACCTGAATCGCAGGCAACTGAATCCCCAGTCACACTGAAGTTTCAAATGCACACACAGACAGTCTCATTTAAAAAGCTCAGCCCCCCCATCCACACACAAATACATGCACACACGCAGCAAACATATGCAACCCAGCCGCATTCTCTTTCTTTCTTCCATCTATTTCTAGAAGAGATATGCAGCCAAAAGAGTGTTTGTTTCGCTTCCATAGATTTTTCTTTCATTTAGTTTAATTTTGATTTTTGTTTCATTTTAGTGCAGGTTCATTTTATAATGCGTACAAAAACAATGATAGTAGGTGTTAGTTTTAACATTCTTTTATTGCATCTTAAACAATTCATACATGTACACTCCACACATACATACATACATACATACACCCATAGGTGCCAGAACAGGGGGGGGAGGCGCAGGGACCATGGCTCCCCAAAAGATTTCTGCTCTTCCCCAATGGTTATCTCTAAGCTGCGTGTTGCGCGCCTGCTCACACCGCACCTCGTACGGCTCAGGACCCAAACCTGGTGGGAGAGGAAAAAGAGCAACAGAACCCGTCCTTTAGCCACTGCTGACTTCTTTGTAGCAGTGCAGTTACTAAGAACAGGTTCAAAACCTGCCGGGACACTTCCTGTAGGCTGATCCTGTGCTGCCAGTGAATTTTGCACCTGTTTGCGGTGTCTGCACGGATGAAAAGGACCAGTCAACAACAGCAGCCGAAGGGCGGGCTTCACTGCTGAGTGCCAGAATGCTTCCTTCTGGTCCCCAGTCAGCCTAAAAATAATATTGGGCTAGGCTTGCACCCCCACCCCCACCCTGAATGGCGTCCACACTGCTCCTGGGACTGCAGTGTAAGAGGCCAGCATGCCAGGTAAATAAAAAAAGAATATTTTGAGCACTGGGCTGGTTCACAGTAATATACTGCAGGGGAAGATGGGGGTGCAGCCACATATTGCCCCCCCCCCCCCCAACACACATACACACATCTTTTGCCCCCTCAACTTTTCTTTTCTGTGGTCATAAGTAGGATAGTGATGCCTATGCTAGCAGCACTTCCAACCTAGACTTCCTGCTGCCGCCAGAGCCTCTTTGTCCTCTCCAATTCAAGTTGCAATCAACTGCAGAAAGGGGAAAGAGCCAGGAAAGCAGATACTGGGGAAGAGAGAAGCGGAGGGCTGCTGGTGATAAGGGACAAGAATGGAAACACAGGAATAATATGGATGAGAGATCTCGGGGGGGGGGGGGGGTGAAGGTGGGAGGGAATTGTGAAGGATGGGAATGTAGGAAGCAAGTGAGGGGATTGTGGGGGTAGGAATGAAGGAGGTGAGTGAGGGGAGGAAATGAAGGGAGAGAGTTAAGGAATGAGGGGATTGTGGGAAAATAGGGTGAAGAAGTTGAGTGAGGGACTTGCTCTTTCTTTCTTCTCCCTCCTGCTATCACCCCTATCCCTACCCATGCCCTTACCCTTACCCCCACAAGTAAAACAACAAAGTCTTGGTAGGCCCAACATAATTCCTTATTATGCCAGAGCCACAGAGCCTTCATTTTTTTCTTGGAGCAGACCTCTCTTCCTTGCCCCCAGACCTCTCCTCTTTCTCTCCTGCTTCCTTTTCAGCCCCCAGATCTTTCTCTTTAGCACCTATATCCCCATCCTCCTTTAGTATCCCACCTCTCTCCCTATCCCTCCATTCTCCACTCTTTAGCACACTACATCTCTCTCCAATCTCTCTCTCTCCTCTCTCTCTCTTTCGCACCCTAAATCCCTCCCCATCCCCTTCTCCCGCCTTCAACATTCCACATCCTCTCCCATTGCCACTTCCTCATGTTCTTGCCCCTTGTCCCATCCCTCTCCTCTCCCTTAAGCCTCCCTCCTTTCTTTTCCCTGTTCCCACCCTTTCTTCTCCCAACTCCTACTCCTCCTGTTGCTCTCTCTCACTCCTGCCTTCACCCCTATGCACCTCCCACAGGAAAAACGCTTAGTGACCCCCAACATAATACCTTATTATGTGGATACTAGTACCAAGCCTTTTTTGTTTTATTGTGCAAGGTATTCTGTAAAAAAAACAGCCCTCATGCCCCACAAGAATATTCATTGGGGTCCAGCTTAGTCTACAATGAAATGCATGTCTGTTTCTAATGCTCTATTGTAGCATTGCATGCAGAGTCTGGCTTCTTGAGGTCACCAGTCTAGATTTTGTTTGCATAATTCTGCTTTTAATTTCTGATCACTTATTTTATATTTGTCGAGGTTCATTTTGCATGTGTGACTAGGTTGTATTCTGCTAGCATGTAGTTTCTGTGCAGGGATCTGTAACACTTTTCCCAACAGGAGGTGTACTGGTGTTCTAGATCCATGTGTAATATTTGCAGTCCTGCCTAATCATGAGTAGTCTTGTGAGTTAGTGCTGCTGTAGTGTGGCTGGTTTGCTACATATGTGCTCAGTTGTTTGTTTTTTCAGGATTTTGAATTTTGCGATGTGCCTGACAGTAGAGGAAATTTGTGTTTGTTAGATGACACCAGCATTTCTTTGAATGGTGAGATGTGGGGGAAAATATCCTGCTGTACCCCTGTTGTTAGAGGGGAGGGTGTGTGGTTGGCAGGGAGGTCTGAGGTCACAAAGTATATATTTACAGAATTGAAGGTGCAGGATTAAAATTGGGTTTGTCTTGCATATACAATGACAAGAATGAACTTCTCTTAACCCAGGAACAGTATGTTGGCCATGATCTCCGTCTCTCTAATGTAATCTTAGAGCACTTCTTAATACTTGCATTGTGCCATATGGCTTCTCTATGAAGCTTATTAAGGTGTTACATATTCAGGCAACATATCGAGGTGAGCTTGGAAGTTTTTAATCAGCTAAGTGGCGCCCATACAAATAGGACTGTTTCTGTATCTTTAGTCCACATTTTCTTTGTCTCAGATAACATCTTTTGGTAGTTGAACTTCTCTCTCTCCATACATAGTAAAAAATAGTTACTTAGTACTGACACTTCCATTAGTATCACTGTTTTTATTATTTTCTCCTTTACTGCTATGACTGGTTTTCTAGCATCAAGCATATAATTTGGTCTGGGAAGAAATAACTATACTCTATGATTTATGTGAAGAATGTATGTAAGATGGAATGACATAAACTATAAATGTAAAGTGAAAAAAAAAATTGGCAGGGGGAATGTAGGTAGAGCTTGGGGAGAGCCAGAGAGGTTTGATTGGCAGCCTCAACCAAAAGCATTCCACTGCCCCTGCATACACTTCACACTAATCCACCTGCCCCAAACACATATATACCACCAAAAAACACACACCCCCTACACATACAACCATGCTATACACAACAATTTTACAAATGTATTCCCCTCCCATATACACATCAATTCTCATAGCCACCCACATAGACCCCAGTGCCCTCAAACACACCTCTCAGATATCCAAACACATCCCCCATGCATACAACCTCTCCTTCTACACTCACACTCCATTTAATCCCTACCTCCACCATCACAACCACACACCCCTTCCTACACACACACAAGCCATGCTCCAAAAAAAAAACACACTTCACACCCCATTACATTCACAACTCCCTACATAACCTCATTACTCACCCAAATACAGTCACACAAACATGTGTCCCACACACACACACTCCCACAACTATATACCCCAAAACAGTCGCCTTCCACATAAACACATTCATATCCCAAAACATACCAACCACATTCCAAACACTCAAACTTACAATCCCACACATGCACGTCCCACATGCAATACCCACCCTTGCACCCTCCATCAAACACAACTCCAACCAGCCCCCATTTCCCCCAACCACCTTCCAACACAATCACTCCTCCCTATACCCATCAAACCCCTTCTATAAATCTATGTTGACAAGCTTTCCCAGAGCCATGCCTCTGCATGCTTTCCTTGCTTTTTTGCTTTGCATCTTTTCCTTTATTTTTTTACTTTTCTTTGCACTCCTTTTACTTATATTCCAGGCACACTTCCCTCCTTTTTTCTCAAGATATTCTTACTCCAACTCTCCCCCTCATTTATCAAAATGTGTTTTCACATGCGAAAAGCCCCGTTAACGCATGTGTTAGCACCATATCATATGGTGTCATGCAAATCTGAAAAAGAGGAGGAATAGGATGGGTTTACTGTTTTGTGAAGCCCTATTGCATGGCTTTAATGCTGATTTTTCAGGAGCATTAAGCTGTGTGATAGCTGATTATCTGTTATGATGTGTTTGGTGGATGCTGGTTTTGGGGGGGAGGAGAGAGAGAGACAGAGAAAAGCCATAATGCCCTCACCCTAGATAGGTATTTATATCTCTATGGGAGGCCCACCTAGTAACTCGAGGTGAGGTTTAGGTAGTAGTGTAGGGGTTAGGGGCCACTTTGACATTCAAAGTGAGACGTACAAACAGAACAGTGCTCTCTTGTGAATATTTGATGACCCTCGGAGTGAGGAAACTCACCCAAAGATGAGATTTGTGCAATGTTCTCTCAACCTAGCTTGATGGACTCTCTATATGGGTAATATCAACATTACCCAGATGGAGATTTTATATCATGCGCATGCATGTTATAAAATTGGGGGTTGGCGCACGCAAGGGGATGCACAATTGTGCACCTTGTACACGCCGAGTTGCGCTGCCTTCCCCCGTTCCCTACCCGCCCACCCCACCTTCCCTTCCCTTCCTCTACCTCCCCCGCCCTTTCCCCCCTACCTTTTCCTTAGCTTTTTTTTTTATCTCCAAACTTATTTCAGCCCTGGGGCTGAAGTAAGTTGCGAGCGCCGGCAGTCGGCCAGTAAGAACATAAGAACATGTCATACTGGGTCAGACCAAGGGTCCATCAAGCCCAGCATCCTGTTTCCAACAGTGGCCAATCCAGGCCATAAGAACCTGGCAAGTACCCAAAACCTAAGTCTATTCCATGTTACTGTTGCTAGTAATAGCAGTGGCTATTTTCTAAGTCAACTTCATTAATAGCTTGTAATGGACTTCTCCTCCAAGAACTTATCCAATCCTTTTTTAAACACAACAATACTAACTGCACTAACCACATACTCTGGCAACAAATTCCAGAGTTTAATTGTGTGTTGAGTGAAGAAGAACTTTCTCCGATTAGTTTTAAATGTGCACATGCTAACTTCATGGAGTGCCCCCTAGTCTTTCTATTATCAGAAAGAGTAAATAACTGATTCACATCTACCTGTTCTAGACCTCTCATGATTTTAAACGCCTCTATCATATCCCCCCTCAGCCGTCTTTTCTCCAAGCTGAAAAGTCCTAACCTCTTTAGTCCTTCCTCATAGGGGAGCTATTCCATTCCCCTTATCATTTTGGTAGCTCTGCTCTGTACCTTCTCCTTCGCAATTATATCTTTTTTGAGATGTGGCGACCAGAATTGTACACAGTATTCAAGGTGCGGTCTCACCATGGAGCGATACAGAGGCATTATGACATTTTCCGTTTTATTCACCATTCCCTTTCTAATAATTTCCAACATTCTGTTGCTTTTTTGACTGCCGCAGCACACTGAACCGATGATTTCAATTGTGTTATCCACTATGACGCCTAGATCTCTTTCTTAGGTTGTAGCACCTAATATGGAACCTAACATTGTGTAAATATAGCATGGGTTATTTTTCCCTATATGCATCACCTTGCACTTAGCCACATTAAATTTCATCTGCCATTTTGATGCCCAATTTTCCAGTCTCACAAGGTCTTCCTGCAATTTATCACAATCTGCTTGTGATTTAACTACTCTGAACAATTTTGTATCATCTGCAAATGTGATTATCTCACTCATTGTATTTCCAGATCATTTATAAATATATTGAAAAGTAAGGATCCCAATACAGATCCCTGAGGCACTCCACTGCCTACTCCCTTCCACTGAGAAAATTGTCCATTTAATCCTACTCTGTATCCTGTCTTTTAGCCAGTTTGGAATCCACGAAAGGACATCACCACCTATCCCATGACTTTATACTTTTCCTAGAAGCCTCTCATTAGGAACTTTGTCAAACGCCTTCTGAAAATCCAAGTTTTCCTAGCGTGTAGCCAGATGGACTCAGAACAAGTGGGTATAGTGTGCTCGTGCTAGCAGTTGGAGACGGATCTGACGTTGTAATGAATTTTGAATGGAAGTATTGAGGCTTTTACCACTAGCAGAATTTAAAACCAGCGAATCCTGCTTAGATAAAAACCCCCACCTCCATTCTTTTCTATACCCTTTCTGCCTAGAGACAAAAAGTTTATTTTCAAAGGTATGTGTCCGTATCTACCACAGAACTTTATTCACCAATTATTCATACAACACAACATGAAAAATAAACCAGTCAGTTTGTAATAAAAATATTTTCTTTATTTCAGATAAAGAAGGGTATGAATAAAAATCTCTAAATGACTAAGAAACATTTTTATGTTCAAATCTTAACTTTACCAGAGTATATCCTACAATCAATGTCATAGCCATTAATAAAGTTATTGAAATTATTAAAATCAGATAAATGTCAATCAATGTCATCTTTTGCTTAATTAATCAATACATTTCTAATACATCTGCCAATCTAGAAACAATAGCAATTTAAAGGTTCTCATATACTTGAATAAATGATTATATATTTACCAAATATCTGAAGCACCTGCTCTGTGTCTCTCTAATCACGTGCAAAGAAAATCAAAGTAGCACTCCTCTTTTCCTTCTGACTGCTTCAAGTTTTATACCCTTAAAACTCTTTGATTTCTTTGATTCAGGGTAACTGTTTCTTTTCTATCTATACATCTATCTTTTTAGCCTTTGAAGAACTTCATTTCTAAAAATCTTGACTGAGGTTCAATTAATTTTTCCATATCACAATATTAAAATTAGGAGTTATTCTTACCCTGTTTAAAGCTTTGCCCATATTCGATCTTTAATTTGATGCCAAATTAACAATCTTTTAGTCTTTTTTTAGCTTTCTTTGTAGTTTTGAGAGAAAAGCTTTTACACTCCCTTCAATCCCAGGATTCACGCCTGAGTGGCCATATGTTTTAGGATGCCCAAAGTCATAAAATGCAGACTGCTTTCTTGCTTAGAGATAAGCATTAGGTGCAAAACAACTTTTCTCAAGGTCTGAAAGGGGGGTAAAGGAGGGTGCTGTTTGCTGCAGATTTTTTTCAGCACAGGCCTTGACTAAAGTCATGGCTTTTAAAAGTAAAGGCTTATGGGTATTAATGCTAACATGTCTCTTTATGTCTAATTGATTACTGACTTCACTAAATATAAGTAATTATCAATAAAGCACAAAATATTAAAATATTTTCTGACAACGTCATCACGGGTACATATACCCCCACAGGAAGTGAGACAATTCAGTAATTTCCATCTCCAAAGCAGAGCCTGCACGCTCGCTGAGCGTGTTTTCCAATACTACTTTCTACTTTCTATATTCTACTTGCTAAATTTCTACAAGAACAACGAGCCCCACACTCCTGCGGTGATACCCTCGGGTCCCTCCCCCAGTTGAGTTTCCCGGGGTGATTTCCGTGATCCCTCGGAGGTCTACACCTTGGTCTGGTGGCCGAATCATGGAAGGGATATAGCCCCCGAGCGAGAAGGGCTCGGGCGTGGCTGAGAGGCGCCTCGGTCCCGGCGGGGACTTAGAGGCAGCGAGTGCATTTCCTCAAGCGCGGCGGTGAAGGTATTTCCCCTTTCCCCCGCAGCCGGAGACCGCCCGGGTTCCAGCCGGGAAGCGCCGAGGATCAGGTAAGGCGTATATCTCTTACTTTTGGTCTCTGAGGTACGAGGATCGGTGGCGTTGCCTGCATGCGGCACGCCATGGAGGTCGCCATTTTGTTGGCCTTGTTCAGGTATTGAGCGCCCTTGATAGGTGCCTGTTGATGGGCGTATATTGCTGACCGCTTATTATTGAGCACATATTGTATATTATTGCATGTATATTGCTGACCGCATATTATTGAACGCATATTGTATATTACTGAGCGTATATTGCTCATCACATATTATTGAGCGCGTTATTGAGTATATTGCTGACCGCATATTATAGAGCGTACATCGTATATTATTGAGCATATATTGCTGTCCGGATATTTTTGAGCGCATATTGTATATCATTAAGCGTATATTGCTGACCGCATATTCTTGAGCACATATTTTTGTGCGCATATTATTGAGCGCATATTATTGAGCGCATATTATTATTATTAAGCGCCGGCGTCCTGCATTCGCCAGCCGCGATGGAACATTTAAACGCCCCGGCATCTCCCGAGGTGGCGCCTCCTGATTCCGGTGTGAAAGCTCTCGGCCTCTGCTCAGCATGCCAGCTTAGAGCCACGCAGAGCAAAGAGCCAGACTCCCTTTGTGCCCAATGTGAGGAGGCCGTGGGAGCCTCGGGCCAGGACCAGTCTCAACCGAGGTTTGTCGACAGTTCCCCAGGGGCCACCCCGGACTTAGCAGGCAATCTCGAACAACAAGGGATCCCGGGGGACCTGGTACCCTGACGACTAGAGACCGCTTCCATTTCCTGGGTGGATTTGTTTAAAGGGATTCATGCCTTTGTACAAATGCAGTCAGCTTCCAGGCCAGGCCCTGCGGCTGCTCCTGCTGACCCTGCCCCTGGACCCTCTCGCCCTTATCGTGGGCACCCGCCTCCGGGCAGTCCAGCTCAGGCGGACCCTGATGTCTCGGAGGACGAGTCCGAACCCCCCGAGGAGGGGGAACTTCCCTCGGGGATTGAGCCATATCGAACTATGAGGCGGTTCTTTCCCAAGGAAGATCTCTCCGACCTAGTATCTCAGTGCCTGACGGAGTTGGCTATTCCAGGCCCCAGCACTATGGCGGCAGCTACGCAGAACCCCGTGCTGGAAGGTCTTCGTCCTACAATCTGCCATTTTCCCTTCCTGCAAGCAGCACAACAACTGATAGATTTGGAGTGGGCTGTGCCGGCGGCCTCCTTCAAAGGGGGTCGGGCCCTGACGGGCATGTACCCCCTGGACCCGGCAATCAAGGATATGCTGGCATGCCCTCAGGTGGACGCCTTGGTTAGCGCTGTGGTCAAGCGCACTACCATTCCAGTTGAGGGGGGGGGGCGGCCCTCAAGGAGGCTCACGACCGGCGACTGGACGCCATCCTGAAACAGACCTTTGAGGTGGCAGCTCTATCTTTGCGGATCGCAACCTGCTGCACAGTGGTGACACGCTCCTGTTTGTCACAGGTCAGGAACAATGCACCGGCAGCGGATATGGAGTCCGCTCTCTCGTTCCTCACGGATGCTGCATCCGACCTAGTCCGTACAACAGCCAAGAGGGTCTCATCCTCAGTAGCAGCCAGAAGGCAGCTCTGGATACGGAACTGGTCAGCCGATGCTCCTTCTAAGACACGCCTCACCAGAATGCCCTTTAAGGGCTCTCTCTCTTGTTCAGCAGCGACCTTGATAAACTGGCCAGCACATGGGGCGCCTCTCCAGTACCTCGACTGCCGGAAGACAGGTTCAAAAGGAACCAGCGCGCCTTTCCAAGGCCATCCAGAGGCAGAAGCTCCCAACGCTTCATTCCCTATAGGACTCGCTACCAGGCACCTCGTCCTCAGGCCAGGAACCAGCCCTTTCGGACCAAGCAGCACAAGAGGGGAGCCGGCTTGGGTTCCGGTCCCGGCCGCGCCTCCAAATGAGAATCAGCCGATCCATCCGGGGGACGGCGCCATAGGGGGCAGGTTAACCCTCTTCTACCCCAGATGGGTCGAGATTACGTTGGACCAGTGGGTCCTCGCCATCATCCGAGAGGGCTATTATCTGGACTTCCATCATGCCCCTCCGGACAGGTTTGTGGAGTCTCCGTGTCCAAGCCACAAGAAGGCGGCATTAGAAGTTACCCTGGCGAGGCTCCTGTCCTTGAAAGCCATAATCCCAGTACCTGCATAGGAAATGGATTCTGGGCACTATTCCATTTATTTCATGGTACCCAAGAAAGAGGGCACTTTCCGGCCCGTATTAGACCTCAAGTCAGTCAACCGATACTTAAGGGTCCCGAGGTTTCGCATGGAAACTCTGCACTCAGTCAAGACCTCAGTATAGCCAGGGGAGTTCCTCACGGCCTTAGACTTGTCTGAAGCCTACCTGCATATCCCGATCCATAAGGATCATCAGTGCTACCTAAGCTTCAAGGTTCTGGGACGACACTTCCAATTCCGGGCTTTGCCCTTCGGGTTAGCCACGGCTTCGGACCTTCACCAAGGTGATCGTAGTGGTAGCAGCGGTGCTCAGATGGGAAGGAATCCTTGTCCATCCCTACCTAGACGATTGGCTGATCAGGGCGAAATCCCGAGAGGAGAGCCATCGGGCAACCAACAGAGTGATCGCCCTTCTGGAAAGCCTGGGATGGGTAGTCAACCTAAACAAGAGTTGCCTGCAGCCTTCCCAATCACTGGAATACCTGGGAGTCCAGTTCAACACCCAGGCAGACAAAGTCAGTCTCACTACCAAGAGGAGGTTAAAACTCCAGACGCGTCTACGGTCCTTGATGGGAGCCAGTCGGCCCATAGCTTGGGATTATCTGCAGGTTCTCGGTCTCATGGCATCCACCCTGGAAGTGGTACCCTGGGCAAGGGTCCATATGAGACCTCTACAACGCTCCCTGCTCTCTCAATGGAGCCCCCGCTTCTGGAATTACTCCATGCATCTACCTCTACCAGCCAGAGTGCGGACTCAGCTACGGTGGTGGTTGCAGTCCAACCACACGAGCAGGGGGTCGAAGATGTCCTCCCCCATGTGGATTCTGCTCACCACAGATGCCAGCCTGAGCGGATGGGGAGCACACTGCGAAGAACTCACCGCCCAAGGACGGTGGAACAGAGAAGAGTCGGGGTAGAACATCAACCGACTAGAGGCACGGGCAGTCCGGTTAGCCTGCCTGCAATTTGCTCACAGATTGAGGAACAGAGCAGTCAGAGTGATGTCAGACAATGCCACCACGGTGGCATACATCAACCGACAGAGCGGAACCAGAAGTCAACAGGTATCCTTAGAGATAGCCCCGCTGATGGTTTGGGCAGAGGCGAATCTCCAGGACATCTCCGCCGTCCACATTGCCAGAAGGGACAACACCGTGGCAGATTTTCTCAGCAGGGAAAGCCTAAATCCGGGAGAATGGCAGCTGTCCCCCACAGCCTTCCAGATGATTGTGGATCAGTGGGGGATTCCGGACATGGACCTACTAGCGGACAGGTCCAATGCTCAAGTACCCAGATATTTCAGCCGCAAGCGAGATCCGTTCTCTCATGGGATCGATGCCCTGGTTCAGCCATGGCCTCCAGGGACTCTGCTATACGCCTTTCCTCCATGGCCCCTGCTGGGCGCCCTTATACACAAGATTCAGAATCACAAGGGCCTAGTTCTTCTAGTGGCACCAGACTGGCCAAGAAGACCCTGGTACGCGGACATGAGAAGACTATGGCAGGGGAGCCCCTTCCCCGCCTCCTCTCAGGGACCTGCTATGTCAGGGTCCCATCCTCCACGAGGATCCGGCTCAATTCTCTCTTACGGTCTGGCCATGGAGAGGGCTAGGCTGAAGAAAAGAGGTTACTCGGAGCCGATGATAGATACACTCCTCTGAGCTCGCAAGTTTTCCACATCCCTCACCTACGTAAGGATCTGGAGAGTATTTGAAGCCTGGTGCGACACTCACGGCACCAATCCACATGCGACCACAATCCCTATTATTTTGGATTTCCTGCAGGATGGGCTTCATAAGGGTCTCTCCCTCAGCTCCATCAAGGTCCAAGTGGATGTGCTGTCTTGCTACGGTCCCCGGAGGGATGGCAAGACTATTGCCACGCACCCAGATGTTTCCCGCTTCCTGAAAGGAGTCAAGCACATTCGTCCGCCACTGAAGTGGCCAGTGCCCCTGTGGAACCTCAACATAGTTTGGATTTCCTCGCGGGATCCACCTTTAGCCCCCTCCGGGGCCTGTCTCTCCGTTCTCTCACTTTGAAGATGGTGTTCCTGCTGGCAGTGTGTTCAGCACGCCGCATTTCGGAACTACAAGCGCTGTCCTGCCGTGATCCCTTTCTTAGAATCACTCCAGAGGCTATCCATCTTCGTACGGTTCCATCCTTCTTGCCTAAGGTGGTCTCACAATTTCACCTCAACCAGACCATATCCTTGCCAACCACGGCGGGTTTGAAGAAATCAGAAGAAGGGCGTTTGTTACGCCATCTCAACATCGGCAGATTGCTGCCCAGATATCTGGAAATGACAGAAACAGTACGAAAGACGGACCATCTGTTCATCCTTCACAGCGGCAAGAAACAAGGAGAAGTGGCCTCTCGGCCCACCATCGCCTGCTGGATTAAAGAAGTTATCAGAGCGGCCTATGTAGAGGCCGGGAAGTCACCACCTCTACAAGTTAAGGCTCATTCTACCAGAGCCCAAGCAGCATCTTGGGCAGAGTTTAGGATGCTGTCACCCGCAGAAATATGTAAAGCGGCGACATGGTCCTCCCTCCATACCTTCTCCAGGTTTTATCGTCTGGATGTCCAAGCCAGGGAGGACACGGCATTTGCGAGGGCGGTCCTATGTGGTCCTCAGGCAGCCTCCTGCCCGTTTCGGGAGTAGCTTTTGTACATCCCACTTGTTCTGAGTCCATCTGGCTACACGCTAGGAAATGTTGAGATTACTTACCTGATAATCTCGTTTTCCTTAGTGTAGACAGATGGACTCAGCATCCTGCCTGGCTGCCGGTATACAGGGGTTTCACCGATTCAAGGTAAGCCTTATCACTTCTTACATGAGTGCGTCTACTCTACCAGGTGTCGACGCCTTCCGGTTGGGAATGCCTGCGGTCTCCAGCTACTATCAATCGGTCAGGGGAATCCTGTTTTCACTATTTCATTGATCGTCAGTACACATATATCCATAACAGCTTTTGCAAGGAAGATTACTGAATTGTCTCACTTCCTGTGGGGGTATATGTGCCTGTGCTGACGTCAGATCCATCTCCAACTGCTAGCACGAGCACACTACACCCACTTGTTCTGAGTTCATCTGTCTACACTAAGGAAAATGAGATTATCAGGTAAGTAATCTCAACAATACTACATCTACCGGTTCACCTTTATCCACGTGTTTATTAACTCCTTCAAAAAAGTGAAGCAATTTGTGAAGCAAGACTTGCCTTGGGTAAAGCCATGCTGACTTTGTTCCATTAAATCATGTCTTTCTATATGTTCTGTGATTTTGATGTTTAAAACATTTTCAACTATTTTTCCTGGCACCGAATTCAGGCTAACCAGTCTGTAGTTTCCCCAGATCACCCCTGGAGCCCTTTTTAAATATTGGGGTTACATTAGATATCCTCAGGTCTTCAGGTACAATAGATGATTTTAATGATAGGTTACAAATTTGTACTAATATGTCTGAAATTTCATTTTTTAGTTCCTTCAGAACTCTGGGGTGTATACCATCTGGTCTAGGTGATTTACTACTCTTCAGTTTGTTAATCAGGTCTACCACATCTTCTAGGTTCACCGTGTTTGATTCAGTCCATCTGAATCATTACCCATGAAAGCTTTCTCCAGTACGGGTACCTCCCCAATATCCTCTTCAGTAAACACCAAAGCAAAGAAATAATTTAATCTTTCCGCGATGGCCTTATCTTCTCTAAGTGCCCCTTTAACCCCTCAATTATCTAATGGTCCAACTGACTCCCTCACAGGCTTTCTGCTTCGGATATATTTAAAAAAGTTTTTACTGTGAGTTTTTGCCTCTATGGCCAACTTCTTTTCAAATTCTCTCTTAGCCTGTCTTATCAATTTCTTACCTTTAACTTGCCAACATTTATGTATTATCCTATTTTCTTCTGTTGGATTCTTCTTCCAATTTTTGAATGAAGATCTTTTGGCTAAAATAGCTTCTTTCACCTCCCCTTTTAACCATGCCGGTAATCGTTTTGCCTTCTTTCCACCTTTCTTAATGTGTGGAATACATCTGGACTGTGCTTCTAGAATAGTTTTTTTTAATAATGACCACGCCTCTTGCACACTTTTTACTTTTGTAGGTTCAGCTTTCAGTTTTTTTCTAACAATTTTTCTCATTTTATCAAAGTTTTCCTTTTGAAAGTTTAGCACGAGAGCCGTGGATTTACATACTGTTCCTCTTCCAGTCATTAATTCAAATTTGATCATATTATGATCACTATTGCCAAGCGGCCCCACCACCGTTACCTCTCTCACCAAATCCTGTGCTCCACTGAGAATTAGATCTAAAATTGCTCCCTATCTCATCGGTTCCTGAACCAATTGCTCCATAAAGCTATCATTTATTCCATCCATGAACGTTATCTCTCTAGCGTGTCCCGATGATACATTTACCCAGTCAATATTAGGGTAATTGAAGTCTTCCATTATTACTGCACTACCAATTTGGTTAGCTTCCCTAATTTCTCTTAGCATTTCACTCTCTGTCTCACCATCTTGACGGTAGTATACTCCTATCACTATAGTCTTCCCCGACACACAAGGGATTTCTACCCATAAAGATTCAATTTTGTATTTAATCTCATGCAGGATGTTTATCCTGTTGGACTCTATGCCATCCTGGACATAAAGCGCCACACTGCCTCCCAGGTGATCCTCTCTGTCATTGTGATATAATTTGTACCCTGGTATAGCACTGTCCCATTGGTTGTCCTCCTTCCACCATGTCTCTGAAATGGCTCCCGACACAGCGGCAAATATGGCCGCTGTGCTGGCAGCCTGATCCTGCCCCCACCCCACCCCTTCCCCGCTCCTTTTTGCAAGCCCTGGGGCTTACACGTGTCCCGGGACTTTACGCACGTCGCTGGGGCTTTTTAAAATAGGCCCGGTGCATGTAAACCCTTTTAAAATCCGGCCCATAGAGTTTAAATTACCTAAAATATTAGCACAGCTATTGTCAAATGGATAGATGTGAGCATGAGCCCATCTGCCACATTGTGACTTCACAACCCTGGGGCTGGCCTTGATCCACTACACTGGTGGATGAGCGCATCCAGGCTGAAGCTGAAGTCTGGAGCATTGGAACAGACTGAAGGCTCAAGCAGAGCTGAAAACATGGAATAGGAACACTTGAGACTTGGAACAGGAACACATGAAACTTGGAAAAAGAACAAATGAACCAGGAACTAGGACATCTCTGAGAACCAGCAAGTCATGCTGGTTTCTTGGGTAGCTCTCTGGCCACTCTGTAAGATCTTTTGGACTAACCACATAGGTTTGAGCATAGGACTAACCACATGGCTTGAGCATAGAACTGACAAAGGCTGAGGACTCAGGACACTGATGACAAGATAAGGCTGAAGGCTTTGAAGACATGGAACATGGTGTGGGCTCAGGGCTTAGAACAGGCAGATGACTGAAAAAAGAAATCTGGAGACCAAGGACAGGACTCAGAAACTCAAAACTCAGATTCAGGAACTCGGAACACTGACTCGGAACAAGGTTCAGAAACTCGGACTCAGAAACTCAGACTCAGAAGACTTGAACCAGCGAGGAAGGCAAAGACAGGACTATAAACCAGGAAAAAGAGCTGAAGACTTAGACACCAGCCTGAAGACTTGGACGCAGGAACAAAGACTTTGATGCACAGGAGATCAGAAATAGATGACCACATGAAACAGGAGACCTTAAAGGACCAGTAATCTTGTGAAGGCCTGGAGCAAGGAGAGAAGTAGTCTTTTAAATGTCTGAATCAATAACATCATCGGGGGGGGGGGGGGGGGGGGGGAGCTGTAGGGCTTTTCCCCTCTGTGGTCCCTTTAAATTTCAAGCAAGATTGCATACACATGCCTAAGGAGGGTGCACCATGCTGGGGATTGCCAGCAGCATTTCAGGGCTGAACAAGATGGCAAAGATGGCATCAGCGGCATTTCACTACTGCTTTGAACAAGTGAAGTCAGCCGCCACTCCAGCCGCAGTGAGCAGTGGCACACAGACGGCATTGGTGGCATCTCATGCCTCTTGGAACAGGTGGCATCGGTGGCAAATGAAGGCCATGAAAGGAGCAGAGGCAGCTTTTACCGGCATTGGCAGTCAGCGGCATCATGGTGTGGTGAATAAGGCTGCTAATGGGGCCCTTTCGCGAGCGGTAGCACAACAGCTTTGCTGTCAAACAGTCATTGATTTATTTCTATTTAATTTATTGAAAGGTGAAACTAACAAGAATAATTGAACAAGTACCAAAATAACACACAAAATTCTTATCTGTATGATGGCCCTAATAAATCAAACTAAACTGTATTTATCAAACTTAAACTTTAATTTTTGTCACACATACAAACTGCTAATAGCTTGAAAGCTTTTCTAAAAATAATTATTGAATTTAGAATTGAACATTGAATTTGTGCCAGAAGCGAATGTGCCCTCGAGGTTGCCAACACCAAGGTAATGCTTGTCTCAAATTTGCTAAATATTATGAGCTCTTAATAAAAGAAAAAACATTAACACTTCAGAGAAATAATGAGAGAGAAAACAAATAAATACTGTAGCATGGTCTGAAACCAGCAGGCAAATTTCTCTTGTTCACAGGTGGGAGTTATTCTGAGCCTGAATGACAGACTAACTCAGTTGGTAACTAAAACAAAACAAGGCAAGATCGATTAATAGCACAATAAATATCACTTCCCGTCCTCTCTTTTCTGTTTCATAACATAATTATTCATCTCATCACAGAGCTAAAACCTTTCCTTGTCAGAGAAAACTGTTTAACGATGCACCCCAACAATCATAACATACTGTAACATTCCATAAGGGAGCAATACTACAGAGGTATAAAAACTAGAGTTAGTAAAATAAAACACATTGAGGCCAATGCAATATCGGCACACAGAAAACAGGCGCTCATGTTTGAGCACCATCTCTCCTAATGCACTCTATTCAACCTCTCCAGGGCACCCGATTTAATATTTAAATCAGCTGGCGCAGTTAAAAGGAGGCGCTAGGAGAAATTGTATACCCCAGCACCTCTTCGGCAGCAGGCATCAATTTTAAGAGCATCTGTTTTCCTAACCTGTGCACATTAGGAAAATGGACGCTTATTAATTGCATGTCCTTTTTCCTAACCTGACCGTCGGCACCCTTTTTTTTTTTTTTTATAAACGTTTTCCTCCTTTTTGTTCCTCCGACTTAATATCGCAATGATATTAAGTCAGACGAAGTAAAGAAAAGCAGCATTTTCTGCACTTTTTTTTTTCTTGCATTGAGGGGGAATAGCTAATAGACTCATCAACATGAATTTGCATGTGATGAGCGCTATTAGCTTTGCGGGGGTGTTGGACACATGTTTTTGATACGCAAATCCCCTTATAGCATAAGGAGTTGTGGATGTGCATCCAAAACGTGTGTCCAACCATGGGTTAACCACTGCACTCATCTGAGCACACTGTATTGCATATGCCTGATTGGTGGTTTTAAGAGAAAGAGAGTTTGTCTGGCTGATGAAAAATTTGGCAATGATTTTCAGAAATAAGAGACACAGAAGAAAAGTAAAGACACTTGAGGATAAAATCTGGAATGGATTTTTGTAACCATTGATTTATCATTTTCATTTAAACAAGAGTAAACTTGTAAAGAAACTTTGGAATAGAGTGAGGAAAAAAGGTAAAGAAGAAATTATATAATATAAGAAAGGAACATTTTTATCATTCTCTTTAGCCCATAATCTAAAAAAGAGGGAGGAAAAACAAAAGAAATATAGGAACTTCAAAGACATATAGGTTCTAAAACAAAAATTATTAAATGCCTTTCAACACTCAAGGGGGCCAATGTAATAAGGTGCGCTGAAGCTGCCGCGGGTTTCCCACTCTAAGCCCTATACAGGGATGTAATAAAGGTTTTGTGCACGGGAAAAAAACATGTACGAATGCGCTTACAGACCCACAGTTTGTCCTGTGCGAATGCATGCTAATGGCATGCAAAGGATGCAATTAGCTAATCATAGGCAGTGCAGGGAACCACGCTAATGTTAGTGTGGGGTTTTTAATGTGGGGTTTTTACCACCATGGTTAGGGCATGAGTTAAGTGTCAGAGCCTATGTCGGCATCCAAGCAGCCTGAAAGCCACCTAGCTGAGCACCTATCTTGGCGTCCAAGTGGTGAACTTAACAAGGCGCTTTTCTGGGGCCCGATTGTATAGATTCTCGACCAAGTAAGTGCTTACCTCAGCACCTGAGCGGCAACATTTGCTAGGCGCCTTTCTGGGCTCCACAGCGTCCATATTTGCTCCTGGATGAGGGCCTATGTCAGCACCTGAGCATCCAGATTGGTGCCCAACTGAGCACTATCTCGCTGCTATGCCAGTGTGAATTAGCATCCATGAAAATATTTGCCATGTTGTCTGCAGCACAGTTATTGCAAATATTAAAAATACTTTCCAGGATCATACTTTCACTTAATAGGGAGAGCCGTTCGCTTACTCTCTTTTTTGTGTGGATTATCGGCACGGGTTCTGAGCGCGGATGCAGCCACTTATTACATAGGCCCTTACTATGCTTAGGTATGTGCATTTTTACATATTTGCGTGGATTTCTGTGCACAAATCATTTACATCATTTATTTTTTTTACATTCCGTGGAAGCAGCAGCTTCAGCAGCATGCGGTGATCAAAATCCGTGCTCATAACTAGCGCCTGTTTTGCCATGGGTCTTATTACATTGGCCCCAAGGGAAGCATTAACCAAACTCTTTTGATCTAAGAAAAACTTAATTGTTCAGGGGAAAATAAATTATATCTAAATCCCAAATATTTCATAATATATTTGAATATATATCTAAGATGAAATAAAGGTTATAGAAACATAGAAATGATGGCAGAAGAAGACCAAACGGCCCATCCAGTCTGCCCAGCAAGCTTTCGCACTTTTTTTTTCCTCATACTTATCTGTTACTCTTGGCCCTTAGTAACCTTTTAGTTCTATTTCCCTTCCACCCCCGCCATTAATGTAGAGAGCAGTGTTGGAACTGCATCTAAGTGAAATAGCTTAATTAGTTAGGGGTATTAACCACCGCAATAATCAAGCTACACCCATGCTTATTTGTTTACCCAGACTATGTAATTCAGTCCTTGGTTGTTGTCTGTATAGATCCACTTTTCTTCATTTCCCCCCTGCCATTGAAGCAGAGAGCGATGCTGGATATGCATTGAAAGTGAAGTATAAGTCTTTCTCCACTGCCATTGAAGCAGAGAGCTACGCTGGATATGCATGAAAACAGTCTTTTTCTCCCCTGCCATTGAAGCAGAGAGCTATGCTTGATATGCATTGAAAGTGAAGTATCAGGTTTATTTGGTTTAGGGTAGTAACCACCGTAAAGCAAGCTACTCCCCGCTTTTTTGTGAATGCAAATCCTTTTTTCCACATTTCCTCTTGCCGTTGAAGCTTAGAGCAATGTTGGAGTCACATTAACCGTGTGTATGTTTATTGAATAAGGGTATTATCTCCAGGTAGAAGCCGTCATTCCTGCGATCCACCCACTCTTCATTCACATCCTCTAGACTTTATGGATCCACAGTGTTTATCCCGCGCCCCATTGAAGTCCCTCACGGTTCTGGTCTTCACCACTTCCTCCGGAAGGGCATTCCAGGCATCCACCACCCTCTCCATGAAGAAATACTTCTTGACATTGTTTCTGAGTCTTCCTCTCTGGAGTTTTAAATTGTGACCCCTGGTTCTGCTGATTTTTTTTTCCAATGGAAAAGGTTTGTCGTTATCTTTGGATCATTAAAACATTTCAAGTATCTGAAAGTCTGTATCATATCACCCCTAATCCTCCTCTCCTCCAGGGTGTACATATTTAGATTCTTCAATCTCTCCTCATAAGTTATTCGATGAAGACCATCCACCTTTTTGGTCGCCCTTCTCTGGACCGCCTCCATCCTCTCTCTGTCCTTTTGGAGAGATGGTCTCCAGAACTGAGCACAGTTCTCCAGGTGAGGCCTCACCAAGGACCTGAACAAAGGGATAATCACTTCCCTTTCCTTACTCGATATTCCTCTCTCTATGCAGCCCAGGATTCTTCTGCTTTTAGCTATCGCCTTGTCACATTGTTTCGCTGACTTTAGATCATTAGACACTATCACCCCAAGATGTCTCTCCTGCTCCGTGCACATCAGCCCTTCACCCCTCATCGAATACAGTTCTTTCGGATTTCCACATCCCATATGCATGACTCTACACTTCTTGGCATTGAATCTCAGCTGCCCACTCTTCCAGCTTCCTTAAATCCCGTCTCATTCTCTCCACTTCTTCCGGCATGTCCACTGCAGATCTAAGTGTCATCTGCAAACTGACAAACCTTACCTTCTATCTCATCCGCTATGTCGCTCACATAGATATTGAACTGGACCGGTTCCAACACTGATCCTTGTGGCACTCCGCTTAACACCGCTCTCTCTTCAGAGTAAGTTCCATTTATCATCACACATTGTCGTCTGTCCATCAACCAGTTTGCAATCCAGGCCACCACCTTGGCACTCACTCCTAAGCTTCTCATTTTATTCACCAGCCTCCTATGTGGGACCATATCAAAAGCCTTGCTGAAATCCAAGTAGATGACATCGAGCATTCTTCTTTGATCCAATTCCCTAGTCACCCAGTCGAAAAAGTCAATCAGATTTGTCTGACAGGATTTTCCCCAGGTGAATCCATGCTGCCTCTGGTCCAGCAATTCTCCCGACTGTAGATAGTTCACTATTCTTTCTTTCAGCAGTGACTCTATCACTTTTCCCACCACCGAGGTGAGGCTAACCAGCCTTTAGTTACCAGCCTCCTCTCTGCTCCCACTCTTGTGAAGCGAGATCACTACTGCTCTTCTCCAATCACTCAGCACCACTCCCGTTTCTAGGGATCTATTGAACAGGTCACACAGAGGACCTGCCAGCACATCTCTGAGCTCCCTCAGTATCCTGGATGAACCTCATCAGGCTCCATGGCTTTGTCCACTTTCAGTTTCCCCAGCTCTTCCCACACATTCTCCACTGTAAACGAAGTTACATCTACTCCACTCCCCTCCAGTTTCTTGTTAACTAGCGACAGCTATTACTTCCTGTTGCATAGCAATAAACATTTTTCACCTATCTTGAGTGGATTTAGTTACATAAGGATAGATCCAAGTTGTCATCCACAAAAATAAAGCTTGTACCTTACAAACATACAATTTCAAAAGCATAAGATCTTGTTTAAAAACAAGCATTAGCTGAAAGGGTTCTCTTTTCTTTTCCTTCCTTTCAAACAAAACCAAAACATCTAGCCTATCTAGTTGAACAGTTAATCTTTGAAAGAAAACCTATTAGGACTACAAATCTCCACCCAGCAGACAAAAAGAAAACTTTATTCAAGGGAGGGCAATTCTCATCAATGAGTCCCAATGATCAATAAAATACTTCTTATGCAGATCCCAAGAAGAAAATCTAACAACTTTAGGAAAGTTTGTGAACAATAGGTTTAAATGGCTGGAATAATATTTGAGATATTCTAATTTCATATGTACTGATTTTTTATCCTGAATCAAAGTTATATTAAATTGTTTAGTCCCTTTGATTTCTTTACCCATAGTTTCCACCTTCTCTATTAAAAGATAAGGATGGAATGAAGTAAAAATTTCATTTTCAATTTTCATTTCATTTTTTGGGAGGGGTCCCCCAAATTTAATGTCATGTAAAGCTTATTTTGTTTCTTTAGATATTTTTTAAAAAACAAAATAAACATTATGCCCCCCCAAAAAAAAAATACAGAAATAAAAAAAGAAATGGGGACTCTGAGGACTCCTTGTTGTTGCACTTGGAGGTGGACCCTTGTCCTGGAGCCGTGTAGAATGGCTCCCTGGTAAGGACCAGCCTGCCCTAGGGGGTGGAGCACAGGAGGAGACAGAGGCTAGGATGAGCTTCACCACTGTAAGCTTGCGGTCCCCCCAGGTGGAGCCTGTAGGGACCTGGGCGGCTTGGACTTAGGTGGGCCTCGCAGGGTCTCCCGGAGAGGTAGTAGAGAGGCATGCCCATGAGCAGCAAGGGAGCGTGGTCAGTCACTAGGCTGTAGGCCTGGAGGATCAAGGAAGTCCAGTACAGCGCAGGTGATGACAAGGCAAGGGACAAAGCCAGAATCAAGAGACATGGTCAATGGCAGCTGGGGCAGGTTCCAAGGATCTGTCTGAGGAGTGTCAGCCAAAGCAGGGGTCAGATACCAGGAATCAGTCCGAGAGTAGTCAACGAAGCAGGGGTCAGGTTCCAGAGATTAGATGAGGTCACAAGGCAGGCAGAGGTCAAGATCCAGGCAGCGAGCAGAAAGGTCAATGGAGCAAGCAGAGATCAGTACCAAAGAGTCAGTCCGAAGGTACTACCTGAGAAGACAGAACAGACAGACGCTGGAACACAAGGATGCTGGAACTGGAGGATGCTGGACAAGGCTGGAACAGTAGGACACTGGAACAAGACTGGAACAAGACTATGAATGCGGAGGCAAACTAGTACACATACAGTGCCTACCCGATTGCCAAGGCAAGGAAGTGCAGGCAGGAACTTCCTTATGTAGTACATTCAATCAGGGTGCGCCACGGAGCTAGGACCTGCCCCTGGCCCTACAAGAGGCCAGGTGGTCCATGCAGTGCGTTGGAGCATCGCCAATGCCATTGAGGATGCCAAACTCCAGCATGAGGCCTGGTGCGCAATGGAAGGCCCGGTCACCGCCGCTGCGGGATGCTGAGGCCTGGAGGAGCTCGCAGCTACCACTGGGGAGGCCGACCCATGACCTGCAGAGGAGCTAGTGAGGTGAGCAGGCCCTTGCGCAGGCCGAGCACGGACGGGGCACGCAACTGATCCCTCCTTCTATGCCTCCCTCTACGCAGCCGTGGCTTTTCAGGCTGGGTCCTGTGGAATGTCCTGAGGAGTTCTTTATCAAGAATGTTATGGGATGGTTCCCATGAGCTCCTCGGCACCATAACCCTCCCAGGATAAGAGGTATTTCCATCTGCCTCGATGCCGACGGACGTCGAGGACCTCTCTTACCTGAAGTGATGAATCTGGTTCGGTAGAGATCCACGGAGGTGAAGGGTCTCTGCGAGAGGGCCAGGAGAGGACCAATGACTTCAAAAGAGAGACATGGAATGTGTTGTGGATGCCCATGGCATGAGGTAGTTGAAGTTGATTAGACACTACTCCCAGTCTTCGGAGAACTGGAAATGGGCCGATGAACTTGGGAGCCAGGCGATGAGAAGGGAGTCTCAACCTTATGTATCGGGTACTTAACCACACCTTCTGACCAGGACAGAAGAGTGGAACGGGATGTCTGTGGGCACTTGGAGCGCTCGGCGGCCTGAGTAAGGCATTCTTTGACTTGATTCCACACTTGGCGGATGGTGTGGGCCATGAATTGCGTGGCTGGAGAAGAAACGGTGAGAGGAACTGGAAGTGGCAACTGAGATTGTCGCCCGAATACCACGGAGAATGGTGATACATCGGTGGCAGCAGCAACGTGGGTATTATGCAACAACTCAGCCCAGTGTAACAGATCGGACCAGTTGTCCTGCTGGTCATTTACATAGGAATGAAGAAGTGTTTTCAAGGTCCAGTTGGTCCATTCAGCTTGACTGTTAGCCTGTGGGTGATAGGCTGACGTGAAATTCAAAGCAATGTTGAACGTTTTGCAAAGAGAGCACCAGTACCTGGCGGCAAACTTCGGTCCTCGGTCGGATATGATTTCCTTTGGAAATCTGTGAAGACAGAAAATATGTTATAGAAACAACTTGGCTACTTCTGGGGCTGATGGGAGGCCTGGCAGGGGAATAAAGTAACCCATTTTCAAAAAACGGTCGATGATGACCCAGATTATGGTATAAGAACATGCCGTATTGGATCAGACCAAGGGTCCATCAAGCCCAGCATCCTGTTTCCAACAGTGGCCAATCCAGGCCATAAGAACCTGGCAAGTACCCAAAAGCTAAGTCTATTTCATGTTACCGTTGCTAGTAATAGCAGTGGCTATTTTCTAAGTCAACTTAATAGCAGGTAATGGACTTCTCCTCTAAGAACTTATCCAATCCTTTTTTAAACACAGCTATACTAAGTGAACTAACCACATCCTCTGGCAACAAATTCCAGAGTTTAATTGTGCGTTGAGTGAAGAAGAACTTTCTCCGATTAGTTTTAAATGTGCCACGTGCCAAAGTATGCCTGCATGCCAATTTGAAACTTGCCTTCCCTAAATTAAGTTTTATATGTTTAAGTTCTCTTTAAGCACATAAATGGGCTTTTCAAAATTGTTACGATATTATGTTACACTTATGTGTCTAATTCCTTTGAAAACTACCTCTTGTATTCTCCCTGTTTGGTTGACTACTGAAAATCATCTTAACAGCCAGCTACTTCCTCCTTGCCACTTAATCTTTTAGTCTTCCCTGAACACTTGATAAATAACTTTAGCTATTCTGGCAGCAAATATCTTACTGATAACTTGGCTTGGATCCTAGGCAGGATTGTATCTGAACACTACAAAGGGAAGTAAAAGGTTTGTAGTTTTAAACCCAGAAACGATCTACCACAGTATAGGATAACATCATTTTTTTTTAGTAGTTATGTGAGATCATCATATCTAATGCCACCACATTTCTGCTTTCAATGTGGGCTACTTTGCCCTGTCATACTGGCTTGGCTATTGATGACACCTGCTGCTACTTTGCCCCACTCTTGATATCTTGAGTTGCTCTTTCCTCTGCTTCTTATGACTGCAAGTTTCACTAAACTCGAATAGAAAACCCCAATTTTTGAGAGAAATGAATGATTTAAATAAACATGTATTTTTGTTTGTAATGAGCAAAACAAATCATAGAGGCAAGCAATCAAAATAGCGAACCAAACCAAAAATATTTTTCATGCACCTCCCTAACAGGGAACAGTATATAATTAATTGGTGGTCTTTATTTATTTATTTATGTAGACATTTCATATACCGTTGTTCCATGTAAAGAGCACAACAGTTTACAAAGTGACATTCATAGTTGTAACTCAACAAACACTAGCTACTCTACTTCCCCTGTTCCATTCCAAAGCTGCATTATTCCAGAGAGGGAGGACCTACTTCCCCAATAGCGAGCAAGCAACAAGAAGATGGTCACAAGTAAAAATAATGAAAAGACAAACTCACCTTGAGGCTGCATCATCCCTGGTATCAGGACCAGAATTGTTGGAATAGAGCCACTCGATCTCTCTCACTGCCCTGAGAAAAAACAGACAGGACCCAAGATGGCAGAATATTACGATTCAGCTTTATTACCAGTGAATTCAAAGGGAGAATGACAGGACCATGTTAACACACATTACAAGCAGAGAGACCTTTATACTGTTTTTATTCATAGTAAGTTATGCATGGCTATGTTACTAGTTTCTCTTTTGCTATATTTTGCTTCAGAATTGATTTTCAATTTTGTCTGCAAGCCAGAAAATTGTTATTGGTACTACATATCTGTTTAAGATAGCAGGAGCTACACATTTTTCAGTTCATCTTTGGAACCTTGAACTAAAGGTTGTTATTTCAACAGTGCTGTGATAGTATTCAAAGGAGCCTGATGTCTGGGTGTGAATCCTGCAAAATGCATCTTCAAAAAGGGATATAACATCCTCCCTCTCTTCAGTTAGTGAACCTCTCTGGTCCCCTCTTTATTTTTTCTCCTCCTATATACACATATTTTCTCTCTGTGCCTTACCTCTCCAGGCCTCCTTATTCTTATTCTTCTCCTGTTCTGGTCCCAGAACAGCATAGTAATTCAATAGTTGGGAACATAGATGGTGCTCTGCCTCTGGAATCACTTCCCTTCTCTACCTGCACTTCCTATTTAAAATGAAAGTGTGAACATGGTTGTCGGGAGGCAAGATGGCGGCATAGGCAGGTCGCTGAACGCTGGCTGCCCGAGTTTTTCCTTTGGATTTTCTATTTTGATCATTATGCCTTCGAAAAGAAAGGGGAAGGTAAGGATCTTTCCACCTGAGGCCTTACCTTCCACGGGGAAACTCGACATCATCCATTTCATGCGCCAGCTGGAGCAAGAAGAGGGAACCGGTGAATTTGCTGTGAGCCCCTGCGGGGGAGAGCAGAGAGCTCTGACGGACGAGGCATCCCTCAGCCCCGACATCAGAGCGCCTCCGGCGCAGCGTGACCCCAACGGAGTCACTTCCCAGTTGCAGGTCGATGATGCAGTCAATGCGACTGGGGGGGCTGGAAGCTGACTCAGGCAACACGCCGAGAACGAAGGACCTCACCCGGGCAGGAACAGAATGTGCTGCCGGAGTGGGAGCTTCAGGGACCTCAAATCTTGAAGCCTGCTTCGGAGGGAGAGATGAGGAGGCTACGATGGATGGATGTCAGAATATATCTCTGGTGTTATCGATGAGTCCCCAATATTGCCACCTAGACCGGAGGCAGTGACTCTGGAGTCACTGTGGGACCTGGTGGCGGGCCAAGGTCAATCCATGAAAAGACTAGAATTAAAGATGGACTCCCTAAATTATAATTTTCAACAAAAGATACTTGGAGTTCAGGAGCAGGCCACCGAGGTAATAAATAAAGTTTCAGAGAGTGAACATAAAATTCAGTCTCTTCAGGCTGTTAATGTGGCTGTAATAAAAGAACAGATGGCCTGTTCCAAACGTTTGGAACCCCTGGAAAATAACATCAGGCATTTAAATTTGCGAATTATGAATTTTCCTAAAGTTGCTGGAGAGATTCCCTTTACCACGTTAAAAAGACTCTTCAGAGAAGGTCTTGGATTTACAGATGAAAATATGCCATCTACTAACTTTTGCAGATTTCTGAATAATAATAGACCTTCTACTGCAGGGACTGCTCCTGTATCAATTATTCCAGCGAATTTAACCAGCTTCTTAGAAAGTTCCGATACGGATGTATTAGAAAGGAATACTTTACTAGTTGCGTTTTATTTCTGTGCTTGACCTGAATAATGTGATGCGTAATTTCTTTAGAAAATTTCCTTTAATGTTTTATGGTCAAGCAATAAGAATATATCCGGATTTAGCTCAGATAACTCAAATTAGGAGGAGAGAATTTCTGTCTTTAAGGCAGGATGTTGTTTCTCTAGGATATACATTTACACTTCCTTATCCCTGTAAGTGTATCCTTAAGAAAGGGGACGCCTGTTTTATATTCTTTCAGATAGAACAACTTCGTCAATTTGTGGATGCCCGTAGGCCTACCACCTCTTCTCCGCTTGATTAAGATAGGGTTATTAAATTGTGATGTCTCCTGCTTGTAACCTATGTTAATGTCACTGTGTATAAATATAATTGCTATAATTTCTCTCACTTAGTTTTCCTTTGCTTCCCCTCTTGCTTTTCTTTAGGGTGTAACATTGTTAAGATATTCAAAAGGTAGATGATAAAATGGTTTATTTGCCTTATAATTTATGATATGAGTAAAAGAGACTGGACATATGGATTTTTCTTCAGGAAAAGTAATTTTTCCTTAAATTCTGATTACATTTTATATCCAGATGTAAGAAAGTCTACCTATATATTTATTTTCTTGTATTTTTTTTAAATGATAAATAAAGAAAAAAAAATAAAATAAAATGAAAGTGTACACAGTCTACAGGACTAGCTGCTGTTGGGTCAGCTATAACAGACTTCCTCTCATAGGGTCATTTATCAAAACACTATAAGGTGTTTTTTGCATGTGTTAAGGGCTTATCACATGTGAAAAGTGCCCTTAACAGCACCATATTGTATGGTGTGATACAAATCTGAGGAGGAGTGGGCTTATCATTTTACGAAGCCCTATCGCACAGCTTTAACTACACCTTTTTCAGTAGCGTTAAGCTGTGTGATAGCTTGTGTTAAGGCTTTATCACATTTTGCAATAAGAAAGAGAGAGAGAGAGAGAGAGAGAGAGAGAGAGAGAGAGAGAGAGAGAGAGAGAGAGAGAGAGAGAGAGTGAGTGAGTGAGTGAGAGAGAGAGAGAATGAATCTAGTCATAATACCCCAACACTAGATAGGTATGGGAGGCCCACCTAATAACTCGAGGTGAGGTTTAGGTATTAGTGTAGGGGTTAAGGGCCATTTTGACATTCAAAGTGAGACGTACGAACAAAACAGTGCTCTCTTGTGAAGATTTGAATACCTTCGGAGTGAGGAAACTTACTCAAAGATGAGCTTTGTGCAATGTTCTATCAAACTAGCTTGATGGACTCTACCTGGGTAACATCAAACTAGGTTGGCCATTTTTGGTATCTTTAAATGTTGTAATCTGACATCTCTTCCTGCTCTCCTTGCAAAGTAAATGTCAGCACAGCGTCTAAAAGTTGAATTCCTGTTTCTAAATGTTTGTCCCTCCCAACGCAGCCGGGTTTGGCGAAACATGGGTCTGTGTCGGGGGACCCCTTTAAATTCTGTGCGTGTCTAAGCAATGGAATTGCAGATGTAAAAATAAAAAGAAATCTTTGATGAAAAGAATCTGAAGTCGTGGGGACTTATTGAATTACCTGCACTTTCCTCTGTTGGTGGTTAACTCATTTCCAACCACGTGGTAGGCTTGTGTATTCCATACTTTACCTTGCTCTAATTGAAAGCTAGCACTATATTTAGTTGCAAAAATAAATATGAAAACTGAAAACATCCAGGAGATTTTGCATTATTCAGCAACAATGCATGTTACATTTGCAGTGAGCAGGACAAACAAAAGATCAAAGGAAAAGAACTGCCAGAACTATTTGTTTACAATGAGTCCTGAAGGAGAAACCATGGTTTTGTTATTATTAATTATGAATCAAAACAAGCCCTGCAGACTTTCTCCCTTTTACTCTGCTTCTGTCTTATCATGCCTCTAACCACCAACTAGATACAACTTTAAAATTGAAATATTTATATTGCCTCAGGTTAAGAACAATATAAAGCAAACTGAATGACATTCCTTTTCTGGAAAGAGTTCACCAGTGCTAACAGAGGAATAATGCCCAGGCCAAGATATAAAGCAGAAGCTTTTCAGGAAATAAAAATGATGGAATGAAACCCAACACTTACATTCTAGAGGTGTGCAGGCCCGAAACTTTTGTTTCATATTGTTCATGTCATTTGGAGTCCAATTTCTATGTCGTTTAGGTTTTTCCCCAATTTAATCTAGTTTTTTTTTTTTTTTAGGTTTCAGAAATAGTGCGCAGTATTCCAAATTGTACACACTAGAAACATAGCCTCGCCTGCCAATGGTGGAGGCCTGTGGGGCTCCTCCCCACAGGTGGTACCAACTTACTTCCCCTTGGCCCAAGGATCCATGCTCCGCAGCAGTGACATAGGCCTTGTTTATGTTGTTTCAAACGAATACATATCCTGAGCTCTTTCCATTCCATTTCCATCCTGAGCACTTCCATTCCATTGACACTTTTTCTGTTATAATGAACAATTATATAGAAGCACAAGTAAAACAAATCTCTTGCAGATCCAAAAGATCATTTGAAACATTTTACAATATGAAATATTGTAATATTGTACTTCATTACAATATTAGTTGTCTATAGCACTAGAACACACTAAAGCCGAGATGTATCAGTTTGTTCAGTCTGAAAACTGTCTTTCCCCTAAATTCTTAGAAGCTGCAGTACCAAAGAATGAAAAAGCACGTGATGGGGCAATAGTATAAAATTGGTGCCATATTGAATGTGATGGTACAGGGCCTTGCACGTAAGGGGAACTCTGCACCACAATAGGGATTTTACAGTTTATCATTTAGGGACTTCAGGAGAGGACTAGGGTGGGAGAGGGTGGTTGTCGGCTGGGGGGGCGGCATCAGAGACTGGAAGGAGGGATTTTGGAAAATGGGATAGGTTTGGCTGGGAGGAGAAGGGCCTGCTCTGCTAGCTATTTTATTATTATTTCAGACCACTGTGGCCATCTCAGGGGGCAGGAAAGGAGGGCCTCATCAGATCTCTGGGAGTTGTGCTTCACTAAGAGAGGGGTAAATATTCAGGCTGCTTGGACCCTTTAAGGACAGACTCAGGATCATGAGGATGTACATTAGATTCCCAGTGTTCCCAGGAAGTTAGCTACCAGTTTTGTATTATTAGGGTGGGAGAATAATCCACGGTAAATGCCAAATGCAGCTTAATAAATGAACCCCTAAGTTTGTATCTCAGGTAATGGAGGGTATAATGACTTTCCTAAGGTCACAAGGATCTGAACCATGGATTCTCTATTTTGCAGCCTGCTGCTCTAACCACTAGCTTACTCCTGCACTCATAGCCTACTTAACATAGTGACATTATAATGTTCCCTACTTTCTTCTCAATTCTTTTCCAAATAATTCCTAGCATTCTAATTTCTTCTTTTTGGTTACTTCTGTACATGGAACTGAGGATTTCAAAGTATTGTGTGCAGTGACTGCAAGATCCATTTGAAAGTAGTAATTCTTATTATGGAACCCATTAATGTGTACCTATAGTTTGGATTTTTTTTTCCCTTATGTTCATCAACTTTCATTTGACTAAATGTATTTATTTATTTAATATGATTTACCTGTAACTCCTTTTATGCAATCCAATTAGTGAACCAGAGTCCAGGAAAGAAAACATCGTGAGTAGGGAGAGTAACCTGCAGGCGCCTAATGTCCTTTACAGGGAGATTTACATACAGATGGTAACTTTCAAACTGGCGTACGGGCGCACATTTGTTCACATATATTTGCCCACACCCAGAGACACAGCCATTTTATAACATACATGTGCATGTTATAAAATAGTCTGGCCATGCAGATGTATGCCAGATTTCAAGTGGGCATGCGCATATGCATGTAAATCCCATTTCTACTGCATAAATTGGAGGATTTTTAAAGAGGCACACACTGAAACCATCCCCAGTTTTACCAGTTTGTCCCCAGTTCACCCAGTTAAGAGATAGGTCTTTCATACCCTCCTAGTTTAATAACCTCCATTCCCCCTATTTAGCCCTGACCCTTAAAACCCTGCAGATCTGCCTAGTTTTCTGTTATTTTTAAGAACTGTAAAGCCCATGAAAAAGTGGTTTACAGTGGGCACAGGTAATACAAGACATGTGACCCAAAGACACCAATTCTTCACAAGTATACAGGCCACGTGCCCCCCCCCCCCCCCCCCCCCCACTTACAAGTAGCAAACAGCAACCCAGGAAAAAATGGATTACTGTGGACTCTGGTAGAGTATGTAATGAGGAGACACAAATCCTCTCAAGTGACATAAATACAAAATACCTTCTCTGTACTACATAATGAAGCAGCTAAAGCGATGGAGATTGAAGTGGCATCTGAAAAGAAGGAAGAAACCCAATGCATGCAAACATTCCAGAATACAAACAATAATCATCAGATCAAGCTCATTGTGCTGGGTGACTCATTCATCAAAGGCACTAATTTTGGAACACTTTTCGAGGGGAACACTATAGTTAAAAGCTTTTTGGGATCTTCGGCCAGTAGAAATGCTATTCAAATAGTCAATGCGATCAAAGAAGAAAGCAAGGACTCTGAAGTTGATATTATCATCTATCTGGGAACCAATGACCTTGCTAGAAACAGCATCCAAATGGTACAGAGAGACTTCCAGGCTCTGGCAAAGCAGATTGGTCTCATGGCAAAGACTATTGCCTTTTCAGAAGTCTTAACCTATTTATGGAAAGGGGAAAGCAAGATTAAGCCACATACATAAATTCAATACATGGCTCAAAACTTTGTGCAAGAAACAAAGTGTTGGATATATTGGAGGCTGGGACAATTTATGGAACAGAAAAGAACTCTGTCAAAGATGGCTTATGTTTGTCTGTGGCAGGAAAAAGGGTACTAAGAGAGAAACTCAAATTCTATGCCATAAGACATTTAAACTAAATGACGGGGGTGGCAGGAGGACATTGAAATGTCACCCCTCAAAATTAACAAAAATAAAAATAAAAACAAAAACAAATACAAAATCAAAGGAAAAAAGTGAAGGGGGATAACAAAAGTCAGCTAAATAAGGCAAAAAATAAGTCCAAGAAATGCAGTAAACAGAATGAGAGAAACTGGAAAGTTATGAGCACAAATGCTCATAGTATGGGCAATTAAATACCATACCTGCAAGCCCTAATGGTGGAGGTGGACTTGGACGTTGTTGTTGTTATGGAGACATGGCTCACGGAATCTCATGATTGGAATACAGTCGTACCAGGCTATAACTTGTTAAGGAAGAACAGAGAAGACAGAAAAGGGGCAGGAGCAGCTCTTTATCTCAAAAACAATATCCAGGCAACTGAACTGCAAGGAAAAGGGGGTAGAGAAGAAGCATTATTTGTCATCCTAAAAAAAGAGGATGGTGCATCCATTTTTAATGGTGTGATATACAGGCCTCCGAAATAAACAGAAGAACTTGATAGAGATCTGGTTGAAGACATCCAAAAGGTAGAAAGGAAGGGAGATATGTTGATTGTTGGAGATTTTAATCTGCCAGATGTGGACTGGAGAATCCCTTCTGCAGAATCTAACAGAAGTAGAGAGATAGTGGATGCCCTGCAAGGGGCTCTGTTCAAACAAATGGTAATGGAACCCATGAGGGATGGAGGTATTCTTGACTTAGTTCTCACAAACAGGGATAGCATCTTAAATGTCCAAGTGGGGGGCCCACCTTAGCACCAGTGATCATCAAATAGTATGGTTTGATATTGGAAATAAGATATGGAGGTCACGCAGAGTCTCGAGTTTTGAACTTCAAAAATATGGATTTTGTTGAAATGGGAAAAATCCTGGAGATGGAACTTGAAGACAGGGAGAAAATGGGAGAGGTGGCACAAATGTGGGCCAAACTAAAAGAAGCAACTAAAAAGGTAAATAATCTTTGTTAGAAAAGTAAACAAAAGCAAGAGAAATAAGAAACCTATCTGGCTCTCAAAGGAGGTGGCTGATAAAATAAAAATAAAAAGAATAGCATTTGAGAAATATAAAGGATCTCAAAAAGAGGAACACAGGTAAGAATATCTGGTTAAACTGAGAGAGACGAAGAAAGTAATCAGGAAAGCAAAAAGTCTGGTGGAAGAAAGGATTGCCAAGGAGGTAAAGAGAGGTGCAAACCTTTTTTCAGATACATCAGAGAAAGGAGAAAGGTTCAAAGTGGTATAGTAAAAATGAAAGGTGAAAAGGATCAATGTGTAGAAGGAGACAAAGAAAAGGCAGAAATATTAAACAAATACTTCAGTTCGGTGTTCACTAAGGAAGTCCCTGGAGAAGGATTGTTTTTGGTTAACAAGGCTGTGGATGGGGGTGGATTTGATGAAACCCTGTTTATGGAAGAGAAGGTTTGGGAAGAGTCAAGAAAACTGAAAGTGGACAAAGCCATGGAGCTTGATGAGATTCATCCGATCATACTGAGGAAGCTCAGAGATGTGCTGGGAGGGGGGGGGGGGGGGGTGTTCCACTGAGTGACCTGTTCAATAGATCCCTGGAAACGGGAATGGTGTTGAATGACTGGAGAAGAGTGGTGGTGGTCCCACTTCACAAGGGTGGGAGCAGATAGGAGGCTGGAAATTGCAGGCCAGTTAGCCTCACCTAAGTGGTGTAAAAATTAATGGAGACTCTGCTGAAAGAAAGGATAGTGAACTACCTACAATCTGGTGGCTTGCTTGATCCGTGACAGCACAGATTCATCAGGAGAATGTCTTATCAGATGAATCTGATTGATTTCTTTGATTGGGTGACTAGAGAATTGGATCAAGAAAGAGCACTTGACGTGATTTACTTGGATTTTAGTAAATCCTTTGATACAATGCTGCATAGAAGACTCATGAACAAAATGAGAAACTTGGGAGTAAGCACCAACGAGGTGGCATGGATTATTAACCGGTTGACGGATAGAAGACAGTGTTTGATAGTAAATGGAACCTACTCTGAAGAGAGAATGGTGTGAAGTGGAGTGCCACAGGCATTGGTGTTGGGACAGTTCTGTTCGTCTTTGTGAGCAACATTGCAGAAGGGACAGAAGGTAAAGTTTCTCTATTTGCAGATGATACTAAGATCACCAACAAAGTGGACATGCCAGAAGAAGTGGAGAGAATGAGACGTGATTAAACAAGCTTGAAGAGTGGTCGAAGATATGACAACTGGGATATAATGCCAAGATGTGTAGAGTCATGCATCTGAGATATGGTAATTTGTAGTAACTGTATGAAATGGGGGTGAAGCGCTGCTGTGCACAAAACAGGAGAGAGACCTTGGGGTGATAGTATCTAGCGATCTAACAATGGCAAAGCAATATTACAAGGTGATAGCTAAAACTAGAAGAATGCTTGGCTGCACAGAGAGAGAAATATCTAGTAAGAAAAAGGAAGTGATAACCCCCTTGTACAGGTCCTTGGTGAGACCTCACAGGGAGTACTGTGTTCATTTCTGGAGACCGTATCTCAAAATGGACAGCGACAGGTTGGAGGCAGTTCAGAGAAGGGTGACCAAAATGGTGGGGGTCTCTCTCAAATGACTTATGCGGAGAGATTGAAGGACCTAAATATGTACCTGGAGGAGGGAAGGAGCAGAGAAGACCACAACCACACCTGGCTCCTTTTTTAAATCTTTAAAGATGTGTGTGCTGTGGGAGATACACGTATATCCGGGTGGCTTTTAATATCTGCTTGACTCATGCAAACACAAATTATTCGTACATCAGTAAATGATAGTTTAACCACAATTTTGCTATATTTTCCCTTTACAAAAATCATATTAGAACAGGAATTTTCTTCACCCCACCTTGATGTGAGTAGAAAGGATGTGCGCAAAAAAATTTGTTTTGGTTCATTCATTTATTTTATATTCCCCAAAATGAATTTGATTCATTTTTTAAAAAATCACTGATTCATCTAATTGATTTATTTGTTTCCCATTAAAGTCAATAGGGAGGCAATACACCTATCTTGGGCTCCAAAATGTGGGATTTTCTAATCAGTTTGAATGAAACTTGCAGGTAGACATCATCAAAAGTGTGAATAAGATTCCATAATACCCACAGGGATCAGCATTGTCGGCATTACTGTTTAACCTTTATCTTATTCCACTATGCAAACCTCTGGCTGGTCTAGGGCTCAACTTCTTCATTTATGCTGATGATGACATCCAGCTTTTATATCAATAAAAGACTCCATAGCTAATACAATGAATTATCTCAAAAATATTTTAGGTACCATTGATAAATAGATGCTTCACAATCATCTATCACTTAAACATTTCCAAAATAAAGATCATAATGCTGTCCTGGACCAAGAACATATCAGAGAACATAAAATTTGAATTCAGTAATTTCTTCCTACCCATAACAAAAACAGTTCATGACCTGGGGGTCATTCTTGAATTAAATCTCTCAATGAAAACTCATATAAAAATATAATCCATGCTGTATATGTGAAACTTTGCACCTTAAGGTATTTAAAACCTTTATTGTGCATGGAAGAATTCATGCAATTGCAATTGCTGATCTTTGCATGGACAGATTACTGTAATTCCCTACTACTAGGAGTTCCTATGTCAATCTTGCATTCCCTTCAGCTGTTACAAAATTCTGCAGCTAGATTAGTTTCATGAAAAAAAAACCATATGATCACATTACCCTAGTACTTGCTAACCTCCACTGGCTCCCAGTCAGAGCTAGAATTAAGTATAAAATCTTAATCTTAATTCATAAATTGATTTATATCACAAATATCCTGTTATGCGCCCCATCCGCTCCAGGCCCGTGCACGGGCCTGCTCACCTCGATAGCTCCTCTGCAGGTCACGGGTTGGATTCCCCAGTGGTAGTCACAAGCTCCTCCAGGCCCCAGTGTTCCGCGGCGGGGGTCGCCGGGCCTTCCACTACACACCAGGCCTCACGCCAGAGTTCAGTGTCTCCAGTGGCGTTGGCCATGCCCCTATGCACACGCGCTCCACCCAGTCTCTTGTAGGGCCAGGGGTGGGTCCTAGCTCGTCAGCGTGCCCTGATTGAATGTTCAATATAAGGAAGTTCCTGCCTGCACTTCCTTGCCTTGGCAATCGGGTCGGCACTGTAAGTGTACTAGTTTGCCTCCGCGTTCACAGTCTTGTTCCAGCCTCTTTCCAGTAGGGATGTGAATCGTTTTAGGACGATTAAAATTATCGTCCGATAATTTTAATATCGTCTTAAACCGTTATGGAACACAATACAATACAGATTCTAACGATTTATCGTTATAAATCGTTAGAATCGTGAGCCGGCACACTAAAACCCCCTAAAACCCACCCCCGACCCTTTAAATTAAATCCCCCACCCTCCCGAACCCCCCCCAAATAACTTAAATAACCTGCGGGTCCAGCGGCGGTCCGGAACGGCAGCGGTCCGGAACGGGCTCCTGCTCTGAATCTTGTCGTCTTCAGCCGGCGCCATTTTCCAAAATGGCGCCGAAAAATGGCGGCGGCCATAGACGAAAAAGATTGGACGGCAGGAGGTCCTTCCGGACCCCCGCTGGACTTTTGGCAAGTCTCGTGGGGGTCAGGAGGCCCCCCACAAGCTGGCCAAAAGTTCCTGGAGGTCCAGCGGGGGTCAGGGAGCGATTTCCCGCCGCGAATCGTTTTCGTACGGAAAATGGCGCCGGCAGGAGATCGACTGCAGGAGGTCGTTCAGCGAGGGTTCCGGCGCCTCGCTGAACGACCTCCTGCAGTCTATCTCCTGCCGGCGCCATTTTCCGTACGAAAACGATTCGCGGCGGGAAATCGCTCCCTGACCCCCGCTGGACCTCCAGGAACTTTTGGCCAGCTTGTGGGGGGCCTCCTGACCCCCACGAGACTTGCCAAAAGTCCAGCGGGGGTCCGGAAGGACCTCCTGCCGTCCAATCTTTTTCGTCTATGGCCGCCGCCATTTTTCGGCGCCATTTTGGAAAATGGCGCCGGCTGAAGACGACAAGATTCAGAGCAGGAGCCCGTTCCGGACCGCTGCCATTCCGGACCGCCGCTGGACCCGCAGGTTATTTAAGTTATTTGGGGGGGGTTCGGGAGGGTGGGGGATTTAATTTAAAGGGTCGGGGGTGGGTTTTAGGGGGTTTTAATGTGCCGGTTTTTCGATTTTTCGATTTTTCACGATTTTTAACGATTTTTCACGATATTTTACCCCCCCAAACGGCAACAATACGATTCCCTCCCCCTCCCAGCCGAAATCGATCGTTAAGACGATCGAGGACACGATTCACATCCCTACTTTCCAGCGTCCTTCTGTTCCAGCCTTGTTCCAGCGTCCTTCTGTTCCAGTGTCTGTCTGTCTCCCCAGGTAGTATCCTTGGACTGTCTCTCTGGTACTGACCTCGGCCTGTTCCTTGACCATTCTATCTGCTGCCTGCCTTGTGACCTTATCTGATCTTTGGAACCTGACCCATGCCTCATTGACTACTCCTTGGACTGATCCAGGGATTCTGACCTCAGCTGCCATTGACCACGTCTCCTGATTCTGGCTCTGTCCCTGCCTTGTTATCGCCTATGCTGTTCTGGTCTTACTTGTTCCATCAGACCTACAATCGCAAGTCCGACCACGCTCCCTTACTGTCCACGGGCATGCTTGTCTACTACCTCTCCAGGAGACCCTGCGAGCCCCACCTAAGTCCAAGCGGCCCGGGTCCCTACGGGCTCCACCCGGGGGACCACGGGCTTCCAGTGGTGAAGCTCATCCTAGGCTCTGTCTCCTCCAGTGCTCCACCCCCTGGGGGCAGGTGCTGCCTGGTCCCTACCAGGGAGCCGTTCTCTACTGCTCCAGGACAAGGGTCCACCCCCGAGCGCAACATATTTATTTATTTAGAAACTTTTATATACCGGTATTTGTGGGGACATCATACCGGTTCACATAGTAACTGAAAGATTGGAAAATACATTGCAACAGGGGAATGTAACTGGGCGGGGGGTAGAACAGAAAGGCAGTAGGAAGGATAGGAGAACAAGAAGGTAATAACCAATACAATTTACAATGAAGGTCTCCTTAATATAAGGAGAGGGTGGTCACCTGAAAGGGGGCTACGAGGGGGAGTGGGAGGAGTTATTCTGTGTAGGCATGGTTGAACAGAAGAGTTTTTAGTTTCTTTTTGAATTTAAATGCACAAGGTTCAAGTCGCATGTGGACAGGTAGTGTATTCCCTAGAGCGGGCCCGGCAATAGAGATGGCACGGTCGCGGGTGGAGGAGAGATGAGCCAGTTTCAAGGATTGAAAGTGTAGGGTGCCTTTGTTGGTAGATCTGGTGGCTCGGGTGGACAGGGGGGCAGTGAAAGGGAGGTCGAGCCAGTTGGAGTTGTGGGTGTAAATGGACTTGTGAATTATGGTCAAAGTTTTGTAGTGTATACGGGACATTATGGGGAGCCAATGTAAATCCTTGAGGATAGGGGTAATATGGTCATGTTTGTGTGTGTTTGTAATGAGTCTTGCAGTAGCATTTTGCAGAAGTTGGAGGGGTTTGATAGAAGACAATGGGAGCCCTAAGAGGAGGGCATTACAGTAATCTAGTTTGAAGGTGAGGGTAGCTTGGATCACTGTGCGGAGGTCATGGGCGTAGAGCAGGGGTCTGAGTTTCTTTAGTACATTTAGCTTGAAGAAGCCAGTTTTGAGGATGGAATTGATGTGGGGTTTCATACTTAGATTGGGATCAAGAAGGACTCGAGGTCTCTAACGGCAGGTTGAGCTGTGAGGAGGTTAAGTTTAGGGTCGTTGGGCAGGAGGTCAGGGGGGTTCGAGGAGATGTGGAGGAGTTCCGTTTTGTTGGTGTTGAGAGCAAGCTGAAGGTTGGTGAGGAGGGTGTTGATGGCTGCAAGGCACTTTTCCCAGTGCTCCAGGGCGTCAGATATGGAGTTGTGAATGGGAATGATGATCTGTACATCATCAGCATAAAGGTAGAATTTGAGTTTAAAGTCAGTGAGGAGGTGGCAGAGGGGAGTGAGGTAAATATTGAATAGGGTAGATGAGAGTGATGAGCCTTGCGGGACTCCTTGTTGTAGGGGATATGAGGCAGATAGGTTGTTTCCAATTTTAACAGAGAACTTTCTGTTAGAGAGATAGGATTTGAACCAAGCTAGAGCTATTCCTGAGATGCCGATGCTTTCTAGCCGTGTCAGGAGGTGGTGGTGGCTGATGGTGTCAAAGGCCGCTGAGATGTCAAGAAGGGCGAGGAGGTAGCTGTGGCCTTGTCCCAGACCTCTGAGAAGATAATCAGTGAGGGAGAGCAGTAAGGATTCGGTGTTAAAATGCTTCCTGAATCCAAATTGGGAGACATGGAGAAAATCATGGTTTTCTAGGTAGTCCATGAGTTGTGAATTTACCACCTTTTCCATAAGTTTGGAGATAAAAGGGAGATTGGAAATGGGGCGGAAGTTGGAAGGGTCTTTGGGGTCTAGGGAGGGTTTCTTGAGGAGGGGTTTGACAACAGCGTGTTTGAGGGAATCTGGGACTATCCCGTGGGTGATGGAGCAGTTGATAATCTCAGCTATGGTGCTGGATATGCTGTTGGGAATGGCTATTAGTGCTTTGGTGGGAATGGTGTCGTTGGGATGAGAGGCAGGCTTAAGTTTTCGGAGGAGGCCTGTAATTTCTTTAGAGGAGGTAAGATCCATTGTAGCCATTGAAGGTTGGGACAGGGAGGGGATCAAGGGTGGGTTAGTAGGGGGGGAAGGGTTGGTGGGGGAAAATCTGGAGAGAAGGTTGGAGATTTTGCTTTGGAAATAGTTGGCGAGTTCTTCACATTTGGCCATGGACTCGGAATCTGGGATAGTGGGGGGGACAGGGGTGGTGAGGCTGGCGACGTAGGAGAAAAGAACTTTGGGGTTGAAATTATAGTCATGGATTTTTTTACCATAGAAGTCTCACTTATGTTTGAGGGTAGACTGTCTATATGTGTGTAGGACTGTTTTGTAGATGGAGGAATGTTGCGGGGTAGGGTCCTTACGCCATTTTCTTTCTTTTTGTCTGAGATTGCCTTTTAGGGTTTTTAGCTCCTGGGTGTACCATGGCTTAGAGGGTTTTGCTGCGGTGTTTATGATACGTTCGGAGATTGGGCATAGTTTGTTGGCAATGTCTTCTGTGAGGCTATGCGAGGATGCTAGGGCTGTGTCTGGGTCTGAGCAGATAAGCCTTGGTAGGGATGAGGCTAGTGCATCGGTTAATTCGTCGCTAGGGCAGGTTTTTCTGGAAATGATGGTGGTTTGAGCAGAATGGTTAATTGGGAGGGGTTTCTTCAAAGTGAGTCAGCTTTCAATGAGGTAGTGGTCAGACCAGGGCACTGGGGTGCAGGTGGGTGGGTAGGCGGTCTGGAGGTTGGAGTTAGTAAACATTAGGTCCAACATATGACCAGCTTTATGAGTTGGTGATGCTATAATTTGACGGAAGCCTAAGGCAAGGAGTGATTGAATGAAAGTTTCGCAGGATGCAGTAGGAGGGAGTGAGTCAATGTGGAGATTAAAATCTCCAAGGATGATGGAAGGTGTATCTGTATTTATCCATTCTATAAAAAATTCAATTAGGGGGGAGGGATTGGACTCGAGGACGGTAGGGGGGGCATAAACTAGACCCCACATATCCCATGGGCAGGGCCATTTTACATATTTACACTCCTTCAAGAATTTTAAGATCACAAAATAAAGACCTCCTGGCTGTCTCAAACAATTCAACAAGTATATATTGGCAAAGTAATAGATAGACGAAGGAGGTGGCAGAAGGAAATTGTAGTCACCCCCCAAATCTAAAGCAAATGTGTGAAGAGGATAGCAAAAGTCAACTGAATAAGGCACAAAAGAAGACCAAGAAGAGCAGAAACTTGAAGGAAAAAAGCTGGAAAATTATAAGCACAAATGTTTGTAGTCTGGCCAATAAAATCTCAGACCTGCAATCTCTAATGGTGGAGGCAGACTTGTTGCTGTTATGGAGACATGGTTCACAGAGTCTCATGATTGGGATATGGCCATTCTGGGCTATAACTTTTTAAGGAAAGACAGAGAGGACAGAAAAAGGGGATGAGTAGCTCTTTATGACAAAAACAATAGGGATGTGCATCATTTTTTTGACGGATGAAAATATCGTACGATATTTTCTAATCCTTCATGTATTGGGGGTCCCCGAAAATGATAGGAAAACCCCATGAAATTGTTGGGGGTTTTCTTATCATTTTGGTGGGGGGAGGGCACACAGAAAAAAAAAAACCCGAACCCACCCCAATGCTTTACATCTATATTTACAGTCCCCCACCCTCCATAACTTGCCTAAAGTCCTTTGTGGTCCAGCGGGGGTCCTGGGAGCAATCTCCTGCTCTCGGGCCGATGGCTGCCACTAATCAAAATGGCGCTGATGGCCCTTTACCCTTACCATGTGACAGGGGCTATCGTGCCATTCGCCGGCCCCTGTCACATGGTATGAGCAATGGATGGCCCATGCCATTTTTTAAGATGGTGCTGGCCATCCATTGCTCCTACCATGTGACAGGGGCTGGCCAATGGCACTGATAGCCCCTGTCACACGGTAAGGGCAAAGGGCCATCAGCGCCATTTTGATTAATGGCAGCCGACAGCCCGAGAGCGGGAGATCACTCCTGGACCCCCGCTGGACCACCAGGAACTTTAGGCAAGTTTTGAGGGGATCGGGAGCATGGGAGATTGTAAATAATTAGATCTAAAGGGTCGGGTGGGGTTTTTGGTTTTGGCTCAGGACAGCCGGAAAAAAAAACCATCCAGACCGCGGGAAACGAAATTTCCCACTGGTCCATGATACCGAAACCGGAACCGATTCCTGCATCCAATTCACATCTCTAAAAAACAATATCCAAGCAACTGAACGGCAAGGAAGGATGGAGTAGTGAAGAAGCATTAAGGGCCATCCTAATAAAGATGATGGTGCATCCATTTTTACCAGGTAAATAATATTAGTGCATTACCTCTTATTGAATATACACTATGGGGCGGATTTTCAGAGCCCTGCTCGCGTAAATCCGCCCAAAACCGGGCGGATTTACGCGAGCAGGGCCCTGCGCACCGGGAAGCCTATTTTACATAGGCCTCCCGGCGCGCGCAGAGCCCCGGGACTCGCGTAAGTCCCGGGGTTTTCGGAGTGGGCGTGTCGGGAGGCGTGTCGGGGGGCGGGGCGGAGCGCGCGGCGTTGCGGGGGCGTGTCGGCAGCGTTTTGGGGGGCGGGTACGGGGGCGTGGCTACGGCCCGGGGGCGTGGCCGCGCCCTCCGTACCCGCCCCCAGGTCGCGGCCCGGCGCGCAGGAGGCCCGCTGGCGCGCGGGGATTTACGCCTCCCTCCGGGAGGCGTAAATCCCCCGACAAAGGTAGGATGGGGGTTTAGACAGGGCCGGGCGGGTGGGTTAGGTAGGGGAAGGGAGGGGAAGGTGAGGGGAGGGCAAAGGAAAGTTCCCTTCTAGGCCGCTCCGATTTCGGAGCGGCCTAGGAGGGAACGGGGGTAGGCTGCGCGGCTCGGCGCGCGCAGGCTATACGAAATCGATAGCCTTGCGCGCGCCGATCCAGGATTTTAGCCGATACGCGCGACTACGCGCGTATCTACTAAAATCCAGCGTACTTTTGTTTGCGCCTGGAGCGCAAACAAAAGTAGGCTGTTCGCGCTCGTCTGAAAATCTACCCCTCTACATACACCCCAGAGGAACTCAACAAATTGTAATGCTACAAAATATTTTTATTAAATATGTACAAATGTATACTTTCATTTGAACTCCTCACATCTAATACATAAGACCATCTATGTGTATGGTGCTTACCCTTATAATAAAACTATATACTCCATGCATTACCCTCCATTCATATTCTACTCATCCATACTCCCCATATCACTCCCCATCCCTAAAAATAATCAACATGATCAGTTGTTACATATAATTATGCACAAATTAACATCTCATAAAGTGTAGTCACGCTACCTCCACATACTTTACAATTGATGGTAATAATACATAAAAAACAACGCAGTTGCTTTAGCATGTGAGTTTGATAACTCCAACGACGATCTCGTTTCACCCGTCCATGCGGGCTTCTTCAGGGACTAACAATTCACCAAAGCGCAACTATGCTATCATGTTGATGTGCTTGATATAGCTATTTTGCCCTCACTATTTTGCCCTCATACGGGTCGTATGACATAGTGAGGGCAAAGGTAGCGCCAGCGCCATTTGAATATTGGCAATATGGCGCGAGTGCAGGAGGTCGCTCCTGGACCCCCGCTGGACTTTGTCAAGTCTTGTGGGGTCAGGAGGCCCCCCCAAGCTGGCCAAAAGTCCCTGGGGGTCCAGCGGGGGTCCGGGAGCGATTTCCTGCACTCGTGACGTCGGGTGTCAGGAACCAAAATGGCACCGGCGCTACCTTTGCCCTGTCATATGGTAAGGGCAAAGGGCCACCGGTGCCATTTCTATTGACGCAGCCGTGGCCCGAGAGCGGGAGATCGGGGGAGATCGTGGGAGATCGCGGGAGATCGCGGGAGATCGTGCCGGGACCCCCCCACTGGACCCCAGGTAATTTAAAACATTTTGGGGGGGTTCGGGAGGGTGGGGGATTTGTTTTAAAGGGTCGGGGTGGGTTTTAGGGTTTTTTGGTGTGCCGGTTTTCCCGCCCTCCCCCGATTTATGATTTTTAACGATTTTTAAAAAAAACCAAACATAACTATCAGATTTCCCTCCCCCCCAGCCAAAATCGATTGTTAAGACGATCGATCACACGATTCACATCCCTACTAGTTATCTTCTCTTATTTACATCTTCATAATCAGACACAATCTTCTTTACACTGCTTTAATGCTTACAGCATCACCACACATAGTACTGGGTCCTATGAAGCATATAAAAATCAAAACTTAAATTATATATTAACTCTACATAACCGTCATCATAAACATCAATAGTATCAGCTGTGCCAGCAAAAGAAATTTTGTTACCACAATCTGGCATCTTCACAATATTTCAACTATGGTTATACAATAACCTCCAGCTCATGCTTTAAGTATTATCTTCAATCGTTGAACTTCACAGTAGAAATATTACTCCTCAGCCTTTTGAAACCCTCTATACCTACAACAGATACATAAAATATCACGGCAATATTTAATATACTCATTCTCCTACCCATAAATTAGCCCACCTCACCGTGAAAATCACTATGTATATTATTTAAACACTGTTCAAAGCGAATTCAAAACCTTACCCCATATGGTAAGTATCCAATCTATACTGACGTCTTATACCGCCGATCTCCGCCGCGCTACTGCCAACCTTCCAATACCATACATAAGATACTCTCCTGATCTCACTCTGCAACAAACCTTCCAATAACGTACGTGAGGTATTCTGCCGATTCTAATACTCACCGCCAATTTAAATCACTCTTAACCAATGGGCTTGTCCCTTTATCATTCTTCCAACTACGTCATTCAACAAACTTTAATGAAAGAGAAATCCCCAATGTACTCATCATAAAAAAAGCTGTAAAGCTGTAAAAACCTGGTTAATATACAGAAGAATTTGCAGCAGAAAGCAGAGCTATCTAAAGAAGAATGGCAAATGAATAGACCTCCAGCAGATGATACGGTATTGTTGATTATATGTGTGATATTCTTTGTTTTATTTGTTATTTGGTATATATATAGATATATTTTATTATCTATGTCAGGGGTAGAAGGTGACTGCTGAAGTTGGCTGGGGCGTAGCCAATAAACAAAACTGCAATCGAGCCTGATTGAAAAAAACCCACATGTGAATCGGAACCGGAATCCAAACCGATTCCGGTTCCGATTCACTTCTCTACTTTCTACTGATCTGGGTTAAGGAGCTTATTGCCTGTCACTTCGGTGCTTTCCTCTGAAAACTATATGAATGGGTTTTCATGCAATGCATCATGTCACTGTTTATAAGTTGCCCCATTTCTTTTCCTGTAGACTTGCAGCAATGAAAACACTCAAACCCTGGGTCCTCCTTTATTCTGAAGTTCCTCCATGCCTCAGATTTCTTATGGGACTATCTCTCTCTCTGCAGGCTTGGGTTTTGTTGCTGCTGAGGATGGATTGAGACACAAAAGGCCAGCGGCATCACTCAAGCCCTGGACTACTCTCTCTTCCGGAAGGAAGTTCTTTTTGTTTTATTTATTTATTATTTTTATATACCGACATTTGATCTCAATTGAGATATCACACCGGTTTACATTCAGGTACTGTAGGTATTTCTCTATCCCCAGAGGGCTTACAATCTAAGTTTTTGTACCTGCCTCCTCTACCTATTCATTAGATGATAGCACTTTAGTAACGAGACTCCTTAACTTCTCCACAGCTACTAGTTTTTCTATTTACTCTGATTCTAAGAAACCTTTAATGATTCCTCTGAATCAATAGTTTCTTGCAGGATTAGCTGCAGACACTTCTCAAGAGGCATCAAGGAGGAGCATTGTGCTAGATTTGGTTGTCCCATTCCCTGTATTGCCCTTGCCCCTCCACTGCAAATGCCAATGTCACTCTCTCATAGACTCTGCCTTCTCCTGTTCCTGCACCATAGAAACAGAGCTAACAGTGGCAGCAGGCAGGACATCTTATTACAGCCTCAGTTTTTGTTTTTGCTTTTGTTTGTTTTTTTTGCTTGATGCTATCTGTGTCTGTGGTTTCCCCCTTGGAAAAAAATATCTCTTTAATTTGAGTGGGGGATTGCTGGTAGTACTACTAATGCTATCAGATGTACTAGGATTTTAGCTTTTATGTGTCCTTCCTAAAAGAAGCAAAGCTTTCCTCTTCCCCTCCCATTGTTTCTACCATGTCTTTCTTTTCCTCCCGTCCCTTGTGGCATTGTAGAAATGTTCACTGCCAAGCACTCAGTACCACTGCCTATGGAAAGGGGACTGTCTTTTTACAAGTACTGTAGTATTAGTGTTTCTCTCCTCCTTTTACTACTCTCATAATCCCTGCCTGTACTAGGTAGTAGTAATACTGATTTTTCTTCACAGATGAAGACATGATTTATGGAGAACAGCACACTACCACATACATAGAGTTTATACACTTTCCCACTCCAAAATGAGACTCATAATAGAAAAAGTTCAGGCGAGGCTCCTTTACAGGATTTACTTGTCAGTACACAGCACACACACTCTCGCTGTGTCACTACGCTGAATGACTTGCACCCACTACACAAAGGTCACACTGAGTTTTCTTCCAGCTCTGCTTTGGCAGTCTTACAATTACACTGTGTGCATCTGCTGTATCAGTGCAAAACACAAAAGATTTTTGACACAGAGTAACAAAGTATGGGGTAGATTTTCAAAGGGTTATGTGCGAAACTCCCGAAAACCTACCCCTGTGCTTGCCGAGCCTATTTTGCATAGGCTCGGCGGTGTGTGCAAGGCCCAGGACGCGTGTATGTCCGAGGGCTTTGAAAAATGGGTGGGCCGGAGGCAGGGCCATGGTCCGGGGGCGTGTCTGGGGGGCGTGGCGGCGGTCCGGGGGCGTGGACGAGTGCCCCGACACAGCGGCAGTGAGCTGGCGCACGCAATTTACGCCTGCCAGAGGCAGGTGTAACTCTACGAAACAAGATGGGGGGGGATTTAGGTAGGGCTGGGGGGTGGGTTAGATAGGGGAAGGGAGGGAAAGGTGGGGGGAGCAGCCTTGGAGGGAACAGGGAAAGCCATCGGGTCTCCCCTAGGGCTCGGCGCGCGAAAGGTGCACAAGTGTGCACCCCCTTGCGCGCGCCGACCCCGGATTTTATAACATGCGCGCATGTTATACAATCGGGAGTACATTTGTGCGCACCAGGTAGAGCGAACAAATGTACCCCGTGCACACGCAAAATTTAAAATCGGCCCCTATGTGTCTGACTAACAAAGAAAAAACAAAGCTAGAGCCCACTTCACGTTTCACTTCTCCTTGTCCCAATCTTTTCTCAATTTTTCTTCAGCTTTCAGAGCTCAAAATCCAACCACCATCTCTTTCCACCATCTCTCTTAGTAAAACATTATCTGCCTGATCTCTGAGTTTAAAAAAAATGAGACCGTCACTGTCAATCCATGCAGATGCCAGCTAGAAAAAGCTGATTTAAGAAAAAGTTCCACTTTGTTGGTCATGCTTCCTAGCTTGTTCCCTTTTCTTCTTCCCTTAGCTCTAGTCAGTCTAGGGTCAATTGTGACAGCAGTGCTAATTGCTTTTGAGTAGAAAAAAAAATCCCTACAGTTTTGGTTGTCTTATGGAATCATATCTCCCAAGCCTTCATATGCCAGGGATGATCTAGCTACCTTCTTGAAATTATGTGAACTGGTTCCAGCAGTGATGAGCTGGGGGATCCCCAGAAAATGAAAGAGCAAGAGGAAAACATACTCCCTCCCCCGCCTAGTCTTATTAAAGCTCTATAGCTGGTCTGTGTCATTATAAGAAGGTAACTTGCCAGTTTCAGAAAGTTGCCTTCTGGCTATGGTGCACGGTGCAGACCTTGCTTTCTCCTCCTCCTTCTGCAATCACAGTTCATCAACAGCCCATCAGAAAACCATTTCCTGTCCATGGATCAGTGGTTGAAAAGCACTGTTACAGACTTTGTCCTAGAATCTTGCTATCACTAGACATTGTAGAATTTATGGCAATGGACTTAAAATAAAAGAATCCCTATGAAAAACAATGCCTCATAGATCAGGAAAATTTCAACCCTGTACACAAACAAAAAGCCCATCTGAAAATCAGAAACATTTTTTTCCATGATCTATTTGGACCACAGGTCTTTACAAATTTTCTTACCATTAATCTGTATTGCACTTCAGGTATTGAAAGTATCATAAGTCAATAAACTGTCGAGAAGTTGAAAAAAAATTCCTCTGCAGTTAAAGTATATTTATTTCCTGAATGATGCATTGAATCAGCATTAATAGTTTTAAGGCTAGTCCAGAATGGAACACTGTATGGCTATCCAACCATGCTTGATATGAAAAATGATTTGTATTTATTAGTGTAAAGGACTTCACTAGGTTTGTCAGTTTTGTCATAAAAATGTTATTCATCATCATTACATTATTCTTACAAAGTCCTAGCAAAGAATAAGATGTTCTGATATTTTTGGTTAGGGTTTTATTTGTGTTTTAGTAAGATATACTAGTATCTTCTCATTTTTCCTTTTATTTCTTTCATCCATTGCTTGTTCAGCTCTGAATTTCTGATGCAGCATCCATTCCATGCTTTTTATCTATTTTGGAATCTGTGGCAGTTATTTATACTGTACTACTTTGATAGGACAACTGATATTTCTTTGCAAAATGTTTTTTTTTATTCCATATACATGAGTGTTCTGGTCATTACATCTCAAAAAATATATATAGTTGAACTGGAAAAGATACAGAGAAGGGCAACCAAAATGATAAAGGGGATAGAACGGCTCACACTTTGAGGAAAGACTAAAGAGGTTAGGGCTGTTCAGCTTGGAGAAGAGACGGCTGAGGGGGGGGGGGGGGGGGGGGGGGGGCGAGATAATAAAGGGTTCTTATGGCCTGGATTGGCCACTGTTGGAAACAGGATGCTGGGCTTGATGGACCCTTGCTTTGACCCAGTATGGCATTTTCTTATGTTCTTATGTTGGCTATAAAATCATGTGTGGAATAGAATGGGTTAACATATATCAGTTATTTACTCTTTCAAAAAATACAAAGACTAGGGGGCATTCCATGAATTTAGTAAGCAGCACATTAAAAACAAATTGGAAAATGTTCTTTTTCACTCAACACATAATTAAATTCTGGAGTTCATTACTGGAGGATGTGATGTTTAAAAAAAGGTTTTGACAAATTCCTTGAGGAGAAGTCAATGAACTATTATTAACCAAATAAACGTAAGAAGTAGCCACTACTTATCACTGCATGATAACAGCATGGGATCTATTTACGGTTTGGGATTCTGCTAGGTACTTGTCACCTGGTTTGGCCACTGTTAGAAACAGGATACTGAGCTTGATGGATCCTCGCTCTGACCCAGTATGACAACTTCTTATTAGGGGTGTGCATTCGTTTGCAAAGTATTGGCAATCCGCAACGTATGTGCCATATTCATTGTATTCGTGGGGGTCACAAAACGTATGGCAAACCCCCACGAATACAATGTATCACAAACAAATAAACCCCCCCTTCCTGCCCCCCCCCCAAGACTTGCCAAAAGTCCATGGTGGTCCAGAGGGGGTCCTGGAGCAATCTCCTGCACTCGGGTTGTTGGCTACCGGTATTCAAAATGGCACCGATAGCCTTTGCCCTTACTATGTCACAGGGGCTACCGGTGCCATTGATCGGCCCCTGTTACATGCTAGGAGCAATGGACGGCCGGCACCATCTTGTGCTCCTACCATGTGACAGGAGCCGACCAATGGCATCGGTAACAATATAGGGCATGAGCAGCTTGAACAATATAGGTAACAATATAGGACATGAGCAGTTTGAACAATGGCAACGATAATAATATAGGGCATGAGCAGCTAGAACAACTCTCTCCAAGTAATTAAAACAGCCCTGGGGGTCTAGTTAGATCCCCTGCTTAAGTATTCTACCGCTCCTTGAGGCAATCCCAGTAGACATCATGTTTATAGAAGAATACAATTGTTCCATTCTAGGTCTCATACCCTCCCACAAAAACCATGCCCTCTTCTGTCATAAAATTACCCACTGATGTCATATTTATCCATCCTCATACTCCCCCCATCCCTAGCCCTCTCATTTTGCTTTTTGTCTTTATATATATATATATATTTGTTTCAAATAAATGAAACAAAATAAACCACACATGAAATACAAAAACAGAACATAACAAACTGACAAATAAAATGAAAACAATTTAAGTTCACACCTCTCATGTCTTTTAAAGCAAGAAAAATAAAATAGTGCTAAAACTCCTGTGAAATCATACATACCAGTTTAAAATGATGAAATTGTTTAATTTTTTGTTACTCAAAGTGGGGAAGATATACAATAATAGCACATATCAATCTCTCTGTTAGGCAACATGATTGTTCCTGTATCTGGATAACTGCATATTATTGAAGGTGGGATATGGGAATGACTATAGTTTAATTTATGTAGACTTTTTTTGTGGTATCATCTCTGATTTAGAAAAAGGCCTGAGATGCTAACTTCCATGGTGCATCTGCTCTGATTAAGGTATGAAGTCCCTCACACTTGGGTGTCCTAGGCTGAGGGTGGGCATGTGATGGTAGGTAGGGAGTCTTGGCACCTCTGAAAAGCTCACTTTCCTGCAATAAATGATTCCTGAGATAAAAGTATTCAGTTTTATTTTATTACTGAGAAAACATAAAATATATATTTTAAAACAGTCTAGTAATAAACAATATAATGAATGCTTGAACTCTTTCAAGAAATATTTACTCTTTAAATAATTACTTCCAGAAAAGACCTTCTATATATTCTTACATATACTTAAATATTAGAAATTTCAAGGAATTTAATTTTTTTTTTCTGTATACTGAATATTGGCTTCATAATTATCAATAGCGTTTCAAGATATTTTGCATTAAAGAAAAAATGTTTTACAAGTGGAGAAATTATCCAGCTAAAGTTGGTCAGATATCTTGTCCAGCATATACAGTGAGATAAATGTCCCACTGAATATACTTGCCTAAAATTAGCCAGCTACATGTAACCAGATAACTAAAAAACCTTACTGGCTATCTGGCTAATCTTAAAAGGAACGTGTATGCATCCATAAACGCATGTATTAGCATGCAAGCAGAGATAGGTTTAATTTTATTTCATACAGGTGTATCATTTAAAATATTCCGGCTGTGTATATGTGTGCAGCCTTTAGGCACATATTTTAATAACATGCTTGTACAAGTGACCATGGGGCGGGGAGAGAGCACGAGAACAAGAGGAACAATCTGACACTCTATATATATCTCCCACTGTAAGAGGGGCACTTTCAACTCAGGGTGGGGTTTTTTTTTTTTTTTTGGGGGGGGGGGGACAGTGTAACAAGGGTCTTCAGACCCTTGCACCCTAGGCAGACCAATGTAAAATTTGCGTTGCTCGCACGCGGCCTGCATATACACATATGTGACCGTTTTTAGACACGCAATGCTTTTAAAATCTACATTTAAGTTTGAATATCACCAGTTAGGTTTTTTAGTTGTCTGGCCTTATGTGGCTGATAACTTCCTACTTAACCGGATGTCTTCAAAAGATATCTAGTTAAGTTGTAGCGCTGTCCAAAGAAATCCGATTAAGTTGCATCGATTAAGTATGGCCTGTTTTTCTGCCTTGCCCCACAATATAGGCACTGTTAGGCTACATATCCCTTACTTCCTTAATCCCCTTTGAAATTGACAAAAAATGTGCTGAGATCTGCTGCTGGCCTCACCTAAGCCCCTTCTCCAGATTAATCTGTATTGTTACTGCTGTCTCTCGTCTCTCCTACCCCCACCCCAAGGTAGTTGAAATATGTTCCCAACCCCACCCCACCCCACCCCCATTTCTTTGGACCCTCAGCAACTGGATTCTGGGAGTGGGGTATAAATTTACCTGATTAGCTCCATTGCAACCCCCTATAGTCCCCCTCCCATTTAAGGCTTAGAAGAAAATTTGCTACAAAGGGGACAGCAATGGGAAGGGGGGTTGGGCATCACAGCATGATATTTAGTTCTATATTTTTACACTTTTTCGGTCAGCACTGTCTTGCTAGGTAATGAGAGGGTGGGCAAAAGCATTGCGTGTATAAAAACAGTCACATATGTGTGTATGCAGGCCGCGTGCGAGCAACAAAGATTTTGCATTGGTCTGCCTAAGGTGCAGAGATCTCGCAAGACTCCCTGGGGATATTTTCCATGCAGGAGAAATAGTTATATTTTGGCCTTCTGCCACTTTAAGAGGCCTCCCAGGAACATTGGGATGTGCTTTAGTATCCCTATGTTCCAGAAAAAAAAAAATATAACTCTTTTGAACACACTAAAACAACTGTCATGTTATCTTATTTGCATGAGATTAACTATATATTAGCTGATTTGCATGCATTCACTAATTTTATGTATGCAAATGCATGGAAAGCAGCTAATTTCATAAGGGTGGAAATTTAAAAAAATAAAAGCATGATATCGCCATGACATTGCTATATCGTACAATAAATGGTGTTTACCATGTGATAAACATTGTTTTACATACAGTATAGATTTATTGTGGTTTAATAAATCTCCACCCTAAATTGACATTATTTTATGATAGCATTATGGAATCATCTGCAGGAAAAGACTATGGACCATAAAGCCAAAGAAATAAGTAACAAAAGACTAAAGGCTGAAGTACACTTTAAAAGAGGTGGAGAGCACGGCTGTTTTACGGAAAGATTTTTATGACACTAGATTGCACAACTTGAAGGAGTAACAACATGAAATTACTGAGCACTCAAATATAAGTACTTCTTGATAGGTGATAATGAGGGCTTTGCATATGATTTTTTTCTTGACAGTATGCATTATACTTGGAAGAAATTTAAAGATATTACAGATAGGCATAAAACTATAAAGTAGGAAATTCTGTTAGATTAAGCCATTATCTGTGTTGTACAAATTAAAGGTGGCCAGTTTGAAAAGTAGAAATATTTACATCAGGTCTTATGCACTAAAAGCAATAATGTTTAGGAAGAATAAGCGAATAGATTTCCTGAAGGACAACAGGAAAATTCTGATGCTGTCAGTTTCAACTTTATGACACTGATCATTTGAACATTGACCTAAAAATTGCTCAATGACATAAGTGAAAATTGAATGTTATGTTCTCATTTTGCAAAGTTGTGTCCAGCGTTTGACACTTGCTGAAGCTGTATAAGATTAAATGATTTCTTTGCTTCGGTGTTTACTGAAGAGGATGTTGGGCAGGAACCCGTAATGGAGAAGGTTTTCATGGGTAATGATTCAGATGGACTGAATCAAATCATGGTGAACCTAGAAGATGTGGTAGGCCTGATTGACAAACTGAAGAGTAGTAAATCACCCAGACTGGATGGTATACACCCCAGAGATCTGAAGGAACTAAAAAATGAAATTTCAGACCTATTAGTAAAAATTTGTAACATCATTAAAATGATCCATTGTACCTGAAGACTGGAGGATAGCAAATGTAACCCCAATATTTAAAAAGGGCTCCAGGGGCGATCCGGGAAACTACAGACCGGTTAGCCTGACTTCAATGCCAGGAAAAATAGTGGAAAGTGTTCTAAACATCAAAATCACAGAACATATAGAAAGACATGGCTTAATGGAACAAAGTCAGCATGGCTTTACCCAGGGCAAGTCTTGCCTCACAAATCTGTGGCATTTTCTTATGTTCTTATAACAAAAGGCCAACTACTCATATTACTACTTCATGTCATGTGTAGAAGTAGCTATTGAAAGAACTTGGGTTATTAAGTTATGCCTTACAATAGTGACTTTAACTTAGAAGTCACCACAACAAATCATAACCAAAATACTTTTATGAGTGTCTGACATTGGTCGTCCCCTGTGACATAGTAAGGGTAAAGGCTATTGGCGCCATTTTCAATACTGGCAGCCGACGGCCCAAGTGCAGGAGATCGCTCCCGGACCCCCACTGGACCACCAGAGACTTTTGGCAAGTCTTGTGGAGGTCATGAGGGTCCCCCAAGACTTGCCAAAAGTCCCTGGATGTCCATTGGGTGTCCAGGAGCAATCTCCTGCACTCGGGCCGTTGGCTGCCAGTAATCAAAATGGCGCCGATAGCCTTTGCCCTTACTATGTCACAGGGGCTATCGGCGTCATTTTGAATACCGGAGTCGACGGCCCGAGTGCAGTAGATGGCTCCCGGATGCCCGCTGGACCACCAGGGAGTTTTGGTAAGTCTTGGGGGGGGGGGTCAGGAGGGTGGGGGATTTGTTTAAATTTGCTCCTTTAGACGGCCGAATAATTTGGTGAAGATTTGTTGTATTCGTGGAATTGCGATACATTTTGCTTCCCCATGAATACAACAAATATGGCCCTATAAGTTGCGGATTGCCAATACGTTGCAAATGAATGCACACCCCTAGTGCACATTTTCTTCTGGCATTGAATGGGTCACCAAGCAAACACCCAAAGGTTCACTACAGCCAAACTGACAGTACCTTGGTTAAATGTCCTTTCTCTCCACAAAAAACATGGCCGAGATTGGCATCTAGAAACCGGGTATGGAAACTAAATCCCCTATCTCTGAGGTTTGTTGCTAGTCCTCTGTCCTCTGTACCATACCAGAGAACTGTTATGGCTTACTCTCTAAGCCTATGTCAGCGGGCATTGACTATGCCTGGTGGATGGCTTCTGCCACTTCCAGGGCTCTCTCCAGTTCTGCATGGGAGGGTCCAGACCATCTAGAACTTCTCCAGGATTATTTGATAAGCTACTTCCAGTCCCAACCTTGCCTGTGCCTGGTGGATGGCTTCTGCCACTTCCAGGGCTCTCTCCAGTTCTGCATGGGAGGGTTCAGACCATCTAGGAACTTCTCCAGGATTATTTAATAAGCTACTTCCAGTCCTGACCTTGCCTCCAGATGAAGTCACTTCCATTCAGCTTCTTTCAAATGATGAAGAGATTTCTGAGGCTTGTCCAGCTGGTATCTGGCCAGGCTAACAAGAAGACAGTCCATTCAAAGTTCTTTAGAAAGACTTCTGTGTTCTCTTTTCCCTTCATCTTAAACAAGATATGTGAAGGTGAAAGTGCCTGAGGTATTCTGGACATAGTCAACTACGGGTCTCAGCCTCCTGAGTTAAGACTGTGCCTTGTTGCATTAATTAGTCTTGTAGCTGCTGCTGTTTATTTGTGTTTGTTTAGACATTTGCAGCTGTTGCTGCCCTATGGCAGGATCTGTATTACCCACTCCATTTTATCTCCCTTTGGAACCAGCTTCCAAATGGATGACTCACATGAGGCACAGAAAACAAACTACCTGCTGGCTTATCTGGCCCTAACTTACTACTTGATCCCTAACTTCCCAGGTGAGGATAGCCCCCTTGGCCTGCTGAAGTCAGAAGGCCCCAAGAAAAATACTCTGCAAGCAGTTTTTTCCTTTTTTTCTTTTTCTTGGAAGCTGTGGGTTTTTGCTTGGGCTTCCTGCTTAAGCAAAAAAATCCCTCAATTGACACCACATGCAGCATATTTGGGCCCGTTGCAGCCTCAGGAATAGTTCAGGAATATAATAAGATTAGATCAACTTAGTTATGGTGCAGATATTTTTTTTACAGTGTTTCAAAGATACAAGAATCAATATAGTAGCTCACCTTGCATCAAGCACAAATTTACAGGTAAATGTCCACTGTCTGGATGTATTGTAATGTCCTTCCAGTTCCCTGGGACCTTTCTATGCCTTTCTAGGCCTGGGTTCTTATGGTAGAGTGAAAGAAACCTTCCTTTACCAAAATCTCTTGAGATGTTCTGCCTTAAGGAGGACTGGGTTAAAACCTTGAACTGGGCTCCTTAAGGTGGAATAAGGGAGTTGTCAGTACACTTCATCACATGTGCCTATGCTGAACCTGACTGAATTCCTGGAAACTTCAGTTTGCTGATTCTGATCTAAGTCAAGTAATGCCTTTATATTTTAGGAATTTGAATATTTCTTTCATTGTCAAGAAGTAAGAATCTTTCTACATATTTCCAGACTTATCCAAGAGAGAAAGAGGAATTATTCGGAAGGGAATGGTGAATAAAATGGAAAACAACATAATGCCTGTGTATTGTTTCATGATGAGACTGCACTTTCAGTACTGTGTACAGTTCTGGTCACCGCATCTCAAAAAAAAAAATAGTTGCACTGGGGAAGGTACAGAGAAGGTGACCAAAATGATAAAGGGGATGGAACAGCTCCCCTATGAGGAAAGGCTAACGTGGTTAAGGCTGTTTAGTTTGGAGGAGAGATGGCTGAGGGGAGGATATGATCGAGGTCTTTAAAATCATGAGAGGTCTAGAATGGGTAGATATGAATTGGTTATTTACTCTTTCGGATAATAGAAGCACTAGGGGGCACTCCATGAAGTTAGCAAGTAGCACATTTAAAACAAATTGGAGAAAATTCTTTTTCACTCAGTAAACCATTAAGCTCTGGAATTTGTTGCCAGAGGATGTGGTTAGTGCAGTTAGGGGGTCATATGTAAAGTAGGAAAGAGTTATTGTGTGCAGCAAAACAGCTGCAGTGTTAGCTACAACCCTTTCATTTGTGGTATGTTGTGTGCTAAAGGATTATTGCAGTTCATGATGTTTCAAAAGAGAGAGAGAGAGAGAGAGAGTTGCTATAGTGCCTCTTCCCTAGACAACTATTTGTATCCCTATGAGAGGCTCACCTAGTAACTCGAGGTGGGGATTAGGTATGAGTGTAGGGGGTTGGGGGCCACTTTGACATTCAACGTGAGGCGTACGAACAGAACAGTGGTCTCTTGTGAAGATTTGATGGCCTTCGGAGTGAGGAAACTCACTCCAAGATGAGATTTGGGCAATGTTCTCTCAAACTAGCTTGTTGTTGCCCAGGTAGAGTGTCCATCAAGCTAGTTTGAGAGAACATTGCCCAAATCTCATCTTGGAGTGAGTTTCCTCACTCCGAAGGCCATCAAATCTTCACAAGAGACCACTGTTCTGTTCGTACGTCTCACGTTGAATGTCAAAGTGACCCCCAACCCCCTACACTCATACCTAATCCCCACCTCGAGTTACTAGGTGAGCCTCTCATAGGGATACAAATAGATGTCTAGGGAAGAGACACTATAGCAACTCTCTCTCTCTCTCTCTCTCTCTCTCTCTCTCTCTCTCTCTCTCTCTCTCTCTCTCTCTCTCTCTCTCTCTCTCTCTCTCTCTCTCTCTCTCTCTCTCTCTCTCATTGAACAACTAGTCCCCCAGTGGTTAAATAGAGGACATACATTAGGTTTGGCACTTATTGTAGAATCTGAATGGTTTTGCACAGGTAATTATTGCAATAAATACTATATTAGCATAAACATGCCCCTTTTGCTATTGCATGCGGTACTTACCGCATTTTGATAAATCCAGGCCCAAGCTAGATACTTCACTTAGATGCAGCTCCAGCACTGCTCTCTACATCAATGTTGAGGGTGGAAGGTAAATAGAACCAAAAAGTTACTAATAAGGGCCAAGAGTAACAGATAAGTATGAGAAAAAAATGTGTGAAAGCTTGCTGGGCAGACTGGATGGGCCGTTTGGTCTTCTTCTACCATCATTTCTATGTTTCTATATAAGTTCTTGGAGAAGGCTATTAATTGCTATTAATCAAGTTGACTTAGGGAATAGCCTCTGCTATTACTGGCATCAGTAGCATAGGATCTACTTAGTGTTTGGGTACTTGTGAGGTACTTGTGGCCTGGTTTGGCCACTGTTGGAAATAGGATGCTGGGCTTGATGGACCCTTGGTCTGAGCCAGAATGGTAATTTCTTATGTTCTTATGGATTTTTTGGTGCTTAGGAAGGATTCCTTAGGTCTGGGTGCTTCATTTACTTTACGCTATCTGTGTAAATGTTTTGTTAAATTTCATTCTGATTATTGTGTTTTCTTTTTTCCTGAGCAACTTAAATCCTTTTTAAATGCTTGGAAAGTATTAACATCTTCTCCTGTTTCCATAGCTTTCCAGTAGCCTTGAATATGAAAATCCAGGCCTTTAGTGATCTCTCACTATTGCTTTTCTTTTGGTAATTTTGTTTTATCTCTTTTTTTTCCCCTTCTTCTATTCATGTTATCTTCTTTTTAAAGAGGATATGTTACGGTCCCGGGCCGTGCCCCGGTCCCTCCACCTACCTCGGGGGCGGCCCGGGCCATTTCGGGGCTTCCTCGGGCCTGCAGGCCCTCCAGCGCGTCTCTCCCTCCTCGTGAGAGACGCCGACGGTCCGGCGCGGCTGGCCCTGCCCCCTGATGCGCGCGCGCGGGGAGGAACTCCTCTTAAAGGGGCCAGCGTGGGAAAAGCCTCTGTTCTGCTGTGGATGATGTCAGACGCTCTCAGGGTATAAGTACCCTGCATCTAGATCACTCCAGTGCCTTGCAACAAGGTTCCTGGTCTTCGGCCTGCTGTTGCTGCGTTCCTGGTTTGCTCTTCGTCCCACTTCTGCTCTGCCCTCCTTGCTGGATTGATTCTTCTGGACTCCGACCCCTGGACTGGCTTTGGACCACTCTCTGGACTTCGACCTCTGGTTTGGCTTTGGACCACTCTCTGGACACCGACCCCTGGACTGGCTTTGGACCGCTCTCTGGACAACGACCCCTGGACTGGCTGCGGACCGCTCTTTGGACTCAGACTCCTGGACCGACTTTTGGATTACCTACGACCTGCTGGAGGCACCAGCCATCTGGAACCCACGACCTGCAGGAGGCGCCTGCATCCAGACCATCTTCCACCTTCAGGGAGTCGCCTAACTCCCAGCGGCCATGTCCCTACGGGCTCCTCCTGGGGGGACTTCGGCTTCCAGGGTGAATCTCCAAAAGTCCCAGTGGCTGGACTCCTAAGGGCTCCTCCCGGGGGAGTGCCGGTCTCCAGGGTGAAGATTCTTCTATCACAAGGGTCCAACGTCGTCCGTCCTCCCAGTGGGTACCGAGTCCTTGGTCGCATAGGACTCCACCGTAGTCCAGTATCTTAGCTTGCTCCGAGCCTCCGAACCGCCCTCCTGGTTAGCACACTTGCTGTGGACCCCTACAGCACTCCATCCTCTGTCCCAACCGGCCCAACGGTCCACGAACACAACAGGATATCTATACTAAAAGATGTACTATAATCATGTTTCTAATTTTGATGGTAAAAATTTTCCTTTTCTGATCCTCTGTGTTTCTATACAAAGTCTTTTGTTCTTTGTTAACACTAAAATGTTTAAATGAAAAAATAAAAAAAAAAGGTCTAACACCAAATCAACAAAATTAGAACTAATATCCAGCATCTGTTGTTCTAACTCAACCAACTCATTCTTCATTTCTTCTACACTCCTTACTAGTAGAAAGTACTTCTAATAACATAAGAATATGGGACATTTCACCTTCCTTCCAATCACCCACCCCACATAAACACTTCACATCATAAAGTTGGATTTAAGAAGGCCGCAGTTTATTATTATTAATACACAGAAACAGACCCAAGCCATACAACATAGCATTTAAAATTTACCTGGTTTAAACAGAATCAAACCAATCCCGACAGTCTCAGGGTAAAACACCATGACTCAGTAGTTCAATCAATAGCCAACTCCAGCTTCCAAAGCTGCCCTGATGAACATTCACCATGCCACTTGACTTCTCTGCTATGTCCAAACAGTAGAGGCCAATGACTGGTTCACTGATCACCCTTACCCTCTGCTGCTTCATGATACAGGAATTCCATCCTCAATGCATAAACAGATCTACTTGCTGAACATCAGGACAACAATTTTAACCTGTTAACAAACCTAGGCTCAGTCCATTATCACTATGACATTACTCAATGAAACCATACGACAATGCATCAGGAATGGAGGACAGGAAAAAAACTATGGAGAATAAACTGAAGACAGGAGGCGGTAAGCACAGAACTTTATAGGAGGAAGAGCCTGCTGAACAAAAAACCCATGGGAATGCAGCCAACCAGGGATCATTCTGACTCCTGCTAGGTTTACATTCCCTTGGGATGCAAGGTTATCATAATAACCTAGTGAACAGTAACAACAAGGGGGAGCCAGAGGTTAGTAGTAGAGGCATATGTGTAAAGGAAGGAGATCAGAGCCAACCCTTGTCTACCGCTCCTCACCCCTTAGGAAAACAAACCACTGGTAGGACCATGGACTTATGGAGGGAACCAGCCCATAGTCAAGTTAAAGGTAGCAAACTGGGACTCTGCCAATTTTGCTTCTCACTACTGGATATTTTTCCAAAAGGTCTTTTTCCCATATGTTTGTTGAAAAAGTCTTATTAAATAAAAGCCCATTATATCCAAGCAAAATCTGTCAGGAAACAGGACTGATAAGGCTGGCTATTTTACCATTCCCCATTAAATTAAATAACAAAATCATCATGGCTTTCTCAAGGAATGTTAATATAGACTTATATATGTATATAAGATTAGCCTTGTTTTACAGTAATATGAATAATCAGTTTAGATCCCAAAGAACAGCTCAAATAAGGAGAGAGAAGGTGCAGTCAGAAATGCGAGGAAATAGACAATGTTGGTATTGCATGGTGATAGTCCTGCATACTGCAGTTAATCTATTTCAGTGCTGTGGTTTATTTGAACAAGAAAGAGTATTGCATTCCTGGAAGCTAAATGCTGCCACTGCTAAATACGCAAGAGAAAAGTTGACCTAGTTACATTGTTCCTGGAGTATGTTACAAAACATTTTAAAGTACAAATTGACATAACTGGCACAGATATAGAAAACAATCACCCATTAAGAAATAATCTTCTGCATCAGATTTAGGGAATCCTGTGATGCTATAATTGCTCAAAGTAGAATGTACTATATGTTACAATTTATTCAAATCTGTTCATGAGGAATTAATGTGAAAGGCAGGGTATATTGATGGAACATTTGTTCAGGAAGCACTTGCCATCTCTCTCTGTCATTGTTTTAATTTTAATGGCATTTTATATAAGAAACAGAATGAAGATGGCCCTGTTCTTATGCTGTTGTAGCCCCCTACTTTTGTAAGGTATGAATTGGTGTAGTGGACACACTCAGCCCCAGGACTAAGTCCCTGTTCTCTGGCACCAGTCCTTTCAACCACAGGGCGAGGATTCTCTCGATGGGGGAGAGACTTAACCTCCTGGGCTCACATGAAAAGGGGAATATGGGACCCACTTTCAGCTTTTTCACTCTCTCACAGTTAGTACTCACTGTCCGTTGGCTCATACAAATTACACATTCCTTCAGGGTGAAAACAGGCAGGACACCGGAGGTAGTGTTCAAATAAATTTTACTGTAACCAAACATAAACTTTACAGTCCAATTCAGAGCAAAAAAAAAAAACAAAACAAAGTCCATGAATCTTCCAGAAAATAACACACAATAAAAAAAAAAAATCACAGTGCCTGTTGATGTTTTCTGAGTCAGTAATCCCTATGGGATAGGGGCCTTTGAAGGACCCATACTCCTGGATGATTGAAAGTCGACTCCTAGAAAAAGGCCAGGTCTCGGTCGCTCTGATAGTCTTCAAACTCTGGACCTTGAATGGCACAGTCCCAAAATTTCCTAAAAATGCAACAAAACTGCTTCTTTCAAAACAACTTCTCTTCTCCAGGCAAATGTGGAAGTCACCCCACTTCAGTTGGGCATTGGGCAAGCAATGCACCCAGATTCTCTTTCCCTCATGTAGGGGGATTTCCCTCCTGAAACTGGGATCAAGTCCAAAATCTTCACTTCTTTCCCCAAAACACTCCTTTCCCTTTTTTCTTCTGCAGGCCAGTGAAGGCCTAGCAAAGGACCACTACCAATACCCTCTGCTTTCTACACATGCTCAGCCCCAATCTATAGGGCCAAGTTGACCAATCCCAGCCTTGGGAGAAGGAAACTTTTAGAGATGGTGTAAAAAAGTCTCAGCCCTATAGTGTTGGTCAAAAAGGGAAAATATTTCTAGTAAGGAAACGGAGCATCCCTTACACTAAGTACTGCTATGAATGTTTTTAATTAACTATCTGTTGGATAAAGTGGACATTTTAAAACCTTTTTCAGAAGCAGTGGGATTTAGATAGGGGAAGGTGAGAAAGCTCCAAGTCACACTGAGAACTGTATACTATTGCCATTATTTTGTCCCAGGATTTTCATGGGAAAATGGATTGAATTTTGAACTGAATGGGGATTTCTCAAAGGTTATCAGCAAGAAGAATTTGCAGCTCGCAGTAACAACTGCTAGAGAAGCAAATGCATTTTAGTGAATGGTTTCCACTGAGTTGTTTGAGCTCGGCATAACTGGCTTTGATGCTGAAGGCTTTGAGAGGACCTGGGAAGGTTCCATGTAGGTCACTATAAAGCCATTGCCTGCAGTTGGAGCCAGGTTGTTCTTTATGAGTCTGAAAAGAAGGCTGTGGTGAAAAGATGTTAATAGAAAGTTCGATGGATAAAAGGAAAAATGATTCAAAGTTTGCGCAGATGTGGAATTGTTGAAAAGTACAGGGAGTACATTTTAATTTTGTGTTTGTTTTCAAGTAATTTTTTTTTAATTCTGGTTTCGAATTGTTTAAGTTTTTTATTTTGGTTTGGTTCATTTACCAAGCTGAAATGAAAATTAAATTTAAAAGAAACACTCAAAAAGAAATAAATGAACTAAGATGGGGTCTCCTGTCCCCAACTATCATTCCTACCTCAAGTAAGCCAGAGCCTCTCTGAGTCCTTCCACTTTCCCTCGAGCAAGTGAGGAAAGGCTGGCCATTACTTATCCCTTTTGCAGTGTCTTCAGTGAATAAAGAGGCTGCAGCAATCCTCTGTTCTTGTTGTTGTCCCCCCATACAGCTTTAAAAAGTAGTGCTGATCTCAGTACTGGCTGGCACCATTTTGCTGTATGGCCATGAATCAAAATGGCACCACTGTTAGGTCCAGCCATTGTACACTGGAAGCCTGCAGGGCAGGATCAGCTGGGGATTGCTTCAGTCCCTTTCTACCTTGCAGAGACTGCAGAAGGAGTCAGAGGGGACCAGGGAGGCCCAATTTTAGCTTGGAGGGGGCAGGGAGGTCTGGGGAGGCCTCGTTTTGTCCTGTCATCGTTCCTTCTCTCTCTCTCTCTCTCTCTCTGCACTCATTCTTTTGGTGTTTAAATCTCCTTTCATGTCTTCAGTACTATCTTTATGGTGATGATTCTCAGATCTACCAGATTTGAGACCCAAATCATCATCATATGAATATAAGAAACTGCCATACTGGGTCAGACCAAGAGTCCATCAAGCCCAGCATCCTGTTTCCAACAGTGGTCAAACCAGGCTACAGGTACCTGGCAAGTACCCAAACACTAAGTAGATCCCATGCTACTAATTCCAGTAATAGAAGAGGCTATTCCCTAAGTCAACTTGATTAATAGCAGTTAACGGACTTCTCCTCCAGGAAATTATCCAAACTTTTTTTTAACACAGCTACACTAACTGCACTAACCACATTCTCTGGCAACAAATTCCAGAGCTTAATTGTGCATTCAGTAGAAAAGAAGTTTCTCTGATTAGTTTTAAATGTGCTACTGCTAACTTCATGGAATTCCCCCTAGTCCTTCTATTATCCAAAAGCATAAATAACTGATTCACATCTATCTGTTCTAGATATCTCATGATTTTAAAGACCTCTATCTCTCAGCTAGCTCTACTCCAATCTCTTAAGCCTTTCCTCATAGGGGAGCTGTTCCATCCCCTTTATCATTTTGGACACCCTTCTCTGTACCTTCACCAATGCAACTATATCTTTTTTGAGATGCGGTGACCAGAATTGTACACAATACTGAAGGTGCAGTCTCACCATGGAGAGATACAGAGGCATTATGACATTTTCTGTTTTATTAACCATTCCCTTCCTAATAATTCCTAACATTCTGTTTGCTTTTTTGACTGCCACAGCACACTGAGCTGATGATTTCAATGTATTATCCATTATGATGCCTAGATCTTTTTCCTGGGTGGTAACTCCTAATATGGAAGCTAACATCGTGTAACTATAGCAATGGTTGTTTTTCCCTATATGCGGCATTTTGCACTTGTCCACATTAAATTTCATCTGCCATTTGGATGCCCAGTCTTCCAGTCTCACAAGGTGCTCCTGCAATTTATCACAATCCGCTTGTGATTTAACTACTCTTTATAATTTTGTATCATCTGCAAATTTGATAACCTCACTCATACTCCTTTCCAGATCATTTATAAATATTTTGAAAAGTACCAGTCCAAATACAAATCCCTGAGACACTCCATTGTTTACCCTTTTCCACTGAGAATATTGACCATTTTATCCTACTCTCTGTTTCCTGTCTTTTAACCAGTTTGTAATCCATGAAAGGATATCGCTTCCTATTCCATAATGTTTTAGTTTTCTGAGAAGCTTCTCATGAATGACTTTGTCAAATTCCTTCTGAAAATCCAAATACACTACATCTACTGGTTCAACTTTATCCACATGTTTATTAACCCCTTCCAAAAAATGAAGTGGATTTGTGAGGTAAAACTTCCCTTGGGTAAATCCATGTTGACTGTGTTCCATTAAACCATGTCTTTCTATATGCTCTGTGATTTTGATCTTTAGAATAGTTCCTATTATTTTTCCTGGCACTGACCTCAAGCTCACTGGTCTACAGTTTCCCAGATCAGCCTGGTGCCCTTTTTAAATATTGGAGCTACACTGGCCACCCTCTGGTCTTAAGGTACAATGGATGATTTTAATGATAGGTTACAATTTTTAACTAATAGATCAGAAATTTCATTTGTTATTTCCTTCAGAACCCTGGGATCCACACCATCCAGTCTAGGTGATTTGCTATTCTTTAGTTTGCAACCTGACCTACTACAACTTCTAGGTTTATAGTGATTTGGTTCAGTTCATCTGACTCATCACCCTTGAAAACCATCTCTGGAACTGGTAACTCCCCAACATCCTCATTAGTAAACACAGAAGAAAAAATGTATTTAGTCTTTCTGCAATGGCCTTATCTTCCCTAAGAGCCCCTTTAACCCCGCCGTCATCTAACAGTCCAACCATCTCCCTCACAGGTTTCTTGCTTTGGATATATTTTTAAACGTTTTTGAGTTTTTGCCTCCATTACCATATTAATTTCAAATTCTCTCTTAGCCTGTCTTATCAATGTTTTACACTTAACTTGACAATACTTATGCTTTTTCCTATTTTCTTCAGATGGATCCTTCTTCCAATTTTTGAAGGATGTTTTCATGGCTAGAATAGCCTCTTTCACCTCACCTTTTAACCATGCCAGTACTTGTTTTGTCTTCCTTCCACCTTTCTTAATGCGTGGAATAGATCTGGACTGCACTTGTATATTTAAACAATGTCTAACCCTGTTGAACACTTTTAACCTTTTCTGCGGCACCTTTCAGTTTTTTTCTATTTTCCTCATGTTATCAAAGTTTCCCTTTTGAAAATGTAGTGTTACAGTTGTAGATTTACTAATTGTCCTTCCAGTTACTAGTTCAAATCTGATCATGTTATGATCACTATTGCAAGTAGCCCCACCACCATTACCTCTCTCAACAAATCCTGGGTTTCACTAAGAATTAAATCTAAAATAGCTCCCTCTCTCATTGGTTCCTGAACCAATTGCTCCATAAAACAGTCTTTTATTTCATGCAGGAACTTTATGTCTCTAGCATGTCCTGATGTTACATTTACCCAGTCAATATTGGGGAAATTGAAATCTCCCATTATTATTGTACTGCCAAATTGGTTAGCTTCCCTGATTTCTCTTAGCATTTCATCATCTGTCTGACCATTTTGTCCAGGTAGATGGTAGTATACTCCTATCATTATACTCACTCCAATCACAAGATTTTTCTACCCATATAGATTCTATTGAGCATTTAGTCTCTTGTATGATCTTTATCCTGTTGAACTCTATACCCTCCCAGACATAAAGTTCCACACCCTCACCAGGTTGATCCTTCCTATCATTGCAATATAATTTGTACCCTGATATAGTACTGTCCCATTGGTTATCCTCCATCCACCAGGTCTCTGAGATGTCAGTTATGTCTGCCTCATGATTTACTGCTATACACTCTAACTCTCCCATCTTACTTCTTAGACTTCTGGCATTGGCATACAGCCATTTCAAAGTGTTTTTTTTCTTTGTATTAACAACCTCCTTTTTAGTTAATATGGGTAATTTGGAAATCTTTAGCTCAGGTGATTTTTTTATGTATAGGCACATGGACTACATTTGCTTGTATTGGAACCTCTCTATTGGAATGCCCTAACTCTCCTGTTTCATTAGTATCCTTCAAAGATACATTCCTCCAAACCATGCACTGCTGAGTAACTATTGGCTTTCCCCCTTGTTCTAGCCAACTTGTCTTACATCATCATCTGAATGTCCTTACAACATTACTGTGACAAATCCATAAAACTTATTATTGAAAGTCCATATTAAGTCATCTGTTTCAGTTCCTTAGTTAAGTCCCTCCTGAAGAAGGTATCAAAATATGGCCGTGTTGAAGGATTATGCTATATAAAGTCCAGTCTAAAGACTTAATATGGACTTTCAATAATAAGCTTTATGGACTTGCCACAGTGATACTTTTGAAGTTTGCTTTCTGCATTTATAAATATTACAATAAAGATGGATTGTTTGTAATGCTCGCAATGTATTAAGAATGTTGATTCTGCGACCAGCATCTACTATCAAAGGATATATTTACATCTTTAATTCTACTCCACACTTTTACTCTAATTCATTCAACTGTGAGGCTTTGATATCCACTCTGGAACTCTGCCATACTTATATCACATTAAACAATGTGGCCAAGACAGAATCCCTTATCCTTTTTCCCAAATCCACTTCATACTTTTTCTATTTCTAATGGTAAGACAGTCATCTTCCCAGTCCCTTCAGCTTGCAATAAGAGCCATTTTATACTTCTTTCTCTTCTCCTCTACACACATCCAAATTGAATTGTCATGTTTTTTTCCTTTACAGTCTATAGAATCCCAAAATCATGCCTTTCTTTCTGAACACGCAACTTAAACCCTAATCCACTGTCTCATCAATTTTCTCTATATTTCTGCAACCTGCTCTCTCACTGAACCATCTGTCCCCATTCAATATTCAGCTGCAGGATGTATCTTTCTCTAGAACAGTGGTATTAACTCCCAATCCTCAAGGGCTGCAACCAGTTCAGGTTTTCAGGATATCATTAATGAATATAAATGGGATAGATTTGCATACAATGGAGGCATTTTCAGGCTATCCCTAATGAATATGCCTATCCTGAAAACCTGAACATTGTGGCCCTTAATGAAAGGTAATGAATACCACTGCTCTGGTATCATTAGTACATGTAACCCCTCTTCTGAAGTCACTGCATTGGCTCCCTATCTGCTTCTGCATGCTATTCAAGCTTATCCCACTCACTTACAAATGCGTCCATTTTGCAGCTTCTAATTATCTTTCCTCTCTTACCTCCCTCAAGATCCCTTCTGGTGACCTCCATTCACTGGGCAAGCTGATCTTACTTGTGCCTTGCTCCTCCATTGTCAATTCTTGTCTATGCACTTCCTCAATGCTGCATCATATGCCTGGAATAGCCTTCCAGATTTGGTGTGTTTTAGACCTTCACTAATCATAATCAAATCCTACCTTTTTTAGGCTGCTTTTAAATCATAAAATACTCACTGACCATTACCATTACCATTAGCCACATTTTCTCTAATAAATTAATCTCCTAAAGTTTGTATTTGTCTTATTAATGTGTTTTAACTGGTTTGTAAGCTTCACGGAGCAGGAATTGTTTCTTATATATATCTGTATAGTTCTACAATGCATACTACACATCTAGAACACTACAGGAAGTAGTACTAGTATACTGCCAGACAAGACTTCATAGTTGAATAATTTTGGATTATTGAATGGAGGTAGGCTGTTGATTTTTATGCTTTGATTTACTTTGACTACTGGAAATGTCTTTACACAACTTGTTTTCTTTTATTATAGCTTGTTAACTTCAAACAAAGCCACCTCTTTTAAGTTTTGTGACAATTAGATTTTTTAATAAGAGTTTTAATCAGTAGTAGGAAAAAAAATGGTAATTTAAGAATACATGTTTCATTTTAAATTATTAATACCATTACTCACTTCCTCTTAATGCTGAATTCCCTGTCCTTTCTGAGACAATCTTAATAATTACACATTGTCATGCTTGTTAAAAATAATTCATTGGATTCATTGGAAATTGGATATTAATATTGTTTCTTCAAAAAAGAGATACATGTACATATCTGAAAAGACTGCTCTTCTGAGGTGTTTTTATGAAGAATATATTTGGTTTTGGTACTGTCTGAAGAAGTCATCATATGAAGAAGTGACCTTTGTGGTCTCAAACTTTCATGTACAATACTATATTTGGAAGATTCCTCTGTTGGTCTAATAAAAAGTATCAGAACATGTTTCCATGATCGATATGGCTTCTAGAACTCTGCATTATTTATGGAGCTGTCAAATAGTGCCATCTCTTAATGTGAAAAAATAGTACTCAGCTATTTTCTCCTGGTTTCAATCCTAGCTAAGTGTTAGCTTTAGCAAAATTGCATAGAAACCATCATTTTTTAAATTATAATCACTTTATCACAGATCCTCCTTCAAATCACTATGCATTAGAAAATTGTACAAACTATGGCCTGTTCAATATTTGAATAAAAATACATGTTGTGCATGACATACAACTGGAGCAATGCCAAAACCTGTGCCAATAAAATCTCTATCTCCCTTTATCTGTGAAAAGAAGCTAAAATGATGCACAATATAATCTGTCACATAGCACTCTTGTTTTAGAAAAATGAACCCTACTTTTGCAGACAGCACTGTACAACTGTATCAAATTCAATGTTATGTTTTCTAAACAATTACTTTAGTAACAGAAGGTTCAATTCACTCAATGGTTTGGGCCTTGAAGAGGAAAATAGCAGCTACTTAATCTTTTTTTTTTTTTCTGAATATGTACTTTGATAAAATCAGGTATCTGGTGACTGTTTGTTATGCTTTCAGATTTCACAAACAATATTTGTTGTGTCTTGAAAAAAGGTTAACTTCCATGTAAAGGGGTGAGGTGAGCTAGCCTATAATCTCCATTGTAGGGATTGGTTATATCAGAGTTGCCATTAACAAATGATGATTTACTCCCCTATATATGCACCTCCTATTTGATTTCCCAGGCCCTCTACCCTGCATAAATTTACTACTGCTCAAAGCAGGAATAACTCTGGGCAAACTCTCTTCAGCCTGAATATCCCCCAATATTTCCTATAGGATGAAAAATAATTTTTACTTTTCTTTTTTTCTTATAGAAAATGTAGGCAACTTGATTTTTTTCTTTTACCCTAACACGTAACATCATAATCAAAATAAAAATAAAAAAAAATCAGGAACAAGTTTTTTAAAAGTACCATCTCATTGTTGATTCTGATATTCTGCAGTCTAACAATATATTTGTTCAGAACAGATTACATAGGAAAAGCAGTTTCTGGTAGTTGGAAGTTTTCTTGAAGTTATTATCTGAAGAAAGGTACTTATTCAGTATTACTGATCCAGTTTGTTTTTTCCTAGCAAGGGTAAGAAATGTGATTTTAGATATTTCTTGACTTTGTTTTATTTCAAGGTAGATGAATGGTGCACACTATGGGATAAATTTCCAAAACTTTATGTCAGTAACTTTGAAACAGCCATGCAGGTGTACATGTATGTGCGTATCCTGGTGTTGTAGATCTGCTCCTCCAGAGGGGAGGAGTTAGCAATCTGTTATAATTCTGCTGCTCGGAGTTAGCAATCTGTTATCGAGCTCCTCCTGTAGGGGGAGGAGTTAGTAGTCTGATATGGATCTCCTCCTGGAGAGGGAAGAGTTAACAATCTGTCATCAATCCCTACTGCTAGGAGTAGCAATCTGTTATAAATCCACCAGGGAGTTAGCAATCTGTTATGGATCACCCTGCCAAGGGGAAGAGCTAACAATTGTAATACTCCATAGGCGGAGTTAATGATCTGTGGTGGGTTGGCTTCCCACAGAGTGGCAGTCGTATAATACCGCGCTAGTAGTGTAAGGAATGACACTTGAGAAAAATTGGTGAATCCCTGGGCTGATGGCAGATGACAGCGCCCCCATGAGGATATCCTGAGAGGGACCACCGGCTAGGCTGGAGTATGGAGACAAACACAGATAGTTATTTATTAGACAGGAAATAGAACCACCAGAGGTGGCAGTAGTAAGCTGATGTGCCCGGCAGGGCTGAAGTCCCTCAGATACTGGAATTGCAGTCTCTGGGTTGCTGAGCTGTAGAGAGAGACTATAGATAGTGAGTAGACAGGGTATGCTGGATACATAACCAGTAATAGATGATACACTCACAATTGTAGAGATCTGTAATGGCTTCTATGCAACAGAGTCTTCAGTATATTCAGGAATAGGAGCCGGTTCCTATATGCTGGTTCCTATATGCAGTCTGGAATGAAAACTCACAATATCTGTGTTTGAGATGGCTTATGGAATAGAAGAGAGTCTTTGGAGGGTTTTAGGAACATAGGCCCTCGTGGAGCGAGTACTGGTTCCTATCTGCAATCTATAATAGTAATGCACAAGATATTGGTATACGATAGCTTCTGATATAGAAGAGAGTTGAGAAGTGATTTGGGAACATGGGCCCTTGTGGAGCGAGTACCGGTTCCTATCTGCAATCTACTATAATGACTCACGATCTCCATACCTGCAGTAACGTCTTAGACAGAAGGGAGTCTTCGGAGATTAGGAACATAGGCCCTCGTGGAGCGAGAACCGGTTCCTATCTGTAATAGAACTCACTGTGTTCACGCCTGCGATCTCTTCCAGGTAGTAAGGAGTCTTCTGAGCATTCAAGGACGTAGGCCCTCATGGAGCGAGTACCGGATCCCATCTTAGCAATCTAAAATCAAGAAGAGAGAGCGGGGCCCCCGTGGAGCGAGTACCCCTAGGAAAGGTGGTGGAGGTGGAGCAGCGGAGAAACAATTCCCCTTGCTAACTCGATTCATAGTAGCAAGCAAAGACCTTTTATGGTGGAAGCAGATGATGTCACTACGGGGGGGGGGGGGGGATGCCCCTGAGTTTTGCACCCTTGCTGGTACAAACTCTGGAACATGGCGGATCCACAGCATCAGGCCAGCCCGGGGATTCTAGGAAGTACGGCGAGGAGAAGCCATGGCAGCATCTGTCGTCAGACCCAAAGGGAGTCGCCACTAAAGTAGGGAGGGTGGAGCAAGGGCGAGTACAGGCACGAACGCAATAGCTGGCTCATGCCAAAGGACTCGTCCATATTATAACATAAGCCTTTATATGCACGTATGATATAAAATAGGCTGTATGCTCGTACATGGATGCACTAATTTATATGGACTTGCACATGTGTAAGCAAATGCCACCTCAACTGTGTAAGTGGGGAGATTTTAGTAGACATGTGCACTATTGCTATTACAGTTTCCCTAGTTCATTCTCAGTTCACCCAGGTATAGGATAGAACTTCCTAAGCCCCCAAGTTAATTAGCCTCCCTTTTACCCTGTTAGCCCCTATCCTTAAAAACCCACTGACTAGCCTAGTTTTGTTTTGTTTAAGGACTTACATGCCATCCATAGCAGAAGTAAAGTTATGCGGTAAAAGATCCTGGTGTGCACTTGTGCGTGTATTTACATGCTGGTTTCATTCATAAATCCTGGAGTGTCCACGCCTGGCCAGACCATGCCCACCTCACCTATTTTCCATCAAAAATATTTTGTGTGCATACCAGGAATTATGTGCATACATGGGCACCTTTTAAAATCTGGATGACTCGTACTGGTCTAACTTCTGCGGGTATTTCATGACTTTGGTAAGCACTAAGGGGTAGATTTTAAAAACTTGCGCGCTTGAGTCTATGTGCGCCTGCTACCTGGCGTGCGCACATGGACATGCGATTTTATAACATGCGCGCACCAGTACGTGCATGTTATAAAATTGGGGGTCGGCGCGGCCTTCCGCAGTTCCCTCCCAGTCCGCTCCAATTTAGAAGCGGCCTGGGAGGGAACTTCCCTACTCCCTATACTAACCTTCCTACCCCTTCCCCTAACCTTCCCGCCCACTAGCTAATATTCTAGCCACAATTTAGAAGAGAATTTGGACCTCCCAATTTTTTTACTTTCTTGTAGGTAACTGAACTGAGATATAGGGCAGAGTTAGTGGCTTTAGATAAAGCTAATTTTCTTTACTTTCTCTGATAATAAATTCTTTTTTTTTTCTATAATGCCATGTGCATCTGCTTTCTATAAAGTATAAGAATCTATATGTATTATGTAAATGTGCATGCACTGATTTTGTTTATGTTAATTACAATAGTAATACTGAGTATTTATTTTATGTTACTTTTATTTTCTGCTCCATCCTCTCCTCCCTACCATGGGAGAGTGTCCACACAGCTGAGAAGTGGGCTATTTATGAGGCCATCCCCAGGCAGGGGGGGAATTATACAATAGATGCTATCTCACCTGAAATTAAAAGCTTTTTTAATATCTAACTATTGCTTGTTTTCATTTCTCCTATTATGGCAGCTATGATTTCAATTATGATAACTCTCATCCCTTGTATAATCCAGAAAGGACACTGGTTTAGATAACAATATGTAGAATTTAGTTGGGACATTAGTTCATGAAACTCTTCTCAAGAAATTGATTCAAAATGGGTCCAACTAGCTGATGTAATAACTGACACATTATCAAGTAACTTTAAAACAAGTGTGTTTGTGCCCATTTATGCAACACATATGCTGGAATTTTTTAATCATATGCACAGAAGATTTAAAATACATCTACTGCATGGATGTATGCTCCTAATTTTAAGCACTTGTGCAAGGAAATATTTATCGCCTTTCTTTACTTTGGACTTGTCAGCTTTTACACATGCTAGTGAGTCAATTTTAATATATGTGTGCATGAAGGAAATAACCAATTTGACCACTTAATCTACCAGTTTGCCCAGTCTATCTCTAGATCTTCAAGCCTCCTCGGGGTCTTCAGCCTGCACTCCTCCTCAGTTTATCCAGACCGGTTTTGACTATAATGATTTTTTTTTCAGACTTACACTTGAACAAGAGCCAAAGTAAATATAAACAGGTAACAGTCCAATGCACAATGCATTTGCTGGTTTTAAAATCAGGATTTATACACATAAATGTTAGCCCTAACCCCAGAATGACTCTGACCCTTCTCTTTTCATCACACGTTTTCTTGTGCGTGCTTGCAAATATATGCGCGTAATTTGCAGGTTTCAAAATATGAGGTGCTCGTGTTCAGTCCATTTACTCGCATATATGGGCCTTTTAACATGAGCAACTCTTTTAAAATTCTTCTCTATCAGTATTAACCCCAACATCGGCAGGCAGAGAGGCGCGAAGTTTAGTGACTTTTTTTTTTCAAAGTAATCCACTATGCAATGAAAATCTATTTTTACATGTGCAATGTAAATTGGATTCCTAAGTAATATTTTGACCATATAAAATAGTTTCTTTAGTTCATTAATCAAATATTGTTTTATCAATAGAGTAATACTCCATCCTGATCTGTTGCATGCTAATCTTATAATCTTGCAGATTATTCATATTTGAGGTTGTGGAATATTTATGCCAGCTTCTCTCTGCATTCCAAAGTACTTGTCTTTCTGAATCAATTCACGTGTGAACCAAGAGACAACATTTTTATCATCTTTGACAGTGATAAATTTAGGAGGAGCAACAACATTATACAGTTGGTATTAATTGAAGATTTATGCCATTCATTTGCCAGAAGAGAAAAATGCATAGTGTTAAGGTTTTAGATGAAAAATTCCTATAATCTTTAAGCCCTCTAGATCTACCCTTGGTCTTATAGGGTTTAGTTTTTTTTTTTTCATTTTTGGCTGTTCATTTTTGTTGATTTCAGTGGTAAACATAAGAACATAAGAAATTGCCATTCTGGGTCAGACCAAGGGTCCATCAAGCCCAGCATCCTGTATCCAACAGAGGCCAAACCAGGCCACAAGAACCTGGGAATTACCCAAACACTAAGAAGATTCCATGCTACTGATGCAATTAATAGCAGTGGCTATTTCCTAAGTAAACTTGATTAATAGCCATTAATAGGGATGTGAATCGTTTTAGGACGATTAAAATTATCGTCCGATAATTTTAATATCGTCTTAAACCGTTATGGAACACAATACAATACAGATTCTAACGATTTATCGTTATAAATCGTTAGAATCGTGAGCCGGCACATTAAAACCCCCTAAAACCCACCCCCGACCCTTTAAATTAAATCCCCCACCCTCCCGAACCCCCCCCCAAATAACTTAAATAACCTGCGGGTCCAGCGGCGGTCCGGAACGGCAGCGGTCCGGAACGGGCTCCTGCTCCTGCATCTTGTCGTCAAGCTGGCCAAAAGTTCCTGGAGGTCCAGCGGGGGTCAGGGAGCGATTTCCCGCCGCGAATCGTTTTTGTACGGAAAATGGCGCCGGCAGGAGATCGACTGCAGGAGGTCGTTCAGCGAGGCGCCGGAACCCTCGCTGAACGACCTCCTGCAGTCGATCTCCTGCCGGCGCCATTTTCCGTACGGAAAATGGCGCCGGCCATACACGTATGGCCGGCGCCATTTTCCGTACGAAAACGATTCGCGGCGGGAAATCGCTCCCTGACCCCCGCTGGACCTCCAGGAACTTTTGGCCAGCTTGTGGGGGGCCTCCTGACCCCCACGAGACTTGCCAAAAGTCCAGCGGGGGTCCGGAAGGACCTCCTGCCGTCCAATCTTTTTCGTCTATGGCCGCCGCCATTTTCGGCGCCATTTTGGAAAATGGCGCCGGCTGAAGACGACAAGATGCAGGAGCAGGAGCCCGTTCCGGACCGCTGCCGTTCCGGACCGCCGCTGGACCCGCAGGTTATTTAAGTTATTTGGGGGGGGTTCGGGAGGGTGGGGGATTTAATTTAAAGGGTCGGGGGTGGGTTTTAGGGGGTTTTAGTGTGCCGGTTTTTCGATTTTTCGATTTTTCGATTTTTAACGATTTTTAACGATTTTTCACGATATTTTACCCCCCCAAACGGCAACAATACGATTCCCTCCCCCTCCCAGCCGAAATCGATCGTTAAGACGATCGAGGACACGATTCACATCCCTAGCCATTAATGGACTTCTCCTCCAAGAACTTATCCAAACCTTTTTTGAACCCAGCTACACTAACTGCACTAACCACATCCTCTGGCAACAAATTCCAGAGCTTTATTGCGCGTTGAGTGAAAAATAACTTTCACTGATTAGTCTTAAATGTATTACTTGCTAACTTCATGGAATGTCCCCTATTCCTTCTATTATTCGAAGGTGTAAATAACTGATTCACATCTACTCGTTCAAGACCTCTCATGATCTTAAAGACTATCATATCCCCCCTCAGCCGTCGCTTCTCCAAGTTGAACAGCCCCAACCTCTTCTGCCTTTCCTCATAGGGGAGCTATTCCATTCCCTTTATCATTTTGGTTGCCCTTCTCTGTACCTTCTCCATCGCAACTATATCTTTTTTGAGATGCGGCGACCAGATTTGTACACAGTATTCAAGGTGTGGTCTCACCATGGAGCGATACAGAGGCATTATGACATTTCCTATTTTATTAACCATTCCCTTCCTAATAATTCATAACATTCCATTTGCTTTTTTGACTGTTGCAGCATACTGAGCCAACAATTTTAAAGTATTATCAACTATGATGCCTAGATCTTTTTCCTGGGTGGTAGTTCCTAATATGGAACCTAACATCGTGTAACTATATGTTAGGTTATTTTTCTCTATATGCCACACCTTGCACCTGTCCACATTAAATTTCATCTTCATTTGGATGCCCAATTTTCCAGTCTCGCAAGGTCCTTCTGTAATGTATCACAATCCTCTTGTGATTTAACTACTCTGAATAATTTTGTATCATCTGCAAATTTGATAACATCACTCATCATATTCCTTTCTAGATCATTTATAAAATGTTGAAAAGCACCTGTCCAAGTACAGATCCCTGAGGCACTCCACTGTTTACCCTTTTCCACTGAGAAAATTGTCCATTTAATCCTACTCTCTGTTTCCTGTCATTTATCCAGTTTGTAAACCACAAAAGGACATCATCTCCTATCCCATGACTTTTTAGTTTTCTTAGAAGCCTCTCATAAGGGACTTTGTCAAACACCTTCTGAAAATCTAAATACACTACATCTACTGGTTCACCTTTATCCACATGTTTATTAACCCCTTCAATAAAATGAAGCAGATTTGTAAGGTAAGACTTCCCATGAGTAAATCCATGTTGACTGTATTCCATTAAACCATGTCTTTCTATATGCTCTACGATTTTGATCTTTAGAATAGTTTCCACTATTTTTCCTGGCACTGAAGTCAGGCTCACTGGTCTATAGTTTCCCGGATTATGCATGGAGCCCTTTTTAAATATTGGGGTTACATTTACAACTTTCCAATCTTCAGGTACAATAGATGATTGTAATGATAGGTTATACTACATCAGAATTTTCATTTTTTTTAGTTCCTTCAGTACCCTATGATGCATACCATCTGGTTCAGGTGATTTGCTACTATTTAGTTTGTCAATCTGGCCTACTACATCTTCCAGGTTCACAGTGATTTGGTTCAGTTCATCTGACTCATCACCCTTGAAAACCATCTCCAGAACTGGTATCTCCCCAACATCCTCATTAGTAAACACAGAAGCAAAGAATGAATTTAGTCTTTCTGCAATGGCCTTATCTTCCCTAACCCCTCTGTCATCTAACGGACCGACTCCCTCATAGGTTTCTTGCTTTGGATATATTTTTAAAAGTTTTTATTATGAGTTTTTGCTTCTATGGCCAACTAAAGTTCAAATTTTCTCTTTACCTGTTTTATCAATGTTTTATACTTAACTTGACAATGCTTATGCATTATCCTATTTTCTTCAGATGGATCCTTTTTCCAATTTTTGAAAGATATTTTTTTTTCACCTCATCTTTTAACCACGCCGGTAATTGTTTTGCCTTCCTTCCACCTTTCGTAATGTGTGGAATACACCTGGACTGCGCGTCTAGGATTGCAATTTTAAAAAATATCCATGCCTGTTGTTATGCACAGGCTTGTGAACCCTTGGCCGATGGGAGGATGGTATACCATTCCGATTATCCGTATGTTCTCTCGTCGGGTGGCAAGGCAGAGCAGGAGACAGGATCGGCTGGCCCTGGGCACTAGAGACTGCTGCGACTGTGGAGGCGGATGAAGAGCCGGGAAGAGGAGCTGCTTCTTCACCCCTGGAAGTCTGTGGTCCCCCCAGGAGGAGCCCATAGGGACCCAGACCGCTGGCACTTAGGTGGACCTTTGAGAGGTCAGGTGACAGTGCAAGGGCTGACTGGAGCTTCACCCTGGAAGCCCGCGGTCCCCCCGGGGGGAGCCCGTACGTAACCGAGCCGCTGGGACTTAGGTGGGCCCTTGGAGAAGGTAGTCTTGAAGGAGGCCTAGGTCGGGTGCCAGAGGGTCGTCGCTCACCAGTCCGAAGTCGTATGCCAGAGAATCACCACTTGCCAATCCGAAGTCAGGAACCAGAGAATCACCATAAGCCAATCCGAAGTCAGGAACCAGGAACACCAAGATGAAGCAGGAACCAGAAGCCAAGCTCAAGGAACTCACCGAAGCAAGCAGACTAGACAGTGATCGAAGACATTGCCAAGTCGAGGAATGAGCAGAGGAAGTCTCCTTTTATACTTCCTCTGCTCTAGCTCATAGGGAACAGCTAAGCCTGGTTAAAGGGATCATGTCCCTTTAAAGCTAATGAGGAGGCGTGGCCTCGTGCCTAAAGATGGCGGTGGCCATCTTGGATTTTGCCCCGCGGAGGAGAGATGTCGCTGGACACTGCGAGTGGGAGCAGGATGGCTCCCCCTGCAGCGAGCAGCTTGGGAGGCCGCGCGGGAGCGACGGCCTGAATCGGAGCCCTCCCCCGGGGCTCCCGCGGTGAAAGATTTGCATTTTTTTGTAGTCAAACAGATAAGTAATAGGAGAGGAGGAGACATTAATAAAACTTTACTACGGGCAGAGCAACGATGGATTTTTTTTCTAAAAACTTTGGCTCCAGTAGATTTGAATGAGAAAGTTGATTGGGTGGCGTGTTTTTGGATAGGTGACATTTGATTGGGTCATTTACCCTTTAAAAATGGGTTTGGGTGGCTGCGCTGTCGTCTGATTTGAACAGCTGGAAAGTTTGGCCTAATGTACGTGGAAAAGACGTGGGTTCATCTTATGTGTTTGTGGTGAGTTTCAATTTTTCCCTTGCTTATGGTATACATTTTACGATTTGGTGGTTTATGTAGTGGATTAATTTTGCGGGTTAAAATTTAATCATTTCAGAATTGAAATATGTGAAAATTGAAGGATAGCATCTCTTCTGTGGATTTACCTGAAATCTTAGAATCGGGACCTAAGGTTTGTTGTTATCTGTATGTGTAGAAATGAGGTTACTGAAAATATTTTTTGAATGTGGATTATATTTAGTGGAAAGGATACATGTATATGATCTTTAATTAGAAGAATTACACACTTTGAAGATGAAGTGGTATGAAAATGCTTTGTTTAAGTGCTCAGGAACAATAACTGTGTGAACTGGATGAATGTTCCCCTGAAGAAGCCTTCACAATGAATCATGTTGGGAGTTTTGTAGAAAAGTAAAGAAAATTTGAAAAAGGAATATTGTAATTCTGTAATGTTGTACATTTTTTAAAAATTGTGTGAATAGATGTATGTATGTTTATTTTATGTATAAAGTGGGGTATAGATTGTTCCTGGGTTTATTCTATGTGTATCTTATGAAAGAAATGAGATTTTATTCATTGATGTTTTGTACAAAATAAATAATTTTCTAAATAAGTACTCTATATTAGGGATGTGAATCGTTTTCCATATCGTCTTAACGATAGAAATCGTGTGGCAGGGCAAGAAAATCGTCTTAGGCACGATTTTTTAGTTAAAAAATCGTTAAAAATCGTTTTTTCCGATTAGTGCGCACTAACTCGAGTTAGTGCGCACTAACTGGGAGTTAGTGCGCACTAACTGAAAATGATACAATTTGACACTTTTCAGGTCAGTTAAGGTCAGTTTAGAAATGAATATGTATTCCTATTGGCTGCCCTCTTATTTATTCATGTTACCAAGTTTCCTACTGACAGTATATGGGGGATGGGAAATGGAAACAGTTGGTAGCTTGACAAAACAAGTAATGTGATCAGTCAATGTGACTAGAACTTGTGCCCTAACCCTGATACCAGGGGTATTGTGATCTTCCTGCACACAGTGCCCTATCCCTATTAATACCAGGAGTGTTGTGATCTTCCTGCACACAGTGCCCTATCCCTAATACCAGGGGTGTTGTGATCTTCCTGTACACAGTGCCCTATTCCTGATACTGGGGGTGTTGTGATCTTCCTGCACACAGTGCCCTATTCCTGATACCGGGGGTGTTGTGATCTTCTTGCACACATCCCGATATCAGGGATAGGGCACTGCATGCAGGAAGATCACAACACTCCTGGTATTAATAGGGATAGGGCACTGCATGCAGGAAGATCACAACACTCCTGGTATTAATAGGGATAGGGCACTGCATGCAGGAAGATCACAACACCCCTGGTATCAGGGATAGGGCACTGTGTGCAGGAAGATCACAATACCACGGAGGAGTGAGGGTCAGGCAGCTCCCCCCTGTCTGTGAAGCCAGCCTCTCACTAGTAATGCAGGGAGGGAGCTGTCTCAGACTTCACCATCCTCCCCCCCCCCCCTTACCCACACACCATTCACTAGCTGGGACATGGGGGAAGTCAGGAGTGAGGGTCAGGCAGCTCCCCCCTGTCTGTGAAGCCAGCCTCTCACTAGTAATGCAGGGAGGGAGCTGTCTCAGACTTCACCATCCACCCCCCCCCCCCTCACCCACACACCATTCACTAGCTGGGACATGGGGGAAGTCAGGAGTGAGGGACAGGCAGCTCCCCCCTGTCTGTGAAGCCAGCCTCTCACTAGTAATGCAGGGAGGGAGCTGTCTCAGACTTCACCATCCTCCCCCCCCCCCCTCACCCACACACCATTCACTAGCTGGGACATGGGGGAAGTCAGGAGTGAGGGTCAGGCAGCTCCCCCCTGTCTGTGAAGCCAGCCTCTCACTAGTAATGCAGGGAGGGAGCTGTCTCAGACTTCACCATCCTCCCCCCCCCCCCTCACCCACACACCATTCACTAGCTGGGACATGGGGGAAGTCAGGAGTGAGGGTCAGGCAGCTCCCCCCTGTCTGCGAAGCCAGCCTCTCACTAGTAATGCAGGGAGGGAGCTGTCTCAGACTTCACCATCCTCCCCCCCCCCCCCTCACCCACACACCATTCACTAGCTGGGACATGGGGGAAGTCAGGAGTGAGGGTCAGGCAGCTCCCCCCTGTCTGTGAAGCCAGCCTCTCACTAGTAATGCAGGGAGGGAGCTGTCTCAGACTTCACCATCCTCCCCCCCCCCCCCCTCACCCACACACCATTCACTAGCTGGGACATGGGGGAAGTCAGGAGTGAGGGACAGGCAGCTCCCCCCTGTCTGTGAAGCCAGCCTCTCACTAGTAATGCAGGGAGGGAGCTGTCTCAGACTTCACCATCCTCCCCCCCCCCCTCACCCACACACCATTCACTAGCTGGGACATGGGGGAAGTCAGGAGTGAGGGTCAGGCAGCTCCCCCCTGTCTGTGAAGCCAGCCTCTCACTAGTAATGCAGGGAGGGAGCTGTCTCAGACTTCACCATCCTCCCCCCCCCCTCACCCACACACCATTCACTAGCTGGGACATGGGGGAAGTCAGGAGTGAGGGTCAGGCAGCTCCCCCCTGTCTGCGAAGCCAGCCTCTCACTAGTAATGCAGGGAGGGAGCTGTCTCAGACTTCACCATCCTCCCCCCCCCCTCACCCACAAACCATTCACTAGCTGGGACATGGGGGAAGTCAGGAGTGAGGGTCAGGCAGCTCCCCCCTGTCTGTGAAGCCAGCCTCTCACTAGTAATGCAGGGAGGGAGCTGTCTCAGACTTCACCATCCTCCCCCCCCCCCCTCACCCACACACCATTCACTAGCTGGGACATGGGGGAAGTCAGGAGTGAGGGTCAGGCAGCTCCCCCCTGTCTGTGAAGCCAGCCTCTCACTAGTAATGCAGGGAGGGAGCTGTCTCAGACTTCACCATCCTCCCCCCCCCCCCCCTCACCCACACACCATTCACTAGCTGGGACATGGGGGAAGTCAGGGGTGAGGGTCAGGCAGCTCCCCCCTGTCTGTGAAGCCAGCCTCTCACTAGTAATGCAGGGAGGGAGCTGTCTCAGACTTCACCATCCTCCCCCCCCCCCCCCTCACCCACACACCATTCACTAGCTGGGACATGGGGGAAGTCAGGAGTGAGGGTCAGGCAGCTCCCCCCTGTCTGTGAAGCCAGCCTCTCACTAGTAATGCAGGGAGGGAGCTGTCTCAGACTTCACCATCCTCCCCCCACCCCTCACCCACACACCATTCACTAGCTGGGACATGGGGGAAGTCAGGAGTGAGGGTCAGGCAGCTCCCCCCTGTCTGTGAAGCCAGCCTCTCACTAGTAATGCAGGGAGGGAGCTGTCTCAGACTTCACCATCCTCCCCCCCCCCCCTCACCCACACACCATTCACTAGCTGGGACATGGGGGAAGTCAGGAGTGAGGGTCAGGCAGCTCCCCCCTGTCTGTGAAGCCAGCCTCTCACTAGTAATGCAGGGAGGGAGCTGTCTCAGACTTCACCATCCTCCCCCCCCCCTCACCCACACACCATTCACTAGCTGGGACATGGGGGAAGTCAGGAGTGAGGGTCAGGCAGCTCCCCCCTGTCTGTGAAGCCAGCCTCTCACTAGTAATGCAGGGAGGGAGCTGTCTCAGACTTCACCATCCTCCCCCCCCCCCCCTCACCCACACACCATTCACTAGCTGGGACATGGGGGAAGTCAGGAGTGAGGGTCAGGCAGCTCCCCCCTGTCTGTGAAGCCAGCCTCTCACTAGTAATGCAGGGAGGGAGCTGTCTCAGACTTCACCATCCTCCCCCCCCCCCTCACCCACACACCATTCACTAGCTGGGACATGGGGGAAGTCAGGAGTGAGGGTCAGGCAGCTCCCCCCTGTCTGTGAAGCCAGCCTCTCACTAGTAATGCAGGGAGGGAGCTGTCTCAGACTTCACCATCCTCCCCCCCCCCCTCACCCACACACCATTCACTAGCTGGGACATGGGGGAAGTCAGGAGTGAGGGTCAGGCAGCTCCCCCCTGTCTGTGAAGCCAGCCTCTCACTAGTAATGCAGGGAGGGAGCTGTCTCAGACTGGTATCAGGGTTAGGGCACTGTGTGTAGGAAGATCACAACACTCCTGGTATTAATAGGGATAGGGCACTGTAAGAGATGACTGTAGTAGATTGAATAAAGATCTGATGTTTCTGCTCTCCTCACACCAAACAAAAACAACACACAAGCAGAGAAGCCCTTCTTACAAAGCTGAGCTAGTGAGTTAAGTAGGAGGAAAAGTAAACATACTGGTGCCAGTGTGGCTACTTAAAAAATACACTTACCAACAATCAATTACATATATTTGAACTGTGTACAGTTCCAGCCAGGACCACCTTTCTAAAATGCACAGTGATTGGCAAATTCAACATGCACTAGCATTTCAGGTGCCTGCTAACAAAGATAATAAACAAACAAGTTCTAGTCACGTGAGTGCTGATCATTACATTACTTTTTTTGTCAAGCTTCCAACTGTTTCCATTTCACATCCCCCCAACCATATTGGTAACATCAATAGATAAGAGCACAGCCAGCCAATAGGAATACATACATACATATTCATTCCTAAGTGACCTTTACTGACCTGGGAAGTGTGAACACTTTGTTTCATTTTCTGTTGGTGTTCGTTAGTTTCCAGTTCCATTTCCCATCCCCCCAACCATCACCTCAGTGGTAACCTTGGTAATATCAATAGATAAGAGGGCAGCCAGCCAATAGGAACACATATTCATTCCTAACTGACCTTCAGTGACCTGGAAAGTGTTTATTTGTATCATTTTCAGTTAGTGCGCACTAAATCGAGTTAGTGCGCACTAACTCGAGTTAGTGCGCACTAACACGATTTAACGATTTTTAACGATAAATCGTTAGAATTTCTATTGTATCATGTTCTATAACGATTTAAGACGATATAAACATTATCGGACGATAATTTTAATCGTTGAAAAACGATTCACATCCCTACTCTATATGTCTCTATAATATACTGATAATTTTCTCAGGTGGCACAATAATGGTGGTTACTCTAGTGGAGGTGGATCAGAAGAGTATAGGTGAGCTGCGCTGCACACCCAGGTGACGGTTATTAGCCACACTTTGATCAGTACCTTAGGCACAATATGGAAGATGATGGAAGGCTGGCAGCTAGACCAGAAAAACAGGATTGTTGTTTCTATTTTTTTTTATTTTTGTTAGACAGTAGTGCTAACATGAAAAAGGTATTGAAAAATAGGGGCTATGAAGGGATCAGTTGCATTGTGCCCTTGTTCTACCAGACAATAAAGAGCACTCTGTGGGCCAAGAAGCAATATGTCAGATTAGTCTTGAAGGAACTGATAGAGAGATGCAGGAAAACAATGGGGTATTTTCACCAAAGTGTGAGGGGTAGGCAACAGCTCACTAAGAAGCAGAAAATAGTAGGGGAAAATCTATACCAGCTCATTCAGGATGCAGGCACCAGGTAGAATTTCACTAATCTGAAGCTGCAGAGGTTAGTAGAGCAAAGGACCATCCCTTCATGATTTATCTCTTGAAAGCGAAATTTGTGGATTGCACCCTGGATGTCATGATTGGCTACAAATGACCCAGATATGAGACCTGAAGCCCTTCAAGGGTGCCTCAGAGGATTTCATAGAAACATAGAAATGACGGCAGAAGAAGACCAAATGGCCATCCAGTCTGCCCAGCAAGTTTCACACTTTTTTTTTCTCATACTTATCTGTTACTCTTGGCTCTTAGTAACCTTTTGGTTCTATTTCCCTTCCACCCCCACCATTAATGTAGAGAGCAGTGTTGGAACTGCATCTAAGTGAAATATCTAGCTTAATTAGTTAGGGGTAGTAACCGCCGCAATAAGCAAGCTATACCCATGCTTATTTGTTTACCCAGACTAAATAATTCAGTCCTTGTTGGTTGTTGTGTGTACATAGATCCACTTTTCTTCATTCCCCCTGCTGTTGAAGCAGAGAGTTGTGCTGGATATGCAATGAAAGTGAAGTATCAGACTTTCTCCCCTGCCGTTGAAGCAGAGATCTATGCTGGATATGTGTGAAGTATCAGTCTTTCTCCCCTGCCGTAGAAGCAGAGAGTTATGCTGGATATGCATTGAAAGTGAAGTATTAGACTTTCTCCCCTGCCATTGAAGCAGATAGCTATGCTGGATATGTGTGATGTATCAGTCTTTCTCCCCTGCTGTTGAAACAGAGAGCTATGCTGGATATGCATTGAAAGTGAAGTATCAGGCTTATTTGGTTTGGGGTAGTAACCGCCGTAAGCAAGCTACACCCCACTTTTTTGTGAATGCAAATCCTTTTTTCCACATTTCCTCTTTCCGTTGAAGCTTAGAACAATGTTGGAGTCGCATTAACCATGTGTATGTTTATTGAATAAGGGTATTATCTCCAGGTAGTAGTCATCATTCCCGTCAGTTCCACAAGAGCCACCCTAAGGTAAGATCTTCTCCAAAGTCAAATTTTGGAATAGAAGTTAGAGGTTGTTTGGCAGGAATAAGAACTGTGCATATCCCAAATAAGATTTGGGATATGCACAGAAAAAAGTTTTGGTCGAGGTCGATATTTCAGTTTGTTTTCCTCCATAACTCATTTCCAGAGTTTCAAACAACAAAAAATAATTATTCTTTTCATTCTCATGAACACAGGGAACCAATGCATCCTATTTTGGAATAAAAAACTGGGGTTTTTGTTTAGTAAAACTTGCAGGCATGTGTCAGTAGCAGAAAGGGGAGCACTCCAAGACACGGAGAGGTGAATTTTAAAAGCCAGAAGTGCACATCAATCAGAGGATACACAAATAAGTCAGGCTCACGCATGCCGACCATATTTTAAAAAGCACCCAGATACACATCTAAATGCCGCAAAGTACACATATCAAAAGTTTTCAAAAAGGGGCAGCGTATGGTAGGGATGTGCAGAGGGACGCCATACGTTGCATTCAGGATTCGTATTCGTCAGGAGAAGATATGTTGCATTAGGCAAGGGGGGCCCCTGATACGTATATGCATTAATTCTTATTTGTTTCCTGGCTAAAATTGAATTAAGTACAACCCTCCCACCCTCCTGACCCCCCAAGACTTACCAAAACTCCCTGGTGGTCCAGCAGGAGTCATCTCCTGCACTCACACCCTCGGCTGCCGGTTTCAAAATGGCGCCGATAGCATTTGACCTACTAGGTCACAGGGCTACCAGTGCCATTGGTCAGCCCCTGTCACATGGTAGGAGCAATGGATGGCCGGTGCCATCTTGTGCTCCTACCATGTGACAGGGGCTGACCAATGGCACCGGTAACCCCTGTGACATAGTAAGGGCAAAGACTATCGGTGCCATTTTGATTACTGGCAGCCGACGGCCCATGTGCACATCTCAAAAGTTTCCCAGACTTGGACCACCAGGGACTTTTGGCAAGTCTTGGCGGACCCTCCTGACCCCCACAAGACTTGCCAAAAGTCCAGCTGGGGTCCGGGAGTGACCTCCTGCACTCAGGCCGTCAGCCCCTGTGACATAGTGAGGGCAAAGGCTATAGGCGCCATTTTGAATACTGGCAACCGACTGCCCGAGTGCAGGAGGTCGTTCCCGGACCCCCGCTGGACTTTTGTCAAGTCTTGTGGGGTCAGGAGGGCCCCCCAAGACTTGCCCAAAAGTCCCTGGTGGTCCAGCGGTGGTCCTCGAGCGATCTCCTGCACTCGGGCTGTCGACTGCCGGTATTCAAAATGGCGCCGATAGCCCCTGTGACATAGTAAGGGCAAAGGCTATCGGCGCCATTTTGAATACTGGCAGCTGACGGCCTGAGTGCAGGAGATCGCTCTAGGACCCCCGCTGGACCACCAGGGACTTTTGGCAAGTCTTGGGGGGATCAGGAGGCTGGGGGGTTTTAGTAAATTAAATGTAAAGGGTTGGGATGGAGTTTTTTTTGGGAAATGAATACATACGTAACTAATGAACAGATGTTTCTGTTAATTGTGAACCGATGTGAGGTTACTAAACAAATGTCTGTATAAAAACTGCAAATAAATAAATACATAAATATGTAACTAATGAATGGATCGGGGTCCCCCGAGAATGGATGCAATGGATTTGGGTCCCGATGAATACGAATACCAAATGGACGAATCCGTCCCTGCTGCACATCCCTATTTCTTCTTCTATAGATGCCGTGTCAGTTAAAATTTAAGGAAAACTAGGCAGATCTGCAGGCTTTTAGCAATCGGGGCTAACTGGGGTAAGTGGACGACTATTAAACCAGAGGGGGTGGAGGACCTATCTAACTGGGCAAACTGGGGATGAACTGGTAAAACTGAGTATGGCATCAGAGTGCACGCCTTTTAAAATCCTCCAATTTGCGCAGTAGAAGCGGATTTGTGTGCACAAATGCATGCCCACTTAAAATTTGGTGCACATGTGCGTGCAGCCAGACCATTTGATAACATGTGTGCATATGCATGAGTATGCTATAAAATGGTCATTCCCCCTGGGCCCGGACTAACATATGTACACAAATATGCACATGCACACCGGTTTGAAAGTTTACCATCCCAGATGATCATTTCTCCATTGGACCATGGAGGTAAGAACAACCCAGGCATTGTGAAATGGGCAAACTATCATGGATGGTGAGCAGAAGCCAGAGCAAACTCTGTAGGAGGTCCATAGCAGATGGATTCCTTAAGCATCAATGGTAGGGTGAAAAGAGAGTGATGTGGTTGGGCTGGGGGCAATGCAACCTCTAATTTTTGAAAGGTTACATGTGCAAACATTTTCTTTTGTGTAATTTTTTATGAAGTTGAGTTCAGTATAATGCAAATAATATTGGGATTTGTTGAGCTCTCTATGTTTTTCTGTGTGAGCAGGGTTCATGAGCAGTGTGCACATGCACACAGCTTAGAGGGAACAGGGGATGTGGGTGGTTGTGAGAAAAATAGAAACATATAGAAACATAGAAATGACGGCAGAAACAGACCAATCGGCCCATCCAGTCTGCTCAGCAACCTCCCACACTTATTTTCCCATACTTAAGTTCAGGGCCCTTTTTGATAACTGTTTGATTCAAATTTCCTGCCACCCCCTGCCATTGATGTAGAGAGTAATGTTGGAGTTGCATCAAAGGTGAGCATAAGGCTTAATGGTTAAGGATAGTAACCGCCACATCATGCAAGTTGTCCCGATGCTGTTTACCTAGACTTCACAGATCAATGCCTTGTTGGATGTTGTCTGAATGTAAATCCTCTTTTCCACATTTCCCCCTGCCGTTGAAGCAGAGAGCAACGCTGTATATGCATTCAAAGTGATGTCATCAGGCTTAATTGGTTTAGGGTAGTAACCGCCACAATAAGCAAGCTACCCCCATGCTTATTTGTTTATCCAGACTGCATAGTTCAGTCCTTGTTGGTTAAATGCTGGTGTTAAGCTAAACAGAGCAGAGAGTAGGGATGTGAATCGTTTTCCATATCGTCTTAATGATAGAAATCGTGTGGCAGGGCAAGAAAATCGTCTTAGGCACGATTTTTTAGTTAAAAAATCGTTAAAAATCGTTTTTTCCGATTAGTGCGCACAAACTGGGAGTTAGTGCGCACTAACTGAAAATGATACAATTTGACACTTTTCAGGTCAGTTAAGGTCAGTTTAGGAATGAATATGTATTCCTATTGGCTGCCCTCTTATTTATTCATGTTACCAAGTTTCCTACTGACAGTATATGGGGGATGGGAAATGGAAACAGTTGGTAGCTTGACAAAACAAGTTCTAGTCAATGTGACTAGAACTTGTGCCCTAACCCTGATACCAGGGGTATTGTGATCTTCCTGCACACAGTGCCCTATCCCTATTAATACCAGGAGTGTTGTGATCTTCCTGCACACAGTGCCCTATCCCTAATACCAGGGGTGTTGTGATCTTCCTGCACACAGTGCCCTATTCCTGATACTGGGGGTGTTGTGATCTTCCTGCACACAGTGCACTATTCCTGATACCGGGGGTGTTGTGATCTTCTTGCACACATCCCGATATCAGGGATAGGGCACTGCATGCAGGAAGATCACAACACTCCTGGTATTAATAGGGATAGGGCACTGCATGCAGGAAGATCACAACACTCCTGGTATTAATAGGGATAGGGCACTGCATGCAGGAAGATCACAACACCCCTGGTATCAGGGATAGGGCACTGTGTGCATGAAGATCACAATACCCTGGAGGAGTGAGGGTCAGGCAGCTCCCCCCTGTCTGTGAAGCCAGCCTCTCACTAGTAATGCAGGGAGGGAGCTGTCTCAGACTTCACCATCCACCCCCCCCCCCTCACCCACACACCATTCACTAGCTGGGACATGGGGGAAGTCAGGAGTGAGGGACAGGCAGCTCCCCCCTGTCTGTGAAGCCAGCCTCTCACTAGTAATGCAGGGAGGGAGCTGTCTCAGACTTCACCATCCTCCCCCCCCCCTCACCCACACACCATTCACTAGCTGGGACATGGGGGAAGTCAGGAGTGAGGGTCAGGCAGCTCCCCCCTGTCTGTGAAGCCAGCCTCTCACTAGTAATGCAGGGAGGGAGCTGTCTCAGACTTCACCATCCTCCCCCCCCCCCTCACCCACACACCATTCACTAGCTGGGACATGGGGGAAGTCAGGAGTGAGGGTCAGGCAGCTCCCCCCTGTCTGCAAAGCCAGCCTCTCACTAGTAATGCAGGGAGGGAGCTGTCTCAGACTTCACCATCCTCCCCCCCCCCTCACCCACACACCATTCACTAGCTGGGACATGGGGGAAGTCAGGAGTGAGGGTCAGGCAGCTCCCCCCTGTCTGTGAAGCCAGCCTCTCACTAGTAATGCAGGGAGGGAGCTGTCTCAGACTTCACCATCCACCCCCCCCCCCTCACCCACACACCATTCACTAGCTGGGACATGGGGGAAGTCAGGAGTGAGGGACAGGCAGCTCCCCCCTGTCTGTGAAGCCAGCCTCTCACTAGTAATGCAGGGAGGGAGCTGTCTCAGACTTCACCATCCTCCCCCCCCCCCCCCCTCACCCACACACCATTCACTAGCTGGGACATGGGGGAAGTCAGGAGTGAGGGTCAGGCAGCTCCCCTCTGTCTGTGAAGCCAGCCTCTCACTAGTAATGCAGGGAGGGAGCTGTCTCAGACTTCACCATCCTCCCCCCCCCCCTCACCCACACACCATTCACTAGCTGGGACATGGGGGAAGTCAGGAGTGAGGGTCAGGCAGCTCCCCCCTGTCTGCGAAGCCAGCCTCTCACTAGTAATGCAGGGAGGGAGCTGTCTCAGACTTCACCATCCTCCCCCCCCCCCCCTCACCCACACACCATTCACTAGCTGGGACATGGGGGAAGTCAGGAGTGAGGGTCAGGCAGCTCCCCCCTGTCTGTGAAGCCAGCCTCTCACTAGTAATGCAGGGAGGGAGCTGTCTCAGACTTCACCATCCTCCCCCCCCCCCCTCACCCACACACCATTCACTAGCTGGGACATGGGGGAAGTCAGGAGTGAGGGTAAGGCAGCTCCCCCCTGTCTGTGAAGCCAGCCTCTCACTAGTAATGCAGGGAGGGAGCTGTCTCAGACTGGTATCAGGGTTAGGGCACTGTGTGCAGGAAGATCACAACACTCCTGGTATTAATAGGGATAGGGCACTGTAAGAGATGACTGTAGTAGATTGAATAAAGATCTGATGTTTCTGCTCTCCTCACACCAAACAAAAACAACACACAAGCAGAGAAGCCCTTCTTACAAAGCTGAGCTAGTGAGTTAAGTAGGAGGAAAAGTAAACATACTGGTGCCAGTGTGGCTACTTAAAAAATACACTTACCAACAATCAATTACATATATTTGAACTGTGTACAGTTCCAGCCAGGACCACCTTTCTAAAATGCACAGTGATTGGCAAATTCAACATGCACTAGCATTTCAGGTGCCTGCTAACAAAAATAATAAACAAACAAGTTCTAGTCACGTGAGTGCTGATCATTACATTACTTTTTTTGTCAAGCTTCCAACTGTTTCCATTTCACATCCCCCCAACCATATTGGTAACATCAATAGATAAGAGCACAGCCAGCCAATAGGAATACATACATACATATTCATTCCTAAGTGACCTTTACTGACCTGGGAAGTGTGAACACTTTGTTTCATTTTCTGTTGGTGTTCGTTAGTTTCCAGTTCCATTTCCCATCCCCCCCCATCACCTCAGTGGTAACCTTGGTAATATCAATAGATAAGAGGGCAGCCAGCCAATAGGAACACATATTCATTCCTAACTGACCTTCAGTGACCTGGAAAGTGTTTATTTGTATCATTTTCAGTTAGTGCGCACTAAATCGAGTTAGTGCGCACTAACTCCCCGTTAGTGCGCACTAACTCGAGTTAGTGCGCACTAACACGATTTAACGATTTTTAACGATAAATCGTTAGAATTTCTATTGTATCGTGTTCTATAACGATTTAAGACGATATAAACATTATCGGACGATAATTTTAATCGTTGAAAAACGATTCACATCCCTAGCAGAGAGTGCTCGGGTTGGGCAAGGGGAACAATGCAGGTATCAGGCTGGAGGGGCAGAGTTTGTTGGGACTAGAGTAAGAAAGTGGGAAAATAGTGTTGAGGAGAACATTATTAACCATCTTTTTGATGGACAATTCCAGTTATCTCAGCCCCTGCATATTCTTGGAATTTGGCATGATTTGCTTAAGAGAGAATTTTACTCAGGTTTTTTTCTTCTGCTCTTTATTTGTGCGGAGGTTTAATGCCATACTTGTCATCTTGCTTTTTCAGCACATAAATGATCAAAAGAACATAAGATAAGATATGCCATGCAAGGTCAGTAGATCAAGCTTACCTTCCTGTCTCTGACAGTAGCCAGTCTAGGTCACAAGAACCTGGTACTCTGGGGATCCCAAAAAAATAAGTTTGATGTTGGGCTCAAGAGAATGCTGGGCTTGGACTTGGGTGGAGAGCACTAAGTTGGGTTGGAGGGAGTAGAGATATCTGGGGGTAAAGAGCTTGTTGGGGTTGGACTAAGAGGAGAGTGCTGAGGTGGGGATGGATGGGGAAGACAGTGTAGGGATGGAGAGATTGCTGAGGTAGGGTTGGGGACACAGAGTGGGGAAAGATTTATGGGTAAGGCAGCAAGCACAATCACATCAAATTTCTCAGGGATAGAATGAGACATAAGGCACCCAGCTCAATAGCATCAAAATCCAAGAAACACAGTGAATATTAAGGTAAACAGCATAGCAGAATTAACACCCCAACACACAGAATGATGGGTAATCCAGTAAGCACAGTGGCAAAAATTCCTCAAGGCACCATGTGAGGGACAGCATTGTATTTTCAATTGCATCACAGAGATCGTGAGATGGCCAGGAGCATACTTTACAATAGAATTAGTACAACACAGCAAGAAGGTGAACCAGGAAAGAAAGAGAGAGGGCATGATGAATGGGGTTATCAGCAACAGCAATGGGAAACAACTCAGCAAGGTGCTAAGGGCTACTACTGTGGGCATTATAGCTGTACACTCAGTCTTCCTGCCACTCATATGGAAATTCTTAGAAACCCAACACAGGGAAGTTTCATTTAAGAAAGACCAATATTACCCCCAAAACTGATGCCAGTTGTGAATAATATGGACTCATGATGTCCCCTGCCATTGAGAACATTTTTTAACCAGGCACAATAGTTGGTGGGAAAAAGAAATGTTGAGCTACCTTGGCAAGGTCTGTCCACATTGCAGTTTTGTGTGCCCAATATGCCAATGGATCTATGGCCATGGCTTGATGGGTTCTGCAAGACCAAGTCTAACTGATATTTATGCTGAGTCTCCTTTGCTAGGGCAGGATCATTTCCTTTTCTGCCCTTCACTGTAACTATAGCCTGTGTCAGGGGAGCTTATTCTGCAGTGGTCATGGGGATCTGACAAAAAATAGCTGAGGGAAGAAGAGATTGTTGAAATGATGTTACTCATACTGACACTATTGTGTACAGTGCTCACTCTTTCCTGTGGTGCTTTTCCACTGTCCCTCTCCCTCTGGTGCTTCTGTTACTGCAAGTTACAAGTCAGTATCTTCTTAAAGTGAATTAGACTGTTGGACCAGAGGGCAATATTTCCTTTCACCTATAGTGAAATTGCATGACTAGCAACCAAGCATCATTCTCAGTGAGGTTTTTCAGCCTATCTTTCACCTGCTGCTGCAAGGAGTCCATGAACAGCAACACCTCTGGAAGGAATGTGCATTCATTTGAAACAAATAAATAATCTGAATTGAATCAGGAGACACTATTTGGACCTTCATTTTCAGTTAAAGGACTAATCCATAGCACAGAGATTTTGAGGCACAAATGCACCAGCTGAAGTCTGTACAGCATCCTCCTCTGAATCAGATATTTCTGTTTCTACTTCTGGCTCCACCAACAAATGCAAATAATGAGTATTGCCTTATTATGAATCAAAATCTAATTAATATCAGCATTCAGGGCATGGTGCTGCATCAAAGAAGGACTGTAAGAAAGAAAAGAAATGTATATATTTTAACGAAAAATATATTTGTTTTATATCATATTTTCAAGAAGACTGTTACATGTCAAAAAATATTTCACAGGATAGCCCATTTTGTCAAGTGAAATGAATTGCATCTGAATTAGACTCATCTTACTTAGGACAATTGAATTCAATCAATTTAGCAATAATTATCATCTGTAAAAATATCATCTGTAATATGAAGAGGCTAATTGAATTATACATATAACCTCATCAATTACATTACCAGCAATTAGAGAACCATAACAAATCAATATGTATAAGATACTGCTTTTATAAATTCAAGCATTTTGGAATGCAAATGAGTATCTCCCTGCAAATTATGTCTGGCTAAAATTCCTATAGCTTTAGACTGGCACAGGGCCAGCTCATGGATGCTGCATGTAATCCAGTGCCATGCCCGAAGCTTGAGGGAGGAGGATCGGCCAATAAACATGCAACTTGGTTACACGGCACTGGTTCACAGTCTCGGGCCTTCTTCATGCTCCCCGGCACTGCATCAGTGATGTGGTATGCCGACATCAATGCATTGACATGTATTTGACGCACCACTGTCATCACACATTTATTTATTTATTTATTTATTTATTTATTTATTTAACTCTTTTTTATACCGACATTCATTAAGCAGTATCATATCATATCGGTTTACATGAAACATTACATTGACACTGTGATGCTGGTAGCACAAGGAGGGAAAAAGAGGGGGATCTAATCGGGGTGGTATGGTGAGGTCCTGGGGAGGGAGAAATACATTCGGGGCTGCACCTACCTGCCCCATTGGGGGCTTTAAACCAGGGTGGGGTGGGCTGAAGGGCAGATCCTTCAGTATGGGGAGGCTGGACTGAGAAATTGATCCTAATTTCATCCCTTTTGCTCCTGCTCCCCATGCTGCAAGTTGCAGTTTTAGGCAGAATACTATGCAAAGAAAAGTGCTCAAGGCGCACATTTTGGTTTCACGCCAAATGACATGATGGTGCGATGGTTGCACAGAAGAAGTTTGCACTGGAACAAGCTCATCCCACTTCTGCAACATCTGCTGGTCAGATTGGCCCCACCTGAGGTACTCATCATTCAACGGAGACAACAACCTGGGGGACATTCCTGGCTGGCTATTAATTAACCATATTAGGAACATTGCCCTCATCTCGGCGCTGATACCCTGCACGAGGATTGTGTGCTTAGAACTCATCCCTTGTCATCAGTTCCAGAACGCTCGGGTCTGGAGGCATTGGATGGGCAAATTGAACAAACAGATTGGCAATTTCATAGAATGCGGCAGGGGGGAGGGGGGCGCTATCACATCATTCAGGAATGGGTTTGTGTGAATGTAAAGACCTGTTCTGAAAAGATGGTGTGTACCAATATGGCCAAGGATCTATTTTGGAATGCCTTGAGACTGGCCATTTTCTAGGCACTATTTGAACCTTGAAATGGAGGCCACAGCCATATGGGGAAGTTCCTGGGGAAGCCTTTTGGCTGCCCAGGCCCTTTGGTGGGAGTACCTGAGTCAGGAAGGGGGACTTGTTTACTATTGGAGGCAGTGCATATAGGGCTGGTTAGTGGCCAATCCAGGCTACAAGTACCTGGAAAGTGCCCAAAAACTAAGTATATCCCATGCTAATATGCTAGTAATGTATTTAAAAAAAATTTTTTTTTTAAATTTAAAAGAAGTAATGAGGAATGAAATGAATCAAACTGCTGAAAAATGTGCAGCAGTACAACATGAGGAATGAAATAAAATCAAACTGCTAAAAAAAGTGCGGCAGTATATCATGGTTTAAAATAAAAATAGAGGTTACCCTATGATTGTAATTAAAATTGGGCAGCCATATTGGCAGTAGTACATAAAAGTAAAAGACGCCGGTAGGCGGAGGTGTGCACTAGCCCTGGTATGAGGGTATTCCTCAAATTTAAAACCATGACCTTAATGTGACTTTTTTTCTTTGATGTTATCTTTTGGTCGCATTGTTGCCAGTTTTTTCTATTTTTAATATGCTAGTAATAGCAGTGGCTGTTTTAAGAACATAAGAACATGCCATACTGGGTCAGACCAAGTGTCCATCAAACCCAGCATCCTGTTTCCAACAGTGGCCAATCCAGGCCATAAGAACCTGGCAAGTACCCAAAAACTGTCTATTCCATGTTACCGTTGCTAGTAATAGCAGTGGCTGTTTCTAAGTCAATTTAATTAATAGCAGGTAATGGACTTCTCCTCCAAAAACTTATCCAATCCTTTTTTAAACACAGCTACACTAACTGCACTAACAAATTCTAGAGTTTAATTGTGCATTGAGTAAAAAAGAACTTTCGCCAATTAGTTTTAAATGTGCCACATGCTAACTTCATGGAGTGCCCCCTAGTCTTTCTATTATCCGAAAGAGTAAATAACCGATTCACATTTACTTGTTCTAGACCTCTCATGATTTTAAACACCTCTTTCATATCCCCCCTCATCCATCTCTTCTCCAAGCTGAAAAGTCCTAACCTCTTTAGTCTGTCCTCATAGGGGAGCTGTTCAATTCCCCTTATCATTTTGGTCGCTGTTCTCTGTACCTTCTCCATTGCAATTATATCCGTTTTGAGATGCGGCGACCAGAATTGTACACAATGGAGCGATACAGACGAATTATGACATTTTTTGTTTTATTCATCATTCCCTTTCTAATAATTCCCAACATTCTCTTTGCTTTTTTGACTACCGCAGCACACTGAACCGACAATTTCAATGTGTTATCCACTATGATGCCTAGATCTCTTTCTTGGGTGCTAGCTCCTAATATGGAACCTACATTGTGTAACTATTGCATGGGTTATTTTTCCCTATATGCATCACCTTGCACTTATCCACATTAAATTTCATCTGCCATTTTGATGCCCAATTTTCCAGTCTCATAAGGTCTTCCTGCAATTTATCACAATCTGCTTGTGATTTAACTACTCTGAACAATTTTGTATCATCTGCAAATTTGATTACTTCACTCGTTGTATTTCTTTCCAGATCATTTATAAATATATTGAAAAGTACGGGTCCCAATACAGATCCCTAAGGCACTCCACTGCTTACTCCCTTCCACTGAGAAAATTGTCCATTTAATCCTACTCTCTGTTTCCTGTCTTTTAGCCAGTTTGTAATCCACGAAAGGACATCACCACCTATACCATGACTTTTTACTTTTCCTAGAAGCCTCCCAAGTCAGCTTGAGTCCATTACCTGCTATTAATCAAGTCAACTTAGAAAATAGCAACTGCTAATACTAGCATCAGTAGCATGGGTTATACTTAGTTTTTGGGTACTTGCCAACTACTTCTAGCCTGGATTGGCCACAGTTGGAAACAGGATGCTGGGCTTGATGGACCCTTGGTCTGACCCAGTATGGCAATTTCTTATGTTCTTAGCAATTGTGCTGCCCCATGCAAACAATCTCCCCCCCCCCCCATTCAGGGCTGATGGGAGGGGCTCAGCCACCCTAGGTAAGCCATCGTGCTGAGTGTCCTTTTTCTGCTCCCCCCCTTCCCCCCCCCCCCATCGTTCTCTCATTGGCCTTCCTGATTGGGGGGAGAGTGGAAGCTGTGCATGTGCGCACGTGCAAATGGAGAAGGGCCTCTCTGATGGCACATTGAACATCAGCGGCCCTGCGGCTTCCCCTGCTGCTGCTGGCTCACCACCTCCCCCTAGGTGAACAGCCGCATGCAAATGCACAGTATGCACACCCGGTTATCCAAGAAAACAAAGAGGTAGGCGATCTATAATAGCCGTCAGGAAAACACAAAGATAGATGCCTTGATTTTTTTCAATGTTTATTAAAGCAGCGTACACAAGCAGAGACTGCATGCTGTACACTGGTTTGAAAGTTGTTTTATGTATTGCTGACATACAATAATTGTTCACTTGATGAAACTACATTACTGAGTTTCACTCATGACTTTGAAGTGTTCAAGCCCCTGAGGCAGCGGCTGTTGAGCTGCGAAACTCGGCCTGAGTCGGGCATTTTATGAACACGTCTCTGCTTTAATAAACATTGAAAAAGATCAAGGCATCTATCTTTGTGTTTTCCTGCACACCCGGTTATGCCAAGCCTGAGTGCACGGTATCACAGATACGCTGTACCTAGTCTGTTAGGGACTCGCTACTATCAGAGCTGTATGGCACCGGATTGACATCAGACCAAATGTCCCAGCCAAGTGGGAAGTTGCCTCGCTTGTTTGTGGTGGGCTGACCTGAGTGCCCACAAGGAGCATGCGCTTCTCATGAGGACAAGCTTTTGCTTGGCAGCGGTGAGCCCTGGAATCCAGAGGTGATGCACTGGCTGCCAGATGCCCACTGGTTAGTGCGCTCCATTTTGCTTGGGTTCCTAGGACATTTATAAAAAAAAACCTGTGACCTATTTTCACCAAGTCCATGTTATTTCAGTTGTTGTTTAAAGTCTCAAGTGCACATTGTCATTTCCCCCCACCCTATCGTGATGAACTGGTCACAGCTGCCAAGGTTAATTGCAGTCAAATACAAAATCAACGTGGATTCTAATTAAAACAATGAAATGGAATGATGTACTTTATTAGGGATGTGAAAATGAAAATTTTTCATTTTAGATCATCCATTCATTTTGTAGGTTGCCTGCCTTGAATTGGTTTGTAAAGAAAGAAAATAAAATATTTGTTAGTGCCAGCAGCCTGGTTCTACCCTAGTTAAGGTGAAGCCATTACTTCAGAAAAGACTCCCCCTTCCCCAAAAGGTTCCAAAGTTCCTTACAAAACTGAATCCCTCTTCCTTGCACCATTGTTTCATCCACATATTGAGACTCTGGTGCTCCGCCTGTCTCTGAGGACCTGCAAGTGGAGCATTTCAGAGAATGTTACCCTGGAGGTTCTGGTTTTCATCTTTCTACATAAGAGCTTGAATTTGGCTTATAGAACCTCCTTCCCATATTTTCCTATCTTGTTGGTGCCCATATGTATCAAGATAGCTGGCTCCTCCCTTGCACTGCCTACAATCCTATCTAGGTGACGCATATACATTCCACCACCTTCACACCAGGTAGGCATGTTACCAGGTGATCCTCATGCTCACCTGCCACCCCTGAGATTAAATCTTCTCATATATTTATCAAAATATTCTTACTGGCAATGAATCCAATGATTGATCATCTTTCTGCAGAAGCTGATGCTGTAATTCTAATTATTTTCATTTCTCCTCATGAGTTAAATGTTTGTTTAATCATGAACAAGAAGCTGACCTTTAAGATCCACATGGCCAGGCAGAGCCACATCAATCTTGCCAGACAGTGATCTTCCCAATTCAGATATAGTCTCCCAAAATGTGTCTAAGGTTATTAAAATTGGTTTGTGAGAGAACCAATTCTTTAATAGAAGAATCTCCCAGTTTCAAAAACATATGCAAGTTTCCATTTGTTTTTGAAAATCGGAGATTCTTCTATTAAAGAATTGATTTGAACTTCTTATGAATGTCTCTTCAAATCAGAGGACATTAACGCTATTTCTATGCTCAGTTATGGTTTGCATTGACTTTGGTTTGAGTGTGGCCCTTGTCTCCACTTTACCTTTGCCTTAACAGGGAGAGAGTCACAAGTGGAAACTGAGACTCCCGGGGCATCACTCTTAGGATGCCCTTCCAAATTGAACAAGACCCCAACTTGGCCTATCTCCTGCCCAACCACAGGATCAGATAAGAACACACCTGAGAAAAAACTGCCATTCTGAGGCAATGGAGCTGGCTCACATCCCAAAATTTAGAGGACAACGAGCTTTAGAGCTGATGAAGATGGAAGTCCCTGTAGAAGTGGCACCAACAGAGTCAAGCTCGCATGACTCCAATTCCATAGCAGACATAAAAATGTGAGTAGATGGTTGGGTAGAGGTGGCTAAAGAAGTAGATCTGGATGGGATATTTCTTATACTCCCCTTCCTTTTCTTTCCCATTTCCTAACAATTAAGAAATCTTGTAAGGGAAAGACTTACTACAAGATGTTTAAGTCCAAATCTGTATCCAAGGGTGCACCACTTTGGCATGTAACGGTGGCAGGTTGCTGCACACTTTGGATTTTCTAAAATAACTCTGAGTCTATATATTATGTCAGACACTGTGGCCAAGCCACATGCAGTCAGGAAGAAGGAAGATAGCCAATCTGGGATAGCAGCTCAGATGACAGGAATGTCTCTCAACTTTACTTACCCCTCTATTCCATCTGAAGTTTTATTTGATTTTCCATTTAAGTATAGTTTTACAAAAAGAATATGATGCTCTTAAATAAGCTCCCAGAAGTCATTCATGCCAGAAATTTTATTTGAATCTTTAGGTTCAAATGAAATATGTGTTCTATGAGCCAGTCAACCTTTTCCTCTTGTGTGTTGAATGTAAACTTCAATTCTTATTTTTTCTAAGTCAATCTGATCTTAGAATGTTCAGTTATTGCATGTTAACACGGATTTTATCCACTTATGGTCAATGTGCTCATTTAGAAGCCAGATAGGATGCAATGGATGTTGGACAATGGAAAGGTTGCTTGAGTACCATGCTTGGTAGAATACATCTACAGTTATTTCAGCCCCAATGTGAAACATATTGTAATTGTTCAAGAGATCAGTTTTGAATTCATGTTTGATATTTGGGTTTACTATTCCTAAAACGCTCAAGTGATTTTGTATTTTCTCCCTAAATTTAGCTCTTCTCAGCTTCAAAGCCAATACAGTTACTTCAAGGCTATGGTTGACGATGCTCCCTATATCAGAATGTCTTTTAGTTCTCGCATTCCATAACAAAGATCACCACCACTTGTCATTTTATGTGGTTTATCTGGCCTTCAGTTTTATCATAATGAAACTTCCTGGTCAGTTTACATATTAGCTAATACTAGAAAAGAATTCATTCAATCACACAGATCACAAATATTTATCTGTATTTATTCATTACTAGCTGTACCCGGCCACGTGTTGCTGTGGCTCAGTCTGGTTAAATGGAAAAGAAAGAAAAGAGAAAGCACACATTTCGAATATGGTTAATTTCACAATGCTTGTGGGTATGCAATATTTTTGTTGTTCCATTGTCTGTGCAGATATAGAGATTGTCTGGTTTGCTGACTCTAGAACACGCAACATATAATTGTCCATGTGAGAAGCAATCTATGTCTAGATGTAAACTGCATAATTCTAGAAATGAAAAAGAATGAAAAAAGAAAAAACATAAACTATACTCACTAAATGAACGGTATGGTAAATGACACAGCTCAATTCCAATGCAATGTCAAACGAAATAATTAAATCAAATGAAAATAAATCAAAATCTATGAAAATTCATTTTAACAATACAATTGGAAACACTGAAATGGAATCGTAAAATATTTAGTCCAAGCCGTTAAGCCCGTTAAAATGGACGAGATTTTTGTCCCCTCTCCTCCTACGTCTTTGCTCTGCTCCGCTCCCCCCCCCCCCCCCCCCAGCACCACAAAGGGCCAGAGGCGGCGGCGGTGGTAGGAGCTGCAGTGGTGGCCGAGGGGGATCTCACGAGGCCTAATGGTCCTGCCATTCCAACTCCCTCCCCCCTTCCCTGGTGGCGGAGGGACAGGCTCAGACCCCTTTCACTCTATCCTTACAGGCCCCAACTCCTTTGCTCTCCCATTCCCCTCTACACTGAACCCTTCCACTGTAACCTATAAGTGGAGAGATGAGTGGGGGGGGGGGAAGAGAATCTCTCTCTCATACAGCCCCCTACTTAGGCTTCCTCTCTCTCTCTCTCTTGCACATACACTCTCCCTCTGTCCCTCACACATGCATGCCCAATCCCTCTCATACACATACACAATCCCTCACGTAGTCTCCCTCTCTCTCTGGCACTCACACTCACCTTCAGTGCACATTACCACACTTCTCTCTCACACAGTTAAAACGGGCAGGATTTTTGTCCCCTCCCCACCTAAGTCTTTGCTCTGCACTCGCAAGAGCTTGCAAAGTTCCCATGCCAGTAGTGTCTAGGAGAGAGAGGAAAACACTCCGCCCCCCCCCCCTCACAAAGGTCAGGTGGCAGGCACTGCAACAGATTTGGGACACGTGGCCTAGCTTACTTTGCTCTTTCTGGCAGACCTGTGCCTTTAAGAAATCTGATCAGGGGCTTGAGAGGGAGGAGGGAGCAGGGCTCTGGCTTTCACTTTCATCACGGTGCTTTGCGATTCCCATGTAAACTCTTCCCGTGGTGGCTGAGACCCATGGGCGGGCTGACAGCACTGCCTTCCCGCTCACCCCCCCCCCCCCCCCCGCAGTTGCGGGATATTTACTTGGCTTCTCCTTATCTGCAGGACTCAGGGAGCAGGGGAGGAGGGTGAGCTGTTCTCTGTTCAGCTCTTTGCGTTTTGGCTGCTGCAGGCTGCAGCTGCTGGTGATCTCTTCACAGCCGCTTTCTACTGCATTTGCTCTGCTCCAGCCGTCCCAACTCCCTCCCCCCCCCCTGCCCGGTGGTGGATGGACTGGCTCGGCGACTCTTCTACCCTTTCCTCCTCCTGTGTGTAACTGTTCGGCAGTCCCTACTCCCTCCCCCCTTCCCCAGCGGGGAGGAACGGGCTGAGATGTTTCTTGGAGTGGCGACTCATCTGCCCTTTCCTCCTCCCCTCTGGGACACCCAGCACGTTGCGCAGAGCTCAATGGTCTGCACCTGCGCGGTAGAGCTGCTCTCTACTGTGCATTTGCGGGTCGTGGGTCAGAGCCCATTTATATTGTAGATAGCGTGTGTTGCTTGTACGTCCAACAGATGATGCTGTTTTTCCAAAAAAGCATGTTTTTACCTGTCACAGGTGTGACATCTATATAATATAGGTATATAAAAACACGCGCATATTCAAATGCAAAGTTATGTCAAAATTTCAAAGCAATCGGTGAAGAACTTTCGGAGGTTTAAGATTTTGAACAAATGAACATTTACATTTTTATTTATATAGATAACATATGAAGTATCAAAGTAAAAGAATAGACTTTGTTGCATCTGCCATGCATTCAATAGTGATTTATAAACATGTGGCAGGTGGGAGGGAAGAGAGGGATCTTATTTAAAAAAAGCAGAAGTTGGAAAACTTTAGGCATCAAACCAAAAGTGTTGATTATAGTTAATGTTCCTTGTGTATACGATGGTTTCTAAATAATAGTTGTTGAGCTCAGCACATGAGTTCTAGCACTAAGAAGGTTCAAATAAGTTGAGCTTATTTTTCAATAGCCATTCTATCTGATCCATTGTGTACTAAAATCAAAGAGTTAAATATTTTCCAATGACAATTTAAGAAAAGAGAAAAATCATCTTTTAGCTACATTAGTGTAACTTAAATTGAAAGAAGAATGAGTTCCAAAAAAAATGTACTTATGCTTCATTGTAGTAAGGAAATGTGCACTGCATTGATGTCTTAATTACAGGTCTTTTGGAGCCTGGAGTTCTTTGTTTTACACACAGAATTGAAATAAAGCATATTTTCTCATCTTGTAGAGCTGCTGGAGAAGAGATTACAATGCAGTGCACTATAAAAAGAAACTACTAATTCTCTAAAATCATGTGAAGAAAAGGGAAAACAGCAGGCCATTTAAGTGTGAAAGAACATTTTATTTTCAAGATCAATTCAAAATAAATCTAAATTTCCAAAACAGCTCTGAGTTATTGCTTGTATACTGACACTTATAACTGAGCTAAGCATTATGATTCTGATTTTATACCCCATAATGTATAGACCAGACAATGAAAACAAAACATTTTTAAAAAAGCATTCTTGGCCAAAATGTCCAAAAGTCTTTCTGTGTTTTTTGGGAGTGTGTGTGTAAAGGAAGGGGATTGTATTTTGAGCTATTGGGGTTTTTTTTCTATCAGTAAAATTATGGTTAAAAGTTATTAATATATTGCCTTAGAAATCACTTTTTTTAAATTTGCCTGTTCTTTTGGTGCTTTTATTAACACTACACTTTACTTTTGATTGCCTAGGACAGTGAAAAGGTTCTCAACCTTTTTTTCTACTGGGACATCCCTGACAGATAATGCTTACATGCATGACACCATCATGGGCTAAATGTAAACATATACTCTGCATTCACAGGAATTCACCCCCCCCCCCCCAGTCCCCAAACAGTGGATGCAAGGGAGATTTCCCCATACAACTCACCATATAAAAAGATATTCTGATTCTGGGGCTAGCTCAGTAACAGAAACACACACTCCCCTACTACCAGGTGCATTGTAAAATGCAAAACCTGAAAAAAAAAACCCTCAGCACATGTGTAGCAAACTTACCATACCATATAGCAATACTAACCCCAAGAACTCAGACAGCAATATCTTTGAAAAGGAGGCAGTGCACCACCAGTTCATGTCTTATTGAGAATGAGAAAACACTACAAGACTGATACAAATCCCTCACCTCACTCATACATACAGATCCGACCTTCACCAAATGCAGAACAAAAGACCACAAATTATAAATGTGGAGACAAAAACTGGAATGGAAACCTCAAAAAGCTATTCTGCATATAGTGCAAAACTGGAGAGTTAGAAACAGAAATGTATTTCCTCCTTACCTTAAGCAAAGTACAGAGAAGAAATGCACACTCCCAAAACTGACATTATATCTCTTGCTTCCTGTCATTCCTCCTCCATGCCTCCTTCATCCTTCACTTATTCCAATTACTCCCTTTCAATCATCTGCTCACACTCACATCCTTGCCCAGCATTTCAAATCTCCCATATCCTCTTCCCTGTGCTCCCTCTCTTTCCTGCTTGGCTCTCCCTACCTCCTTCACCCCATCCTCCTCCCTGCCCAGCTATCCTGACCCATGTTTCCCACCCTTTCCTACTCAGCAGCCCCTATATTCCCTCTCCCTTCCACCTCTATCTGCTCAGAATCTTTACTCTTCCTTTCCCCCACCCTCCACAGGGTGAAGAGATCAGCAGCAGCATCACTCCCAGTCTCAAAAGGGGAAGATAAAGTTTGTGTCCCATCAAGCTCAGAAAAGCAGGAGCTGGCAATGTCTCGCTCTGATCTGGATGAAAGAGGAAACAGCCTCTCACTGGGCCAGAAAGAGGAGAAGGAAGAGAGAGGAGCCTCTTGTCAGGCCCAATAAAAGAGAAGTCAACCAACTCCCACCCGAGCTGATAAGGAGACAGCAACCTCCTGCTGGCCCTGCAGCACACCTCCCAGACCCTTGCAACATAGCAGTGTGTCCCAACACACCTGTTGAGAACCACTGCCCTAGATGAAAGATGAGATAAGCGAGCTATGATAGAGACATTCAAATATCTCAAAGGTTTCCATGCACAGGAGGTGAGCCTTTTTCAATGGAGAGAAGGTTCTAGAACGAGGGGGTCATGAGATAAGGTTGAAAGGCGGTAGACTCAGGAGTACTTTTAGGAAATATTTCTTTACAGAGAGGATGTGTAGAACAGCCTCCCAGTGGAAGTGGTGGAGACAAAAACAGTATCTGAATTCAATAAAGCAAGGGATAATTACAGGGGTTCTCTAAGGAAGTGATGAGAATTTTAATGCTAAATTAATTGGATAGATGGGCAGACTGGATGGGCCATATGGTCTTTTTCTTCCGTCATGCTTCTATGTTTTTATTATATTATATTCTAATAGCAGAATACAAATGCTTAACAACTGGAACTGCTCAGAATGCAAACTTAACAGGTCTTCAGTTATGTTTACCTGTTTTTTTTAAATCAAATTCATTATTTCTGTTTCATCAACCAGTCCTCTCCTTCTAAGAAATGTAATTTAGATGACAAAGTAAACTTCCAGGTTTTATCCCTTACTTCACAAGGTGGTCTAGGTAAATATTGGGGTTTGATTTTACAAAACAATTATATGCTGAAAATTGGGTTTTACATTCATAAATGCACTTTACCCATGTAAGTGGGCTTTTGAGAATTGCTATAATATATGCTATTGAATTGGGCATAGCACATTCACATGTAAGTGCACTTTATGCACATAAATGGCTTTTAAAAAATTGCTATGATAGTATGTCACATTTACACATTTAACTCCTTTTAAAATTACCTCCTTAATGTGCTATGTTATTATGAATGCTGTTTGTTTAGCATTTTGTATTGCTTTATATTTAAGTTATCAATGTATGAATTCCTTATGCAGACAACCTATAACTAAAGCTACTGTAATGGCTATGATTGTTTCCCCAGATCCAGTTCAGTTGGCTCTGGAGCAAGAATCACAGCTAATGCAGATAGATTGCATTAATATTCCTGTTTCTCAGCCTGGCTTATGAAGGAAACTTTGGATGGGAGGTTTAGATTATGTAAAAAAAAAAAGTTTTATGTAAGTTATTTATAATAATTTCACAAAATCTTAATCTAAATTTTATAGAGAGTACAAAAACTGAGGACTGACCGTGGTGATAGGTCATGGTTGTCCCCCTCTGTTCAATTTAGCTCACAATAGCAGATCAATACTTTCTGTAGTCACACACCACAAGATTAATTAATGCATATATGTATTAGAACTGTGACTAGCAGGCCATGAGAAGACGCCTGAGACAAGGCCTCAAAGATTAATTAAAATGTTGTTTTGTTCTTGTCTCTGCAGAGGTGCTTTACTTGTAGAAATGATTGAAACTCAAGTCTTGAAGCAAAACATAGCAAAAGTGAAATTTGGCATATAGTCATACATAAGCCTTCTTTATATGAACACAGTATAAAGGTCTTGCTATTTGTAATGTACTCCAGAATGCTGCTGTGAGTTCACTCAGGCCATTCTCCCTTTGAATTCATTGGCCAAAAAAACTGAAACACATTATTCTACCATCCTGGAGTCCTGTGTCTAGTTTTATCAGGGCAACAAGGGAGGCTTAGCAGTCCTCAGCCCTACAGGCTTGGGTATAGTAAAGGTAGAAGGGGTGCGTTTTCCTAATTTTAAGAACATTATTTCCTTTTGTGTGTTATGTTTGTTGAAGAAAGAGTTTGTCCAGCTTTTTTTTCCTTTACTTTGGATTTTGAAGACTATTTTTAATATTTTTACCAACCAACGAAATTCCTCTTGGCCAAGGAAATTTAATTGACATCAGTGGGAGAGGAGTTTTCCAGAGGAGTCTCTCATTCAGAGAGATCCAGTGATCCTTCGGAGGTCATGGCCTTGAATGGATCTCCATTCATTGATGGGAGCAGAAGAAGATTGGGGAAGAAAGGAGAACCATGGCCCCGATCTGGTGCTAAACACTACAATATCATCAAGATATTCTTGGAGGAATTTCAATAAGAAGTATGAAGGCTATTTTTAACATGTGAATCAAGGTATGAGAATTGGGACTTTGGATTTTTCCATCCAGACAAATCTGAGTATCCTGTCCACCAATTTGAGAGGAAGCTCCAAAACTGCCCTGAAATAGGGATGGGAAATGGAAACAAAAGATCTGGGAATGCAATCAGCACGAAGTCACAGATTTAGTGGAAAAGGAGAATGTAATGGACTGCATTGAACAAGGACTTGTAAATTGCAATTCACTTCAACTTACAATCAACCTATTATCGGTAAAGTTATACTGGAACCAAATTCATCAGAGTGATTATTACTGTATATCTTGAGGGCTATAAAACAATGCTATGAGCCTTGGAGGAAAGTCCTCTCTCCACCCCCCCCACCCCCCCCCCCATCCCCACTTCCATCGCTGCTTCCCCTGACAGTGAATCATGCAAAGTAGTGGGCTTATGGAAGGTATAGGAAGTTTGGATATTTTAACCTCTAGAAACTGAAGTTGGCTCGAACTCCTCAGTGAGGATTTCAGCCCAAGGGTTACAATCATAAGTGACTTCTTTCAGTCTTTTAATGCCAAACTATAACTGCTTTCACAAAATAAATCAGCAAGGCAGGGGGAACTTACCCCTACAATAAAAAAAAGTACTAACTGTAATAGGGGGTACTCACATTAAACATATAAATAATAAATACATAATGAAGTTGATATTCAAAAGCCATTTAGACGGATAACCTAAAAGTTATCCATCTAAATGGCTAGACGGTTATATTTAAAGCTGTATCAGGCTAAATTCTAGCTGCATATTGACTTATGCGGCTAAAATTTAGACTTATAAGTCATTATGTAGCTAAATTAACTTATGCAGCTAGAATTTAGCCTCATAAGTTGGGGGTGTTCCATGGGTGGGCAAGAAGCATATCTGGACTGGCCAGAGTTAGCCACATTATTTATGTGGCTAACTCCAGTGTTCAGTTAGCTGCTTAACTTATGCAGCTAACTCTGGTTGCACCCTAGGGATGTCCTAAAGTTGGCTGGATATACTTGCTAACCTCTATATATCCGGGAGCCGCACCACTGAATATCCCCATTAAGTTAGCTGGATAGCTATATCCAGCTAACTTAAATAACTACATCATGGTTGAATATCAACCTCAATAATAATAACAAAAATAGTATATAAATAAATTAAAATTACTTGGTGCCATGGAGAGCAGGCTGGTCCAGGACTTGAATGGACCCACAGAGAGAGGCAAAGTTAAGCCCGGCAGATGGAACCCTGTAACCGCAAGATGGGGAGGCCCAATGTTCCTGCTGCCTGACAGCCCCTAAGTAGGGCTGAAATGAAGAGTGGCGTGAGCAAAATTACAGTCAAAGGGAAGCAGGAGTGGCAGCAGTGATTGAAGTTGTGCAGAAAGGCCACCAAGTAAAGTGCCATGATCGAGAGGGAGGGGGCCGAGCAAGCATGGTGTTGGAGCACTGAAGATTACTGAGCTCTCCCTTCCACTGATGCAGGCTGCTGCTCTTTCCCCTCCTCTACCCATGCCAGCCTTGACCCTGGTGTGATGGAAAGCTGACGGAACTGCCGTAGAGAGAAGAGATTGCGATCAGGTGCGTGCCCAATCCAGTTTTGATTAAGGGTGCTGTGACTGGTGTCAAACCCTGGGAGAAGAAACAACCGTGAGGTAGGGCTAGTAATGTTTAAATTCTAATGAAATTAATTAATAGACATCATTATAAGGGTGAAGGCATGCCAACACATGCACCAAAAGTGGCATGAAGTGTCTAATACACTGTAAAGGATCAAAGGGGTACCAGTAGTGGAAGGGGTTCTCCAAGGCACCATCAGAGGAACAAAGAAGCAGCTAGGGTAATAAAATCACTCCAAGGCTTCAAAAGAGAGCACCAACAAAAATGACATGAATACTTGAAGGCAGCATGAGAAGCAAAATGGTACCAAGTGTGGTATCAACATCCTAAGGCACTATGAAAAGAGAACAAAGAAAAAAGGAAGCAGATAAAACCTAGAGTTGGCCCCAGGTGACTAAAAAATAAACAAATAAAGGGTCAAAGTGGCACAAATATGGGATTAACACACAACTGCATCATGTGAGGTGCAAAACAACCCCCAGAGTGGAAAAAACACCCCAAGGTGTACAGTATGGGGTATGACAACAAGACCCTCAAGGTGCAAAATACTGGTACAGAAGCAATCCTGAGTAGAAGAGAATTCTAATGTGAAGGACAAGAGGTATAGCAGCAAGCCAACTTCCTGTGGAAGCATTTGCCACTTATCAGATTCAGTACAAGAGAATAATGTGTCATCAGTAGTATTTTTGTGACATGACCTTTCATTTCATTCCCTACTTAAAACTGATCTTGCTGCTGGGAGGAATTTTGGTGAAATTTGTTTTCAATTAAAACTTTATAATTAGAACATGACAATGGTCTCTCCTCAGTGGTAATTGTGAAGTTTGTTTTATTAAGAAAGCTTTTCAGATATTCTGTAGCTGAACACAGTCTCTTCCCTAATTTGATTTTCTGAGTTTCATGAGTTCTCTGTTGTTTCTGGAATTTTTACCACATTCAGAACATATAAAGGTCTCTCCACTGCATGCTTTCTGTTCTGCCTGTGTTTCTTCCTTCTGACTAAGGGATTTTGTGGAAAAAACACTGTAATAAAACCAATAAATAAACAAGGTGTGAGAACCAGAATAAGATTGTAGAGGGATAGACAAAACAAAGAACTTTAAAACAGGTGGAGTGGAAGGAAAAATATATTGGGGTTTTTTTTGTTTTTTTACATTTTTTTCTGGAGATAAAACACTCCCGTATAGCCAACAAACATATAGGGGCAGATTTTCAAAGGGTTAGGCACGTAAGATACGTGCCTAACCCCTGAAAAGCTGTCCTTTCCATCCCATGTGCGTGCCGAGCCTATCTGGCATAGGCTCAGCGGCATGCGTAAGTCCCGGGGCTTTCCTGTTGTGGCGTGTCGTGGCCGGCGTGTCATCGGGGGCATTCCAGGTCGGGGCCGTGGGCATGGTTCCCGCCCAGGGGCAATCAGGGGGCATGGCCACGGCCTCCGGACCAGCCCCCAGACCGGAACATGGCATGCCGGCAGCCGGCCGGCGCGCACAAGTTACGCCTGCCTCAGGCAGGCGTAACTTGTAAAATAAAGGTAGGGGGAATTAGTTAGGGCTGGGGGGTAGGTTAGATAGGGGAAGGGAGGGGAAGGTCAGGGGGGCTGAAAGGAAAGTTCCCTCAGAGGCAGCTCCGATTTCGGAGCGGCCTCGGAGGGAACGGAGGATGGCTGCGCAGCTCGGCACGTGCAGGCTGCCGATTTTGAGCAGCCTTGCGCGCGCCAACCCTGTGTTTTATAACATGCGCGCGGCAGCGCACGCATGTTATAAAATCGGGAGTAGATTTGTTCGCGCCGGGTTGCGCAAACAAATCTACTCCCGTGCGTACCTTTTAAAATCTACCCCAATGGGTTGAAGAACAGGCTTGGCCTGTAGAAGTATAGAACAAATTGAAGAGCTAGAAAAGAGTTGGGTGGGTGGAGATACTTGAATATTTTTTCTTTTTTAACATTTTTCTTCTGGGGACAAACTAAACATCCCAGTATAACCAACAAATTAAGAACAGCAAAGAATATGAAAGCATCAAAACTCCCATGCTGACACATCTTAGGCATGGCAGGTAGGCGTGTGGTAGCAAGACCCCTAAAGTAGTACATCTGGGGTATGGTACATGGGCAGATTATTAGCAAAAAGACCCCTAATGTGTATAAGGGGACATAGCAGGAAGGCAGAGTGGTACAAAGGCCTTCAAGGTATTCAGTCATCTTGCTACTTGCATGAAAATTCTGGAAATGCACAGAAAGGCAGATTGATTTTCAAAAACATCAGTTTTTCCATCAACTCTCATGCCAGCCTTGAGTGACGAGATCTCATAATGTCCTCTGCATCAAGAAGACACATTTCCTGGGCACAGTAGTTGGTGGGCAAGAAATATATTTGCTGAGCCACTTCGGCTAGGTCTAACCAGAATGTGGACTTGTGTGATTAATATGCCAGTGCATCTGTGTCCATGTCCTCGATGTGCTCTGATAGATAGCATGTTACAAAGGTTTGTGCTAGGGTCTACTTTGCTGGAATAGGCCGAGGGTCTCTACTGCCATCTGCTCTGGCTATGGCCTGTGTCAGAAGAGATGGTTCTTTGCAATCAAAGTGGCTTTGATGTATTGAGGTGGGGGAGGAAGTGGTAGCTGGCATGGTGCTATTTCTGCATGCAAGGTGGTGAAAGAGTGGAGGAGGAGTGGAGGAGTGAGGAGGAGTGGTGGTTGTGGTGAGGAGAAAGGAGGAGGATGGAGTATGAGAGGCTTTGAGACAGAGGAGAATCGTGAGGAGAAGAGAGGAAGTGGGAAGAGGAGGGCAGGAGTGCTTGGAGGAGGAGGATTGGGACAGGGACAGGAGGAGAGATAGACAGGAGGGAATGAATAGGAAAAGGCAGGAGAGGGAAGTGGATAAGCAGATAGGCAGGCAAGGACATAGGGAGGAGAACGGCAGGCTAGAGATAAAGAGAGAGGGCAGAGGGGAAGGGAGTTTGCAAGGCAGGAGCAGGAGGGGTAAGGAAGGGAAGGGAGAGGAGAGTGGGAGAGAGAGTGAGGAAAGGAAGGATACCTCTCTGGAAGTGGAAGTGGCACCCCTTCTGACAGCCAGGCAGCCGGACGCCCTTGTCTCAGGCCTTTCAAGTTCAGTATGTAGAGCAACGAGAAGGTGATTGTAGGAGTCCTGGAACATGATGCCATGCTGTTCGGTAACCATGCGGTCAAGACCTTGAAGGCAGCCATAGGCCAAATCTGGTGCACCATAGCCCAGGCCATCTCCAGGCACAGTAGCGTCCAAAGCAGCGGGGAGCAGGTGGCCCACAGGTACAAGGACATCAAGGCACAGTTGAAGGCAAAGGTGGCAAGCCAAAATAAATAAATATACTGTGCTGGAGGAGGAGCCCCATGTCCCATCATCTCCTACCCATGGAGAAGTGTCTCATGCAATGGCTGGGACCGGATGTCTTCGATGGCATGACTGAGCGGCTGATCACCACACAAGCTGCAGCTGGTAAGTTCACCTTACATGTAAATTGCCAGGCTGCAACAGTTGTACACCTCATTTGGCATAAGATACTCACAATGCTAAAGAGGAAAACTGTGCCTCTGATGCCAAATGCAAAATGAATACTTTCTGCCATTGGTACTTATGTCTTATTCTTTGTTCCCACAGCTCTCACACATGAAGTTGCCAGTCCCAGCCAGCAAGCCCCAGGACCCAGCTAACAAGCCCCAGGGACCAGCAGCATATTAGTCCTTTTGCAGAGTTGTCTGTCCTCCTGTGGAAGGCCCTGGTGAGTAAGGAGGAGGAGGAGCAGCAGCAGCAGCACAGGCAACAACCTCAGGAGGCTGTGCAGATGCTTCAAGCCCTGAGCTCAGCTATCCCATTCAATGTGTCCCTCAAAATCTCCAGCTTCATGGAGGGACCCAGCCTGGACCTGGAGCCAAGTGATGCAGCACAACCTCAAGCCAGCACATAATGGTGCCAGCCTGAAGTACCAGACCTTTGGCAGGAGCAGCTCAATAGCCCCTCATGCCTCATTTGGAAACCCGAATTTCAACACTCCACATTACCATCATAGCATCGCAACCGGCACTGGCCCCAACCCCAGCCCCAGATCAGCAACATCCCTGCCACCAACAGAGGAGTCAATGCACGAGCTAGTGCACCTCAGGAGGGCTGTGAACAGGTGGAGCCAGGCCCTGTGGGATCAGACTGCCACACACACACAGGGTGTAATGTGTGTGAACATTATGAACATTATGATCAATATACTAATGCAGCCACCCTTGTCTTCCCCAGCATCACTGGACTCCATGCCCCACAGCAGTCCCCGGCCTGATAGACACCCGAGGGGTAGGCCCCCAATGCCCCCCCCCCTAGTGGCAAGCCATGTTGTGGCAAGGGGCCATGAAGCAGCAAAGGTGGTGGCATTGAATGACAAATAAGAAGAGCTGTACCAACAAACCTGGGCAGGCCCCTCTACAAAGCTCTTGTGTCAGCTAGATGGAAGAAGCCCGCTGGGCCCCATCCTCACTACAGAGTTCCTGTGCCGGTGATATGGAAGAAGCCTGCTGGGCCTATCCTTACTACAGAGTTCCTGTGACTTCTACAAGAAGGGATGGTCTACTCTCTCAATTGTGGTCATGCAGCCTAGCTCTAAAGCCCTCCTTGATGTTCTGCCCATATTTATTTATTTATTTGTTTGTTTGTTTGTTTGTTTGTTTATTTATTTATTTATTTATTTATTTATTTAAAAACTTTTCTATACCATCATTAAGTTAGGTACCATCATAATGGTTTACAATAAGGCACAAATAATAGTATTGGAAACTATAATAAATCTATCATTAATCAGGTGCCAGGATTTTATGGTAACATAGTTCGTTTATAATTACTCATAATTGGAAGTGTTATATCATAATATATCATGACCATTCTGTATTATAACAGATTTTAAAATTCTAAAAATCAAGAGCAAACATGTTTAAAATAAAAATAGAATATATATACCCATGTAGATTGTGGTAGCGTGCTTGAGTGTTTTGCGATCGCTTTCCTTGTTCTCTGGGTTCTACTCTCCTTTCTCTTTGTTGTACGCTTGTTTGAATAACCATGTTTTTAAATGTTTTCTGAAGGTTTTGATGTCTCTTTGATGCTCCTCCTTGATGCTACCTCCAGTCATGGTCCAGCTACTGCCTCCTCTCATCATGTCTCATCTCCTGCTCCTGATGCTGGTGTCTGTCTCATCTCAACTCATGCTGCTGCTGCCTCCAAGCTGTTGTTTCTCATCTCATCTCAGCTCATGCTGCTGCTGCCTTCATGCTGCTGTGTTTTCTCCTGGGCCTTCTGCCTTCCTGCTGCTGTGTATTTTCCTGGGCCACCTGTCTCTATGCTGCTGTGTCTTCTCCTGGGCCCTCTGCCTCCATGCTGCTCTCTTTGGTCCTTGTCCTGCTGCCTTCCTGCTGAACTCTGCTGTCTTGGCCTTTAGGCTATCTCTTTGTGTACACTCTTTCAATATGAACTGTCTGGGGCCTTTTCCTTGCCATCACATTGTAAGGCTGCTATTAGCTTCAACATTTAGAGCTGTACTTTAGCTATTAGGGGTGCCACTTCCACTTTCTTTATTGTAATCATGATTGTGCCAAAAGGATAAGATGTTAAGCTATATAATGAATCCATTTCAAATAATGAGTGTACAGATCTATACAGAATGTGCTGTTCATTTTATTTACAATGTTTTGTGCTATTTGTTATCTTGTTCTTGCAGAATGTGATTACCAACGTCGATGACTTTATTTCAAACAGTTGACTACATGTGTTGCTAATAAAGTGGTCACTACTTTGAAAAATACACATTCTATTTGAGTCTTTTGTGTGTTTTTTTCTCTTCACAGTTCACTCAGTACAAGGTTTGCCTTCCACATGATCTTGCCCAGTAGAAGACACAGTAGAGAAAAAATTAAATCTAGCTAACATGTACCTAGACATTGTAAGGCAACTACTAAACCAAATGGAACTTGTGATTAATATTGATAAAACAGAATTTTTACACCTAGAACGGAAAAATACTGAAATCAGCCAAACCTCAATAATTCTCAAAAACAACCAAAAAATTGAACTAGCTGAAAAAATACGTAACCTTGGTATAATAATGGACCCTGAAATCAATCTAAAACAGCACATATCTCTGAAAGTAAAAGAAGGCTATGCAAAACTAATGATACTCAGAAGGCTAAAACCACTACTAACACCAGATCATTTCAGAACTGTTCTTCAGGCACTAGTCTTTTCCAGCACTGACTACTGCAATGCACTCTTACTAGGTCTCCCAAATACAACATTACGACCACTTCAAATACTACAAAACACAGCAGCTAGAAAACTAACTGGAAAAAGAAAGAAGGACCATATAACTGAAACTCTAATGGAATTACATTGGCTACCCATAGAACACAGAATAAAATACAAAGCCTTATGTACCATACATAAGCTAATACATGATGAAAAATCAGACTGGCTAAACACAGCACTACGAGTACACGTCCCTCACAGAAACCTTCGATCAGCAAATAAAGCACTCTTAACCATTCCTACAGTAAAAACTGCAAGACTAACCCAAGTAAGAGAAAGGGCCCTATCATTATCAGGCCCCACACTTTGGAACACAATGCCTACAGAGATCAGATTACAAAGAGATCTCAAGACATTTAAGAAAAGCTTGAAAACATGGCTTTTTAAGCAAGCATTTTATAAAGAGACGGGAAAATAGAAAACATTAAGGAATAGGCTGAAGAGCACCGACGAACAGCACTTAGAAACATAAAGTAGAGGGGTCTAAGAACTCTACATCACTATAAACTTAATTATAAAACCATAATAGTGAATTTTTCCAGCAAACAGTACCTTCCTGGTACACTCGGTCATGACCTACTTCACTAAACATTTATTTGTAGTTAATAATGTATTGTAACCGAACCTTTAACGGCACCTGTTAGAATGTACTATAGTACATGTTTTCACACATTAACTTATGTGCCTACATGTAAACCGTTGTGATGGTAGATAACTTAGCGATGGTATAGAAAAGATTTTAAACAAATAAATAAATAAATAAATTCCCTTGCACATTACAACTAGCTACTTATCTAGCAGGCAAGACCATATGGACTAGGCCATAAAACTGAATGCTCAGTGTATGCTCCTAAGGAAGACAGCAAGAACTAGACAAGAAGCTCATTAGTGGGGACGTTCAGTATTGGCTCCTGTTGCCTCCTTCCCACAGCATACTATTAGCTAACTCTTGGTTACATGGGTCTGTATGTGAGATGGACACTAGCTAGCTAGTGTTCAGTTCCATATATTGTCTCATACAATATTTATTTATGTATTTATTTATTTAACAGCTTTTCTATACCGACATTAAAATACACACCATATCGGTTTACATTTTAACGTAAAAAAGGTGGAAAATTACAATAAACAGGGAAAGGGGGAATGGGGCAACTGATAAATACAAAAGGAAGCACAGAGAGATGAAATTTAGCAAAATGAATACTAAAGAGAATACAGTATGTAAAATGTAAAACATATCTACAAATATACAAGCAGTAGTATGTGGCTACATGGGGTAATCAGAGAGCAATTGAGAGGTGTCATGGAGCGACGGGAGGCATAAGAGGTGCCGGGGAGGTGTATAGTAGTCAAACAAGGAAAATTAATACAATAGGTGTGCACATGCTTGGCCATGATAGAGAGTATATCAAGCTAGGGTGAAAGAACATTGTAGAAATCTCATCTTTGTGTGACTTTCCTTACTCTACATCATGTCAAATTGTCACTGATGTGTACTGTTCTGTTCGTATGTCTCACTGTGCATGTAAAACTGGCCCCAAAATCCTAGACCACTACCAAAACCTCAGCTCGAGTTACTAGCTGGCCCCTCGTATAGTGGTATAAATAATTGACTAGTATATGTAACACCCCATAGTCTCTCTCTCTCTCTCTCTCTCTCTCTCTCTCTCTCTCTCTCTCTAATTTTCCTAGATCCCACCCAATCCCTCCCCTTTCAATAAATTCCAAAAATTTGTATTCGTGTTGTGATAAATATCATATCTGTTATAGCATTATTGTGGGCATTAGGGCCTTAATGCCATAAAACATTTTGATAACTGACCCTGTCAGTTTTTACTACCTTCCTCGTCACTGAAGTGAAGGCTACTAATTAATTATTCCAAATTTTCTTCAGTTAGTAGCTCTTCAATATCATCTGATTCAGGAAATCCCATACAAGGTTGTGCCTCAGAATCAGTTAATGCAAATACTGCCTTTACTGCCTCAGCAGCAGCAGCAACTAAAGAAAACCATGCTACTGTTTTTTGACATTCTGCTTGTAACCCCTGTTTCCTTGCTACTGTCTGCCATAGATGTCTCTCCTACCTTTTCTCTCTGCTTCAAAACAACAGGGAGAGGAAAGGTCACTGGTGGCACATCATCTTCATATTTTAGTTTCTTCTTCCTGGATCTGCTTTCCTTTCTTGCTATTTTGGACTCAAAAAAGTCTCTCGTCAGGTTCAGAACTGCGTTTTTGTTGATGCCAACCCAGCCAACATTCCCTCATTTCCCTTTTCCTGACATGATGAGATTTGTTCAGGTTAGGGCACTTCCTACAGGGGTTTGGATATTACAATGATTTTTTTATTTATTGGTATGGGAACTATACCCCCATTCATAGTACTATTCTACTGTGCTTGTAGAGAACTTTCTGTCTCTCTCTTTCTCTCTTTCTTTCTCACACGCACACAAACACACAGAGTACAGTGTTTGTGTACTGTGCTACATGCAGTACCAAGTACTAGGGCTGACAGACTAAAAAATGGCATGCTGGTATAAACTCTTCACTTCAGTCTCTATGTTGGTCATTGGTGCCAAGAGAGAGAGAGAGACAGACAGACAAAAAAAACTAACACTGCTGCAACTTCCTACACAGTCTACCACTCAGAAACATCCCCAGTGAAAATAAAACTCAGCAGGAAGTGCTACTATCTGAAAACATGTTGATGGGTACAGTGAGTCAGATTAGTGCTGCCCAGAGATTTGAAGCAGCCATTTTTTGCCAGTACCAAAAAACAAAAAAGGTTTTTTTTTAATCTCTGTGAGAACTTTCTCCTAGCATGTCTTTCTCTGATCAAAGCTAGAGAGGAAAGACAGTGCTTTTTTAACATGCTCAGAATTTATGGTGGGAGTGGATTAACATTATTTGATCCAGATAGCAGTGATAGGCTATGTTAGAAAAAAGCTTCACTGTGATTTGTCATATGTGAGGTTTCCTTACCAATGTGCCCCAGCTCAGCTCTATCAAGGTGGTGAGGCTACACAAAGAAGGACTGGTCCTTCTAGTTAGTTCCACCTGTCTATTTGAATAGAGCAGAGCCACAGACTATTTCAATGTGCCACATAAATGTATGGGAAGCATTTGTGGACCCACATAAATGTATGGGAAACATTTGTTTCATTTGTGGACCCACAAATGAAACACATGTGGTCATATTTGTTATTTTGTACCCATTTGTTTCAAGCAAATGCACATCTCTAGTTCATGCAGCATGACTCAGTTCTGTTATAAAGCTTATAAGCCTAACTCCAGGAGGTGAGTAGGGCAGATAAGTGTAACTGATACATTTTTCTATTTTATTCTATCTTTCCATTTTTATATTCCACCCTTTTCCAAAGCCATAGAGCATTTTATAATTATAACAAAATGTTTCCAATTTCAAAATAAACCCCCAAACTCTCCTCAAACCAACCCCTTCCCCATAATACTAAAGGCCATTCCCTCTCAGGCTATATTTATTTATTTATAACTCTTATTGATCGCTTTCTAGTTTTTACAATAAAAGCTTCCAAAGTGATGTATATAGCCATTTTAAAGAATAAAACAAATTAAAACATAACATAAAATAAAATAAATTAATAAAACAAGTTTCTATCATGCCCTATGACCTTCTTTAATTCTACAATCAGATTTTTACTCTACTAATTTTCAAGCATGATATTTCTAGGGGTTTCCAAGATGCTGAACCAATACCAGATTTAATTCAGAAGCTCAATTCATAACGGCCGTGTTTTTACATTATGCCAAAATCATAATGCCAAAACATTGAGCCATTCCCAATTTAAATTCAGAAGCTCCATTGTCATCAGCTAAGTTTTTACCTCATGCTGAAATTGCATTAAATCAGCTGCTTTTCTGTTAGACAGAGGAAGACCATTCTATAATTTAGGTGCGATCATTGAGAAAGAACAATTGTGTCTTTCCTAGAGCAATCCCAGGTGGAATATTGGCCTTGGTATTCTCATTCTCCTACTCTTCTTCCAGGTAGCATTGATTTTAAGAAGGCTTTCCCGCATGATGGCACCTGGGGATTGGACTTGAATTCAAGCACTCATATCGGCTACTGGTGAAGAGAGGGCCTTTCTGCAGGAAGGGTAATCTTTTCTTCCCCAGAGCATTCAAAAAGTGTGGTTAACCCATTCTTTTTCTTGTCTTCAAAGAATAACTGTTATAAGTAAGCAACTTTATTTCTCTGAAGAGGAGGTGAATTACCGAGGGTTGTCTTCAACAAAGAGGGGGAAAACAACAAAAAAAAAAAATCGACCAATAGGCAAAAGAGATTCTGGAAATGTAATTTATTAAGAAAATGGTTAAGTAAGGTATCAATATGTTTTTACTACTGTGTTTTCTTTCTTGAGGAAGTTTAAATGGTTTTTATGATAGTATCAGTGGCTCAAACATATCATGCTGAGTATGTCTAGTTTGTTTAAAGTTGATGGGCCCATAGGTTGGCAGCTTTACACAATTTTGAAAACATTAAAGCATTTGAAAAGCTTATATCTATTTAGCATACAATTATTTTATTTGCGTCATGGGGCAAAGTCTAAAGACTCCTATTACATTATGGCATTCATACTCTGTAATATTTATATGCCAGTAAAAAGATTTATACAGCAATCATCAAGTGATCCCTAATTTTGTTAAACACTGGGCTGCCAGTTTGGTGATCAACAGCATAGTAAATATAATTTAGCTAATTTTTACCTGCTACATTTATCTGTCACACAAATGTAATATTTCCCACTAGAAAATGATTTCCCAGCTTTTGCTTGCCTTTCTGCCTGTAATGCCTTTTCTCTTTGATCTCATTATTTTCTGGATGGCCATTAAGAGATTTGATTTTCAGCGACGCTCTTTACTTATTAACCTGCTTACCCTTTAGAAAAGGTTCATTGACAAAAATATGGTACACCGTTATTCAAAAATATATGAGCCATAACCATTAAGAGTTCAATTTAAATGAAGAAAACAAAAGGTGGAGTCCATTAGTCAGCTTAGAGGTGAAATTAACAGGGGAGGACTGGTACTGAGAGGGAAGACCAAGATTAATTAATTAGCAAATCTGTGAGCTAACCCTTAAAAACAGCTAGGGTGAAATGCTTCTTGATGTGTATATTATTAAAATATCTCATATAACCTTGAAAGGAGAACATGACTGTTAGGTTAACTATTTTTTTTATACATAAATCAGGGGCTTGCTTTCAGGGACCATGCAGCATAAATGTCCTCTTCTTCTCTGTCAATCAGAAACATGTTACAGGAATGTGCATCTTCCTGACAGGCTTTGTAGGAGTTTGGAGTGCTATAAAGAAGAGAACAAAGGTCATTTTTCTTTTTCATCAACCCAAATTTAAAGGATATTAAAATCTGATTAAACATTGTAATCCAAAAGCAGGGAGTAGCAATAAATATTCCAACAGGTCCTCAACCCCGGGATGGGATGAGCCTATCCTTTATTTCCTAAATAGGTCAGTAGAGTACCTTTCATCTGAAATATACAGAAAAAATTGCAATTCCAGGGTCCTGTTCTATTATCAGGGTAAAAAAAAGTTCTATTATCTGGGATCTGTGTGCCATGTAGACATTATAAACCAATGCCTCAGATCCTGCCCAGCTTAAAAACTTATTTGTATGCAGAGGCAGCCATGGGAATCAGCAGCCTGGGCATCAGCAGATCACCAGCATTGTTCTTTTCCTGTTTCCAGCAAATCTGATAATGGTACCAGTAATGAGTCTGGCAGAAAAGACCAAATTCAATACAAAAGTGGAAGAATTCCCATTTTCAGAAATATCCATTATCTGGAGTGACTTTGGTCCTAACCATTCCAGAATAAAAGGTGATATACTGTATTTCAACACAATAATGACATATCCCACACTATGACAGTCTCTGCATATAAAGGTTTTCTTCTTGATGCATTACAGTCACATCTTAAAAAGGAACTTGTATAGTCCCAAAAGCTCAAGAACTAGATCATCTTTTGTGTTGAAAGATATCAAACCTACCAAGACTGATTTAAAGGTGACAGCAATCACTTTGCATATAAACTGAGGAATTATAGTATCTGAAATGTAGAGAAAAGATATCATGATTATGATGTAGGATATCAGATGAGTCATATGTAGGCCTTTTTCCTCATTTTCTTCAAACTAATTAGGGTCATTTTCCAACTCGTGTTAAGGCGTCTTTCGCATGCGAAAATGCCCTAACGCATGCAAAAAGCACCATAACGCATGGTTCAAAGCTAATTTTTAAAAGAGGAGGGATTGGGGTGGAGATTTTGTAAAAGTGGGCTGGCTTCGCAAAGTGTGAAGCCATAACACATGTTATCGCACAGTTTTAAAGCCGAAAATAACTACACCTTTTTCATTAGCGTAATCTGTGTAATATGCCCATAATGCAAATTGTGATTTTTTTCACAAATTCTGTTTTGGGCATTTTTAAGCTGGGGAAGAGCCTGAGATATGGGAGGGGATTGTGGGAAGGGTCTGAGATGTGGGAAGGAGAGAGAAAGAGAGAGAGTGCTAGGGGTGTGCATTCGGATTGACCGCATTAGTAAAACGCAACTCATTTTTTTTTTTTACTTAAAAAATTGATTCGACATAAACGATCGGATTTCCCACATATCGAACATAGATATGTTCGATATGTGGGAAATCGCGATTGTTGAGCCAAAATAAAAATATAAACCCCCTCACCCTCCTTAATCCCCCCCCCCCCGACTTACCACAACTCCCTGGTGATCGAGCGAGGAGTGAGGACGTCATTTCTGCAATCCTTGGCGAGAAGCATGTGACGTCGGCGGCACGTCGAGTGACGCCGGCGTCACGTGATTCCCGGCAAGTTCGCGCCGGACGGCTCGTTCGGCCCAAAAAGAACTTTTGGCCAGCTTGAGGGGGTCAGGAGGCCCCCCCAAGCTGGCCAAAAGTTCTTTTTGGGCCGAACGAGCCGTCCGGCGCGAACTTGCCGGGAATCACGTGACGTTGGCGTCACGTGATTCCCGACTCGTTCGCGCCGGACGGCTCGTTCGGCCCAAAAAGAACTTTTGGCCAGCTTGGGGGGGTCAGGAGGCCCCCCCAAGCTGGCCAAAAGTTCTTTTTGGGCCGAACGAGCCGTCCGGCGCGAACTTGCCGGGAATCACGTGATGTCGCGTCTGAGTGACGCGGCGCCACGTGATTCCCGGCTCGTTCGCGCCGGATGGCTCGTTCGGCCCAAAAAGAACTTTTGGCCAGCTTGAGGGGGTCAGGAGGCCCCCCCAAGCTGGCCAAAAGTTCTTTTTGGGCCGAACGAGCCGTCCGGCGCGAACTCGCCGGGAATCACGTGACGCCGCGTCACTCGACGTGCCACCGACGTCACATGCTTCTCGCCAAGGATTGCAGAAATGACGTCCTCACTCCTCGCTCGATCACCAGGGAGTTGTGGTAAGTCTGGGGGGGGGATTAAGGAGGGTGAGGGGGTTTAAATTTTTTTTTTGCACATATGTACATATACCCAACTCATTGGATTTTTTTTATGTCCATATTGGCCGCAAGTGGGACCCCCTTTCGGACATAAAAAATATGAACATAAAATTTTGCTCTGCACATCCCTAGAGAGTGCCTCTGGGGATGGCACTATAGTAAGCAGCTATTTATGCTACTATAGGAGGCCCACCTAGTAACCTGAGGTGAGGTTTAGGTAGTAGGGGTTAGGGGCCCTACAATGTTCTCTCAACCTAGTTTGATGTTACCCAGGTAGAGAGTCCATCAAGCAAGGTTGCGAGAACATTGTGCAAATCTCATCATTGTGTGAGTTTCTACACTCTGAAAGACATCAAATCTTCACAAGAGTATACTTTTCTGTTCATACATCTCACTCTGCATGTCAAAGTGGCCCTCAACCCCTATACTACTACCTAAACCTCACCTCGAGTTACTAGATGGGCCTCCTATAGTAGCATAAATAGCTAACTACTAGGGCCTTGTAGAGAGGTGTGTTTTTTTTTTCTCTCTCTCTCTCTCTTACCCCCTCTTGTGATAAATAGGCTATTACCATAAAACATGCCCCTCTTCCTATCACATGTGATATTTTGATAAATCTAGCCTAAACTTGTATTATAAACATATACTGAATATTTTAATAGGGCTTCTTATTTTAGGTATTTATAAATTTAGGGGAAGATTTATCAAGTCACTATATTTCATAAGGAGAGAGAATTCTCACAATACTTTTCCCTCCCTGGGAAAATATGGCATTTTTGTGGTGATATTTTTAGTGCAGAAAAAACATGTAATAAAAAATAGTGCGGAGGTGGAGGAGAAGGACCAGTGAACCAGCAAACTTTCCTAAAAAGTTACCTAATTGTGGAATCCAGGGGTAAGGATTTGTTCCTAGCCCCGATGGCACAGCAAGACCTGACTTCCGTTGTTAATGTCATCAGGGAGGGTCCAGAAGAGGTCCTTCATAAACGTTCAGTGGCACGCAGTCGAAGCCAGCATGCCACCTAAGACATGCACTCCTAAGGGGCGCGCGGCTTTGTTTTGATTTCCTGAACTTTTGAACTTTGGATTTGAAAACTGGTCTTGAGAGTTCCGCCACTTAAACATGAGTAAATTTAGTAATTACAATTATACTGAAGTAACTTTCCTCTCCAGCTGCCTCCATTTGTATATAGGATTCCTTAATTTGAATTTGAAAGAAAGTTGAGCAGGAAACTCCTCTATATTTAATTTGATTTCCTAAACATAAGCCTCATACAGAATGAAAATGGAGGGTGAGGTTAGTTTCTTCTGCAACTACCATGCCCATACCTTTTTGTTCAACTATTGATGGGTTTTTTGCTCCAACCCATGTATCTACCCCAGGTCTGTCTGCTGGGAAGATGGATGAGGAGCACATCCAGATTCCCTTGGACATTCAAACATCATTAAGCCCTGAGGCTCCTGAGACTCCCTCACTACCTATGAAAACCCATACCCAGATATAGGGCTGGATGGCGGACCAAATAAATTTGGAGGCCAAGTCAGTTGCAGAATTTGTAACTTTCAACAGAGGGTGTCAAAGATAGAGGCATAGAAGGAAGGATGTTAGCCTCTATTAACAACTTAAAGAGTGGCGAGAAACCTGCAAATGAATCTACAAGGATTACTGTAATTTGTCAGGATGGAGGAATGAGAGATCTCCCAATCCTGAGAATTGTTAAGCCTCAGGAAGATACCTTGGGAATGGTTTGGGAAGCCTTAATGATGATTCAGAACTCAATAGTCTCCTTAACTCAGGCTATTAATAAATGACAGAATAAAATACAAGAAATTGAGCCAAAGTTGGATATTCATGAGTTAAAAATAAAAGAATTAGAAGCAAAATCTTCTTCTATTCAAGAAACACAAAGTTGATACAAGAAGAAAATGTTATTATGAAGAAGATTGAGAATTTAGAAAATTCTGCCAGATATCATAACCTGCGGGTATTAAGTTTTCCTAAAGTTAAATTAGTCTCTCCTCGAGAACAATTTAAGACATATCTGATTGAAATTCTGCAATTTTCTAAGGAAATAATACCATCAATTTCTAACATATATTTTGTAACTACAACAAAGAAAGATCAGGGGACTGCGGCTAAGCCGGTATTGGGACTAGAAGTCAACCTAACTGCCTTTCTAGAAACAACATAAGAGGGACAGATTGAATATCGAGGCACTCTATTGGTGACATTCGTGTTATCAATGGATAGAGACACTGTATTGAACTTGTTTTTTCGTAACAGGAATAAATTATACCTAGGGTATAAGATTTGGGTCTTTCCAGACCTAACCAGTAGAGATGTGAATCGGAACCAGAATCGGTTCCGATTCCGGTTCCGATTCACATCGTGATTTTTTTTTAGTCCAGCCCGATCAGGTTTTTTTTTATCGGCTGCGCCCGAGCAGATAAACAAAAAACCCACCCCGACCTTTTAAAACTAATCCCTTAGCTTCCCTCCCCCAAAACCTTTTACAGGTACCTGGTGGTCCAGTGGGGGTCCCGGGAGTGATCTCCCACTCCCGGGCCGTTGGCTCCCACTAATAAAAATGGCGCCGATGGCCCTTTGCCCTTGCCATGTGACAGGGTATCCATGCCATTGGCCGGCCCCTGTCACATGGTAGGAGCACTGGATGACCCACGCCATTTTTAAAATGTCAGTTAGATATCCCTGTAAATGTTTGATATATCTGAATAATGTACGATATCTTTTCTTTGAGCCATCACAATTAAGGTTTTTCTTAGATAACCAGGGAATTGGGAGTACTTTAATTCAGCCAACTCAGAATAATTTGGAATAAGGTTACTTTCCTTTTCCATTATTTGTTGTAATGTTCTGGTTTAAGGAATCTTATATACCTACCTGATTTAAAATTATTAATAAGAATAAGGTATACACAGGGATTGTAGTAAGGACTATATGAAAATAATAATTATGTTTTGTTATAATGATGTAAACCTAGAAATTCTTTTCTGCGTGATTATTTGTAAAACTGCATAAATATATTAAAAAAAAATGCCATGAAAACATGAAAACCGAACAATGGTGGCTTACTTCATCTTTGTTTTAAAGTGCCATGTGGCCATGAAACCCCCCTCACATAGAATCCAAATCCCCTGAGGGTCAAGCAAGACCCCTACCCACCAACTGCCCGGCACCTGTCGAGGGGGCACAAAAGTGAAAAACTTTACAGTAAGAGTCGTGTGGTAATTCCCCACCCCCCTTCCAAAACCCATCCTCATAGTATAAAATGTATCCACCCTACTGTATCCCCCCCCCTCCCCCCAATTCAGGACCCCTCAAGCATCCAATGTCTCCTATCCCCAGCCTCAACAACCCCCTTCCATAAATCAAGTTTCTGGTGTCTAGGCTCCCCACCACTGGACATCATTTTCCAAACTGGCGTTGACTGGCCAATAGCCCAATCATGTGATGGGCAATGACCAATCAGCACCATTTTGTAAAATGGTGTTGACCAACTCAGGATTAAGGAGCACTTGGGCTGCTACTACACCACAAGGGATTCTTCTAGATGTAAGGGGAAGTGGTCTAGGAGAAGATGTGCAGGAGCAGCCACTAGACTACCGGGGATCATTTTGAAACAAGGGGTACCAAGGGGACCCTAGACATCAAGGACTTGACTTATGGAAGGGGGTTTCTCGGGTGGGGGCTATGCGGATGTTAGATGCTTGAAGAGGGCCTGAACCAAAGGGAGAGGCAAATTTTATGCTAAGGAGAGGGGTTTGGGAAGGGCATCACCATGCAAAACAATGTAATTTTTTTTTCACTTTTGTGTCACATAAACAGGCAATGGGGTGTGTGCAGAGGTCTTGCTTGATCCCCAGGTTGAAATAATCATTTTACAAGGGGTATTTTTGGGCCTTGGTGCCCTTTAAATTTTGCCTCGGTAGCATCAGGATCAGCACTAGCTTCCTGATGGATCCACAGCAAAATATCTACATCTCCTTGATTTTTGATATATTATCAAGGCGGATTTTTTCTGTCAGATGTATTTATTTATTTCCTTTCTTATTTAATTATTTGCTGTGATTTATTAGCTACCCATTACCAGACAACTTTTCTGGGTGATTTACAAGTTTACATATACAATTTTACTCATGCAAATGCATGCAAAGCAGCTAATTTCAATAGGGTGGAATTAAAAAAGGAATTCTCACTATCATGACTGTCACGTGATATAACCATGATATGTGTATATTGCACAATAAACAGCATTTATCGCAAGCTATAGCCTTATTGTGACTTAGAAAATGTAGGACTCAGTGCTTATTTTTCAGACAATTAGGTGCATTTGATATGCAATAAAAATAGGAGTTTGTGGTTTTATAGAACAAATTACATTTGTAGGCACATTTTTAGGTGGATTCAATTAAGTCATAAATCAATTTATCTTCAAATGTTTGCTGTCTATTTTAGATAAAATTGGAAAATGCAACTTCATAATGTTGTGTTGTAAGAGATTATGTATGTGTTTTAATGGAACACAGACAACATGGATTTACCCAAGGGAAGTCTTGCCTAACAAATCAGCTTCATTTTTTTGAAGGGGTTAATAAACATGTGGATAAAGGTAAACCGGTAGATGTAGTTTATTTGGATTTTCAGAAGGCATTTGACAAAGTCCCTCATGAGAGGCTTCTAAGAAAACTTAAAAGTCATGGGATAGGAAGTGATGTCCTTTCGTGGATTACAAACTGGTTAAAAGACAGGAAACAGAGAGTAGGATTAAATAGTCAATTTTCTCAGTGGAAAAGGGTAAACAGTTGAGTGCCTCAAGGATATGTACTTTGCCCGGTGCTTTTCAATATATATATAAATGATCTGGAAAGGAATACGACGAGTGAGATTATCAAATTTGCAGATGATACAAAATTATTCAGGATAGTTAAATCACAAGCAGATTGTGATACATTACAGGAGCACTGGAAGTTTGGGCATCCAAATGGCAGATGAAATTTAATGTGGACAAGTGCAAGGTGTTGCATATAGGGAAAAAATAATCCTTGCTGTAGTTACACGATATTAGGTTCCATATTAGGAGCTACCACCCAGGAAAAAGATCTAGGCATCATAGTGGATAATACTTTAAAATCATTGGCTCAGTGTGCTGCGGCAGTCAAAAAAGCAAACAGAATGTTGGGAATTATTAGGAAGGGAATGGTGAATAAAATGGAAAATGTCATAATGCCTCTGTATCGCTCCATGGTGAGACCGCATCTGGTCACCGCATCTCAAAAAAGATATAATTGCGATGGAGAAGGTACAGAGAAGGGCAACCAAAATAAGGAGAATGGAACAGCTCCCCTATGAGGAAAGACTAAAGAGGTTAGGACTTTTCAGCTTGGAGAAGAGACGGCTGAGGGGGGATATGATAGAGGTGTTTAAAATCATGAGAGGTCTAGAACGGGTAGATGTGAATCGGTTATTTAGTCTTTCAGATAATAGAAAGACTAGGGGGCACTCCATGAAGTTAGCATGTGGCACATTTAAAACCAATCAGAGAAAGTTCTTCTTCACTCAACGCACAATTAAACTCTGGAATTTGTTGCCAGAGGATGTGGTTAGTGCAGTTAGTATAGCTGTGTTTAAAAAAGGATTGGACAAGTACTTGGAGGAGAAGTCCATTACCTGCTATTAATTAAGTTGACTTAGAAAACAGCCACTGCTATTACTAGCAACGGTAACATGAAATAGACTTAGTTTTTGGGTACTTGCCAGGTTCTTATGGCCTGGATTGGCTACTGTTGGAAACAGGATGGTGGGCTTGATGGACCCTTGGTCTGACCCAGTATGGCATGTTCTTATGTTCTTAGGTATGCCTGATTTTATAACATGAGCGCACAGGTGCACGCATGTTATAAATTCTTGGGTCGGCGCGTGCAAGGGGGCGCACACTAGTGCATCTTGCGCGCGCCGATGCCCGCGGGCTTCCCCCATTCCCTTCCCCCTAACCTAACCTTCCCACCCTTTCCCCTAACCTTTCCCTCCTCAGCCCTACTCTAACCCCCCCAAATTCTTTTAATACCTTTTGCGCCTGCCTGGAGTTAGGCTCAAGTTGCGTGCGCCGGCAGCCTGCCGGCATGCGATCCTCCAACACAGCGACAAATGGCTGCTGTGCCGGAGGCCTCTGGCCCTGCCCCCACCCCACCCCTGGACCTCCCCTTTCATAAAGCCCGGGCATTCCGCGCATCGCCGGGCCATTATAAAATAGGCCCCGCACGCGTACGCTGATTTACGCGTGTAGAGCTTTTAAAATCCGGCCCTATGTGTATTTTATATAGTACATGCACACATGCGTGGACAATTTAAAATTCCTGCATATGAGCGTATATGCATGTATATGGGTGCCTGCTTGCTCATTTTAAAGTTATCATCTTAGCACATTACATATTAAATGACATTTAACACACACATTAACAATTTTAGCAAGCATACCCTAAACAATGTTTAGCTTGAGTTTTAGTACTGTTTCTTTTTTCATAGTTTTCCCAAAGAAGATGAAAAGACTCTTTCTGAGCCTGAAAGAAGAATGTCATGTTGCACTACAGGTACTTTTAAAACATTATTCAAACATCAAAAAGTGTTTCTTTCCTAAAAAGCTTCCCCCCACCTCTTCTCCCTGCATAATGACAGCACATTGACAAGTTAAGTGTCACAATTACGCAGTGTATAGGTATGAAAATTGCTAGCTGCATTATTTATTCATGACAAGAACTATAGTAAAAAAAAAAATAAGTATGGCTGTCAAACATATCACACCCTCAAAAGCAAGGAATCTGCAAAGTAATTCAAAATTCTTAGGCCCCACGAGAGCAAGAAAGGAAAGACGGCTATATATAGTCAAGGTTCTGAAGGAAGATCTTTGATAAGTTAGAGTGGACAGAAGTATGTGAGAATAAGCAGTTTTATTTTTTTTACTTTATATGTTTATTTTTCTTTTTATTGAAAAGTTTCTGCATTACATATGACTGCGCACAACGCCAATCTATCAAATATTACAGAAGGAAGTGAGTGGGTATGATGAGCGAACCTAAAGAATGATAAATGACCACATTAAAACTGTGTATTTGTAGAAGCAGAAACCCAAGGAAGGGAAGAAGAGGGGTAAAGCCAATTGACAAACTTGAAAAGAGAGAAAAATGAAGAAAAACAAACAAGCAAAATTCACTCCCTATGACCCAGAGAGGGAGGATGTAACACCGATTACTCAAATCAACAGATAAAGACCAAAATGGTCCATCTAGTCTGCCCAGCAAATGCCACTCCATGCAGGCTACTGCCAAATTTCAAATCTTTTTTTATTTTCAGCCCTTAAGTTTTCTTCTGCATATATTGAGTTTTGTCTTTTTAACAGCTGGAACTTCAGCATTCCAAGAATAAAAAGACAGGAAACAGAGAGTAGGATTAAATGGTCAGTTTTCACAGTAGAAAAAGGTAAACAGTGGAGTACCACAGGGATCTGTACCTGGAATGGTGCTTTTTAATATATTTATAAATGATCTGGAAAGGGGTATGACGAGCGAGGTGATCAAATTTGCGGATGACACAAAATTATGTAAAGTAGTTAAATCTCAAGCAAATTGTGATTAAACTGCAGGTAGACCTTCTGAGGCTGGAAGATTGGGTGTCCGTATGGCACATGAAATATAATGTACCTTGCTGTAGTTACACGATGTTAGGTTCTGTCTTAAGAGTTACCACACAAGAAAGAGGTCCTGGCATCATAGTGAATAATACATTGATAATACATCAGCTCAGTGTGTTGTGGCAGTCAAAAAAGCAAAATTAGGAATTATTAGGAAGGGAATGGCGAATAAAATAGTGGATGTCATAATGCCTCAGTATCGCTCCATGGTGAGACCGCACCTTGAATACTGTGTGGAATTCTGGTCACTGCATCTAAAAAAGATATGGTTGTACTGGTGAAAGTATATAGAAAGGCAACAAAAATGATAAAGGGGATGAAATGACTCCCCTATGAAGAACAGTTAAAATGGTTAAGGATGTTCAGCTTAAAGAAGGAAATGGCTGAGGGGATATATAATAGAGGTCTATAAATTCATAAAAAGACTTGAACCCATAAATTTAAATTGGCCATTTATTCTCTCAGACAACGGAAGGGCTAGGGGGCATTCCATGATGTTAGTAAGTAGCTCATTTAAAACAAAATGGAGAAACATTTTTTTCACTCAAAAGCTCTAGAATTCATTGCCAGAGGATGTGGTTATGGCAGTTAGTATAACTGGGTTTAAAAAGGGTTTGGATAAGTTCCTAGAGGAGAAGTCCATAAACTTCTATTAATCAATATGGGATAGTAGCTTGGGATTTATTTAATGTTTAATTACTTGCCAGGTACTTGTGACTTGGATTGTCCACTGTTGACATAGGATGCTGGGCTTAATGGACTCTTGGGGTTAAACAAAAGAAGATAGATGCCAAAAGTCATTTTCAAGTATTTATTGTGGTGGAGACAGATTTAAAAAACTGTTGGCAGTATCTTATGTTCTTAGTTTCTAAACATCAGAGCACAGCATGGTTTTCCAATAGCACAGCATGCAGGATTCTTCTCCTAGCATCTAATGGAGGGAATGCACCAGAATCTTGGTTTTTGGGGGTTTTTTGTAAGTTTTCAGAGGCTTCTTTAGGCTTACACTTGGTCTGATTTTGGAAAGAAAAAAAAAAACAGGACTGGAGCACAGTATATTGAGGGATGGGGGAGAGAGTTGGAAGAAGAGAGTTGATAGAAGAGAACTGAGAAAGACAGAGAGAGATTGTTGCGATGCTGCCCACAGCCGGAGCTACGAGCAGCCTCTTACCTTCGCGGCCTGGAGGCTGCCAACATCCACCTGTTCCTCCCGTGGCTGGAGCTGCCCCCGGACCTCTCCATGTGGCAGGAGGCCGCCAACACCTTTTCATGCGGCCTGGAGGTCGTGTCACGGCTGAGTGCCGCTCAAGCTCCTCTCCATTAGCCCGGAGGCCACCGTCGCTGCCTGCCCTTCCCGCAGCATGGAGCCACTGATGTCATCTCCGCTGTGGCCCGGAGGACGCAGTCCTCAGGCTCTTCTGCAGCATGGAGCTGCTCCTCAGCCTGCCTCTCGCAGCTTGTGAGCCACCGACAACGCTGGGCCTGTTCCTCTGCCCACCCTGCTTCTCAGCATCTTTGGCAGCATGGCCACTGTCCAGAGTCCTGCACACTACTTCCTGCTTCCTTCCTAAGGGTTGAGGCCGCGTCTTCTTCTGCCATTTAAAGGGCCAGTGAGGGAGAGGTCCTCCTGGCTCCACCCGATGACCTCACCACTGGAACTTCCTCTTCAGCCCTATAAAAGGGCCCTGCAGTCAGTTATACTTTGCCTTTGCAAGGAATAAGTTCTCTCCAGGACTCCTCATCTTCCGCTCCTGCTTGGCTTCCTGTATCTTTGTGGGATCCCTCGTCGTAGTCGTCGTCATCTGTCCTGGTCTCTGCTGATGTTTTGTCTGTCCTCATGTCTCCATTGCCCCAGTCCTGATGTTCCTTGGTCCAGTCTTGATGTCCTGATGTCCGTCCTGTCCAGATGTCTGTCCTGTCCAGATGTCCAAGGCTTCGCTTGACCCATCTTAGCATGGTCCGCAACCAGTCCAGCTGGGTTGGTAGGGCGCACTGCGGCCCAGTGGTCCATGACCACCCACACTGGGGTGTGTAGGGCGCTAGTGGGTCTTCTCCATCTTTGGAGCCGAGGATCTCAATGTTCCTGTCTGTTTCCTCCTGGGTCTGGAGTCATCTGGATGTCTGCTTCATCTGTTCCGGCTGCCCTTCACTGTGTGTCCGGGGAGTCCATCCTGGACGTCCTGGATCCTCACCTTGGAGGCTTGTCTCTTCATCATTCCTCCAATGTTCTGGACTCTGGCTATGCCTAGCCTCTGGTGGGCAGTGCTCCGGTGGATAGCCTGAGGGCCGTTCTGGCCACTGCAGCCTTTTCCCCAGCTGTGGGTGTTAGAGTCTTATCTGGAGTCTTCTCCATCTTGAGTTTTATTCTGATTTTAACTCATCTCATTCTCACTTCGTCTTCATCTGATCTTCATCTTCGTATGATCTTCATCTGAAGTCTGATCTTCGTCTGAGTCCAGTCTGATCTTCGTCTGTATCATGTCTTCACAGCATCCATGTTCAAGTCCTCGACCATCTCTGCCTCATGTCCAGCCTGCCGCCTTTGCTGTTATCCAGCGGCAAGTCTGAAAGGGCTTGGAGTGGTCGGAGGACTACTCAGAGGCCAACCTTGTGTGGTTGGTCTCACTGAGGCGTGCAGGTCGCAGGGGCTCGGTCTTCACTCCGCTCCCAGACATGGACATGTCTCACCCCAAGGGCACACACCTCTCATAAGAACATAAGAACATGCCATACTGGGTCAGACCAAGGGTCCATCAAGCCCAGCATCCTGTTTCCAACAGTGGCCAATCCAGGCCATAAGAACCTGGCAAGTACCCCAAAACTAAGTCTATTCCATGATACTGTTGCTAGTAATAGCAGTGGCTATTTTCTAAGTCAACTTAATTAATAGCAGGTAATGGACTTCTCATCAAAGAACTTATCCAATCCTTTTTTAAACACAGCTATACTAACTGCACTAACCACATCCTCCTCTGACAACAAATTCCAGAGTTTAATTGTGCGTTGAGTAAAAAAGAACTTTCTCCGATTAGTTCTAAATGTGCCACATGCTAACTTCATGGAGTGCCCCCTAGTCTTTCTATTATCCGAAAGAGTAAATAACTGATTCACATCTACCCATTCTAGACCTCTCATGATTTTAAACACCTCTATCATATCCCCCCCCTCAGCCGTCTCTTCTCCAAGCTGAAAAGTCCTAACCTCTTTAGTCTTTTCTCATAGGGGAGCTCTTCCATTCCCCTTATCATTTTGGTAGCCCTTCTCTGTACCTTCTCCATTGCAATAATATCTTTTTTGAGATGCGGCGACCAGAATTGTGCACAGTATTCAAGGTGTGGTCTCACCATGGAGCGATACAGAGGCATTATAACATGGGGATGCACAGTGGTTCTTGGAGGTTTTCTGTAATGCTTCCTGCTTTGCTGGTATGGAGTGTTTCCACCGGTGGGACTGTGCCCTCCTGGTTCTCCATGTATTGGGTTTAGGTGGAAGGGACCTGAGTGTTCCCATGTTTCCTTGCATATTTGTGTAAAAGAGGCCTGGGTGTCCAAGGAGAAGATGGGTGTCCAAGGAGAAGATGTCTAAAGGTAGGATTTTTGCAGTAAATCTGAGGATACCTCCACTAGGATTCCCATACAGCCACTGGGAGAGTTTGCGCAGTTAAAATCACCATGGGCTCTACCTAGATGTCTGAATTAAGGACACCTACCTACATAGGAAAAACCCCCAATGTACCATCAGACAGATGTAAACTCACACTTCTGGATAATGGATTTTAATTTATCATTACCAATCAGTAGGCTTTAATTTAACACCCAGACCTGGTCCTTTCTGCTTATTATAATCTCTCACCTCATGGGAAGCACCACTACTGGACACAGACACTGGAGACCTTTTTTCATAAAAAGAGTCCCCCACCAGGGACTGAGAGTCAGCGTGGGATGTAACATGCTAGCCGAAGCAGCTCCAGAAGAGATAAATGAGTCATGTGCCCTTAGGAGTAGCAATCCTCCAAAAAATGGATTACACTATTATCCAGTGGAAGGTTACATGGAGGCAAGCATTTAAGCAGGATAGGTGAAGATGTGGTGGAATTGGGAATTTAATTGCATTTGGGCAGGATATACAGAATGTGAGAAATATGAAAGTAGTGAGAGATGTGAGTGTGGGGCAGTAGGTGGGGTACTATTTTTCCAGAATGAACAAATGCCAGAAGTTACACTAGATACGGAGAGGAATAAAGTCCAAGCAGTGCATGTGAACTGCAGTCGGGCAGCACAGAAGGAAGATTAGATGAGCAAAGACAGTGGGAAGTTGGAGCAGCAATTGGAAGTAGTCATCAGGTGGGCGACACTGTGAGGCAAGGTGCATTGCTGGTGCTTACAGGGCGGGATTGTACGGCAGCAGGTGATTCAAGTAAGACTTGTTGGGGTGTGCAGGTAGTTAGTGCAGATAGGGGAAGTCAGAAGAGTGTGGGGGTAGGAGAAAGGGAAAGAGGAGAAGGCATAAAAGGAGAGATATTTCAGGCTCATCATCCAGTTCAGATTCCAGCACTTTTTCATCCTCAAGCAGGGAAAGTACTGTGAGAAGTAATAGAGAAGGTGATAGTCAGGGAGTTCCAGAAAGGGGGCTGCCTGCATTAGTTACATTAAAGAAAAACAAAATATAGGGGTGTGAATACCTTACTGGCTATATCTGATGTCCGGTATCTCTGAATTAGGCACTTGCCATACTTTGGCTGTCCTTAACCTGGTTTATATACCATTTTTAATATGACATCTCTGTGTTGATTTTTATATGTATAATCTTTCATTTTTCATTTTTTTATTTTTATAATGCAAATAAAATGTTGCGTAAGTGGACCCTTAGACCAAGGTGAGGTTGGTGCTACCCACAGGGAGGAGCCCTGCAGGTCCTCACCGTCAGCAGGCAGAGCTGGCAGGAGCAGATACCCAACAGGAACTTCACCAATACCAGCTCTCGTTCCCATTAGGTTGAGCCCGGTTGGGACCGGATGGAATTAGGTGTGGGCCTCTGTGAAGAGAAGAATCTGTCGTGGAAGAGGTCGATGGCCAGCAGGAAGAAAAAAAAGCCAGTCCAGTTTTTGTTCACTGTGATTTATTCATTGAAGGGGTGTCCATGATAAGAGGCAGTTTCATTATTTGTAGTATATACTGCATTAGTTATATTAACTGAATTATGGAAGTCAGTGCCTCGGTCACTGCATAGGAAAATTAGGAAACACAGAAACATCAAACTGTTTAATTTATTAGAGGGTCATAAGAAAAAAGGGGAAGCAAAGAAGAAAAAGAAGGATGAGGATTTGGGGAAAGAGAGGAGAATACCAAGAAATATAATTAACTGGGTGAGAGCTTTTTTGCATTTAGCAAATGTTTATGGGAGATCTATCCATGTGTATTATGGACCTTTGTTGGCTTATGTAGATGCAATTTTTAAAGATTACCAAAAATTTGACAGTTATGTATGGTTAAATTATTGAAACCCCATCCCTGATTGTGGACTGCATACCAATGAGGCCATAAAAAAATGTGATAGTCTTTTAGGGGCTGAAACCTCAGGCTAGCTCAAACACGGTCTCTTACTTCCAAGGCCTGGATTTTTTGTTGGATGAGGGGAAAAGTTTCCCTTTCAAGACCCAGAGTGCTAAGGGTGACTCGCCTTAATTTTGTGATCCCTGGGAGAGAGGTACTTCCCACTGTGTGCTGTTAGTGCCAATGATCACACTGGTTGAGTGTCCAAAATCAAAGTCTTTACTGATAGAAATTCAGATGAAATATGGCACAAGTAACTTAATCCTCAGCACCACAGAATTACTCTTTTGTTTACAGTTCTGTTCACTCTATGTGTGCAGAAATCTCTATACTAGGGCCAGGGAAAACATCCACCATCCAGGGCTTGGTTAAGTGGTTTGTTCCCAGGTGGGCAGGGTACCTTGGTTAAGTGGGTAGGTTACCTTGTTTGGGCAAGATAACCCCCTCTAAACTGACAAAAAAGGCCTCTCTGTCCCCAAGGGGGGAACAGTCCTGCTTGGTGTCCTCAGTGATTTCAAATGTCTCTTACTCATGGTTAGAAGATCATTCTTTAATCTCTTTTCTCTTTCACATGAATCCTTGATGGGATGAATCCATATAGGATCAAGCAGCTTCAGATGTCCCTTTCAATGGGTAGGAAGAGGGGCAGTCAAAACTTCCTCCCAGATATTCATGAAACAATTTCTTTTCCCAAAACTGAAGTAAACACCCGAAGGACCTGGCATCAGGTCACCTCCTTGGTCTGTCCTCGTTGAGGGTATAGAGGGGCATGTCTTCCTTAACCTGGGCAGCCCCAGATACAAGGTTCCTGTGTCCTGAATACAGGAGGTAAAACATGTCCCACCAGGTTTTTTACAACAAAGACTTTTTCTAAGCCCAAAATATCCTGAGATGCAGACCCTACCCACCAGGGAATGGATAGGCAGGGCAGTCTTACCTGCACACTGTTCCTGAGTTCCAGTCATAACTGCACGCTGTTCCAGTCCAAACCTTGGTTCCAGTATTACCTGCACCCTGAAGCAGCCTGCTTAGTTGCTCCAGCTGCCCAGCCATGCTCCAGCCTCAGCCTGTTGTCCTGTGCCACTCCAGAGGTGGCCACAACAATTACCCTTTTGATCCGTCATCTGAGGCAGCTATCCCCTCACCCACACTTTCTAATTTTGTATAATATTGTAATTTTAGAATTGTAATTTGAGGATAGGGGCCTTGAGCTATTTGTGGTGAGATCTGAACCCTTTGGTACTTAGTATGTAGGAACATGTACTGCTGATGTGGTGTGATGGAGGGAAGAGGGTGGTCCCATACACCAGACTTGATGGTAGAGAGTGGTGACATGCACTCTGTGATATGCCTTCACGCTGGGCCATAGTGATAGAGGGTCAGTGACCATTGCGGTGGTCTGGTGGAGGTTGCCTGAATCCCAGGTGGGTTGAAAGTATCCTGCTGCTGTAATGTGGAGGAAACTCTACCCAGGTATTGGGCAGGTGGGGGAGTGGATGCCTGTCTGTAACCTGTTCAGGCGAGAATTTGGTACACTTTGTTAGCATAAAGCTGTGGCCCTTGATGGCCTACCCGGTGTGGTTTATTGTTTGAATGGTATATAGGGTGAATGTGATGAAGCACATGCTGCCCATATTATAATCTCATCAAGACACAGAGGAGACAGACAAAATAAATTAGAGGCTCTGGGTGAAATTAGCAAGTCAGAGATAAATTTAAAAATTTCCAAACACTCTAAGCTGTACATCAGCTGGTAGTGAGAGTTAAAAATCACATCCCTTTACTTCAACTGCAGAGCAAACTTATGCATATCAAAAGAGGGTTGGGAAAATTGTCATGTAAGATGAATATACTGTACATTTGAAATGTAACCTAGCTCTTGGGTCTATATTTTGAAATGGATGTTTAGACATAAAGGTATAATTTTATTTACTTGACAACATTGACAATGGAGGGAAGACAAGTATTTGCCAATTACAATTATGTAGATTACACTTCCATGCCATCAGAGTGAGAATAGCTATGGAGATCTTAGATGCCTTGTAAAAACTCTTCAGATTTCTAAGTTAAGGAAAACCCTATTTTAAACAACTCTGTTTTGTTTTTGCTAGCGGTTATGATATGTATAAACAATACTGCATGAGAAAACTGATGCAGGGTAATTCAGTCTATTGAATAATAAAAAAATGGTATATTTCACATTAGTCATCCTTCCACAAATTATATTTTCTGAAACAGGACAGAAAGAGTTTTCAGGAGTTGCAGATAGAAAAAACTTTGCAGGTGAAGAACTATTTACCCCTAACCCTCTTGAACTTGATTATTATTACTGAAAAGCATTCTAGCTCCACACTTTTATTCCAGTAGGAGGAGTTAGGTATAAGAATGACAAAGGCAGGTCGGCGTCTTTTTGTTACCAACATCGCCAGCCCCAGAACCAAGAGGCGCTTTGGGATGTTAAGGGATGGCAAAGAGGGATCAGGGAGATGGCTGAGGTGGGGGAGGAGGGGGAGGAAGGCCAGAGGCTGGGGGAGGGGAAACCTGAGGGAAAATTGGGGACAAGTGGGGTTGGGAAGGAGGGGAGGGGACTGCCCTAAAATGTTTTTTTTTTCTTTTTTGAACACTTTCTGCATTGGTGCTGCCTCAAGGGGCAGTGAGGGGAGGGGAAATGGAGGTCTCTCTACTTGGCGTGACATTTTGATGGGCCACTTGAGCCCTTTAAAGCAAGTCCCAGGGTCACTGGGACACGTGTTAGCATCCAGAGGCTCCCAGACAAAGTTAGCAACATAATGTGACTCCGTACACTAAAATGTATAGGAAACCCACTGATAAAAACTAACTGGCATCCAGTGGCATTAAAGAACAGCCTACCTTTCTCACAGTTTCTAAGGTGCAGAAGGGACTATACAAGAAATAGATTATAAAGCAGAATCGAAAATGTTGAGTAAGAAATTGCTACAGAGGGGATATCCTTATAGCTGTATTCGTAGTGCTTATTAGCGTGTTCTATACTCCAATCGTGATTTTATTTTGAACAAGTGATAAATCTGATATAATTAATTGTGTAATGCATCACTCCACTATATTTCAAAAAATGGATAAGATTATAAATAAACATTGGTCAGTGGTAAAATTACACCAAGGGGTAGATTTTCAAAGGATTACGCAAATAAGATATGCGCTTAACCTCCGAAAACCTACCCCTGTGCGTGCCGAGCCTATTTTGCATAGGCTCGGCAGTGCGCGCAAGCCCTGGAACAAGCGTATGTCCCGGGGCTTTAAAAAATGGGCGGTCTGGGGGCATCTGGGGGCGTGGTGGGTCTGGGTGCATGGGTCTGGGGGCGTGGTGGTGGTCCGGAGGCATTCCTGAGTTCTCTGGCACAGCGGCTGTGCCGGAGGTTCGCACGCTGGCAGCCGGCTGGCGCGCGCAAGTTACACCTGCCTCAGGCAGGTGTATAAGGTGAATGTGATGAAGCATATGCTTCATCCCTCCGAGGCCTCTCCAATTTCGGAACTGCTGTGGAGGGAATAGGAAAAGCCATCGGGGCTCCCCTTGTACTCGGCGTGCGCAAGGTTCACAAGTGTGCACCCTCTTGCACACACCAACCCCGGATTTTATAACATGCGCACGCAGCAGCGTGCGCATGTTATAAAATCGGGTGTACATTTGTGCGCACCGGGTAGCGCGCAAAAATGTACCCCATGCACATAATATTAAAAATCTGCTCCCAAGTTTTTAGGAATCAGTGTGGAAGAATTGCATATACCAGAGATTGTAATCTTAAGGAATATTTAAGTCCATCTGCTCTAGGACTGAACCCTGGTACTGTCTAAAGAATATTACAGAGCAGTGAATTAGTGGGACATTTTAAATGCAAATATTGTTTAGTCCGTGGAGTCACTATTCAACTAAAGGAGTTTTACCTGATTACAGGTAAAAAGTTTAAATGGAAGCATTTTACATCATGTTCATCATCAGACTTTGTGGAATATGTAGCAATATGCCTTATTCATTATTGTATTTAGGAAAAGCAAGTAGGATGCTGAAAACAAGAATATCAGAACATCGGAGTTGTTTGAAACAAGGAAAGGTTGAAGCTCCAATGGTTTGTCATTGCCTGCAATATGAACACCATTTTGAGTCCCTCCAGGATTTTTTTCCATTTACATTTTTATTATACTTAATGCATAATACAACAATCAAATGTGCACAATCCATAAAATAGAGCATAAGCATAATTTTTAACATTCAATATAAGACCCCACACCTCCCAACCCAACCCTCAACCTACAGTCATTACATTCATATGGAAGAAGAAGAACCAGCAGTATACAATAAAACCCTTGAGATGCTTAGTGGTGAATATAAACTTCATATATTAAAAATTCCCTCATAATGGTGAAGAGAGATTATATTTTATGAAAGAAATCTTGGGGGTTCATAGAGGGCTTTTCTTCAAATGGTTAGAACAGAGATGGATTTTTAAATTGTGAATCCAGTCAGCTTGAAAAAAAAATTGAGTGATGAGTATTTCTTTAAATTGTTAAAACAATTTTTTAATAGTATCTGTTTGGTTCATTTGAAAAGTCAGATGGTTAATATATCTTTAAAATGCCTGAGTTACTTGTGTTAGCCATCTTAATTATAAAATAGATGCCCTTTGCCTTTTCTAGTTCTCTTCAGTTACACTGTCCTATACCTCTGACTAGCCTAGCCTCCAAGTTAACTACCCTTGTTATATGTAACTTCCGCTTCTAGTGAATTGTTCTTGTTTAAGTTATACCCTTTGTTACATGTAAACCGATCTGATATGAAATTTTTTCATGAAGGTCGGTATAGAAAAGTGTTAAATAAATAAATAAATAAATAAATAAATTACAAGTTAATGTCTAGTTTTTTACTTCTTTCTAATGGCAAATTAAGACTAAAGTAAAAAGAGTTAAAAAAAAAAAAAGCTAAAAACAGTATAAAAAGCATAAAATAATTGGAGATTTTTATGACCAATAACTGCAATGCAGTGTAATGCCATATGACTTTGAGCAGTGGGCTGCACATCTGAGTTCTTTTCCTCCATTTTGGTGAATTAAGTCGGGTTGGGGTTCACAAACTTTATGGGTTGTTGTTTGTAGATAAATACAGGCACATTTTCAAAGGCCCACGCACATAAATTTCAGGATTTACGTGTGTTGCCAGGCCTTGCGTGCGCTGCACGCATTTTCCAACATGCCCGTCCACGCGCGTAAACTCCGATACGCACACAAGTGCCGGGCCTGTCAGAAGGGGCAGGCTGGGGATGGGCCAGGACAGCATAACTTTTATAGGTAAAGGAAACTGTAGGACAAGGGATAACAATAGGAGGCTCCAAAAGGATAGACCAAGGAGTAGGATTAGAAAATATGTCATCATTGTTATGGGAGTCTCTGTTTAGTGGACCCTTGGGCCGACCTGCTGGAGACTGGGAAAGGTGGTCAATGTCTCTAATGAATAGCAGGCCGGGAGGCAGATGTTCAGCCAGGACGTAGATGCTCTTCACCCTGGAAGCTGGTATTCCCCAGGGAGGAGCCCGTAGGAGCCCAACTGCTGGGATTTAGGTGGCTTCACCCTTGGAAGCTGAAGCCCCCCCGGGAGGAGCCTGTAGGGGCCCGGCCGCTGGGACTTAGGCGGGTTGTGGATCAGGACAGGTAACTGGAACCAGACTAGGACAGTAGCAATATTGTAACTGGGCTTGGGTTCTGGAACCAGGCAGGAACTGTAGCAAGACTCAGGTACTGGGACCAGGCAGGAAATGTAGCAGGATTCAGGTACTGGAACCAGGCAGGAACTGTAGCAAGATTCGGGTACTGGAACCAAGCAGGTAAGGTAGCAAGCAGGCTGGAACCAAGCAGGTACTATAGCAGGCAAGCAGAAACCAACCAGGTACTGTAGCAGGCAGGCGGGAACCAAGCAGGTACTGTAGCAAGCAAGCAGGAACCAAGCAGGTACTGTGGCAGGCAGGCAGGAACCAAGCAGGTACTGTAGCAGGCAGGCAGGAACCAGGTAGGTACTGTAGCAGGAATGGAGCAACGAAGCAAAGCGAGTCACTCCGGGGCACAGTGCAACAGGAAACCAGGAGGCTAACCCGTTGCAAGGCAAAGACTGGATGACCGCGGCCGGCTTATGAAGGCCGCGGCGTCTGACGTCAGGAGTTGGGTGGAGTCACCACTGGTGAGAAACTGTCTAGAAAAGCACCCAAGTGGCACGCGCCTAGGAGCCGGGCGTCCAAGGGAGACCTCGCAGCAGTGCAGCCCCAGCGGGGACGCCGCCAAACAGGCCGCAACCCAGGCCTCTGGAAGCAGGAGCAGGTCCGGGAGCCTGGAGGTAAGGACCTGGCCGCGGTGCTCGCGGCCAGAACCACAACAATTATGGCAAGGCATGTGAATCTTTCAGGAAAAGTTTGTGAAGACAAAAACAGTAAGGGCCAGATTTTAAGACGTATGCGTGGGCGTAGATTTGTGCGCATAACCCGGTGATCCCCCCGCACAGCTGCTGTGCCAGACGCCTCAGTCCCGCCCCCGCCCCAGATCACCCCGCCCCGCCCACTCCCCGCCCCTTTTTTCAAGCCTCGGGGCATATGCACGTCCCGGGGCTTGCACGCGTCACCGGGCCTATGCAAAATAGGCTCAGCGCACGCAGGAGCAGGTTTAAAGGGTTACGCGCGTAACCCTTTAAAAATCCACCCCTAACTGAATTAGAAAAGGCACTACAGAGGACTCCTATTTGTGAAGAAGTCAAGTTACACAGAGATAAACTGAGCTTTTTTACATTATGCTTGGAAATTAACAGGACAGATTGTATTGGCCTTATACTCTTCATCTGCTGTCATATTCACTATTTCCTTTTCTAACATACTAGTCAAAGAATGGTAGGAGCATTCATGTAACCCAAATTCCCTGTTGCAGACAGCTTTGTTTGCACAATAGCAAACAGATGCATAAACAGTTTATTATCAGCAATAAAAATCAAATAAGTAACAGTGAGCATAAACAATTCAGATTCTTACTTGAGTAGAAGAGACTGTAGACTCCAGTCTTTAGTAGAATACACCTCACTTCTCCAAAATAAGCAATTCATATGGTTTATGAATTTCTCTCTAACTAGCAAAAAGAAAAAAACAGCCAACCAACATGGTTTTATCACTCTTGGGAACAGGACCTCAAAGACAATGACTTCTGCTTTATTGTCAGTCTTGTTCAACATTTATTTGGCTCCCATCTAAACCTTTAACGACTCTATAAAATCTAGGCCGATGATTTGCAATTTTTTATTCATCTTCATATCACATGGCAAGATGCCATGGAACATCTCTAAATTTGTATGTCTACAATCAGACACTGGTTACACTACAATAATCTATCGCTCAGCATGTCTAAAACAGAATTCTTACTGATTGAGAGGATACATTCAAAGATATAGCATGCCCCAATCTCCTTAAACATATTTCCCATCAATGACTATATTAAAAGTTTGGATTGGCCCACATCTTACATTTCATACTGTAATCAAATCAGTAATTAAAACTGGCTTTCAAAAATTGTGTGTGGTCTCGGGCCTAAAGCACTTCTTGCATGAAAGTGATTTTTGCACTGCTGTACAAGCCTAGATTTTTCTTCTTATCAGCTATTGGAATAGTCTTTATCTTGGTCTTCTTGCTTTGCAATCTCTCCAGCTTTTGCTGAATGCTATTGAGCATTAGATTTCTGGAATCAAACCCAATCATCATATTACATTGGCTCACTAAGCAACAGTGGATAGCATACAAAACGGGAATGTTTGCTTTTAAATTCATAAATTCCAGTTCCTGTCCATGGGCTAATGCCCTTCTCAAATTATATCAACCTTCCCACCTGCTAAGGGCATCACAGCGTGGTATGCTTGATGTTCCTTCTGTCGGAGCTGCTCGTCTTTCAGTCACTAGAGTATCTGCCTTCTCTACAGCAGCTCCGGCTTTTTGGAACTGTAATCCGGTGGAATTAAGATTAAGCGATTGCTTCAAAATGCTCAGAACATTTTTGAAAACCTTCTTATTTAAGATGGCATATTGCTAGGATTAGTAGGTACTGTTGCCTATTTTCAGTTGGTATTGTATGCTAATGAGTTTTTCCCTTTTAGATGGGACATGTGAGAGTTGGCTTTTGTTTTTGATAACATACTTGTTTATCTTCTATTTTTTCATTTCAATAATTTTTTTCATCTTTTGACTGTATGTTGCATCAGAGGTCTCTTCTCTTTGTTAATTTTTTTGAATCTTTTGCAGACCAAAAGAGTGTGTGAATTTTGGCACACAAAGGTTAAAAGGAAATTTTTTTTTTCTTTTTGGCTCATTTTCCAAGGAGTTACCACGTGTGATAATTCTGCAAACTGCACTAACAGATGCAAATTTTTAATTTTGTATTCAGGGGGTGGAGCAAATGTAAAGTAGGGAGAATTTATTGTGTGCTGTGAAACAGCTGCACTGTTAGTGTGGCCAATAACTACACCTCTTTCATTTGTGTTACAGGTTTATTGCAGTTCATAATATCTCCTGACAGGCCTGTTTCAGGAGAGAGAGAACCTTGCCATAGTGTCCCCTCCCTAGACAGGTATTTGTATCCCTATGGGAGGCCCACCTAGTAACTCGAGGTGAGGTTTAAGTATTAGTTAGGGGGTTAGGGGCCACTTTCACATTCAACGTGAGACGTACGAACAGAACAGTGGTCTCTTGTGAAGATTTGATGACCTACGGAGTGAGGAAACTCACCCAAAGATGAGATTTGTGCAATGTTCTCTCAACCTAGCTTGATGAACTCTCTACCTGGGTAACAACAAGCTAGGTTGAGAGAACATTGCACAAATCTCATCTTTGGGTGAGTTTCCTCACTCCATAGGTCATCAAATCTTCTCTCTCTCTCTCTCTCCACCCCCCCCCCCCATCATACTGAAACAGGCCTGTCAGGATACATCGTGAACCGCGATATACGGGCAATGTAGCCCAACTTGCGATAACAGTCTTTTGCATAGCTGATAGTGCAATTCACGATACACATGCTTATTAGCATAAGGTACACCCCTTTTTTGGTATCGCATGCGATACCAATGCGATATTGGAAAATGAGGCCCTTAGTGTCCATCCATATACAGGTAAAATGATGATATTACACTGTATGTCTTTTTTGTCAATTTATTACATCTTTCTTTATGTAAGTTTTGTTCATTATTTTAATTATTTATTCTCATTTGTTTATGCTCTTATTTATTTATGTATTGCCTTTTTTAAAACATTGTTTATGATTTTAAATTATATGTATTTATTTATGTATGTCCGGTATTGTTTACTTTGTTTATTTGTTTGTTAATGTTAGCCCCTGGTGGGGCGAAACTCAGCCTGAGTCGGGCACACGCACAAAACATACGTTTCCTCTCAATAAAGGGTTAACTTGGACATTTCCTGTTGTCTAATCTACATTATTGCCTAAACGGCCTTCTTAGATAACTTACCCTCTTGTTTTATTGGTCCTCAAAATGCTCAGAACATTTTTTAAAACCTTCTTATTTAAGATGGCATATTGCTAGGATTAGTAGGTACTGTTGCCTATTTTCAGTTGGTATTGTATGCTAATGAGTTTTTCCCTTTTAGATGGGACATGTGAGAGTTGGCTGTTTTAGATGCAATATACTAATGAGTTTTGTGTCACTAAGATGCTGTTTAGATAAGTGTGAGTTTGTTGTAATGTCTATTATATGTTTGGTGCTGTATTTTACTATAATTACATGTATTTATTTTTGGACAGCATTTTAATAATTTGAGTGTTTTTATTATGTACATCTCTTAAGCCATATGTGTTAAGCAATAAATACATTATTATAAATGTAAATGTAGTGGTGATAACAACTCATCTGTCTTCTGATTTTTGTCTCTATTAAGAAAAACAAAAGAAGCACAAAAGAAAACTGTATTAATGTTTTTATTTTATTTTTTTGGGTGGGGGAGCCTTCTAGCAATTTTGTTTTTGCTCTCTCTGGCTTCCAGTTCAATGAGAACTGTGGCTACTGGGCTATGGTGCCATGTGCCTTTACACATAATTAACTGAGGTGGGGTTTTTTTTCATTTTTAACCAACCTTTTTTTGTGTAGTCCAGTCATTTCCATAAAAGTCCTCAATCAGGGGCCACAAACCATGTCTCCAGAGACCGACCACTAAGCATCACTGTTTTGCGAAAGTTGAGTCTCATTCTGGAGGCAAGGAGTTATGAATTCTGCATTTATAATGCTGCTAGCACCACCGGCCGCGACCGGGGCTGGGTGTCAATGCCGCCGGCTGCGGCGGACCACGACTGAGGTCGGGCCGGCGGGTGCTGAAGAAATAGTTACCGGGGATGTCGGACGGCGTTCGGGGCTCCTGCAGTGCAGGCTGCCCTCCTGCTTCTTCCTGCGGCCGCCGCCACGTTGCCGGGCTGGCAACGCGGCGGCGGCCCCATTGCTTCCCCTAGGGCCGCACACGCAGCTGAAGATTGTTCTTAAAGGAGCCATGGCAGAAAGTTGTAATGGCTTCTCCTGAGTCTCCTCCCCTGGCTTCTGGTACTTAAGGCAAGGACTGAGCATTCAGACCTTGCCTTGGTATTGAGGTTCCTGCTTGAGTTGCTCCTGTGTTCTCGGTTCCTGGTTCTTCGTCCCGCTCTGCTTCCCTGCTCCGTGGATTGCTTCTTGGCTTCTGACTTCTGGACTGATGGATGTGTCTTCTCCTGCCTTGATCCTGGTACAGCTTTGGACCCTTCTCCTGCTTAGACCCTGGACTGGATTCGGACCTCGTCTGTGTATCGAACCTCGGACCAGCTTTGGACTCTTCTACGACTCCGTCCTCAGACTGCTACGACCTGCTGGAGGCGCCTGCCTCCAGACCTTTCTACAGTCTTCAGAGGAGTCTCCTAAGTCCCAGCGGCCGGACCCCTATGGGCTCCTCCTGGGGGGGTTGCGTGCTTCCAGGGTGAAGTCTTCAGTCAAGTTTCTCCTGTCCAATCGGCCTCGCCCTTCGACGGTAGCTGTCTACCTCGAAACAAGGGTCCACTTCCATAACAAACGCCCTTAGCCCTGTTCTCCAGAAACGTGTTCAAACCTTCCACTTATTTTATTGGTCTTGACAATATTATTCAGCTACAAATCCCACATCTTAACTGTTTGTTGATGAAAAGAAAAAAAAGTTCTTAATATTTTCTTTTTGTCTCCTATTTCTAATACTATTTCAAAGGGTAAATAACTGTTGCCTTTTGACTTGTTGCACACCACTCATGATTTTATAGATCTCTGTCATATCTCCTCTCTGTCATCTCTTCTCCAGGATGAAGAGTCCTAAACTTTTTCAGCCTTTCCTCATTAGTTCAATCCCCTTTATCATTTTTGTTGCCCTTCTCTGAGGGACAGTTGGAAAGGCAAAGAATATGAGAGAGAGAAAAAGACAGACAGGTAGAAGCACAAAAGAAGAAAAGGTAATTTGGGGACCTGTAGGATTAAAAGTGCTCAAGTCTAAACTAAGAGTGTCAGTGAAAAAAAAACAAAAACCCTGTGTTATTTATGTAACTTTTAAATTACCCTGGTTTATCTATTTATTTACTTATTTTTTGCTTAAAGAAAATTCAACTGAGCTGAATTATTGCCTCCCAGAGAGAATAATTTTATAAGAGGTAATAAATTGTGGTTGAGCAGGATGAAAAGAATTGTTAAATCTATCAAGTTTCTGCCACAAGACAGCAAATAATAGAGATCCTTAATACCAATACGAGAAAGTAGTCTGCCACAGGAAGGTAAATTCACTAAAGTTATTATCATCCGCTTCTGCACGCTCGGGTTGAAAAGTTTCAGAGCCGGTTTTCTGAAAAGGAGCAAGGCATTAAGAAACTCGAAGCATAAGTACTAAGTAATAGAGATGTGAATCGTGTGCCCGATCGTTTTAACGATCAGGTTCGGATGGAGGGAGAAAAAAATCGGATCATTAGAGATGTGAATTGGAATCGGTTCCGATTCCAATTCACATCGTTAATTTTTTAGTGAGGCCTGAGCAGATTAAAAAAACCCCACCCCGACCCTTTACAAATGACCCCTTTGCTCTCCCACCCTCCTGAACCCCCCCAAAATGTTAAATTACCTGGTGGTCCAGTGGGGGGGGGGGTCCCGGTGCGATCTCCTGCTCTCGGGCCATCGGCGCCATTTTGGCTACCACTGATAAAAATGGCGCCGATGGCCCGATAAAAAAAACCCCACCCCGACCCTTTACAAATTACCCCTTTGCTTTTCCCACCCTCCCAACCCCCCCAAAACCTTTACATGTACCTGGTGGTCTAGCGGGGGGTCCAGAAGCCATCCCTTCAATCATACCCTCGGTGCCGGTGCTGCTGGACTGGTTTCAAAATGGCGCCGATCGCCTTTGCACTCACTTTGTCACAGGGAGCGACGGTTGCTCCCTGTGACATAGTGAGGGCAAAGGCGATCGCCACCATTTTGAAACCAGTCCAGCACCGGCACCGAGGGTATGATTGAAGGGATGGCTCCCGGACCCCCCACTAGACCACCAGGTACATGTAAAAGGTTTTTGGGGAGTCGGGAGGGTGGGAGAAGCAAAGGGGTAATTTGTAAAGGGTCGGGGTGGGTTTTTTTTTATCAGGCCATCGGCGCCATTTTTATCAGTGGTAGACAAAATGGCGCCAATGGCCCGAGAATGGGAGATCGCGCTGGGCTCCCCACCCCCCCACCCCCCAATGGACCACCAGGTAATTTAACATTTTGGGTGGGTTCGGGAGGGTGGGGGAGGGTAAAGTATTGGTTTTAAAGGGTCGGGGTGGGTTTAGGGGTTGTTTTGGTGTGACGATTTTCCCGCCCTCCTCCCAAATAATTCCCGTACTCGATTTAACGATTTTTCACGATAAATCGAGGGAATTCCTATTGTATCGAGTCCCTTACCGATTAATGACGATTTTAAAATTATCGGACGATAATTTAAATCGTTAAAAAACGATTCACATCCCTACTAAGTAATGGGGATACTGGTCATTCCTTACTGTTTCATGGTTATCAGTCATTAGATTTGATATGCATTTTGCATTACACAGAATTCCCTCTCGCCTTAAATTAAATAAATAAATGAGTTGTACTTTTGTGGGAAGGTCATTTAAAAAAAAGAACTGAATGTTAAGATTGAAAATTGATGTCTGAGAAAATATAGCACAAAAGAGAAAATAGAAAAGAAAGAAAATATCTTTGTTTACTCTCCATTTTCCTTCTTTCTAATGATCAGGGTCATTCTTAGGTGCTGCTGACAAACTCAATGCAGAATTAGTGGGTTTCACCAGTTGGGGGAAAGTAAGTGCTTCGGGGCCATTGAGTATTAGCTTAGGTTAGTCTGACAAATAGAACTCTTCATATACCAGAGTATTACTGCAATAAAACAAAAGTATACTAATGAGAAACACAGGGAGAATAACTTTAAAACATGTGTGAGTGCACCCTTATACAGGTACATAAAGGTGCCTTCACTCATATGTATGTATTTTATATTATGCACGCAAATGAGCATACATGAGGTAAAATTCATGTATATCTACAATACAGCATGCTCACGTTTTTAATAGATATGGAGCATGTATTTTCAACATAAATGGATAATTTTTTGCTTATCCAGTTTAGCAGTGGCAAAGTCACCACGTAGCAGATAAGACTCAAAGAAACTTTACTTATTCGGCTAAGCAAGATAGCCAGATAAGTAAAAGAAAAGCACTAATTAGCACTAATTAATAAGTAAGATGGCTGAATAACTAGTGTTTGAAGACTTTTCCTGCTTTCTTACTTAACCAGATAATTAGCACTTTCTAAGACTTAGCCAGAGAAGTCTAACTGGACCACCTCTTTTTTACACATGATATTTTGCTTGCACACAAGCATATGGATGCAAATGTGAACCATTACATGGTATTCCCACATGGGCCACATACACTTTCTTGTGGCCCTTTTTGCATGAATATCTCTTTTAAAATTCACCTTAAAGATGGAAGATGTGAAAATTACAGAATTATAATCCAGAAAAAAATATGCATAACAGAAACAATCACAAATTGAAAATCCTGAAGTTCCTTTCGCATCTCTTCCCTCCAAAACTTCCATCGGAAAAAGTGAGGGATACTGTGATGAATTCACAAACTCTTCCTTATACATGAAATCTTGAATCCATTCTGGTTGACTTCTCTCTCCTACCTTTCTGTCTGTATCTGGTAAATATTTCTCCTCACTCCCTTTTGTAGCTTCAATGCCTGATACAACTCTCCTTCTCTTTCATAAAAATTGGGATGCAGCCAGAAAGCTGCAGATTCTTTGTAAACTACTAGAAATCCTGAGTCATAGAATGATTTTAAAAACAGTTTTCTTCCCTTGGAGATAAACTCTGAGAGGATTGAGCTATCTTCCCTCTGGTAAAAATGGGAAATTATTCTACTTCCAAAAATGGTAAAAGGAAATAGATCCACAATGTGCAGAGACAAGCAGCCTTTCCATTCCTCTCCCTGCAAGGTAAAAACCTTCTCCCTCTGTTGCGCTGAAGGTGGACCTTTGGCCTGGTGCAGGGTTGGTATGGACCTCTGATCGGACCCGGAGAGTGCCTGCCACCAGGAGGGCGGAACACAGGAGGAGACAGAGGCTACCTGGAGCTTCGCCAATAGCAACCTGTCCATTTATCCATTTAACCATTGCTGAATTATTTTTGCAATCAACAAACTTAACAATATTCAACCACTTTTCGGGAATTATCTTTTCTGAGCAGAGCTTCTATATAACCAAAAATACCAACATGGCCACGTTTCACAGTCTCAGCTGCTCCTTCAGGGCGTTCCACACACACACACTTCACCCACAGACATGCCCTCTCATACATGCACACACATGCCTTCATACATGCATACAAATGCCCTCTTTCATATATGCACACCCACACACACAGATATGCTTTCTCCCTCATACGTGCACACACACACACTCTATTTTGACCTCTCTCTCATACATGCTCAACACACGGGATATGCCCTCTTATATATGCACACATATGCCCTCTCATGCACACTCATACCCTTTCTCTTACACATACACATACACACACACACACACACACACACACATACACACACACAAATATGCTCTCTCACTCGCTTTCCCTCCCCTGGCAGCACAAGGCCAACAACAGCCTCATCCTTCAGCCCCCACAGCTCATGGTGCTCTTCTTCTTTCTTTAGGGCTGAAGCTTTTCTGCCTCCTGCACAGCTTCCCACAGTCAAGCAGGAAACGAGACCAACGTTAAGGCTTCTTGAGTAAGCGGGGCCATACTAGTCAGCTGCTGCTTCTGCTCTTCCTGCTCTTTGTTGTAGCATAGCCCGGGCGAGTACCACATCTTGCAGTGAGGACACACTCTTGTTCTTCCCTCCTATGTTGGCAACAGCATTGTATTTACCTCTTCCCACCCGTTTGGGACCACATCATGGTGCATTCTCTGTGATCAGTGATCTCAATCACTGTGCCAGAAAGTCAAGGGTAATGGTACTATTGCTGATTTAGAATGTTTCTCTTCACTGGGGGAGGTCCAGGGTAGCATATAATGTGGAGACTGTAGCAGGACTAGTGATTTTTGGTGTACATTTGCTTGGACACCAGTGATATGGGTACACTGACAGATGAAAGAGAAGGAGGGCCCAATATTCAGCTAGCAGGTAGCTGGATAAGTAGGGCTTTTATCCAGCAATCACTGAATATATGGTTATATACAATGGCCACTAGATAGCTGGATAAGAGATTTATCTGTCTGTATTTTAGCTGGTCAAATTGTGGACGGTCAATGGGCAGATCAGGGCAGTGCTACTTAACCAGATAAGTTATATGACTAAGTAGCGATCTTCAGCCTTAGACAGATAACTTATCTGCCTAAGTTAGACCTGCTCAATAGACAGAATACCAATCCATCTAAGTAGTGATTTGTCTGGGGATATTCAGCAGCATTTCCGTGCTGCTGAATATTCCTTCTAAGTTAGTTTTATTCAATGTAGATAGAAAAAGGAGTCAGTCAGCACTGAGTGCACAAAGCAGACACATACACTTTATGAGTATGCATTCATATGTGTATGTGTGTGTGTGTGTGTGTGTGTGTGTGTGTGTGTGTATGTGACAAACAGTTCTCCATACTGTGAGTGCAGGTACAAATACAGTATCAATAAATAAATTATGTAATATCCAAAACCCCAGTAGACAGTACACATCATTTCAGGAAAAGAAGTGAATGGCAGGGGCAGAGGATTTAGTGTAGAGCCAATCCAGAATAGTAGCAGCAATAGAAAAGGAATTCCTCCACATAAATTGAAGGAAAACCTTTTTAGGTGTAGAATGGCAGGAGAGGAAAGCAGATCAAGGCAGAATCAATTGAAATTTGAAGAACATGAGCCACACAATTGGTTCCTCTCCTTCTTCTTTTGCAGGAGAAGGAAAATGATGGAGATCTTTTAAGACTGACAGTAGCAGGGCTTGGGCATGGACTAGGACAGCAGAAGTGCAACAGCCAAAAGTTATATTAGTTACTACTTCTGAGGCAATGGAGGCAGTATTTTCAACAACTGATTCTGAGAACGAATCTTGTCTGGAATTCCCCTGCACAGAAATTGAAAAGCTAATAGCTGAAGAAAATTTGGGAGGATTAGTCAGTAATTTCTTAGCCTTCAGTGCAGTGATGAGGAGATAGATGATGATATTGACCATGATGAGAGCAACCCCCAGAAAGGGCAGGCAGTGCATTATGAATGATACACTTGGCATTCTTCCTCAGGGTCCACCCACTAACTCAACTGCATTGTCAGGATCAGACCCCAAGAACATAGAGAACAGCTCATGAAAGACATCCCTGATCTAGAGACACTTTAGAGTGAGGAAGGACCCACATTTTTCTCAGTGTATTCACTGTAGTAAGGAAATCAATCGAGAGAAACAATGGGGCATCTGATAAATGCTGGTATGCAGCATCACCCACAAAAGCAGCATCTGCTAACATTGGCATCAGGGTAGGGTGGTAATATTGGTCTGGGGACTCTTTCTGCCAGTCCTAGTAAAAAGCTAGAGGAAAGGAGTTAAAAGGAAAATACTCTTCCTCAAGCTGATCCCATGAAACCTTCCAGCAATCAGCAGGCAGCAGCTCGTGCCATGTGTCAAATGTGATAACCCACCATAGAGGAAATGGGATGGTATTCTGTAGCACTATTTTGGGGCAAGAGGCAGACAGTATCCAAAGTAATAATGAGGATCAATGGGGAAATGATTACCCTGGATGGCAATTCCCTGCAGGCAGTGGAGAATGTGGGCTTGAAGCACCTGCTGCATGTGTTAGCCCATAAATACAAAATATCCTTCAGGACTATATTTAACAGGCAGGTTATCCCAACCCTGTGATTGCCATTGTTGCATCCGTCGGTTGCAGATGGCTGTGATTGCTCTGCCTCACCTCTCTTTTGCCTTTCTCCTCCTCCTTCGGAAGGATGGTTGCCTCTGCTGCTGAACCCCTCGGCATCTCTGAGCTAGCACGGGCGTCCATGTCCACCATGTTTCTTCCTGAGGCCTCCTAGGGTGCACGTGCACACACTACCCATGTTCTTAAACACGTCATGGCGGGAACCTCTGGGGCGGCCCCACCGCATGACAGTACCTCCGGGTATTTAAACTTCTACTTCGCTCCTATTCAACGAGTTAGTGACAGGGGCTGACCAATGGCACCGGTAGCCCCTGTGACATAGTATGGGCAAAGGCTATCGGCGCCATTTTGAGTACTGGCATTGGAAGGCCGACGTGCAGGAGGTCGCTCTGAGACCCCCGTTGGACCCCCAGGGACTTTTGGCCAGCTTGGGAGGGCCTCCTAACCCCCACAAGACTTGCCAAAAGTCCAGCGGGGGTCCGGGAGCGACCTTCTGCACGCCGGCAGTCCGATGCCAGTACACAAAATGGCGCCGATCGCCTTTGCCCTCACTATGTCACAGGGGCCGACCGTCGGTACCTGTGACATAGTGAGGGCAAAGGCGATCGGCGCCATTTTGTGTACTGGCATCGGACTGCCGGCATGTAGAAGGTCGCTCCCGGACCCCCGCTGGACTTTTGGCAAGTCTTGTGGGGGTCAGGAGGCCCCCCCAAGCTGGCCAAAAGTCCCTGGGGGTCCAACGGGGGTCCCGGAGTGACCTCCTGCATGTCGGCCGTCCGATGCCAGTACTCAAAATGGCACCGATAGCCTTTGCCCATACTATGTCACAGGGGCTACCGGTGCCATTGGTCAGCCCCTGTCACATGGTAGGAGCACAAGATGGTGCCGATGACCATGTGGCAGGGGCTGACCAATGGCACCGGTAGCCCCTGTGACAAAGGCTATCGGCGCCATAATGAAACCGGCACCGAGGGTGGGAGAGTGCAGGGGATGGTTCTCGGACTCCCCGCTGGACCACCAGGGAGTTTTGGTAAGTCTTGGGGGGGTCAGGAGGGTGGGGGGTTGTAGTTAATTTTAATTTTAGCTGGGACACGAATAGAAATCGCCGTATTAACGCATTGGGGCGCCATACGGCCGAATGCAACATTTATTTATTTATTTATGCATTTCTTATATACCGTGAGTCAGAACACATGATTCTATCTTTACGGTTTACAATGTAGCTAAAAACAAGTAAGAAACATGAGATACAATAAAATTAATAAAACAATAAGAATAATTAGTTAAGTTAAACATAATACTAAAAGCCTAAAAACTAAAGGAAGGATAAAATAGAAAGGAGCTCAATAGATAAGAAAATAGGAGAAATTTCATGTGGATACCAGCTTTCAGTGATCTTTTAAATCTCGGCTCCATAAGCTTCTTGAAAGCAACAGGTTTTCAGGTCTTTCTTAAATCGTTTTAAATCTTCCTGCATTTTCAACTCTGAAGGCAAGCTGTTCCAAAGTTTTGGTCCTGTGACCAAAATTGCCCTGTCTCTAACCTCACTCAGTCGTGCTGATTTTATATTTGGTATTGATAATAATCCTTTATTATAGGATCTAAGATCCCTTGGAGGCACATGTAGCTTGATGGTAGAGTTCAGCCATTTGTTTTTGTCTTCATATATAATCTTATGTATCATACAAAGTGATTTATGTTTGATTCTGTACTCTAATGGCAACCAGTGTAATGAGTTCAATACTGGAGTAATGTGGTCCCTTTTCTTCGTGTTTGTTAATAGCCTTGCTGCAACATTCTGTATGACCTGAAGAGGCCGCATGGTAGATTTAGGGAATCCCAGCATGGTTGAATTGCAATAGTCCAGTCCTGTAAACACCAATGTTTATAAAACATATCTGCTGCCCGACGAATCCGAATCACGAATGCAACGTATGGCGTCCCTCTGCACATCCCTAGGATTCAGCTTTGTAAGGAACTGGGGAAACATTTGGGGAAAGGGGAGAATTTCCCAAAAGGATAGACTCCACCTTAACCAGAGTGGAACCAAGCTGCTGGCACTAACTTTCAAAAAGGAGATAGAGCAGCTTTTAAACTAGAACAAGGGGAAAAGCCAACAGTCACTCAGCAGTGCATGGTTCGGAGAAATGTATCCTTGAAGGACATTAATGAAACAGGAAAGTTAGGGCATCCCAACAGAGTGGTTCAATTAAAAGCAAACATAGGGCCTCATTTTCCAAGCACTTTACCACGTGCGATAAATTCGCGTTAACAGCTGTTAACGTGATTTGTGAATGCAAATTAGTAATCAGGGGTGGAGTTGGGGCAGAGCATATGTAAAGCAGGAACCTGTTTATCGTGTGCGGCAAAACAGCACAATAGTCCCAGACAGCCTGAGAGAGAGAGAGAGAGAGAGAGAGAGAGAGAGAGAGAGAGAGAGAGAGAGAGAGAGAGAGAGAGAGAGAGAGAGAGAGAGAGAGAGAACCTTACTATAGTTCCTATGCCCTACATAGGTATTTGAATCCCTATGGGAGGGCTACCTACTAACTCGGGGTGGGGATTAGGTATGAGCGTCGGGGGTTGGGGGCCACTTTCGCATTCCACATGAGACCTACGGACAGAACAGTGGTCTGTAGTGCAGATTTGCTGGCCGTCGGAGTGAGGACGCTCACTCCAAGAGGAGATTTGGGCAACATTCTCTCCACCTAGCATGTTGTTGCCCAGGTAGAGTGTCCTTCAAGCTAGGTAGAGAGAACGTTGCCCAAACCACTTCTTGGAGTGCGCGTCCTCACTCCGACGGCCAGCAAATCTGCACTACAGACCACTGTTCTGTCCGTAGGTCTCATGTGGAATGTGAAAGTGGCCCCCAACCCCCGACGCTCATACCTAATCCCCACCCCGAGTTAGTAGGTAGCCCTCCCATAGGGATTCAAATGCCTATATGTAAAATATCACCAAAGCTAATGATTTACGAATTATCCCAAACAACTGAAAAGCAGGTTGTGAAAACAAACAAAAAACACACTTTGAAATGTCTGTATGCCAATGTCAGAAGTCTAAGGAGTAAGATGGGAGAGTTAGAGTGTATAGCAGCAAATGATGAGATTGACATAATTGGCATCACAGAGACTTGGTGGAAGGAGGATAACCAATGGGACAGTGCTATATCAGGGTACAAATTATATCGCAATGATAGGGAGGATCAACTTGGTGGGGGTGTGGCACTTTATGTTCGGGAGGGTATAGAGTCCAACAGGATAAAGATCATACAAGAGAGTAAATGCTCAGTAGAATCTATATGGGTAGAAATCTCATGTGTGTTGGGTAAGAGTATAGTGATAGGAGTATACTACCATCCACCTGGACAAAATGAAGCCTTATTAAGAGAAATCAGGGAAGCAAACCAATTTGGCAGTGCAATAATAATGGGAGATTTCAATTACCCCAATATTGACTGGGTAAATGTAACATCAGGACTTGCTAGAGACATAAAGTTCCTGGATGTAATAAATGATTGCTTCATGGAGCAATTGGTTCAGGAACCAACAAGAGAAGGAGCTATTTTAGATTTAATTCTTAGTGGAACATAGGATTTGGTGAGAGAGGTAACAGTTGTGGGGCCACTTGGCAACAGTGATCATAACACGATCAAATTTAAACTAATAACTGGAAGGGGGACAATAGGTAAATCTGCAGCTCTAACACTAAACTTTCAAAAGGGAAACTTTGATAAAATGAGGAAAATCGTTAGAAAAAAAGTGAAAGAGGCAGCTGCAAAGGTTAAAAGTGTTCAACAGGTTTGGACATTATTTAAAAAGACAATCCTAGAGGTGCAGTCCATATGTATTCCAAGCATTAAGAAAGGTGGAAGGAAGGCAAAACGATTACTGTCATGGTTAAAAGGTAAGGTGAAAGAGGCTATTTTAGCCAAAAAAAAACATCCTTCAAAAATGGAAGAAGGATCCATCTGAAGAAAATAGGATAAAACATAAGCATTGTCAAGTTAAGTGTAAAACATTGATAAGACAGGCAAAGAGAGAATTTGAAATGAAGTTGGCCATAGAGGCAAAAACTCATAATAAAAACTTTTAAAAATATATCCAAAGCAAGAAACCTGTGAGGGAGTTGGTTGGACCATTAGATAACCGAGGGGTTAAAGGGGCTCTTAGGAAAGATAAGGCCATTGCAGAAAGACTAAATGAATTCTTTGCTTCCATGTTTACTAATGAGGATGTTGGGGAGATACAAGTTCCGGAGATGGTTTTCAGCGTTGATGAGTCAGACGAACTGAATAAAATCACTGTGAACATGGAAGATGTAGTAGGCCAGATTGACAAACTAAAGAGTAGCAAATCACCTCGACCAGATGGTATGCATCCTAGGGTACTGAAGGAACTAAAAAATGAAATTTCTAATCTATTACTTAAAATTTGTAACCTATCATTAAAATCATCCATTGTACCTGAAGACTGGAGGGTGGCCAATGTAACCCCAATATTTAAAAAAGGCTCCAGGGGTGATCCAGGTAACTACAGACCAGTGAGCCTGACTTCAGTGCCAGGAAAAATAGTGGAAACTATTATCAAGATCAAAATCGTAGAGCATATAAAAAGACATGAATTTACCCAAGGGAAGTCTTGCCTAACAAATTTGCTTCATTTTTTTGAAGGGGTTAATAAACATGTGGATAAAGGTGAACTGATAGATGTAGTGTATTTTGATTTTCAGAAGGCTTTTGACAAAGTCCCTCATGAGAGGCTTCTACGAAAACTGAAAAGTCATGGGATAGGAGGTGATGTCCTTTCATGGATTACAAACTGGTTAAAAGACAGGAAACAGAGAGAAGGATTAAATGGTCAATTTTCTCAGTGGAAAAGCGTAAACAGTGGAGTGCCTCAGGTATCTATACTTGGACCTGTGCTTTTCAATATATATAAATGATCTGGAAAGGAATATGACGAGTGAGGTTATCAAATTTGCGGATGATACAAAATTATTCAGAATAGTTAAATCACAACCAGACTTTGATACATTACAGGAGGACCTTGCAAGACTGGAAGATTGGGCATCCAAATGGCAGATGAAATTTAATGTGGACAAGTGCAAGGTGTTGCATATAGTGAAAAATAACCCTTGCTATATTTATACGAATTTAGGTTCCATATTAGGAGCTACCACCCAGGAAAAAGATTTAGGCATCATAGTGGATAATACTTTAAAATTGTCAGCTCAGTGTGCTGCAGCAGTCAAAAAAAGCAAACAGAATGTTAGAAATTATTAGGAAGGGAATGGTTAATAGAACGGAAAATGTCATAATGCCTCTATATCGCTCCATGGTGAGACCGTACCTTGAATACTGTGTACAATTCTGGTCGCCGCATCTCAAAAAAGATATAGTTGCGATGGAGAAGATACAGAGAAGGGCAACCAAAATGATAAAGGTGTTGGAACTTCTCCCCTATGAGGAAAGGCTGAAGAGGTTAGGGCTGTTCAGTTTGGAGAAGAGAAGGCTGAGGGAGGATATGATAGAGGTCTTTAAGATCATGAGAGGTCTTGAATGAGTAGATGTGACTCGGTTATTTACACTTTCGAATAATAGAAGGGCTAGGGGGCATTCCATGAAGTTAGCAAGTAGCACATTTAAGACTAATCGGAGAAAATTCTTTTTCACTCAACGCACAATAAAGCTCTGGAATTTGTTGCCAGAGGATGTGGTTAGTGCAGTTAGTGTAGCTGGGCTCAAAAAAGGTTTGGATAAGTTCTTGGAGGAGAAGTCCATTAACTGCTTTTAATCAAGTTTACTTAGGGAATAGCCACTGCTATTGATTACATCAGTAGCATGGGATCTTCTTAGTGTTTGGGTAATTGCCAGGTTCTTGTGGCCTGCTTTGGCCTCTGTTGGATACAGGATGCTGGACTTGATGGAGCCTTGGTCTGACCCAGCATGGCAATTTCTTATGTTCTTATGATATTGGAACCCATTGGAAATCTACCTGATGTTGCAGAGAATAATGGAGCAACTGACCTGAAGCCTTTCAAGGATGCCTCAGAGAACCGAAGCTCTAGAAGTGCCACCCTTGGCGTGGTTATCCCTATAGTAAATATTCTGGGCGGAAAAATATGGTTTCTGTGAGCTAAAGGAAAGGAAAGTGGAGGTGTTGAAGTTTGTAGGCCTCTTCCAGCAGCAGCAGCAGGTGCAAGTGAGATTGAAACCTCTGACAGAAAACAATACATGCATGCTTGCCACTCTTTGTGATCTTTGCGTGAATGAAGTCTCACCCTCCAGTCCCAGTATCTCACATTCATAGATTTCACAAGTATTATTCAAACTTCCTGGGATAGGACACGGGGAAGCAAAAACCTATATGTTTTACTGCGGGAGGGGGACAGTTAGAAGGGATTAGGTAAATTAACAAATAATATAAATAAAAATATTGAGCAAGAATCTCAGTTGGTGGGAGGGGGAGGGGATATCTTGCAAGAAGCTGTAGATGGTGTCATGAATGAGCCTGATATTTTTCACAGGGGTGGGTGAGGGGCGCCAATTTCTGTTTTTGCATAGGGTTTTGGCTAGCCAAGTTATTATAAGCTCAATATTCAAAAAACTCCAGATAAGTAAGTTAGCCAGATAAGATAGCTGTATAAGATTTATCTGGCTATCTTACATATTCAGCAGCATGGCTATGCTGCTGAATAATATCCCTGAAGAAATTGCTAGTCAGTTGGATTAATCTTATTTGGCTAACTTTAGTCCTACTACTGAGCAGATCTAACTTATCTGAATAATTTAACTGGATATATTCAAATATCAGCACTTATCTGGCTAAGTTAGCCGGATAAGTAACTCCTCCTTTGAAAAGCCCATTTCCTACCCACTACTTTGGCAGATAAGTACTTATGTGGCTAAGTGCCGACTACTGAATGGAGACAGATAGTAAGCTGCCACCACATAGCCGGCTAAGTGGTGCTGAATGTTGACGTTCAGTTATATTTTTTTAAATTTTGTATCTATCAAAGTGTGAATATTTGAGTGGTAGTTGATAAATAGCTCAGTATTGAAGCAGATGCACGAAGCTGTAATTTCATTAATCCTGTTCTTCTGTCTGTAGATCCTTTTCCTTGACTGTGACAGAATTTGTTTTTTTCAGAAAGACGTGAGCCAGGTGTCCTCTCAAGAACAATGAAAGAAGACAAGCTGTGCTAACTCTTAAGCTAATGTAATAGAAACCAGAGGACCCCTGTTTTGATGGATGCAAATGAACTGTAAAGAGATTCTTTGTTGTATAATTTCTTCTTAACTATGATAAATTTGCCTTGTCTCATCACTTTGCATCATTGCATTTGTAAATGGAATTGTTTTGCCTAAGAGGAGACATACCCCACTGCCTATAAATTACACATATGTTGAGATAAATCATTATCCATCACGGTATCTTTTCTATATGGAGATCTTCCCTGAACAGTCACATTACAATGAAAATTATTGATAGAATATGGCAGAAAATTGTAATTTAAGCTTGAGCAGTGATCCTTATATCTTCATTAGCAGATCTCTACAATAGCAGCCTTATAGGAGAAGTTGCAAAAAAAGGAGCTTTTTTTAAATTGTATTCTTTTGCCCATACAGTATTTTGGCAAATGCAGAGAGCACTTTCTAGAGCAACCAAAATGGAAGGGAGCTTGTATTCAGAAGATAAAAGGTAATTGGAATTGCTGTACATTTTTATTTTACTTATTTGCATTACATGCATAATTACTAGGGGTGTGCATCGATAAAAGCTTCGATTCATTTTGTTTCAATTTCTTCACCCACCCCTTTTCACTCTCTTTTTCTTCATTTAGTATACATAATTTTTTATTTTGTATTCATTATTGAATTAGTGTGCACTATCTGAGTTGCAATAGTGTGCACTAACTAAGTCAAATAGTGTACATTGCATTGTGCACTAAATGAAAAATTTAATGTTTTTATCATTTCAGTTTAGTAAAAATATAGGCAATGTTGTTGACATTACCTATATTAATAAAAACAAAAGTACATCCTTAATAATTTCATAGTTGATTAGATTGCAATAAGACTAGAGAACCATCAAATCCAGTCTTTTTCTTATTGCCTAACAATTTTCTCTGTACTTTAATCAAAATTAATAACATAGTACATCAGAAGCACAGTGAAAAAGAAATCCTTCCTGATCAAAACTAGAGCATTTAGCTTAAATTCCTGTACCTTTGACCACAGTGGGGGTTTTTCTACACATACTTGTAGCTCCTGGGTCACAGGGTATGTCCAAGAGAGTGTGAACCAAAGGTCACCAAGTATCACAGGGAAAGGGGATTTGAAACAGCTGGAGAGAAGGAAGCTCCTTATGAGCCTAAGGTACCAAAAGTGACATGGAGCAGTGGTGGCAGCAGTGAGCTGATGAATAAAAAGAGAAACAGTAGGAGCAAAACAACACAGCAAGAACAGTGACAGAACTCTCTCCCCCCCCCCCCCCCCGCAAGGTTTACCATGAGGGCTGAGAAGGGAAGAATAATGGAATAAAGAGTCCATGGCACCAAGAAGTGCAAAGTGGTACCAGGCACGGCATGAAGGACCTGAGGAGGGGTGCAGCAATCATGCAAAGCAATGGATAGCTAGGGCAAAAACAAAAGTCAGCAAGTATTGTAGGGGAACGGGATTTGGGAAAAACCTCAAAGAAATCCAGAGCAGAGAAACAAGGACACTATGGGGCGGATTTTCATACTCCGCGAATAGGCCTACTTTTGTTTGCGCTCCAGGCGCAAACAAAAGTACGCTGGATTTTAGTAGATACGCGCGGAGCCGCACGTATCTGCTAAAAACCTGGATCGGCGCGCGCAAGGCTATCGATTTTGTATAGCCGGCGCACGCCGAGCCGCGCAGCCTACCCCCGTTCCCTCCGAGGCCGCTCCGAAATCAGAGTGGCCTCGGAGGGAACTTCCTTTTGCCCTCCCCTCACCTTCCCCTCCCTTCCCCTACCTAACCCACCCACCCGGCCCTGTCTAAGCCCCCCCCTTACCTTTGTCGGGGGATTTACGCCTCCCTCCGGGAGGCGTAAATCCCCGCGCGTCAGCGGGCCTCCTGCGCGCCGGGACGCGACCTGGGGGCGGGTCCGGAGGGTGCGGCCACGCCCCCGGGCCCGCCCCCGGAACGCTCCCGACACGCCCCGAAAATGCCGCGCGGTTCGGGCCCGCCCCAACACGCCCCCGACACGCCCCCTCCGAAAACCCCGGGACTTACGCGAGTCCCGGGGCTCTGCGCGCGCCGGTAGGCCTATGTAAAATAGGCTTACCGGCGCGCAGGGCCCTGCTCGCCTAAATCCGCCCGGTTTTGGGCGGATTTAGGCGAGCAGGGCTCTGAAAATCCGCCCCTATGTCTCCAGGGTACCAAAACTGGTTTGGAGCAGACGTGGCAGAAGTGGCATTGGTGAGTAAAAATAGAAATAGTAGGAACAGAACAATGCAGCTAGAAGAATGGCTGAAAAACCCCCAAGGTGTACCCAAGGGTTGAGCTGGGAAGAAGAATGGCATCAAAAGCCCAGTACAACAGGAGGAGGGGCAAACTGATATCAGGAGTGGCATAAAGGGATAGAGGAGTAGTGCAGCAAGTGTGCAGAGCAACTGGATGGGCAAAGCAAGACCAAACGTTGGCAAGTAACATAAGGGAAGGTGATTTGAAAAGAACCTTGTAGAAAGCTGGAGCAGAAGAGGAAGCATCGCAAGGTACCAAGAATTGCATCTTCTTTAGGTCCTGACAGAGGACTTTTTGGCATAGTACAGGGAGCCCCCATATGGGGCTCTTTTTTGCTTCGCAAGTCCAATTCACCTGGCAGCTAAAGCAGGGGCCTGAGCACAGACACTCTCAGGACCAGACTCTTCTCACGGCAATAGAGGCGAGTACATAAGAATTTAGGATATGCCATACTGGGTGAGGCCAAGGCTCCATCAAGCCCAGTATCCTGTTTCCAACAGTGGCCAATCCAAGTCATAAGTGCCTGGCTAGTATCCAAAGATTAAATAGATCTTAAGCTACTAATGCTGGTAACAGGCAGTGTCTATTTCTTATTGATTAATAGCAGTTTACGGACTTCTCCAGAAAAGTATTGAAATACTTTTTAAACACAGCTACACTAACTTCCTTAACCTGATCCTTTTGCAATGAATTCCAGAGCTTAATTGTGCATTGAAAGAAAAATAATTTTCTCTGATTTGTTTTAAATGTGCTACTTGCTAAATTCATGGTGCCCCATCCTTCTAGTATCTGAAAGATTAAATAAACATTTTAATTTACCTATTCAAGTCATTTCACAATTTTGTATAACCCTTATCATATCCTCCCTCAGTCGTCTCTTCTTCAAACTGAACTGCCCTCACCTCTTCAGCCTTTCCTTATAGGGGAGCGATTCAATGCCCTTTATCATTCTCTGTTCTATCTCCAGTGCAACTATATCTTTTTTTAAATACAGTGACCAGAATTGCACACAGTATTCAAGGTGCAGCCTCACAATGTTCGTCATGTTTGGGTTTTTTTAAAAATCGTTAAAAATCGTAAATCGGGGAGGGCGGGAAAACCGGCACACCAAAACAACCCTAAAACCCACCCGACCCTTTAAAACAAATCCGCCACCCTCCCGAACCCCCCCCCCCCCCAAATGTTTTAAATTACCTGGGGTCCAGTGGGGGGTCCCGGCGCGATCTCCCGCGATCTCCCGCTCTCGGGCCATGGCTGCGTTAATAGAAATGGCGCCGGTGGCCCTTTGCCCTTACCATATGACAGGGCAAAGGTAGTGCCGGCGCCATTTTGGTTCCTGACACCCGACGTCACGAGTGCAGGAGATCGCTCCCGGACCCCCGCTGGACCCCCAGGGACTATTGGCCAGCTTAGAGGGGGCCTTCTGACCCCCACAAGACTTGCCAAAAGTTCAGCGGGGGTCCGGGAGCGACCTCCTGCACTCGAGCCATATTGCCAATATTCAAAATGGCGCCGGCGCTACCTTTGCCCTATTTCATACGACCCGTATGACTTAGTATGTCATACGGGTCGTATGACATAGTGAGGGCAAAGGTAGCGCCGGGTCGTATGACATAGGAGGCCCCCCCCCAAGCTGGCCAAAAGCCCCTGGGGTCCAGCGGGGGTCCGGGAGCGATCTTCTGCACTCATGACGTCGGGTGTCAGGAACCAAAATGGCGCCGGTGCTACCTTTGCCCTGTCATATGGTAAGGGCAAAGGGCCACCGGCGCCATTTATATTAACGCAGCCGTGGCCCGAGAGCAGGAGATCGCGGGAGATCGTGCCGGGACCCCCCCTCCCCCACTGGACCCCAGGTAATTTAAAACATTTTGGGGGGGGTTCGGGAGGGTGGGGGATTTGTTTTAAAGGGTCGGGGTGGGTTTTAGGGTTGTTTTGGTGTGCCGGTTTTCCCGCCCTCCCTGATTTACGATTTTTAACGATTTAAAAAAAAAAACAAACATGACGATCAGATTTCCCTCCCCCCCCCAGCCAAAATCGATCGTTAAGACGATCGATCACACGATTCACATCCCTAATAAGAATGCCCCTACCCAGTATGATGCCTTTGGAACTCAGATCCTCCATGGTATCATTAAAGGGCTTCAGGATTTGTAGAACTGCCTCATCACTATCCAATCATGATGCCCCAGGATGTGATCCACCTCTATTTTTTATTCCAAAGACAAATCATAAAGGGGTGTCTGCTGTGCCACTTACCTCTGCAGCAGCAGAGAGGTGGAATTCCAGTGGATGCCAACTTCTTGAATTAGATGCTTATGAGTTATGCAGAATACTTCCTGCTTGTCATGAAACTGTCCTTCCTTCAAGCTTCCATATTAAAGAAATTAGTATTTACTCAAGAAAAAAATGTTTTATGGAGGGAAGGAAAGTTTCATATCATTATGTTATGAACCCCAACCGGGTGACATCAGAGCATTATAATCATCAATGATCCTCCTCCATCCACGTTTTTGTTTTGAAGCAGTCAGTAGCTACGGCTACAATTGCATCCTCTATTCGCCAACATTGGCGAGTTTTAGCGCTCCATGATACATTTAAGGAACCCCCTACTAATCGTCATGACTTGGCCATAACAGAAGGAGGAAAGACATAGCGCTCTCGATCCGAATCCCTTACCAACTCCACCCCGTCCCACAAAAAACATAACTCTCAATTGGCATTTATAAATCAGCCACAGTTTATTCCACTGAACCCGAGCCCTTACAATCATAACATACTCTTCAACCCCCAACTCCTCCCCCTCTCCCCCTCCAGTTTTGCCTCCACCACCATGAGCCCTAATGGTGGATAACCCCCCCCCCCCCCCCCCCCACCTGCCCCGCCTCGTGCCAGCGTGAGCAAGCCTGCACCGGGAACCTATGCCCTACGGCTCACCGGTCTTCCAGCGTAGCAGCCCCCCCCCCAGCTACGCAGGGCCTTAGCCCCTCCTCCGACACCCCCAACTCCCCTTTACAACAATAATAATAACTCTGGGCTCGGGTTACCCGCCACAGGAAAATATGTCCTGTATGACATGATTTTTCCCCCCCAACTGCAGCCTTCTATCCCCTGCTGCTAATTTCCTTCTCCAACCCTTCCTGTATGGTGTGATTGAACAAATCCATACCTATCTCAGATAGGTGCACCCCATCCCCGCTGAATAACCCTGCCTCCCCACTCCATGCCCATGCATGCCTTATCCAAAAACCTCCCACCCACCCCATCCGCTCTTCCAAACCCTCTCCTCAGCATTCTTCAATCGAATAATAATGTCTGACCAACCCAACCTCACAGCGGGCCATCTGGCCCATATCTGCGACAAATCTTTCTTAATGCACGTCAACAATTGTCTGCAGGTTTTCTTCCCTACATCATTCCCACCTAAGTGCACCAATAGCACATCCGGCACCCCCCACATGTCCATTCTTTCCCTCACGACTGGCAGGAACTCGTCCCATTCCATGCCACGTTGGCTGAGCCACGCTATGCTCCACCCTAGGTGCTCCAATTCCAGGTGTTCCCCGTACGGTCTTTTCATGGCTCTTCGCTGCGCCCGGTGCACATAGGAATGGCCCACGATCCAGGCACATTTCGTACGACTCCTCCTTCCCCCGTCATCTGCAAAAGAAATAAGCGTTAATACCCTCCACACGCTTCTGCCTCGCACCCCTTCTTTTTTTTTTTTTTAATATCCCCCTCCCCCCCTCCCCACGCCCGCCCTCTTCCTAGCTCACCCCGTCCCTCTGCCCCCCCTCGTTCCGGTAATATGATTTTTGGGTTTTTGTTTTTTTTTTACTTGTCCGGTCTTATGTACCCTTTGAAGGCCTTGGATTTCCACTTTCCCATCCTTTTGATCCCCGCCTCCGAAACTCCCGCCTCAGTGGCGGAGGTAGCAGCTCCTATCTGGAACGAGTGAGTACTAAACCCGTACAAATCCCTCCCATCAGCTGCAATCACTTTTCTGAGCACCTGCGCGAATTGATTTTGCGTCAACGCCTGCCCAGTTTCGTGCACCAAAAAGGCCCCTTTCACATCTGGCCTTAGCCCTACATATTGACGCGCTAGCCGTAATGGGCAAACCCCCGCATATTCTGCCGGCATTAACCGAATAATAGTACCCTTTCCCTTCTGATCCATCTTTGACCTTGGTAATAAGATAACAGCCTCCCCTTCTTTAATAACCACGCACCCTGACTTGAGCCCGTACCGATCCGTCTCTCTACTTGACCTAACCACCCGCAAAGCCCCAAAGAACGCCCAAGAGAATGCCACCTGAAATAAAACCGCTTCATACGTGGACCAACAAACAAAAGGCAACAGTTCCCCCAGCCTCACCAGATCCCCGTATCTAATCTACAGCCTTCTGTCTCTTGCCCTGCCCGAATTTCTTTGCCAACCCCCCAAAACTTTCCATAAACGAAAACTGTTCATCGGATTGCCCCAGCCCCGTAACTTCATGAAAAAAAGCGAACCCGTTTAACTGTGCTCTGGTGGACGCAAATGTCTGCCCTATTCCTTTAGCTTCCAACACGAAATCCACCACCCACTGCGCTCTCACCGGCCCCCCCATCCAGCCCTTGTTCCCCAATGACTACCATCGCATATCCCCTCTAATAAGACGACCAAGTACTAGGCGCTACGGATGAGCGCCCATTCTTCTTCCAACGCCGCTTCGAACCTCCCGCTCAACGTCTCACTTCGTTCTTGAACCTGTATGCCTGACAAAGGAAATCATAAAACTGTCTACCACTGTCGTGCAAATTCCCTCCCCCGGAATTATCCTAAACTGCCCTTCTAGCCCCCTTGCTTATACCTGACCTATAACGCACAAGAAATTACCCGATCTTTTCAGAATATTTTACTGTTTTGGGGGTTTTTTTTTGCTTCCTCCCCCTCTGTTTGTCTGCCTTTATTTAACCGTTTTTCTCCCTGCCTTCACCCCTGCTTGAGCGCACTTAACACTGGGGTGACTCCCATTGCACGTGGCGCACGCGTGCCGGAACTTACAGTCCGGGAATAAACACGTAGCCCTGTTGAACCTCCAACATATGTCTCCCTTCATCAACGCTCCCTTACTCTCCTTTCCTGCCATCCCCCCACCTCTGGAAAATACCTCACCTCCTCCCGTGCCCGCCTCTCTGCTCTGGGCCTCTCCTCCCCCCCCCCCCCCCCCCCCAATATTGTTCAAACCCGCTTTCACCGCTTTTGCACCTTTATTGGTCATCTGTGTGAGCCACAAATTAATGTCTTGCATCCCCCATGACATGAACCGATTACCCGCCATCTTCTCTCTAAATCGCTCATCGTAATTAAGCCATGCCCACCCTTCATAATCCCGGAATGCCCCCAAGATGCTATCGCAATACGTTAATAAAGCACCATATTGCCCCAGTTGATAATGCCCTACCACACTAGCTAAACGTAAGAAACCCCTCATCCAATTTAGGATATTCTTCGGGACCCTTAACCCTGTATCCGAACTCCTCTTTTTTTCTGTCCCTTACCCCGTCTCATCTTACCGCCCCGCCTACCCTCCACTAAGTGGAATATATTAACATACTTACGCTTTTTTATGCACTTCCTTAACTTACCTGGCACCCCTTCCCACATCTCCATTAATGACGCCAATGCCGGATGTCCCATGTCTTGCACTGGCGCCATGCCGCCCCTACTAGCCCTCCTACCCCCGCTACTGGTGGAGGACGAGGACTCGTACGAACTAGTATCCATGTCACTAGAACTACTAATGTGCTTACGTTTCTTAGCCTTGTTTGCTACCTCAGGTGCAGATCCCTTTTCTGCGCTATTACCTTCCTGATCACCCCATATTCGGGACTTCACTGCCTCGCTCCTCGCTCTGTCCGCTCGTCCATGCTCCGGTAAAGTGGATCCTTTGCCCACCTCTCCTCAGAATACAGTATCTTCTGACGTTGATCCCCCGCTGCACCTGTAATAGGAAACACACTGCCCCCAGTATCAGTTCTGCTAACCTCCCTGTCTCTAAATGAATCTGATCCACCAAAATCGTCCCCTCCCTTCTGCCAAATTATCCGCCCCCTGTTATTTTCCCCCTTTGTATACTCCCCTCCACCTCCCATCCCCCTGCCACTTGGACGCTGTGCACTGGTGCCCCCCTCCCGCTCAACCCCGAAGACAGGCTGGCTCCCTACATCCCGAAATGTACCCTCCCTTCTGCACCCCGAGTCCCATTCCTCCCGATCCCTACCGACCCCCCCCTGTCCGAGACCGACCACACTCACTGCAGGCCTGATGAGACCTCTCCGCTCCCGACTCCTACTCCTCTTGCCACCGCCCTTCTGCTGTGCATGAGGTACGCGTCTGGTCTCTTCCCGCTCTCGTCACGCTGCGTCTGCTCACCACATCCCTCGTTCTCCTCTCCGACCCTCTGCCACCTCCGCCTTCCCTCTGCTCTGCGTCATACCTTTTAGACGACCTTCCCCGAGACCGTCTTCCGCCCTCCGCCTCGTTTCCCGCCGTCCCCGCGCTGGTCCTGGTAATTATCTCGCTGCCTCCTTCCGCTCCTGCGGCCTCCTCCTCTTGACCCGTGGTATCCGCACGCCCATGCGACTGAGCTCTACCCACCGTCGCCTGCCCAGCTTGCGCGTCCCTCGAGCTCGCGCCCCTCAGTACCAACGAAGCAAGTCTCCTCCCCTCTTCTCCTTCCCTCTCGTACCTGTCCAGTGGTTCCGGCTCAGCTTCGGGCCCGCTCTCCCCTGAGCTGTATATAATTTGGCAAGAGTCCTGTGGCGATGGGGGGGCAGCCAGAGCTGGCCCCGGTGGAAAAGCTCTGCCCATGCCTGGCAATGGTCCAGATCGCCCCCGCTTACCCGGGCCCGCCCGCCCCTGACTCAATGGTAGGCTCTTGCGTTCGCCCACTCGCAAAATAACCCTAACACTCTCCAACCTTCTACTTAAATTGACTTTATCACTTTAATATTAGCAAATAACCGCTCAGCAGACACTTTACCTCTGCCTGCCTCCAGCCCTCTCTCCCAACTGACGCTCTCATCCCTGATGTCACCCCTTCCCACCAATATCCTCCTCCTATTTGAAATTTTTCCACTCTTGCTCCCCCGTCCTCCCTCCCTTTGCCCATTTCCCGCTCTTATGGCTGCTCCCCTCCCCCTAGCCCGCTTACGACCGCACGCTTTCCCTTTGTTACTCTCGTCGAGCTATAGGTAGCACGACTTGCTTTTATTTGGAAGCAGATAAGTCGGGACAATATTCTTTTACATTAGCCAGTAACAAGTTTGTTTTTTAAAGAAAAGTTTTTCACAATTTATGCATGCTACATGAAAATATACACATATAAAATATCAAAAATGTGGATGGAGGAGGATCATTATCACCTGGTTGGGGTTCATAACATAATGATATGAAACATTCCTTCCCTCTATAAAAAATCTTTTTCTCGACTAAATACCAATTTCTTTAATACAAACAAAAAAAGGATAACCCTTATCAGGGACATAATTGATAAAAGTTTTGTTGTAAGACTAGTTTTCATGTATTAAGAGGTGATATTTTTTATAATTTTGACTGTCACAGTGAGAGCACTGCAGCAGAAAAGATCAGACACAGTCCTTTACCAGTGTCAAAGCCAACTCTTTAAAGCTTTTTCCAAATCTAAGAGAATTTTCTATCAGTTGCTAGAGTTGAATAGAGTTTTCCCGTCGATAGCAGGGCTGAATTAGCCATGCTGTCATGGGATCTGTCAATCAGGCCCGGGAGGCGGAGCTTGTCAAAGCAGAGAACAGAGCTTTGCTCTCTGCGGCTGCGCGTATGTTCCCGCGCAGGAAAGTAACGGACTCTCCTCAGTCTGTTTTTTCCGCGAGCGGGAACGCACGCGGAGCTGTTATTCTCCTCAGTTTAAAAACAGAAATAAAATGTCTAAACCCGGGTTTAAACCCTGTGCCTGTGGAAAACGGATGTCGGTAACGGATGGACATGATCGCTGTTATCAGTGTCTCGGGCCGCATCACCGAACAGAAAATTGTGAGTTTTGCTCAAAAATGTCACCACGGGCATTAAAACAGAGGGCCTATAGGCTTCAGGAAATTTTTGCCTCCCGCGATCCGTCAGAGGCTCATTCTTCGCCTGGCCCGTTCACTTCATCGGCTCCGTCAAGAAAGAAATCTTTACCGTTTAATCCTAAGTCCTCCACTATAGGAGGTAAGAGGAAAGCAAAAAATCAAAGGCCAGTGGGTTCTCATAAATCCCCAGTGCCTGTAGAGCCGCAACGTACCTCATTGGAGGAGGAATCCTCCGCGCCGAAGACTTCTGCGCCTATGGCGCCAAATGCGCATATACCGGCGCCAAAGTCAGAGTCTGCGCACAACTTAGCGGTTCCGGCGCGCATGGCGCAGAAGAAACTACCGCGCCGACTAGTCATGTGCACGGCGCCAGAAACACCTGTGCGCACGGCGCCGAAGACATTTGAGCGCATGGCGCCGGAAACACTTACGCGCATGGCGCCGGGAACACCTGCACGCACGGCGCCGAAAACATTTGAGCGCATGGCGCCGAATACAAAGAAACTTATGCGCACGGCGCCGAAAAACCCTGTGCGCTTGGAATCAAAGAAACATGCGCATAAAACTACAACCGCGCACAATTCTACTTCCGCGCACAGACATTCAAGTGCGCATGAGTCTACAGTCGCGCATACGCGCATATCTCCGCATACCTATACATCTGCGCATAAAAACATATCCACGCATAAATCTAATTCGGAGCATATATCAAGATCTGGGCGTAGAGACCAAAATTACTCGCCTCAAAAATTAAAGAGAAAGTTGAAGCGAAAACGATATACTTCACATACCTCTTCTTCCGAGGTGGAAGTTACAGATACGGACTCTTCATCTGAAGGCTATCATAAGTACTCACATCACTCCCATTCTAAAAGATTAAAAAAGAGGAGTGCGACATGGGAGATGAGTCCTTCGACTTCTAAATCATCTCATAAAGTTCCGTCGACTACCGGCTCATTAAGAAAACCGGTACAAATTATTTCCTCTACCACTTCTTCAGATTCAGAAGTTTTTAAAACTACTCCAGACAAAACCACACGGAGAGATAGGGAGGTTCCTACAACGTCACCTCCAACAATTATTCCAAAACAACAAGACAATCGTATGATAATGCCCTCTCATGCAAGAGAAGCATTTTTTCAATTGTCGCAGTCTCTAGAAGGATTTTACGAGACGCTTCAATCATCTTTTAAAATGACTAATACTTCTGAGGACAGTGCTACAAAACATAAAGCACAGTCAAATGTAGAGCAGTCGGCAGAACCACCGACGTCTCCCAGGAAAAACCAACCAACTTCACCTACTCATCTACAGGATACATATTTTGATTCTCCTTCAATACAAACATCCCCATCATCATCGGTGGGATGTCTGTCAGACACACAGGACCAACTACAGAAGCCACATTCTCCTCCTGAAGACCTTACATACCCAAAATTCATAGAAAAAATGGGTACAATTCTACATTTAGAGGTCCAAAAAGAAGCAGACCCTAGAGCAGAAACTCTTGGGCTTCTAAAGATATTTGATACTCAGGTGGAACCAACATCTCTTCCACCACAAGAAATCCTGCACTCCGTATTACAAAAATCCTGGGAAACCCCTTATACAACTGCAGCTGTTTCCAAGAAAACAGACATTAAATTTCGTATGAAGAAAGCATCACTATACACTCTACCACAATTGCCTCACGCATCAGTCGTAGTAGAGTCGGCGTTGCAAAGGTTCAAGAAAACAAAATTGCACACTGCTTTTCCCCCAGGGAAAGACAATAAATATTTGGATGAATTTGGTAGGAAAATATACCATAATTCAATGTTAACGGCAAGAATTATGCAACATCAGTTCTACATGGTGCAATATCTGTATGAGTGTATGCAAGCTATGAAAGGTATACATTCCTCAGTAGCGGAACAAATACCTCAGCCTCTTCATGATATGGAAGAATGTTCTCGACATCTATTGAGATCAATCTATGAAGCACATGAAACGTCATCCAGAGCGTCTGCTGCAGCTATTGCAGCCCGCAGACTAGCATGGTTACGTTCAAGTTCCATAAGAGATGACTTGCATGTAAAACTAACGAACCTCCCATGCACGGGAGATAATTTGTTTGGAGAAAAGTTCCAGGACGCAGTAAGTAAATTAAAAGAGGAAGCTCTAGCAGTACAATCTCTAACATCAAATCCTATTTACTCGACTACACGTCGTTATGTGGGGTCTACCCGTAGACAATCATATGGCAGAAGACCCTATAGATCGTATCAATCTTTTCGTACGCAGCCATACCCTGCCTACCAACGTCCTGCTCCACAAAACAATACCTCAAATCAACGAAGAGGTAAACCACGTAACCAAAGACAACAGGCACAACAGCAGACTACTGCTGCAAAGCCAACCTCATCTTTTTAGTTATTCAGCCGCCACCACAACATCAAGCTCCTCCAGGCAGAATTTGTGTTTGCCTGAAAGTCTGGGAAACAATAACATCAGATCAATGGGTACTGGAGATAGTACGTCAAGGCTACCAACTCCAATTTGTAACAAAACCCATCTTGCCTCATCTTTCCACACTCAAGATTTACAATTCCCATCCACAACTGGGGGAGGAAATTGCTTTACTTTGCAAACAACAAGCAATTCGACAAATCCACCCACACCCCAAACTAGCAGCATTTTATTCCCCGTACTTCCTCATACCCAAGAAGTCTGGAGGCCTTCGCCCCATACTAGACCTAAGGGAGTTGAACAAATTTCTCACCAAGGAGAAATTCAAAATGGTATCGTTGAAGTCAATTCTTCCTCTCATTCAAACCAACGATTGGATGTGCTCCATCGATCTGAAGGATGCTTACACGCACATTCCAATCCATCCATCCTCGTGGCGTTACCTGTGCTTTCGCTACAGACATCAACACTACCAGTACAAAGTTCTTCCCTTTGGACTATCGGCTGCACCCAGAGTTTTCACCAAATGCATGATAGTGGTGGTGGCTCATCTCAGGAAACAAGGTATAACCATCTTTCCATACCTGGACGATTGGCTAATAATAGCCTCAACTCCGAATATCTTACAAGATCACCTCAATCGTGTGATACTTTGCTTACAACAACTAGGGTTAGTGATAAATTTTCAGAAATCACATCTACAACCAACACAGCAGTTACAGTTCATAGGCGCATGCCTGGACACTACGTGCAACAGGGCATACCTTCCAGACGACAGAATATCACATTTCCGTCAACTTCTGCACAACTTGAAACATACTCAGAGGCCGTCAGCAAGACAAGTCCTGGTAATTTTGGGCCACATGGCAGCGGCGAATTTCATGGTGCCCAACACCAGGCTACACATGAGACGCCTACAATGGGGTCTGAAACGACAGTGGAAACAGCATTCACAACCATTGACGCAAAAAGTATTGCTGACTACAGAAATGAAAAAAGATATAGCATGGTGGCTCCTAGACTCCACCATGTCCAAGGGAGCACTGTTCAGCCCCCCTCCTCACAATGCAGTCCTAACCACAGATGCATCTCGCAAGGGATGGGGTGCACACCTCGAGACTTACGAAACCCAAGGGTTATGGACACTCTCAGAACAGAATCTACAAATAAATCTACTGGAACTCAGAGCGATTCGCAATGCATTGCGAGTCTTCCAAGACCACCTGAAGGGACGCAGGGTCATGATCTACACAGACAACCAAGTAGCGATGTTTTACATCAACAAACAAGGAGGGTCCGGTTCATGGCCCCTCTGCAAAGAGACCCTGACAATCTTCGAACATGCTCACAAAAATTGCATACACCTACAAGCAACTTACCTACCAGGAGTTGCAAACACAAGAGCGGACAGGCTAAGCCGCATCTTTCATCCCCACGAATGGACACTCAACTCAGAAGTAGTCCAGGACATATTTCTACAGTGGGGGACACCTTCCATAGATCTCTTTGCAACAGAGATCAATTCTCAAGTTTCCCAATTCTGCTCGATAAGGCCAAGCCAATTCAGGATTGCTCAAGATGCCTTCCTCATTCCGTGGACGACAGGCCTTCTGTATGCCTTTCCTCCCATACCTCTCATAACAAGAACAATTCAGAAGTGCATAGCGGACAAAGCTCAACTGATACTCATAGCCCCAGCATGGCCGAGGCAACCATGGTACAGTTTCCTACTTCGACTATCCATCAAGGATCCAATTCTATTACCGAATCGTCAAGATCTTCTCAGCCAAGATCAAGGAACACTTCTACACCCGCTACACTCATCTCTACACTTAACAGCTTGGAGATTGAAAGGCTCCTCCTGACAGAACAAGGAGTTTCCACTTCAGCACAATTCATCTTGTTACAATCAAGAAAATTCTCAACCAGGAAAAATTATAGCTATAAATGGAAACGCTACTCCACCTGGTGCACTTCCAAAGGTGTACCGCCATTGGACTGCTCCCCGGAATTGCTCATTGATTATCTTCATTCTCTATATGTAGTTGGACTAGCAACATCATCCATCAGAGTTCATCTCAGCGCCATAGGCGCCTATCATAGACCAATCAATGACATTCCTATATCCAATCACCCATTATTGACTCGTTTCATAAAGGGGTTAACACACATTCGTCCTCCGGTATCCAAACCTCCAGTCCCTTGGAACCTCAACATAGTTCTGGAACAGCTCATGCTTTCTCCATTTGAACCTATGGACTCAGTACACATGAAATACCTCACTTGGAAGGTGGTATTCCTGGTTGCAGTAACATCAGCACGAAGAGTTAGTGAGTTACAAGCTTTGGTCCACTATCCTCCATACTTACAATTTCATCAACAAAAGGTAGTTCTACGAACTCACCCATCCTTCCTACCAAAGGTAGTTACCCCATTCCATCTCAATCAGTCAATGGAATTACCAATATTTTTCCCTAAACCTCATGCAAACGATAGGGAAAAGCTACTACACACATTGGATTGTAAAAGAGCTTTAACACACTACAAAGAAAGGACGAACTCGGACTCCCGTGTTTCTCAACTCTTTGTTTCCTACGACCCGAAGGCTCCTGGACAGCCAGTAGCCAAACGCACCATCTCCAGTTGGATAACGCAATGCATCAAATTCTGCTATGACAAGCAGAATTTACATTTACAATCTACTCCTAAAGCTCACCAAGTCAGAGCAGTAGCAACATCCTTAGCACACCTGAAGAATGTGCAACCCATTGACATTTGTAAGGCAGCTACATGGTCATCACTGCATACCTTCACATCTCATTACTGCCTTGACCAGCAAGCAACCACGGATGCGAAGATAGGGCAAGCAATACTGCACTCTCTATCCTCCTGTCCACAGTGACTGCCACACTGTCAATGATCACGTCCAACCACATATGTCATATATGACGTGATCGGGAGCTTTGGACTCCCATGACAGCATGGCTAATTCAGCCCTGCTATCGACGGGAAAAAGCAAGTTTGCTTACCGTAAACGATGTTTCCGTAGATAGCAGGATGAATTAGCCATGCTGACCCACCCTCCTCCCTGGCAGTCACCTAGTCTTCGACTACACTACAGCTTAATTACAGACTGAGGAGAGTCCGTTACTTTCCTGCGCGGGAACATACGCGCAGCCGCAGAGAGCAAAGCTCTGTTCTCTGCTTTGACAAGCTCCGCCTCCCGGGCCTGATTGACAGATCCCATGACAGCATGGCTAATTCATCCTGCTATCTACGGAAACATCGTTTACGGTAAGCAAACTTGCTTTTCTTGACATGCTAAGATCTTTTAGTGGGAGGAATTCAACATCACTTGATCCACATGGTAGCTTTTGGCTAGTTAAAATGATGTCTCCTTTCCAACTTGTCCTGCCTAGGCTTCCAGGAGGCTGTGATGTCATACAGGCAAGACTTAGTTGCTATAGTTACCAGTTGTTTATTTACTCAGCAGTGCACAACCATGGACTTGAATAATAAACATAAATGAACGAGGAGAAAATTTTCATTCAAATTCATGGGACATCTCCATTCATTTTGGGGAGTTCACAAATGAAACAAAAATGGACTCTTTCATTCCATTTTACCCATTTGTTTCAAATGAATGCACATTCCTACTCACCAGTATAGTTGATATATCCAAACTATTTGAGGAAATTGGGCTTCCCATAGTTATTAACACTTGACTGACATTATGTCTTCTTCTAGATAAAAGCATACTTTATTCAAGAGTGGATAATTCCCTGCAGAAAATCTGAAAACAATTTTTTACCAAGTCTCTTGCAGATATGCCAGACAATTTAGGCAAATTCAGGAAGCACAAATTTATGTGCCTAACATAGTTATCCATTTGTTCTGTCTTCTGTTGAACTATATTTCTCTTTTGAATTAAAGTTAAATTCACTTTCTTAACAGCCTGCACTTCCTTTTCAATTACCTTTATCTTCCCCTCAAGCTCTGAAAAGAGCTCTGTTTAATTTTGATAATATTCCCAATACAGTTTTTATCAATTAATTAATATCAGAATCATAAATTGAAAGAGCAGAATTGACTCTTACCAGCACAGTCAAAAATATTATCTATCAGTAGTTTAGTAAGAGGAGGCAGAGACTTGCCTCCTAACCAGAGGAACCGTCCTCAGGGCTCTCCTCTCATCATTGCTTCACTGATCTTTAGCTTCTCCACCTTCAACTGGACTTCCCCATGGCACTTCCTGCTGGGCTCCAGCCCCTCCTGCTAGGCCCCAAGGGGCATCATCTAACAGCATCGGCTCCAGCTCTGGAGACTCAGGAGCCGCAGTTTATGCTGGTGGCAAGAAATCTGGGGCACTCAATGATACCTCCTCTCTGGTTGTTCAAACTCTCCTCTGGCTAAGTCAGCAGTGGGAAATTACTCTCCTAACACAAGTCCAGTTGTAAACCAGAAAATCCATCCAAGGTACATTGACCTGGAGGTAAAACTGCCAGCTCAGAGGGATATTGCCTCAGCTTTCTCTTCCTCTTGGGTAGCATAGGAGAGAACAAATTAACCCCATCATTCATAAAAAAAAGTTAATAATGCATGAGTTATGAAAAAGGGGTATATTTATGGAAATTTGTAAGTTACTGTACAGTAACTTACTGCTTTGTATAGGTATTACCACACAAATCACTATTTTTCATGAGAGAGAAAGAACCTATCCACAAGGCCCTCATAGTAGTTAAGCATTTATAACTCTATAGAAGGGTCCCTTGATAGGACGAGGTGAGGTGTTCCTGGTGGCTTAGGGTTTAGGGGCCAGTTTTGCCTGTAGAATGAGACTTACAAACAGCACAGTACACCTTAGTGAAGATTTTAGGTCATTTGGAGTGAGGAAAGTCTCAAAAAGATGTATCACTTGAGCACTGCGTACAATTCTGTTCACCGCATCCCAAAAAAGATATAGTTGCCATGGAGAAGGTACAGGGAAGAGTGACAAATGATAAAGAGGGTGTAACAGCTCCTATATGAGGAAAGGCTAAAGAAGTTTGGGCTGTTCAGCTTGGAGAAGAGACAGCTGAGGGGGGATATGGTAGAGGTCTATAAAATCATGAGAGGTCTAGAACAGGTAAATGTGAATCGGTTATTTACTCTTTCAGATAATAGAAGGACTAGGGGGCACGCCCTGAAGTTAGCAAGTATCTAAGGGAGGGGAAGGTGGGGGGTAGAAGGAAACTTCCCTCCGAGACCGCTCCATTTTCAGAGCGGCCTCGGAGGGAACGGGGAAAGGCATCAGGGCTCCCCTAGGATTCGGCACGCGCAAGGTGCACAAGTGTGCACCCCTTTGCGTGCGCTGACCCCGTATTTTAAAACATGCTCGCGGCGGCATACGCATGTTACCAAATGGGGCGTAGATTTGTGCGCACCAGGTTGTGCACACAAATCTATGCACGCACGTAAGTTTTAAAATCTAGCCCATTATGTATTTGGGAATGTCAATCAAAAGTGAATTACAGTAGTCAATACTTGAAAATAGTAGTGATTGTAGTACAGTTTGGAAATCATTTGGTTTGAGGTATGGTTTTACATGATGAAGATATCAATTTATGATGACTTAATATAGTGAGTTTTTTTATATGAGCTTTCATGTTTAATGATTGATAAATTTGAATACCTAAATTGAGGATAACTTCGGCAAGTTTAATTGATTGATCATTTAACTGTAATTCAGATGGGGTGGAATCTGATGGAAATCTTGAGAGACAAATTATTTCTATTTTTTGAATATTGAGGGCAAGTTTGTTAGCTAATAGTAATAGAGATGTGAATCGGAACCGGAATCGGGTCAGATTCCGGTTCCAATTCACATATGGGTTTTTTTGCATCGGCCCGATCGTGGTTTTATCAGCTGTACCCGAGCCGATAAACAAAACCCTTTCAAACTAATCGTTCTTGGGACCCCACTGGACCCCCACTGGACCACCAGGTACCTGTAAAAAGTTTTGGGGGGTGTCGGGAGGGTGGGAGAAGCTAAGGGGTTAGTTGTAAAGGGTCGGGGTGGGTTTAGGGGTTATTTTTGTGTGCCGTTTTTCCCGCCCTCCCCCAAAATGATAAGGGAACCCCCACGATCAATATCGTGGGGTTTTCCTATCGTTTTGGGGGAGCCCCCGTTTTGACGATTTTGAAAATATCGATGATATTTTCAATCGTCCGAAGCCCGATTCACATCCCTATTAGCTAATAACAAGTTTTGGATTCTTGAGAGTAGATGAGAAAGAAATTGTTCAGTTTCAGATCATATTGATTTGGTAGGGGAAAAATATGTATGTCATCAGCATATAATTGATAATGCACATTGAAACTGGCTAAAATTCGACAGAGTGGAGTGAGATATATGTTAAATAATACCACCAATAGGGGCAGATTTTCAAAGGGGTACGCGCGTACCCCCCGATAACCTTCCCCAAGCTCCCACTGCACGCGCCGGTCAGCTGCCGGCGCTTGATCCCCCAGCACGGCTGCCATGCTGGAGGCCTTAGCTCCACCCCTGGACCGCCCCCGGACTGGCACCCCATCCGCCAACCGTCTATTGCTCCTACCATGTGACAGGGGCCGACCGATGTCACCGGTAGCCCCTGTGACATAGTAAGGGCAAAGGCTATCGGCGCCATTTTGAATAGCGGCAGCTGACAACCCGAGTGCAGGAGATCACTCCAGGATCCCCGCTGGACCACCAGGGACTTTTGGAAAGTCTTGGGGGGGGGGGGGGGTCAGGAGGGTGGGGGTTTATTTGTTAGTGATACGTTGTATTCGTGGGGGTTCGCCATACGTTTCATGACCCCCACGAATACAACAAATATGGCATATAAGTTGCGGATTGCCAATACGTTGCAAACGAATGCACACTCCAAATAATAGTTACCAGAGCATGTTTACCATTTAGTGCTTATCAAATTGCCCTTTATTTCTGCTGGTCTCACCTCTCTTTAGCAGAGACTTACTTTTCAACATTAATAAGCTCTACCTTATTAACCCCCGAGGTAGGAAATGGAGCCAGATTCTTACCAGGCAAAAGGTATTAGCTTCATTCTTCAGCTGCTCAGGAGGAGGAACTCCTTCCCTTCACTGGTCTCCAGCACAGATACAGAGAGGACAGTCACAGCCACTGAAGCAACAGACTGTTCACTCTCAAAAGTCTCTTAGCCCTTGCTCCCAAAGTCATCTCGTCCCAGGGTGCACAGCAACACAAGGGTGGAAAGCCACAGCACTCAGACAGGTCACCTCCTTCTCTTCAGAGAGGTAACGATGGACTCCTAATGGATGGCTAGCGATGGACTGCGGATAGCAGACGGTGGACCCAGAGGGCTGTTAACTTTCCACTTTTCAAGGGCTCACCTATACATATTCAATAGCCTATGAATGGTCAGGTGGATGCTTAATTAAGGCATTTAATTAGCAGATTCCTACTCTTTTTTGGGAGTCCTCTGTTCACTCTGGAGTTCATCAATGGTCGATTCTGACGAATAAGAGTTTCACAGGTCTGACAGAGGTCTGATAAACTTTAATCCTGGATAGACACTAGGACCATAAAAAGAAGCTCCAATATTATTGCAGTACCAAGTCCCAAACATTTATGCTGTGTTTCCTTTGGCCCTATTTTTGGTGCCAGTTCAGCTAATAAGGCTAATAAATTATTCTGCTTGTCACATACAGTAATGAGGAGGCTCTCTCATATCTGCATCTGGCTGCACATAGCCAAATGCCAAAGTCCATTTTCTCTGCATTTAGCTGTGCATAGCCCAAATAGGCCAATATCCATTTTAACTTACATCAGAGGGTCCAACTTAGTTGCTTGTCCCTGTTAGCAAGAATTGGCATATATTTCTTACAGGATTGTCAGGAAGCGTTTGTCTTTTTGCCAATGATACCAAAATCTGTAACAGGGTAGACAGCCAGGAAGGTGTGGAAAACAGGAGGAGGGATCTCAAGAAGCTCGAGGGATGGTCTAAGGTCTGGCAGCTAAGATTCAATGCTAAAAAATGCAGAGTAATGTATTTAGGATGTAAAAACCCATGAGAAAGGTACAATATTGGAGGTGAAATTCTTCTAAGCACAAAGGAAGAGCAGGATCTGGGGGTAATAGTATCTGATGGTGGCCATCAGGTGGATAAAGCGACAGTAAAAGTCAGAAAGATGCTTGGCTGCATAGGGCGGGGAATTGTCAGCAGAAAAAAGGGAGGTGATATTACCCCTGCATAGATCCCTGTTGAGACCTCACTTGGAATACTGTGTACAATTCCGGAGAGTCTACCTTCAAAAGGATATGAACTGGTTGGAGTCAGTCCAGAGGGTGGCTACTAAAATGGCCAGTGGTCTTCATTCTAAAGCACATGGGGATAGACTTAAAGATCTGAACATGTATACCCTAGAGGAAAGGAGATAGGGGAGATATAACAGAGACAACCAAATACATCAAAGGTTTTCATACACAGGAGGTGAGCCTTTTTCACTGGAAAGGAGGCTCTTGAACAAGGGGTCATGTGATGAGGTTGAAAGGGGGTAGATGCAAAAGAAATCTTAGGAAATATTTTTTTTTACAGAGAAGGTGCTGGATGTGTGGAACAACCTCCCAATGGAAGAGGTGGAGACAAAAACAGTATCTGAATTCAAGAAATTGTGAAATAAATATAGGAGATCTCTAAGCAAGTGATGAGAATCATAATACTAAATTAATTGGATGGAATGGCAAACTGGATGAGCCATATGGTATTTTTCTGCCATCTATATACTGGTAAGGCAACTAGAGCAAAGCTGTGTTATTTCTGATACAGCTTCCCAATTTCAAAAGAAAAAGCAAAAAGCAGTTAAGCAGGATGTAGTTGCCCTTTCCCAATAATGAACAAGCTGTGAGTCAGTATAACTAGCAACTCCTTTCAAGGAGGCCCAGCCAACTGATGCTGGGGCCTCATAACAGGGCAGGCGTGCTGCAGCCAGCTCGAGGGGGGAAGGGTGGGGAACATGCAGCCAACAGGACTCCCTGGCTGATTTGAAAGCAAGCCAAGAGCCAATGAGAAAGGGAGGGGAGCAAGGGCTCAGAAACAATACGGGTGGAAGAGGGAGAGGAGGCAGATTAGCCAATGGAGGACGAGAGAGCAACCCTCCCCTCGCAGTGCTGCAGGGCATGGTTTGGGAGTGAGACTTTGTCACAGCCTTAAGCTAACAGTGACAGGGCCTTCACCGGCGCATAGGGGGATGCTTTGGGGAAGGGGAGGGCCTGGGCACCAAACAATATGCATAGGGGGAAACTTGTGGGGGCACATGAGGCAGCGTGCTATTAGCCTATTTATTGGCAGAGGGTGATGGATCTATGATGGTGGCCAGTCTGGGGGTGGCCAAATGGAGATCTGGCATAAATAAATAAGCGTGGACTGCAAGACAGTCAGGGTGTGGGTGAGGCGGCAGCACATTGCATGGAGCAGCAGTGGCCATGGCAGCATTCACAGAGCGGGATGCCAGTGGGTACCACCTTCACAGAGCGGATGGTTGGAGGGTTGCCACTTCACGGGGGGGGGGGGGGGGGGGGGGTGAACAGCATGAAGTCTCTACCGGTGGGGGGTGTAGGCCAGATTAATGTTAACTTTGCAAAGTATTTCAATATGTTGATGTTTAATTTCATGTTTGTATGGCTGTGGCCGTTTTATCCACTCAATAAAAGAGCATTATGGACATTGTATTGCATCATTGTTGGCAAGGGGGCATGGTCGGGGCAGGGGGTGGGACTCCAAAAAGCTACGGAGGTGAGTATGCAGTTCAGTCAATGCACGGCCTTTTAAAGCTAGCTTTCAAACAAACAAAGCAAGGAACTATCTTAGTGCTCTGGATTTTCCTGCAACCTCTCTCTTTCTTACTTAATCAGCTTTCAGGTGAATTTGCAGCTCAGTCTATGCAGACTGAGCTGCATAGACTTTGTTTGGCTTTCAAGACACAATTCTTGAAAGCCAAACAAAACAAAACAAAGAGCAGTTTGCAGTAGTACTCTGGCTTTTTCCTACAGTTTCCTTCACTCTCTCACTTGATTAGCATACAGGTTAAATTTCACCTTCTTGGGACATCAGGTCTATGCAGATAATCATCACATCATCAGTAGTGTCTTTTTAATACATTTCAGAAAAACTCTTAAACTTATCTTTTAGTTTAAGTTGTCCCTGGTAACATTCTGGCTCTGCCTCATCCTCTGAAAACTCCTCAGTGCTGAAACCTTCTCCAGCTGTGTCTTTGTCCCCTTACTCCCTTGCTTCTGCCAGCTGTTTTTATACTGAGGCTAGCCTGTTGCTGCAAGCCTGGGTAGCTCCAACCCATTGCCTTTCCTGCTGCCAGCGCTCTTACAGAAGCTGCCCACTAAGGCTTCTGGCCAATGCAGTTTCACTAGGCAGCTTATCTTTACTGCCTACCAGCTTGTTTTCTTAACCCCAAAGTGCCCTTATCAACTGAAATTCCAAAACTTCACCTTCATTTTCTAAAACACAGGGACTAACAGAGTAATCTGTCACAGTTAGTTTATATAGTTTTGATTACTTGCAAATCCAAAATAAGAGATCAAATGATCACAGAAAGAGGAAGGGAAAGCTATCATGCTTTCCATTCTATCTTCAGTCATGGCATTCTAATCAAGATATACCTAGAACTGGTGGGAAGCAAAAACATAAATCATATTGACAAATGGCTTCTAGGATAATTGAGCCTGAGACTATGGGTGAATTGTCAGTTGTCTGCTCTGAAACTGCTACACCTATGTGCCTGTCTAGAATCCTGTGCACCTGGCCGAGCATGACATCAGTGAAACTAATGGAAACAACCGTCAATCATTGCTATTACTTGTAGCTCCCACTATTTCCAGGATAGTCTGAGAACTACCAGGTGGAAGAATCTTGGGCCCTGTGTCTGTAACCCTGTCCCTGACCTCAACTGTGGATAAGGGGCTCACACTCAGTACCAGGTCTGACTCACTCAATTCAACCTCTGGTGGGCCATAGACATTTTTTGCCCTGGGCCCATAGCTACAGCAATGGCTGCTACCTACCAAAGTCCACAACTGGAATTAACCATTGCCACAGACAAAGAGAAGGTCAGTGCTAGCATTATCTTATAATGATTCATTACCATATTTGTGTCTTAAAAACATTCCACTTTCTTTTTCCATTGTAAGTTCTCCTGATTGGTATTTAAACATCCAGCAAAAGAAGGCTTCATCTCTAGGAATAAATGATTATTTTAATAAATGAAACTAAACCAAACTATCTTAGAATAGGATCTCCAGGTCTACCCCTCCAACTTCCTTCACTTGGCAACCCAAGTTAATTATATCAGCATTCACTGTGTAGCATCCAAGAGGCAGAAAACAAATAAGATCAACTGGCAGATGTCAGGAATTCTTGTGCCAAATTAAATTATTGTGCTTTTGTGTAAATGGATTAGAACGTATTGGGGGTCAGAACAACTCAGTGGAGGTCATCTGGCACTGGTGCAAGTCCTTGTTTCTTCTTGCTGTTACAGTAGCTGCTGTTTTCTAAAACAACGGGAAACACATCTTAAAGAGAACACCCACTTCATTGCTTAAAATCTATTGTAGTCCATGTGTAATTGTAGTTTTTAAATCATGCTTTAATTTTGAAAATTAATTGCAGGCTCCATAACACTCCGTCCCTTACCAAAAAGAAAAACATGATGCTTACTTTTGCATCACTGCATGTTTAAGTGTATGAAAGCCAATAATATGGGCATCCAGGACCACACTCGCTCCCTTCCACACCCTTTCACATGCCAAATAACCATCATCACAACTGTTTGGGTAAAATAAGGCCGCAGCTTTATTAACAAAGAGGCCCGAGCCCGGACACATTAACACTTATATCATCCCTCTGTTTCAGCTTCCACCCCCGACCATCCGCCACTCCCCCGGCAGGATAGCCGCCGCCAGCCACCCGGCTCGAAGTCCCCGCCTCTCACGCCGGGTGTATACTCCCGCCACCTGCCTGCAAGGAGCAAACCCGGGTGGACTCCCGCCGCCAACCTGCAAGGAGTCAGGGCCCCGGGTCTCCCGCCACTTTCCGGCAAGGAGCCCCCATCGCCGACAACAGCCCCAGTTGTCACCGCCGTCCACTTCCAGCTGAAACCCCCCATTAACTAACAAACATCAACTATTCTGGCTCGGGCCAACCGCCCCCCCCCCTGCTGCGACAACACCCCCAAACCAAAAGAACCAGGTCGAAGGGTGGGTGGGAGGGCAAACGCAAGACCGCCGCTCGCCGTCCGCACGCGCCCGCCTGCACACGCACGTGTGCCTGCTCTCCTGCTCCTCTATGCGTGCGCGGCCTCGCCGGCACAGCCCGAGGGGAGGGGGGAGCAGGGCGTCGCCAGGCAACGCCTTTCGGCGGCCAATCCCTGCCGACAGCCCGGCGTCCCTGCTCCCACCACCCCCACCCCCCTCCCCGCTGCCCTCTCGCCGACCTCCCTAGGCCCGCCCTATCCCGCGGTGGGCCTGGGCCCACATTATCCTGCCCGCCCCGAGACGGGCTCGGGGCGGGCTTCCAGAAAGGCAACACTGCACGTTTTAGTGAGTGAGTATTGCTCACAGCCTCACCTATTCCAGTTAGGGTTGGCACATAGCTCCAGGTTTTCAGGACAGCCTGATTTTACCCCACTTCATGCAGGAACTTGTAGTCTTGCTATTCTTACTTACAATTAAAAATAAAATTTAAGTGCATCAAGCTATTAACAGAACTTGATATCAGAGATATTAGTGCTGAAGGTAAATCATCTGCAGTCTCCTACCTGCAATGAGCTTCATACAGAAACAAATAAATAAAAACCTTAAGCAAATTATACTTAACTCAGTAACAGAAATAACAATATAAACCCCTGATAAAGGCAGTTCACTGCCAAAACATTGGTCTGGTCAGGTTTTGAGTAGGAGTGCAACAATCAAAGCAGTTTGGAAGCATTTGGAAGCATACAGTATGTATATTGAAGAACAAAAGAGCATGCAGTGGGGAAAAGCAGCACTAGATCTACGCGGCCTGAAAAATGGAGCCATTTGGCAATCCTAATTGCAATACTGGGGTCTTCTCGGATATCTACTAGATATCTACTGGATATCTAGTGGACCTTTGTACTATTGATCTATCTCCACAATTCTTACAAGAAACCCAACATGATAATTTGGATTTGATTTATCCAAATTCAGGACTTAGAAACATTTCTTGTAAAAAAAAAAAAAAAAATTTTGAAACTTACTAAATTAAAAGAAAATCTCAGAGGATTTGCATAATTTGGGTCAAACCCCTTCATTTTAGTTTTAAAGTCAGATCCCTTTCTGATTACCATAATATATTATTAGCCTCATTGCCAATCTTACCATCTCCACCTCAGTCTTTCAGGCTTGTATAGTTTCCAGCCTCGACTACTGCAACTCACTCTAAGAACATAAGAACATAAGAAATTGCCATGCTGGGACAGACCAAGGGTCCATCAAGCCCAGCATCCTGTTTCCAACAGAGACCAAACCAGGCCACAAGAACCTGGCAATTACCCAAACACTAAGAAGAACCCATGCTACTGATGCAATTAATAGCAGTGGCTATTCCCTAAATATAATTGATTAATAGCCATTAATGGACTTCTCCTCCAAGAACTTATCCAAACCTTTTTTGAACCCAGCTACACTAACTGCACTAACCACATCCTCTGGCAACAAATTCCAGAGCTTTATTGTGCGTTGAGTGAAAAAGAATTTTCTCCGATTAGTCTTAAATGTGCTACTTGCTAACTTCATGGAATGCCCCCTAGTCCTTCTATTATTCAAAAGTGTAAATAACCGAGTCACATCTACTCGTTCAAGACCTCTCATGATCTTAAAGACCTCTATTTATCCCCCCTCAGCCGTCTCTTCTCCAAGCTGAACAGCCCTAACCTCTTCAGCCTTTCCTCATAGGGAAGCTGTTCCATCCCCTTTATCATTTTGGTTGCCCTTCTCTGTACCTTCTCCATCGCAACTATATCTTTTTTGAGATGCGGCGACCAGAATTGTACACAGTATTCAAGGTGCGGTCTCACCATGGAGCGATACAGAGGCATTATGACATTTTCTGTTCTATTAACCATTCCCTTCCTAATAATTCCTAACATTCTGTTTGCTTTTTTGACTGCCGCAGCACACGGATCCCCCCCAAAAATTGCCTGGTACAACTTATATAAAACACTGCAACTCAAATGCTATTGAATGCTAAATAACCTGAGAGGAATATACACCAATATTAAAATCCCTACACTCCAACAGTTCATTGAACAAAGTTTAAAATTGTTGTTCTGGCCTTTAAATCACTTTACTTTGCCATTGTGTTAAAGATAACAGAAGTACATAGAAGAAATATAATAAATAAGCAATAGCTACTGAAGCTAGTTACAGAAAACAAAGGAGATGAATTTTATGCAAAAGATAATCACTGTTAGTGCTGCATAATAAAAACAAAAAAGAACTTTATACACAGAAATTTGCTTTTATTGTATTTTTTCATACATATGTAATTTTTTCACCACATCTTCAGAAAGATTGCATCAAGAGATAGATATTTAAAGAAATCCAGCTAGAAAGTGTTTATTTATTTATTTATTTATTTAACAGTTTTTTATACCGACCCTCATAGTAGATAACCATATGGGATCGGTTTACATTTTAACAAGGGTAAACTGAGTTGCGTGCTCCGGCCACGCTAAGGCCACTGCCGGGCCTGCTCACCTCTCTCTTCCCTCCGGGGGTCCGGCCCCTCCTCGCCGGCTGCCACAGTGAGTCACCTGCACCCCAGACACCCAGCGCCCGCATCTCCGGTAGGGATGTGCAGACCAAAAGTTTAAGTTCATAAGTCCATAAGTCGAAAGGGGGGGGTCATTTGCGGTCAATATGGACATATGGAGAATTCCATAAGTTGAGTCTATGTCCATATGTGCAAATAAAAATTTAAACCCCTCACCCGCCTTAATCCCCCCCCCCCCCCAAGACTTACCAAAACTCCCTGGTGGTCCAGCGGGGTCAGGACGCCATTTCTGAACTCCTTTGCAAGGAGCATGTGACGTCGGCGCCACGTCGCAGTGATGCGGTGTCACGTGATTCCCCGCGGGTCTGCTCCCGGAACCCTCGTTGGGCCCAAAAGGCCCCCCCAAGCTGGCCAAAAGTTCCTTTTGGGTGCAACGAGGGTCCCGGAGCGAACGCGCGGGGAATCATGTGACGCCGCGTCACTTCGACGTGACGCCGACGTCACATGCTCCTCGCAAAGGAGTTCAGAAATGGCGTCCTGACTCCCTGCTGGACTACCAGGGAGTTTTGGTAAGTCTTGGGGGGGGGGGGGGATTAAGGAGGGTGAGGGGTTTAAATTTTTATTTGCACGTATGGACATAGACTCAACTTATGGAATTCTCCATATGTCCATATTGACCGAAATTGACCCCCCCCTTTCGACTTATGGACTTATGAACATAAACTTTTGCTCTGCACATCCCTAGTTTATATATCTTAATTTTATTGTTTGAAGCTTAATGAGGAATGGGGATGTTTGTTTTTCCATTTTTGCACTGCATACAGAGTCTGTCTTGCTATGGTTTCCAATTCAGTTTTTGTCTGTATGTTTCTAGTTATACTGTATTGTAGGGATGATCGGAGGGACCGCATATGTTACATTCTGTATTCATAATCGTCGGGGGGCAGATACGTTGCATTCGGCAAGGGGGGCCCCCGATCCGTTCATGCGTTCCATTCTTATTGTTTTCCCAGCTAAAATTTAATTAACTACAACCCCCCCACCCTCCTGACCCCCCCCCCCTCCCCACCCCAAGACTTGCCAAAAGTCCCTGGTGGTCCAGCGGGGGTCCGGGAGCCATATCCTGCACTCGGGGCCATCAGCTGCCGGTATTCAAAATGGCACCGATAGCCTTTGCCCTTACTATGTCACAGGGGCTACCGGTGCCATTGGTTGGCCCCGTAACATAGTAAGTGCAAAGGCTATCGGTGCCATTTTGAATACCGCCAGCCGATGGCCCGAGTGCAGGAGATCGCTCCCGGACCCTCGCTGGACCACCAGGGGCTTTTGGTAAGTCTTGTGGAGGTCAGGAGGATCCCCCAAGACTTGCCAAAAGTCCCTGGTGGTCCAGTGGGGGTCCAGGAGTAATTTCCTACACTCGGGCCGTCGGCTGCCAGTACTCAAAATGGCGCCGATAGCCTTTGCTCTTACTATGTCACAGGGGCTACTGGTGCCATTGGTCAGCCCCTGTCACATGGTAGGAGCACAAGATGGTGCCTGTAAATCAAGATTTATACTTAGAATATTTGGTGAGTTAGATTTGTTTTCTGGCTAGACCCAGGGCTCTTTCAATATCTGTTATGTTCGCAGTAACATTATATCTCATGTCACTAAAAGACTCTTAATAAAATAGAAAAATACGAAACAACCGGGGGTTCCAGATAAGGAATTCCCAAGAAACATTGAGGGCACTATGCAAAGCCTGTGGAAAAATACATGTGGGAATTTCCTTTTGAAATCCCTGCTTGTACTTTGCTTCCCTCACCATCTCCTCTGTTCTCTCCCTTCAAACCACCCGGCCCAATCCCCTACATATCTTTTACTCATGGTTAAAAGTGTGCATGCTGTGAAACTGCTCACGTACGTTTAGCAACTGAGGGTAAGGACATTTTCAGGCATGGTATTTTATCCAGGTAACTGATTAATTATCCAGGCAAATGCTTTTGAATATGTTCTTCTCTATGACCATATTATAAAAATGTAATAGACTGGCCTTCATGAAATGCAATTCTTGTGGTGCATTGCCAGCACTGTAAATACTGAATAGACTGCTGAAAGAGAATTGTAAAAGAACTGAATTTTCTTATGAAAATTTAATATATGCCAGATTAGCTCAATTCATGACATTTTGCTTTTTTTTTATTGTACTTGTCATTTTTATGATTATAATATTTCTAGTCAAACAATGGAAGATTTGCTATTAAGAATGTTAACTGCTACGTTTTCAGGCAAAAAAAAAAATATGTGTCAGTAACATTGCTAACTGTTCTGAAAAACTATTCGGCATATAAATTAATTGGTGGACTGGATTTTACAGGCAAATATTTGAGTTCAGGTATGCAGCAGCTTCTATCAATACAGAGAACTTTCAGAAAATGCAACAGAAAGAACGAAAGGTGAAACTGATGTTATAGTCTACTCAGTGAATCGACAAGGCCATCACCTGCATAAAAGGAACATCCATTGATACACTTGCAGTACTCTACAGCAGAAATTATTAATCATAAAATTTTACCTTCAAAGACATCACACCAGAAGAAAGAGAAGGAGAAAACATCTCCATCCTGGAAACAGCATATTGAAGGGGAAATTAAAGCATTATGAGGGCAACTTTTGAAGTCTGCCTATTTGAGCACATACACGAGTAAGCAGATGCACAGAAATCTAAATCCATAGTTTAGAATGGGTGCCACAGCAGGTGCAAAATTTATAAAATATGTGTATCTCCAATCTCATGTTATAAATGTATCTTTTCTGATAAGCACACCCACATATACATGTAACATTTCCATGTATCACTTCCGCACATAAGTCACCTTTTTTGAGGTATGGCTGGACATACTTAGGAACTCCCCAGATTTGACCCAAATTATCCAGAATTCCAAAAGAATGGCCAGGTCTCAGGGTCAATGCTACAAAACTCTGGATTTGGGTGCTGCTACCAATGTTAAAGCTCCCACATGGGCCTGGAAGAGGAAGTCACCTGGGCCTGTATGGGCAGGAAGAAGGCAGAGCATCAGGAACATGCTGGAAGGAGCAGGGGAAGTGTCAGGTTTGCAGAGCAGCAGAAAATCAGCAGGCCCTTGCTGGAAGAAGGAGCAGAGAAGTGTTAGGGTATGCTGTAGAGATGTGAATCGTGTCCTCGATCGTCTTAACGATCGATTTCGGCTGGGAGGGGGAGGGAATCGTATTGTTGCCGTTTGGGGGGGTAAAATATCGTGAAAAATCGTGAAAAATCGTAAAAAATCGAAAAAACGTAAAATCGCAAAACCGGCACATTAAAACCCCCTAAAACCCACCCCGACCCTTTAAATTAAATCCCCCACCCTCCCGAACCCCCCCCCAAATGACTTAAATAACCTGCGGGTCCAGCGGCGGTCCGGAACGGCAGCGGTCCGGAACGGGCTCCTGCTACTGAATCTTGTTGTCTTCGGCCGGCGCCATTTTCCAAAATGGCGCCGAAAAATGGCGGCGGCCATAGACGAACACGATTGGACGGCAGGAGGTCCTTCCGGACCCCCGCTGGACTTTTGGCAAGTCTTGTGGGGGTCAGGAGGCCCCCCCCAAGCTGGCCAAAAGTTCCTGGAGGTCCAGCGGGGGTCAGGGAGCGATTTCCCGCCGCGAATCGTTTTCGTACGGAAAATGGCGCCGGCAGGAGATCGACTGCGGGAAGTCATTCAGCGAGGGTTCCGGCGCCTCGCTGAACGACCTCCTGCAGTCGATCTCCTGCCGGCGCCATTTTCCGTACGAAAACGATTCGCGGCGGGAAATCGCTCCCTGACCCCCGCTGGACCTCCAGGAACTTTTGGCCAGCTTGGGGGGGCCTCCTGACCCCCACAAGACTTGCCAAAAGTCCAGCGGGGGTCCGGAAGGACCTCCTGCCGTCCAATCGTGTTCGTCTATGGCCGCCGCCATTTTTCGGCGCCATTTTGGAAAATGGCGCCGGCCGAAGACAACAAGATTCAGTAGCAGGAGCCCGTTCCGGACCGCTGCCGTTCCAGACCGCCGCTGGACCCGCAGGTTATTTAAGTCATTTGGGGGGGGGGTTCGGGAGGGTGGAGGATTTAATTTAAAAGGGTCGGGGGTGGGTTTTAGGGGGTTTTAGTGTGCCGGCTCACGATTCTAACGATTTATAACGATAAATCGTTAGAATCTCTATTGTATTGTGTTCCATAACGGTTTAAGACGATATTAAAATTATCGGACGATAATTTTAATCGTCCTAAAACGATTCACATCCCTAGTATGCTGAGCTAGAAGAACGAGAGGGCAGTGTAGCCTCAAGCAGCTGGAAGATAGAGCAGTCCCATGGGGCATGCAGGCCTAAAGGGATGCTGCTGCTGTTGTTAGGTTCAGGCTGGAGGGAATGGGAGAGCAAAGAGAGGAGTGTGAAAGTGAGCATGTGTACGTGAGTGGTCATGTTTGATGAGAGAGGGAGTGGGCTTGTGTGTGAGGGAGTTAGTGTGGGAGTAAATGGGCATGTGTATGTGGAAGAGGGAAGTGAGAGTTGGCATGTGTGACAGTGAACATGAGCGTGTGAGTATGTGAGAATAAACATATATGCGTGTGAGTGTTTTAGTGTGAACCCTATTCTTCCAAGCCCCCCTGCTAAGTCACAACAATCTAAGGGCAACTGCAAATCAAAAGTTCCCAAATATATAGATAATCAAGAAAATGACTGTAGGCACAAAAACCAAATTTTTCTTTAGGGATGTTTGGCTGCTGGCTCATCTCATCATGGCCAATGAGAGTCACCTCATCCCTGTTCAGGGTACGTGGAAGGAGTAGGAGCACATGTTCCACACCTAGCCCTCCACTGCCAGTTTAGTCACCAGGTCTCCTACTCCCAAGAGGTAAAAACTTTCAAGGAGGTAGAATCAGGAGCAACATCAGGACATATGTATCAAGGAAAGAGTAGGAATGGGTTCCAAGGGACATACTAGAGACAGAATTGGAAACTGACTTCAAAAAATCATAGAAGATTCCCAGAGGAACCATAGAAACAAAAAAAGTGAAGAAAAGAGAGTGATCAACTTGGGTCTATGAATATGCAGCAGCAATGATCTTGGGCAGACTAGATTGGTGTTACAGTCCTTATCTGCTATCATTTTCTCTGTTTCTGTCTATGTAGGTGGAGGACTTAAAAAAGAAACCTTCACCTGCAAGAGATAGAGGGACAGCTATTTGTGTCTGGACCTGGAATGGAGCAGAGGTAAGTATACCCAAATCATATCTGCAAAGTTTCACATTTATTTCTCTATGTCCACTACCCAACTTTTAGGATTTAGCTGCTACTGCCCATCTAGTCCTCTTTTGTTGAAGACTGTCTCTTAGTCACACTCCAAGCAGAGATATTTTACTGACACCTCAGTGAAAGACAAGCAATAAGGGGGATTAATGCAAAAACAGAAGTTGATATTTACTGTTGCAGCATCAAATATGCAATGCTGAAACTATAAATACTATTTAAGCTATTACTTACTATATCTGTGTTCTTGGCATATCAATTGTATATACTTCTAAACATACTTTTCCTTTAAGGTTTAGTTTAGTTTTGATTAACCACCTTTCTTATGATAAATCTAAGTGGTAAACATCATAAGGTCAGATTATCAAGTGACCTAATCATTGCTAAAGCCACTAAGGATTTGAAAAGAGCTTTTCTATGTCTATCCTCCAAATGGCCATTCAGTTTTCAGTCTCTCATTATGCCATGTTCCTGTTGCTAACCCTAGCCTTGCAGAAGTCTTCTACTCCACTCTCATTCATGTACAGGGTTGGAACCGAGCTTCATTGCCAGTTACCCCAGTGCTTCCTTGTCATACCATTGCCACAAGCCTCTGCTAGGTCAATCCTACATTTGTCATGTGTTTCCCCCTAACTATTGCTTGCAGTTAGCTTTCAGGTTACCAGCTCATGAAGCCCTCAAATCTTTCTCTTTTCATAAATACCAGAAGCTCCTCCTTCTCCTTCTCCCAGGAGAAGGCCCTTCCAGTATCTTCTCCTAGAGCACCTTCATCACCACTACCATGACCAGAGAAGCAGAAACTGGTGCGCCAGCCACTGCAACAACTTCCACTGAAGGAGACGACAGCTGGGCAGCCACCAATCCTGACCCAGGAGTCAGTGGCCATGCAGCCAGCCCCCCTTCTCCCTCCTTATGTTTTCTACCACTCTTGGTGATCTTCTACATATAGGGCTGTCCTCTGTTTTGCCCCTGGGAGTAGAAGTTGAAGGCCTGTACATGCTTCTCTGTTTGGAGCACAAATTTCTGCCTGATTGAATGCATCAAGCCATGCTTGCTCAGAGCTTGCAGCAGCAGCAGACACAGGTCTCAAGGAGGAGCTGTGGCTCCTCCAAATGCTCCCAGCACCTTCAACTAGTCCCAGTTGAAATCTCTGGAGTGCCAAGTCCAGATTCTGTCCAATTCACCAACGGGTGAAAAGGATCAACATGGCATGGTAGGCCAACAGACAAGTGATTATCATCAACATTCTGCAAACAATATCACCCATTCTTACCATCATTGCCAAACTGCAACCATCTCAGTCCACTCCCCATTAAAGTAATACTACTGGCCAGGGCTTTTTCTTCTTACCCTGGGGGTTCTTTTTGTTTCACCACTTTTTTATTCCTAGAACTTCCAGCCACCCCCCCCCCCCACACACACACACACACCCACACACCACACACATGTTTCTATTTTGTTTAGATATGCTGTTATATGTGGGCCTTATTTTGGTCAAAGAGCTTTTTACCTAGAAACATGATAGCAGAAAAAGACTGAATGGCCTGTCTGGTCTTCCTATCCCCCCAACTAATGAGCTTTATAATTTCCATTACTCCCTTAGAGATCCCCTGTATTTATCCCATTCTTTCTTAAATTCAGATTCTGACCTCTTATTCAATCTTGGAACATGGGACATTAATCTAGTGAAATGATCACAGGGGAAAGGCAGTAGGGAAGAGGGTTTGATCCTAAATCAGCAGGTGTAAAAAAAGGTCAGAGTTTGTAAAGAGACCATAAAACATGTTCAGCATGGCACAGATCTGTTGTTGAGCTCAGTGTGGCCCACCATGCTTACCTCCTGCCAGAGCCCATTACAACAGCTTCCTCACAGCGCAACAGATCCTTCTGGCCAAGATGAAGCCACCTGCCATGGTGTGGCTAGGCTGACACCAACACTGCAGAGAGTCCTACTACAGAGCCTACCTAGGCACGTGCGGGCCCAACTTGCCAGAATTTAAAAGGCCCGCGGCAGGAAATCCATCACGGCACCCTATGATAACATCATGGGGACTACTGTATAAAGAGCCTGCCAGGTCATGCTTCCAACGTCTTGACAAAAGTTGACTCTATTGGAAATGTGCTTTGCCTCTGCATTCCTGATTCTTGGTTCCTGATCCTTACTTCATAAGAACATAAAAAAATTGCCATGCTGGGTCAGACCAAGGTTCCATCAAGCCCAGCATCCTGTTTCCAACAGAGGCCAAACCAGGCCACAAGAACCTGGCAAGTACACAAACATTAAGAAGATCCCATGCTACTGATGCCACTAAGTCAACTTGATTAATAGCAGTTAATGAACTTCCTGGTTCCTGGTTCTGCTGTGTGTCCTGTTCCTGGTTCCTTGGCAGTCTGGTTTGTCTTCTGAGTTCTTGAATTCATGGTCAGTCTTCCCTTCATCTGTCTTTAGCATATCATTTTGCTCTTGTGGTTCCTAATCCTTCCTTCACCTCTTTTTTCTTCATCCCATCAGATTGGACTTCTGCCTTTGACTTCAGATTGGACTGCTGGCTATGACTTCAGATTGGACTTCTGGCTTCACTTGGATTTGAATTCTGGCTTGACCTCGAATTGGACCTCGATGCTGTTTGACATCCACCTGTCTCTGACCACTGCCTGCTTACCTTTATTGCTCGAACTTTGCCTGCCCTGACCACTGCCTGAACTACAACACTGAGTGAAATCCACCCTCTACTGACCATAGCCTGAACCTGTCTCCATTGACTGCCATATGTCCCGAGTGCTGCTTACACCAACTCCACTTCTTTACCATGCCGACACTGTTCCCCAATGAATCTGTCAAGACAAACTTTGTGCTCTCCCTGCTGGATGGTAAGGCCTTGGCTTGCACCTCCCCCTTATGGGAAAAAGCAGATCCTTTTCTCCAGGATCTTCAGCAGTTTGTCAAGGAATTCAAACTCACTTTAGACAAACCTGGCCAGATGTCCATGGTGAGATCGGACTTCCTGCACCTACACCAGGATTCCCGAATGCTGATGGATTATGCTATAGAATTTCAGACTTTAGCTACAAAGCTAAACTGGGGGGAAGACAACCTCTATAGTATATTCATAGAGAAGCTATCTTCACCAATCAATAATGAATTGGCCACCCGTGAGCTCCCAGAATCCCTGGATGGGCTTAGTGATTTAGCCTGGAGAATTGACTGTCACCTCTAGCAACAGGCCTGGGAGCTCTACCCACCACACAGACCCATCGCTCTAGCTCCTTGATTTCAGTGCCCCCTCTCTCCTGTTCCAATGTCAGCACCAGTCCAAGCATGCATGGAGGAACCATTTCAGCTGGCTAGGGGCATCTCACCCCTGAAGAAAGGCTCTGCCAACATCAGCTGGGGCAATGCTTCTACTGCGCTGGGACCAGGCACCAGCTGGCATGCTGTCCACTGAAGCGGGAAACTAACCAGCCTAGGATCTAGTGGGGAAGTGATTCTAGGCTTCACGAGTCCTGCTCCCCAACTGACACTCTCGGTGACTATTGCTCTTAATAACTAAAACCTTCCTATCCAGGCTTTGGTAGACTCTGGTGACGGGGGGAATTTCATAATGAAAGCCCTCATCGACCACTTGCAGCTTTCCATGGTTACTGTTCGCACTCACCCCGCCAAGAGGGCAGAGTGAGTGATCTGTTATCGATCAGCTCCTCCCAAGGGGAGGAGATAGTGATCTGATAGGCTTGGCTCCTGTAGGAGGAGGAATTAGCAGTCTTGTTAGTGCTCTGTTCCCCCAGAGGGGAGAAGTTGGCAAAGTGTTATGCTTCGTTCCTGTAACGGGAGGAGCCAGCAACCTGTTTGATCCTCATGGGGAGTTAGCTATCTGATATGTATCAGCTTCCGCAGAGAGAGGAATAATGGTCTGATGTAGGTTGGCTCCCACAGAGTGGCAGATGATGATACCACTCTATTAGTGTAAGGAGTAACACTTAGTAGAAATAGTGAATCCATGGGCTGATGGCAGATGACTGCGCCCTCAAGTGGAGATCCTGAGAGGGACCACTGGCTAAGCTGGAGTATTGAGACAAACACAGATAGTTCTTTATTAGACTGGAAGTAGAACCACCAAAGGTGGCAGTAGTGAGCTGATGTGCCCGGCAGGGCTGAAGTCCCTCTGATACAGGAATTATGATCTCTGAGTTGCTGAGCTGTAAGGAGAGACTATAGGTAGTGAGTAGACAGGTTATGCTGGACATATAACCAGTGGTAGATGATACACTCACTCTTGTAGATATCTGTAACGTCTTCCTATGCAACAGAGTCTTCAGTATTCAGGAACAGGAGCTTCAGGCGAATACTGGTTCCTATAGACAGTCTGAAATAAAACTCACAATAACTGTGTATGGGATGGCTTCTGGAATAGAAAAGAGGTTAGGAGAGATTTAGGAACATAGGCCCTCATGGAGCGAGTACCAGTTCCTATCTGTAAATCTGTAATAATAATCCATAAGTTATAGGTATGCGATATCTTCTGAAGAAGAAGAGAGTCTGAGAAAGGTATTAGGAACATAGGCCCTCGTGGAGCGAGTACCGGTTCCTATTCTGCAATCTGCAATGGTAACTCACGATCTCCGTTCCTGCGATACCATCTTAGACTGAAGGGAGTCTTAGAGATTAGGAACATGGGCCCTCGTGGAGCGAGTATCAGTTCCTGTCTGTAATAGGACACACTATGTTCACGTCTGCGATCGCCTCCAGGCAATAGGAATCTTCTGAATCTTTGGGAGCGTAGGCCCTCGAGGAGCGAGTACCGGATCCCATCCAACAATCTGAAATCAAGAAGAGAGAGAGCGGTGCCCCTGAGGAGCGGGTACCCTTTGGTAAGTTTGTAGAGGCAGAGCAGCAGAGAAAGCTTTCCCCAAGAGTTGCGAGGAAGGGGTTCCTACCCTTGCCCTTGCTAACTCAATTTGGAGTAGCAATCAAAGACCTTTTATTTAGGAAGCGGATGACGTCACTACGGGGGGACGCCCCCGAGGTTCGCGCCTTGCTGGTACAAAGTCTGGAGCGCGTGCGCCCTTACGCCATCAGGAACATGGCGGATCTGTAGCGTCAGGCCAGCCCGGGGATTCCAGGAAGAAAATGGCAAGAAGAAGCCGTGGCAGCATCTGTCCGTCAGACCCTAAGGGAGTCGCCACAAGGCAGAGAGGGTGGAGCGAAGGCAGGAACAGGCACAAACACAACAGTTACTAGAAAGATACCCCTAGTCATCTCCTCAATTCACGGGGATCCGCTTCCTGGCCAGATCACCCTAGCTATGGCACCATTGCTTATGCACTAGGGATGTGAATCGTTTTTTGACGATTTAAAATATCGTCCGATATATTTTAAATCGTCAAAAATCGTTAGAGCCACGATACAATACCAATTCCCCCGATTTATCGTTAAAAAATCGTAAATCGGGGGAAGGGGGAGGGCAGGAACTTACTTACTTGCCCTAAACCAATGGCAGGAAAACCGGCACACTAAAACCCCCTAAAACCCACCCCCGACCCTTTAAATTAAATCCCCCACCCTCTCGAACCCCCCCCAAATGCCTTAAATTACCTGGGGGTCCAGCGGCGGTCCGGAACGGGCTCCTGCAATTGAATTGTGTTGTCTTCAGCCGGCGCCATTTTGCAAAATGGCGGCCGCAAAATGGCGGCGGCCATAGACCAACACGATTCGACTGCAGGAGGTCGTTCCGGACCCCCGCTGGACTTTTGGCAAGTCTTGTGGGGGTCAGGAGGCCCCCCCAAGTTGGCCAAAAGTCCCTGGGGGTCCAGCGGGGGTCCGGGAGCGATCTCCCGCCGCGAATTGTTTTCCATATGGAAAATTCAACTGCAGGAGGTCGTTCAGCGGCGGTCCGGAACCCCCGCTGAACGACCTCCTGCAGTTGATCTCCTGCCGGCGCCATTTTCCGTACGGAAAACAATTTGCGGCAGGAGATCGCTCCCGGAGCCCCGCTGGACCCCCAGGGACTTTTGGCCAGCTTGGGGGGCCTCCTGACCCCCACAAGACTTGCCAAAAGTCCAGCGGGGGTCCGGAACGACCTCCTGCAGTCGAATTGTGTTGGTCTATGGCCGCCGCCATTTTGCGGCCGCCATTTTGCAAAATGGCACCGGCTGAAGACAACACAATTCAATTGCAGGAGCCCGTTCCGGACTGCCGCTGGACCCCCAGGTAATTTAAGGCATTGGGGGGGGGGGTTCGGGAGGGTGGGGGATTTAATTTAAAGGGTCGGGGGTGGGTTTTAGGGGGTTTTAGTGTGCCGGTTTTCCTGCCATTGGTTTAGGGCAAGTAAGTACTTCCCTCCCAAAGTTGATGAAGTATTAAGGCATTTGGGGTGGGGGATTTAATTTAAAGGGTCGGGGGTGGGTTTTAGGGGGTTTTAGTGTGCCGGCTCACGATTTTAACGATTTTCACGATATTTTAAACACCCAAACGGCAACAATACGATTCCCTCCCCCTCCCAGCCGAAATCGATCGTTAAGACGATCGAGGACACGATTCACATCTCTATTATGCACTGGCTTGTAACAAGTAGAGAGAAGAGTCTTTTATATCATCGACAAGGCAGTACGTCCCATTGTGCTGGGCTTACCCTGCTTGCAATTCCATTCTTTGCACTTTGTCTGGTCCCAGTAAGGTATAACTTTTATTCATTATAGGAATGGGGAGGGGAATTGGCCACTTTGTCACTAAATCCACTGAGTATTGTCTGAGTATTCTCTTATTAACAACTTTGACTACAAATTTAGCATTAGACCAAGAAAAACATGATCCACAGATAGATGAAGTGAAGCTTTACAGCTCCTGTGATCATCATTTAGTGAAACAACTCTTAGTACTAAATAACTTCTTAGATGATAATTGTATGAGATGTGACCCTGATAAATATGCCAAAGTTATTTTTAGAAGAAAATTTATTAAAAGTGTAACACAGATTCTAGACCTAGAACTGTAATAAAAAAAATAAAATAAGAAATTGTAAATAGTGGTAGATGAAGGTACAACAATCATACATAATAAGCTTGGGGACGTGTGGTAGCCATCTGTCTGTGGAAGTTCATACCAGTTGTGGCCACAAAGTGGAAGTATGTTATTACAATAAAAGATGATGCTGACACCTTGTGACTGCTGCTGGAACTGTAGCCTCTCATGTTTCCTGAACAGATAGGGATGGTGAAGTGAGAGAATTCCATCCTTTACTCAATGTTTTAACCTACTGCCTGTAACTAAGGTGCACACATTATAGGTACCAGAAGGAATAATGATCTGTAGTTCCAGACCAAGAGCTTTCGCTGAGTGCAGCACAGGACAGTGAGCTATGAACAATATGGTTTATAGCAAGCTTAGAAAAAATTGGAAAAAAAGACAAATGCTAATTCTGAAGTGGGAAATTCAAAATGGTTTCTTTAACCCACCTAAAGAGTGGTCTTCATTCTATAGCATGAGGGGATAGACATAAAGATCTAAATATGTATACCTTAGAAGAAAGGTAAGATAGGGGAGATATGATAGAGACATTCAAATACCTCCAAGGTTTTCATGCACAGGAGGTAGGCCTCTTTCAACAGAAAGGAGGCTCTAGAGCAAAGGACATAGGAGGAGGGTGAAAGGAGGCACACTTAGGAGCAATTGAAGGAAATATTTCTTTACAGAGAGGGTAGTGGATTCATGAAACTGCCTCCCCATGGACAGAGTAGAGGCAAAATCAGTATATGATAGGGATGTGAATCGTGCTTCTGATGATTGAAAATATCGTACGGTATTTTCAAAGTCGTCAGAAATCGGGGGTTCCCCGAAACCGATAGGAAAACCCCAAGAAATTGTTCGTGGGGTTCTCTTATCGTTTCGGGGGAGGGCAGGAAAAATGACACACCAAAACAATCCCTAAACCCACCCCGACCCTTTAAAACTGATCCCTTAGCTTCCCCACCCTCCCAAAACCCCCAAAACGTTTTACAAGTACCTGGTGGTCCAGTGGGAGTCCCGGGAGCGATCTCCCGCTCTCGGGCCATCGGCTGCCACTAATCAAAATGGCGCCGATGGCCCTTTGCCCTTACCATGTGACAGGGTACCCGTGCCATTGGCCGGCCCCTGTCACATGGTAGGAGTAATGGACGGCCGGCGCCATCTTTAAAAATGGACCACCAGGTACTTGTAAAAAGTCTTGGGGGGGTTCGGGAAGGTGGAGGAAGCTAAGTGATTAGTTTTAAAGGGTCGGGGTCGGGTTTTTGTTTATCGGCTTGGGCGCAGCCGATAAACAAAACTGGAATCGGAACCAATTCACATCTCTAGTATATGAATTCAAGAAAGCATGGCATAAATACAGAGGATCTCTGAGGGAGTGGTAGCAATTGTAAAGCTAAATTAGTTGGGTGAATGGCAGACTAGATAGGCCATATAGTCTTTTACTGCCATCATGTTTTTTTTGTTTCTAATCCTTCCTGACATTATGGTGATGGGCCTGGTGATTGGAAAAAGGCATCCCCTGTGCCACTATGGCAAAAGTTGACTTCACCCTGGAAGTCCTGGATGCTCACCCTGTAGGGGTTCACATAAAGGAAATAGAACCCTCCTACCAGGTAACTGAGGACATAAGTAATCCCACCAGCCAGCGGTGCTCTTGGAGTTTGGGAGGGAGGACTTGAATTTGTAAAGCAAAGAGATTAGGAAAAGGTTAATGTGGAGGGAACCTCTTGCAAGTAAATGTCAAAGGAAAACCAACAAGTTCAGCTGCTCTGGGGGGAGGCATACAGGGAGTAATTTTCAAAGGAATTTCAGGACACGCTATTTTATGCACAGAAATAGCCTATAATCTCCCCACTTCAACTAAGCACCCAACTACGCCCTCACTCTTCAGCTAGACCCATCAGAGGAGCATATAAAGGCACTCTCCATGTTCCTTCAACAAAATCCTCGCTTCAGAAACGTACCATTTCTTCTGCTGGCCACATTCAATGGAACGCGCTCCCGCCAGACATCCGTCTAGAGCTCTGCCACTCTTCATTCAAAAAGAAACTTAAAACCTGGCTCTTTAGCCAAGCTTTTCCAGGACCATGAGCATTTTTTTTCCCCTCCAGCTAGCAAGAGCACCTCTCCATCGCAAACCCCATGTTCTATACTACTACCTGACTCTGTATCCAATCTCTTGCTACAGGACACATGTGACTTTTTCAGTTATACTTTTTATGCTTTTTATGTTTTTTTGTTTTTTTTCTTATGGTCATAAATTTTACAATGTTAATGTTACTTTTGAACTAGTTTACCCTGTTCCAAGTTCTGTAACCTTGTTCTATGTAATGCCTCTTGGCGAAATTTATGTTCTGTTTCAATGTAAACCAATGTGATCTGTATTTCATACAGGAACACCGGTATATAAAAATCTAAAAATAGATAAATAAATAAATAAAATAATAAAACTGTCCACCTAATATGCAGGTAAATTTACACATGCATGTCATCTTCACCCATAGGTTCACCCAGACTGAGCGGAGATGTTCCTGGGGCAAGGGTCTGGGAGACATTTGAACTTCATGCATGCTTAATAAAATCTGTCAATGTACATGTAAGTGTCTGGAAGATTGGGTGAGCACCAAATAGCAGGTGTGGCTTCAGCAGGGTGGTTTTGGTGGGATAATTTTCAAAGAGGACTTATACGTGTAGGTTTGCTTTCAAAATTGGTGTAACTTATCTATGTTTTTGTTGACTTTCCTATGCAGGCTGTTTGAAAATTATTCTCATATGGACTACTGTTAGGCTGGTCACCTCTGAGCAGAGCAAGGTATGTCACAATCACTTTCTGAGTATACCAATAAATCACATGGGGCAGATTTTAAAAGCCTACGCATGTAACATATGGAGTAGATTTTAAATACTTGCCCGATCGCGTACTTTTGTTCGCGCACCAGGCGCGAACAAAAGTACACTGGATTTTATAAGATACGCGCTTAGCCACGTATCTTATAAAATCCGGGGTCGGCGCGCGCAAGGGGGTGCACATTTGTGCAACCTGCGCGCGCCGAGCCCAGCACGCGCTGTCTGTTCCCTCCGAGGCTGCTCTCCTTCGCCCTCCCCCCACCTTCCCCTCCCTTCCCCTACCTAACCCACCCCCCCGGCCCTATCTAACCCCCCCTACCTTTGTCGGCAAAGTTACGCCTGCTGAAAGCAGGCGTAACTTTGCGTGCGTCGCCGGCAGCCCCGCTCCGTCCTCCGGTCCCAGGGGCTGGTCGGGAGGCCTCGACCACGCCCCCGGGCCGGCGCCACACCCCCGGGCCCACCCCCAAAATGCCGCGGCATGCCCCCGAAACGCCATGTCGTTTCGGAAACGCCCCCGGACACGCCCCCTCCCGTCCTTTTTCGAAAGCCCCGGGACTTACGCGCGTCCCGGGGCTTTACGCGCACCGGCGGCCTATGCAAAATAGGTGTGCCGGCGCGCGTGGGCCTTTTAAAATCCACCCCAAAGTGCGTAACCCGAGAAAATCTGCCCCTGCACACGCCGAGCCTATTTTGCATAGGCTCGGTGGCACACGCAAGCCCCTGGGTGCGAGTATGTCCCGGGGCTTCGAAAAAGGGGCGGGAAGGGGGTGGATCTGGGGGGCAGTGGCGGCAGTCTGGGGGCGGGTTCGGGAGTCAGGTGGTTGGTCCGGGGGCAGGTCCGGGGGCATGGTGACAGTCTGGGGGCATAGTGGCTGTCCGGGGGTGGTCCAGGGGTGGTCCCGAGGCTTCCTTCGTTGCGGCCATGCTGGAGGTTCGCGGCATGCGCAAGATACACCTGCCTCAGGCAGGTGTAAGAAATAAAATAAGTTAGGGGGGGTTTTAGGTAGGGCCGGGGGATGGGTTAGATAGGGGATGGTGGGGGGCACCGAAAAAAAAGTTCCCTCCAAGGCCGCTCCAATTTCAGAGTGGCCTCAGAGGGAACGGGGAAAGCTTTCGGGGCTCCCCTAGGGCTCGGCGCTCGCAAGGTACACAAGTGTGTACCCCCTTGCGCATGCCAACCCCAGATTTTATAACAAGCGCGCGGCTGCACACGCATGTTATAAAATTGAGCGTAGATTTGTGCGTGCCGGGTTGCGTGCACAAATCTATGCCCGTGCATAAGTTTTAAAATTTGGCCCATATTTTTCAAACATGATGAATTTTTATTTTTCAGCACAGGTCTCTGCCACTGAAAATAGAAATAGCCGTTTGTTTGTTTTTTCTTTTGCTAACAACAAGATATGCCCTCTTTATGAACAGGTAAGCATGAGAAAACACATAAACACCTGAACTATTGTCCCTGATTTACTGAAAACAGCAGTGCAGCGCACTGTATGCTTGAGTGAGGATTAAAGAGGCTAAATGATAAATAGTCTTTGATGAACAAATCAATCAGGAAAAGAGCTGTCCAAACGCAATCTTCAGTTCAGGGCGCTTCCTTAAGCCCTCTACCACAGACTAGCTGGGTTGCATTTGTAACTCATTTTGCCCAAAAAATTGAATCGATAAGCAAAGACTGGGAAATAACAGCACTTGCTTTCAATATTTGTGATAGTAATGTATCTGCTAGAAATGTGAATCGTGTGCCAGATCGTCTTAACGATCAGGTTCACCTGGTGGGGGGGGGAAATCTGATCGATAAGATATGTGAATTGGAATCGTTTCCGATTCCAATTCACATCGCTAATTTTTTTTTTTTAGGGAGGCCCGCGCCGCTAAAAAAAAACCCCACCCGACCCTTTAAATCAACGCCCCTTAGCCTCCCCCACCCTCCCGACCCCCCTAAAAACCTTTTAAAATTACCTGGTGGTCCAGGGGGGCCTCCGGGAGCGATTTCCCATTCCCAGTCATCAGCTGCGCTAAAACAAAATGGCGCCGATGCCCCTTTGCCCTTACCATGTAACAGGTTATCCTTGCCATTGGCCGGCCCCTGTCACATGGTAGGAGCACTGGATGGCAGATGGCGCCGGCCATCTTTACTCATCAGCCGCTATTATACTATACTCTATAATAGGGGCTGATGGCCGGGTTTTTTTTTTATCAGGCCATCGGCGCCATTTTAATTAGTGGCAGCCAAAATGGCACCGATGGCCCAAGAGCGGGAGATCGCGCTGGGACACCCCCCCATTGGACCACCAGGTAATTTAACATTTTGGGGGGGTTTGGGAGGGTGGGGGAGGGTAAGGAATTGGTTTTAAAGGGTCGGGTGGGTTTAGTTTTGGTGTGCTGGTTTTCCCGCCCTCCCCCAAATAATTCCCGTGCTCTATTTAACGATTTAGGATGATTTATGACGATAAATCGGGGGCATTTGTATTGTATCATGCACTCTGACGATTTAGGATGATTTAAAATTACCTGACGATAATTTTAATCGTTCAAAAACTATTCACATCCCTAGTATCTGCACCTACTTTGTGTTTTGAATCCTTTGAGATAGAGGTACAAGAAATCTTGAGTAAATCTAAAATGGTTTATTGTAATCTTCACCCTTCTCCTCCCACTTTAATTAAGGAAGGAATGGTCTCCTTCATAGCACCACATCAATGTATTATTAATTCTTCTTTTTAAATCTTTTTTTTCCTGAAAACTTAAAATATACCTTGATTCAGCCTTCATTAAAGAAGTCAAATCTGTTTGGTCATCTAAATGGCAGATGAAATTTAATGTGGACAAGTGCAAGGTGATGCATATAGGGAAAAATAACCCATGCTAAAGTTACACGATGTCAGGCTCCACCCAGGAAAGAGATCTAGGCAACATAGTGGATAATACATTGAAATTGTCAGCTTAGTGTACTGCAGCAGTCAAAAGAGCAAACAGAATGTTAGGAATTATTAGGCAGGGGATGGTTAATAATATGGAAAGTGTCATAATGCCTCTGTATCGCTCCATGGTGAAACTGCACCTTGAGTACTGTGTACAATTCTGTTCTCCGCATCTCAAGAAAGATATAGTTGCACTGGAGAAGGTACAGAGAAGGGTAACCAAAATGATAAAGGGGATGGAACAGCATCGCTATGAGGAAAGGCTAAACAGGTTAGGGCTGTTTAGCTTGGAGAAGAGAAGGCTGAGCGGGGATATGACAGAGGTCTTTAAAATCAAGAAAGGCCTAGAACAGATAGATGTGAATCGGTTATTTACTCTTGGATAATAGAAGGACTAGGGGGGCACGCCATGAAGTTAGCAAATAGAAAATTATTTTTCATTCAATGCACTATTAAGCTTTGGAATTTGTTGCCAGAGGATGTGGTTAATGCAGTTAGGGGTAGATTTTATAAATTTGCAAGAGGGCGTACTTTGTTCGCGCACCAGGCGCGAACAAAAGTACGCTGGATAAAATCCGGGGTCGGCGCGTGCAAGGGGGTGCACATTTGTGCAACCTGCGTGCGCCGAGCCCGGCGCGCATTGCCTGTTCCCGCCGAGGCCGCTCCGAAATCGGAGCGGCCTCGGAGGGAACTTTCCTTCGCCCTCCCCCCACCTTCCCCTCCCTTGCCCTACCTAACCCACCCCCCAGGCCCTATCTAAACCCCCCCCTTACCTTTGTTGGCAGATTTACGCCTGCTGAAAGCAGACGTAAATCTGCGTGCACCAGTGGGCTGCTAGTGCACCATCACCCGACCAGGGGGCTGGTCCGGAGGCCTCGACCACTCCCCCGGGCCGGCACCACGCCCCCGGGCCCACCCCCGAAACGCCGCGTTACGCCCCCGAAACACTGCGTCATTTACGCAACACCCCCAACACGCCCCTTTTACGAAGCCCCGGGACTTACGCGCGTCCCGGGGCTCTGCGCGCACTGGCGGGCTATGCAAAATAGGCGCGCCGGCGCGCAAGGGCCCTACGCGTGTAAATCCAGCCAGATTTACGCACGCAGGGCATTTAAAATCCGGCCATTAGTGTAGCTGGGTTAAAAAAAAGTTTAGTTAAATTATTGGAGAAGTCCATTAACTGCTATTTATCAAGTTGACTTAGGGAGTAGCAACTGCTATTACTGGCATCAGTAGCATGGGATATACTTAGTATTTGGGTACTTGCCAGGAACTTGTAGCCTGGATTGCTCACTGTTGGAAACAGGATGCTGGGCTTGATGGACCCTTGGTCTGACCCAGTATGGCAATTTCTTATGTTCTTTGGTTCTTATTGCCCAATATCAAATTTGTCATTATATCCTAGATAATCTAAAAGAAGTACCACATGCCCCTGAAGAAGCAACAAAACACGAGCCATGTCAGGCAATTGGGCTGTTCCTATGGCATTAGTCGCTTTGAGAGACCACAAGAAAATGATGTGTCCTTGCTATTTAGCATTAAGACAAATTTCAAAAAATCTAAAAAAATTGAGTAATAGATACAGTGAGTGGAGATCAATGATTAAAAGGTCATAACAGTTGTAACTCATACAATTCTGACTATGTATAAATTAAGACCGTAAGCTGGTACAACGATAGATCCAAAACAAAGAGGGACTCTCAGTAATATTTATGAGATCTCCATTCACAACATAACAATATATTTTTCCGCATATGGTGTTGTATTGTCAAGATATCATTGAATACATCATATTTATAGTTCTTTAAGTATCAGGCAAAGGTCATGGCAGCCGGCGTAGCTCATAGTCAAGGTCCAGGGAAAGGTCGTGGCAGGCAGCATAGCTCGTAGTTAGGGTCCAGGAAAAGCTCATCGCAGACAGAGTAGCTCCTAGTTCAGAGTCCAGGCAAAGGTCATGGCAGGTGGTGTGGCTCGTAGTCAGGTCTGGTCCGAAGTCAAAGCCAACATCTAACAGAAGAGGCAAGGGGGGCAGGAGCGAGGGAGGAACTCAGGACAACACAGCAGTCGCAGAAAGCAAGGAAACCTGTTGCCAAGGCATCTGTTGGGAGCAGGATACAGCCTTATATTAGGCTGAGAGAGTGTTGTCATCGAGGTGGGCCAGCGGCATTTTCCCGCCATGGGCCCTTTAAGAGACAGCAGGAGGTGTACACATGTGCCTAGGGGGAGCTTCCTGGATGAGAGACAGTCTGTGGTATCCCCGCCGTGGAGGAGACACGTGGATCCCCAGAATGGAGTGACTTGCGTCGGCAGTGGCTCCCTGCCGCTGCCAGGGAACCTGGGCCTGCTGCTACCGTGGCAGGACAGCAATGGGAGAGAGAAGCCAGTTACAGAGCTCTGCAGCCGGCAAGCATAACAAAACCCTACAAAGTTGAATTAAACACTCCCTATGAAAATGCAATACTAAAGTCACCACTTCTAAATATTGGTTTGATCTATTGCCCACCTGGAGCACTCCAAAAAGACTGCTCATCTCTAATCGAAATCTTCACTAAAGCGTTTCTAGCTTCTGAATCAACTCTAATTGTAGGGGACTTTAACCTACATATAGACAGCATACATAAATCTACAGCATGTGAAATCTATCTAGATACTATGAAAGCCATGGGCTGGTCTCAATTTATAATCAAACCCACACATAAAGCAGGACACATTCTTGATCTAATTTTTGCCAATCACAGAAATTGCACAATCAGTTCTTCTCACAAGATATTGCCTTGGTCTGATCACCAGCTAATACAAGCAGAAGTAATTCTCCTCACCGCACAACAAACACACATTATAATCAGTCCTTCACATACAGAAAACATATAGAACTGGAAATACTTGAAGAAACAATTAAAAATAAAATAAATTATTTTGATTACGATAATGCCTCCTCATCCTTTGACTCCTGGGATAAAATCATCAATGAAATAGCAGATACCCTGGAGGTGTAGGAGAAGAGAAAAGGAGAGAAAGAACTACCAGATGCCTTTTCCGGGGGTGAGGATTGTTTTCCCAGCCCTAACGTGGCATTTGCAGAGCCTCCCGTGTTATGTCATTAATCGGGGACCGGCGAGGTCCATTAAGCCAGCCACTTCTGCGGCTCTTTCGAGGTGTAGAAGAAGAAAAAAGGAGAGAAAGAACTACCAGATGCCTTTTCCGGGGGTGAGGATTGTTTTCCCAGCCCCAATGGGGCATTTGCAGAGCCTCCCATGTGACATCATTAATCGGGGACCGGCGAGGTCCTTAAAGCCAGCCCCTTCTGTGGCACGACGCTGCCGCTGGCATGTCGCCCAAGCCATGCGTGCCTAAGGGGCGCGCAGCTTTGAATATCCTCACCTCAATAAGAAGTCTTGGGACAAAAAAGTTGTACTTCTCTGAAACCTCCAAGAAAGGATCGAAGTTAAGAGCATGAAGGAGAGGCCGGCTCTGGTAAGATCCTCAGTTTTGACTTTTTCCTCATTTAATAATGCCACTTACAAAGAGGAAGGGCTGAGTGAGGCTCGAGTCCTCTGCTCCAATAGTCACTACCCCCTCACAACTGCTGATTGAGGGATACTTTGCGCCGGCTAAAGCCTTAACACTGGGAGGGTCCACAGAAGGTGCAGGTGGGGAACACAACCTGTCCCTCATGGACGATCAAATCTCGTTGAGCCCGGGAGCACCTGATATCCCCTCTACTACATTTCAAAGTAATCCCCAGAACCCAGTCCAAGGAACACATCAAATGGCCAGAGGGCAATCGGAAGCAGAGGTGGGACCTGGGGGTAACACTTTGGACTTTACAATCTTGCCTAATCGGGACTTGGTAAATAATAATGAGAAAGTGAACTTAATGCAAAGAGGACTAATAACATCTGACTCTTCGAAGGAATATATTAGGCAAGAGGGTGGTGAGGACTTGGCAAGTGAAATCATTAGGATTACAGAAGCTTGCCAAGAAGGGGGGATAAGTACTGGTCTCACTATAAAAAAAAATTATCCAAACCAAATATAATTACTCTGGATTCAATTTGGAATGCGCTAGTTACATTAGAAAATTCAATTTCCTCATTAACAAATGTAATAAATACCTCACAAGATGCAATTCAGATAATGGAACCTATGGTAAAATCCCAAGAGGTTAGAATTAAAGATATGTCTAATAAATTAACTACAGCTCAAGAGGTACAAACTAAAATGATTCAATCAGATATGATTACAATGAGGAAAATTGAAAACATTGAAAATCATATGAGGTATCTAAACCTTAGAATATTACATTTTCCATGTATTAGATTATTATCTCCAAAAGAACAATTTAAAAAATATCTTACGGATGTGTTACTATTGTCGTTAGAAGCAACTCCACCGATATCCAAAATATATTTTACCCCAACAGAAAGGAATGTGACCGATCAAGGATCACGAGTCCCTAATTTGAATGTAGAATCTGATTTAACTGTTTTTCGGAAGTACCATCAGAGGAACAGATAGAATATTGGGGAACTTTACTTGTGTCATTTGTTTTTCCTACAGATAGGGATTTAATTCTAAGATTGTTCCTACGAAACCGAAATAAGTTATATTTAGGACAAAAAGTCTGGATATATCCAGATATAACAAGAGAAATACAAATTCGTAGGAAATTATTTGTGGAAATGAGCCAGGAGGCAAGATTACTAGGTGCTCAAATACACATCAGATATCCATTAAATGTTTGATGAAAATTGATAATAATAGATACATCTTTTATGAACTATCACAATTACGGAGCTTTTTAGATAGCCATAAGAGTGAGACTAATACTACCTATTTCAGGTGGAAAAAAAAAAAAGGAATATAGGTTGATTTTACCTCCTTATTTTCTTTTTATATGATTTATATTTATATTGATGTGTTCCAGCAAATCCTTTTGGATCTTTTCATTTCTTTATGAGATTGTTAACAGTAAAAGTAGTTTATGTTAGTTTGAATGGTAACTGTTTTCTTGTTTTTATCCATTAAGGATACAGGTATAGGAAAATATGAGATGTAAACTTGTCTGTTTAATATTATGAAAACTGATAAATAAAGAATTAAAAAAAAATGAAATAGTGCCTACCCTGTGCCCAATCCAGAAAAAAACCCATTCCAAAATGAAGGCAACACAACTAAAGAAACTGGTATAGCGAAGAGCTAAGACACACTAAACAGACCCTGAGAAAATCTGTAAAGCAATGGCAGAAATGCCAGTCTACAGATTCACTAGAAAAATATAAATCCCTATTAACAAAATATCGTGAACAAATCAATAAAGCAAAAAAAAGAATACTATGCAAAACAGAATTCATGGTGTAATATTTAATTACAAATTACTCTTCGAAACACTTAAAAACCTAATCAAGAACCCATCCTCCTCCATCTCTCATAGCTATGAGTATTCAAAGAACTCATGCAATGAATAGGCCACATCACTGCTAAACAAAATTAATAATCTAAAAACACAATTCTCCACAAGCTTATCAACAATTTAGTCTGAAGAAAATTTGGTCAAGTGAAATGGAACTCATTCAACCCAGTATCAAAATTTGAAATAAACCAAATCATCACTAAAATGAAGCCTGCCACCCACCCACTGGACCCTATCCCTGTAAGTGCCCTGAAAACAGTAAAAAGAGTAAAAATTCCGATATTCACAACCTTAATAAACCACTCACTAGCAGAAGGATTGGTCCACAAAAGGGCAAAGCAAGCTGTAATTAAACCAATACTAAAAAATAAAACTGGCAGAATAGACGATTGGGACAATTACTGACCAATATCCAACATGCCTTTCATTGCTAAAGTGCTAGAAAAATCAGACTTAATACAATTAGAGAACTACTTAAAAGACAATAATATACTATATCCAAACCAATTCGGATTCAGAAAAAATTAGAGATGTGAATCGGAACCGGAATCGATTCCAATTCCAGGTTTGGGGACTATCGGGAAATTTTTTGTGTGTGGTCCGATCATTTTTTTTTTTGTCGGCTGCACCCGAGCCGATAAACAAAAAACTCACCCCGACCCTTTAAAGCACTGGATGGCCAGCGCCATCTTTAAAAATGGCGCAGGCCATCCAGTGCTCCTACCATGTGACAGGGGCCGGCCAATGGCATGGATACCCTGTCACATTGTAAGGGCAAAGGCCATTGGTGCCATTTTTATTAGTGGCAGCCAACGGCCTGAGAGTGGGAGATCGCTCCCAGAACCCCCACTGGACCACCAGGTACCTGTAAAAAGTTTTTTGGGGGGGCCGGGAGGGTGGGGGAAGCTAAGGGATAAGTTTTAAAGGGTCGGGGTGGGTTTTTTGTTTATCGGCTCGGGTGCAGCCGATAAACAAAACCGCGATCGGGCCGGATGAAAAAAAACCACGATGTGAATCGGAATAGGTAGTAGAACTAGAATCTGCATTTGCTGTTATGTCGACTTTGAAAACATATGAATACGAAGTAGTCTATATATCTGCCGTCATGTTTACCATAAATATGTACGAATATGAACTAGAACATATATCTGCTATGATGTTGATCTAGATTATGAATGCTGGCACAGAATGTGATTGTTGACCAAGAATATGAATGCTGATTTTGTAAACTGTTGTGATCTTATTCTGGAATGACGGTACATAAAACGGGAAAATAAGTAAATAAATAAATAAATAAATGTTAGCTTCCCTAATTTTTCCTAGCCTTTCATTGTCTGTTTATTTTGCCTGGTGGACAGTGCTATACTCCCACAGCTATACTTTTGTTCATCACATATGGAATGTCTATCAATAAAGATTCTACTGTGCATTTATGGGGAAATTTTGAAAAGCCAGTGAGCATACAAAACGGGAAATATGTGTGTGGTCAGGCCGCGCGTGCACCATGCGCATTTTAAAAATGGGCCAGTCATGCACATATCTCCTGGTACGTGTGGAAAATCAACTCCAGCCAAAAGGGGTGAGCCGCACTGAAGCGCACACCAGCAGCCAGCCGGCACAAGGAAGCTACTACTGCTCCAGAGAGAAAGTAACTAGCAAAAAAAAATTTTTAAAAGATAGTTAGTGGGGTTTTAGAGGTTGTGATAGAGAGGGGAAGAGAGGAAGGCAGGATAGGTAGGGGGGTTAACTGTCCACTCCTTTATTGGAGGCAACTGAGAGAGAACTGGGGAAGGCCCTATCGCGTCACCAGATGTTTGTTACAAAATTAACCCCCATTGCATGCGCAAATTGGCACCTGCCCATACATGCGCTCGCTGATATAAAATCGGGCGCATAAGTGTGCGTCGTATCAGATTTTATAACATGTACGCGATGATGCGCGCTTGTTATAAAATCGGTGTATCCATGTGCGCGTGCCTGGAACCATGCACACATGGATGCCCTCGCTCCACTTTTAAAATTTACCCCTTAGTCTCCTGCAAAATATTTATCCTGTTTGACGCTATGCCATCCTTAACATATAAGGCCATCCCCCCACCTAGTTGATCCTCCCAACCAGTTGATCCACCCTATCATTGTGGTATAATTTGTAACCTGATATTTCAATGTCCCATTGGTTATTCTTCCACTGCCTCTTTTAAATGCCAATTATATCTACCTCTTCATTCAGTGCTATAATTCTAAATCTCCCATCTTATTTTTTAGAGTTCTAGCATTTGTATCCAAAACTTTCAAGGTATTTATAATCTTTCTAGCACTTGATTGAGATGATTTGGAATCTTTTAGGTAGTTTTTAAAATCTTTTTTAGGATCTTGATTTATGGATGATCGGCCCTGAAAATATGTGCCCCCTCAAAAGAGCAACCCTTTCTTCTTTGCACGTTTGTTAAGTAGGGGGTGTTTTTAGTGTGTCCTTGGGCCTCAGCCCAACCCCAGACGGATCCAGGGCCGAACAGAGGGTTGACGACATGTTCCATCATGGCTGACAGTCTTACCCTCTGCCAGACCTGCAAGCTCCCAAGGCCAACAACATGATGTTGGAAGTTGAATGGTCCTCCGACCATTCCGAGCCCTTTCGGACCTGCCGCTTGAATCGGCATGGAGCAGCAGGCCTGGCTTGAGGAGGTGGGCGAGGGCTGACGGGCCTTGACATGAAGACATGACACCAAGGTTGATGCAACAGCATCACAGACGAGGGTTGTTAAAGACATGACACCAGGGCTTTTGAAGACAGGACACCAGGGCTGATGCGAAGACATCACGGACAAGGGTCGATGTGACGGCATCCCGGACTAAGGTCGATGCGACAACATCAGAGGCATGACAAGGGAACTTGACAAAGTCCAAATGAGATGAGAAGCTGGGAA